>NC_064246.1:60197245-61508078 GCF_003254725.2 Canis lupus dingo | reverse complement strand
TGTTGATATTTTGATAGAGATTGCATTACAAGTGTAGGTTGCTTTGGATAGTATAGACATTTTAACATTATTTGTTCTTTCAACCCATGAGCATGGAATGTCTTTACATTTCTTTGTGTCATCTTCAATTTCATCAGTGTTTTATAGTTCTCAAGGTACAGGTATTTCATCGCTTTGGTTAGGTTATTTCCTAGGTATCTTGTTTTTGGTGCAATTGTAAATGAGAGTGATTTCTTAATTTCACTTTCTGCTACTTCATTATTGGTGTTTAGAAATGCAATACATTCTCTATATTGACTTTGTATCCTGCAACTTTACTGAATTTTTTGATTGTCTCTACAAATACATTAAGACTTAAGGAAAAAGATATTCATTAAGGTTATTTATAAAGCAAAGTTTAAAAAACTAATATCCATGAGTAAATGTTTAAATTATGTTTAGCCATATGGTATACTCCATGTCATCATGGGATGCCTTAGAGACTTATAATAATGCAGAAAAGATGATAGAGTAAAGGCAAGAAATAGGACTTCTACAAGATTGTCTTACTTATATGAGCAATATATGCATAGAGGGCAGCCTGGGTGGCTCAGGGGTTTAGCGCCGCCTTCAGCCCAGGGCCTGATCCTAGAGATCTGGGATCAAGTCCCACGTCGGGCTCCCTGTGTGGAGCCTGCTTCTCCCTCTGCCTGTCTCTCTCTCTCTCTCTCTCTCTCTCTCTCTCTCTCTCTGTGTCTCTCATGAATAAATAAATAAAATCTTTTAAAAAAAAGAAAGAAAAAGAAAAATATATGCATAAAAATACATTTCATCATATTTCCTTTTACTGTTTATAGTTGCTGATATTTAGCTGTTATACCAGGCAATTGCTCAAGTGTCCCCCTGTGCCAGACCCTGCACTGAGCATTTTCAGATATTCTCTTTTAAACAGTAACCAGAAGATGAGATTTTTTATCTTTTTTCCCTAACCCTTACCACTAATACTTTTATTTTTTTAGCACAGACTGTTACAAGTGGGAAGACTAGTTCCCATACTTAAAAAGGTTTATTGAAGCATATTTTATATGTCATAGAATTTATCTATTTCAAGTGTGCAATTCAGTGATTTCTAGTGACTTTACTGAGTGATGTAATCATCACCATAATTCAGTTTTAGAACATTTTTATTCCCACAATATGATTCTTCATGACCATTTATTGTTAATCCTCAGTCCCCCTTCCAGCCTCAGGCAACTGCAAATCTACTTCCTGTCTCTATAAACTTGCCTTTCCTGGACATTTAATGTGAATGGAATCACATAACATCTAGTCCTTCGGCCTTTTGTATCTGACTTATTTCACTTAGCAAAACATTCTGGAGTTTTGTGCATGCCATAGCACATGTTGATAGTTTATTGATGAATAAATCTTCAATTGTTTGAATACAGCCCTGTTAACCCTGGTTATCCATTCACCAGATAGTGGGCATTTCTTTTGTTTCCCAGTTTGGGGATATTATGAATATACCCATTTTTCAGGCTCAGTAACACCCTGGATTGCACAGCTACTCAATGTCAGAGCCAGAGTTTGGATTTAAGCTTATCCAACTCCAAAGACCAACCACTCTATTTACTGCTAGACATTAGAATAAGGTGATTAATTCTTTCCCTTCATATTTTTTGTCTCTATACAGTCTAAAATGCATATTTTGTAACTTAAAACTTTGAAAGAAGTTTTTAAATATCTTTAAACCGCAAGCAAAATAATGGTGATATGTTATCTGTTCCAGAAGCAGATATATTTTATAGACAAAACGTTAGCTTTATTCCTTCAGTAAAACTGTCCAATTTCAGTCCTCAACAAAGGATCAACCAAAGATGGGACCATGGCAGCAGGCTATCCAGAAGTACTTGGAAAGTTTATCTCCAGCCCTAATGAAAGGCTCCTGTATTCTGTGTGCTCTCCCCTGCTGTGGACTTGCTGCAGGACCTCCAGCCAGGATCATCAGGTACCCGGTGCTTTTGTTTCAGGTGATCACTGAAGATGGGGCCAAACCCAACTGAGTGACAGTAGTAAAAATGTCTCTCAATGAAAATATTTTATAGCCAATTGGTTCTTTCTGACGTTAGACAGTAGCTGAATAAATCCTGATATTTTAACTGTCCTTTTGTCTTTCAATGCTTTGGCATGTTTTACAAACTATTGGCATTTTCCTGTATGTCTTTTCTATCACAAAGATACACAGTTTAATTACATTTGAAAATACATGAAAGGGTTCTTGACATCACTAATCAGCTGGGGAATGCAAATCAAAAACACAAGGAGACGTCACCTCACACCTGTCACAGTAGCTATCATCCAAAAAAGACAAGAAATGAGTGTTGGAAGGATGTGGAAAAAAGGGAGCCCTGGCACACCGGTGGCAGGAGTGTAAATTGGTGCAGCCACTATGGAAAACAGTATGGAAGCTCCTCAAAATATTAAAATAGAACTACCATATGATCCAGCGATCCCATTTCTGGGTGATAAAGATCACTATCTTGAAGAGATATCAGCACTCCCATGTTCAATGCAACATTATTCACAACAGCTAAGATAATGAAAATAATCTGTGTCCATAACAGATAAATGGATAAAGATGTCTTAGTTGCACATAAGCACACAGTGGGTTATTATCTAACCATGAGAAAGAAGGAAATTCTGCCATTTGTGACAGCTTGGATGAACCTTTCATTAGTTTAAGTGAAGTAAGAGAAAGAGAAATACTGTATGATATCACTTATATGTGGAAGCTAAAAAGGCCAAACTCAGAAAAACAGAGAGTGAAGTTGTGGTTACCAAGGGCTAGGCAGGTGATGGACACAGGGAGATATTGGTCAAAGGGTACAAACTTACAGTTATACAATTAATAAATTCTGGTGATCTAATGTCCAACATGGTGATTTTAGCTAATAATACTGTATCATATACTTGAATGTTGCTAAGAGAGGATCTTAAGTGTTCTATCCACAATAAAATGTAATTGTGAGACAAGATGAAAGTGTTAGCTAATGCCATGGTGGTAATCATTTTGTAGTATATTAACATATCAAATAAACATGTTGGATACCTTAAACTCCCACAACCCTACATGTCAATTGTAATCTCAATAACATTGAGGCAGAGGAAGAAAATACAGGTCGTTGGGATATGGTAGCTAGCCCCTAGGATGGGGCCCCCATCTCCAGACATTCACACTCTTGAAGAGTCCCCCACCACTTTATAGCAGAATGGGTCTTGTGTGAACAACAGAATGTGCAAAAGTGGTGTATAACTGCAGAGACTAGGTTGTAAGACTGTGCGTGCAGACTGTGCCTTAGCCTCTTCCTTCTTCTCTCATCACTGGTTCTGAGGAAAGTCATGTCACAATCAGTTTTATGGAGAAGCTTGTGTAGTGAAAAGCTGAAGCCTCCTGCCAAAAGCCATAGGGATGAGACTTGGAAGAGATCTCCCCCCAGTCCCAATCCAGTTTTCAGAGATTGCAGACCTAGCTGCCACCTTCACCACAACCTCCCTAGATGGAGATTTTGAGTTAGAGCCAATCAACCAGCTCAGCGATTCCAGATTCCTGGCCCTCAGAAATTGCAAAAAAAAAAAAAAAAAAAAAAAAATTATCAATGTTTGTAGTTTCTGGAGCTAAGTTTTGGGGAAATTTATTTTTTATCAACACATAACTAAAACTTAGGGGAAATCAACCTATTATTTCACAATTTATAAATTACTGCTAACATTTTGGTATGTAATCTTTGTCTCTCTTTTTCTGTACTTAACAAATAGGTATGAAATGTGAATATAGAAGCTGCTGTGGAAAACAGTATGGCATTTACTCAAAAAATCAAATAGAAGTACCATATGATTCAACAATTCCTCTTGTTGTAAAAAAGATTTTATTTATTTATTCATGAGAGACAGAGAGAGAGAGAGGCAGAGGGAGAAGGAGGCTCCCTGCAAGGAGCCCCATGTGGGATGCGATCCCGGATCCTGGGATCAGGCCCTGAGCTGAAGGCAGACACTCAACCGCTGAGCCACCCATGTGTCCCTACCCAAAAGAATTAAAAGCAGGGATTCAAATGGATATCTGTAGACCCATGTTCATAAGCAGCATTATTCACAATAGCTAAGAAGTAGAAATAACCCAAGTGTTTATTGATGGAAGGGTGGATCAACAAAATGTGGAGTATACATACAATGGAAAATTACTCAGACTTAAAAAGGAATGAGATTCTGATCTATATCTGTGCTATAACACAAATGAAACTTGTTGACATTATGCTAAAGGAAATAATTCAAATGCAAAAAAACCCAAATATTGTATGATTCCACTTATACAAGGTGTCTAGAATAGTCAAACTCATAGGGACAGAAAGTGGAATAATGAGGAAGGAGGTAAAGGGGAGTTATTGTTTAAGTGGGTATAGAGTTTGGGATGAGGAAAATTTTCTGAGGATGGATAATTATGATGGTTGCACAAAAATGTGAATTTATTCAATGTCACTGAATTATAGACTTAAAATGGCTAAAATGATACATTTTATGATATGTATATTTTACCACAATAAAAGTGTATTAATACAAATTAATATCAATTTGTAACCTATCTTAATGGAGGCTCTTAAAAAATTTAAAAATAGAACCGTCCTATGATCCAGCAATCATACATCTAGGTATTTACCCAAAGAATGCAAAAATACTAATTCAAAAGGATATATGCACCCTGATGTTTACTGCAGCATTATCTACTATAGCTACAATAGCCAAACTACGGAAACAGCCCAAGCGACCATCAACTGATGAATGGATAAAGATGTGATATATGTGTATATATTACAGTGGAATATCAGCCATAAAAAAGAATGAAATCTTGCCATTTGCAATGACATGGATGGAACTAGAGGCTATTATGCTAAGTGAAATAAGTCAGTCAGAAGAAGACAAATATCAAATGATTTCAACTCATATGTGGAATTTAAGAAATAAAACAAATGAGCAAAGGGAAAGAGAGAAAAAAGGCAAAACAAGAAACTGATTCTTTTTTTTTTTTTTTTTTTTGTTAGATTTCATTTATCCATGAGAGACACAGAGAAGCAGAATCCCCGCAGGGAGCTGGATGTTGGCCTCAATCCTGGAACCCAGGGATCACACCCTGAGCCAAAGGCAGACGCTCAACTGCTGAGCCAACCGGGTGTCCCAAGAAACAGATTCTTAACTATAGAGAACAAATAGGTGGTTACCAGAGGGGAGGTGGGTGGGGGTGGGTGAAATAGGTGATGGGGATTAAGGAGGGCACTTGTTGTGATGAGCATCAGACGATGAATGAAAATGTTAAATCACTATATTGTACACCTGAAACTAATACAGCCCTGTATGTTAACTAGCTGAAATTAAAATAAAAACTTAAAAAATCATAACTAACCTTTCTACTCAGTATCATGAACATCCTTCTATGTCAAGTAGAATACATTATTCTTAATGCCTGAATAGTAGTGCATTTGATGGACAGTTTCTGACCTGGGCTTGAGGAAGTCACAGAACTTTGAGTTACGACCCACTGACTTCTCCAGCTAGGTCTCTTATTTGCTTATCCCTGTCTCCTTTTCTATATTTGTCTCTCAGGTTTTTTACTGCAGAATTCAAGAGTCTTCCTCTGTAAAAGGTCAGAGATTCCTCAATAAACAAACAAGTAGAGGATGGGAGGACACATTTAACATCCTCTTTCTCACAGATTTGTTCTTTCTTGCCTTACTTCCTGCATCCCTAGTCTATCAAGTATTGTGAGACAGAAGCCCATAAATAATGAAAAGGCATTAAATAAATCTATTTGTTGTCTGGTTGTTTCTTTAGTCTTCCTTTATTACAGGTCTGTTGCTCAACTTTATCCATGTTAGCAACTTTCGCTTATTGATTATTTTATCCCCTTCTCTGGCTAAATGAAAAGCTTTCATTTATTTCTCCCTAATTAGCTTGGGCTTTTCTTGCCAATAAAGTGCCACTTGCTGCTGTTTAGAATCTTACCACACTTGTAAGGCTCATTCTGAGCACATTCCTTCTGTGCTGATGTGCAATTATGGGTCAGAAGGAAGAAATGCTAATGCAGTCCTGAGAGACCTGCTCTTGGTTCTAGTTGTTACCTCCATGACAGAGGCACCTTGGCAGGATGACCGTCTGGGAACTCTGCTGAGAGGCTGGATAGGAATAGATTTGAGGGACTGTACTTTGAAAGCTGCTTGTATGAGCAAAGAGACTTCAAAGAGATTTTTCTGAAATTTCACTTTTGGGTTTGTGAATGTAGTGTACAGGTGAAGTTGACCATTTGTTTGAGGCTGCGCCTCACAGGAGGGATATATCCTCATAGGGTCATCACAGGGCAAGGGAGTATTTCTTTCCATCATATCTCATTTTGCAGGTTCAGAAATCTGATTTTATCAGAGGTTTGTAACATGATTTGTTCATCTTCCAAATTTTAAGAGCCTGATTTGTGGGAAAAAAGAGGGGAAAAGAGAGGAAGAAAGAAAGAAGAAAGAGAGAGAAAGAAAGAAAGAAAGAAAGAAAGAAAGAAAGAAAGAAAGAAAGAAAGAAAGAAAGAAAAAGGAAAGGAAAGGAAAAGGAAAAGTTAACATGAGAATTTCCACTCAATAGCACTTATCAGGTAGGCCAGGTCAATACTTTTCCTTCTCAATAGGGAATTCTTTTTTCCCTTCTTGAGTTCAGATTTTGGGTTCTGAAGTCAGACCACCAAACGTACAATAGTTTGTGATGTTGGGCAAGCTACCTGAACCTCAATTTCCTCCCTCATAATATGGAAGAAGCGACTATATCGTAAGGTCGTGAGGAATAGATATAAAACAGTACATAAAACACGTAGCTCAGTTATTAGTAATGTTCATAGTAAGTTCCTCATCCCTTTTTCCTTCTCCAAGATGGCATTAAGGAATTTATAATCAAGTCATAAATACCCAGGGCACCCACTCAACAAGCTGCACACTGTTGCCTGCACAGTTCAGCAGATGTGTGGGACTTGTACCATGGCAGGCACAGAGGAGGATACACGGTGATTCTGTATACTTCCTGCCCTCCAAAGACATGTGTGCATACACACAAGCCCACAAAATCTGTGTTCAAGTGGCTTAAAGTCTCACCAAAGTGTGAGTCCTGGACCTCTGACAGCCTCATGGGAAATGACTGCACTTTCCCCGACCCGTGGCAGGCACTGTAGGTAGGTGGAAAAAAATCTCTTGCATATATGTGCAAGGCCTTATTTATTCATACATAAATGCAAAGTTTTAAGGAAAACTTTATAGCGTATAGTTTAAGGAAAAAAGAATAAAACTCAAATAGAAGCTTCTTCATTGTACTTTTGATCTTTGTAAAGAAAACAGATAAGAAAAAATAAAGAAGACAGATGATGAGTAAAGCTATCATGCGGGGATAGGAAGTTTATTGATAAAAACAAATAGCCACCTCAGTGGCTCAGTGGTTAAGCATCTGCCTTCGGCTCAGGGCATGATCCTGGACACCCGGGATCGAGTCCCACGTCAGTCTCCCTGCATGGAGACTGCTAATCCCTCTGCCTGTGTCTCTGCCTCTCTTTCTGTGTCTCTCATGAATAAATAAATAAAATATTAAAAAAAACAAAAACAAATGATGGGGTGGTCTCTTCCTTTTTGAGGTATGCGTAGTGGGAACCCCGGCCCTCAGCATATGAATCGTAAGGGGTATATCATGATTATAAACAAGGGGTTTTGCTTTATGGAATCTTTTTTTTAATGTTTTTATTTACTTGTTTTAGTAATCTCTACACCAATGTGGGGCTCGAACTCACGACCCCAAGATCGAGTTTCATGCTCCCCCAACTGAGCCAGCCAGGCGCCCCACTTTATGGAATGTTAAAGTAGCTGAGCTCTCAATCAGCCAACTGCCTCCCAGTCTCAGCATCAGCTATGCTGCTGCCTGAATGACTTTACGATTCTGTGTTCTTGTTAGCTTAGTTATGGTATCTCTTGCTGACTGATCTGTGTTCTGGGGATGGGGTTTCCATTTGTCCTGGGGCCTGTACCCTTATATGAGTGGCCAAGGAGGCAAACTGTACTGTCTGCCAAGGTATTTTGATTGCGTGATTTGATGTCCTTAGATGTAAATTCATTGCTCTTAAGCAGTACTAATGCTCACTAAGTGCTACACCGTATCACCACTTTACTTTTTGCCCTATCTCCTGAAGGTGTTTGAGTTTTTCATCCTAGCCTTAGAGTAATCAAAGCCTTTACAATCTTGCTGAATCCTACCTCTCTAGCCCCATCACTGAAGAAATTCCTAAGTAACAGCTTGATAGCTGATATTCCCTAAGGATAGCCCAAGGTCTCTGTGACTTTGCCAGGTCTTTCCCTCTCGGGTAGAATGCCCCTCCTGCCCTTATTTTCAACCTAGCCAATCTCGACTGCTCCTTCAGATCTCCATTTGGACATTGCCTCTGTGAGGCTTTGGTCCCTGAGTCTACCCTGCCCCCTCGCTAAAATTTGTCAAACCTCCCTCCAAAGCACTTGTGTCTGTACTCCAAGCACAGTGTGGTTATTGGAAAGCAAATATGCCACAACCATTTCAGAAGTTCCTTAGAGGCAAAAACCAGGTGTTCTCTGTTTTTTCCTCAATGTAGGATCCTTTGTGGCATTGAATCCTTTCTGGGATATCTATTATGTATGGAGTCTCAAAAGATAACAGATGATGGGTTTCCCTATCTCAGACCAGGACAGGGGGGTGAGGCCAGTGAGCAGAATCTCTCTTGGTTCTCAGCCTGTTCCAACACAGCCCTTTGCCACTGCCAGGTGGAGCCCTTATGAGATTCCCCACTCCTCCAGGGCGCCTGACATCCTCTGCTCAGGGAAGGGAGAGAAAGCATAAAATCTTCTCCTTAGTCTTTATGCTTTGTTTCCTTGATAACAAAGGATTGCCAGGAACAGGTCTGATCTCCCAATGTTAGACTTAGGGGAGCCTCCTGGATCTACTTAGTACCAAACACTCTCTTTTGTCTGGCTGTTGCCCAAACTGTTCTTGCCCAGGTGCATATAACCACTTGGGTGGGTGGCCACCCCTAGTGATTTTAAGTTACAGGAGAGTAGAAATACGTGAATCTCGTTGCTCCAGGAAATCCAGTTATCCTTCCAGTTCTAAAATAAAATCTGGCGGATGTTTGTTAGAGACTTCATAATTCGTTCTTCAAAGGAAGGAAGAAAGATTAAATGCTATTTACATACCTACAACTGGGATAGGCAGACATTTGGGCTTTGGAATAAGCAATGGTCTGGGGAATTTTGAAGGAGAGACAATCAAGGAAATTGCAACTCTTTCAGCTTCAAAATTGAAGCATCAATTAGAGAAGAAAGTAGAAGTGGAGAGAATGTCTATTGTCTAATTCAAGGCTGATGGACTTCCTAAGTGTTTTAGACTAGAGCAAGCCCACATTTGGAGAGTACTCTGAGCTCTTTAAATAATAGTTCACATATATTAGACATAATCAAATATGTAGTCACTTAAGGATGTTAAACTCTTTTTTTTCTCTTTCAAAATTCTCTGTGTTGGGGTTTAAAAATACAAGTGATAGCAGAGTCCCTGCAAAATGATTGCCATTGCTTTATTTCTGTAATGGTCTATAAAAGTTGCAACTAAAATAAAATTGTGTGCAAGTTAAGACTTTGCCCAGCTTAGATTCTGGCTATGTTGGAATATTTGAACCCAAGACCCAGTATGAGATGCGGGCAGTTCTCCTGTTCATTTCCTCCTGTGGATATTTTCCCCTCTGTTTTGAAATCAGAAAAAGGAAATCCAATCCTGAGGGTTCCATTCCTGGCATATTTATGCCCCAGGCAGATTGAAGGTGTAAAATAGACTTTGCATAAATGAAGAGACAACACGCTTTTCAGCCCAGGACAGGAAACTTCAGCTGTTGCCAAGACAACTGTAGGATTCTGGCTTCTAGACTGGCTGCCTGAGGAGCCTCTCAGAGTCCCAGCCTCCTTGGCTGTCACTCACTTTCAGACCTAATGCACAGGTCTTCGTCATGAATTCACAGTGACAAGATAGAATTATTCTACAAGCTTCTCCAAACAATGGGACCATCTCTGAATTAAAAAAAAAAAAAAAGCAGTGGGGCCTTGCAGGAACAAAATATATACATAATATACTTCAAACATAAATAATTGAATGATACTATAGTGGCAGATAAGTGCCATTACACATTTGTCAAAATTCATAGATTAATGTCCGACATCCAAGAGTAAGCCCTAATGTAACCTATGGGCTTTGGGTCATTATGACTTGTCAGTGAAGGTTCATTAGTTGTAACAAAGGCACCTCTTTGGTAGGGACACTGATGATGTCTATGTGGGTTGTAGGGGAAAGAGCAAGGCGTATACGGGAACTCTGTACTTTCTGCTCAATTTTGCTATGGACCCCAAACTGCTCTAAATCATAACATTATACATAAATAAACAAATAAATAAGTGGAATCATTGTGGGGTAGTGGAACAAATCTGAAGGGCTCAAAGCAAGGCTGTGCAGGAAGGCTGCACTAGTTGGAGCACCTTACAAGCAGAAACCCAGTGGGTATGAAAGACCCAAAGAATACTCTGTTGCCTATAAGAACATCGTGCTGCTCTCTGGGTGAGAAAATAATTTGGTTCAAGTAGCCTGGGAAACTAGTCTCCCTGGGATAAACCATGTTTCTTATTTATATTCGTGGCTGCAATGTAGAAACATGCTGAGATTTGTAAAGGTTACAAAGGAGAGAATATGGCCTTAAGAAAGGTGATGTTTTATATAATGGTCTAATTAATGCTGATATCTATCCATCTCAGGCCCCCTGCCTTGAGCCAGGAAACCTTACTCCCCCGTGTCTATCCAGGGCCCAGACACTAGGGACTATTGAGTAACCTCTTCAGGTGCGTCTGTACGTCTGCTGTTTGTTGCGGGACCCTTCCTGCTCTTTCCCAGTCCCTGGTAATAGTTTTTGTTGCAGCCACTATGATTGCCCTTGCGAAGAAGGTGCGGTGTGTAGTGGCAGGGAGTAGAGGAGATAGGTGTCAAAGTGAGGTTGAAGGGTCTCCCCACCCCCAAGAAAGCAATCTTGGAAATCTTGGGGTTAAGGTGGCACATGCTCACACCTTTCTTCCCACCCACATGGACCTTTTTCCCAGCCAGGTGGACCAGTCCAATCCAATGTCTGTGATCTTGATCTTGACAGGCCAAAAATATGACATTAGTATGAAGTATGTACATGTTGAAAATAGAAGAGTAATTAAGAGGCTGGGCTCTGGAGTCAGACTGGCTGGGGTAGAAGTTCACTTCTATCACTTAGAGCTAGGTGGCCCTGGGCAAATTCCTTAACTTCTCGTCCCTCAGGTTCTTCATCTGTAAAATGAGGATAATAATAGCACCTCATTGTGAGTTGTGAGAATTAAATGATGTCATCTATGTAAAACACTCAGAATAGTACCTCGCACACTACAATCATCCCAGTTGGCTTATGGTCATGCTACTGACTTTCTGGCTTCCTCCTATTTAGACCCAGGCATGGCTATCTCACTGCTTGATATAATGCATCTGGGAATGCGAAACTGAAGCCCCAAGACAAGGAACAATATATTCTGGTACAGTAGTATTTAGTTTTAATTTCATAAACAACTGAAAAAACAAACAATAAAATGTTGATACTTTTCTAGATTCTTGCAGTGACAAAAGAACAACCAACATAAATGGATTCAAATCCCTTTAGCACCAAAGCCACTTTATGAAATCTGTTTCATGGCGTGTTTACTATAAGAGGCGAAGAAATTTTAGGTGACAAAAATCTGTCTTATAATTTAAAAAAAGACTGTGATAGTGAGAAATCCTACTATAAAGGTTGGGAAAACCTACTTTAGTTCTTGTACTATGTCTTGTATAAGAACTTGTTTTTAATCCATGAAGAGGAGGAGATTGCCCTCTATCAACTTCCTTTATGCACTTTGTGGGCCAAGGTTGTGCCTAGACACACTTATGAGTTGGCTCCAAGCCTGATGGACCAGTCACTGGGAAAGTATAGTTCCCCCTTCCCTCTTCCTTCATGTGCTCACTTTACTAAACAAGGGGGAAAAAAAACCCCAAAAACTGTCCTCCTGGATCATTATCCATTGATTTTTTTTTTTTTTTTAAAGATTTTATTTATTTATTCATGATAGTCACAGAGAGAGAGAGAGAGGCAGAGACACAGGCAGAGGGAGAAGCAGGCTCCATGCACCGGGAGCCCGACGTGGGATTCGATCCCGGGTCTCCAGGATCGCGCCCTGGGCCAAAGGCAGGCGCCAAACCGCTGCGCCACCCAGGGATCCCTATCCATTGATTTTAATGGAAGTAGAGTGGGAGGTTATCTCTTGGATTTGAGTCACAACTCTACTTGCCCAAGAGGCTGTTGTTTTTATTGTAGTATTAGGTGCTTTACAGATATACATGCTAATGTTGAGTTGTACTTGTTTAATTTTTTTTATTATATTGATCATTCTGTGATAATAATTTAAAATGTTTCTGAAGTTACCAAATGACTAGAAAGACATCAAAATCATAGCAATGACCAAAAGAACTTCCTGTGATGGCAGAAATTTGTTTTTATACTGCTCAACACAGTGGCTACTAGCCACATGTGAGTTTTGAGCCCCTGAAAAGTGGCTTATGTAAGTGAGGAACTCAATTTTTAATTTTATTTAATTCTAATAAGTTTATCTTTAAAAAGTCACAAGTGGCCAAGCCTACCAATTGGACAGTTTAAGTTCAGAATATGATTAAAAGTGAGTTAACCTCTTAAAATCTCATTTTATTAATGTACTTTTAAAGGCTTGAACTAAGCCATTGGTTCTCAACACTGGCTGTACCATGATATCACTTCAGCAGCTTTGAAAAATACGAATGTTTGGTCTCCCTATCCAGTGCTATTTAGGGTGCAGCCTGGGCATTGAGGTTTTTGAAGCCACTCAGAAAATTCTGAAGTGTAGTCAAGATTGGGAACCAGCACTGAAGTACATTACCTTTAATTTCTCTTCCAGTTCTAGATTTAGCTGCAAAATATGCTGAATTTAGAATTCTATAAGGCAAATACAGCACTTTACTCTAGTGTTTTAGTAGAAAATTACCTATGGATATAAGCTTTTTGCAAAAGCTGTTCATCCTAAAACTTATCTAAAACTTAATTATTTGCAAACATTAACCCAGGCTGACCTGATTTACTCTCCTTTGGAGTTTTTCCTAATTGATACAGACCATGGGTTCAAGCTATAGACAAGAGGCTATGTGTATGTACTTGTTTGGGGATCTGACTGCAGCTTTGTGTCAGGGTTTGGCCATCTGCCTGTGAATCTGCAGGGGGTGACCTCACTGAGTTATCCAAGCTGCAAGTTCATGGAGATCTCAGTGGGAGGTCCTTGGGCAAATCACTTGGAGCACCATACAGCAACTGCTGAGTTTGTATCTTCCCTGGGATTAGAAAAACAAAGTTTTTGGCCAAGCCATTCTCTCCAAAGCTACCATGGACATGGCTCCAGAAAGTGTCAGGACAGTTGTTCCCAGGACTTTTAGGGCCTTAAACAGAGGTACAATTCTTCTAGCTACTAAATGCCTCAAACAGTGAGTGAAATAGGTGTGAGTATTCAGATTTTTAAAAACTCCTCATTGATTTTTTTTTTTTAAGATTTTATTTATTTATTCATGAAAGACACAGAGAGAGAGAGAGGCAGAGACATAGGCAGAGGCAGAAACAGGCTCCCTGCAGGGAGCCGGATGCGGGACTCAATCCCAAGACCCCGGGATCATGACCTGAGCCAAAGGCTCAACCACTGAGCCACCCAGGTGCCCTCTTTAGTTTTAAAAGGCAGTTTGACTCATAACTGGGATTTTTTTGAGGACCTTAACTAATTGATACTATATTTACATTGAAGAGTAAAGGACTACATGTAGTCAGAATATTATAGATCACTGAGAAAGGAAGGAGGGAGGATCACTTTACAGATTGCTTTATTTGCCATCATTTTAAAATAAAAGAATAGACAATGGACTAATGGAACAAAACAGAGCCTGACACCAGACTCCATGTATCTCTACGTATTTGATATGATGGACATGGAATTGCAGATCACTGAGGACAAGACCGTTTAATAAATCTCACTGGGAAAATATTATGTACACATAAATTTAAAATAAAACTAGATCCTCACCTTACACTAATAAATTCATCAATTCCAGGAAGATTAAAGATCTAAACGTGGAAAGTAAAACTTTTAGAAAAATTGTAGGATATATACATTATTCTCCACTCCTTAAATCATGAAGATAAGACAAAAATGCCAATGGAAAACACTGAAATTTGCCTGCACAAAATTCAAAACTTCTACATATTAAGATAGCAAAAAACAAAAGTAAAAGAAGAAAATGCAGACTGGGAGAATGGATTTGCCATACATAGTTGATAATATTGAAGGTTCTTTTAAAGCAAGGAGACCAAAAGAAAAATGGGCAAACAATCCAAACAAACTATTCAAATAAAAGGCATCATATTTTCCAATAAACATGCCTCTCCACTAATCAGGTAAATCCATTTTTTTTCAAGAATTTTTAAATTTTAAGTAGTTAAAAGCCCCAATGTGGGGCTTGAATTCATGACCGTGAGATCAAGAATCACATGATCTACTGACTGCACCAGGCAGGCACTCCAAGGTAAATCAATTTTTAAAAAAAGATTTTATTTATTTATTTGAGAGGGAGAGAGAGACAGGGAGAGAGCAGAAAGCATGAGGTGGGAGGAGAGAGGAGAAAGAGACTCCCTGATGAGGAAGGAGCCCAACTGGGGGCTGGACCCTGGCTGGGATCATGACCTGAGCCAAAGGCAGAGTCAACTGACTGAGCCACCCAGGTGCCCTGGTAAATCCAATTTTAAAGTACTATATCATTTCATACCCATAAAATTGGCAAAATATATTAAGACTGACAATATCAAGAGTTGATGAAGAAGTGGAACAACTGGAACCGTCAAATACTGCTACGAAATCAAATGGGCACACCCACTTTGGAAAGCAACTTGGCAACACCTAGAAAAGTCAGGTGTGCATATCCTATAGTCCAGCAATATAACTTGGAGCATGTACCCTACAGAAATTTTTGCACATGAGTGGAAGGAAATATTAAAGAAATAGACATTCAGTATTCTTTATAAAAGCAAGTAATTAAACAAAATTGCTATCAATCAGAGAAGTGATAAGCTGTGGTACAGCTCTGCAAATTAGTGAGTTAGCACTAATGGAGATGTCTCTAATAGGATTGAGTGAAAACTAGTTGCAGAAGGATACTCCCTATGCTATTTATATAAAGCTTCAAAAAATAAAATAATTTATTATTTTTACATGAAACTATCTACATATATATAATTAATTGTCCCACATACACAAATAGCTATATAAAACATTAATGGTTTCACTTATTTTATGGAACTAGGATGAGATTTGGGAGAAAAACACAAAGGGTTTTAAAAATATTTAAAATGTTTTATTTATCCAGCACAACAGTGGATTTGTAGATGTTCATTATACATAGTTTGGAAACCAAGAATGCTTCATTAAGAAATAAAAGGCAGGGACGACTGGGTGGCTCAGCGGTTTAGTGCCTGCCTTGAGCCCAGGGCGTGATCCTGGGGTCTGGGGATCGAGTCCCACGTCAGGCTCCCTGCATGGAGCCTGCTTCTCCCCCTGCCTGTGTCTCTGCCTCTCTCTGTGTTTCTCATGAATGAATAAATAAATAAATAAATAAATAAATAAATAAATAAATAAAACATTTTAAAAAAAGAAATAAAAGGCAGTAAGTTGATGATCTTCCAAAGAATGTTTATTTATTTATTTACTTATTTTAGAGAGAGAGAGTATGTGTGAGAAGAGGAAGAGGGAGAGAGAGACTCTCAATCAGACTCCTTGCTGAGCATAAAGCCAGACATGGGGCTTGATCCCAAGAGCCTGAGATCATGACCCTGAGCCAAAACTAAGAGTCAGATGCTTAACTGACCAACCAGGCACCCTCAAAGAATATTTAATGATAAGATTTTGGTGATAAGGAACAACAGCAACCAAGTTACAACTTGGGAACTCTCAGACTATGACTTATGGAACTCTCAGATATTCAACAAAATAACTGGTAGTTATTAAGCTTGTATGTGTAGTAGGTGTGTATCTGGGTCTGAAACATAGGTGTGCAGGAGATAATTCTTAATTTTAATAAAGATCAACATCTTTTCTATTTCAGGCTACCATTTGAGTCTTGTCATTGGTGACAAAGAGGAAGCTGTTTAGTTTAGGGGTGTAACCTATCCTGGAGATCCTTATCTGGTTTCACTGTACTGACTGGCCTTCTGTCACTGACTGTTGCAAAATGTATCCCTCCACTTGGGTAGTTCTTTATGCTCTTCCCCTGACATACTTTGGGAACAGAAATCCTTCTGTGAGAATGCCTGGCCTGGTCTTGACTGTGTGGGCATGGTGGAGTGGAAGCATTAATTGCTATTTCAAAATAGTACCCTATTTTATACTTATATTTTGTAAATGAGCTTACAGTCTAGAAAGTGAAGGGGATTAGAATATGTCACCCCAAACTATGCCACTCTGCCATAAGGATTATTTTGAGCTATAAATAACTAAGAAACAACAGACATCAGAAAAGCTCTCTACCTTCTCATTTCTGTCTGAAAGCAGGGCATACATTTTCCTTTGTGAAGCAGTTCTGTACCAGGACGAGAAGATGATTCTTGTCATTGGAGACAGCACCAACTTGAATCTGCATAAATAAACCTTACTGAAATAATCCTGGTCTCCTCTGTTAGTTTCTCCCATATATTTACCTTCCCCAAATTTACTACTCCTAGAAGTCCAAACCCCTTTTCCTTTGTCTTGTTACATCTCCACAGTTTGTTGTTCTTTGTTATAATGGTATATAAGCTCTCAGATCTAATTGCTTCTCGCAATTTTCACTTCTTTTCTATGTAGCTCCCCATGCCACATAAAAGTATTGACAGCAAATAAAATTTATATGTTTTTTTTTCCCTGTATAAGTCTTTTTTTCAATTTTATTAGCAGGGCCTCATGGATTGAACCTAAGAGGATAGAGGAAAAAAGATTTTCCTCCTCTACAAAAGGAAAATGACATATGGGGGTGGGGGAAAGGTAACTGCTTAGGTAAACATGGAAAAAGCTGAAGACTTACCTCATCAGTAATTTTTAGGAGCTCACTTATTTAAGAAAAAGTACATATATTGTGAGATAGCTAAAAAAAATTACATTTCAACTCCACATCTTGTCAGAAACATTGCTCTTACTAGGTGATAAGTGATAAGTCTAATAATCAGCTATTACATGTTGATTATTAATTAATAACAAATATTTTTGAAATAGATTTCTATAGACTGAATGCTGTGTGTCCCACCTCATCAATTTCACGTATTAAATCCTATAACCCAGTGTGATGGTATTAGGAGGTGGGATCCTTAGGAGGGTTCTACCTTCATGAATGGGATTAATGCCTTTATGAAAGAAGTTCCAGAAAGCATCCTTATCCTTTCTGTCATACAAGGTTACAGAGAGAAGATGGCCATCTATGAACCAGGAAACTGGCTCAGCAGATACTGAATCTGCCAGCCCCTTGATCTTGGATTTCCCAGACTCTAGAACTGTGAGAAATAAATTTGTTGTTGATAAGCCACTCAATCTTTGGTACTTTGCTATAACAGTGCAAACACTTTAAGACACGGATGTACTGGATTATTTTCAGATTGGGGTAAGGCTATTAAAATTGTGAAGTCCTCATTTAATTCAAGCAGGGTTAAGAGGTGGGTGTGGTTGTGTGGGCAGACTTCCAGGGAGATGATGGAGGCCTCAGGTCTAGAAAGTTTTCTTGGACTGTCATCCTCTGCCTTGCCAGGTCTCAGCTTGGCTGCTCCATGGGAAGTGGCCTTCTGGTTCTCTTTTTCCCTCTTCCCAGGCTTATCCTAAAGGTCAGAGCCAGGTCTATGTTAAGGAGTTTAGGATATTTTCAGGAGCCTGTTGGTACCTTATATTCTCTACCTACTTCCCAATGTCTATAACTCTTACAATTAAAGACATATTTTTTTAATTCAAAATTGGAGATATCTTTAAGATCTGTTGATGCGATAAAGTTGGCCAAAACTTCTTGCTCAGCCAGTGATCCTCAAAGGATGGTCTTCATAGCTGCAGCACCAGCAGGACCTGCAGATGTGTTAGCAATGCAAATTCTTAACCCCCATGTAGGCCTCCTTCCAAATTAGAAACTCTGAAGGCAGGCCTAGCCTGCCGAAATCTGAGAACCACTGTGCTAAACTGAACAAACAAATGACTAAGAATGGAGCTTTCCACACCTCTGAGTTACAACTTAATTGGAAATGAAGTTGAGAGAACAGCCCTAGGCCCTGGAGGAGCAGGTGTAGAAAGCACAGACGCTGCATCAGTCGGTGGTCAATGGGAACCAGACCTGAAGGTTCGTCCTGTTCTTGGCTGCCCAGTGGACCAGTATAGAAGCCAACACTAACATTTGGCAACTTGTTAAGTGCTTAATTGCCTTGTTGACTGACTGGCTAAGCACTGATGACCTACTATGTGTGAGGCATGAGGGACAGCAATGGATAAGCTTTGATCCCTGCCCATACACAGCTTGGAGTCTAGTGGGAAAAGCAAATAAGTAATCCAATAGTTGCCGTCTTTGTGACTCCTGTGACAGCGTGGTAGATGCTATGGAACCTGATGAAGGATGTCTATCCCAGACTTGGGGTGTTGGGAAAGGTCTTGAGACTTAAAGCATGAATAGAATTATGTCAGGTGAAAGGAGTGGGGCCTAGGGTACAACATTCACTGAGTTTTCTTTCTTAATAAAGGAGCTCTGTCTCCAGATGATTTATCGATCTCTACCATCCCACACAGGACATGAAAAAATGCCCAAGATGTTTCCTAACTTGTTGAAAGTGAAATATAATATGTATAATAAATAAGACAACTTCTGATTTATTTGGGCCCTTGAGGCCCTCGGTTTGGCCAGATAACACTTCGCTAGGTTACTCACACTACAAATTTAGGTTTGAAGTTATATAGGAAATTATACCCATCAAAATTGGAAAATGTGATACAAAATATTACAGGATCTTCTTGCATGGAACTTACAAATCATTATTGCTTATTTAATCAGTGTTTCAAGAAATAAATGGTAATATCCTTAATTTATCAAAGGAGATTTTTGTTGAGTGCCTCTTTTTGATGTTCACTGAGCATCTACTAGATGGCAATAAAGGGAAATGAAAGAAGTCGGTAAATAGTATTATCAATAAGGAATAAGGCCCAGTGTACTCTTCTAGTTCACTCCACATATCTTCTTTCAAGATAATTTACTCGTAAGAGTGGTTCCTTCAGTGTACATCCTTCAAGGCAGTACCCTCAGCATCAGAACATTCTCATCTAGATCTGTGGGTATCAAATCTATCAGAACCAATACCCATTTCTATTATAAATACTTTGATTATCCCCCAATGCATTTATAATGTAACTTTCTTTGTATCTATCTTTTCATTTCCATTAGTATGTTATATCATGTTGATTTTTATAATTGCATGTAGGGATATTTTCTCAATAAATGTCAGAATGTGCAGTAGGGCTCAACTGCACTAGAAGACATAACGAAATTGTCTGTAAGAATATTTTTGTAGAATCACCTTGAATAGTAGATACAAATGCGGATTGATGGTTATGTTACTTTTTCAAATTATGACCAACTTAGTAAAATTCAAACAAGATTTATGTGGTAGTTGCATTCCTGGGAATTTTATAAATATTAAAACCATATACAAATTTTCTCTCTCTCTCCCTTTCCTTATTTCTTGTAAAAGAAAACATAAGTCCTTTGCCTAGATAATTATAAACAGGTTTTTAAGCAACATGAATGTTCTTGGCACATTAAAGTTCCTGTGGATTTATTTTCTGTTGTGTGAGACCATCTCTTTCACTACAGGCAAGCTAGCATCCCTGGACCATGGCCCATAATCCTCATAATCAAAGACTCCCCTCAATTTCCAAAATGCCTTCCAGGAGACAATATAAACTTTGTTCTCCACTTGCCTTGAGAACCATTATTCTAGAATCTACGACCTAGTTGAATTTTATTTACTCCTTTCTCAAACTAGGTTTACAACTAGCTGCCAAAATAGAAAACATCTGAAACTCAACACAAATGTCTTTGCTAACCTTGCCTCTATCTTTCTTCTAGGGATAATTTACCTTTTGTTGGAATAAATGACTCATCTAAGGCACGAAACTAGGATTCTGAAATGTAGTAGCAATTTTGGTGATAGGAATTTTGCCAGCAGATCCTTCCAAGTTGCCTCTTGCCATTTGGTATACCTACAGAGCAGGACATATGAGGGCCAGAAGGTGGTGTTTTGCACCTTTAAACAAAAGTAGTGGTGTGAACCTGACCATCTGGACAGCAGCAAGAATTCCAAAAGGTTACTGGCTTTTAGGAGGATGACATGAGCCTCAAGCAAAGTCACCTGGGCTAGCTCTGGAAAAGCAAACCTGTAAACTGTGGTTTACTCATGCTAGGATAATTCAAGGTGATAGTTCTAAGGGATTGTTTACAGATGTGTGGACAGGGTGAAGGAAACCAAATGGATAGTGTAGGACTCTGAGAGCTATTATTGCCCCTAGGCCTTGAAGAGACAAAGGAGGGAAGAATTCCTAAAAGCTGGAAGACAAAGTTTCCTTTGAGCAGCAGCTGCTTGGGAGGACCCATGCTTTTTGTGAAAGAATGCCATCAGTTGAGGTGACCCTACAGGAAGGGAGTTGGGAAAATTGTCTTCCTCCTCTGCTTTGCTGCTGGGGAGGCTGAACCCAATGGGAAACCTGAGGGCCAGGGTGCCTGCTGTAGTTCATAAAGTCCCATTTCCTGGACAGTGAGAGGGTGAAGGGTGGGCCTGGAGGGCAAACAGCTAGAAAGTTGTTGAGCTGAGTGTTTTCTAACTTCTTTGATGGAACATTTAGAATGCTAGTACATTATAAATTGATAGTCTTATTCTTTCTTAAGTATAAACATATTAATCTGCCTCCAAGTCACATGTACATGGATAGGAGACCAAGATGAATATATAATACCTAATGTACAATTAAGGTTGACAAGTGAAAATAGAGAAAATTGTGCTTGTGACCACAGGTCAAGAAGATGAAGGTGGAGTTAGTGGAAAGCAACTGCAGGAAATTACTGTTTAGTTTCAGGCTACACGCTGGGTCCTACCAATATTCAGTCCTTAGTATTTGATGGCAATCTTGTGTAGAGGAAAGACCACAGGCTTTGGACTCAGATCTGGCTTTGAAAGACTAGGATGGCTTTGAAAGTCTAGGATGATGTAAACTTAGCCAAACAACTTCACTTCTGAGCCTTAGTCTCTTTGTCTAATGTAGGGAAAGGGTTAATGAAATCTATCTTACCCTGTTATAAAGACTAATAAAACTTCTGAGCCTGGCTGGCTCAGTCAGAAGAACAAGTGATTCTTGATCTCAGAGTCATGAGATTGAGCCATGTTGGGGGTAGAGTTTACTTAAATTTTTTTTTTAATAAGATACATATAAAGCACCATAGGTACTTGGCCAGTGTTAGGGTAGTGGTTCTCAAAGTGTGCTCTCAGGTTAGCTGCATCAGCTCTATGTAAGAAACTTGTAAAGAGAAAAGCCAACTTTCCAGGGATGGAGCCCAGCAATCTACATGCTCAAGTTTGAGAACGATTGTGTTAGACCTTCCTGAGCAGATGAAGAAGAGGCAACACAGATTCTGATAGGTGTGTTGCATAAGTGACACCTGTGACTGCTCTCTGAGCTACCCAAAGAAACCAATGGTGGGTGCCCCCACCTCTTGTCCTCTTGTCTGTGTGGAAGAACAACAGTTAGACAAACCTTGCTGTCCCACTCCCGTCTTTGATTGAGAGCACTTCTCCCTAGACTTTTGTTTGGCTGTTTATGTGGGAAGCTGATCTGGGAAAGGCAAGATGTTGTCCTGTTCTTTCCATGATTGGGTGGGTTGGTCTAATTCTGAGGTCAAATATTAAACCTCATTATGGCCATATAGTTAGGCCACCTCCTTCATTTAGCTTCTATCAATAATAAAGTTAATATTTTGATCTTTGTTTAATTCTTGCATAGCAGCTACTTTTCAATTGGTTCTGGGAAGGGTAAATAAAGGAGTGTTTTTTCAAAACATACCCCATGATAGTTAGCCTCCAAAATACTCCCCCAGTGATATAAACTTCAAGAATTCACACCCTCCCACATAGTTCCAGAGTTGGTGTATCCAATACAATATGTCAGATGTGATGGTATGTTGCTTCCAAGATTAGGTTGTAAGAGACTCTGTGACTTCCATCTCTTTTTTTCTCTTTCTCTCATAGATCATTCACTCTGAGACTGCTGATTACACATGCCAGCTGCCATGTAATCAGCAGTCCAATTGAGAAGCCTGCATGAAAAACACCCAGGTGAGTGAGACTGTAAGTGAGTCCATCAGTCCCACTCGAGTCTCCAGGAGACAGCCTCCTGGCTGACACTTTGACTACAACCTCATAAAAGACCCTGAACCAAAATAACTCAATGAAGCTGCTTCTGGATTATGAGACGGTCATATTTGTTGCTTTAAGCTGCTAAATTTGGGGAGTAATTTGTTACATGGCAATAGATAACTAGTATACATTGTAATACCTGGAAGCCGGTGCTACTTGCAATTGAAAAGTGGCTTTGGAACTGGGCAGGGGATGGTAGCTGGGAGGATTTTAAAGAGTGCCTTAATGATACTAGTCTGCAACAGACTGTTAGTTGAATTTTGACTTTGAGCAGGTTGCTGGTTGGGGTTTAAAAGAAAGTGAGGAAAATCTTATTGAAAAAGGAGGACAGAGCACCTGGGTGGTGCAGTTGGTTGACTGTCCAACTCTTGGTTTCAGCTCCTGTCACGAGCTCAGGGTCCTGGAATCTGGTCCTGCTCTGGGCTCTGCTGTCAACTTTAGAGTTCTCTCTCTCTTTCTCTCTCTCTCCCTTTACCCCTCCCTTTGCTTGCATGTGATCTCTCTCTCAAATAGATAAATACATCTTTAAAAAAAAAATAAAGTTGGGGATCCCTGGGTGGCTTAGCGGTTTAGCGCCTGCCTTTGGCCCAGGGCGCAATCCTGGAGTCCCGGGATCGAGTCCCGCGTCAGGCTCCTGGCATGGAGCCTGCTTCTCCCTCCTCCTGTGTCTCTTCCTCTCTCTCTCTCTATGTCTATCATAAATAAATAAATAAATAAATAAATAAATAAATAAACAAACAAATAAATCTTTAAAAAAATTAATTAAAAAAAAGAAAGTAAAAGGACAGAGAACCCCCCCCTTTTTTTTGTAGGGGCTGTGAGTTTAGCCACATTGTTATCTTTAGTAATGTGGAGGATAGAAAATATACCTAAAGAACTGGGTGATAAGAAGATTTCCAGCCAGAGTGTTAAAAGTGCCACTGGTTTCTTCTAGCTCTTTATAACAACATGCAAAAAGAGAGCTATACACTTTAGGAAGAAATGGTAAGCCAAAGGAGCCACCTTTACTTATTAGCTGTAAAAATGTCAAACTCTACCTATCACAAACAATGCTAAAATTAAGAAATGTCTTTAGAGCAAAAGTTAAATCTAGGACACCATCAGGGAAATATGGTCTAAAGATGAAGCTGAGAAAATGAGTGAAAATATCAGTGAGGGTGACAAAACATGAGAGACACCTAACTCTGGGAAATGAACAGGGGGTAGTGGAAAGGGAGGTGGGTGGGGGGTTGGAGTGACTGGGTGATGGGCACTGAGGGGGGCACTTGGCAGGATGAGCACTGGGTGTTATGCTAAATGTTGGCAAATTGAACTCCAATAAAAAAAAGAAAAAGAGTTGGACATTAAACTTACTGAGCAACCCAAGCACCCTGCTATTGAGTGTTAAAGGAACTTTTTAAAAAAAGTACAGTCATAACTCTAATACAAATATAAAACATGTATCAAAAATAAATAAATAAATAAGGGCGGCCCCAGTGGCGCAGCGGCTTAGCGCCGCCTGCATCCTGGGGTGTGATCCTAGAGACCTGGTATCGAGTCCCACGTCGGGCTCCCTGCATGGAGCCTGCTTCTCCCTCTGCCTGTGTCTCTGCCCCTCTCTCTGTGTCTCTATGAATAAATAAAATCTTTAATAAAATAAAATAAAATAAAGATGAAGCTGAGGGTGTGACTTTAAAATCCCTTGCTGTGATCCCAGAAAGATCAAAAGTGGTGCTCTGGTGTACCAATTTAGTCACATGAAAGGTCCTCTAAAGTTGTAAAAGGTATAGCTCACAGATCCTCTCAAGCAAACAACTGGGCATCTGGGAAGCTTAATAGCATTGCTCCTCAGCAGAGTCCCTAGGTGGAGAAGAGGTTATCTTTTGCCTAATAGAATGGATCTGATAAAATTTGTAATAGATTCACAAAATTTTTAAAAAGAATTCTATCAGTAGAAACATTGCCAATTAGAACTCAAAGGGACAGAAGAAGTACAAAATGAAAAGAAGGCTTTGTACCTCTCCCCTCAACCCCCATCACACACATTTTACTATAGGTTTGGAAAATTATTCACCTGTTCACAGGTACTAATTTTTAGGAAAAAGGAAGGATGACTCAGGAGATGTAGCCTTGGAGAATAACTCCTGGGTAGGAATAGCGCTGAGTCCTGAGGAACTTTCAACATTTGCCTGGCTGGATTTCAGAACAGCAATGAGGACTCCTGTGTGCCTCCCATTTCCTCCCTTTTGGAAGAGTACATAGTATCTGTGCTGTTTGCCCTACATCTTTTCTACCATCCTACATTGGCTGTGTGGGCGGCAGCTCACTTATCTCTTTAGTTTGCTGGTTTTTAGATTAAGAGGTACCATACTAAAAGGAACTGTATCCAAGGAGCCTCCTGTGAACCTGGACCTGACTTAAATGATCTGAGTCTGGATTTTGAACTGATGCTGTAATGGAAAGAGGACTTTAGAAGTCTTGGGATGGGGTGAGTATACTTTATAAGTGGTGAGGGAAAATGAATCAGGGGGGCCCAGAGGGCAAACTGTGGCAGCAGTCTCCAAGGCCTTCTCCTGCTGGTATCCTGGTATAGCTCTATAGAATCTCCTTCCATACCGCCAGGATTCACCTGCAACATACTACTACTTCCAAGATTAGGTTATAAAAGACACTGCGGCTTCTCTCTTTCCCTCTCTCTTTTATAACTCACCCTAAAGGAAGCCAGCCAGTGTGTAGTGAACATTACCCCTATAATTAACACCCCAAGTGATGAGGAACTGAAGCCTGTCAACAACCACATGAATAAGCTTGGAAGCAGAATCTCCAGCTCCAGTCAAGCCTTCAGAAGTCTTTAGCCCAGGCTGACAGCTTGACTGTGATCTCATGAGTCAGAACCGTCTAACTAAGCCACTCCTGGATTCCTAACCCTAGAAACTGTGTACGATAATAAATGTTAAGTTCTTAAATTTGAGAGTAATTTAAAATGCAACAATAGATTTTAATATGCACCTCTAATGCTCATTGTACTTATACTATGGACCATAAGATCTCACAGAAGAGCAACTTCTAAATTTGTGTGGATAGTTTATATTTTTAGAACAAGTCTTTCATGCATGAAGGAGCAAAGAAGGCTCTTCCTTTTCCTTTAGTATAATCCTTTTGATAGGAGTGAAAACTTGTGAATCTGGCATAAGTCCTAATAGATATTATTCACACTTCTCTTTTATTTTAGACAATTCTAAATGGATGAGATCAACCTAAGAATTTTCTTGGATCTAATTTAGAATCAATACCAGTTGAGTTTTCATGCAACTTTTAAATTGGGCTGGCCTTAATTTTAGCAATATGAATAGACTTGGAATTCATCCAGAACTCTAAGCAATAAGCTTACTCAATTTCCTTCAGCTTCTTGGAAGAAGACCTTAGTAAGTTGGTGGAAATTCCATTCTTTTAAGGTTTAGTTTTTGTGGAGGTATCTTTAAGACACACAAATGGACTCCAGAGACAGTCAAGATAGGAGAATATCACTCATAACTTCTATTTATCTATGTTTTATCTATTTTTCTAGGTTCTTAAGTGAATTTTGATACTGCATTTGGCTTCTTACTCTTATAGAGAGTGGTGAGGAATGCAGTGAATTTTTAAATGGCCTAGGTCTAACATTTGCATTCTCCTTCCACAAAGCTTAAACACAGCAATCAAAATCCACCTTCACCTCATGAGTGATGTTCACTCTCAAGTTCCTATACATTTCACCTTCTTCTACTCAGAACTAGTTTGACCAATTAATTGGACATCTGCTTTTCTTCTCCCTTTTTGGAAAATAGGCTGCTCCTGTGTTTTCAAGCCCTCCTTTCTGGAACATGTGAAAGCTTGTTCACAGACTCCTTACAAGCAAGACGCTCTCTCTGAGGATCCAAGTCTGGAAGCACTTTATGAGCAACAATTGGAGATCTGTCTGTTCTGTTAGTGCATTCCATGGGAGTGTTATACTGTCTGGAAAGAAAAGCTCTGTGCAGACCACTTTTACGTGGACACCACGAATGGTACGAAATGTCATTTCACTTATTAACATTAAATGCCGAACAGAGTGAGGGAAAAAACCTCACTTAGGTTTGATTAGAAATGTAAATGACTTTAAAGATCTCTTAGTTGGTCAAAACTTTTTCTCCTTCATAGTTCATACATTTTCATGGATGAAAATGGCCAAGGGCCAAACTTCTACAAGAAAACTGTGAATCTTTTCAGGATATAATCCTGCAAATTCTTTCCTCTTAGCAATTTCCAAATATAGAATACAGCTTTGCTAACTATAGTCATCCTGCTGGACCTCACATCCCCAGGACTTACTGATCTCATAACAGGACATTTGTACCTTTGACCTCCTTCACTCATTCCTCCTACTCCCTACCATCTCCTTGCAACTCTTTCCTGAGTATTTTTGTATTTTTTAAAAATATTAAAATATAGGGCAGCCCGGGTGGCTCAGCGGTTTAGCGCCGCCTTCAGCCCAGGGCCTGATCCTAGAGACCTGGGATCGAGTCCCACGTCAGGCTCCCTGCATGGAGACTGCTTCTCTCTCTGCCTGTGTCTCTGCCTCTTTCTCTCTGTGTGTGTCTCTCATGAATAAATAAATAAAATCTTTTAAAAATATTAAAATATCGGCAATATAGGACAATAAAGTCAATATGTGACGCCCCCAGGCATGAGTAAGTCCTTTGCCATTTCTTAATATTTTAGCCTCATTACTGCCTTTATTTTCTTTTTCCTATTTTCTTCATCCTATATTCTTTTTCTCCTTTCTTTTCCAGTCTAGACCACCCCTCTGAAAAGGACCCTCAGTGAGATCAGGCACTGGGTGTGGTCTGGGGGATGCCCCGGGTCAGAAGGGGCTGAACAGGAAGACAGCTTAGTTCTTAGGCACCCAGTGGGGACAGATAAGGTGACAGAACAAGCCCTGGGTCTTGTTCCCAGCAACTTGCTCTTGCATCTTAGGACAGATGCCATGAGGGGAGATCCAGGCCTCTACTATCAGTTTGGCACTATGTTTTAATTTTTTAATTTATTCAAATATTTTATTTATTTATTCATGAGAGACACAGAGGCAGAGACATAGGCAGAAGGAGAAGCAGGCTCCCTGTGGAGAGCCCGATGTGGGACTCGATCCCAGGACTCCAGGACCATGACCTGAGCCAAAGGCAGACGCTTAACCACTGAACTACTCAGGTCCCCCCAGCACTGTGTTTTTAAACTCCCTTCAAGTCTGACAAAATATATAGGAAAAAGCCATACTGGAGGATGCCTGGGTGGCTCAGCTATTGAGTGTCTGCCTTCAGCTCAGGACATGACCCCCCCAGGGTCTGGGGATAGAGTCCCGTATCGGGCTCCCTATAGGGAGCCTGCTTCTTCCTCTGCCTATGCCTCTGCCTCTCTCTCTGTGTCTCTCATGCATAAATAAATAAAATCTTTAAAGAAAAGAAAAGAAAAAGCCATATTGGGTAGAGATGAAAGGGCTCTTAAAGTTTCTGGCTGGGTTCCCTTTATACCTGTTTCCTCCGACAGAAGAATTTGCTGTGCAAGCCCCCTTGGGGTTGCTCTTGACCAAGCTTTTGCAACCAGAAGCAATGAGGAGGGCACAGGGGTGATGGGACAGATATCAAGGCCCTGGCCACTGGACTCTGAAGTTGGAGTTCCTCTGGGGAGAAATATCAGGCCCTGGCTTATCACAGACTGCCAATAGGATGCCTGGAAAAGACACTGGTTGGGCCCCCAGCATGGCTTCTCAACATGCCAGATACTAACCCAAGTTAACCATCGTCAGAAGCTTGAACTTAGCTCAGTTTGTCTGTAACAGTCAAGACAATGGGTCAGGGTGTGGCTCCATCTGGGGTTTGAGCTGCAGACCAGAGGAAGGAACAATGAAAGACTGCCTGTGTTTCTGTGGTTTGGCTCAACTGGAGAAGAGACTGTGGGATAATCGCTGCGTGCCCATGTCAGAATCTCTGCAGTTAGCCTGGTTACTTCTGAAGCTGCCTGGCTGAGTGGTGGTAGGTAGACAATCAAAGCTGGTCTTTGGACAATAATAGCCACTATTTATTCTCTGACTCTCATGTGCTCGACAACATTAGGTGCTTTATACACATAATCTTAACAGTCTATAGAGTCAGGTGGTATTCCCATTTGTGGAATAAAAAGTTGGGCAGTCCAGGGAAATTTTGTGGTTTGTTCAACATCAGGTTTCTACTAAGTGGTCAACATTTCAACTCTGGTATACAGTTATTTTTGCAACAATTTTATAAGCATCCCTAAAAAATCCTTGCAGTTGGCAAAATAGTGAACCAAAAATAATAGGGCTTTTGGGAGAAATGGGGTCAGTGCTAGAAAACTTTATTATTAGAAACTAAAACCTCTTACAGCCTTACATCCTGGGGCTGAGACTTCTTCCCAGCCATGCTTGACCTCAGGGCATTCACTGCCAGTAGACAATGTTTGCATCAGCACTGGGAATCTGATCCAGGGTTCGAATACAGAGGGGTGCATCCCCTCCATCTTCATCTGCACCTGCTGCTCTACTGAGAAAACTTAGTGGCTGGTTTAGTGGCTTCAAGGACCACCATGTCATTGAAGGTCCTTATGTGTAGACTTATCGCTTATTTTCCTAAAGTCTTCATATATTTCTAAGACCTTCTTCCTAAATGTAAGAAAGCTTACCCTGACCTCAAAAATCATGTATTTAGCAACATAATTTCTGAATCACAGTTTTCACTTCCCCAAATTCCTACACTCATGAGGTACATCCTATCAAGGAAACAAGTGCTGTTTTGGATCAGAAAATTCCATTTTAAAGTCCATGCAAGGGATCCCTGGGTGGCGCAGCGGTTTGGTGCCTGCCTTTGGCCCAGGGCGTGATCCTGGAGACCCGGGATCGAATCCCACGTCGGGCTCCGGGTGCATGGAGCCTGCTTCTCCCTCTGCCTGTGTCTCTGCCTCTCTCTCTCTCTCTGTGTGACTATCATAAAAAAAAAAAAAATAAATTAAAAAAAAAATAAAGTCCATGCAAAATTTTCCCCTGTTCTAGAGAGGCTTCGTTGGACTTGAGGGAAGTTTATACTGGCTGGGGCATTTCTAACTGATAGGGACTGTTTTTTCTACTCATATAATCATGACATCATAATAAAATCATTCCTTTTTTTTTTTTTTAAGATTTTATGTATTTGAGAGAGAGAAAGATTTTATGTATTTGAGAGATTTTATGTATTTGAGCATGGAAGAAAGCACTATTGGGGGTGGGTGGGTTGCAGAGGAAGAAGCAGACTCCCTGCAGTGCAAGGAACCTGACCTGGGTCTCAATCCCAGGACCCTGAGATCATGACCTGAGCTGAAGGCAGACACTTAACTGACTGAGCCACCCAGGCACCTAACAGTGGCTTCTTTATTTCACCTAATATCCAGCCCATATTAAAATTTTTTGATAGTCTCAAATGCTATTTATAGTTGGTTTGTTCATATTGATCCAGACAAGGCCTAGTTACTGCATTTGTTTGTTACATCTACTACATCTTTTGTTCTATACCCTCTTGCTCCCTTTAAATAAAATTCATTTGTTGGAGAAACAAGTCCTTTCTATTATGGAGAATTCTACATTTTGAATTTGGTGGATCGCTTTTTCACAATATTTGGGTAGTTCTCTATTCTCCATTTTTATTAGCTGTAAACTGGTTGTTAGATCTGGAAGCATAATTAAGTCTTGGGTTCCATTTTATTGGTAAAATTATTTGAAAAATGGGTCTTTATAGTTCCTGTTGCCTTGTATCTTGAAGTGCAATGCTGAGGCCTAATCTCAGTGATGCTAAGCTAGATTAGTATATTAGGAGATGGCAACTGGATCCCTCCATTATAAAGTCCCCAGGAACTTAGCACTTAATGATTGATCAGCCATTGATCATTTCTTATATCCACTGCTTCCCTGAGATTAAAAAATGGTGATTTTCTAGGTCTGTTATTCCTTCTGTATTAATTAGCTGAAACTCTTTTTGTGAAGAACTTGACCAGATCAACTTTTGGATAAGCTGAAATATAGCTGGTTCACGAAAGATGGAGTCTTGATTCTTTTCTTTTTTTTTTTGTATTAATTTTGAGTGTAAAGTGTCGGTACCCTAGCAGACTCAGATGGTTACCAGTCTTTCCCTGCGAGTCATCATAAATTACTGAATTTTTATATATTGATGTTTTAAGCACTGATGTCATTCCTTTTTGCTCAAATTGTCCCAACTTTGCCAGCAGACGTCTTTTTGGCTTAGTTGCTGTGTACTGTTGACGTGACCTCTTTAGAATCTGATTGTTTCCTTGCTTTCTGGCACAAAAACATGTCTGACTCATTTTGTAAATGTCCTGATGTGGACCTGAAATCAACTATTTCTCAAAAGGAATGGCTTTTAGTAGAAAATAGTACTTAAAGATCACAATTTGGTCATTGAGGAGAATTTTGCTCTTGAACAAGAGCTGGATACAATCAGACATAGTTTTTTTTTTTTAAGATTTTATTTATTAATTTACGAGAGACAGAGAGAGAGAGAGAGAGAGGCAGAGACACAGGCAGAGGGAGAAGCAGGCTCCATGCAGGGAGCCTGACTCGATTCCAGGTCCCTGGGATCATGCCCTGAGCTGAAGGCGACGCTAAACCACTGAGCCACCCGGGCTGCCCAGGTTTTCTAATTATGCACTAACATTTATAAAACTTCATATTGCAATTTCTTCAAGAGAAAATATCATTATTGCAATTTTAAACATAGTTGTTTGACTCTATTTGCCTTATGAAAAAATATTCTGCTCTTTGATAACATGAGTCATACGAATACAATTTGGTGTAGCCAAATTGATAGAGAAGTGTACTGCTAGCAAGTACTAGGGAACTACCTATGAAGGTAGTTTGAAATACTGCCCTAAGTATTTCAAAATGTCCAATTATGATGCTATGGACTAAGAAGTTATGCTTCAAAATTCAGGTTTGTTTTTGAATATTAACACATTTAGAAGAGTAAGGCTTTTAAAAAATATTATTTATTTGAGAGAGAGAGAGAGCATGCATTAGCACACAGGCAGGAGGAGCAGCAGACAGAGGGAGAAGGAGAAGCAGGCTCCCCACAGAGGAGAAAGCCCAGTGCAAGGGGGGCTCTCGATCCCAGGACGCTGGGATCATGACCTGAGCTGAAGGCAGATGTCTAAGCACTTAATCAGGTGCCCCTAAAACACACATTTGCTCAGTTTTTGGTGGGAACATTGATATAGTTTCCATTTTATAGATTATTGTAGTTTAAGAATATTTTGTTTTTGTCCTTGGTTGAGAAATCTGTTCATTTTATTTGTGGCAGTCATTTGCAATTCTTCAAATTAGCACATGAAAAAAAACCCAGCTCCAACTTTATTAGTAACCAAATGTTATGCAAATTAAAACAAGAGCATTTTTGTTACAACAAATTAACAAAGACTTTAAAATTTGTATTCTGTTTCAGGGAGGTTTAATTGACAATCTCACTTTTTAGGCCTACTCTGCCATCATGACTCCAAGATTTGGTTCTTTTCTCCTTGGGATGTCTTCTATCTCCTTCCCCAAGTATCAGAGTTCCTGCTCCCTGACACACCCCCAAGCCCGCTCTTCTCACTTGCCAGACTTGATGAAACAACAAATACATTCTGCACAGAATTCAGGGTTCCACTAATTCTTTCTGTAAAGGGATAGATAGTATTTTTGCCTTTGTATGCTAGGCAATAAAATAATCAAGATATTATGAAGTTACTTACATCATCATTTGAAATGTAATCATTAAACTATAAAAAAGAATTTCTAGTTTGTAGGACTCTACAAAAACAGGTAACAGTCTAACAGTCCAGACTTGGCCCAAAGGCCACACTTTGCCAACTCCTGGCTAGATCCTCCTGTAAGGAAGAACATACTGCCCAGCTGTGGGGAGTATTCTCTAATGGCCTTGGGCAGTTAGTTTCATTACCATCCACCTCACACCTGAGTCCAGCTTGTGCTATTCTTGGGCAGCTCCCAGCCAATGACTGAGCAAGGTCTAGACTCCCACTGGCAGCCAGCAAGGGAAAAGGACCTAGCTGCAAAGAACTGAGGTCTGCCAACAACCTGAATGAGTTAGGAAGTGGATCCTTCTTGAGGGCCTGCAGATTAAGAGCCCAGCTGCCACCTTGAAGGGGACCTTATTGAGATCCTGAGCAAGAACCAGCTGAACTCACCCAGACTTCTGAATTACAGAACTATGCGATAATAATTGGGTGCTATTTTAAGCCATAAAGTTTGTGGTAATTTTGTTATCCAACAATAGAAAATGAATACACTGGGAATTTTTGTTTGCAGGGGACAGCCCATGAGACACAGAGCAGATGGGGAAGAGAGAATGGATCTGAAAGCAAAGAAGCCAGTGACCAAACCATATCACAATTTTTTGAATACCTCCTTTAGTTTAAGGCTTTGGCACATATGGATTATTGTTTTCTCAATAACTATAAAGATTTCACTAACTATTGAATGTGGCTTTATTTATGATGACAATAGGAATGTTAGAAATTTCAGTTGATTATTGTTAGTCTTATTGAAGAAGGACTTTATTAATTGATGATGGCCACATAAGCCCTTTTCTCCCCCCAGACTGGTTCTCTCCATTTGCTTTGACGTTTGTAATTGAGGAAAGGCTACTAAGAGGTGTGGCTGCACAGAAGAGTCCAAGGCCATGCAGATGGATAGCATTGAGTATTCCCTACAGGAAGCTTAGTAATCAGCTGGTGTTACCCACAGCAAATACCTATAACATCACAGGAGTGACTGAGACCACCAGAAATGCATTTAAGTATAACAAAAGGCCAGCCCTCAAATGATCGCTTACAAAAAACCAAAAAGAACCTAGAAATCTCACTGCTTAGCTTTTAAAAATCCATTATTTCTTCCAGACAGAAGCACTTAGTGGAGCAAAATGGCTTATTTCAGTATACATGTAGAGAAAGCAATGTAACAATAGAGCAAAGCTTCAAGATCTTCTGATCAAAGACTTGTGAAACTAATAGCTAACACAGAAAGGAGATAATAGTCCTCTTGAATGCGTTTTGAGTGCTCCTATGAGATGTGCAATCTAATTGGGGTGTAATTGCCAACTACTGATAATGGATTTTTTTCCTATGGTTTGTGCTACCTGAGGTCTGCATCTGCTAGGGCTAGAACTGTATGGAAAAACAGGGCTAGCCAGGATACCTCTGCAACAGTGACTGAAGGTTAGAAGGCAAATGGAGTTGAATATAGTGTGTAGCATCCAGTTTCCCTGATAACCAGCTCAAGCTTAATTTTATAGAATTCTGAGGCCTTATTAATGAAACATGATATAGGGAATTTATAATAGTAATGGTATTGCATTGATCGCCTGATTTCAGAGTAAAGAACTGAAGGGAGGAGAAAACTTAGAGTGTATTCTGCTTTTATTGTAACAGCTGTTGTCAGGAAAAAGAAATAGCCTTGTCATCAAAGTAAAGCTCTTATTTACAGAAGAACATTAGCATTAAAGGTAGAAATAATGATAGAAATAGAAAATAATAAGTTTATAAGACATAACGAAATAATTATTCCAGACAAGGATCAATAATGAATGTTAAAACTGCTAGCAGAATGGTTGATAGAGCCCTAGACATTGACTTGGTACCAAAATATCACCCCCACAGATTACTTGACAATAGCAAATGGGGGGGAAAATCTTTTGAAATAGGGAAATATGGCTATCATCACTTAGTAATCAAACTTACTTCCCAATTTTCCCACTATGAATGATGATAATGCCTTACATACAATATTTATGATGGAAGTTGGATCTGAAGGCTTGATTGGATTCAAGTTGAAGGAAATACAATGCAGAGAAGAACAAATGGAGTAATGCTATGAGGAAACAATTGGACACTTTCAGAAAGTGGGACTTCTATGAGAACTGGACTCATACAAAATGTCAATGACAAGAAAAAAAAGGAGGAGTTATTAATGAGGAGACTAATGAGGTTAGATTAGGAAATTAGGAAACTAACGAAATAGAACCAAGTCCAACGTGGTATCCTTGATTGTATTTTGGTTTTAGGAAAAAAAGCTTTAAAATTACTTTGGACCAATGGTGAACATTTGAAAATGGGTCATTCAAATATTACGCAGGATCTTTAAAGGAAACAGATGACAAACTAAAAAGAACTTAATCATTTATTATTTCATGGCAATACTATGAGAGGTGTGGTCAGGGCCAGACAAACCATCAAGGGAATCAAGGGATGCTGATGTGCCTGGGATTAACATGATGTGATGCAGCCAGTGCCAGACCAGCAACCTGGCAGGGAGGAGCAGGGTAAAAATGTCCCATCCACCCCCACCTTTCATCTCTTCCTGGTGCTTCCCATTAGCCTCCAACGCCTGGGGGTGCCTGCTGTTGGCTGGACCCAACTGAGAGCCTAGCTATGACAATCTCTTTCTGGGCTCAGAGGCCAGCAGAGAACGTGGATAACACCTCTGCAGGTGGGGAGCAAAGGGACAATAAAGCAAAAGGGACAGTTGACTGGTAGATTAGAGAATTTTTGTTAATTGTTAGGTATGGTGTTGATAATGGTGTTGTGGTTATATAAAAGAACATCCTTAGGTTTTTGCTTTGTTTTGTTTTTTGAAATTCATGTTAATGTATTAAGAGATGGGATGTCACGATGTCTTATTTATTTTGAAATGATTCAGCCAAATAGGTAGGTAGGTAGATGAATGATGGATGGATGGATGGATGGATGGATGGATGGATAGGAAGGAAGGAAGGAAGGAAGGAAGGAAGGAAGGAAGGAAGGAAGGAAGGAAGGAAGGAAGGAAGGAAGGAAGGAAGGTAAGATACTTGAAGCAAATATGGAAACAAGCTTGTAGGATTTTGTTTATTGCTACCTGCTTTGTGCACTCAGGCACCAATTGTATCACTTCTGAAGAAATAGTCTTTTCCCCCCCTCTTCTTAAACCCAGGGTCTGGCACATGAAGGATGCCAAAAATTGAATTCTGACCTATATATTCCTTTCTTAGTGATAATTATAATTGCTGGCTATCCTATACATACTATTACAAATTAGTTTATGATGTTGTTATAGTTTGTCTGCCTTGCAAGCTGTGAGTCCCCTGACAGTAAGGGCTTCATCTTAGCTATCCTTGAGCACTACTGTGTGCCTCCTAATATCCATAAAATATGTCATGATTCAGTTCTGTTGCTCACAAAAGAAATGCTATAAGAGGTGACCAAAAAAAGTAGGAACAAAAGTTATATCAGGTGGTACAGGCTTGCTATGCACCCAATGTTGTGTCCTCCTCAAATTCACATGTTGAAGCCCCAGGCCTCAACATGATGCTATATGAAGGTTGGGCCTTTGGAAAGTGATTAAGTCATGAGAGTGGAGCCTAATGATGGGACTAGTGCCTTTCTGGGAGGAAACACAAGAGATGACCTCTCTCTCATCTATACAAAGAGACAGCAAGAAGATAGCCATCTGAAAACCATGAAGAGGGTCCTCACCAGATACATCATCAGCCAGGACCTTGCTCTTGGACTTCCCAGACTCCAGAACAGTGAGAAATATGTGTTTGTTGTTTAAGTCTATGGTATTTTATTATAGCAGCCTGAACTAGGACAAGCATCATTTAAGGGCCACACGTGATGTCAGAAGGGACAAGGGAAAGTAAATGACAAGGCTTTAGAGGAGGATGAAATGGCAGACCTCAGTCCAGGGTGAATGGAAGATCCTAGAGTATATGGTCACACAAATTGAAGTAGAGGGTCTGGGAGGAACTAAGGTCTTTGGGAGGTCTGGGATGTCCACAAGTAAGGAGCCAGGTGGTACTTAGCCATTCAGACCAGCTAGCTCATAGGCAGAAGTGAGGTCCAGATGTGGATAGGTCTTGGGGTCCCGGGATCAAAACAAGCAGATAGAAAAACAGAGTGTAAAATCCAGATAGGGATGCTGACAATATGATCTGAGATTCTTCATAGGCAGATTTGAGAGGAGGCACATGTGCTCTAGTTATATGCACACATAACTAGAACTAATACTTCTTGAGCACTTAGTTTGCACAAGTTACTTGTTTATGCATACTATATGTAACCCTGTTGAACTCACACCAGTGCCATGAGGGTAGATATTATGCCTACATTACAGTTGAGGAGAGTGAGAATCCTCTATAGGCTGATCCTCTATAGGCTGACATTATAGAAAAATGGAATTTCCATGGAAACTGACCAAAACTGATTGCCTTAAATTCTAGGCTATAGCCAAACACAAGGCTTGCTGTCTATACCAGTGCTTTTCCAACCACCAAGGTGAAGGTGATGGATCCTGCCACTGGCATGTACCCCAGTTTTCTGATCTTGCAAACAGAAGGGCTGATTCTATTTTCAATTACCAATGCTGAGCTAGAAGAACAGGGCTAGAGGCAAGACCTACCCCACCATATTGCTATTGCTTTCCAGCCTCTGATGACAGCAGAGAGGGGCCTGAGCTTTTCTAATTATCAAGCTTAAAAGCTCCAGAATCTGGAAGGGGAGGTGCGTGGGAGGTTGGGGTGACTGGGTGATGGGCACTGAGGGGGGCACTTGATGGGATGAGCACTGGGTGATATGCTATATGTTGGCAAATTGAACTCCAAAAAAAAAAAAAAAACAAAAGCTCCACAATCCAAGGGTAGAAAGCCCCTCTCCTGAAATCCAGTGTCCAGGTCTGCCAGATTGCTGTGTGCTGTCCTAGAATGGGTAGCTGGAGACCCATACACCTAGCTGTTTTCCGAGCTACAGTAGTGTTTCCAAGTGATGCTGCTTCAGAGGCTTGGCCATTGACCTTATTTGCATGATAACCTAAAGCATGAAGAGGAATTTCAAAGGCCACATAGTAAGTGGTAAAACTGAGATTTTAACTCATGCAGTCCAGACTCTATCAACTCTTGTGCATGGTTTCTAGTGGGTAAGTATATCTCTGCATTTCCCCAGGATGTACAGCATACAGATTTACAATACATTCTCAGTAAATATTTGAATGACTATAACAGTGATCTGAAATAACAAGGAAGGGAGATAGCACTGATTTAATAAAAAATCTTTATAAAACTAGCCCAGCAAATTGTCTTACACACACTATACAAATGTTTTGTATTTAATTGCTAAAGAATTTTGAAGTTGAATTCAAATTAATAAATACTATTGCATCTGTCAGTTAAATTAAAAGCAATAAACCACCAATTGCCACCTATTTTCCAATCAAGAGGGAATGGTCCTTTAAAGAATATAGAGTGTTTAAGAGATACACGATTAATACTAAATTTGTGTGATAAATTTTAAGAGTCTAAGAGATGAAGCAAGAGATAAAGATGGAAATGGAGTAGTTGGCATAAGATTTCTCACAAATAGATCTCTAAGTGGATTTAGGAGGAGGGACATGATTTGAATAAGAATAGAAGAGGAAAATTACCTATAGGTATAATAAAAAGCACAGATTGAGAAATGCACACAGAAGACGTTGCTGGTCAGTGGAGAAGGATAATGATCTAAATTAGGGGAGCATGTGATGTCTGGTAACAGGGAGAGAAGGCAGAAAAAATATGATGTGACATATTACATATTTTCAAACCTTATCAGTGGACATTTGAGCTAGAAAGTAATAACGTGTTCACAGGTGGTAGCAAGGTGTAACGAAAGTAAGCCGTGCTTTGCAAAAATTAATCTGATAGTGATGTTTAGATGGATTTGAAGGAAGACCCATTAGAAGGTTATTTGCAGACTCCCAGCAGCATAATAAACTGAGCTGATGTAGATGGATGGTCCTCCCACTACTCAGAAATGTGAGATCAAATATTAATGGGTGATAGACAATGACGGTAAAAAGGAATAATAGGATAAATGACATGAAGAATGGGAATTGGGAGGATCAGATTTAAGATTCTAAGGTCTTTAAATGTGATGTGTACACTGGCTTGAAAATGTAGTACTAAAAGAATGAGAAGAAACATATTTTCCAATCCAGTAGCACGAATAAAGAAAACAATCCAAGGGAAAGGAAAGAATAGTGCCCATGGGAACACAACAATAGATTATAATATGAATGGTACTTCCTTTTATGTGATATAAGCATTACAAATACAGTGGGACAGCCCCATCTGTGATAGAATAGTGGTTTATTCTGGAATTATTAAGCACAGGGAGGGAAGCAAATGAAGCTGGCACAGAGTTCAAAAAGGCTTCGTTATCTATACTGTTTTTTGGTTTCTTGAAAATATCTGAAGCAAGTACCTTTATCTCCTTACTAAAACCTTGGGATGAGCATATAGATGTGTACGTTCTCTAATTTGATGTTGTATAATAAAATGTTTGAAAAGCTATTGAAGTAAATAAAGCCTGAGGTGAAAAGTCAAACTAGATGTTGGACAAGAGGAACCTTCTAACATTACCCTAGGCATCTCTAACCCTGGAAGGAATCCCCTAAATAATATCCATGAGGCTGGTATGGCAGTGAGATATGAAGGTACACCTTCACCAAGCCTCAGAGAGACGCACCTTCTCACTTTTGTTACTAAGGGTTTACCTTCTATAGGACAAAAGCGGCCTTCAGCTCTGTGTGGGACAACAGGCACACCGAGTTTGTTCTGTAATCTGTTTATAGTGCCCTCTTGTGGTGGCTCAACACAATTCTCTAACCCTTTTTCATGTGTAGGTTAACTTTGTATGTATTTTCCGAAGTATTAATGAAAGCATTCACCAGCGGTTCTCTGTCCCATGTTGTAAGTCAATGGCACGATAGGGTTATCAGTCACAATTTCATTTATTATTTAAAATTTGGCGACTACCTGACTTTTTAAAATTTGAATCTAAGATCTTGGCCAGTGAGTGGTTTTTAGTTGGAGATATATGTTAGACTTACCTCTGAAGTTTTATTACAATGTAGTGTTTAGGACTTCTCCAGACTTACTGATTTGCTTTACTTGGTATTCTTGGCATATTCTTGGTATACACCACCACAAATTCTGATAAATATAGGAAATCTCAGGACGCTTGTGTGGCTCAGTGGTTGAACGTCTGCCTTCAGCTCAGGGCGTGATCCCAGGGTCCTGGGATTGAGTCCCACATCGGGCTCCCTGCAGGAGTGCATATGTCTATGCCTCTTTCTGTGTGTCTCTTATGGATAAATAAATAAAATCTTTAAAAAAATATAGGAAATCTCATCAGAACTATTTCATATTATTTCTGTGCTTCCCACATATTATTGAAAAATTAGCATTCCCATGAAGTACAAAACTTCTAAAGTATTGTACTGATAACATTTTACCTGTACAAATTTAACAGATTTAACTTACGGTTAAAAAGAAAAGCACGATTCTTTCACTATAGGAGATGAATAATAAAATTAAATAGCTGAATATTCTGGAATTTCTTATATTTGCTCAATAATAAAAACAATGACTGCCTCAGAACCCCATAGAAGGACAATTCCCAGGACTTTGAACTAATGGCACTTCAAAGAATTGGCTCTTGGGTTTAGGCTTCTGTTGGCGTTGCTTAGACAGATTTTAGTCTATCCCTGAAGTTGAGTAAGGATTTCCAGAATGTTGTAGTTGGAAGCAGATGGTTCCATAAAGCTGTTAACCCAAGATATGACAGAGCAAAAACTGATCATAGGGAACTGAAAGAACTGATGCAGCATGATTGTAGTTGCATATTTGGAATATTGTTGTTTTAATGCTATATTTTCTGGATATAAAAGGAAGCCTTTTCCTCTGAAGCTTATCTGTACCCCCAAAACTGTTAAGTTGCCTTTATTTTGTAAACTGAAATAAAACATTTTTTTTATTTTTTATTTTTTTGAAATGAAACATTTTTAAATGATATATTTTTCCCAGTGACCCCCCCACCTCCTGTTTCTTGAATTCAGAAACTATTATTGAGTATCCTTGCTTTTCACAACAATGTAGTTATTTGCAAAGTTTCAATAAGAATCTGTTGTTGTTTTTTTGTTTTGTTTTGTGTTTAACCAGGCCGTAACTGGGAAAATTGAGTAAGTATAGCCTTGCCTAGAATGTCATATTTGGGAAAGATGCCCATTTAAACAGATGTAACCGTGTATTTTTGAGGAGCTAGGGTTGACCTCCCAGAAAAACTGGTACCTGGCTTATATTTCACCTACAGGTGAGCAAGGAAAATCACTTCTGGGCAGGCCAGGAAGCTTGGGGTATTTGGGAGACATCCACAACAGGGAAACAGAATTTGTTTACATTTATAGATATTGCCAGTAAAATCTGGAGGAGAGAAATTGTTCAGCATGGCTAAGAGGCTAACCTCAGGATAGCAAATAATAAAGTCCATCTTAGAGTCCTTAGGGTAACTTCCAGGAAACCAAACTCAAGAAGGTCCATATCATAAATTAATATCCTTGTTGCTCTTATGTGGATAATCAGGCAAACCTAGGCAGCTTTTCTTACTGGTCTAGATGTCTTCTATATTTGCTGGGTATTAATATTCTAATTAAGATTTATGGTTAAATAATGTACTAATATGTTCTCTTGTTCTTTTTATTTTCTTAGATCATAAAATGATGCTTTATTAAATCAGATCTGGTTCTTTCTTTATAAATCAATTTCTTGGTTCACTATTCACTATAAATGAGATGGAAAGAACACAATCTTTCAATTTTCACCAATTCACAGCTCCCTTGTGGCAGGGAAGGGTACAGAAAGTAGAAGGAAAGAGAGAGGACGGTGAAGGAGATGGAGTCTTGGAGAATGAAGAATGAAAACAGGGTAGGATTAGGTGTTTTAGTTTTTTTTTTTTTTTTTAAGATTTTATTTATTTGTTCATGAGAGACACAGAGAGAGAGAGAGAGACAGAGAGAGGCAGAGACACAGGCAGAGGAAGAAGCAGGCTCCATGCAGAGAGCCTGATATGGGGCTTAATCCCAGGACCCTGGGATCATGCTCTGAACCGAAGGCAGTCCTCAACCACTGAGCCACCCAGATGCCCTAGGGTTAGGTTTTCAGAAATAGGATGCAAGACTCTTGACAGAAAGCCACCCTCCTTTTTCTCTTCTGCCACAATGGAGAGAAAAGGACATTTCCAATTTTGCACCTAATTCTGGGAAAACGCTATTGTTGCCCTGAAGTTGTGTTTGACTCCTAATAATAACGATTTGAGGTACATTTAGACTTTTATTTACACAAAATATCTAGTTATTACTTTCTTACTCATTTTGCTATTTTCTTTCAAATTAAAAAAAAAAAAAGGAGAATTGGAGAAAACCTGGCTTCAACAGCTTTGATTTTGCTCACTACACCTCACAGCACATTTCTGGTCATAGAACAGATGGCAGTATTTTCTCGTGCTTTTTTTGTGTTCTCTTCCTTCCCCATACTTCATTGATCACCGTTGATTTCAATCACTTATTTAGTAGTTCATATTGTGTGCTGGCCTAAATGGTATAAATACATTGTGTTCGAGACAAAAACTAATGAAATGACTTTTAGAACGGAGGTGACACATTCCAGATGGCATCTGCTCTAGCGGGCTTTTCTTTCCCTGGGTCACCTGTGCTATTCTGGAATTGCAAATGTAGAGGTCACAATGAGGGTTCTTCTAGAAGATTTCAAACCAGCACTTACTAGATTAAAATGGTTTTGTGTATGCCTTTTAAGCATACATTCTTCCTTATTTTATTTCTGAAAGTTTTCATGAAATGCATGCGCCAGTTGCCAGGCATCTCCCGTCCCCTTTCCCCACTGTCAAAGCTCTTTTGGGTCTTGTAGGAGGTGGGTAGGGTGTGGGAAGCAAACAGCCAATGGTTAAGAGCTTGGGCTCTAAGACTCTTCTCCTCATATCCCAGCTCCCTACCTAAAGCCAGCTATTTATGGTCCCTGTGCCTCAATTTTCAAATCTGGAAAATGGGCTTGGTCATAGTACTTAGGTCATAGGGTTGTTGGGCAGATGAAAGAAGAGAGATGCATAGAAAGAGTTTCAGGTATGGCTAACATGTGCAAAGTTGCTATAGTGTTATTTTTAGCCACTCAGAAGACCTCATTCTCTCACAGGGCTCGTGTACAGAAGTGTCACCGCAATAGGAAACCACAACACAAGACAATAAAAAGTTGCAGGTAAACTTCTGATTTGGAGGTCAGTTATACTTTCTGTGTATTGATAGAAGCTGTCAGTGAAGTTTTAGAAGAATGAACTTTTGTTTACAGCAATTACCAGATAGCAAGTAACTGAGTTACTTACTTTCTACTCTTCAGTGTTGGTGGAGGCCTGGTGTCTGGAAGTTGGAGCCAGGATCTCTGAAGCTCTTGAGGAGTTTCTAATAATGAGAATCTGAGGAAGTCTGATGGCTTCTGAGCAGCCCATGAAAGGGGCTTTCCCCTAGGCCTCCACTCACATCAGACACCATTAGGAAAGACTGGAGTTATTACTGTGTATTTCTTCTTTTCTTTATTTTCTTTAATTTATGATATTTTCTTTTCTTTATTTTCTTTAATTTATGATAGTCACACAGAGAAAGAAAGAGAGCCAGAGACACAGGCAGAGGGAGAAGCAGGCTCCATGCACCAGGAGCCCGATGTGGGATTCGATCCCGGGTCTCCAGGATCGCGCCCTGGGCCAAAGGCAGGTGCCAAACTGCTGCGCCACCCAGGGATCCCTGTGTATTTCTTTTCCATCATGCCTTTCTCTCTGGTTCTTTTCTCTCCATGCCAACGTATTGGAGGGGAGAACACCTTTCTCATATGGCACTTCTATGTAGCATCAGCCCATGGGAACAGGTTTTGTTAGCATCAAAACCCAGTATTTGTTGGCTCATTGCTCTTACTGCGGGAAGAACACGTTAATCCCCCTACAGAAGGTCTTCTCTACCATATTTTTCTAAGGAATCCCAGAAGTGTCTCATTTGTGCTCAAATCAGCCCCTGCCTTCTGAGCCCCTGTGGGTAGGTCATGTTTTTCCTGTTTGTCATGTGTCACCTCTTGGAGCCTGCTGCCTGCCCTGGTGTGCTGAGTCTTGGACTGCAAGGGCTTCCAGATGCCAAATGGAAAACCATGCCAATCAATCCTTTTTGGACCAGAAGTGAGCCAACTGCTGCTCTTTCATGGAGTTCAGAGCTGGTCTATGAACCTGAGCTGGGTACCCGCTGTCAGACTGAGCCACCATTGTACTACCTCCCCCCCTATGGTTCCTCTCTCCCTCTGCCTCTCATGCAAAATATCCACCTGGGGAGATCATCCACAGCCTCTTAGCCAGTCTTAGTGAAGTCTTCCCTCCCCTGCTATGTGGTCTCACCAGTCAGTCCTCATTTTCCCTATGATATTTTCTGCCCTCTGCATGGGTCTCTTGTCAGAGGACAAATAGATGAATAGTCTATAACCAGAAGTATGGTGCTTCTCCTGGGCGAGATGTGGTCAGCAGCTGGAAGGCTCTCAAAGACTCTAAGAACAACAACATGAGTTTGGCTTCTGAGGAGAGTTCAAAGCTTCCCCAGTGAGAAGCTGATCTCCACCTATTGCCTCTTCCATTCCTGCACTGAGCCCTTGATGGGTGCCCCTGACCTTGGGGAAGACCCTGTGTGTGTGTGTGTGTGTGTGTGTGTGTGTGTAAGAGGTAAGTGTGGCAAGACAGGGATGAGTTTGCTCTCTCAAGTGAACAGCATATTTGGAACTGACTGCTGGTCACATGGCTAAATTCATTCTTCATTTTCATCTCCAGACCCATTTTGTCTATCCCCAGGTTTGGTGTTACTCTTGGCTCTCCCAAAAGTAGCTGTGTAGACATGGGAGAGCTTCTGCTTTGGGCCTTGTTTTAGGTTCTTGCTTTGGGCCTGACATGGAATTGTCTGTCTGCTGTTTCTAAGGGCTATGAAGAGCCTCAGTGTTGACAAGGTGACACTTCTCTCTACCCTGCTCCTGCCACTGTTCATCCCTTCCTCACCATCAAGCCATGTAGAGCCAGGTGGTATATTTAAACTGAGATGATTCAAACAGGGTTTATTTACAAAAGGACCAAATATAAAGGAATGGGTGGGATATGGAGGAAACACAGTGCTAGCAATGAAACCCAGAGCTAGTGGCAATAGACATGTTGCCTGATAAGGTAAGAAGTGACAAGAAAGGAAGGGAGGAAGTAAATTGAACTTGGAAGGAGGGAAGCCCTGTAGAGGAGGTGCCCTTGAGAGAAGTAGTAATCCCCAGTGAGGTACACAGACAGCCTGGGGGAACTTGCAGAAAGGAAGGCAGAGAAATAAGCACCCCAGCCTTCCTTCCTGCTCTCTCTCTGATACCCTGCCAGGGACTCCCACTGGCTGAGCCCAAAGGGGAGCCAGAGAGCCTGGAAACCTGTTGATGTAATCCCTATTGTTCCGCCTCCTGGCCAGGAGCAGCATGGAGGGGTTGGCCCAAGATATTTGGCAAACTCAAGGCCCTCACAGCTCATGAGAAAGAAAAAAACAAGAGAAACATATTTAACATTTAGCAGGTGGCTCCACTTGGTATTTGTCACTCCAGAAGATCTGGGTTGGGGGGGGGGGGCAAGATCATTAATAGTCTTCTTGTCCATGAGTGACAGTTAAAATATAACTATGGCCAGGATGATTGCACTAGATCTTGGAGCTTACCCTTTCTGAACTGGATGATGCTCCTTATAGACTTTCAGGCCCCCAGGCCCAGAGAAGGGCCTCTACTGTGGCTTCCATTTCCCTTGCAAGTGTAGTTGGCACACTGTCCCCTGGAGCTCTGGGCTCTTTTCCAGATGTGCCCCATCTCAGCCCTCATGCCTTCAAAACCTGAAAGCGGTTCACCTAGCAGCTAGAGCTGATGTTCTCAGGCCGATCTTTAGAGTTCTGGTCAAAATACTGACCTCTAGGTCCTCTTTCCAGTGGCCTCTGCTTCCAGAGGGGCCTTTCTCTCTCTGTTCCTCTGCACAGTGAGAATCTGGGGTCTGCTTTCTCAGGCAGAGTGAGATTCCACAGTGTCTGTGAGGAGCACCTCCAACTTTGCTCCCTCGTGGGGTGGTCAGACCCCTTTCTATTGCTCCCACCTGTGCTGCCTGCAAAAGCTTGCTCCCTTCTCCTTTTAATGCACACTTCTGTATCTTTCAGTGATGTGAAGCAATTGTCCATGACTCTAACACATTAGCTCAGTTGGAGCCGTCCATATGGACTAGCAGAAGGCCAAGACTCCAGCCCCGGCCAGCCCCCTCTGGGGTTCTAAGGTGCCTAATAAAAGTGCATTCACCCTCCTCCCTCTCTTGGAGGTGCTTTCTAAGCCTCACTATCTTGTTCCACTGCTATCAATGGTAGGCCATTTGTAGCTAGCTAGTCCGCCTCTTTCCTCATGGTCTATGAAGGCTCTAAGGCAGACACAGGGATTTTTCCAGGTGTCCGTAAAATCTAATGCTGATTCTATAAATACCTTCCAGAAGCCAACACCACAGGAGGTCTGTGGGACTGCATACAAAATTCCTGAAATCCCAGATTTTTATATTGTGGTTTCTGTCTTTGGAATCCCACAGACCCTAAAACAAGGATTTGGATGGAGGTTATTAATTTGAGAGGTGGCTCTAGGAAATATGGTGAGGAAGGGGGCAAGTGAGACAGAGAAGGACAAAGTTAGCATTAATGAGATTCCTGCCATGGGCAGCTGGAATATAAAGCTTCTGAGCAACTTTGGAGAACACCCCTCAGAACTGTCACAGGGAGACAAGGAAGTTGGGGTGTTTACAAACTCTAGCCTCTCTCTGCTTCTACATATTTGACTTTTTTAGATTTCACATGTAAATATGAGGTCATGAAGTTTTTGTCTTTTTGTATCTGGCTTATGTAACTAAGCATACATCCTCCAGGTTGATCCATGTTGCAAATGGCATAATCTCCTTTTCTAAGGCTGAATAATATGCAAATATATACCACAACTTTTTAATCCATTGACACTTAGATATGTTTCCACATCTTGGTTAATGTGAATAATGCTTCAATGAATATAGGAATGAAGATGAGATGCTGACTATATTTCCTTTGGGTACAGGCCCAGAAGAGGGAAAAACTCTTTTTTGAACCACTTGAGCAGGGGTACAATCTCCCCACTATGTTTGTTTGGGCTACTGCTGATACCATAGTCTCAAATTATGAGTGACTTGCATGGAAAAAGAAAAAAGAGAAGGGGCACCTTGGGTGGTTTAGTGGTTGAGCATCTGCCTTGGGTTTGGGTCGTGGTTCCGGGGTCCTGGGATTGAGTCCCTCATCAGGCTCCCTTCAGGGAGCCTGCTTCTCCCTCTACCTATGTCTCTGCCTCTCTTTCTGTGTCTCTCGTGAATAAATAAATAAAATCTTAAAAAAAAAAAAAGAAGAAGAAGAAAAAGAAAAAAAGAGAAGATGTTTCTCTGTGGGATAAAGGGTAATGGAGGGGATTAGTACTTTTTTTGTTTCTCAGCCCACTGTCAGTGACTAGGTCTGGTTCCTGTTTTGGGGTATTAAGTGGCAGTTGAAGGAGCTTCTGATACAGAGATTTTGAGATTTGGGGTATAAAGCAGAGACATCTCGAGATCTAGAGGGCTGAGTGTGACTCAGCTGGAGAAATATTTTCTCTATTTCTGCGCTGTGCTTTTTACAGTGTTTGGGAGAAATAAGGACCAGAAGCCACATATTCCCTTTAGCCTGTGGAGTGATAGGCAGCTTTGGGAACCCAGGAATGATTTTGCAGTGGGGGCAGCCTCCCTGAAATAGCCAGAAGCAACAAATACCAACTAGAAGAGTGGAAGATAACTAGGAGGAGACCTGCCCACCACCATGCCATATCTCCAAGATTATATCTGGGAGAGCCCAAAGGGTATTGCATTTGCTCAAGACTGAAGTCCTGTAGGGGTGGGTGGGGGAAAAGAGCCAGCAAAGCAGGGATAAAGCTAAGTTTGACAGCATAGGGATGAGGCTTGAATATAGGAGGCCTGGGACATTTGGGTGACAATCAGAAAACTAACATGTCTTTAGCAACTTCACTAAATGAAAGTCATAAAATCTGTTTCCCTTTCTGTTGACTCCTGTTCTTTGCTGCTTTTAGTTACTCTCCAAGTATAGATCAGATGCAAAAAAGAAATCAACTTCCAGCATGCTGAATAAACAGTCTCCTAGTGATTAACTTCCCTCTAATCCTTAAGCTAAAATCGGTGGGTATCATGAGTGAATATGAATATCCTGTGTGAAATTGGCTTATTTGTGTAGGTTTAGGCAGCTCTACTGAGTGTCTGGCTTATTTTTACAGAGCCTTTCTTCTTGGGCTCCAGGTTTTAGGCCGTAGCTATAATTATGATGATTAGTTATAGAAAGTGGTTGTTAACCAACTTGTTTTATTTTACTACCACTTTACTTAAAAGCAATTGAGAAAGGAAAAAATATAAGCCATACTTATCTTTAGACGTTTAGAAAATATATAAACAAAATTTTGACGTTCTTCCCAACCAGAAACATATTCCTATTATCAAAAAGAATTGAGGTTTCTATCCAACAGCCAAAATACTTGCTGAGCCCATGGTGCTTGACAGGATTTTTCTTTTGCTATTTCAAGAATCATCATTAGTTTCCCCAAGAGCGTTCTATGGTTAAATGAGTGAATCAATGAGTTAATGTCAAATAGGTTTGATTATTGCAAGATTACTTCAATCAAAAGAAATTGAGATGGAATTCAAATAGAGTCGAGGAGGGTACACCAGGGTGGCTAGACTGTGGGCTCCATCTGAAATGGTGGAGAAAACTGATATGGAATTGTCCACGGAGGACTTAGTTTCTAGGGGACTTCTCATCAGTGGTGCAGCCCATGTAAACTTCTCAGGAGGAATGTAGGCAGGCAGATTTGAAACTGGTACCCGTAGGAGACACAGCTCAGGGTAATTTCCTGTCAACATTGGTGTGGGATCTTTTCATTCTTTTCTTTTCTACAACTTGGTAGTTGAATTTGTTATTCTTACTTGTTTCAAAATGTGCCTAATTTTCAAACAATTTCCATTCTTCTTTTAAAGATGGTATATTTTATTATTGCCTCAATGCTTCAATAACTCTTTGGAAAACTTCTCTTGTCCTTGCCTTTCTTTACTAAAAATTAATACAACATAAGTAAAGGAAATTTCATTCTGAATGTTAATCTCCAGGCTTCATTATTTGCTCCTGCATGTTTCTGAGATTTTAAGGGATCAGTCTTTCATCTTTGTGTAACCAATGCTTTTTCCAGACCTGGTACATAGTAGGTATTGAATTAATGTATGCTGCTCAAATATATTTGAATATTCGAAGTCACTGAACATAGAAATACATTCTGTATCTTATCCCCTCTGCTGCCTACAGAGCCAGTAAAGCCATTTCTTAAAATAGCTTATTTTTAATTGCTTCACAGTTATACCTTTATATATATATATTTTTTTCTTTGTTGGTTAACTTAGCTGATGATGCCCCTTTCTTCCGTAGTATAAGATGATTATCACAATTAGTATTAATGATCTCTTTCTCCATGTCTCTTCTTCCACTTTGTCTTAGAGGAATTTTCTTGGTTATTTTCCATCCCTTTCAGACTTAATGGTGTGGATGGTGGGTGGGCTGGGGATGGAATACTGATAGAGTTATGTAAGGGGTATAATTAGGGTGGTAGTTTTGTGACCCTAACTCTCCCCTCTTTTTTGAAGAGGCAGTCAAAACCATATCAATTACTTATCCTTATGCCAAAAGAGTAAAAACATAACTTAAGAAAAGATAAGAAAGTTATTAATAGTGTCCCATGGAACTCAGATGAAAAAGCAGTCAGACCCCTGGAAGGAAGTGGAAACAGGTACTGGGAAGCTACAGTATTCACCTTACTCATCTCCTCTCTTTTTATCTATATACAGATTGGTTTCTTCTTTTCTTCAATCCCATGGCCAAGTATGGCCACTGAGTTAGCTGGGGTCTCTGTGATGGAGACCTTGAGATGGAGTTAGGGGCATAAGAAGTTTGTTGGGATGTAATGCCAGTGAAAGAGAAAAGGAAGAGGAAGCTAGATTGGGCAGGGGAAGTTTTCACACTATGATGCAGACCTGACACTTGTTACAGGAGAGTTGGGAGGAAACGGGATCAGACCGGAAGAGCCTCAGATTATGATGCAGACATGTGAGGAGCTCCAGAATGAAGATTATCTGTTAGAGGTGCTCCATGTTGGCAGAAATGTCCAGGCTTCAGTTCCCTGTAGTGGTTAAGTCATTAGTTAGGGGTTGCCTGGAACCAGGTTGGCCTGGGCTCAAAAGTTGAGGCAGATTCTGCAGTGTTAGCCAGTAGAGGCTGTCAGCTGACTCTACTCTTGTACTTCCTGACTCCATGCCATTCTTGAACTGAGAAGTGAATAGTATATTTCCATGGCTGCCATGGTCACCAAGAAATCAACGTCCCCTTATTGTGAGCATCTACATAGAGAGTTTACCCATGGGAGGGCCTGTGTATATTTGTCCCTGAAATTACCAAGAGAGGGTTTGGGCCTAGGAGGGTGGGTTTACCTTTTACACAATGTCCTCTGGGGCCTACTGCTGTGGTTAAGAAGATGAGGGGCTGGGAATCTTTTCCACAAGATATTGTCCTCGTAAAGCTGGTTAAAATTTGAAAGTTGGAGGTCACCAAATAAAAGAACATGTTCACTAATTTATCCAGTTGCTGCCAAAAGGCATGATGAAGCATATTTTTGAAAAATAATCTATTTTTCCTTTTTGTAACCTCATTGGAAGAAAGCATAATTCTGTTCAGATGTGCTGCTTTAAGATAATAACCTTACGGAAAATGATCTTTGACTATTTTTCATTGCTTCAATCATAAATAGTTCTACTCCTGGCCCCATGTCTCCCTCTTAGAAATTTTCCATAATTCTTTTTTACCCATTCTATTTAGAATTGTATCATTCAGCATGCAAGGGAGAGCAGAGGTAAATTAAATGTAAGTATTGGTAGAAATACATAAAGGGAAAGCAGTACCACATTCCTGGAGGAATTGCAGAGATTAACGTCACCATCGAGAATTTGAAAGATGCAGGAGTAGTGCTTCCTACCACATCCCTATTCAGCTCTTCTATTTGGCCTGTGCAGAAGATGGAGGGATCTTGGAGAATGAGAGTGGATTATCATAATCTTAACCAGGTGGTACTTGAAGTATTTTTAGATAGAGATACTCTTTGGAGCATTTGGCAGGCCTCTATAGGTGAATTATAGTGCAGACTTCTAGGGTTTTGGGAGCAAAGCCTGGCCATCATCTGCAGATAACTACTCTCCTTTGGAGAAGCAACTCTTGGCCTGCTACTGGGCCTCAGTAGAGACTGAGCATGTAACCGTGGTCCACTAAGCTACCATGTGACCTGAGCTGCCCATATTGAACTGGGTGCTTTCTGACCCATGACATCATAAAGTTGGGCCTGCACAGCAATACTCCATCAGCAAATGGAAATGCAATGTATATGATTGGGTGTGAGCATGTCCAGCAGGCACATGAGGAAGTGGCCCAAATGCCCATGTCCCCACTCCTGCTGTATTTCCTTCTCTCTCCTGGCTTGCCTCAGGGGGAAGTTCCCTTTGAAAGCTGATAAAGGAAAATAATGAACTACAGATAGTTCTGCATGATGTGCAACACTACCCAAAAGTGAATAGTGGAAGCACTACATCCTCTCCCTGGAATATCCCTGAAGGATAGTGGTGAAGAGAGATTCTCCCAGTGAGCAGAACTTCAGGCAATATGTCTAGTTTTTCTCCTTGCTTAGAAGAAGAAATAGCCAGATGTGCAATTATAGACTGATTCATGGAGTATGGCTAATGGTTCGGCTGGATGGTCAGGGACTTGAAAGGGACATGATTGGAAAATTAGTGACAAAGAGTTCTTGGGTAGAGGTATGAGGATAGACATATGAATGGGCAAAAAATACAAAAATATTGTGTCCCATGTGAATGCTCACAGAGGGCGACCTTAGCAGAAAAGGATTTTAGTATTAAGTGGATGGGATGACCCATTGTGTAGATACCAATCAATTTCTCTCCTCTGTCTCCACCCAACAGGCTTATGACAAGGGGGCCATAGTGGTGGACATGAAGGTTATGCATGGGCTCAGCAACAAGGACTTCCACTCACCAAGCCTGACCTGGCTATCGCTACCACTGAATGCTCGATCTGTCAACAGCAGAGACCAACCCTGAAACCCTGATACAGCACCATTTCCCATAGATAGCTGTGTGGTGGCAGGTTGATTATGTTAGACCACTTCCATCATGGAAAGGACAGCATTTTGTTCTCACTGGAATACAGACCTACTCTGAACACAGATTTGCCTTCCCTTGCATGCAATGCTTTTGCCAAAACTACCATCCATGGATTCATACAAAGCCTTATCCACCATTATGGTATTTCACACAGCATTATTTCCCATCAAAGAACTCACTTCACAGCAAAAGAAGTGCAACATTGGGTCCTTTCTCAGGGAATTCACTGGTCTTACTTGTGTTTCCCACTGTCCTGAAGCACATGGCTTAACAGAATGGTGGAATGGCCTTTGGAAGACTTAGTTATAGTGTCAGCTAGGTAACAATACCTTGAGGTTCCGGGGCAAGGTTTTCTAGAAGGCCACATAGGCTCTGAATCAGTATCCCATATATGATGTTGTTTCACCAATAGCCAAGATTCACAAGTCCAAGGATCGAGGGGTAGAAATAGGAGTGGCACAATTCACTATTCCCACTATTCAACCTCTAGCAGAATTTTGCTTCTTTTCTCACAACTTTATTATCTGCTGACCTAGAGGTCTTAGTTCCAGAAGGAAGAATCCAGTGGCTTTCACCAGGACAAAGCAACGATCCCATTAAACTGGAAGTTAAGACTGCCACCTGGCAACTTTGGGCTCCTCACATCTCTAAATCAACAAGCAAAGAAGGACGTATGTGAGTGGGATGACTGATCCTGATTACCAAGGGGGAACTGGACTACCACTCCATAATGGAGGTAGAAGAGTATGTCTGGAATACAGAAGACGCCCTATGGCATCTCTGAGTATTACCATGACCTGTGATTAAGATCAATGGAAAACTACAACCCCATCCAGGTAGAACTACTGATGGTCCAGAACCTTTAGTTATGAAGGTCTGGGTCACCCTCCCAGGTCAAGAACCAGCTGAAATACTTGCTGAAGGCAAAGGCAATATAGAATGGATAGTGGAAGAAGGTAGTTATAAATACCAGCTATAGGAACGAGGCCTATAATTGTTGTATTTCCTCCTTATTTTGCTATAATTACGTTCATGTGTGTGTATAGGTATGTATGTACATGTATGTCTTTGTTTTCTTTTTTATCCCCTTTTTGTGTAACAAAAGATGTATTGATTTTATATATCAAATACTTGGTATTTAGGTATAGCTAATTTTACATCACAGTAATTAAGTTCTGAGAGATCAAGGAGAAGAATAAACATCACTCAAGGATTTTACCTCCTCTTCTGGGAAAGGGGTTAGTGCATTTTTGGTTGTACACAGGCTAGTTGTATCATGTTAATTATGGAATTATGGAATTAATGGAATTATGACTTTATTATTGTCTTCATTAAATCATACTTCATAAGTATGGTTTAAGGAGATACATATGAAGGCAAAGTTGACAGAGGGTGAATTTGTGAATGTTAATTTTATGTGTCAACTTGGCTGGCCCAGACTAAACATTATTTCTGGATGTGTCTGTGAGAGTGTTTCTGAATGAGATTAGCATTTGAATTGGTGGACTCCGTAAGGTAGCTCACCCTCCTCATTGTGGGTGAACATCATCCAATCTGTTGAAGACCTGAACAAAACCAAAGGCAGAGGAAGAAGGAATTCACTCCCCTTTTTCCTGCCTCATTGTGAGCTGGGACATCTTATCTCTTCTGCCCTCTGAAAGGGATTTACATCATCAGCTTCCCTGGTTCTTAGGCCTTTTGACTTGGACTGAATTATATCACTTGCTTTCTTGGGTCTCCAGTTTACAGAAAGTAGATGAGGGGACTTCATAATCATGTCATAATCAATTTCTCATAATAAATTTCCTTTTGCACATACACATATATATGTATTTATACAAATGTGTGTGCATATGTATTTATATATTACACAAACATTATATATGTTACATAAATAGATAATCTGCTATTGGTTCTGTTTCTCTGTAGAACCCTAAGTAAGGAACTAGAGGTATATTAAGACTCTCCGGTTGAAAGAAAATAAACCATAATTAACTAGCTCAAGTAGACAGGATTTATGAAAGTGTGCTAAGTTGCGGGTTTCTTTTTTTTGACCCAATAAAACACTCATGGTGTATTAGTTATCTATTGTTGTATAACAAACTGCCACAAAATTAATGGTTTGAACAGTACAAGTTTATATTCTCAAAGTTTCTGTGGATCAGGAATCTGGTTTTACACGAGCTGGGGGCTCATCGGCTACAATCAACAGGTCAGCTGGGGCTCTCACTTAAAGCTCAGGGCCCTCCTCCAATTTCACGTGGTTGTTTATTGGCAGAATTCAGCTCTTTAAAGTTGTAGGGCTGAGGTCTCAGCCCCTAGAGGCCACCGCTCTCTATGGGAAGTTCACAGCATGATGTTTGTTTTCTTCCTTGAGCAGGCAGGGGAATCTCTCTGCTGTTTTCAAGGACTTTTTACTTGATTAAGCCAGGCTCACCAAAGGTAATGTCCCTTTTAACTCAAAATAAACTAATTTAGGACCCTAAATACATCTGTACAATGCCCTTTGCCATATAGCATCATAAATTGTGGGAGAGATATCTCATATTCATAGGTCCTTCTCTAGGAAGAGGTATTAGATAGGTAGATACCAGGAGCAGCAGTCTTAGGGATCATTTTAGAATTCTGTCCACCACAAATGGACTCTGAGTGCTGGAAAACTGACAAAATCCCCTTCCCTTCTTTATTACCTCTTCTCTGCAACAATTACTCTCCTCAAATTCTCCAAATTATCAAGGAAGAGCTCTGGCCTAGCAGGTTGGATGTCCAATTTGTTCCATCAACTGCAGCTAGGGGCATGGTTTCATGTATAAAATGGTTCCTGAGGGCCCCCTGGTGTGGTTGGGAAGCCAGGGGTGGTGGGCCAGGGAAATGCCCCTAAGAGATTTACCTCCTGCTTGTCTTTTATTCCAAAAGAGGACTTTCTTCTGCAGAGTCTCAGGTAAAGTAGAGAGTGAAAATGACCCTGGGTAGGAATGAGAGTGCTTGTGATCTCTTTTATGGCACTCTAAAACTTTCCCAGAAAGAAACTCATCCTAAAACTAGGCTATGTTCATGCATGCAACATTCAACAAATCTAAACAAAGCAAAACTGAAATAAAAACTTATCTAGAGTCATAGTGGAGAAATAGGGAGTGACTGTTAATGGGTATACAGTTTTCTTTTGAGGATGATGAAAATGTTCTAAAATTAGTTAATGTGTATTCCAGAATGAGCCACAGAAATGGCTTAGAAATGATGAGCGCCCTTAGCTCCCAGACTGAGATCTCTTAATACTGTTACTCCATTAAAGATGAACTCTTTGGGGTAATGGCTTATTTCACATTAGGGTCATATCAGATGAGACGGGTATGTCTCGTGTCATGAATTAATGGGATCATGTGAAAAGTTTGGCCAGTGTTAGCCCCTTCACATTGGCTACAGAGTTGTGGGTTCTGGCTTGGCCATATATGTTCCTATTCAAGGGGGTAAAACAAGAAAGCTCTATTACTTAGGCTCTAGGAAGTCCTGCAGATGATGCTGGAGGCTAGGGTTAGAAATGTTGCTTGTGCCTGCTGGGTCACTCTGGAGGGCTCTGCAGTGATATACTGTATCTTTCCAGTGATGATGTGTGCCTCTTCTGATATATCCTCCCCTAATTCTGTTCCTCCCATTCCCCACTTCATGGAGTTTTACTATCTGAGATACACTGTACATCTCTTTGTGTGCTACGGCCCTTTGAAGGGCCACAGACCATAGTTATATCTAAGATTTTTTTTTCACCTTCCCCCACCCCCCAAGGATTAATTTTTGCCTTCTGGGGGTTGATATCACACATGCTCTGCACACTCTAATCCATTTGCGCTAGAAAGCATGGACAATGTGGACATTCCTAAACTGATAAGACATAGAAGCCTAAGTGGCTTATTAGACATGGAAGCCCAGAAGGGGCCAAAGTAAATATACTCTATTATTGGGAATCAAAGCTGAATCTTCTCTGGCTGAGACCTTGGGCCACTGTGACAAAGGAATAGCAAGATAGATTTCGGGAGTTTCTCTGGTGCCCAAAGGTCTTGAACCACAGGTGTTGACCCTGAATAGATCTTCTGCATGCTAATGCCCACATAAGGATCGGCTTCCTGGGAACACATGTGTCCCAACCTGAGTGTGTTGTTAACTTATTACTGCTAAAGCATTGTGGTAGTGGGCAAAACCTTATCACCATGAATACTTGCTGGATCTCTTTCATCACCCTCCAGAGCCACTCTCACCTCTGTATTCAGGAAGACTGACCATATGGATTGTATCAATTGGCCCCTTGCCTCTGGCTTCCTGACAGGCTTGGTCAATGGGAGGCAATGCGTTGTGGGGGCGGGGGGGCGGAGAGGGGTGAAGTTAGAGTATTTATGCTCCCAGCTCCTCCCCTCTCAGGTCACAGTAGTCTGCTTATGTGTCTCTAGTAAGGGCCTCCCTCCTGCCAGCTGGATTATCTAAAGTTCTCACTCTCGGTTCCAGTAGCTACCTCTTCTCCTTGGCCTCTCCAGGCCTAACACCTGTAATAACTTCCTCCTCTTGCTAGCCTGAGGGGCATCACATTATCTCTATGCTTCTCCCAGTTCTGCCCACCTCTGTATGGTCCATTTTTTGAACTCCCCTTAAATTACTCAGTGTGCAGATGACCCATTTCCTGCTGGGAACCTGGGTGACACATCTAATGCAGTAACCTGAATTAGGAACAGTGTTTTGAAATGGGGGAAATGTTTCAGTGGGTAAAGGTCAAGTGGGATATGTGTGTTTGCAGAAAGGGTAGGAAGGAGAAGGAGATTCAGGTGATGAATGTGTAAAGGCAGGTTTTAGGGGCATGGTCTTGAAGGCAGTAGAGTATAAAAGTCTACATTTTTCAGGAGTTGGGAGAAATATTGCACAGTGTTGTGAGGAATGAATGTAATGCATTTCATAAAAGCATGTGCTGTAACTACCAAGATGTTATCACAAGGAGGTGCTTAAGAGATGGCTAGATTGTTGCAGTGCTACATGGTGACATGGTTAAAGTTAATGTTTTGTAGAAGAAATGAACAGTTGAGTGTTTACTCGGTGCTAGTGTGCTGACATAACACTGCACTCAAGGAGACTTTGCATCCTTCAGTTTACGAAGCCCATGAATTTGCCATGAGATGGTGCATTTTACTTTGGGACTTAGAAAAAGACATCATCAGAATAGTCAGTGCACTGTGAGGACCCCTGTCTGACACTTACAGGAGGAAAGAAACCATTGGGGTTTGTTCTGCCCTTTGATTATTACTGACAAATTGTTGCAGGTGGTAAATTTCTAATACAATTTTTCATTAATCCCCACTGGATATAACAATTCAAGGGCTAAGCATGGGTTCCACACATCGACACAACCACACTCCCAATTTCTTAGAGCTCTCTCTAGTTCCTCCTGTGACCAATAAGCTAATGTATACCACCTTAAGTTTTAATTATTTTTTCTATCTATGAAATCTAAGATCTCGGTTACACTCTGCTTTGCAAACGATATGGACAGACAGCTTAGTCAAGCATGTTCCTCTAGAATTCCCACCAAGGCCAGGAAGATGGCTCAGGAAATTGTTTACGAATTTGAGGACCCCAAGAAGATCTGTCTGCCCCAAAATATGTCTCTAATAGCTTGTATTGTGTCTGAAGTACTCTCTCTTAGAGTTAACTCTTCAAGTCATGGACTCATCAGGGTCTTGAGCCCCAGAATAAATTCCTCAAAGCTCTTTTGCCAGTAGATATTTGCTTTTTAAAGGCTAACAGAAACCTACTCAAACTAGCTCTAGACTAAGGACAATTTTACACAGATAATTCAAATGTTTCCCAGAGCACAAGGGTACAAAGTAGCTTGGGAATTGGTTCTTAGCAATTTTTTGCACTCTAGTAGGCTGTATGTATTCAGCATAATACCTAAGTCTTTTTCTTTTCTTCTTCAATTTTTTAACTTGAAAGAGACCTTATAAATTTAGTCCAGTTCCTTGTTCTCTTTTCAAGCTGAAAATGAGGTTCATGGAGGTTACAATGATCTGCCCGGGGTTACAAAGCTAGTTAGGATCCTGGCTTCTATCTCTGCCCCTGACTGCTGGTTTTTCATGCCACCCTCTGCCCTACTATCTCGAATCCTGCGTTTTCCTTAACTTCACATCCTTATCTGACCTCTCAGTTAAACTATGTTGTAGAAGAAATCACTCACAAGCCCCCAAAAATCATTTGTGAGCAAGCTATAGTAAATATTCCCTGGGAATTGCCTTCAGGTTAAAAAAGCAGCCTCGAGTTTCTCAAGCTTAGTAGCTCAGCAACTAAAAAGTAATATTAATTCCACCAAAGGGCTTAAAAGCAAATTGTGGAAAAGGGGAAAAAAATAATTTGATCATAGCTGATAAAGACAGTCCTGGTACGACAGGGAAGCTTTTAGTACGTTCCTCCTGGGGTCTGAGTTGGTCTGAACCCTGTCTGCACAAAATTAGTGACTTGTATAGTTACCCAGTAACATCTTATATTTGCCAAGACCTTGATTAATGTTTAAAAAATATGGGAAATGCTACATGCTATTCTTTGCAAAATAGCTGCTACCGAGTGAAATGGGTCAGCTTTCCCCTCAAAGAGTTTCATTCCTCCTGTGTGTTACCAATAATATCTAACATTTAGTGAATACTTCCTATGTGTCGGGTTCTAGTCTAAGTGTTTGATATCTCTTCTAATCTTCAAAGCAACCTTAAAAAGTATATGTATGTTTCCCATTTTCCTGGCTAAGAAGAATATAACCCTTAGAAATGTTGTGACTTGCTCCAGAATAAGCAGAGAGTAAAGGGCAGAGTGAGGATTCAATATAATTCTTTATGTCCCTAAAAACTGTTCCCTCCCTCACACTATGATGATCCCTCTTTCAGTATATCTATGTAGAACCGGCATAGTTTGTGCTTGGAAGTTTTCAATTGGAAAGCAAGGGTTAAATCTTTATTCTTCAAAAATTTTCCAATCCTCATCCTGCACCCCTTCCCAATAAGAATGACCTAAGAGCTGCAAGGGTAGACTAAATTGTGAAATGGGCTTAGTGTATGAGGACTTTTATTTGGAATATGAAGTCAAAGACAAGAGGATTAAGAATTGGTCCTTTAAAATTTCGGATACTATTGCCTCTTACCTGTGTAATTCTAGTCTCTTCCACCAGAGGGCAGTTATCACATAAAAATCTGAAACCCCCTCCTGGCTTCACTTTCAGACCACCAAGTCACACCACATCTGGATTTGGTTTTATAGCTCAGTACAGATCCTGAGAAGATCTCTGCTTCTTTCAGGTCTGAAGCTAATATGTCATGCCTTGGGTTTTTGTTTTTGTTTTTGTTTTTGTTTTTTGCCTAGCAACTGAAAGGAGCTTCTGATATCTTAGACATCATCTCTTCGAATGGGAATGTTAATATAGGCCAAAGACAGATGCTTGTATATGTCCTATTTTGGGGGTAAAAATCTTGCAACAAACACTCAGTGACAGTCCAAAGCATTCTTCTGTGTCCAGGAGTTTATAGTTTTATTTAAATATCACCTGGGTTTCAGTAACCTGTAATGCTCTAGAAAATTGGATTTATATGCTTTTTCATGAGGATTTTAAAGATTAGCAAAGAAAAAAGATTGAAGTTTTTGATACAACAAATAACTTTTCAAGTGTCCAGCCTTTTGATCTAGAGAGGCAACTAGAAACACTTCTATTTATTGATCGGTTAGCACAATACCTTATAGAGAAAATGCTTTATGGCCAGAATCAAATCCAATCTTCCCAATATCCCTGGGAGGTATGTTTTGTTATTGTATCCATTGTAGAGATGAAGAGATTTCAATGTACTTAGGTAAAGTCACATGCCAAAGGATACACCTTTATCCTTTATCCATGTTCTTAACCATCATGAAATAGTAGATCTGTAAGAGATGAGATGGGCCCAAATACAGACACTTGGTTCAAGATCAAGGTCCACTGGTTCTCAGAAAATCAATGTCAGGAAAAGGAGGATGAGGTGGGGTGGGTAGGCTACCTGTCTGCTCTCACTGGCTGCACTGCAGCTTTCACTAAGCCCAAGGGCAAAGCTGCTTGAGTGATGGTCATAGATTATCATTCCATGGCAGGCCGTGATCCCAGGTGTTATTTTAACTCAGAAGGCAGACAGTCTGGCAGGATCTTGGCTAGCAGGTGGAGAGCACAGAAACTAGGATCCATGCCTACAGAAAGAACAGGTGGGCTCTAGAGGGGTACCCTGGCCACAGCCACAGGTTAAGATTAGAACAGGATCCAGGCCTTAAGAAGGACTGTGGAAATTGGCAGGGAAGAAAGCAAAGAGAGGAGAAAATCTTGGCCAATGTTCAGCTTTACAAATTGGACAAACTCCAAAAATAGGAAAGGCTATGATTTGGAATCTGGCTGGAGGCTCAAGAGGGCAAGCAGATATCCAGTTGTGTGGCCATGCCACAGGGTCTGGGGAGCTTGGCTTCACTGCAACAGTGAGGTAAGGCTGTTGATGAGTCATTTGTTTTGGTTACAGTGGATTAAGGAGCAGGAGCAAGGATGAGCCTGAGAGTGGGTGCCTTGGTGAATGCAACAAGGTGGACTTGGGGCAGGCAGAGTAAACTTAGTAGGAGCTCATTCTGAACCTGAACTCCTGCCTTTAACACATCCATTCCTGAGCAGTGCCAGATGAACCTGATTCTAGGATGAGAACACTCTCAACAGGAGACATAAGTGAACTCTTCAGACTTGCGGACCTGAAGGGTCATGAGCACATTAGAACCAATTGAGTGAGTAGAATCTTTCAAAGCTTTTCTCCTTCACTAGTTCTGGAATGCTTGCTCTATGTCCCATGATTCCTAGCATAGTACCTAGCTTAATAATGTGTAAAATGAGATCAAGGAGTTCAGAACTAAGGCTCCAGGTGAACCTCATACCCAGCAAGTACAGGAGAATTATTTTTAGTTGAAGATACATGGGCTCTCTCCAGGGAGAATGAGTATGAAGCCTTAAAGGAAGGACATCAGAGCATCAGCAGTAAGATGAAGTTGAGGGCTTCCATATAGTTTCCTGTGACTGTTGTAACAAATTACCACAAACTGCCTCATTTACCAAGAGGTATTTGTCCTCCCCCAGTCCTGGAGGCCAGCAGTTCAGTAGCAGGGCTGCCTCCCTCTGGAGGCTCTGGGAGAGAATTGTTCCTTGCCTCTTGCAGCATCTAGTGGCTGCTGGGATTCCTTGGCTTGTGACCTCATAACTTCAATCTCCAAGACCAGCATCTGCAGTCTCTCTCTGCTCCATCTTATCCGTGCTCTGCCTTCTCCTGTGTGTGTGTGTGTGTGTGTGTGTGTGTGTGTGTGAAATCTCCCTCTGCCTCTCTCTTATAAAGACACCTGTGGTGGCATCTGGGGCCCAGGATAATCTCCTCATATCAACACCCTTAATTTAATCACATTTGTAACATCTTTACCAAGTAAGGGAGGGAATATTTACAGATTCTAGGGATTAGGACATGGACATCTTTGGAGGGCCATTATTCAGCATCCCTTATTATAGTATTACAGCATCTCAGCTGAAAGAAATAGCATGGGGGTAGGGATGGAGGGGGGGAAGGTGTGTTTGGAGGACAGCAGAGCAGTTAGTCTAGAGGATGGGGATTATCCAGACCAACACTCTCTACCTATTTTATTGGTCCTATTGGTGGAGGCCTTGAATCCCAGACCAAAGAATTTGGAACATATGATGGAGAAAATCCTATAATGTTGGTTTAGACAGAATTGTCAGGAACAGATTGTATAACTGCAACAGTTTTCATATGAGATAGCCTAGGATCACCGCAGTTACTTGGCTGGAGGAAGGACCAAGTGATCCAATCAATGTCTTAGGAAGACTGTGTTCTCCAGTCTCTCAAACCCTGTTAAAATGTATTTGTGTTTATTGTGGCTCCTATCTAAAATATAATCCTTAATAGCCATAAGGCTAACATTATAGAGTTGACTCCAGCCTGCAAGATTGCAGTGACGTCCAATCAAATCTCCCTTCAAATATCTTGGGGTCCCGGTAGGCATGGGTGCATGTTGCAACTTGGCTGTCACTTTATCTCCTCCCAGACTGCTGCTATGGTCTGTTATGATTTCATAACTGCTTCTCTGGGAAGCGGAGGCCCTTGACTCTGGTTTACCCAAACCATGCGTACAGTCCTTTTCTTAATTCCCCCAAAGCCTAGTTGATACCAGACTGTAATGTGTAACAAAACCTTATTCAGGATGACATAAGGAAAATTCTTTAAAAGAAATATTTAAAATAGGGTATTGGTCATCCAGTTCTCGGCTCTATCAGTCATGCGTCCCTCAGAAACCCGTGCTGATCAGTTCTCTCCTTTCCATCAGACTAATGGTCAATTTTCTTAAAAGCATCTAATTAAAACAAAACAAGCCTTTCAGACCTCATGTCAGCCTCTAGGGAATTCTTTCCATCTCCTCCCACCTGGCTTCTTGAAATCGTAGTCTTATACAATATTCATTGCAGTTTAACTTCTGCCCCTGTCTTGCCTCTGAGTCTCCCTAGTTAAGTCAAAGATACCCTTGCTGCTAAATCTACACCCCTATTCTTCTCTTCCTTGACCTCATCAACGTTTGACAGAAGCCATGCCATTTGGCCTTGCTGCACCTCTGGCTTCCCTACCTACTGAATGTCTTACCTCAGCCACAGAAGAAAAACCAGTTCAGACCATCACAGTCTTTCTGGAGAGAAGTAATTCACCCCACAAAGATGGTAAAAACTACTTTGCTTAATAACGTAAAAAGTTAACTATTTTCCAAACTGTGGGTTGTGGCCAGTTTGAGGGTTGTGAAATCAACTTAGTGAGTTGCAAGGCTCAGTGCTAAGCTCAAAGGAATTGAATAGACCATCTAAGTGGATCACATGTATCTAACCTAAGTGTTTTGTGCCTAGGAGGTGCACATGTGTGCTCCTTGGGTGGGGATGCTAACTATAGTTCTTGTTGTGGGTCTAGTCAGAAAAGTAAAAAAAAAAAAAAAAAAAAAAAAAACCCCAAAAAACCCACAAAGCACTGATTTGGGTCTTCATGAAGGTAACTCCAACATTCCAGAATAGAACCTGAACTTTAATTTCAAAACACAAAACAAAAATCTTCAGCAAAAGTCTTTCACAAAAATCTTCATTGTGAAGAGATAAAAAAATAATAATGTTTACTTTATTTTTTTATTTTTTATTATTTTTTTAAAGATTTTATTTATTTATTCATGATAGTCACAGAGCGAGAGGGAGAGAGAGAGGCAGAGACACAGGCAGAGGGAGAAGCAGGCTCCATGCAGGGAGCTCGACGTGGGATTCGATCCCCGGTTTCCAGGATCCTGCCCTGGGCCAAAGGCAGGCACTAAACCGCTGCACCACCCAGGGATCCCTAATGTTTACTTTAAAACAGGTTTCCAGTTCACTCCTAGAGTGACTGGTAAAAATTCAGACAGCTTTGATAATGTTATTTTGTCCCAACAAAAGTGATACACAAGGCTCTCCACGATCTGGTCCCTGCTCACCTCTCCAGCCTCATGTTCCCACCTTGTACTTTGTCGTCCACACTGCAGCCACACGGAGTCTTCTGTGTCCTGCAATCACGGAGTTCTGGCTCTAGGCCCTGCAGCATGCGCTTCTGTCTCAGGGAATACTTTAAGTTCCCCTTTACCTTCCCTGCTCAAAGCTTCATCTGCCCTGCTCAGTTGTCCATCTCATCCAGGCTGAGAGAGATCACTCTTTCTAAAGAAGCTTCTCAGACTCCAAGCCTAGTTGTTACTGGAATCCCCCAAGTAAGCCCCTGTACGTGGGAGTCCAGGTGAGAAGTTCATGAAGCCAACTAGAGCAGTCTTGCCCACCTGTTTATTATTGAACCATGCATCTTTCTTCCTCACCCCCAGGAGTCTTTTAAGAACTTTTTTACCTAATGCTCCTCCCTCTCTCCCCCATGAAATTTTAATACCACAAATATACTATGTGTTTGTTTAGGTCCTGTAGCCCTTTGGAGAGCCTCAAACCATTATCAAATAGCTAAGATTTTACATAATCTTAAATTATATGCATTTTTTTCTCTATAAGGTCCAATTTTTGTCCCCTTGTGGGTGATGTCGTCCCCACTGAGAATGCATAGAATAGAATAAAACTCTGCTAGTCCTCTTGAGAGAGCTAAGAAAAAAACAGTTCACATTTTTTCCTGATGAGAAGTTCATGTCAAAGGCTCATTAGGTGCAGGGAGATAAAGTTAAAGTATAGATTTAGCAATGAGGCTGACTTTGACTTTAACCAAAGGTGGAGTTGGTGGTAGGGAAGAAGTTATTCTGCAGCAGTGTGGAGAGTGACCACTGAGCATAGGCTACGAATCCAAAGAGCTAGTCTGTAAGGGGATGAGAATAACTAGCTCGAAGGTGACAGAAAGTCTAGGAGGTCTTGTTTTAAAAAGATGAGGCACACTTGACTTTAGGCTGATGGAGAGTGGGATACTGAGAGACTGGAGAACACCCAGGAAGGGGTAGTGGCTAGATGAAAGCCCCAGACGAGAAGAGAGGGAACAAGGGAATCATAGGCAGGGATCAAGAGGTAGAGGAAGCTTCTTTCCCTCTGAGATGTTTGGGTGTGAACGTACCAGGCCTCAGGGGAAGTCACTTAATCGGAAGAGTGAGACCAGGATGCAAGGGAAGGCCTGAGGAGTAGAAGACATCTACAGTATCCACTTTGGAAAAATGGGAGAAGCTGAGCTAAGAGCACAGAAGGATGGCCAAATGATATTAAGGACCAACTCAAATAAGAAGTACAAAATCAAGACACCTGGGTGGCTCAGTGGTTGACCATCTGCCTTATGCTCAGATTGTGATCCTGGGGTCTTGGGATCGAGTCCCTCATCAGGATCCCTGCATGCAGCCTGCTTCTCCCTCTGCCTATGTCTCTGCCTCTCTCTCAGTGTCTCTCACAAATAAATAAAATCTTTTAAAAAAGGAAGTACAAAACCTATAGCAGTTTGATGTCTTTCTTCCTATCCCTTTCTAGGTGGTGTCTTAGGGGTGGTGTCTTATATCACCTAACAAGTGTTAGGGGATATAGCAGTAAACTGTCCATTTCTGACCCCAGACTGCCATTGTCTGCCTTCCCCAACTGGAATATAAAGTCATGAGTAAGATGGCTTTCCACACTGGTCATGGTGATGAAGAGAAGATATAATACTATAACGGTATGACAGGTGGAGGACCTTGCTGGATGGCCAGAAAGACCTGCCTGAAGAGATGACATTTGACCTGAAGCCTGAAAGGGCAACATTGGGACATTCTGGGGGTAGAGTTTTCAAAGCAAAGGGGACTTGGGCACAGCAGCCTGAAGAAGAAACCAGCTTGTAGTATTCAAGGCTAGACAGCAAGGCTGAATCATAGGATCAAGAGGGAGAGGTGGTGAGGAGGTGAGCAGGGACTGAGTACTGCTGACCCTTGAACAGCAGGGGGTTAGGGGTACGAATACCCTGCACAGTCAAAAGTCCAAGTATAACTTTCAACTCTCCCCAAACTTAACTACTAATAGCCCTCTGTTGACTGGAAGCCTTACCCATAATATGAACAGTTGATGAACACATATTTTGCATGTTACATGCTTATACTGTATTCTTAAAGTAAGCTAGAGAAAAGAAAATGTTACTAGGAAAATCACAAGGAAGAGAAAATACATTGATGGCATTATACTGGGTTTATTAAAAAAAAAATCCACGAAGGATGGACAGTAGGACAAGAGATGGGGCAGAAAGAACAGTTTGGAAGCCTGGTAGATTCTCCAAAGGGAGAAAGGGTCCAGGTAGTTGATGAGGACGAGGGGAGGGCAGTTCAGGGGCAGGCAGGGCCAAAGGGAAGTTTTGGGGAAATGTTGGGAGAAGTCTCGGGTGTTGCTTCAGAGACGTGGATGCTCATTTCTAACCCCAGCAACTCACACACACAATCCCACACGGAAACACCTGTCACATCTGGCCCTCCTTGCCTATGTTAGAGGTCCCTCCCTGGAGCCAAGAAACTCTAAGATTACTAGATACGTTTCTCTCTGCCCACCCTGACAGTATCTTTGCAGTATGTTTTTTAAAAGTGTTTATTTTTTAGAGCAATTTTAGTTTTTAGGTTTTCAGTTTTAGTTTTTTTATTCTTTATTTTTTTATTATTTATTACTTTTTATTTATTTTATTCATGAGAGACACAGGCAGAGGGAGAAGCAGGCTCCATGCAGGGAGCCCGACATGGAACTCAATCCCGGTTCTCCAGGATCACACCCTGGGCTGAAGGTGGCACTAAACCGCTGAGCCACCCGGGCTGTCCAGTTTTAGTTTTTTAAATAGGCTTTATTTTTTACAGCGGTTTTAGAGCATGGTTGGAGGAGGGAGGGGTAAACAGGTAGAGCACGCAAGATCATTAGGGCAGTGAAGCTCCTCTGTATGGTGCCGTAGTAGTGGACGCGCGCCGTTATACCTGTTTCCAAATCCATGGAAGGCCCGTGAGCGAGCCCTAATGTACACTGCGCACTGTGGGTGACCGTGATATGTCAATGCAGAGTCATTGCATTGCAACAAATGCAGAGTCAACGCCGTGCGACAAATGTAGCCCTTCGGAGGGGGATGTTGACACAGGGAACGTTATGCATGTGTGGGGGCAGGGGTTATATGAAAAACCTCTGTACCTTCTCAGCTTTGCCTCTGTACCTTCTCAGCTTTGCCTTGACTGTTTCTAGTATTTTAAAGCCAAATCTTTAGTATCTTATCTATTTCCTGCCACTGGCAGTGAGTTCTATTCTTGACTTACCCCTCAGACCAGCACTGATGAAAACGCCTCTCAATATTTTATAAGTCAGAGGACATTAAACTATCTAAAAGAGTATATTTTTCCTTCCAGGGTTACCGACTTCTAAAGCGCAGGTCAAAAAAGCTGAGTGTGGGGGTGCCTGGGTGGTTCAGTCGGTTAAGTGCTTTCAGCTCAGGTCATGATCCCGGAGCCTCCCCTCTCAGTGGAGAGTCTGCTTCTCCCTCTGCCTCTGTCCCTCTCCCTGCTTCTTCTCTCATTCACTCTCTTTCAAATAAATAAAGTCTTAAAAAGAAAAGAAAAGAAAAGAAAAAGCTGAGCTTAAACAAAACAGCAGTATTAAGGCATGTTCTTAAGGATGCACCAAAATGTTGGCAGAGGTTTTTAGAGTAATAAAAAAGAGCTAAGGGAGAGCATTCCCTTCTGTTCTCCGATGTTTAATTTTTTAGACATTTTTCTTTCATTCTAAGAAAATGGATGTAGTTTTTAAGGAAAGGTATTCCTGAGTCAACCCGTCTGGAAGATACTAACTCCCATGGAGTGGAAGTTTTTTATGTTTTAAAACTTCTTGTGTACTTGAACATTACACACTGTAGGAATAAAAAGCACAAATGTGTTTATAGTGAAGAGCCAGTCTCCCCCCAGCCCCTGCCTCCCTATCACTGTCACCAGCACAGGAGGCAGCCACTGTTCCCGGCCACATATCTTACAGAGAGGTTCTATTTATATAAACAAATACCTACCGACAAGAAAGCATAAATAGTAGCATATTATATGCTGTTCTGGACTTTTCTTTTTACTAAGCATGTCTCAGAGATCCTTCTCCAGCAGTGGATAGAATTGTCTCGTTTTTTTTCAATGTAAGTTGAATATAAAGGGTGTGATACTTAAGAAACTGTGTGTCATTTATTTTTGCCGATTTAATAACAAAGCTACAACTAGATTAATCCTTAGTTTTCTGGGCTTTACTATCAAACAGTTCAATGCTATAACATTTCTCTCTCCCCTGTGGCTTTATTTTCATTGCTAAGTTCCCCATTCGATGGCCCCCTCAGCTCCTACCTGAGGTTTGACATCATTATCTAATTTAGTCATCTGATCTCATTTTTGATGAGTCAAAATGTAATAAACTCAGATGGCTTGGCTCAGATGTCCCTTAAGGACAAATGATGAAAAGATGAAAGAAAAGAAAATGTATAGGACAGAGGGTTGAGAGTTGGTTGAAGGTCTGAGATTTGAGTGTGTGTGTGTGTGTGTGTGTGTGTGTGTGTGTGTGTCTTAATTCCTAGTCAATTATAACTACATTCATCCCCCCTAGCTTTGTACTTGGAGACAAGGACCAATGCAGTCTTAGCTCATATAATAAGATGAGTGTACATCTCTGGACTGTTCTAAGAAGTCACAGTCCCTTAGATCACCACAGTTCCCAATGACAGACACTCACTCAGAGATTTCTTTTAAATGCTGTTTCTGATTCTAATTCTCTTTTTCTCTTGAGGTAAGCAGAGCAGACACATTTGCCAAGGATAACTGAGAATGTAAGGATGATCCTTGCCTGGGCAGCCTGAGCGGGCTGTGTGCTAAATGCAACTTTGAACCATGCCCTATAAATAGCTGTTCATTGTCAGCGTGTGTGAAAAGACAAGAGTGGGTGTGTGGTGGTATGATTCAGGCCTAATTAAGTAGTTGCGTCTGCGCAGGGTTACAAGGAATAGCTGTTCCAACTGATAATCTAGTCAGTAGGCAAGGGGACGGTGTGCCTCTGACTGAACATAGACTGAACGAAAGCTCTACCATACTGGTTCTGCCTCCAACCATGGCAAAAATCATCTTGAGACACCTCATAGAGACCCCAGTGCGCTACGAGGAGGAGTTTGAAGCTCGAGGTTTGGAAGACTGCAGGTTGGATCATGCTTTATACGCCCTGCCGGGGCCATCCACTGTGGACCTGAGAAGAGCCAGGGCAGCCCAGGTTCCTCCGGTGGACTCGGTGGCAGAGATGCCAACCCAAGAAGGCAAAGCCCGCTTCCAGATCCTGCTGGATGTGGTCCAGTTCCTGCCCGAAGATATCATCATTCAGACCTTCGAAGGCTGGCTGCTGATCAAGGCTCAGCACGGAACCAGAATGGATGAGCATGGTTTTATCTCAAGAAGCTTCACCCGACAGTATAAACTGCCAGATGGCATTGAAACCAAAGATTTGTCTGCCATCCTCTGTCACGATGGAATTCTGGTGGTGGAAGTAAAGGATCCAGCTGGGACTAAGTGAAATCTTACCAATCCCTGTTCAGACGGCAGGAGGAAGATTATAGCTCAGCCAATGGTACCACAGGAATATTTGTATTAATCATATTTGAGATGATTTTTATGAAGATTAAAAATAGAGACATAGTTCCTGGTATGTTGAGGTTGTGTTTGTTATTCTTACTCAAAGAGGAAAATTGTTAAATGTTCTTATAGCTCAAAGCAATATTATTCTTACACCTGAAACATTGACAGTTTAAGAGATGACTTGGATACTAGTAAAGACTCAGAACTGTTTCTTCATTACTCCAAAAATGCCACAGAAACTGCATTTGTAATAATTGATGGCAAAAGAGCCATACGAATTTCTCATCCATTTTATGAAAACTTCTTATATTGCTAAAAAATGTTGTGATTCCCTTCACTTGACAAGCTTTTGTTTTCAATGAATTTTAATTAAAGTGGAATTTGTAAATTCCAAAGGTCAAATTATAGTACTTAGAAATCGGGCCTGAAATATATTTATGATTCATCACAGCTGTTACTGCCTTAAACATAATATTGGAATTTTCAGATATAAATTTTATTTTTAAAAGGCTCTAAATATGTACCTCATTTTTAAAAAGCTGAACTGAGTCTTATTTGAATCTATTTTTGACAACAGCATATGTTCTGTGGCTATTTCTGCAATATTACAAAGATATATGTTGACTCAGATTCTTATAAGTTTGTATTAAGTTTAGGAGACCACTTTTAAAAGTGTAATTACTGAACTGGAAGAATTTTAATCTATGTTCTTTGATGCTACTTAAAATTTTAGATTTCAGGAGACAGCAAAATGTACCGCATCTGCTCTCTCTGCATAATCCTTAGCTTTAAATAGCCTGGCAGGTAGTAGAGGTTTCCAGGCCAGAGCTTGCACGGGGGCTGAGATGGGCTGAGACATTGGTGGAGGTTAAGAAGTTGCTTTAGGAATACTGCCATCAGCAGCTGGTCTGTGACATTCCACAGATTTGCTATCTCATTCTGTACATGCTAAATATTTCTTGGGAGGAAGTAGCCGCTTTAACCCACACCCCACGTGTGCTGCTGTGCACAGTGCTAGGAATAGAAGGGGCTGGAAAGAACCAGGGTGGACGCAGGCCACTGATGACACCCCTGTGCTCCTTCACAGTGCTTGTCGTTCGGGTGAAAATGCAAGAGACATGAAGCAATAGAAAAAGAAATCAAACAGTTCTGGAAGTAGTTTTGAAAGCAAATGTGATCGGAGAGATTTGTTTACATATAATTACAATTGAAAGGATTTTGAAGCTCTGTGTTAATGCTTATACACTGAAGTTTGTGTATCTAACTGAGAAATTTTGTTTGAAAAAGTGAATATAACAGACCAGCTTTGCTACATTATCATAATTAATTATCATAATTATTATCATAATTAATGGGATTACATTTAGAGCGGGGATATCATTTGTCCCACATTATTCTCTTTCCCAGTGATTGTCAGGATGGTGTGAAAACAAAGTAGTACTTTGAGAAACCAATCAATAAGCAGAAAAATCCCTCTCATTTGGCCTGAATCCTACTTTAGATGAGATCCTACTTCTGGGAAAATTCAAGAAGTAAAATTGTTTTTTAAAGATTTTATTTATTGGGGTGCCTGGGTGGTTCAGTCGGTGAAGCATCTGCCTTCAGCTCAGGTAATGATTTCAGGGTCCTGGGATCCAGCCCCCTCCTTGGGTTCCCTGCTCAGCAGGGAGTCTGCTTCTCTCTCTGCCTCTCCCCCTGTTTGTGCTCTCTCTCATAAATTAAAAAATATTTTATTTATTTATTTGAGAGAGAGAGAGTGAGCGTGCATGCCCGGGGTGGGGTCGGGGGTGGGGCAGAGGGACAGACTCCCCATGGAGCAGGGAGACCAATGCAGGGAGAGCCCAGGACCCCGAGATCAGGACCTGAGCCTCATGACCAGAGCAGAAGGTGGACTGAGCCACCCAGGCTCCCCAGGAAGTAAAATTGTTACCATGGGGAGCCACTGATAGAAACTTTTCCTTTAAAAATAAACACTAAAGTAGCCACATCATCCAATTAGCATTTTTTTCTGAGATAAAATTTAAAGTATTACACAACCATTTTTTGGTTTGGAAAATATACAAAACACTATAAAAAATTTTAAAAAAATTTATTATTCTTTTATTACTATGAGGTTGCTACTTTAAACTTCTAGTCCAGTCTTCCCTTACATATAAAAACATGTATCACTTTTCATGAAATTAGGATAATATTTGCATCAGAGTTTGATAGGCCAATAGTACTGGTTACTGTCCATTGTCTGCCTCACTTCGTGCCAACCCAAACCCATGCTTCGCCCTTGTCAGCCCAACTCTGAGCCCAAGCAGGCTGACCCCCCTGGGCTGACATCATTCTAGTTTCCCACTGGATTCTGACTATGGGAATGCCAAGGGGAGACCAGAGATTGGAGAGAGAACACTGGTGGGCAGGAGGGGAGAAAGGTCAGGGCATTTCCTTCTGTCAACCTGCTGTAGACGAGGCGCTGGCAGGCCTGTGTCCCTCCAGGACTACACCTCTGGAGAGGTGGCCCCTCCTCTAGAGCTCCTACTTGTACTGGGCTCGGGTGTTCTGATGGTTTCTTCCTTTTGTCCTGTCAGCAGTTGGGGTGGTGATGTTTTCTATCCTTTTTTGTCCCTGGTGCTTCACCATCCTTTATCGATTCCTTTGACTTGGCTTTGTCATAAATGGTCCCTTCATTAAAGTCCTTTTCAGGTGATGGGATTCTGTTTCTCTCCAGAGCTCTGACTGCTTGACTTCTTAAGTGATTAAAAAAAAGGGGGGGGGGGGGAACATCACTTGCTTTTATTACCAAACATTAAGATTTGTAATGGCTATGCACTCTTCCAACACAGATAACCATGGTATAATTTAACCATTCCTTTTCACTACTGGTCCCAGCAGGAAACAGATAGCAATGTCAAAATTAGAAAAATTCAAATTGGAATAGTTTATTTATAAAGAGAGACATTCCAAAGGAGTGGGCAGGGTGAAGAACTGCTGCAAGAGATAGTCTATAACCTGAAGGTAGCAGTGTGGAGCTGTTCTGGTTCCCTAGGTCCAAAGAGATGAGAGGATGAAGCAAGTCTCAGAAATCAAGCAAGTCAGATGGAGGAGTCCACCAGCTGTGACTTTCTTGTGACAGCCCCAGGTGACGCCTTAGTGGTGCCAGGAGAATAAATACTTTATCCCTCTAATCTCCTCCCAGGGCAACCCCCTTGCCAGACTTAAGTGGTAGCCCGAGGGCATGGACACCTTGTTGATACCGATCCACAGCCTCCCACAGTGGGGGGCAGGGTGGAAAAAAACATGAAGAGTGACTCCTGGGGACAAGAGGAAAATACCCAACATTCCTGTAAAGGGAGTACTGTTGTTACAGCTCTTTAAAAAAAAAAAAAAACAACTTTCCTACAAAATACAGCCTGAAACAAGTGCTGAGACTTTATTTGGGAAGTGCAAGCACAGAATGGTAAAAGTGAGAAAATAGGGGGAAAGAGGTGAGAAAAAATGGGAAGCAAAGTGAAGTGATGTGTTACCATGCTGGCCAACACTTCACAGTGAGCTATGAAGAGACTTAGCCAGCTCTTGGCGAGGATGTTGGCTTAGCACCTGGAACTTCTCCAGAAGAGTTTTGGGAAGAAATAAAATCTTAAAGCAATCCACAGGGAAGAAAAAAGAGGGAAGTTGCTTGCCTGGTCCCTACTATTTCCTGTTTCCCTTTAGTTAAGATTTAGCTCACATGGAATAGACTGTCCTGCACTTCTGGGGTGTATCATCCAAACTGTTAGTGGCTGCTGGGAACACCAGACTCCAGACCCCACAGTGTGACATTTCATCCATGCTGGGAGCAGAAGGAGACTCAGCATGGTTAGGGCTCACTCAGGGTGAGAAACACGGGCTCAGGGTTTCACCTTGGCCTCCAGCCACCTTAGGAAAATTGGCAGCAGCTCTGATGGCAGGAGCATGGTCTGTGAGGCAGGTGATACCCTCAGAAAAAAGAAGGCAGATGGAAGGCACACACGGTTATGTATCCACCACAACCCCAAATCCAAAACTGCGGGGGGGGGGCGGGGAGGGGAACCAAGCAAATCACTCAGCTTTATGGCATCTATTGTGTATGTACCCCCAGACTGCCTTCAAATTTTATGGACTCTCACATCACCTTATATTTTAATCTTATTTTTTTATTGGCTTAAGTGCAAAGTCAGTTCTCTTAAACTTCTTTGGGATTTTTCTTTTCCTGTAGATTGTGGATCAAAGGTTTAGTTTTGTTTTAAATTGCCTAACTCTTATCCTGGAAGCCCAGAAGTCACTGTGATGTGGGAAACAAAGGTAGAAGAAAAATTATTAAATTTCCTCACTACTTACAGCCCACTGCCAAGTCCTTGAAACAGGCAGAGTGACCTTCCTCTAGAACTCAGCTGCCTCAATGTTAATACCTCGCTAAGGGCAAAAGGCAATCTTAGCCCGACCTTCTGGGAACCTGTAGGTCTACTTTTACATGTAAAAATTCCTTTGGGAACTTCCTTTATCTCTATTCCCCAAGATACGCACTGGTGATCATCCCCTAAGCATATGACCCACTGATATACATCTGAAGGGTCTCATCACTAAGGTTTTATTAGACAGTAATAAATGTCTAATAAAATAGCTAGCCTCCTCAAGGTCCTGGAAACCTTGCTTCCAAAATTCCTTAGAGACTTATGCTCTCCTTAACCCCCTCCCAACTTGAAAGTGTATAATGGGCCACTCCTCATGCTCCCAGGGCAGCTCTGTCTGCTCATGGCTCCTGTCCTTGTGTTTAATAAAAGCACCTTTGTGCACCACAGATTTCTCTAGAATCCTTCCTTGGCCGTTGGGCTTCAAACCCTAACAGTCTTCCCTACATCAGTTGAAGACTTTGGTTCCTATGAGCCTCCCTGAGTCCAAGCTGCCCTGGGATCCTGAACGTGCTCTTGCCTTCTTCTCACCTACTTGGGATTGTCTGAAAATTGCTGTTAGTGGTCCTTAGCACTACAAAAAGTGATTTAAAGAAACACGAATGGCATACAACATCAAGGGGAAATGATCAGAACACCTCATATCATTTCCTCAAGCTTAACAAAAATCTCTTTTTCACTAGTCACCACGGTTCTCTTCAGAGATTCTCAAACAATGAGTAAGAAAGAATAAAAATGTTCATTTGGTATGCAAATTTACAGCTCACATACTACATTTTGAAAATAAGTCTTTGTCTTAGAAATTGAGTTGGCCAGATGTCCCCCATCAAAACGTGAGACAGCATTTTTAATTTGAAAAACAAATGATTTTAAGTAAATGTTTTTTTCTACCTTTCCTCAGTGTTGTTTCATACATAAGAGCATGCATGTACATATACTAATATAAAATCCTGTTTATTAATGTCTTCTAACTTTAAGGACAAATACAGTGAAAATCTATTGTAGTAAAATAAAATGGCCTATATGACCCACATTCTTTGTAATTTGAGATTTTCTTCATGACCTGGTGCATAGTTATTTTAAAAAATGTACCACTTATGGGAAAGTTTATATTTTCTATTTGGAGTATAGTATATATATGTATATGTATATATGTAAGTAATTTTGTTATTTTATTGGTTCAAATATTCTTCCTTTTCTTGTTTTATTTACGGCAACTAGAAACACACAGATTGGCATTTTAAAATCTTTCAGTATGAAAGGACAGTTGAAAACTAAAAAAAAAAAATCTTGTCCATTTTTTCCATCGTATATTTCCAGGTTGTGTTGTCATGTGATTTTACATTTACAATTTGTCTCAGTTGGATTATGTCTTACATTATTATGTAGGCCTACGCTATCTCCGTGTAATGTTTCTTGCATTGTTTTGTCTGATAACATCATTTTTTGTTTTATACTTTGCCATGACACCTTTTTTCCTTATATATTCAATGTAGCTCTGTCTTAAGCTTGTTTCTTAGGAGCATTTGTGTGTTCCTCTTTGTTTCTTATTTTCCACAGTTTTCCTTCTGGGTTTCTGTCTCTTCTTAAGGTACCTTGTTATTTTTGCAAAGGTCTGCTGGTGGAAAACTCTAGGTCTTTACACGGCTTCGTTCTTGGATAATATTTAGGAGGGTATAAAGTTGTGGATGAGCAGTCATTTCACCTCCACTTTGCTCTCTGTCTCCAGGGGACCACTGTCTGGTTTCGGGTTGGAGTCACCCAATGGAAGGCGCCAGCAAGGGAGCAGCATGTAGAATGAAAAAGATATTAGGGTAGTTTTTTTCCTCTGGTGCCTGCTGCTTTGGTTGCAGGTGCTGGCAGGGGCTGCCTCCCTCTGATATACAGAGGGCCAAAAAAAATAAAAATAAATAAAAAAAATCACCTGTTTGGCTCTCCCTGCGATGAGGGAGCTCCCTCTCCCGTGGCTCTAGCCCACACTGGGAAAGTAGTTCTATTTCTTCCCTCATCCCATCAGGCTCAGCAGAGTGATGGCTTCCTTCCCACTGTTCCTGGTCTCTGGGTGCCTACAATTGTACACCAATTTTAATGTGTGGGTTTCTTTTTCTGATACCACCAAGCAATTCTGTGACACCAGCTGGGTGGCCTACAGTTCAACTCAATTTTAAACACTCTACCCAGAGAGAACATCAGACCCCAAAGGTCAAGTGTTCAGGCCTACAAGACGGCCCTCCTCCTCCCATTTCAGACACCAGTCACAAACGCAAGTTGTCACCCGTACTTCTGATGGACTAGCTATAGATTGGAGGTTCCAAAGACCCCTTCCCTGGGTTCAGTTAATTAGCTACAGTGTCTCACAGAACTCACAGAAACGTTCTATTTAGTAGATCACCAGTTTATTATGAAAGGATATAACTCAGGAAGAGCCAGATGGAGGAGATGCATAGGGGCAAGATATGAGGAAAGGGTGTGGAGCTTCCATGACCTCTCCAGGTACACCACTCTCCCCAAATCTCCAGGTGTTCACCAACCCAGACACTCTCTGAACCACATCCTTTTGGGTTTTTATGAGGCTTCATCACATAGGTACGCTTGATTAAATCACTGGCCAAGGGTGACTGAACTCACTCTCCAGCCTTTCCTCCTTAGACCTTCCTGAGTGGAACTGAAAGGTCCAACCCTCTAATCACCTGGTTGGGGGATCCCTGGGTGGCTCAGCTCAGTAGTTTCGCGCCTGCCTTTGGCCCACGGCGCAATCCTGGAATCCCAGGATTGAGTCCCGTGTCGGGCTTGCTGCATGGAGCCTGCTTCTCCCTCTGCCTGTGTCTCTGCCTGCCCCCCCACCTCTATGTCTATCATAAATAAATTAAAAAAAAAAATCACCTGTTTGGCTCTCCTGGCAACAAGCCCCAGTTCTGTTTTTTTTTTTTTTTTTTTTTAATTTTATTTATTTATGATAGTCACAGAGAGAGAGAGAGAGAGAGAGAGAGAGGCAGAGACACAGGCAGAGGGAGAAGCAGGCTCCATGCACCGGGAGCCTGATGTGGGATTCGATCCCAGGTCTCCAGGATCGCGCCCCAGGCCAAAGGCAGGCGCCAAACCACTGCGCCACCCAGGGATCCCCAAGCCGCAGTTCTTAGGTTACTTTAGAGGCTTTCCAAACGTCACATTAACATAACAAAAGATACCTCCCCAGTTAGAAAACTCCAAGGGCCTTAGGAGCTCTGTGCCAGAATCTGGGATGAAGACCAAATATGTATTTCTTTTTAGAAATCATAATAATCATAATACCGTAGTGCCTCAGCATTTTTGTTTTCCTCAGCTCTGCCTACATCTCTGTAATTCATCACTTTATTATACATTTAAAAAAAATCCACACTGAGCATGCCTTTTGTTTATGTGAATGATGAATCCACCAATATATTCTTCTTTCGGTATGAGAAAGGCCCCCTTTAAACCAAACAAGAAGACAACAACAATAACAACAAAAAACGGACAACATAAAAGGAGACATATGAATTAAAAAATATTTGCATTTTTTTTGGATTTTGTCTAGTTTGTGTTTGAGACAAAAAAGCATGATTTTCTGTGCTGCTGAGTATGGTATAAAGAAAACTACTGGCTGCTGGTTTGTCCCATAAGTTTAGCACAATCTTTCTGTTGGTTAGTAGTAAGGCTCTTGATATAATTTTTGAAGTGAAATGCAAGAACTAAAGAATTTACTCTAATGATACAATAACCCCGCACAAAAATTTGTGAGGCATTCTTCAATTTGAAGTATTGAAAATATAAGACATTTGTTAAGCAAACTAAAGTTTATCCATATTATAAAAAATCCATTACTGCTATTAAAAATCACGAAAAATATTGAATGGAGTGGAAAAATGCTCACTAAAATTAAGGAGGGAAAGCAAGCTACAAAAGGTGTACAAAATTCCCACATTTAATTTCAGCAGGCATATTTCCATGTCAGTGTGTTTTTGTTTAGGACATGATTTTAGTGGCAGTGTTGCTCTCTATAATCTGAATATGCCATAATTTATTATACGCAGGAAAGGAAGAATCAAGGTATAATCTAAAAATGTCAGAAGTGATTATATAATTGAGATTTTAGAGTCTTTATATTTCACTGTAGAAATACAGAAAACAAATTATTTTATAATTAGGAAAGGAGTAGAAATCATAGTTTAAAATATTCTATAAACATAACACTTAGAAAAGGCCAGCACAGTGTCTTGGAATAAAGTCCTAGCTGCACCTACATAGAATGTTAACAATATTGGTGGAAGGCAAGTGTTTTACTCATTTGATGAACATACCCCATTTCTAGTCTATTTAGTTATTCAAAAGAAATCAGAACTTTCAGGACCAACAATCTCAAGAGGTTATGATCCTATACAATGCAATAAGCACAAATGACTTTCTAAAAATCTAAATTTCAGTGCATTGCAAATTATTCTCCAATTTGAACTGTAGATGCAGCCCAGAACTTCACTTAAGCTCAGAGAGTTTATTAGTGAGGAAAATAAAATGAGCTGTCTTGGCTGCATGGCAGGCCAGGAAAGTGTATCGCCTTTCTTCCCCTCCCCTGGTGGACTTGACTGGATGAGATGCCACCATCACTTCCCTCTTGAAATGCTACACTGGGGTTTGCTCTGCTCCTCAAAGCAGCTGTCAGGCACATACCATTCTCCTGAAACACCACCCTTCCAGAGGGTGGAATTTCCCCATACCCTTGTTTTGTCTCCCCAAACCCAGTTTTCCAAGCAACATTCAAAGTCTTAGAGAACTCAATGTGGATTTAATTCTCTGTTGCTTTTGAATGGGATACAGTTAATTTCTTGTGAAACTGATACTTAATTTGCCAGGAAATTCTAAGTAGGCTATTTTGGTGCTAAGACCATAAATAAACTTTATCCTTGGGACAAGGAAGAAATAACTGAACCTCTAAGGATTGTAGCTTCCTGGCAAAAAAAAAAAAAAAAAAAAAAAAAAAAATCAGAGTAATTAGTAAAGTAGACCTTGAGAACAAATAAATGTAGCAAAACAGGGGTTTGGGTACCAACTCTGCAACTTTCTAGTCTGGTGATATGGGTCAGTTTGCAAAATACCCTTATGCCTCAGTTTCCCCATCTGTAAAATGGTGATGATTATAGTCTCTATCATGTACAGTTGTTTTGAAGAGTAAGCGAGATGAAAATGTAGGGTGACCGACAGGCCTGGCTTGCTTAGGCTTGAGGAGTTTCTTGGGACACAGGATTTTGAATGCTACGATTGAGACATTCGGAGAAGACTGGGATGGTTGGTCACCCTATAAAATGTCAGGTACTTACACAATACCTGGTATCAATAATTAAGGGCCATTATTTAATGTATTACAAGTATCTTTGAGAACATTCCCATGGACATGTTTTCTACATAGGTTAGACATATCCTGACTTTACCTTTTATAAAGAAACTAAAACATACAATTAAAAAAATAAAAAGCTTCATCAGTGAATCAATATCACTGTCCAAGTCTAAGGTCTACTTGGTTATTTCTAAAATTCTACAAGTCTATTTTTTTGCTCACTGAAGCCAAGTCTTAAAAAAACTTCTCATTGCTCTGTGAATTGGTATGCAAGAGCATTTTTTTCCCCCAAAAAACACCTATGGCAAGATAAAAAGCTTTGTCATGATAAGAAATGATTTGTAGAATAATCTTTTTAGTACAATGAATAAAAAGTCATTTAAGGCACATAAGCTTTTAGAGACAATATTCCCATCTGGAACATTTCTAGTTAAGATAGCAGACTGAGCATATTTCTTTGTCTCTCTTACTTGTCAATCCCATTTAGTGACATAAATTTCTTTTGTCCTTATTCATTGGCATTGCAGAGAACTTGGGGGGGGGTGGTTATCAGGTGACCTCAGACTCTAACCAAATTCTGGCTGACCAAAAGCAATTGGGGTCACATTGACAATGAAGGAAAAGGGATCCGGAGCCTAGTCATTGTTTTCTAAATTTATCTGGTTTTAAGAATTACCTGGGGCTCTTATTTAAATATATAGATTTCCAGGTCCCTCCAATAAAGATTCTGAATTAGGTGGAGGGTGGGGAGCCCTTGACTCTGTAATTGGTTGCTATCCCCTGAGATGTTTATGATGGGGCAAATTTGGAAATGGTTCTCAACCTACGCCCGAGTGCCTCCCAGTATTTAGTGCCCTGGAACCAAGGGTGCTGAATACCCCACTGTGCTTGAGCCAACACAACACAAAAAAATAAAACACTGAAAACAGGACCACACTGGGTAGCATTTTAAATGGAACTCTATCATTCAGACACTTCATAAATGTTTGTTAACTTAACAAAACTATAGATATTCCAAGGAACTAGACTAAATATAGGCTGACCTGGTAATTTTCCAGCAGATGATGATGCTCTCTTTGAGGGATAAGGGAGCACTACTTTTATACAAGTAATTATTTTTAACCGATCTATTTCTGCTATTATTTTCTTCAAATGTTATTCAATCCTATGTTTTAAATATAACACCAGGGAAAGAGGTACACTGCTCCTTCCAGAATGGACATTCTTTTTTTTTTAAGATTTTATTTACGAGAGAGAGAGAGAGAGAGAGGGCACAAACAGGGGGAGGGGTAGAGGGAGAGAGAAGTAGGCTCTCCACTGAGCAGGGACCCTGATATAGGACTCTATCCCAGGACCCTGACATAACGACTTGAGCCAAAGGCAGATGCTTAACCCACTGAGCCACCTAGGTGCCCCCAGAATGGACATTCTAGAAGAAAAGAAATAGCTACGTATAGAAAGATGTTTTTAACAAGTCTTATTCTTTGTTTCCTCCCTCCTCACTGCTCATCAGCATGGCATGCACCATGCTTATCCTCCTATTACTATCTCTATTCTTTCTGTGGTGGTTACCAGATATTTTTTAACTAGGTGCTCAGTAAGTAGTTTTAATTTTTTTTCTAAATATTTTATTTATTTATTCATGAGAGACACAAAAAAAGAGAGAGGCAGAGACAGGCAGAGGGAGCAGTAAGTAGTTTTTATTTATTTATTTATTTATTTATTTATTTATTTATTTATTTATTTATTTATTTATTTTTAAATAAGTAGTTTTTAAATGAGCAATGGATGGTGTTGCCATAGAGCATGGTGGATGTGAAGCAGTGCAAGTAGTTTAACTCAAGGGTTCGAGGTCCTGCATGATTGGGCCTCTGCCTCCCTCCCCAGCTGTGTCTCCCATGGACTGCTCCCCTTCTATCATGCTGAGGAGTTTGAACTTTACCCAGAAGGCAGTGAGGACCCACTCCCCCCAGGGGAATTTTAATCATGGCCACGACATGATCAGCTTTGTGTTTTAGAAAGATAACTCTGGCTGCAGTGTGAAGGATGGATGAGAGAAGGACAACTCTGGAGTTGAGAAGATCATTTAGATCAGTAGTAGTAGTTCAGATGGGACAATGCACATGATAATCATCTGGTAGTTTCCCAGTGCCAAACCCAGACCATTTAAATCAGTATCTCTGGAGATGGGATCCAAATATCAGAAGCTTCTTAATTGTCCTGGTGATTCCAGTGAGAAGTGAAGGTTTAGACATTTAGATAGTTGTAGACTGAGAAAAGGGGGCACAGATACAAAGGCCATTAGATGTAGGGGAACAACATTATTAGTTAACAGAGCAGGAACAATGAAGATAGGAAAGGAATTAAACTACTTACAGGTTCTGGCTGGAGTCATGGAAATTGGGAGATAGTGTGACCAAACTTTCTGATTTGCCAAGGAGTATCATGGTTTTATACTGAATCAGGTTCATCATCCTAGGGGACTTGATCACCAGCCCAGGAGGTATCACCATCCAAGACAGGCAGTGAAGGATTATGGTGCGGTTGGGGAAAGATGATTAATGTTAAACACACATGACAGCTGCTGAGTATTGGTGATTAACACCAACCTAAAGCTCAGAGCTGAGGATCAAATGGGCTAACGACCCCACATTCTAAATTCCTAGGATGATAGCTGTTGGGGCCATCCATCCTTCAACAGGGCCTGCTAAGACAAACCAGGAAGCAGAACCAGCACCACCACCTCACCCTCTAATACAAGATGAGGTTGAAAAGGAGAAGGCCATTGCCTTTTGTAGAAGTACCCACTCATGTAGAATGCTGTATGCGTTGGTACAGGAGGCGGGAGAGAAGAGAGCCACTAACTGGATATGAAAATAGAGGTTTGAAACAAATCACCTAATCTTAATGACAGGAAGTCATTGTTTGAACAGCTGTCAGTAACTATTCTAATAACTGAGAGTGACTGAAAAAGTATAGCATTGGGCTAAAACATTACGGAAGTCCACTTTCTATGGAAAAGGGGATTTTGACATAGCGCTTATTGCCAGGTCATGAGCAACTTTATGGAGCAGCCAGGAAGTGAGACACCGAAGCCTGCTACCAACAGTAAAGTGGACCCCCCCACCCCCCCGGCTCCCTCAGATGACCGTGGTAGACAGCTTGCCTGCAGTGTCATGGGAAATCATGATACACATCCTGGAGCTTTGGGTCACCTGATCTGCTAGACAGATCTTGGTTTTGTCAAACACAACTGCTGTTGCCTTGAATAAGGACGAATACATCTCAGGTCCAAGAGAGAGCCCCAAGGCCTTAGAAAGCCAGGAAACAAAACAGACTGTAGTCAGGTCTGTCTCCTGCCTGGATCTGCTTCCTCCACCTATCCTGTGATAGAGTTGCCCTGCACAGCAGGTTGTGCTCCTACTGGAGACAGATGTAAAGATCCTCAGATGCTGTTGCTCTCTTTCAGAGGCTTTTTGTGAATGGAATTAGCTAGCTTATTTATCATTGAAATAAGGAATAGTTTTTAAAACAAATCTACAGGACGCCTGGTGGCTCAGTTGGTTAAGTGTCCAACTTAATTTCTGCTCAGGTCATGATCTCAGGGTCATGAGACCAAGCCCTGTGTGGGGCTCTGCATGGAGCATGGTGTATGCTGGAGCTTCTCTCCCTTTGCCCCTCTTGCTTGTGCTCTCTCTCTTTCTCTCTCAAATAAATACATCTTTTTTTTAAAAAAAAAAAAAAATCTACATTATGAGCTCATTTGGGGAAAACAGCTAGCTACTCCAAGATTCCAGAGGATAAGGGGAATTAAAAATCTGATCCCAGTCCATGACATTTCTAGATTGAAAGTTGCCCTATGTCTAACTCAATTGAGATAAGTCTTTGGAATATGTGTGAAAGTTTCCAAGTTTCCTTGTACTTGGCTTAAGGCTTAAGTGGTTTCATCTTGGGGATGTGTTTCATACAGGATGAATCTAGATGCCCTTTTTCTATATATAATTTGTACACTTGGGACTGAAATTTTATTTTCCACTTTCTCATATGAAAATAGTATAGGTTGCTTATTAAATAGCCCTGAGGCCAGAAAATGCATGGGCATTATAATGAATCATCCTAAACTCACTGTGATCTTAGTGAACAGGTTCAGATTCAGGGCAATACTGGAACTAGTGTTTAATAACCCTGATGGCATAAAGTGCAGTCCTCATCAGTTTCATTATTTAGTATATGGGATAAATTTAATGTGCATCACTGCCAAATACAGTCATGCTTGTGGAAAAATGAGTAACAGCACAATTTTATACCAGAAGTAACACTATCAAGGCCCATTGATGTTACATGTAAAAATGCCCCTTTTTGAGGTATATACACTTATATCATGATCACCCAAGAAAGAGTAGTGGTGACAGTCACCCACAGGCCTAAGGCAGAAACACAGTTCCTTTATGAAATAAACCGGCTCCCCTAAATTATCTGGCCTCTTAAATTAAATTAAGCCAACAGGGTGGAGACAAATTAGATTAAGTGGAATTTAAGGCAAAGCTATCTAGCTCGATGTTTTGTTGGACCGTATTTAGCTGTACATGACATTTAGAGTTGTTGCTGGTATTTATCTTGCGCTCCTTATAACCTCCCATCATCAAACTGAACTGCCACATGCTCTATTAATGGAATAAGCTCCCCTGGGCCTTTTCTTGGGTCAGGAAATCAGTGGCATTGTGGAAACTTTTTTTTTTTAAGATTTTATTTATTTATTTATTTATTTATTTATTTTTTATTCATGAGACACAGAGAGAGAGAGAGAGAGAGAGAGGCAGAGACACAGGCAGAGGGAGAAGCAGGCTCCACACAGAGAGCCTGATGCGGGACTCGATCCAGGGTCTCCAGGATCACGCCCTGGGCTGCAGGCGGCGCTAAACCGCTGAGCCACTGGGCTGCCCTGTTTATTTATTTTGAAGGAGATATATAGAGAGAAACAGACAGAGATAGCGACAGAAAGCTTGAGCAGGGAGGAAAGGAAGAAGCAGGCTCTTCACTGAGCAGGGAGCCCAGTGTGGGGCTCCATCCCAGAACCCTGAGATCATGACCTGACCCCAAGGCAGAGGCTTAACCAACTGAGCCACCCAGGTGCCCTGGAAACTTTCTTTTTATTTTTTTATTTTTTTTTTAAGTATTTTTTTAAATTTTTTATTTATTTATGATAGTCACAGAGAGAGAGAGAGAGAGAGAGAGAGAGAGGCAGAGACATAGGCAGAGGGAGAAGCAGGCTCCATGCACCGGGAGCCCGACGTGGGATTCGATCCCAGGTCTCCAGGATCGCGCCCTGGGCCAAAGGCAGGCGCTAAACCGCTGCGCCACCCAGGGTTCCCGAAACTTTCTTTTTAAAATTCAATCCTGGTCTGGGTTCACAGCTTAAAGTAAGTCCTTGTTGTGTAATTATGTGCCCGTAGGGAAAGTCTGACTTTCCCGAGCTTTAATTTCCTCACCTGTGAAGTGAGGGGATAATGCTGTGAAATTCACAGGGTATGTACCTAAAGCAGCCAGCACAGAATGTGGCCTGTAGTAGGCACTGAACCAACAGTGGTCACCATCAAATAAAGTATCAGCAGGTTTGATTCGAAATCCATTTATACTTTACACGACTTTGTGATGATAAACCTGCAACAGATCATTGATTCTTTTCCTTTCATGCCTCCTCTCTCTCATAAATACACAGGAAACAAAGCAGAACTCTGAGGGATATGACTAGATAGTGTCCTCTAGTGGTAAACAAGTAAAACACATGAAGACCATTTACTTATTATTTCTTTTACTTTTTAGGATTCAGACTGAAATTGATCACAGAAATACAATGTAAAGCTATAAGGTGAAATATAATTAATATTTGGACAGGGCTTTAACTTTAACATCTTCCTGTACAACAATAAAGAACAACTTCCTTGTCTAGTACAAGTTGTGATTTAATCATATGAGCAACAAAAGTATTGAGCCAGAAGTTATTTTCTTTTTGAATCAAGTGTGAGCTGCTTTGATTCATTTTCAAGCTCATGATTAGATATTACATAAAGAAGTTATTTCAGCAGTTCAGTGGGATGCATTAACACAGTTCTTTCCAAGTTCAATAGTAGTCCATAATTTGATTATTTCATAGGATTTCTGATCATTTAGAAAAAAAGGTAAATGTGCTCTAGAACCTTCTCCAGTGATTCTAAGTATTATATGTTAGTCATAGAACTTCTCTTAATCAACACGATCAGAGCTGTTCCCATTCAGCTCTGATCTCTCACAATCTCCATTTCTACCAACACGATTGCTCTTGAAATTCAATCAGGGCAGTATCAGATAGTGATTAAAAGCAAGAATTCTGAAGCCAAATTGGTCTAAATCCCAGCTTCACCATTTATTGAGCATGTGAACTCTACACTTCAGTTTGCTTATCTATGAAACATCAGTGTTAATACCAGCTGCTTCATAGGGTTGTTATAAGGATACACTCATCTCACACATGGAAGGTAATTAGAATACAGCCTGGACTTATTATTAGTGAATAGCTTTTATGTGCCCATCCTTTTCAGTATTATAGAGAATGCACGAGAGGCTTAAGACACAGGTCTTGCCCTCAAAGAATTTATAGTCTTTATGAGAAGATCTTGTGGGATTAGTGATAGGGGATGCTTTATCTCACTTCTTGGTTTGTAGGTGGAGGACTTTTCCTTAAACATACCCTTGACACTCACATTCTTGTTCTCCGTGGGGGGAGTGGAGTGATTTCCTTGGAGTGGACTGACTTTAAGACAATCACATGGGGAAGAGATGCATTTTCCCATGCAGTTAGCCCATCTGACTCTCACTCAGTAATATATCCTACAATTCAGCTCAGTCAACAATAAAGGTGATAATTAGGGCTCCACCTGCCAACCACTTAGTATATAGTTCTTTATTTCTTGAGAACTCAATTTGAGAGTGGCCTATTTATCAATGAGACCCCCTGAAAACTCCAACAGAACATACCAACTCACAAAACAATTCAATGATTATTTGTATGGTGTGAACCTACCATGCAAACGTTCCCAGAAATGAGAATTTGGAGTAGACTGAAGGTATAGGAAAGAGTTTCACAGAAGTGGGACTTATACTGGCTCTTAAAGAATGGGATCAAAATTGGCTGAGAAGGAGGTAAGAAAAGGAATCCTAAGCATAGCAGTTTTTTCTGACATATAACAGTTTGTACTTCTGTGCAATTGGAATAAAACAGAAAATACTGCTCAAGATTAGAAAGTCATATCTCTGCTTGATGACTACATGGTGACACAGCCAAGCTATGGCAAAGAAATAGATGACACAGTTCCTCACCACCTGGTTTTCCAATCACATGTGACCTGACTGCTGGGGATGGTTTAGCTACTTTATACATATTAAGACACTTACTCCTTACAAAAACCCTATGAAAGAGATATTATTATTACCCCCAGCTGACGATACCAAAGCATAGACAGTGGCAGTTTGTCCAAGGTCTTTAAGAGATACAACTGGGATTTGAACCCAGACAGTCTGACCCTGGACTTCATTCTCTTACATCATCCTGCTTTGTGATTTCTCAGTCTAAGACAAAGGGCTGTAGTGGTCCTTCCTTGTAAAGGGGCTCAGTGAGGAGAGCGGCCTGACTGGAGTGAAGGTTTGGGCTCTGGAGTGAAGGTTGGATTCAAGATTTTAACTTGAGCTGAAAGGTAGGTAGGGCTGGTTGATAGGGCAGGGGGTAGAAGTGGGGGTATGAAAAACCAAGCACAGGAGTTTGGAGGTGGAGATATAAAAGAATGGCAAGATTAATCCTATCATGCTCCTGTTCAAGGACAAGGACAATTTTATATTGCTCAAGATATGAAGTCCAAAGATTTCAAGGGTTTCAGTTTGGGGGAATGGACACTGTGTAAATATGAGGAGATGGGAGAACAAAAACAGAGCTTGATCCCATATGCCTTGGCTAGGCCATGGATGGGCAGGACATGGTGACATGTGTTCTCATTCTTTCTTTCCAAGGGCCTGCCTAGAGGACAAGTATGGCTGGAGATATGAATCTGAGATTTTATACATACACTCAAAAGCTGACACTGTGAGAAGTGAAGCTCCCCGACAAAAGGATGCCAAAGGAGGTAGAAGAGAAATATAGAAGAGGGAATGTGGGCAACCCAGTGCTGCAGATGGTAAGTGATCCTCTGCACAACGAAAGAATTTCTGGTCAGCTAGTTCAAAGAGGTGGTTGAAGATGAGAATTGGGACAAAGCCAGGAATTTTAACAATGAGCTTGAAAACAAGAAAGAGAGGAAATGAAACTTGGCTTTTTCCCTTACCAACACTGTCGCATCAGGTAAAGAGAGGAATGTCTGGTTAATGTCAGTCCACGTTATCATATGTGCATACTCTTTCCTGTATAAAGGGCATGGTTATGCTATCAGGAAGATGTTTGTATCAGTCCAGTCCCCTGCAGGGAAGCAGAAACCATGATGACTACTTGAAATAAGGGATCTAATGCATGCAAATTGTAATGCAGGTAATGGAAAAGAGGAGGACAACAGTGAAGCAACCCAGAGATTAGGAAACCACTTCTATTCCAAGTCTAGAGGGTTGTCACAAGGAAGAGGCGGTGTTGCTAGAAGTCAGAGGCTAGTTTCACCCATAGAACTTGGTAATGGTGGGCCTACTGGGAGAAAGCTGGATGTTGAAGAGCAGCAACTGAATAGGGATTGGGGATACTCTGGCTTTTCTCTTCTTCCCACTCAACAGTCTCCCTCCAGCACCTTCAGTGGCCAAACCCAGCTGGATATTAGCTGACAGGCGAGCCAGGGAAATGCAGCCAGCAGAGGTCAGGCCCCAGGATACAGAGCAAAGCAGGCAGTCTGGCAAGAGGGCACCTGAGGACAAACACGTCCCAGACCTGCATGGTACTCTTGTAACATTTGGTCTGATGTGGGGATGGTCTTCTCATACAGAGGAACTAAGGCCCAACTGAGGTCAAGTCACCATTCCTCTAGACAGTCTCCACAGTCCTGTCACCCACCTTCTCCTACCAGAATCCAATCAGACTCATTCTTTAGCCTCAGTCACAGAAGAATCAAGGTGTCCGATGGTAGCTCTCATAGTAGGCCACGCAGTTTTTTCTGCATGCTGAGAGGCTGCTAGAGCTAGAGTGAAGGGTGAGAAACAAAAGCCCATGAACACCTCCCATCCTCTACCGTTAGAAGCTGTGAGGGGACTTCTCTGCCCTGATACAGGCAGCAGAATCGCACTCAGGCTGGGTGCTGGAGGCTTGAGTTGTGGGAACAGAGACCGTACTCATAAGCCAAAGGGTTTATGTTTCATATGCTTCCTCTTTTGCTCTGTTTCAGTATTTTGTTAATTAAAAAAGACATTCTGGACCCTACATGTGGCGCTGGTGTTAAAGAGTTGGATGATGAGTGTGGTAGAGTGGTGGATTTTTGTTCAAGTTTGTGCCATAGCTCTAGAGTGGCAGTAGGTCCCTGTGGCCAGGGTTGGCAGGGAGACTGTCATGACAGAAGCCCAAGAATAAAGTGAAACCCAGATCAAAAGCTCCAGGAAGAGGGAATCAGCTGGTCATGTGCCCTGACTATATAACCCTAATACTAAAGCTTAGTGGTTTGGGGGTTTCATAGTGAGTAGTCATTGAGTGCTGTCTAATACCATGCCCTGTTATAAGTACTTTGCCTGTATTAATTAATTTAACCCTAATAACAACCTTCTGAGGGTTGTGGATGATAGATGAGTAAATGGAGGCTTAGAGGCTCAGCAACTTCTCCGGGGGGAAACTGTAGGGCCAGGACTTGAATTTAGGCAGGGTGTCTCCAGAGCTTGCATAGTTAACCATTACAGGGAAATCTGAGCAACTTGGGAAACAGAAGAGAAGATGGCTGAGGGAAAAGAGACAAGAGAAGGTTCTAGAAAAGGTAAAATGAAAAGAAGAAATTTTAGGAGAAGATGGGAATGACCAGAGGGGAGAGGATAAGTGACTGATTAGGTGAGAGTTTATGTACCATTCAAGATCACATCAGCCAAGCATGGAAATCTCTGTGAGGAAATGGAAACCATTGCTGTATAGTCTGTGTCTGATGGTTCCAATGCATAGATTCCTTATAGATTTGTTTTTTTTTTTTAATCATTTCTGTTGGATCTTATTCGTGGTCTTGTCTCCTTACAGTGCTGTCTATCATTGAATGTTGGGGTTGTACTTGAACATAGTTTACAGGAGTATTTTGAAGCAGAGACTTCCGTAATCATCCTCAAAAATGTTTGCTTCTGAGGGGTTGCTGGCAATCTGGGATTAGCTTAACTCAAGTTCAAGCCTTGAGGTTTTGTGAACCATCAGATGATGATAAGCCAAGGCTTGTATGAGCTGGTTTATTTCTGATTTACACTTTCTCCTGTGGCTGTGGGGGGCCTTTTGGGTCTCAGGCCAAAGTAAAGATTACTTACCATGGGGAAAGTGTTATAAAAATAATGAGAAAGCAATTAATGGATTGCTATACATTCCTGAGTTGGTTCAGCATTTTCTCTCTCAGATCTCTGCTCTCTCTGATCCTCTCAGAGATGGTGATTCTGAGCTATTGATTGATGCTGATGGTGTAGCAAAAGGTCAGGGTAGGGAGCACAGTCAGTAAACTGGAGAGACAGAAGTATAGAAGTGGTTGAATGGAAATTCTTTGCTGGGCTTTTAGAAAGATCCTGAACAATGCCTCACTCACTCTGTTCATGAGAAACAATATTCATAGTGACAGTGCCACAAGCTATGACGTCCTCTCATATCATGAAGAAACAATGAGGATGAAGGGAGGAGGTTTGGTGGGAGGCCTGCTCAAACACAAAAGGGCCTGGGCCAAGTGGGCTCCCTCACCTTCTTTTTCCTAACATAGCTATCTCTTGGCTGCTAAGGGGGCTCCCAGGAGCTGATAAGGACAAATCAAGTACCATGACCCAATATTGTCAGGGGCAGGGATGGTCAAGATCAAGGATATGACTTTATTTTATTTCTAAGCTAATAAATTAGCTTACTAATTTACTGTTGCTGTTTCTAGAATGCTGGCAGAAGATATCTACTCATACTTCAGAGAGAAAGGACTTTAATACTCACGGCACAGCAAGCAGCTTCACTGCCACCAGCACATTTGCACTGGTTCCTCTTGCCCCTACCCCTACCAAGTCTCACAGGAGCAACCCAGAGGGGCCCAGATGGCTGTCTGTACATGCAGTGAGTTGCATTACAGCAGAGGACACTGAGCTTGGGGAACCCACTATTTTATAGCCAGCAGAAAACAGCCTCTGCTTTGCTCTAGAGGGAGACATTATCTCATTCTTCAAGTTTGTTCTTTGCAAACACAATCTGAGAAATGGCTTAAGTAAAGTGTGGCCAGGGCCATGGTTTCCTGATACACCAAGCAAGTTTGTGCAGGAATGTTCAAAGCTCATGGTAGATTACCTTCCCAACAGAGATAGTATAAGGGGATTACTTAAAATGTGCATAATCTAAAAAAACATTATTTTCTGTTGTATTCTCTACATTTCGGTTACCTAAACTGGGTCGTCAGAGCCCCAACCATTGGGGATTCTGCTATGTGGGCCCAGTCTGTGTGTCTACTAGCACACTCTGTCTACTATTCTCTCCTGGAGTCTTTCTCTTCATTTTAATCAGCTGTGCTTGTTTTCATTATGTTCTTTCACATGCTCTGCTTATTTCAAAAACAGCATGCCCAGTGGAATGATTGCTGATTTTGGCATTCAGAAAGCTGCATTTAAGTCCAAGCTCTAAGACTTATCAAATAAGAGACCAAGACGCCTATCCAGCCACTCAGGTGGCCACAGTCCCTTTTGTTTAGTGAAGTATATCTTAAGATTATCATTTTGAAAGTCAAATTTCTTCTCTTCCTCCTAAAACTTGTTCCTTTACCTATACATTTTATCTCACTTACAGATCTGCCCATCCAGATTCTCCATCTTCATGCCTCTGCATCATCAAGCTTTTACCTGATAAGTATTATTTTTATTACCCTTTTCTCTACCTGCCAACATTGTTTACCTTGATCATGTTTCACTTGGAATCATTCAAGAGTTCCCTAAGCCTTGCCACCTTCAATGGTTTGGTCTTCCTATTGCCTGATCTTGTCATGTCCCTCATTCAAATGCCTCCCTCCTCATTCAGCCCAATTTCCTTACAGCATTTGTTCCTATTCATTCCTTCTACACCTCACCTTGTGTTATCATACACCGTAATATTCCTGATTTCCTGTATTTCTCAGTACCCACCATGCTTTTTATACCCTTGTGTTTTTGATATTTTCCCTGCCTCATATACTAATCCTCTTTTTGACTAAGCCATTTTCCTTTAAAATCTCAGGTCTTATAATTGCCAATGACACGATATGAGGAAAGGAAATTAGAAACACAATATTTGGAAAGAATATTGTGACCCAGGAAAATTCAAAAGAAACAACAGAAAAATTACTACCAGCAGTAAGAGAATTTCTATAAGGTAGCATGGTCTAGTGAGTACCCTGAAAGGTCCATCAAATGGGGAATGGAACATTTAAATAAATTATGGCACATCCATATAATATGATGGTATGGTGCTATAAGAAAGAATGAGGACACTATATTCTGACATGGAAGTATTTCTAAGATACATCATTAAATTTAAAAAGCAAGTTGCAGAACAATGTGTATAGTGTACCTCTTTGTGTAATGGAGGGGGAGGGAAAAACATGTTGTGTAAGGGAACTCTTGAATAACAACAAGGAACTACAAAAGTTTTTGCTTTTGGACAAGGATGGGGAAGAGGGTTGGAAGTAGACAGTGGTCAGTATGGGAGCAAAACTGCCCACTGTGTACTCTAATGTTGTTGAGTTTTGAGTTCTGTGAATTTAACACCTGTGAATTTAACACCTGTGCAAAAGACAGATACCTAAAAGAAAATAAAAAACAAAACCTCAGGCATTACCTCTATTCTTCTAGGTCTCCTTAATACGAGAGGATGTCTAGTAAGGTGGCTAAGAACAGAGGCTTGGCACCAGGCCCACCTGGATTTAATCCTGTAACTGCACTCACCAGGTTTTTGGCCTTAGGAAAGTCCTGTATCCTGAGTCTCCATTCTCCTCCTTTATAATTTGGGAATGGCAATCCTCAAAACAATCCTTTTAGATGAATATCAAGTGCGATAATATTTGTAATGTAATTAACACAGTAATTTACATACAACTAGCACCTGGTGTTTCATACATACACATGAGAAATATATATCTATAGGTATATATACACATATATACATACAACTCACATATAAATACATACATATATGTCCATATTAACATACGCACTTGTATATATACCTATATATGTGTGCGCGCCTAACACACTGCATTGAAATGATCCGTTTCTATTTCTCTCTGCCAAAACTCTCCTTGTTCCCATCCCCATAGATTTCTATGATTTATTAATATTTTTATCTCCACTACTGGCTTATTTAGGTGCTCAAGAAATATTTGTTAAATTGTTGATGAACTAAGCATGGTCAGCTCTTAAGACTCTGAACAGAGGGGGAAGAAAACCAACAGAAATACTCTGAAAAATTTCAATCGAGTCATCTAACTCCTAAGGTTGGTATTATTGCAAATTCCTTCTCTCCCTATACCCTACCCCTCCATGAAGACCAGAAAAGTATTTATGGACCAACTGGTACCAAAGATGGAGATTCTTTTCCTTTCTTATCATAGGTTCTCATTAGATACAGTTGAAGGTTGAATGGGGAACAAATGCTGTCCCCAAGCTGCCCTTCTCACTGCTTTCCCCAGCAAGCAGCTTCTCCAAGTATTTGCACTTATAAAATTTCAGATCCAGACTATACTTCAATTTGTTAACCAAGTTGGCTTAAAATTTTATGGAAGCCCAGATTTCAATAAGCAGCAGAAATAGGCAATGCTAATAGCTTTCTTTGGATTCCTCTGAAAGGAAAAGTCATGCTTTAGTTAGGCAGAAATGTGTGTCCCATTTTCTTCTAGTAGTAGTTTGACTTACTATTGAAGCTGGGTCCCCATGACAGCTGGGATTGAGAAAAGGCTGATTATCTCACTGAGGCAAAATCTCTTCCTCCTGAGAGCTCAGCTTTGATAGTCCACCCAGTGGTGCAAACACTCTTCCTTCTAGACACAGAAATGGCACAATGTTAGGTCTTCTGCGAGCTCCCAACCCACCCTGCCTCTTTGCATCAAGGCTCAAAGCTTCAGCCTCTTATGTGCTTACAAGGTTAACAATGCTGTTTAAAAAAATATTTCAGGTTTATAATTTTTCTGCATGCCTAATTTAGCCATCAGACTCATCTCCAGATATTTAATATAAAAACATGAATTTATAGAACTTGTATGAATTTATATAGGAATGTAAATTTATAAGGACCCTCTACATGTCTGTTTTATATGTTAAAAGGATTCTTTCCTAAGGAATTCATTCACAAGATTTCCTAAAAACTGTCCATATTCAATTAAAATGTTTTATTTACCTGAATCTTATTTTTTTATTTACCCAATATAAAAGCAGTTATCTCTGATATATGTGTACTTATGTGTGTAATATCCTAGATTAAAGGGATCCAATATATGCTTTTTCCTTTTCAAATTCTTCTCTAGGTATATTTCTGAGTCAGTTTAGAAAACTGTGATGATGGCATTTAGTGGCTCTGTAGATCTTGAAGCAAATTTGTTGATGTCAGTGCTTTCTCTGCCATTAAAAAGTCATCTGATCCATTCCACTACTCCTCCTTCCTCCTCCTGGTTTTTATAAACATGTTCTCTAATCTAGGACAATATGCATAGATGGGGTGGGGAAAATGTTTAATCCCAAGCAGCCTGCCTTTTCCTGTTATGACAGGAGACATTTGAGTGACATTTGTCATTTTAGAGCAGAAATTTTCTCTAAAGGAGGAGCTGGTCCACAGCTGCTCTGGGGAAAATCAATTATACTCCCTTGATTGGAAATGGGCGATTCTCCTCCAGATGTCTGTTGTGCTTGTGGCCTGACCAACCTCCTTGAAGATCTTAAAGCATTTCCAAGAGAAACACAGTTTATGCTACCCAGCATCCCCTCAGACATTTTCTCCAGCAAAGATTAAGTCAGGTAAGAAGTAACTTGGACTTTCAAAATGAGTGTTGCAAACCAGAAGCCAATAGAGTAAATGTCTTCAGAGACATGTTATTGAACTCACATAATGTTTTAAAAATCAGGACATATTTATATACAAATGAAGATTATTGGCTTCTTAGAATAATCAAGCCATATGGCAATATAGGGCCCATTTCTGGCATGTCACCAAGGGGCAGGGGTTGAGTCTCTGTCTTTGTTAAATGAGGTGCACTCTGCTTAGTTCACTACAGGCCCCTGAGTCCTTACCCCTTGGGACCTTTCCACCAGGCCTGTTCACATGACTTGCCTGTCCCATGCAGGAATTTGAATTGATGACTTCTTACTTAAAATATTTCTGGGATCCCTGGGTGGCTCAGCGGTTTGGCGCCTGCCTTTGGCCCAGGGCGTGATCCTGGAGACCAAGGATCGAGTCCCATGTCGGGCTTCCTGCATGGAGCCTGCTTCTCCCTCTGCCTGTGTCTCTGTCTCTCTCTCTCTCTCTCTCTGTCTATTTCTATCATAAATAAATAAATCTTTAAAAAAATATTTCTATCTGATTTTGAAGTATCTATTTCTCATGCTTAAATAATAGATCTGCTCTGTACCCAGTCCACGTAGGTTAGATTGCAAGATCAGCACATAGTGTTAACCCCGCAAAATGTAATCTGTAAATAGCAATACTCTCTTACAATGCTATGTTAAGTTCTTAGTGTGATAAATGTTCTATTATGTACATATTATTTCTCTTCTAAGTCATTTCCTCGTCTTAGACATTAGGATGTTTTGATAGGTCTTAGAGGAGCCGTCAGTATATTGTGAAAACCAATCTTTAGTAAAATTTCACTTAGGTTTTGTTTGGTTGTTTATTCTTTGTTTGTTTATTTACTTCTTTGAATTTTAGATTCTCCTGTAATTTCTGATCTCCAGGCAAGGTAAATGAATGAATGGACTTCTGATATGTTAGTGAGATAAAGGCCCTGTTAGAATTAATCAGAGAATGAGGGACACAGCTGCTCCAGGGAGAGCCAACATTATCAGCAATAAGGGAAGTAAGGGTTCTCTCAGAGTACTAGGTTCCTTTCCTGGAGTAACATGATACCTTCCGCCCCGCCCCCTTCCTAATCTCTTATATTTTAACTTTAAAAATGATATTTTTTCTTTTTTGAGCTATAGGACAAAAACAGAAGATTATTTCCACTTTTACATCTAGGAACTAAAACTCACTGTGTTTATTCTAAAACATCTCCTTCAATTCTCCCAAAGTTGGCCAATGTCCACATTTATAGCATGCTTACATTTCTTATAGCTATTACACATCTGATTACTTCCAACATGAAAGAGTTGAGTATCTCCTGTATTTCTGCCATTATACGATAGCCACAGAGAATACAGATATAAACCCAGGATAATGCCAGCCTGTGAAAACTATCACCTCAAACTCTTAGAGTGTTCATCCTGAAATCCATGTAAAGGGGGCAGATGGGTAGATTGGTAATGCATCTGCAACACACTGGTCTAGATGCCACCAAACAGGTATGAACAGGATGCTGCGAGAACTCAAGGGAAGGAATAAGTTATTCTGCTAGAAGCTTCTTGGGGGAAAAGGAACAGAATTTTGAAGGATGACTAACAGTTTTGCCAAGTACATGAAAAAAGATGGGTACTTCAGGTGGAGGAAAGAGCCTATGTGAAAGTCCCAAATCTCGACACACATATAGCCTGTTGAGGAAATGACAGATAAGCTAGTATGGCCGAAGAGAAAAGTAATACTCTCATTTCAGAGGGGCATTTGCTACAACCCATGACAGTTAGAAATGCAGCCTAAATGTGTGGGGTAGTGGAACAGGTAAAGAGGGGCTACTTTCAGGGTATAGGCAGGAGATGAAGCAGCAGTAGGCATCAGCAGTAACCAAAGTTTCCTCTGTGGGAGCACCTCTGCATGCTAACATCATCAGAGGAAAAAACCCAAGAGGCAGCAGGTCTGGGGTCAGCCAGCAGAGTTGGGACACATGAATCTGTTGAATGACCTCTTTGGCTAAATCCCAACGGATGTTCTTCATTTTCCTCTGATATGATTTCTCCCCCTCTTCCCCGAATTTTTTTTCCCTTATTTTCTAAGATACCACTTCATACATTTCTTCTTTCCTGTGCAATCCCTTCTTTTCATGCTTACTGAAGAAAATGAGTGACTGAAGGAGGCCATGTGTCATCGGTCTGCTGTTCCTATTTCTTGTGTAAGTTCTTTCACTCCGGTAATTTCCTATTTCACAACTCCTCAATTGCCACCAATGGACTAACTTCTAACTCCATGCCTCCATCTCTCTCTATGTTCAGACTTTTGTGTAACTGCCTACCGGGCATTTCCACCAGGGTGTGGGCGCCTCAAAGTCAACATCCAAAACTGCACTCACCTCCCTGGACTCTCATAGATGCCTCATCTCAGCATATGACCCTCCATCTACTTGGTTTCCTGGGCTCCTCTCAATTCTAAGTTCTACGGGACCATTTCAGTCTTGGTTAGCACTAGCACGGTGAGTGACCCACACATAGCAGACCCTCAAATATTGGTACAATAAATGAAGGAGGCAGAATGGGCCCTTAACATTTCTGGCTTCTGTCAACCCTCCTGGAAAAAAATGTCATCCTCTACCCTTCTCCCATCCCACTTTTGCCTGAGTTAATCAAATGAGCTTCCATTTGTTTCAAAAAGCCTTCCCTGACTACTACCCCATCTCCCTCCCTGGTCTGTTAAGTTCCATAATTTCCTGCATACAACCTAACCATATCAGATTGCATGGTTTCCATGCATGCTTATTTACCTACTAGCTCCACGAGGGGTAAAGCAGGTATTTTCTTTACATCCTGGTACCTATTTGCTTGATGAAAGGAAGCAAGCAAAAAAAACAAAAAAAACAAAAGGAAGGACAGACTGGTAGATATTCCATGGAAAATGTCCAGAACATATATGGAAATGAGTATGGAGCTCAGAAGAGAGCTGTGGCAGAGAGAGATTTGAATTATTCACAATGATACCAATGGAGTGATTGTTCTCACCCTGGAAGCTGTGTGAAGGACAAACTCTCCTAGATCTATAGGGGCTGAGATGGAAGGTAGGCCCCGTAGGCCCCAGTGCAGGGCCAGCACTTTTGATCTTCTGATTTTTTTTTTTTCCAAAAGAAGTAAAAAAAATCCCTATTCTTTAATGAATGAGAAGTCTTCTACATTTAAAATGCAAGTCAAACTAAACATTAGGCCAGATGCAGGCTGTGGCTTGGCAATTTATGCCTTCTGGTATAAAACATTAAGGAATGCTGACTTACAAACTATGAAATTGTGTATATACTGATGATAGGAAGAAAAGAAGGTCACAATTTCAAAGGGGGACAGAAAAGTATCTACAAGAACATACTCATCAGCCTCTAGCTGAGTTAATTTAGGAGACACATATTTGAGGAAAGAGGAAAATTTATAAAAGGGACTATCAGGTAATGAATATTGGATAGGGTCCTCAGTTTGATTTTTGAATAGGAATGAGCTGTGTTTGAAAGAGGTCCAGTATTGAAAAATGAGGGATTTCTTTAATAGTAGTGGAAAATTTTTTAGACTTGTGGTACATTCTCAGCTATACATAGCACTGCAGAAATGAACATCACAAAATTCAAATATGAAAATATGTCCAAGCCAGTGAGCTCTCTACTTACCTCAAGAACTAATTACACAATTTGAGAAACTAATTTTAATTAATAATTGGACTATATTTTAAATTATATTAAAATTAATTTTACACTCTCAGCACTATGTGAACTTATGAACACTGTATGAACTTATTATGTCATTAAGCCCAGCTATGACCCTACGAAGTGAGTTTTTATTCCCATTTTTCAGACTAAGAAACTAAGGTTCAGAACGGTTCATTTGTTCATTCATTCATTCATTTGACAAATATTTGATTTAATATGGGGGCATACAGTAGTGAACAAAGCAGATAAAATCCTTGCCCTCATGGAGCTTATACTCCTGGTGAAACCAAGTAGAGGTACAGTAAGTAGCCTTCCTTCCAGACTTAGTGCTTTCTTTGAATCCAGGCCTTCTATTAATTCTCAGGTATGAAGGTTCCATCAAGTTTTAAGGAGCCAGCAGGGGGCAGATCTATGACTCAGACTATGAAAGTTCTCAGGACAGCTGAGTAGCCCCTGGCCTACTCTCCAACCACAGAATGTCAGCAGAGACCCCTCTGTAGTTGGGTTTCCTGCTCTGTGACAGTAGAGATAGTATCTGCTCTGTCCATGGAAGGGCTGTGGTGAAAATACAGCAGGAAATAAGATTTTAAGTAGTGACAGTTATTATGAAATCCTATGTATATATTTGTGTAAGTTTGATATATTTTACAAAGAGCTTTCAAGTAAATATAAATATAGTGTAATTTATAATACTATACAAACAGCCAAATATAAATCAACCAATGGTGAATTTGCCAATCTCAGAAAATCTGGAGTACTATTCTGGGTTGTTAACTTTAAGGTTGTTGATTTGAAGAGAAGCATCATTTGGTTGCCCTTAGAAGCATTTAGTTATAGCTGGCAACGGAGAAGCAGAGGCAAAAAGACCCAGACACATGAAGAACTACTGAGAAGAGCTGACTCGAGGGAGGAAATTCTTTGAACAAATATTTGTTAGTTGCCTACCATGTCTGTTTTGTTCATTGCTGTATCCTCAGTGCCTGGGACAAACTTTCTGTTCTGAAAAGGTTTGGATTCTAATAAAGGAGCCAATTAATATATACGTGTGTTTATGGTAGGTAATCAGTGTTACAAAAGGAAGCACTGGTTGGGGGGATGCAAAGGAGGGAGGGAGAGAGTATTACTTAGGAGAATTAAAGTCAGCTGCATCAATGAACACATCGTGCAATCTTAATGGCTTGACCAACAAAGGTTTCTCTTAAAGTCTGATTGGGGTTGGTGACTTAGGATCCTGGGCCCTCTCCATCTTACTTCCGTATTCTCCAATGCAGAAGAAGAAAGGAAGAATAGAGAAACCACAGTGATTGCGAATGAAGTGGAGATGCAGCATGGTGGATCTCAGGGGGAAGAGGATTCCAGACAGAAAACAAAACAAAACAAACAAATAAACAAACAAAATAACATCAAAGACAAAAAACTGAAGCAAGTTCTGATTTCTGGTCTGACATGTAAGAAGCTTGGAAGTTGCTACTCCATTCTAAGGAGAAGTAAAAAGATGAATAAACTGAAAAAATAAAGTCTTCTTAGATCCGTAAGAGAAGTGAGGTCACAGGGCAAACCACCATATCCATTATAGAGAGAGAGATGGTGAATATAGAGAATACAACTTATCAGAGCAGAAACCTCTGTAGGAAATAGTGTTAGAGTAGGAAAACCTGAACTGTAATTGGTGAGTTCCTGGGGGAACTTAGCTCAGAGGTAAAAGCTCCCAGGAGACCCAGTCATTAAAGCATCCCCATACTTTTGCAAATTTTATCTCCTGGATCTCTACCAGGTCTTCACAGTGAACGCTGGAGAAAAATCCTCTAGTGCTTCTGTCAGGGGATGAGGAAAACCATTTTTAAATATGCTAGAGCATTCTGTTCTTGTTAACGTTCTGACCTCAGGAGTAACTCTGAGCCTAACATGCTGGGGCTTTATTAGGGCCCAACAGACCTGGAAGAAAGGGAATAGCCATCTCCAGTCCACTCTAGCCATCCTGTCCCACTTAAGGGAAGGAAAAAACCTAAGAAGCATATGTGAAGTTCACAGTCCTGAGGTGGAGGCTCACTAAAAGACTGCAACCTAATCATCATGATAAAATACTTCCCTTCTCCACTATACCTTACCTCACACAACAAAAGGCCTATTTACAAAAGTTCCTTTTACCTAGCACAACATATCTGGCTATGAAAAAAATATTACAAGGCATACTAAAAGGCAAAAACTAAAAACAAACAAACAAAAAAAAAACAACCACAATTAGAAGAGAGCAAGTATCACAACCAGATTCATATATGTCAGGAATGTTGGAATTACTAGATCAGGAATTTAAAAGAACTGTGATTAATATGCTGAGGGCTCTAATGAATAAAGAAGACAATGTGGGTAATGTAAACAGAGAGGTGGAAATTCTAAGAAAGACCCAAAAAGAAATGCTAGAGATCAAAAACGCTGTTACAGAAATGAAGCATGTTTCAATGGACTTGTAGTAAATGAACATAATTGAGGAAAGAATCTCTTTGAGTCTATCTCAATAGACTCAAAAACTGAATAACTGAGGATATCTCAAAAGCTGAAAAGCAAACAGGAAAAACAGACTAAAAGAAAAAAGAAAAAAAAAAGAAAAAAAAAAAGATAACCAGGATAGAATATCCAAGAACTTTGGGACAACTACAAAAGATGTAACATACACCTAATGGGAATACCAGAAGAATAGAAAGAAAAGGACAGAAGAATTATTTGAAACAACAAATGAGAATTTCTTCAAATTAATATCAGACACGAATCCATAGATACAGAATGTTTAAAAAACACAAAGCAGGATAAATACCAACCCCCACGCCCCATACCTAGGCACAGCATTTTTTTAACTACAGAAAATGAAAGAGTAAGAAAAAAATCCTGAAAGAAACCAAAGGAAAAAATATTTTACCCATAGAGAAGCAAAGATAAAAATTACATCATACTTCTCAGAAACCATGCAAGCGAGAGAGTGGAGTCAAATATTTAAAGTGTTGAGAGAAGGGCACCTGGGTGACTCTCAGTCAGTCAGTTAGATAAGCATCTGCCTTCAGCTTAGGTCATGATCCCAGGGTCTTGGGAATGAGCCCCACATCAGGCTCCATGCTCAGTGGGGAGTCTCCTTCTTCCTCTGCCCCTCCCCCTGTTCACCCTCTTTCTCTCTCAAATAAATAAAATATTTTAAAAAAGAGAGAGAAGAAAAGAAAGTATTGAGAGAAAGAACTACCAGTTTAGCATACCTTGAGAAATTAAGACCTTCTTAGACAAACAAAAATGGAAAGAATTTATTACGAGTAGACCTGCTTTGCAAGAAATGTTAGAAGTTCTTCATGGAGAAGGAATATGGTATAGCTTAGAAACTCAGATTTACATAAAGAAACAAAGAATGTTGGAGAAGAAAAAGGTAAAGGAAAATTAAAATCTCTTATTTTTCTTAATTGATCTAACAGATAACTGTTCAAAATAATAATAGCAACATGTATATTTATGCACATATATACACATACATTTATGTATGCTTATATACACATGAAATAGATGATATCAATGATACAAGGGATGGCAGGGATATAGTGTTATTTTGTTGTTATGTGGTGCTCACACCACCCATGAAGCAGTATACTATTATTTGAAAGCAGACTTAGATTAGTTGTAAATGCATACTCCAAGCTCTAGGGCAACTTCTAAAAAATAAGGATAACTGATATGTAAGAGAGGAGAAAAATAGAATCATTAAATGCTCAAACCCAGAAATGGCAGAAAAAGAGTAGAAGACAAAAATGGAAACAAAGAACAAGGGCAATAAATTGAAAGCAGTAACAAATATGGTAGATATTAACCCAATTCTATCAATAATCACTTTGAATGTCAATTGTCTAAATGTACCAGTTAAACAGAGATTGTTGGAATGAATTGAAAAACAAGACGCAACTATATGCTGTTGTCTATAAAAAATCCACTTGAAATATAAGACATATAGATTAAAAAGTAAATGAGTGAAGAAAGATATACCATGCTAATACTAATCAGAAGAAAGCAGGAGTAGCTATATAAATTTCAGACAGAGAAGATTTCAGAATAAGGAAAGTTATCAGGGATAGGGAAAGGCATTACATAATGATAGGTCAATTCTCCAAGAAGACATAATCTTTAAAATGTATACACACACAACACAGTGGCAAAATACATGAGGCAAAAACTGATAGGACTGCAAAGAGAAATAGATGAATCTACTATTATAGTTGGAGATTTCAACAACTCTCTATAAAAAATGGACAGATCCAGCAAGCAGAAAGTCAGTAAGAACATAGTTGAACTCAACAACACCCTCAATTAACTGTATATAATGGACAGATATAGACAGCTTCATCCAACACTTGAGAATAAACATTTTTCTCAAGTTCACAGAGAACACCCATCAAAATTGACCATAGCCTGGGCTATAAAACACTCTTAACAAATTTAAAAGAATAGATATCATATAATGTCTACTCTTGGACTACAGTGGAACTAAAATAAATCAACAACAGAAAAGTAGCTGGAAAAATCCCTAAATACATGGAGATTAAACAACTTACTTCTAAATAGCACATGGACCAAAGAAGAAATCTCAAAAGAAATATAAAGAAATATTTTTGACTAAATGAAAATGCAAAGACAACATATCAAAATGTGAGATGTGGGGCCAGCCTGGGTGGCTCAGCGGTTTAGTGTCACCTTTGGCCCAGGCCATGATCCTGGAGTCCCGGGATTGAGTCCCACATCAGGCTCCCTGCATGGAGCCTTCTCCCTCTGCCTGTGTCTCTGACTCTGGCTCTCTCTCTCTCTCTCTCTGTGTCTCTCATGAATAAATAAATAAAATCTTAAAAAAAATAGTGAGATGTGGGATGCAGTGAGAACAGTAGTCAAAGGAAATGTATAGCCATGGATGAATATATTAGAAAAGCAGAAAAAAATCAATTATCAAAGCTTCCACCTTCAGAAACTAAAAGAGAAGAGCAAGTTAAATACAAAGCAAGCAGAAGAAATAATAAAAAATAGAACACAAATCAATGAAATTGAGAAGAGAAAATCAATAGACTCTATGAAATCAAAAGCTATTTCTTTGAAAGGATCAATAAGTCTCTAGCCAGGCTAAGAAACAAAGAGACAGAACACAAATTACTACTATCAGAAATTAAAAAGATATATAACTACAAATCCCACGGACATTAAAAGAATAATAAATACTATGAACAACTCTATGCCTACAAATGTGATAACCTACTTGAAATAGGCCAATTCCTTAAAAGACACAATGTGGCAAGATTCATACAAGAAGAAATAAACAATCTGAATAGGCCTATATCTATTAAAGTAATTGAATCAACAATGAATAACCTCCCAAAACAAAAAGGACTAGGCCCAGGTGGGTTCACTAGTGAATTCTACCAAAAGAAAGAAATTATATCAATTTCCTACAATCTCTTTCAGAGAACAGAAGCAGAGGCAATACTTCCTAACTCATTCTAGGAGTGATGCTGGCATCACTCTAATACCCAAAATAAACAGACATCACAAGAAAATAAAACTATAGATCAATATCTCTCATGAGCATAAATACAACAAAATATATTATAAATCAAATCCAATAATGCATTAAATAAATTATACACCATGGCCAAGTGGGATTATGTAGGTATGCCAGGCTGGTTCAACAGTGAAAATTAATTAATGTCAACAGGTCAAAGAAGAAAAATCATATGATCATTTCAATAAAGGCAGAAAAATAATTTGATAAAACCCAATACCCATTCATGATAAATCCTTTCAGTAAAGTAAGAATAGAAGGAACTTCCTCAGCTTGATAAAGAATATCTACAAAAAAGACGTTATGCCTAACATTGCACTTAATGGTAAGAAGGAAGCTTGAAGCAGTCTCACTAAGATCAGAAACAAGACAAAGAAGCCCCCCTCGCTAATGCTTTTCAAAATCATATTGGAAGTCTTAGCTAATGGACTGAAGAAGACCACAAAATAAAAAGTATACAGATCAGGAAGAAATAAAACTGTCTTTGTTTGCAGATGACATGATTGGCTATGTAGAAAATCTAAAAGAATCAACTAAACCCCTCTCCCTACCCCTGGAGCTCAAATGTGATTATAACAAGATTGCAGGATGAACAGTTAATATGCAAAAACCAACTGTTTTCCAACATATACCAGCAATGAACAAGTGGAATTGAAAACATGATACCACTTACCTTAGCACCCATTGAAAATGAAATGCTTAAGTATAAATCTGACAAAATATGTACAAGGAGAAATCAAACTTCTGATGAAAGAAATTAAGTAAGTAAAAGGCGAGCTATTCCACATTCTTGGATAGGAAAACTCAAGATGTCAGCTCTTTCCAACTTGATCTGTAGATTAAATATAATCCCCAATCAAAATCCCAGCATTATTTTGTAGATATCAACAAACTGATTATAAAGTTTACATAGAGAGGCAAAAGACCCAGAATAGCTAAGACAGTAGAAGATGAAAGAGGACTGACATGACTCAACTGTAAGTCTTACTCTGCAGTCATCAGACAGTGTGGTACTGGTGAAAGAACAGACAGATGGATCAATGGGACAAAATAGAGAGCCCAGAAATAGATTCACACAAATATAGTCAACTGATCTTTGGCAAAGGAGCAAAGACAGTACAAAGAGGCACAGACAGTCTTTTTGACAAATGGTGCTGGAGCAGCTGGACATCTGCATGGAAAAAGAAATAAACCTAGGCATAGACCTTCCACCTTCCACAAAAATTAACTCAGAATGGATCAGAGACCTCAATATGCAATACAAAACTATAAAACTCCTAGAAGATAACAGGAGAAAATCTAGATGACCTTGGGCATGGCAATGACTTTTTAGACATAACTCCAAAGGCATTATCCATGATAGAAATAATTGATAAGCTGGACTTCATTAAAATTAAAAACTTCTGCTTTGTGAAAGACAATGCCAAGCGAGTGAGAAGACAAGTCACAGCCTAAGAGCAATATTTGCAAAAGACACACCTGATAAAGGATTCATTTCTAATATACAGAAAAATTCTTAAAACTCAACAATAAGGAAAGCAACCCAATTTAAAAATGGGCCAAAGATCTTAGCAGACTACCTCACTGCAGAAGACATATGGATGGCAAATAAGCACATGAAAAAAGTGCTCTGTATCATATGCCACCAGGAAATGCAAATTAAAACAACAATGAGATACCACTACACACTTATCATAATGCCCAAAATCTAGAACACTAACAATACCAAATGCTGACAAGGATGTGAAGCAACAGGAATTCTCATTCATTGCTGGTGGTAATGCAAAGTAGTAGTCACTTTGGAAGTTGAAAGTTTCTTACAAAACAAAACATACCCTTACCATACAGTCCAGGAATCCTACTCCTTGGCATTTATCCAAAGGAGTCTAAAACTTATATCCACACAGAAGCCTGCACAGAGATGTTTATAGCAGCCTCATCTATAATTGCCAAAATCTAGAATGTTGTTCAGTTAGGTAAATAATAAAAAAAATAGTGATACATACAACGGAATACTATCAGGGCTAAGAAGAAATGACCTATCAAGCTATCAAGCTATGGAAAGACATGGAGGAAGCTTAAATGCATATTACCAAGTGAAAGAAGTCAATCTAAAAAGGCTACGTACTGTATGATTCCGACTATATGACACCCAGGAAGAGGCATAACAATGGAGCCAGTAGAAAGATCAGTGTTTGCCAGAGGTTAGGAGGGTAGAAGGGATGAATGGGTAGAGCACGGATAAGATTTAGGGCAGCAAAACTACTCTGCGTGATACTACACTGATAGATGCAGATACATGTCATTATACATTTGTCCAAATCCATAGAAGGTACAACACCAAGACTGAATCTTAACGTAAGCTACAGACTTTGAGCAGTAACTATGTGCCACTGTGGGTTTACCAACAGTAACCAATGCACCACTCTGACTGGAGAGGTTGATAGTGGGGAAGGGGCTATATGCGTGAAGAGAGGGCATATGGAAAATCTCTAGTACCTTCTGCTCGGTTTTGCTATGAACCTAAAATTGCTCTAAAAAAAATAAGGTCTATTAAAGAAATCTGAGGCACACAAATGTGCTTGGCTTGTTCCAGGAATAACAAAGAAACTACTGTGGTTTCACTCTAGTGGAAGAAAGGAATTGGAAAGAGAGGCAGGGGCCAGGCCACATAAGACTTCTCCGGCCAAAAGAAGAAGTGTGAAAATATGGGTGTTTAGAGCCGTTTATTGTTCCCTAACGATGTGTTCTTACAAAAATGTAATGAAATAGAAATAGTTGATGGTCATAACGAGTATTACATACCCTAAATCATGCAAAATATGCTTCATTTTCTAGAGAAATCTTTTAAAAATGTATCACTATATCTACTTCCCTGAGCGAACAGTTGTGAATTGTTACACTTGAGCATATTTTTAAAAATATCCAAGACCCTGGGACGCCTGGGTGGCTTAGCGGTTGAGCATCTGCCTTTGGCTCAGGGCATGATCCCAGAGTCCCAGGATTGAGTCCAGCATTGGGGTACCCACAGGGAGCCTGCTTCTTTCTCTGCCTATATCTCTGCCTCTCTCTCTGTGCCTCATGAATAAACACATTTTTTAAAAAATCTTAAAAAAATAAAATATCCAAGATCCTAATGGGCATTTCCAGCCACTCAGGTGCCATGTAGCCAGGCACCACAGAGAGCCTGTCCCTGTTCTTCACCAAGCCTGATGCCTGGCCTTCCTCCAGACTCCCACAAACTGAACAGTTGCTTATGTACTGGTACAGCAAACAACCTCTGACGTCTGGTAGTTCTCAACCACTGTTTCTAAGGAGCAGTCCAGCCAGTCTGTAAAAGCCATCAATCACCTCAAATTCCTGGAATTTTCATACCCGAAATAGATTTTTTTGTCTCTCTGTTTCAAAACCTGAAGCAACTGCAAGTTTCATATTACTTTAACTTTTTATAAAAAAAAATAAAAAAAAATTAAAAAATGAACTTTTTAACCTAAAAAGGTAACTACCAGATGAATAGTAAGGGTGAAATTCAATGTATTTATTCTCAGTATTCTGGGTTAGCTTCTCCTAGTTAATAAGTAAAATCAATGGTATTCTAGATGTTTCATACACGTTGACTTCATGTTTCCGACCACATAAATTGTTGACATTGAAATTCAGTGACCTCTGGTTGCTTACTGTAAAGAGGATCCTAACCCAGAATTTTCAGCTAAAAATGTTGTAATTCAGAATTTGCTTACAGGATTGAATTAAGATTTTTGCACCAGGGATAAACACTGTGGGAGTAATTCTGGTATACGAGGCTGGTGGTTTTGGGCAAGATGCTTAGAATACCACAGCCCTTCCTTACAATAATTGTAAACTCTTCTGGCCTGTTTCCCAGATTTGCTGGAGAAGGGTCAGAGGACAGGCTGAAATTAATGACATATGAATCGTGAATCCCAATTAGAGGTGTCTTCAAAGGAATAATTAGGCTAGGCGTAATAATTATGGGAAGAAAAAGCTTGGGGCGAATGACACACTGAAGGAGAGGAAGATGTGAAACAAGGCAGCTTTGGAGATTGGAGTTCCTATTTCAGGAAGTGATTTCTAAACTGTACTTATCTTAAAGATGACATAAATAGAGCGAGACAAAGATGGGTGGAGAGAGATGATCACTGATCTCAGATCAGGAGTCGGGCTGTGCGCACGGGGGTCCTTTCTGGTGCATCTGGCCTGGGACTGTGATGTTTTAGGATGAAGGAGGACAGGGATTTTGCTTTCCCAAATGACAGCGCAGCAAACACCTGGAACTGTGCTCCCCATGTACGGTAGTTGCCGTGTAAGACTCTGTTTCATTTTTCTCATCGGCAAAGTAAGGATTACATGATTATAAAATCCCCATCACAACCGCAGGAGGGAGGTGCACTAAGTGACTTGCTCAAGGTCACGAGCTCGGCGGTGTCAGCAAGCACATCGGAGGCGCGTCGTCTGGGAGGTTGAGCCTCTGCCTTCGGCCCAGGCGGTGCCCCCGGGTCCCGGGATCGAGTCCCCCATCGGGCTCCCTGCACGGAGCCTGCTTCTCCCCCTGCCCAGGACTCTGCCCCCCTCTCCCTGTGTCTCTCATGAATAATCATAATAATAAAAAGCAGATTGGGACGGAGCAGCCTGCCTTGAGCGTAAGCTGTCATCCACCACGCCACCTGGGGGTCTCAGGGGGCGGAGGGACACGTGCGAAGGGCCAGCGCTCCAGGTGTGGACCAGCTTCGTGGTGAACCCTCCTGCACCGACGCCCCTCTTCAAGAGCACCCTCTCCGCCGCCCTCGGCATCTTACTCTGCCGAACCCGACACCCTCCTTCCGTGGCTCCTGTGCTCCTCCTGCCCTCCTCGCCCGCAGAGAAAGGGAGCGGCCAGCGCCGGGCCCGGGCATCCTGCTTCTCTCCCGAGCGGGAGCGGAGCGCCGCGGCGGAGTCCCAGGTGCGAGGCCAAGTCATGCTGGGAGCGCTCGCGCAGCGGGCGGGGAGGCACGCTCGTCGGGAAGGCGAATATTGATGTCCTTTCGCGACTGCTCCTTCTTCTTCTTCTTCTTCTTTTTTTTTTTTTTTTTTTTTTAATTTTTGTTAAGCTGAGAGCCACACACAGCTCACGGCTTTCCGAGGGGGGGCAGCCCTGCCGCCGAGCGGCGTCACCGCGCGGCCCCCGCCTGCAGGGGGCAGTGGCGGCCGCCGAGCGCGCCCCGCCGGCGGGCGCGGCGGCTCGGCCATCGCTTGCTCTGGCCTGGCGCGCGGCGCTCGGCCGTGGATTTAGCGCCGCTGGGGACGTGGGAGGCGGCGGGCCCGGGCCCCGCCCCCGCCCGCCCCGCCCCGCCCCGCCCCGCCCCGCCCCCGCCCGGCGGCGGCCCAGCGCGGCAGTCAGTCGGCGCTGCGAGCCGAGCGGCGCGGAGGGCGCGACCGGCGGGGCCGGGGCGCGGGACCGCGCGCTGTCCTCGGGGCTCGGCTGCGCGCGCGCCGGGCGGGGCTCGGGCCACCCCGCGGGCCCCTCGGGCGGGCCCCGGGGCTCGCGGCGCGGGGAGTCGGGGGCCGCCGGCCGCGGCGCGGGGACCATGGCGCTGCGCGCGCGGGCGCTGTACGACTTCAGGTCGGAGAACCCGGGCGAGATCTCGCTGCGGGAGCACGAGGTGCTGAGCCTGTGCAGCGAGCAGGACATCGAGGGCTGGCTCGAGGGGGTCAACAGCCGCGGCGACCGCGGCCTCTTCCCGGCCTCGTACGTGCAGGTGATCCGCGCCCCCGAGCCCGGCCCCGGCCCCGGCCCCGGCCCCGGCCCCGCGGGCGACGGCGGCCCCGGGGCCCCGGCTCGCTACGCCAACGTCCCGCCCGGCGGCTTCGAGCCCCTGCCCCTGCCCCTGCCCCTGCCCCTGCCCGCCGCGCCGCCCGCCTCCGCCTTCCAGCCGCCGGCCGCGGGCTTCCCGTACGGCGGGGGCGCCCTGCAGCCGCCTCCCCAGCAGCCCTACGGCGGCGGCTACCAGGCCAGCCAGGGCAGCGACGACGACTGGGACGACGAGTGGGACGACAGCTCCACCGTGGCGGACGAGCCGGGCGCGCTGGGCGGCGGCGCCTACCCGGACCTCGACGGCTCGTCGGGCCCCGGCGCGGCCGGCCGCTACCGCCTGTCCACGCGCTCCGACCTGTCGCTGGGCGCCCGCGGCGGCGCCGCCCCGCAGCACCCGCCGTCGGGCGCCAAGAGCTCGGCCACCGTGAGCCGCAACCTCAACCGCTTCTCCACCTTCGTCAAGTCGGGCGGCGAGGCCTTCGTGCTGGGCGAAGCGTCGGGCTTCGTGAAGGACGGGGACAAGCTGTGCGTGGTGCTGGGGCCCTACGGGCCCGAGTGGCAGGAGAACCCGTACCCCTTCCAGTGCACCATCGACGACCCGACCAAGCAGACCAAGTTCAAGGGCATGAAGAGCTACATCTCCTACAAGCTGGTGCCCACGCACACGCAGGTGCCGGTGCACCGGCGCTACAAGCACTTCGACTGGCTGTACGCGCGCCTGGCCGAGAAGTTCCCCGTCATCTCGGTGCCCCACCTGCCCGAGAAGCAGGCCACCGGCCGCTTCGAGGAGGACTTCATCTCCAAGCGCAGGAAGGGGCTCATCTGGTGGATGAACCACATGGCCAGCCACCCGGTGCTGGCGCAGTGCGACGTCTTCCAGCACTTCCTGACCTGCCCCAGCAGCACGGACGAGAAGGCCTGGAAGCAGGGCAAGAGGAAGGCCGAGAAAGACGAGATGGTGGGCGCCAACTTCTTCCTGACCCTGAGCACGCCCCCCGCCGCGGCCCTGGACCTGCAGGAAGTGGAGAGCAAGATCGACGGCTTCAAGTGCTTCACCAAGAAGATGGACGACAGCGCGCTGCAGCTCAACCACACGGCCAACGAGTTCGCGCGCAAGCAGGTGACGGGCTTCAAGAAGGAGTACCAGAAGGTGGGCCAGTCCTTCCGCGGCCTCAGCCAGGCCTTCGAGCTGGACCAGCAGGCCTTCTCGGCCGGCCTCAACCAGGCCATCGCCTTCACCGGAGATGCCTACGACGCCATCGGCGAGCTCTTTGCCGAGCAGCCCAGGCAGGACCTGGACCCCGTCATGGACCTGTTAGCGCTCTACCAGGGGCACCTGGCCAACTTCCCTGACATCATTCACGTTCAGAAAGGTAAAAAGCCCGGCAGATGGTGATGGATCTGGAATGTGTTGTTGAGGCTGGAGGGGATGATTTGGACGGAAGTACCGTCGTCTGTTTCAGACCTAGGGAGTGACCTACAGGTTGGGAACCAAGCCGGGATGTGGACAGCTGGCCTGGGTTTTGTGTTTTGTTTTGTTTTGTTTTGTTTTCTTTCCCGAGCGCTTGATCCATTGTGGGCAGGTAGCTGCCTCCCTAAAGTATTTTCAGACAGGGAGCGGGTACTTGCTTTTCAGGGAGAGTTCTGAGAGTACTTCTTAGGACAGTGCTATCATTTTAGAGTTTGAATAGTCGGGTAATGAGCTTCTGGGATCTGTAATCTTGGGCCTAGGGTAGAATTAGAAGAGGACCCAAACCGAGTCAGGCATCCATTTGAACACTGCGGGGTCCCTTAGTGATGGGTTTCAGGAAGCATGGAAATAATGGGGAAGGATGGATGTATATCTGCAAGTAGAGGTAAGTCCCACGTCTCCCTTACACATGTCTCAATTCCTGGCTCGGAAGAGGAATTAGAACCAGTTCTCTGAGGTTCTAGCAATTTAAGAACGCCCTGCATAGGCTTCTTGCTTGTAACCTTTGAAGAATGAGGTAAAAGGCTCACTCTGATTTCAGGAAGTTTTAAGAAAATTAAGCCTCTTTCAGCTCAGTCATTTTGAGTTCGGGGTCTATTAACTGAATTTAAAGAGTATTATTTAGGAAAATGATGTAGGGAAACTACAAAGAATGCACAGAATCTGAATATCACGTCTGAGGGCAGTGCTTCTGGCATTCCGGTGAATTAGCTGCCCAGCTGTCAAAGCTTGTCTCATCATTAGGCGTTAGTATCCCTAACTTTTCTTAAAGCACAAAAATTTGCAGGTCCCCCCTCCCCCCCCCTTGGAAAATAAATTAGAACGGTAAAGCCTGGAGTGAGAGAATCCGGACATGTCTGAGTTAGGGAGGTGGTGGTGCCTGTGAACAACGTCTCCTGTTCAGTGTGGGGAGGAGGGAGGCAATGTGGAGGGAGTTACCTAATCTAACTTCCTATTATAGTGGAAACCTCTTGGGCTCTTGAGGTTTGGCCTTCAGTAAGAAGGTGCTCACTGCCTTTCCAGGTGGGCCTGTCCAATTATGAACAACCCTGATGTCTGACATACTCTTCCTTGCGTTGAACTAAAATTTGCCTGTCTCGATTGTTTTTCTGTTCCCTGATACCACACAGAGTAAGTCTATTCCTTGTCCACATGTTAGCCCTTCACACTTTAGGAGACAGCTGTCTTGCTTCCTTACCTTCCCTCTGCTGCGCTCCTCCCCTGTCCAGGTGTGTGACTAGTCTTTCTCACTCACGGGGGGGGGGGGGGGGGGTCTTTCCAAATCCTGCTGGCCCTACTAAAATGCAGTATCTTGAAGCACCTACGGTACTCATTTTGGTAGAGAAAAGTAACTCTTGGCAATTTACATTTTGCCAAATGGAGTCTGAGATTGAATTAGCTATTTGAGCAACCATATTGAACCTGCATCTACATTCCTTAGGCCTTTTTGTGGAAAAATTGCTGCAACTCCTTGACTTTTTGGCTGGTGGGACTGACTCTTTGAGTCTTTATGCAAGATCTTGTATTTAAATACCATTGTTTTATAGCAACCTGGACCCATGCTGCTTTTTTTACATATTTTTTGAGTTTATGCAAATTGTTGGTGAATAGTTGAAAGGGTGGAGACAGGTACAGACATCTGCCCGCAGACCCAGGTGACTGGCTGCTACAGGGTGGCAGCAGTTCATTCACTGACTTTACTGTTACTCTGATCACACACAGCCTTGTCAAGTGTCCTGCTGTCGAAACTGTTTATTAGAAAAGGTATGATCTTTGTTCTAAGGTCTATTTTGAGTTTACAGCAGTAGTTTTTGTAGTTTATTAAACTGTGTAGTTTTTTTTTTTTTTTTTTTAAATCCTAGAACTAAAATTGTATTCTATTTCTTGGGATTTGAAAAACTTCATTAAAACCAGTACCATTGGGCACCTGAGTGACTCAGTGGTTGAGTGCCTGCCTTCGGCTCAGGTCATGATCCCGGAGTTCTGGGATCGAGTCCCACATTGGGCTCTCTGCAGGAAGCCTGTTTCTCCCTCGCCTGTGTCTCTGCCTCTCTCTCTCTCTCTCTCTCTGTGTCTCTCATGAATAAATAAATAAAATCTTAAAAAAAAAAACAGTACCATTTTACGTTGTTTAGACAGATTGAAGGGCACTAAACAATCTTTAAGAAGTTCAGAAAGAAAATCAGTTGATACTGAGTATAGTTTGTTTCTGCTGTAACCTTGGTGTATAATGTACAGGGAGTGTGTGTCCCTAGATGACACGTCTTTAGAAAGTACTGCCACTTAAAGCTGTAGTGTACAATGCATAAGACTAAAAGCATTTGCTTACTGCCAGTTTTTATCAAGGATGCTAATGTTGGCGATTTTTAGGAATACAGATGAGACAAATATAAGTTATGCTAAAGCTTTTTAAATCTGTTCTGGATCTTCAGAATGTGTGGTTGCAAAAAGCAGCTTCCCCCCCCAGCCCGCCCCAACTTAACTACACAGTTGCTATTGGAATGAATCTTTTTTAGTCTGAGCACTTGGGGATTTTGTTGACAGGTTGTTTTTTTCTCTCAGGTCTCAAACTGTAATCACATCAAAGATTTTACTGTGACTTTTGAGAGGACAACAAAAAGAAGAAAAAAAATGATAACCATCTTTAAGCACCCTAAACTATCTTTTGTTTAAGTACTTGGTTCAGAGTTTATATTTCAACTTAGAAATGTCAAAATTCAAAATAATTTCTACCCTTAAGTTCTCATTGTTGACAGGAAGAGAAAAGCAGTTTCAGTACTTCCACATTTTACATGTTCTAATCATATGTTAGGTCCACATTCAGATGAGAAAGAAATGATTAGAAAGTGCTTTTTAATTACTAACACAGTTAAGGGGAGGTAATTAAGTATGTGTGTGTGTGTCCCTCTCCCCTTAATTCCCAGGGGAAAGGACAGGACCATTATTAGTCTCTGAGCTTTTTTCTTATCCAGGAGACTGCTGTGGTCAGCTTTCCTAGCGTTCTAAACCTGTGCTGTTGAGTGCTGTATCTGTGAGACACATATGACTAAATTTAATTAAAATAAAATAATTCGGTTCCTTGATCACACTAGCTGTATTTCATGTGCTTTGTAGCCAGTGGCTACCACGTTGGACGACGGATACAGAACAGACCCTCTCATCACTGAAGGTTCTCTTGGACCACGGTGTGCTGCCATGGTTTAACTGTCCATGCTTGCAGAGTTCTCCAGCAGTTGATAACCTTTGCACAGACTCTCAAGGTGGTTGTCTTTTCACTTGGTCATCTCATGGCACCCCCTCCTTTCCACACAGGCTTAAGTAATACAGACTGGCAGGGGCAGCGGCCCTGCCAGCCCTCTCTCTGCAGAACTTCCCAGGCACTCACCCAGTGAGTAATATTCTGTGGTGTGAGGATGCTCATCTGCTTTGCATCCCGCCTTCATTGTTCATTCAGAAAAGACAACTGGTTTCAGAATGGACCTCTGAGACTGAGGAAACCAGCTCCAGAACGAGGGTGGGAAACTCAAATACTCTTAAGTGTGGTCGACCGGCATTTTTCTGACTATACTTAGTACTAAAACCATTGTTTAAACTTAATAATGGTTTTAGTGTAAGTACTTTCTGTAGAAGCAAGGAAAGCCAGCCATATGGTTTCCTTAGCTAAAAGAGAATTCTAGAATTCGAATTTTTTCGACTCCTGGAGTCTTAGATGAATAGAGCTATTTTGGTTAATGGAGTCCAGTGTAGGAAGAAGGCAGTCTGCTGTAGTCCAAAGTATAGGAGGTGGGAATTCAGAAGGTGTTTGAATTTTATTCATACTTCGCTCTGTCTTAACAGGATTCTCTTAAATTCTTTGTTCATAGGCGGCTCATTGATTCCTGACTAGTCACATGTCTGTCACTGCTGAGCTTTGTAATGCTGTGGTCTGATTTTCTTTCTTTCTTTTTTTTTTTTTGGAATGGTTGCATTTTATCTCCTCCCATTTATCATCCCTGCCTGTAGTATGCCTTAAGAATGCTGATGTTGGTCAGCTTGGGGTACATAGAATCTGTTTCACTATCAGTTTCTTAGTTTATTTGGGTCTGTTTCCAAAGATATGATTAATCTCTAATATTTAATAAAGCTTAATCTGTATGGCAGTGAGTTGTTGTGGTTTAAAAGCTTTAGGCTTATCTTCTGGGGAAACAGTGAAAGGGAAGGACTGTAAATGTTGGTTTCATCTTTATTTAGGAATGAGGACTAGATAGCAGGAGGGAGTCACTTAAAAGGAAATTTCTTTATTTTTGAGAAAAGGTATAGGTCATGTAGAAGTGATTTGTGGATAAAATATAGTGTGGCTCTGTGAAGCAGGATGACAGAACTAGATAAACAGGCAGCCCTGTTTTCTGTACTCTTCAATATGCAGGGTTTCCACATTGCCCTCGGTAGATGTTCCAGATGGAGCCTTCTTTTCAACAAAACATAGCCCCGGGACCTCAGGGATGGTACACCAGTCGTGGGCCTGTCAGTTCTGCGGGGTAGAGTTTCACCATTGTGCGTCCTTTCACCATGGGTAGGGTCCGTCTTATATCCCTCAGACATTAATTAAAGATAGCCAGAGTCCTGGCAGGGCAGCCACGGTAAATGCTGGGCCACAGTTAGCCCTTCCCTGTCTGCTCCCCATTCTGTGGCTAAAAATAGACCTGAGAGGGTGGTGCCAGGAATACAGAGAAAAGGTCTAATAAGCGGGCTGTTTACAAACTCATCTTTATTTTGAAACTTCTGGTCTAGAATTGAGGTCATTCATTTTTTGTTTTGTTTGTTTTGTTTTAGCTCCATCTTAATTGAACACATTTCTCCTCTCCCCTGCATCCGACTCCAGCTGTTTTTTAAGGAGGCTTCAATTCTAGCCATAACCTTTGTCCCTATCTGTATTTTCTTAATAAAAATGAGGTTACCTTTGTTGGTTTTGAAGTAGATGACTGAGTTCTTTGGTTACAGTGTCAGTGTGACCGGCCACAGTCAGTCTTGGCCGTGAAGCTCAGTGGGGATACTGCTCAAAGCATCCTGCCTTTGGTTTCCCAGACTTCTTTTTTCAGCCATGAATCCTTGAAATCACACTGGGGAATCCTGGCCTGTTAGGCTGCTCACAACAGAATCAAAAGGAGGCTGGTACCTGCGCCCCCATTCATGTTCTTCAGATAAGTCTTGGCTTATTTGGACTCCCCTTCTTATTGGGAAATGTCCTCTGCACACATTTCTGTTTGGTCATCTCAGGATTTCCAAACAGTAAGGCAAAAACCCAAACAATGAAGAAATTCTGTGAGAAGGTGTCAATTCCCTTATAAACATGACAGTTCCTTTAAGAAATGTTCTTTTTCCTCAGGCTGAATAAAAATTTATTGCTGTGTTGTCTCAAAGTATTTTAAAATCAAAGTTTAATATGAAGTTTGATTTAATTTGCCATCTATTTGTGAAATTTTGTGATACCACAAGTTAAATGATTATCACAAATAAAATGGCACAGCAGGGATCCCTGGGTGGCGCAGCGGTTTGGCACCTGCCTTTGGCCCAGGGCGCGATCCTGGAGACCCGGGATCGAATCCCACGTCGGGCTCCCGGTGCATGGAGCCTGCTTCTCCCTCTGCCTGTGTCTCTGCCTCTCTCTCTCTCTCTCTATGTGACTATCATAAATAAATAAAATTTAAAAAAAAAAAATGGCACAGTAAGCTTAGCTCTTGTTTAGAGCACTGTATTCAGAGGACCTGTACCATTTGTCACCCTTCACTTACAGAGCACAGGCTAGATTCATGTCTGGAGGAGGGATGGGCAGGACTCTGATCCTCACTGAGTTCTTTGACTGCTGGCAGAGAAGCCCTGTGCCAGGTTGCTGAGAGCCGTCCCCAGGCTACGCAGAGGAGATAGGGCTGGCTGAGTCTGACAAGGGAGCTTAGTTAACCCTACAAACAAAGGCGGGTGGTTCATGATAAGCCAAGAGCTCCATCCTCAGAATCTCTTCACTGTGGGCCAGTGTGGAATCTGGGAACCACTGTGTGGGTGTGAGGCGAGCTTTGGACAAGTTCTTTTAATCTCTGTAAGTCTGTTTTCTTGTTGGTAAAGTAGGAATGCTTCCTCATAAGGTTATTATGAGGATTAATGTTACTGGTCTCAGTAGTTACTCACTAAATGCTTAATTTTCAAAAGTAGGAAGGTACTTTTAAAATAAGCACTCTTCTTTAAAAGATAATTGTAGTAATCTTATCCTCTGTCTTGGTAGCCTACTGCCACCAGAATTACAGGCAAAAGTATAAAAACCCAATAAGTCACTGGTATAGCAGTTAAATATTGTATTTTAACATGGCTGGCCTGTACTGCACACCAAAAGAATGTTAACAGAAATAAATGCCAGTGTTATGTGGAGTCATTGGTATGCTGTTCACATTAAAGGGTTTGTGTAAATTGTCTCCTGTCAGTTAGCTACTCCCTTCCTCTAAATTCTTTGTATTCTTACACAAATCACTTTGTTTCTGAGCTTCAGTTCCCTCATCTGTAAATAAGAGACTCAGGACCTCCTAGATATCGTTTGTTGATTGACCTTTTTTTTTTTTTTTAAATAGCAACATCCATCATTGAAAATAAAATACTTAGGAAAGTATAGGATGAACATTTAGACCTTGTTTCAGGCTAGTTTCAATAGCATTCTATTAGCTTATGTGATTTTGTAATCTGAGAGCATGAAAATCCTTTATCAGTTGATGTTGGTAGCTGGCAAGTTGATGTGCATTTATGAACTTTTGGTTCAGATCAAACGTACATTGAGGGCTTACCCTACCAGGTGCTGTGAGCATTAAAGTGATGACTACCTGGCCTCCTGCCTGATGGTGAGAGCTCCCAGATATTTGGAAGCTGAGGTGTGGCGGCCAGCTGGAGAAATTCTCTCTGGCGATGTCATTAGTAGAGCCACCAAAAGAGAGAAATTGTGATGGATTTTCCCTCCTACAAAGTGTACTTCTCTTTGAATTCTAAGTAATATCTTCTCTTCAAAAGTAGAAACAGCCTTGTGTTGTTGATTTTGTAGTTGTCGCTTAATTAAACTTTAGTGTGAATGAGTGTTACTTGTCATTTTTAATCCCTTTTTTAGAATTTTTTATCTTTCACTTACGTGAATGGATTTTATTCTTCTGATGAAGACGTTTTATGTATTATTTGGCAGGTAGGGAGACGGCAGTTAGGGGGAGCCAAAATCATTAGATTTATTCAAAGGATCCTCTGAGAGATAAATCTGATTTTATTCAACAAATATGTGAGTGCCCATCATAGATCGGGTTGTATCAGTGGTCAAAACAAAGATCATCACCCTTGTGGATCTTACATTCTATCAGGGTAGAGACACAACAAAAAACAAACACAGTAAGTACGTTATAACAAATGTGGTGGGGGGAAATGTAAAAGTGGAGCAGGGCAAGTGGGCATGGGGAAGCAGAATGAAGTATGGAAAAGGATGATCAATGTGTGTCTCATTGAGCAGATGAGATTTAACTGGAAGCCTGGAGAAGGTAAGGGAGTTAGCCAAGTAGGTGGTATCTGGGGAGGGGGAGCTTTCAGGCAGAAGATGTAGCTAGAGCAGAGGTGTTAAGGTGGGTATGTGCTGCTAGGCAGTAGAAGGCCAGGTGATTGGAGCTAAGAGGATCTCGGTAGGAGATGAGGTCTTGGAAGGTCCAATTAGTAGGGCTTTGTAGGTCATTGTTAGGACCTAGAGTAAATATCCTTGGCAGGTGGGAGCCATGACAGGATTTTGAGCCAAGGAATGACATCCACCTGGACCTTTTAACAGACCTACTCCAGTTGCTGTGTAGACAATGGAATGGAGAGGAGGTCAGGTGTCAAAGATAGAAGCAGAGGGCCAGTAGGAAACTACCTCAATAATCCAGATGAGAGACCATGGAAGTGCAGGCCAGAGTGGGGACAATGATGAGATGGTGAGGAGGAATTCTGGTCTGGATATATAATAAAGGTAGAGTCATCAGGTTTTTCTAAGGGATCAGATGGGGGTATGTTAGAGGAAGAGGAGTCATCAAGGGGTACTCTGCAGTTTTTGGCCTGAACAACAATAAGAATGAAATGAGGAAGGCTGTGAGGTGGGACAGAGGTGGGATTAGGAATCTGGACTTGAGTTTCATCCTTTTAAATTGATGGGCTCCTACATTCTGTTGACATCTCCCCAACTAACACATGCACTGACAGTTAAGCCTTAGATCTAGTTCCCTCCTCAGAGTTTTCTACTTGGAGCCCAGTCTTTTCCAAGTAGTCATGGCCGATAGAGTGCTCAGTAGTATGCCAAACACTATACATTGTTCGGTTATTGGGTAGTGTGTGAGGGTCATGTTTTTACATTCCTGTAGTATGTAGCTCCACTGTTTTGTACATGTATAGTAAATGCTTAAGGAATGCTTGTTGAATGAGAAAAGTAGGTACTCTACTTGACTTTGAAATAGATGTTTTCTACTACAGAGTGTGTTTTTTTTTATTCATATGATGATGGATACCAGAGTTTATAAAAAGAGTATGGGAAATTTTAAAGATAGGATCTGGGTATATTCTATAGGTAAAGTCATTAATTAACATGAAAGTGATTTAAAAGTCTTAAACATCTATGAAGTGGAAGTTTAAAAATGCTTTATTTTGTGTGCCAGAAAAAGTAATGTTATGCACCTCATGATTTCAGTTTGTATTGATTCTTGATGTTTAAATTTGCATATATATACTTTTTCCTTCATTGGTCAGCTTTCATTATGATACTTTTCTTGGAGTCCCTTTTGCTTAATTCCAAGCACAAGATCTAGAGAGAGTACATTTCACCTTCTTGAATGACTTGGGTACACAAAGCACTAAGCTTAGGTGTTGAACAGTAGGTGCCTGCCCTCATGGAAGGTTCTGTTCTATAATGGAAATAGGATGTCTGTACAGAGAATTGGGAGATAGGTTGATTTCATTTAGTACCTGTGGTAAGAGTACATGGGAGTTCAGAGGATGAAGCATCATCCACAACTGTGTGAGGGGCTTGGATGGGTAGCATTTGTTTTTTTCCTGTGAAAGCTGCTCATATTTTGACTTTCAGAGGAAGATAGAAAGTACGTTCTTGATCTTAGAAATGCTTTAGGATAAGCATATGAGAGCTGATGTGCTGCATGCTCAGTGCTCAGGTCAACGAGGCCCACTGACAAGTGAGTAGCTGTCACGGTGCAGTGTGACACATGCAGTCATGGGCATGTACCATGGTGTGAAATAGGACAGAGAAGGGGGTAATCAACTATGGGGAGAGGATAGAGTTCAGGGGTGGCTTCTCCCAGTCTTACTCTGAGAAGATTTTTGAAAAGAAATTGGAAGTTTGCTTAGCAGGCAGAATGGGGAAAGGCATTCTGGGCAGAGGGAATCAATCCTGTACAAAAATCAGGGATTAAATCCTGGCTGCCTCTCAGATTCAGCCCCAGAGTGGTTACAGCTGTAAATTGGGCCTCACCCTAGATCTAATCAGAATGTTAGGGACGTGTGACCTATACATTGGTGTTCTTTAAAGAACTCCTCATGGCATTTTGATGTGCCACTGGGTTTACAGCTGCTGGTGGAGGGGATGGGGGGGGGACCATCATGGAAGATCAAACAGTATTGACATGATCTGGCCTGCACTTTAGATGAACAGGTCCTAGTGACAGGTGTAAAGGGTGGCTTAGGGTGAGGTGAGATAGGAGGCTCTTCTAGTGATTCAGGCAAGACATGGTGAAATCCTAAACTAAGGCAGTATCTGTGGGGTTGGGGAGCAGGAGACAGAAAGGGTGTTTGCCTATAGGCGTGAGGTAAGGGACGGGAAGAGAAGAAAATGACCAGCAGACTGGAGACTGGAGCTACCCACAGAGATACTGGGAGATGGAGCAGGAGTCTGCACTACAGCCTGTAGGCCAAACCCACCTACGTCCCTGTTTATAGCACTTGGTAAAGCACTAAGAGTGCCTTCTACATTTCTGAGTTCCATTTTTTTAATGGGTATAAAAGCCTTGATTTTGCCTTGACATGTAAAACTTCAAATATTTACTAAGGAGAATATTTACCCTTGACCGGGAGGTCAGGCAGGTTTGGGAGCTGGAGTATGAGTAGTAATTGCCATTGCTGCCACTTTTGAGCCCTTACTGTGTGAGTAGCAGTGTTGTGGGGAATTACATGGCTGTGTCTGATTCCATTTAGAAGCAGGTATGAAGCCATGCCCTCCACAGCCGGGTGGAGTGGAGTTCCCACCAGCTTCACTGTATAACCAGTTGCAGTTCCAGTTTCCTTGTGTGTAACGTGGAGTAATCATTTTGCATGCCAAATGCTTCTAAGCATTAATTATTAGCTATTGTATTAGGTTCCTAGGGCTGCTGTAACAAATTACCACAAACTGGGTTGCTTAAAAAAAAAAAAAAAAATTATTTTCTTACCATTCTGGAGGCTAGATATTCAAAATGAAGGTGTCGGTACAGCCACATTCCCTATAAAGCTTCTAGAGGAGATCCTTCCATCCCTTTTCCAGCCTCTGCTGGTTGCCAGCCATCATTGCTGTGCCTTGGCCTGGGGACTCGCCACTCCAGTCTCTGCCTCCACCTTCATTCATTTCACATTCTCCCTGAATGCCCATCACTTTGTCTCTTCTTTTAAGGACACTAGTCATTCTGAATTTAGGGCCTACCCTAATGCAGTATGACCTCACCTAAACCTATTATATGTGCAAAGACTATCTCTAATTAAAGTCACAGGCACAGGCTGCTGGTGGATGTGAATTTTTTGGAGGGGGGGGTACTATTCAGCCCGGTGTAGTTATTAACTTCCCCAGAGGGATATTATCCCCGTGTGATACCTTTGAAAACTGAAGCTAAGGGAAGTTAAGTGAATTTCAGGATTGCACACCTAATAGAAGAGCCAGAATTTGAGTTCATTTTTTGCCTTGATTTAAAACCAGTGTTCTTTATGCTGCAATAACTAGCATGCTTGCTAGAAAATTTGTTATTCTGTAGACAGGCAACAACCATTCAAGGTTTGAAACTGAAGTGACATCTGAATCTTTTCTTTTTTTTTAAGATTTTACTTATTTATTCATGAGAGACACACACAGAGAGAGAGAGAAGCAGAGACACAGGCAGAGGGAGAAGCAGGCTCCATGCAGGGAGCCCTACGTGGGACTAAATCCCCAGTCTCTAGGATCACACCCTGGGCTGAAGGCAGCGCTAAACCGCTGAGCCACCCGGGCTGTGGGTGGCTTAAATACGTTATAAAAATAACATATTTTGAGGATTTATCATGTGCCAGGCATGATGCTTCATGTTTATATTTATTCTTTTCATTTAAACTATAGGAGATTTTGAGGTAAATACTGTCATTATCGCCATTTTGCAGATAGGTGAGCTACAGAAATTTAACTGCAAGCTCTTGGAGGTGTCCCTTGCTAACGTACAGCCAGGCCCCAGGGCCAGGGCTTCTGGAAGCTCCTCCTGTTGGCTGAGTGCAGAGATGAAAGGGCTGTTGGAGTAGACCAGGTCGACCAGGCATGAGGGTGGCTTTGGAAAATAAGCAGGTGAACTCTAGATACCTGCCAAGTAGAGTGGCCAGACTTAGTGAGGAGTGGCTCTCCAGAGAAGTCTAGAGTTACCTTCTAGGTTTTAAATTTGGTGACAGAAAATAATGATGCCAGGAAGAGAAATAGGCAGGTTAAGAAGAGGAGCAGGATTACAAGGAAAGATAAGGAACAGGGCTGAAGGGAGTCTTAGAAATCTTGTTTTCTGGGCCATTAATATATTTAGTTATATTGACATTTGTGAAAATCACAAAAGCTACCTGTTGTCTGCAGTGAGACATCTTTAAGTAAAAATGAGTGTCAGTGTGGGTCCTCTGTAAGTTTTCATGTTTTATGACTCGTGTTTCAGGTCTTTTTAAAAATGATCTATTTTTAAGTGCTTTGTTTTGTCTTTAGATGGTTATTTATGGTCTAGTTCAAGGAAGCCCAGATGCAGCAGGAGTAAAGACTCATTACCGCTGGAAACCTGGTCCCTGCCAGCATGAGGAAGCAGGAAAACCCCATGGGTCAGAGGTGTTCTTAAGTTTGAAACAGCTGATTTAGGAATGTTCCCAGAGATCATAAAGTGCTGTGAAGTGCTAGTTGTCAACTGAAGCGAGAGGCTGAGCTGAAATAAAAACAAAGGTATTTATTTGGGGTCTCAGGATTACAATTCCATGAACACAGATTTGGACAGCAGCCCAAATAGTGCCTCCCAGGGAACAAAATCAAGGATTTTTAAATCAAAAGGGAATGCTTGTATATGTTGCTTACAAAGAATTTTGATTGATGTTGGTGGCAGAAAACTAAAAGCTGGGCTGAATATAATTGGTTACTGAGACTGTCACCTAGCAGTCTCACTGTAGCAAGCTATACAGGTGTTTGGGCTGAGTCCTTGGAACACTGGTGTCTCGGCCCAGGTTACAAGTTCTTGGCTCTGTGCAGTGAGGACATGAAGACATACAGAAGGCTCATCTGCTTTGTGGCCTCCCAGCTCCACTTTTAAAACCCCTAGACAGAAGTGACCCAATTTCATTTCACCTTTCACACGGTCCTGGTGGACACCATGGGTGGCAGTAAAGATGATGATAAATGGTGTGCTGCTCACCGGTTTGTCCCACCACAGCTTAAGTGGCAGTTTATAACACTGGGGTTTACATTCACAATTCTAAAGTTAAAAACTAGACATTATTTGGCAAAAATACTTGAAAGCAAGAAATCTACTCTTTGAAAATACTCTTCTAAGTACAGCATTAACTGTAGCACTCTCAGAAGCACCTATACAGTCAGGGACCTGGCTTCAGATGTGTGGCTCACATCTCCCTGGTTTCTCTACAGAACTGAGGTCACTTTACCCTCCTTCTGCCCTGCACAGAGCAGCTTGTCTGTTTATGTTTTAGCTTGAATCTCCTTTTATCTTCCTAGAAAAAAAAAAAAAAAAAAAGAAACTCTTAAAGGTAGTTTCCAAAGTTCACTCTTCTCTTCTCTTTGGTTCAGATATGTTTTGTTGTATGTCAGAGGTCATCTAGCCCCAGAGTGCTTGCTGGCGGCTTGCAAACATAGCTAATGCGGCTTGATTTGTATGTACCGATATCCATGCATGTCTACCAGGTAATGAAAGAATTAAAAGAATTAGGAAATTAGGAATTGGAGCTGCAGACGGTAGACATCAATTGTGTTCTCTGAATCTAAGCCATTATGTGGACTTGATTTTACAAAGTTGGTTGTTTTAAAAAGTTTTATTGTGTCTTTTCTACCTCATCTTATTAGGATTTTGTGGGTATAAAATCTTTAAGAAACAATACATGCTTTTTTTTTTTCCCCCTTGTTCTTAGATTTAAAGTCTTTATATTTGCATGGCCATAAGCAAATCAACATTTTCACTGTTATATCCACACTCTTCTGAAGTAAAAAATACTGTTTACAGAGTTCTCTTGAATCTATCACGCTAGCAACTTTATCACATATTTAATATTCAGTATAAGCTGAAACACAAGAAACTTTATATAAAATTTCCTCTCAAAGAGCAGCCTGTTCGCCAAACAAGCCACAAGAGATGGAAGAGGTTTCCCTCTTCATTTTTGAAAGAAGGTGAGGTGTGGGAATGTATGTGCATGGTGAATAAAAGTAATCAAATGTTTTAAGATGTGATGCACTCAAGTGAGTGCTTTCATTTATACTTTCATTCTTGCCTTTACACATCTGGTGATTGCTGAATGGACCTAAAAAGGCTGCTTCATTAGGGTAGAATGAGGCTTTTACCTAGAACAGAGTACTGAACTATAACTTCAGGACCAAACTAAGCTTTGAGGCCTGAATTCTTTAAATGTTTAATTTTTACATTGTCAAGCAGCCAGGTTTTTTTTTTTTTGGTTTTTTTTTTTTTTTTTTTTTTTTTTTTTTTTTTGCAGTTTATTATCCTTGTATCTGACCCTCTTCCCTCCTTTTTAAAATTACTCAAAAGTTCTCTTCGCCATTTATTATATTTATGAATTGAAAATAAATTTTATATTAATTTTACCTTTGAATTTTGATAGTTCTTGGCATTAGGGACCTTTAGTCCCTTCAAAAAATTGCTTTCACTAGCTTAAGTATTACTGTTGGCAGCCCCAAAGTTTATTAATATAGTCCAAACCTGGAGCCCATGGGGTATGTCTGGATGTAGGAACAGAGTTTTGAGAGCCTGGGGATTGTTCTTGGGGTGGCTGATCCCTGAGATGAGGTTTCAGAGGAGCCTGTTGTTATGCTGCCCTTGGACATGGCATTGGGGCTCCTCCGAGGGGCTTTGAGATTATGGCTGGGGCAGCCTCAGTTGGGCCAAGTACAAGGGAACTAACTACCTAAGTTGGGAAGCTGGGCAGACCCAGTTCCCATGCAGCCAGACATCTTCAGTGAAATGATTTACCTTCCCTAAACTTCACTTTCCACCTCTGAAAATGGGAATGATAATTGCTTTTCTTTTGAGGTTAAAGAGAAGGAAATGAGACACAGAGCACAGGTTTGCACAGGAGGTGTGATTCCCATAGGACTGTTTTGCTTGGATGCACAGCCATTCTGCCTGTGAAGTGGATGTTGTTGTCCTTTGTTTTTTGAGATGTTTTATTCAAAAAATATTGAAAAGTAAATATTGAAGCAGAGAGGAGAAAGAGTAATCACCCAGTGGGTGGGTGGAAACCGAAAGGGAGGAAGGAAAGGGGAGCGGAAGAAGTTAATAAGGAGTGAGCAGGGCGGGAGGGTGTGGGGACCAGTGATGAGAGGGTGAGAGCAAATTGGTCACTTTGACCAAATTAGCATTTTCTTTCGATGTTTCATGTGTAGGAGGGAATGAAGGAAAACAGGCCTCATCCAGTCTTGGGCAACTTCTACTCAGCTGTATTGCCTTTCAGCCCATCTCCTGTTCTGCCCCTCACACCATGGCTGTGGGTTTTCTGGGGCAAAGCCCTGGAAAGACAGAAAATCGAGTTAATGTTTTTGCCACATTCGTGATTTCGAAATTAAATAAAATGCTGGCTTCCCCCCGCCCCTGCTTTTTTTTTTTTTTAACGGGAGAAAATGTAGCCCTTGGATCCCTGTTGCTTAGTGACTAGGCCTTTTATGTAATTGGTCTTAGGAGAGACAAAACATACTGAACATAAGAGAGTTGGTTGAAGGAAGGAAGGCAAAGTTCAGGTGCTGACACTGGCCCCGGCTGGAGGTGGGAGCTGTGGGAGCAGCCAACAAGCCCTGTGGGAGCCTGAGGAGGCATAAAGAGGGCAGCTGAGAGGAGGCCACACAACACCTTCAACTGAGGAGAAGGCTCTCCCTGGTTAAAATGCCTGAAGCAGTACAGTGTTTGCAAGGATTTTTCTCCCCTGTCTGCCCTGTTTTGCAGGGTCAGAAGTTAGCAGGAAAGTGATTTGTCTGTGTAAATCAGAAGGAAATGATACAGTTTCGTGCGACCGGCTGCGTTTGCCGGTTCAGCGTGCAGTGGGCCGTTGATACTTGTTAATTGACTAGATGACACCAGACCTTCCCTACTTTGATTTTACAAAGACCAAAAAGACGCTGAAATGCTTCTTAAACAGTTTTTACTGATGGAAATAAGTTAATGCTATATAAAAAATAGGATGCTTTTGAAAATGGTGCTGACTTCCTAGGTCATAATTTAATCCATAAAATAGATTTGAGTTTGAGTCCTTTGAAGTTATAATATTAATGAACCCTGTCATATGATTAAATTCCTTAGTTGTAATTGTTTTGTATTCTTTGGAAACATGCATAATATAATCCCTTGGAAATTGAGCACATATGGATTATGAAGCATGACGTAGTTAATTCTTTCTAGCCTGAGCATGCTTTAAAACTGTATGAGACGGCTCCCATTGGTAAGATCCAAAGAAAATGGTAGGAGAGGGATGGGATTGAATTTAGGACATAATTTCCGTGGAGCTTGGTATAGTGATAGGCTAGGGGGCAGAGAAGCCTTTCTTTGAGCCTGGGCAATTGGGGTAAGTATAAAAATGAACCTGTTAGGAAGGAATTTGGCATGTGCAGAATCAGCTCACAATGTCAGAGAAGTCCAGGAGTTTGTGTTAATAACAGGTCCCAAAGCAAAGTGAAAATACTGGCGTAGTTTTTGTTTTATCGCTCCTACTGTGGAAGGGAGGGGACCCTCTTCAACAGAGTGGAGCAGAGGTCCTGCAGGGAGTGTTACATGGAAAGGGGCAGGACTGGCTGGCAGGTATGGATGGGGGGTGTATTCTTTGTCATGAAGTAGCTGTGGTACTTTGAAAGGTAGCCATGCTCACCACTGTACCATGAACGCTGCACTAGCTGTGGTACTTTGGACAAGCCACTTAGCCTCTGACTTGTAAAATTGAGAGAATTGTACCAAAAACTCTTCTAAGGCCCTTTCAAGCTCTTAAGAAAACAACACCAACACACACACACACACACACACACACACACACACACACACACAAACAAACTCTGGCAACCAGCTTGTCCTCCCAGAATCAGCCCTATTGGCTTCTCCAGTGGGTGTCTTGTCAGGGCTGGAGTGAGGAGAAGAAAGTCCTCTGGGTTCCTGCCCCTACTTTTGAAATAGTCTTAGTTCCTCAGTGAACTTTCTATTTTGTGGAGAAATTCTAATTATTCACCCCTCTAATCAATGGAGTGCGCAACCAAAAGTTCATTCTTAACCTGTAAGCCTTTCTGGGAGGCAGTCTCTCTTCCTTTCTGCCTCCTTCCACAGATCCCCGAGGCAGAGTGGTCGCTGAAACACCCTAGACTCAGCCTGGTGTGGTGGGGGTGCAGCTGGGTTACTGTTGCCTGTTTGGGAGCACAATCATGGGGAATGGTTGACATATGCTGCCTCACTTTCAATCATAACTTTTTCCAGTACTTCAAATAGGAGAATGTATTTTTAGTTGTGTGACTTGGGGAGGCTGCAGTGTTTCATGTGTTACCCTTTTACAGGTTTCTTTTCCTCTAAAACAGAAATGTTACCATTCTCTTGGCTGTTTTACTTTATGAAGAAGAATGTACTCGCACTGCCCTGTTGTCAGTCCCTTCTTGCTTAATCTCAGAATTTAATTCTTGCCAACGCTTTCCCTTCATAATAAAATCTTAGCTCCTATATTATTCCAGATGCAACTACCTAATGTCTAAACTGTAGCTCAAAAACATAGTTAAGTACTTCTATTCCCATTCTAAATGTTTTACCCTCTGATCACCTCTATTTTCACAATTTTCTTTTGTTTTAAAGCCATTGTCCTACCCATGAGTATTGCAGGGGCGCCTGTTTAATCCAACGGTGACCACTTAGAATCTTGGACTTTCTGGTGTAGTTCCTCTGCTGTGTTCTTTAATTTCCATTTCTGTGTCGAAGGCCATGTGGTGGGATGAGGTTTGTGAGGGGAGGAAGCTGACAGGAGGCAAAATCTTTCTAAATTAGCCACTTAAAAAGTGGAGATTTAGAAAACCTTTGCCTGTTTTTGTATTTATTCCATGATAAAAATGTGTGTTCCCTTTGTTCTTTGGATTCTGGGCCAGGTTTTTGGTTATTTACACTCCTCCTGGGTTTGGTACGAAGCAGTGCCACTGAGAGAATGTTGAGCTGACGCTGTAAGGCCTTGTTAGAGCTCCGCAGCTGGTCCCACCAAGCCCCTGCTCCTGCTCCTAGGGAGCTGCAAATCAATTTGTGAAGCCATCCTGAAGTAGCAAGTTTGTAGTGATCTAACTCTGCCCCAGTGTTTTTTTTTTTTTTTTTTTTTTTTTTTTTTTCTTCAGCTTCTCACTCCTTAGAGGCTAAACCTGATTGAAAATTTGGCTATCTCTGCCTGTCCTGCGATATTTAGCATTGTAAATATGAAAATGTGTGACATGTAGAAACATATACAGATTAATTTCCAGTTTGATGACTGTCACCCCCAACTGTGGGCATAGAGCCACTTAGGACAAAACCCAAATTCGAGTAATACCGATTTAATTTATATCCAGCCAGTGTTTGTCATACCATTTCTGTTGGGAAAGTGTGTTCATTTGATAGGACCCAGGGTTTAGAGAACCGTGGGTGCCGGTTGGGTAGAGGGAAGCTTCTGGGGAAGTTCAGAGGGTAGTTCTGTTGGTCAGAGCCCAAGAGTTGAAACACCCTTGCAATTTGTTCAGATGGACAGCTTGAGGGATCCCTGGGTGGCTCAGTGTTTAGCGCCTGCCTTTGGCCCAGGGCGCCATCCTGGAGTCTCGGGATCGAGTCCCGCGTCGGGATCGAGTCCCGCGTCGGGCTCCCAGCATGGAGCCTGCTTCTCCCTCCTCCTGTGTCTCTGCCTCTCTCTCTCTATGTCTATCATAAATAAATAAATAAATCTTTAAAAGAAAGAAAGGAAGGAAGGAAGGAAGGAAGAAAAAAAAGAAAGAGAAAGAAAGAAAGAAAGAAAGAAAGAAAGAAAGAAAGAAAGAAAGAAAGAAAGAAAGAAAGAAAGAAAAGAAAAAGAAAGAAAAGATAGATGGACAGCTTGAGCTATTCAAAAGATGACACTTTTTTTTTTTCCCCGTTTAATCCCAGACAGTAAACTGGTCAATTAACTTCTACAACTAGTTTACTGAATAATTTGACTTTAGCTTTCTCACAAGAAAGAAATCACACTAAACCCTTCCTATGTGTTGAAATGTATGTGGAAACACTAGATGGAGGGTTGTGAGATGAATACTTAAAACCAAAATGTCTTTCTTCATAAAGGAAATAATATATATTTTTAAAACTTTGCAAAATGCTTTACAAAAGATAATTGGTTTAGGATGTTGTCGTCATCCTGAACATTAACAGCCAGCAGCTGGCTGCTCATACAAGGAACTGGGCTGCTGTCCCTTTAACTCAGGATCTACTCAGGAATTCTTAATAATTTTTTAAAAAGTATAGTGCTGTCAACTTGTTACTCCTTTCTTCTGAGAGCCGATCTGGGAGTAAGTCAGTGTTTAGCTACATTTCAGTTAAAAAGAAGGTGGTTTTAAAATTTGCTCTTGATCCATGGTACAACTTCACAATTCCTTGCTTATTCATGGCACTCACCATTCTACCAGAGTTTGTACATTTAAAATGTACTGTTTAAAAATAATAAATAAATAAATAAATAAATAAATAAATAAATAAATAAATAGTACTGTTTAATACCTTCATGTGCTGATTTGTATAAGGTCCTTCCTTAACTGTTTCAGTAACTTAAGTCACCTTAAAAAATAATTTGAGCCCCCAAGAGGAACTATGTCTTTAAAAAGAAAAAAAAAAACAAGTATCTTATCTCTCTTATCACCCTGTTTCTGTAATCCTGATACATTATGTTAATGGATTTGAATTGCAGTAAATGGGTTAAAATGAATTCCAAGTGGAATTGGCCTTTGGGTGCTTATTCTCCTTAATGGTTTGTTGTGTCCTTCCTAGTTTGCAAATAAAGTAATTTTTTTTTTCCCCTCTGGGATGTCCAGCTGCTCAGAGCAAAACAGAGGCAAGGTCTCTGTATTCCTAAAGAGATTATATGTTACTATTTTTGGTTGTAGTTCTTAATTTATATAATCTTTCAATAGGATCTAAGCAGATAGAGGATGAGAATAAGCAAGAGAAAGACACCTCCTTTACCCCATGTAAATTTGGGCTTAGATTTTTCAAAATCATAGCAAATAATCAAATATGTGCTATTTTTTCAAAGTTTCATTCTGTGGCCCCCCAAGTGTTGTTACAAAGACAAGAAAATCAGACATCTTATAAATATGAGATTGCTTTACAGGCACAATTATTGAATTCTGTGACGTTAAAGATTCCAGAGAGAAATTTTCAAAACCTATGTAGTTCTTTTATATACTAGCAAGGCCTTCTGAATTGTGGATCAAAATAGAAGCCAGGGACTTAATAAGGAAGGTACAGAGGGCAGTACAAGAGCCTTGTCCACAGTTAGAGGGCATGTGGGGAGGCCATTGGCCAAAAGGAGAAGAAATAGCTGATTCTCAGCTGCCTAGCTTTTACTTTTACCGCCCCCCACTCCCCGCCCCAGCATCCTGCTCACCTAGGCCCACCTGGCTCTTTTGCCCACTCAGGCTTCAATTTCTTTTCTAAATAGTGTTTGCTTTGAAGCCAGTCATGCATTCACATTCCATCTCCACATCTTACCTGGGTACCTGGCCAGTTTGATACTCAGAGAGGTTGAGTAGCTTCCCCAGTTTTCTTGTCAAAATAAGAGTAATGTCTGTTTTAAAATTGCAGTAGGGTTAGTGATAGTGATAGTATGTGAAAAGTGCCTAGCGTATATATGTGTGTATATATGTATATATTTTAGACAAGTATAACATACAGTGTTACATTAGTGTCACATGTACAATATAATGATTCAACAATTAAGTACATTACTCAGTGCTCATTAAGATACTCTTAATCTCCTTTATCTTTTTCACCCATACCCTACCTCCCCTCTGGTAACAATCAGTTTGTTCTCTGCATTTAAGAGTCTGTTTTGTTTGTCTCTTTTCCCCCTTTGTTTTGTTTCTTAAATTCCACATATGAGTGAGAGTATATGGTATCTGTGTCTCTCTGGCTGACTTATTTCACTTAGTGTCATACCTTCTTGCTCCATCCATGTTGTTGCAAATGGCAAGATATCATTAATTTTTATGGCTGAGTAATATTCCCGTGTGTGTGTGTGTGTGTGTGTGTGTGTGTGTGTTGTATCACACGTTTTTAAAATCCATTCTTCTATCGAGGACTTTTTGGTTGCTTCCATATCTTGGCCATTGCAAATAATGCTGCAGTAAGCATAAGGGTGCATATATCTTTTTGAATTAGTGTTTTTATTTCCTTTGGGCAAATACCCAATAGTGGAATTGCTGGATCATGTGATAATTCTATTTTTAATTTTTTGGAAACTCCATACTGTTTTCCACAGTGACCACACCAATTTGCATTCCTACAATGTGTGGGGGTTCCCTTTTCTCCACAGCCTCCCTAATACTTGTTTTTTTCTTGTGTTTTTTGTTTCTTGTCATTCTGACAGGTGTAAAGTGATAGTTTATTGTGGTTTTAATTTGCATTTGCCTTGATGTGTGATGTTGAGCATCTTTTCATGTATCTGTTGGCCATCTGTATGTCTTCTTTGGGGAAAGTGTCCAGATCCTCTGCTTATTTTTTAAATTTTTTGGTGTTGAGTCGTAGAAGTCATTTATATATTTATTAGATATATAATATATATTTATTAAATTATATATTAATGTTTTAGTTTTTTTGGTGTTGAGTTGTAGAAGTCATTTATATATTTTAGATATTAATCCCTTATCAGATATATCATTTGCAAATATCCAGTGCAGTAGGTAGTTTTTTTGTTGATAGTTTTTTTTTTTTTTTGCTGTGCAAAAACATTTTATTTTGGTATAGTCCCAATAGTTTAACTTTGCTTTTGTTTCCCTTGCCAGAAAAGTCATACCTAGGAAAAGTGTCTATCACTGATGTCAAAGAAATTACTGCCTAGTTCTCTGCTAGGAATTTTAGGGTTTCAGGATCCTACATTTTGGTCTTTAATCCATTTTGAGTTTATTTTTGTTCATGGTATAAGAAAGTGGTCCAGTTTCAATATTTTGCACATAGCTGTCCACTTTTCCTAGCACTGCTTCTAGTCTTTTTCCCATTGTAAATTCTTGCCTCCTTTGTAGTAATCGACTGTAAAAACGTGAGTTTGTTTCTGGGCTCTTCTTTCTGTTCCATTGACCTTTGTCTATTTTTGTGCCAGTACTATACTGTTTGGATTACTACAGCTTTGTAGTAGTATATCTTGAAATCTGGAATTGTGATGCTTCCAGGTTTATTCTTCTTTTTCAAGATGGCTTTGGCTATTCAGGGTCTTTTGTGGTTACATACAAATTTTAGGATAGTGCCTGGCATATATTATTACTGTTTTTGTAAGCTAACATTTATTTTTTATATATACTTGGTCCCTGCCCACTTCCCACCCCCAACTTTGTCCTCATCATAGTGCCTGGCATCTAGTAGGTCTCTAGCATTTTCCCTTGTGACACAATTTAACATATTATCTTGGAAAAAGACATAATTAACTTCTATGCAGAATTATGTACTTTATGGTCCTATGTCATGTCATGTCCTGATTGTGTCTTTATTTGTGTGCTTTGCCAAATGGCTTCCTCGAGAATGTAGAGGGGATGGGGTCTTGAATGCTGAAATATATGAATCTCCCTGTTGTAGCAACATGCTCTCTGTGCACATTAGGTCCTCCATAAACGTTTGTTAAACAAATTAAAATCTTTGCTGCAGAGCTGAACCTTTTGGGGACTTTGAAGGTAGCAGCATTTGTGTTGTTTACTAAATTTATACTTGGAAGAAAAATGAGTCTTAAATCCCCATTGACTCCTTTAGGATATATATTTAAAAAACTTAAAGGTGTTAAATGCCAAATGTCCTTAGGCCTCAGAGAGATTTAATACTTGTCCAAAATGTATACCCATGTATACCTGTGTGATAAATTGCAGAAACTTCAGATTTGTTCACTTTTAAGCTGCTTTTTAGAAATGCACAACTGCAATTCCATATAATAGTGGGTAGTTTCAGAGAATATGGTGATCTCATGTAGAGTTGGACAAGCTGCAACTTGTAGACATGAACACCCAGCTCTGGGCCATGCTTCAGAATCCCTGTATGCAGAACCTGCTCTATTCTTCAGGTTCTAGTAACTAGAATGAGGAATACTTGAAGCATGTTGCACGGATGCATCATGGATGCACAGGGTAGGATGCTGCGTGTCCTCACTGTTTGCCCAGTGGTCTTAGATACCTGGGAGTGGAATCGTGATGAAATAGTCAAATCACCCGAGCCTTTTCTCTTTACTTCCTCCTCCCTCTCTCTCTCTGCCATTTTAAATGTGTATTTCATGATTTCATATTCTCAGTCCTCTTTGAAAAATTTTTCCTGTAGTGGTATCTCCTATGCTTTCTTGGTCTTTTTGACTTTAATTTTGTATATAAATTGTGAGACTTGTACAAATTTAAGAAAGATAAAATTGCTATAAAAATTATTTTTCTCTTTTTGTGGGAAGAGTTCTTTCTCTTTAGTATAAATGACAAGCCGGCAGATTTCATGGGTTCACTAGTCTGGTCAGCAATGGCAGGTGCATGATAAGTGCCCACTTTCAGAGGGATGGCTTCCTGGTGGGATGGTCAGGGTTCTTCTTAAAGCCGTGTTAATGCAAATAATCTCTACATGGAAGCCCTGCCCCGTGTCTCTGTGGGATCAAGTGCAAGTCTCTACTGCTTCTCACTTGAAGACTTCATTTAGAATCAACAAATGAAAATGTACATACATATCTTAAATACATATCTTAAATACATATCTTAAATACATACATATTATACTTTTAATTTCTCAAGTCTTTGAGCTATGCCAAAAATGCACCCCAAAAACAAGCATGCTGTTTAACCTCTAAGGGTTTTATGTAATGCTAGGTTTAACTGTATATTATTTAGGAGAAATTCCTCAGCTTTCTCACCTCCTCCTAAACAGGTTCCCTTCTTTTGTCCCCCTTAGTATCACCATGGTATAGACTGCCCAGCCAGGTGTCCTAGACATTTCTCTCTCACCTTTCATCATGGGTTAGTAGAGTAAGTACTAGATGGAGTCAAGAAATCCAAGTTCTTGAACTGGCCATGTTCAAGTGATTTGAGTTTTATCATCATTCATTTCTAAGAACCCATGAAGATTCTTTGTCTCCTACCCCTAAACGTCCTTAGCTCTTAGTGTCTTCATATAATGATGCTTCTGGAGGAAGGTCTTCCCTCATGTGACACCTGCCAGAGTGACTGTCCCTTTCCTTCCTCCTTGCACACACCCTTTGGTGACATTTCTTGACAGGAAGCTATGGTATCCCTGGCTTCATTCCCAGATCATCACTAGGGCAGACTCAAAATGATCTTTACAGCCCCTAAAGAAAAGGTGGCAAATTCTTAGTTCACAGAGTCTCAGTACTCTGTGTGTGAGTCTCCTGGTAGAACTTAGACTTGCTCCTTCATTGCCAATAAGACACAGGCTTGGCCAGCCCAATTGAGGCAGCCTTGCATTGTAGACTCCATCATTTCCAAGCCCCCTCTATGAATAGCATGATTTCTAAAACACAACCCAAGTTGGCACAAACATGTTAACATGTTTCAGAGTCTACTTCCAGAGTCTTCTATAATAATTCTTCAGTAAGACTTTCTGAGGAATTAGATTTGCACCTTCTTTGGGGTATGGTGTTTATAGATAACTTTCTTATTATAAAGTGTTTGTAATGGTGCCACACTTTTTCTCCTAAGTGAAGATCACAGTTTCTTGGTTTGTATTTTTAGAGACAGTTCCTTGTAGTTTATTTGTTATGTATAGTATCTCTGTTTGGAAGAGATGAAACCTACTATAGATACTTGGTCACTGGCAAGTGCTAATTTTGAGAATTAGAATTGCAGCAGTGGAGGGGTTTTCAGAAACCCTATCAGATTTCTTCTTCTTCTTCTTCTTTTTTTTTTTTATTAATAACAGTCATCTCTTTAAGTTCCAAAGGGCTTTAAATAGTTTAGGGAAGTATTTATAATGCTCAAGAGTCTGCTTACTATGTAGCTATGCCATTGGGATACATGTGTATATATACTTAATTAATTTTTTTTTTAACTACAGGAGCTCTTACCAAAGTAAAGGAGAGTAGGCGACATGTGGAAGAAGGGAAGATGGAAGTCCAGAAGGCTGATGGCATTCAAGATCGCTGTAACACTATTTCTTTTGCCACTTTGGCTGAAATTCACCACTTCCATCAAATTCGAGTAAGAGACTTTAAATCACAGATGCAGCATTTCTTACAACAGCAAATAATATTTTTCCAAAAAGTGACACAGAAGTTGGAAGAAGCTCTTCACAAATATGATAGTGTTTAATGACTGGACATTGGGTTGTGAACTTCTTTCAGTTCAAGGATATTTCTACGGCAGAATAAAAACTGCTATCAAAGAGCTATTGCCAACTATCAGTGGTGGTACAAGGATGGTTTTGTGTTGAACTGAAGCTCGCTGAATATATAATTATGTAGGAAAGAAACAGTTAATATGGTTATATAATAGAAACAGTACCACACATTGTAACTAAATTATACTCTGTATGCCTACACTACCATTGTAACTTTTGGAATAATGATTATACTATTTGCCTTATTGCTTTTTGAAGTATGGGTATTTTAGTGCATACTTTGTAGACCTCAAAACCCATGAAGGGTCTCAAAGAAGCTGGCTGGATAAAAGCCTGCTGTGGATGCCTTTTTACTCTCATAGATTGGGATTACCTAAATTCAACCTATTCTCTGTTTACAAACTCCAACTAGAGCAGCTATGCGACTTTGTGCCTTTAAACTCTTGGTTTTTCATTTCTCCACCCCCCTCCCTTTTTTTAAGTAATCACAACTTTTCTGATTGAAAGAGTGAAAGGCCAGTGCATATAATGACAAACCTGTTGGTAACCTCATATTGGCGCTGGAGGCGGGGTGGGAGGATCAGCCGTCATCAGTTTGCAGGGCAAGTTTTGTCTCCTGATACATGCCGGTGAGCGCTATAGAGGGAGACCTGATGCTCATCTTTCAATATGAAGTCTATTAGGGAAGAAAATGGTGCCACTCTATTCCCTTAGATGCTATAGTAGCATAGCCTCTTCACTCAAGTGTCCTGGAGACTTGGTGTGGAGATTGAAACGAACATGTCTTATAACACAGAGAAGGAGGAGTCTGATCAGTTGGGGATACAAGCACAGAATCAGTGATGACACACACTTGGTTTTAATTCTTAGGAGGGTTTTCTTTTCTTTCTTTTTTTTTAGCTTGAAGATTTTAATATTCAGTGTGATTTTTTTTTTTTTTTTTTAATGGATCTACACTGTTAACTGATTGAGACTCCACTGTGATTCACTCGTTTACTTAATCAAAAACTTTTCAGGGATGTCTGTAAAATTCAGTGTTATACGTGATTGAAAGTAGTGTTGGTTGATCTAAGGAGGGACCAGAAATAATTTCTACTATTCCAAATGCAGAAGGAAAAAAATAACTTAAAAAAAATATTGATAAGCCCCCAGGACATTTAACCTTAAAAATTACTTTAAGTATATTCTTTTATTATTATAAGGGAAATATGAATGGCTGATAAATACCAAAAAGATTCAAAAGCAGCTTAATTTAAAAAGCACAAAGAGATTCTGGCTTCAGATGCCAAAATCTCAATGTTTTTATAGTTGCTGAGCTATAAATAATGTGATTTTTGAGTTTACAGATTTAAAAATTGTCACTGAAAGGTTAAAGTATCTACTGTTTTTATGAAGTCAAACTTATACTGCCTCAGAAATCCCTGGATATTGAAATGGTAGAATGCAAGTAAAGAGGTCAATTTGAAATATTGGTGAGTCACATTGATCAAAAAAGAAAGGGTCAATTTGCAGACAGTCAAAAAAGAAACGATTATTGAAGTAATAACAGCAAATTTACTCTAAAAAATCATCTCATGTGGGTTGAATTTTTAAGATCAGAGTATCATAATTTTGATCAGAATTTTATACCTTAGGTAACTTAGAGCCAGATTTAACATCATGTGGCTTCATCTCTACTACAGATACATGGAATTGTAACCAAATACATTGCTCTCTAAAAGTAACTTTCTCTTGTTGATTGATTGCAAAATACAGTTCTATAAACAAAACCCATATATATATGTTAATTTTATTGCAGAAGTTTGGAGATTATAATTATAGCATTTAATTTAAGTTTGAGCCTATATCAGACAGATAAGCACTATGCTTTTCAAATGATTTGAAAATCAGTTTTATTTGCCTCTTTATTTTGATGATGGTTTGAATTTTTTTTTTTTTTAAGTAAAAATCACTAAAGTTGTGCAGTGGTAGTATGGAAATTATCTGAGGTGTCTTTATGATTGTGCTTTAGCCAGGGTGGACATAGCTTAAATTATAAAAACTAAAGATTAAAGTACAAGGAGGTATAAGTTCATGCTGCCTACTTAGAAGAGAACTTTTGTTCTTCATAACTATATAACATTTATAATGCCACTGATTCATAAGGGGTTTAAATGAATTCTGTGGGGGTAGGACACCAGAATTATTAGTGTTCATTTTCATCTAGATCTTTATTTCTCTAACGTTCTTGGTCCTATTGAAACATTTCAGTATACAAAAATACTGCAATGTTAATACCCAAGAGAAAAGCCATCATAATGTGTATGCTGGTCATTATGATCAGTGTGGTACAATTTTTTAAAATAAACTATCATGCCCTTCATGCTATTATTTGTCTTTATTTCTGTAATTTGTAATTTTGATATGTGATGTATTTACAACATGAGGGCGTCCACTCAAGCCTGGTTTTGCTATTTTAATTACAATTGTTGATGTGCTGTAATTGTCATGCAGTGAGACTGGGTCTGCAGCCATGCATTATAACCCCATTACGCTCAGGCTGCTGTATCTAAAGGTACAGTTTAAACTCAGAACAAGGGAACACATTCGAAAGTGAAACAAAGTCCGTGCACGTTGGCTTGAATAGATTAGTAATTGGGAATAGAGTAGTTTCTTGGGCTTCACAGATACAGTTGTCTTACATGTATTGGTAACAACACAGCAGATTCTTAAATGCCAGTTTTTAATTGTCTTAAGTTTTGCTGCTGTTCTTATAATTAAGGACTTGAAAAATGTTTTAGTCTGTTAAGTCAAGCATGTAAAATTCATGTATCAACCTTTAAATGTCATTCTTTACCAAGTTCGTTGCTATAAGCTTTTTTTCCCATTTATGTCTTCATTTCTTCAGAATCAAATACCATGTCTGATACCTTTAAATCAATAAGCATTATCCAGTTCTCTCATTTGCAGTCTTTGGCTAACAGAATAAGTGAAATTAGGGAATTATTTATAGACTAAAAATGTTGAACATTGTTTTTATTTCGCTCAAATGTCACGATTAGTGTAGATCAGTCATGTTTATCTTTTAAAAAAAATAAACAAAGGTCGCTTTATTTCTCAGCTTCAGTGGAATATTACAATTATTTTTTCTCCAGTAGTCAAGGAGGCATTTATTTAATGTGAAAGACGTAATATAGAAAAATAGAAGAGTGTCTTCACTGTCCCAAGCTTCCATCTGCAGTTGCAATAGGCATTGTTTATGAAACCAGCTAGTTTGATTCAAGCCCATAAGCCATTCGGGCAGTCCCACTGAATATCTGCTTATGTTAGTATCTTTCATAACTGTTAAGCATATAGCAGTAAATTGTGAGTGAGTTGTTTTGAAATAATAGCTGCTGTGAGTCTAGCACCTGACCCATCATAGGTACCTGAGTAAAGTACTTCACATCATCTTTCTTGGGGTCTGTCGCTGTTGATTGCCAGAAATAGGATAGCTCAAACCATCCTAATTCAAGATATAAAGGATCATGGTAAAGGGACCTGGTGAATCCCACATGAGGACAAATCCCATCTGGAACTAAGTTTGCCTTCTGTGTGGGGCTTTGTAATCTGTCAACTTCTTTTCTTTATGAATCTTTTATTCTGTTTTCTTTTTTTCCTCCTATGGCTTATGGCTTGGCTTTCTCAGCATCTTCAATATGTCTAAACTGGACCAGACATGGTTTAGTTCACAGGGTTCCTTAGGACAGTTGGGGACATCTGACTCAAGTTGGACAGGTCCGTCGTGGGGTGGGGGTGGAGTGGGTATGATGAGATGGAGAGGTTCTCTTACAGGGCATGTGAGGGAAGAAAGGAAATAGTTGTAACCCCTTAAAATGGACTTCATCTGGGAGTCCTCACAATAAGCCTGGAGATTTCATCTCCCATTTATAGATGAATTAAAAGGATCAGAGGCATCTATTTATTTTTGCCTCTATTTTTAAGATTACACAAACTGAGTGATGGAGCTGAGAGTCAAATAGGGATTTGGCTCACACCTGTGCTAATATAAACCAGGTTACATTGGATGCCATTTCCCTGCTTTTTAGAAACCCCAGCACGTTTCCCAGGTCCCCACTACTAGATCAATAGGTATTCTGTTCTGCTTTGTGCACTGGACATGAAAGTGCAAAGGGAAGCTCTGAAAGTCTCCTCTTTTTATTCATTTCTTTTGAGAAAGATGAGAGCCTGTGGTTCTGTCACCACATCCCCAACTGTTTATGTGCTACTCTGCTCAGTCTCAATGGGGGAAGCAGGCAAATGTAATGTTTCCATAGTGATACAAAGGGAGACAGGAAAAGAACCAAAACCCAATAGTTTCCCCTTCTCTCCATCTCCCACCTCCATGCAAATATAAACAGGTTTCAGTTGCCTCAAGAATGGCCCCAGCAAAAAAAAAAAAAAAGAAAAAAGAATGGGCCCAGTAGAACCCTAGACACTAATGTCAAGTCAAATGTTTAATTCCAGTTAGTCAGGGTTACAGTTAGCCATGGCAAGTTCCACTTGGTCACAGGTAGTAGCAACAGAATTCTTCACATAGTAAACTCTGGGAAGTGGTGAAATAGACTTCTGGGCAGAGTACAGAAGGATGTGGTGCCAGGGATCTAAGATTGGGAACCTGGAGAAACCAGCTGAGCATCTGCCTCCATTCCAGGCCTCTGAGCTAGGGCGCAGTTAATCTGGGATTGGGTCATGGCTAAAGCCTTTCTAGAGATCACTGGTTTCTCCACTTGGCACTATTCCCAGGATGTCCCAATCCCATCATTCTTGTGGCTGAGATGGAGCTCCAGTACTGCTATAGTGGTGCCTGGTTTGAAGAACAGTTTGACTTCCTTGGGTGAACTTGTACCAGTAGTCTGCCTAGGACAAGGCCAGTTGTCCCTATGAAGCTACCTTCAGAGGGGTTTAGAAATGTGGTTTTCTGTTGCTTTGAGTCCCATCAGCCTATCTGGAAATGCTTTCTAACTTGGAAGGGGCCAGATGCATCAGACCTTATTTTAGTAGTGGTTTAAATTTTCAGTCGCTTCAGGAAATGGCTCTCGGGGCTTAATAACTGCTGAGCTGTTGGACTTGTCTGCAAGCACAGTGGGGAAGCTGACCCAGCATTACAAATGAGAAAGGCAGTGCATTGGAGCTAGGGGTCACAACCTAGCTTTTCTACTCTGAATGACAACTCACCAACCCACACTGAGCCTCAGTTTCCTCAGTGGTAGGACAGGTGTACTTAGCTTTTATGGAATTATTGAGGGTGATTAGATTAAACAGTAAGTAAAGTCCTCGATCATTTTGCAGTACTACCTTTATAAATAACAAGGGAAGTGATAAAAATTCCAGAAGGAGGTACTTAATAAATAATAGCCACATGCCCTAACACTGTGTGACCTTGAACTAGTCACTTCATCTCTCAGTTTTCTATCTGCAAGGGATATAGTATCCCCTTCACAGAAGTCTTGTGAAAATTGAATGACAAATCAAAAGCCTTGAGCCCAAACCATGGCAGGAGTAAGAACAATAAAGATTCTCCATGTTTATGCAAGAAGGGATAAGATGAAGAATTTAACCATAAATCCTTGTATCAGTTGTGCTATGGAAAATTAAGGAATCCACACTTGGGTCCCAGTCAGGCAGGAGATCCTGCTTTCGGCACAGCTCTTTTCACCTTCTACCTGCTTTGACTTGCTCTCTCCTGATCCAGCTCAGCCCCAGCTCCAGACCCCTCTCTGGGTAAGTGCTCCCAAAATCCTGCACAGCGTCCTCGCATATTCCATTCTCATTCTCCACCTCACAGACTCATCAAATTCCTCCTATTGGGGTTGGGAGGAGCTCAGCTCTCCAGAGAGAACCCCTTTCCAATAAGGCTCCCCACTTGGCCTTAAAGAGCTAACTACCAGTTTATTTAGAAAGTGGTCCTGCAGCTCTTTAGAAATATCTGCAGAAGACAGCTCAGAATTCTGTTTTTATTCACCAGATTGCCAATGATTGTATTGATGTGTGCTGCTTTCACCCCTTAAAAATAATGTACTTGAAGTCTAGGACTATGAGGGGCAGTATGCTCAGTGTTTAGTATCTTAGCTCTGACCTCACACCAATTGCAGACATTTCTAAATGATGGTCAATGCAACCACTCTGGGAAATTGAACTTAATGCCTCTGAGTGACTGGAGTAACCATGCCTTGAATCAAATCAAATGTTGGTGTAGACCAAATTTAGACAACCATCTAGTAGTTTTAGAAAATGTAGTTTTCATTTTTGATTCAAAATGGTTCCCTTGAGGAGGAAAATCTTTTTTTTTTTCTTTTTTGAGGTAGGAAGACTTGAAAAAAAATTGGAGAACAGGTAAGGATTTAGCAAATTAGGTTCAGCTTGAAACTAATGATATTTCAGTGTATCTGTTGGTATTCTGTGTCTAGTTTTGATCATTTTTTTATTACCTGGTCCATTTGCGAACTCCCTTATGAGCCAATTGGAGTAGCAAGTGCCAGCTACATCTTTGGTACAAGGCTGCTACTGGGGGATACCAGTAAGTCCATGAGCCTGTGTTCTTTATCTGAACCAGGGAAGGTGAAACCTGTCATCCCAGAAGAAGGACTTTCTTGAAAAATGTTGCTTTTTAATGGCTCTTATTCTGGAATCCATAGAAGGTAAATTTGCCTTTTAGGTACTCAGGCTGACAGATGATTTCATTATAAATTGCAGTTATCTGAAGGATTAAAAACTATGTGTTAGTTGTTTTAAAAAAAAAGAAAGCTCTTTATATAGCAATATGGATTTTTTCCAAGAAAAAAATGGCAAAACTATTTTATATGCTATACTTTGAGTTAAAGAGGAAATAAATATATTTGTTTATATATTTATAGATTATTTCTGTAAGTAGACGGAAACAGTTGGTAGCAAGGTAACATTATTTGCCCTGGGGTCTGGGAACTGGGTGGCTGAGGGATGGGTGGGAGGAAGATTTTTATTGTATACCTTTATATCTTTTGAATTTGAATGTATTTTCCATTTAAGAAATAAAAATTAAAGATAACTGAAGATAAATTTTAAAATTGATAGAGGGACTACTGAAAAAAAAAATGTTGTATGAAGGAGGGTGGACTCTTAGCTCTGTGCCAACCCCTCCGAGACCTAGAAGCAAATTGTACAAGCATAGAAAGAACAATCTTGTCCAGACAGTGGACTCACAGTCATGACCAAGTCAGTCTTTGTTGTATTACTCCTTGTAGAAATGCTGCAGCATTAGGATGTGTGCTCTTCAGGAGAACATGTGAAGTAGACTGTAAAGGGAAAGATGACTGAACCATAGTCTGTTCTCTATGGTATGAGCTGTTCTTTTTGAAAGCAAAACCTCGCCTGTCCCTCCCTGTCCTATGAAGCCTCCCTCAATCCCACGATCCTGGTGTCTCCACCTTTGCCTATACCCATTATCACTCTCATGATGAAGTGGGAGAGCTTGATTCTTGTCTCCTGGAGTCGAAGAATGAATCTCGCGACAAAGAGTGAGTAAAGCGATAGAAATTTATTAAGCAAGGGTTCAGAGGGAGCTGTCAGGGGTGAGAGGGGTCCCGACAGGGTTGCCAACATGGGCCTCCACTGACAGTCTTTAATTTAGAACTGACCAGGGAGCTTGTGGCCTTGTCATTCTTGTGACGTCTTGGTTTGAGTGAGGACTGATGATAACATCTTTAAGAGCTTCCTTTTGGGTCTGGTTATCCTTTGTTGTTCACAGGCAGCTGTCATTAAAAAAAAAAAATATATCTTCTCCACCCATACTTAGGCCAGAGTGCTCTGGTTTGTCCCCTTATCTCTTATATCTCAGCACTTTGGGGATTTTGCGTCCTGAGCCTGATTCCATGGCTCCCTACCCATCTCTCCCTACCAAGCCCCGCCTGTCTCTTACTCAATGGCATTTTGCAGCTAAGGACCCACAGACCATGGGCTGAGGTCTACTTCTTATTCCTACCCCTTAGACATTGAGCGTTCGGCATGCTCTTGACTGGATACTCTTACCGGCCATCACCTACATGATTTCATCCACAGAACTCTGCAGAACCATTACACAAACAAGGAAGCAGGCCTCTAGACATTCCTCAGGGGTCACTCAGCCAGAAAGAGGCAGCATTGGGATGTGAACCCAGGTTCACCTGACTCTAAGGTCACCAGACTCCACAGCATGTTACTAACCGCTGCACAACCTACTTGAGAAGGCAGGGTCCAGCGCTTGAGCCGCTGAGGAGATGGTGTGGTAGTCTCCCTGAGGACAAGCGCTGTCCCTGACTTACTTCTCCTTGGGAGGCGCTAGGCATCGGTGGCAAAGGCAGGAAACCCGTGGTTTGGAGAACAGGAGATCTTTGTGACTCGCCAGGTTTTCGAATAACACTGAATTGCATCTTGAGAAAGGAACAAAATGCCAAAATGCTAGCCCTCTGCGTCGGCACTATCCTCGCAAGCAGTCGGGCTGCTCCTGAGGGCAGTTTTCCACAGACAGTCCTCTGTTATGCTTGCAGGGGACGGAGGAGTCGGCCGCAGGAGGAGCGAGCAGCCGGGCCGAGCCACAGTGCGGCCTTTGTTCAGCTGTGGGCCTGCTCCTGCGCCCCGGCCTGCCGGATTCAAATCTGTGCCTCAGCGACGGGACGCGTGACAGCGCATCACACCCTACAGCAGCCGTTTGGGGACGGCTTTTGTTTGCATTGTCAAATCTCCGTCTGCCAGGTTACTGCTCTTTGCTCTCCCTAAACACAACTGGCAGGGTTTGAAAGAGGAGCTCAAGCCGAGCTCCAGGAGTCCTGAGGAAGGCCGGCCTGTGAGCGGGAGCCCCAGGCCTCTCATGGGTCAAGAGCAGGGACTCAACCACCGTCAAAGCTGTTTGTGGTCTAAAGCCCTAAGTGAGATGAACGAGTAAGAAATTGCCATGCTGGTTCTTTTACTCCTTCATTACAGAAACTTTGAATGGGACCAGACTTCACGTCTTCCAACCAGCGTATTTTCTCCTGCTTTACCTTACCGGAGACCAAATCATCATCATCACTATGGACAAAAGGTAGTTATCCCACGTCCAGTCACATTTGAGTCATTTAGCTTCAAAAGCTGGATGAAGCCACCAGCACAGCAGAGATAACCCTAGACACTTGGGTTGATTAATTTGTTCTTTTGTCAACACATATGTAGTGAATTCCTAACTTCCAGGCATTGGTCTGGGCACTAGAATATAGCAATAAACAAAATCAGCCCACATAACCCGCCCTCATGAACTTGTATTCCAATGGGAGGAGATACAATACTCAAATTTGTGAAATATATAGGTGGTGATAGGGGGAAAAATAAAGTGGAGAAGGGGGGGTATGAGTAGTGAGGGGTGGGAGAATTTGTTGTTTTAAGTGGCCAGGACAGGCCTCCAACCTGAAGTAAGGAACTAAAGGATCTAAGTGTTGAACCATGTTAATACCCAAGGGAAGAACTTTCTAGAACGCTAACAGCAGGTGGAAAGGCCCTGGGGTGGGAAAGCTTACCTGGAATGTTAGAAGCCCATCAGGGAGATGGGATGGGATGGGTGTGGGAATAGGGTGTGGGAGGTGGAGGGTAGAGGCGGTGGTGGTGCAGGGCTGAGCGGAAGAGTGACTCCCAGAGGTGGGGGGATCCAGATCATAGAAGGCCATATACAGTGTTGTGAGGACTTTGGCTTTCTCTCTGAGATGGGGAACCTCAGGAGGGTTTGAGCAGAAAAAAATCTCATGATTTACTTCGAGTTGTGACAGGGCCACTTTGGCTGACCTATACGGGGTAGCAAAGGCAGAAACAGGGAGACCAGCTAGGAGACTTTATGATAATCCAGATATGATGGGGCCCACACTAAGGTGGAAGCAGCAAGAGCAGCCTCCTCAGTGGAAGCTGAAGAAGTCAGGTTGAGTTCCTTGACCAGGGCACCATGTCCCCAGTGTGGAGCTTAGCAAGCCCAAGCATAGCATCTCCCTTTGCTTTCTAGCCTTCATGGCTGATGATTGCCCTTTCGATGGATAACTTCTTTATAGTTTAGTGATCTATCTTGCTCTGATTCAAGGGCCATCCGTTCTCCTTTGTTCTCTCTTGATGTATTAAATACTGATTTTATAACTTGGCGCTCAGAAAATTCTTACGTTCTTAGGGGCCACCTCATCACTGTTCCCCCACCCCCAGGTATAGTAGCCTGCCTAGAGAGGTCTGAACAGAAAGTTCACTTCCAAGGTTCTGGGGCGGTGGGCGGAGTGGGGGCAATCCATATGTCGGCAGGAGATTGGCCATCCTGGTTATAGCCAAGAATCTTTGCTTTCTCCAGCACAGTTATATCTGCCTGGTTGCCACAGTGGCCCCGCTGACCAGTGCTGGTGTCTCCAACATAGAGGCTGAGGGCTCAGCAGATGTCTCTCCATCCACCCTGGGGACCTCAGAACTGCCTGGAGGAGGGTGTGGCCATGTGACATTTGCAAGTGGAATGGACAAACTTTAACAGACTGTTCGTAATTCTTTTTTTTTTTTTAACTTTTATTTATTTATGATAGTCACACAGAGAGAGAGAGAGGCAGAGACACAGGCAGAGGGAGAAGCAGGCTCCATGCACTGGGAGCCCGACGTGGGATTCGATCCCAGGTCTCCAGGATCGCGCCCTGGGCCAAAGGCAGGCGCCAAACTGCTGCGCCACCCAGGGATCCCTGTTCGTAATTCTTTTGGATGCTTCTCCCTCCCTTCATGTGCAAACATCTGGCCCATTGCCCTTGGTGGTTGGTTGTGGTTGGGCCTTCACTGTGCCCTGTGCTCTGCCTGCTGGCCAGGGTGCCTCTGCTATACCCCACAGTATCAGTGAGACTTTTTATTGAAACTTCCTTTTGCTGCCATTTGTTGATCTTTTTTTTTTTTTTTTTAAACCATTGTTTCCCTTTTAACAACTATCTGCAAATGAGTTAATAAGACTTTAGAGGATTCCTTTGCCAGTCTCTCCTACTTTCAGGATGGTATTTTTTGGCCCTGGCTTTCCATTAGCATCACCTGGGGAACTTTTTTGGCCCTGGCTTTCCATTAGCATCACCTGGGGAACATGAAGATGCCTGGACCACACTCTAAACCCACTGAATCAGACTCTAGAGAGTGGGGCAGAGGCTCCGGTATGTTTTAAAAGCCTCCCTTGCCCTCCCCACCTGATGATCCTGATGCACAACTTTGCTTTCTTTCTTGAAGGCAATATAAACAGGGCCTAGCACCAGCAGGCTGTTTGGGCTGCTCATTTTCTAAGGCGCTCAAAGGTCCTCTCTTGTCTAAGTGAGGTTATATGGAGAGTCAGAGAGAATCAGTGAAAGGACTGAAAGAAGAAAACATTCATTATGTAAATTTAAATGTCTGTTCCATTACCAGAACACATGGCCTGCAATGAACTATGAATTAATATAATTTTAGTCTGTAATCCATTTGAAAAGCACAATTTTATTTCATTGTATTTTGTATGGGTTAAGAGCAGTGAACTGTTAAATACAAATGATTAAAATATACCACAAAATGTTTTTCAGTCTTTAATGCATCGAGGTTTTAGAGAACTGGAAGTGGTTCCAGCTTGCCTGGTGAAAAGGGGCTCCTCTGGGAAACAGCCAGGGCCTGGAGGAAAGAGTACGGGGCAGCGAATCCCAGGAGCCAGGTCTTCCTTCTCTGGCCCTGAGACTCTGGGCAGATCCCTTAATCCTCCTGCAAGGAAGGTTCCGTGATTCTATTATGAAGGCGTGGAAACCGGTTCAGAGAACACAAACCAGCTAATTCTGTAAACGTCTTTGTGCAGCGTTTTTAGAGTTGACCGGTTTTCTCCTGTGCCACCCCACCCACACACCACACTGGACATCATGCCAGCTAGCCTTTTGTAAGCTGTTTCCTCCGCCAGTGAGGCCTTCCAAGTCTTCTTTGTCTGGCTGAATCCCACTCCTCCTTTGGGACTGGATTCAGGCATTTCCTCCTCCTGGCAGCTCTCCCTGTCCCGCCTTCCTACCCTAACTCAGTGAGGTATCCCTCCCTCCCTGTGCTCCCAAGGTGCCCATGCTTTCCTCTGCCTTGGCCTTTCTTACATTTAATAGAATTCTCGTGCCTGCTTCTCCTCCTTCTCCACTCAGTCAGTACTTTCCCGTGGTTAGCACAGTGCTTGGCATATTTATAGATTTATTTGAAGAATGAAATAAGACTGGGTGACCCAAAGGTACTACCGTCCCCATGTTGTGTTCTATTTGCTGTGCATTTACAAGCAGGACAATTTGTTAACAGGAATTTCTTTGGTATAATTTTCCTTTTATTTTAAATTGATTGACAAGATCTTGCCAAAAGCAGAGGGAGAGGTTACCTCTGGCAGCCCTCTCTTTGGTGAAAATCTAAAATCTTCAACATCCATGGTAACGACACAATGTTTTATCAAGCTTTTATTGATAGGCTTCGGGTTGCTTACAGATTTTGTCACAAATAATGTTGCCCTGAACTTCTGTGGCCATTGTATGCGTTTCCTATTGTTGCTGTAACAAATCATTATGAACCTGGTGGCTTAAAACAACGCAAATTATAATCTTCCAGTTCTGGAGGTCAGAAATCTAAAACAGATTTCATTGAGCTAAAATCAAGGCATCAGCAGGGTTGCATTTGGCTCTGGAGGCTCTTGGGGGAGAATCCTTTTTCTTGCCTTTTTTAAAAGCTTCTAAAGACTGCTATATCCCTTTGCTTCTGGCTCCCTTCCACCTTAAAAACCAGTAAATGTGGTTGAGTCTTTTCAAATAACTCTTACACTGACTCCTTGGCCTTCCTCATAGAGATTTAAATGACCCTCAGGGTTACATAGGGCCCACCTGATATAATCCAGCAGCATCTTTTTTTTTTTTTAAGATTTTATTTATTTATTCATGAGAGACACACACAGAGAGAGAGAGAAAGAGGCGGAGACATAGACACGAGGGAGAAGCAGGCTCCATGCAGGGAGCTTGACGTGGGGCTCAATCCCAGGACCCCAGGATCAGGCCCTGAGCTGAAGGCGGTGCTAAAGCGCTGAGCCACCCAGGCTGCCCCAGTCCAGCAGCATCTTATATTAAGGTCAGCTGATTAGCAACCTTAATTCTATCTGCAATCTTTATTATCCCCTGTCATGAACATGACATATAGCTTCTCAGGTTCTGGGGACTAGGATATAGACATTTCTAGGGGACCATTATTCACTTTGCCACAGTCCTATATCTTTGACATTTGTATGATCATCTCTGTGGAATAAATTAACAAGAAATGAACTTACAGAGTTGTGGGGAGGGGGAGAATGCACAAAAGATTTTAATTGCCCTCTTAAAGGTTTAAAATTTCTATTAACACTTGTATTCAAGCCCCTATTTCTTCTCACCCTGACCAATTCTGAATATTTTAATGTTTTAAATCTCTGCCAATCCTGTTGTTTAAAATCAATTAGTATACAGAATTTGAAAACTAAACAAATCTGAGATATGTTGACATTAAGAAGCTGATGAGATGCAGAAGTATCTATGATCCAAAAGCTGATCTTTTTTGCATTCTCTAAGTACCATCAGTTGATGAATAAAGATGTGGCACTGAATCAATAGTAAGGGAAATACACTATGACCAGTATTTTCTTGTTAGCCATTCACAGATTTATTAATTTACTAATTAGTCCATTAGTATCTATCATACTCTTAATGCATGCCAGGGACCACCTGACCTCTAGGAATTTACAAGCAGTAAAAGAACTAAGTTACAAGTGATGGCAGATGATTTGAGAATTGACTGTACTTGTGTAAAATCTATCCATACAATTCACATGATCTCATAATGGATCATCTTTATTTTTGACAACTTCACACTTTTACCTAAATAGTTGGGAATCATGCAATATCAAAATATAACATACAGTTGCCAAAACTTTGAGTGTGAAAATTTGTCAAGTTTCAAAAAGTCATCTAAAAAACTGATTAACTGAATTAAGCTGGTCACAAAAAGGCAAGTTCCACTCATATGAGGGGCCTAGAGTTGTCAAATTCACAAAAAGAAAATAGAATGGTGGTTGCCAGGGGCTAGGGAGAGGGGATAGTGGAAGTTGTTTAATGGGTAGAGCATTCTAGTTTTGCAAGATGAAGAGAGTTCTAGAGGTTGGTTGCACAATAGTGGGAATGTACTTAATGCTACTTAAACAATACACTTAAAAAGGAATGAGACGGCAAATTTTTTGTCATTTATGTTTTACCACAATTTAAAGAAAAATCTAAAAAAAAAAACCAACATGAAAAAATGCTCAACATCACTCAGCATCAGGGAAATACAAATCCAAACCACAATGAGATACCACCTCACACCAGTCAGAGTGGTTAAAATTACAAGTCAGGAAACAACAGATGTTGGCAAGGATGCAGAGAAAGGGGAACCCTCTTGCACTGTTGGTGGGAATGCAAGCTGGTGCAGCACTCTGGAAAACAGTATGGAGGTTCCTCAAAAAGTTGAAAATAGAACTACCCTGTGACTTAGCAATTGTACTACTGGGTATTTACCCCAAAGATACAAATGTAGTGATCCTAAGCAGCAGCTGCACCCCAATGTTCATAGCAGTAATGTCTACAATAGCCAAACCATGGAAAGAGCCCAGATGTCTGTCGACAGATGAATGGATAAGGAGGATGTGGTATATTTATATCTACAATGGAATACTACTCAGCCATCAAAAATGATATCTTGCCATTTGCAATGACGTGGATGGAACTAGATATCATACTAAGTGAAAATAAGTCAATCAGAGAAAGACAATTATCATATGATCTCATTCAAATGTGGAATTTAAGAAACAAAACAGGATCATAAGGGATATAAGGCTGATGAATCACTGACTTCTACCTCTGAAACTAATAATACATTATATGTTAACTAATGAATTTAAACATATAAAAAAGAGTTAAAAAAAGAAACCCAATTGGTTATCTACTAAGCAGTCATGAGAGGAAGTTACTACAAACATTTTTTGAGTACCAACCATGCTGAACATTTCCAAGCATCATCTCATTTAATCCTCACAATGACCCTGGGTGGTAGGGATAATTGACCCTATGTTGTAGATGAAGAAACTAAGTAACTTGCTTGCGCAGAGTCACCCAAACTGGGATTTGAGCCTAATTTGTCTTTGTCCTGAATCCTCATGCTTGACAATTAAAGGTCACGTGTGAGATGAATGTGATTTCCATCGAGCACCATCCAAAGTATTCTCTAACGTAGAAATGCTCTTATTAAAAACAACACAAGAACACAATTACTTAACTAGGATATAAAATTCCTAGAAACATGAACTGGCTTCTCCAGCTAAGGTTTATCTTACTAAATAATTATAGCTTTCACTTCCTACCCACCCGCCCCAACATTTCCTCTTTTCTCATTCTTTGTGTCTTTCATTATTAATGTCTGCATCAAGGTCACATAGAGCAGTACAATCCATATTGAGGTAACAGAATTAAATTTGTCCCTGCCTGTACCATTCTTTCATTCAGAGTAGGCTGGGAAAGATCTGTAACGGACAAAGGACATGCCCCTCCTGTCTCTGCTCTGATACAGGCCCTCAATGATGTCACATAAAAAGTCATTTCCTGCTTGATTCTTATCTGTAGTGCTGACCAAATTAATAGCTTTACTTGTGTGTAATGGAATTTGGAAATACAAGTAAAATCACTTCCTATTGGGGTTTATAGTTAAGTCCTTTAAAGTTCATGTACTGGATGCTTTTTTGTCTCTGGAGACCATGAGGTCGTTTGATGTAGAAAAGGAACAAGCCATAATTCATAAAGGAACAGGCTGAAATCCAGTGACAGTCGTGGTTTACCGTCTATCTATGTTCTGGTGAACGTATTTCCAAATCACAAACCTGCTTAAGATTTGCAAGGAGTAAAACCTGACTTACACTAGCATGCAGGTTTTAAATGTAATTAAAAGGTTTGGCTGTTGTTAAAAACCAAATCACTACATGTGGCTCTTTGAAGAAGTCCTCAGCAGCGTAGGGCAATGACAAGATCACCAGACTTATAGTCCTATTTTGACAAGAGGATCTGGAGCTGACTAACCCAGAGGAGACTGTGGCACCGAGTGACAAAGCATGTGTGTGAAAATGTAAACTGTCAAGCATATTCCCCAGGGTCCCTATTCCATAAGGAGAGAGAGAGTGGCGCCCGAATCTGGGGACCAGGCTGGAAATTGAGTAGTCACTACCAAAGAGGTGGCCTCTAAGTTAACATTTAATCAGTTATAAATGTCCATATTTAGATGGCTCTATAATCAATAGTCAAACTAGCAAATCAACCTTCACTGAAAACCATTTGCCTCCTTTACCCCTTTTTATTATCATAAATTCTTCCCTTTGTCCCCCAAAATGTATCCATTCATTGTCAAATGCCAAAATAGGGTGCTTTTTATGCAAAAGATGGAGAGTGACATTTGCTCTGCAGAATTAATGGCCTTGAGAATGAAAATACTCAGTCTACTGACTCTCGACTTTTAAATAGAACTTGTGTCTTTATTATTCCCCTTATCAACAGGAAGCAGATATACAACGGACAGAACTTGATGCAAAGCAACAAGTTTTAAAATTTACGTATTTTTCTTCAGACTGTGATTATTTTTGGAAGCTTGACATCCAGTTTGGCTTTTTCTAAAATGATGTTTTTATTTCTCTGATGATAAGATTAATACATGATAAATAACACCTGATAGAGGAAAATATTATAAAAACGATCGCTACTATTTTTTGAGCAGTTTTACTTTACTAGGCACCTGGCCCCCTGACCTTGCCGACCCTCAGGCAGCACTGTGGGGAAGGCATGGATATTTCTCCCTTTACTGACAAAGATGCTTAGGCACCAACGCTCAGTGAGAGTCCCAAAGGAAAAGATGAAGCGGATTTAAATCCTGGTCATCGAACTCCAGAGCCTGCATTCTTCACAGCAATAGATTCTTTGATGTTTGCTTCTTGTTTATAAATAGGGAGACAGAAAAATGTGGTGTTAGATGTAAACATTCTTTATACCATATGAGTAGAATATAGTGGTTATGGGAAAAGGAGGAAAAGAAAAGGGACCATCTCTCCGCTGCCTTTGGAGGCATGGCCTCCAGCTAGGCTCCACCTGACACTCCACCTTGCTATCCCGTAGAGGTAGCTACGACCGTGGCAGGCTGACCAACCTCTCAAGAGGCCTCTGGAGTCCCTCTCCTACAGTTCATGTATGATCTCATCCATGATTTTGTATGGATCTTTTTGTATGTCTCTTTCTATTTGAAGCAATTTGAGCAATTTCACTCTTCTGTGGCTGAATCCCAACTGATGTGACGTATACATGGGTATATGATTTCTATAGTTGGAATCCAACACAGATTTATAAACTGCCTTTCTCAACTTAATATTTTCTCATAAACATTTAAAAAAATTGGGGGCACCTGGGTGGCTCAGTCGGTTGAGCACCTGCCTTTGGCTCAGGTCATGATCCCAGGGTCCTGGGATTGAGCCCAGTGTGTTGGGCTCCCTGCTCAGTGGAGAGTCTACTTCTCCTTCTCCCCTCTGGCCCTCCCCCTCCTCACTCATGTTTTCTCTATCTCAAATAAATAAATATTTTTTTTAAAAAAGAAAAAACATTTAAAAAATTTCCAAATCAAATGTTTGCCAAGAGGGTAATATTCATTCATATAAATGTGGCAACATTTACTTTCTGTTCCTTTGTTAGTAGACACTTAGATTGCCTCCAGATTTTTACTTCTTATAAATAGGTATTTCTTTGACACAACGTATTAGTTTTACATTGCTGCTATAACATTAGTACAGACTTGGTGGCTGAAACCACAAATAACAAACTGATATTGCATTTTTGTAGGCCGGAAGTCCAAAATGAGCTAAAATCAAGATCTTGCCAAGGCTGGAGTCTCTAGGAAAAGACGCATTTCCTTGCCTTTTACAGCTTCCTGAAGCTGCCCACATTCCTTGATGCATGGCTCCTTCCATCTTGAAAACCAGCAATGGCTAGTTGACTCCTTATACTGCATTACACTGATGCTGACTCTTCTGTCCTCCTCTATCACTTAATAAGGATCCCAGTGATTACATTGGGACTACCTAGATAATCCCAAATAATCTCTCCATCTCAAAATCATCTGATTAGCAATGTCAATTCCCTCTGCAACCTGATTCCCCTCTGCCATGTAATATAACATATTCACAGGTTCCAGGGATTAGGACATGTGCGACCACTTGGGGAAACCATTATTTCACCTAGCACATGCAATAATTCTGCTTCTAGGAGTCTACCTTGCAAGAAGAATCAGAAATGCAGATAAAGGAACTTTTTAAGGCTCCTGACATGTCAAATGCAATTACACAAACTTATATCCCATTTGCAAATTTAAAAAACTCCCATCTCATTCTCAGCACACCATTGTTAGCATAAAATAATGCTGTTTCTCAATATCTTCTTGACATAGAAATTTATTAATAAGTACAATACCCATGTGTGATAGAAAATTAAGAGAGTACAAGAAAGTTCATAGTGGAAAGTAAGTCTCCTGCTTGCCTGTATCCTCTGGTCTCCCCCAGAGGCTACCACTGATGTTAGATTTTTATATATCACTGTAGAGACATTCTCTACATATATAAACACATGTAATGAGTCACTCCTTTTTACACAAATGGTGATATACTGTGCCCATTTTCTGCTCTCCTCATAGGTTTTTGAAAGAGGATTGATATGGGTAAACAACTATACAATCTCTGATCTAAAAATTCTGTATGTTCTAAAATAGCCACAATTAATTATGATTTATTTTATTATAGTGAGTGATGAAGCACATAGAGACCTTCTAATCCTTTACTCAAAACCATGAGTGAGTGCAAGAGTGCCTGGGTGGCTCAGTTGGTTAAGCATCTGACTTTTGATTTTGGCTCAGTCATGATCTCAGGGTCGTGAGACTGAGCCCTGCATTGGGCTGGCACTGGGTGTGGATGCTGCTTAGAATTATTTCTCTCCCTCTGACCCTTCCCCCAGCTCAGGAGCGTGCACACTTACTTTCTCTCTTTCTCTTAAAAAAAAAAAAAAGCATGAGTGCGTTAGGATTCTACTTTGTGTAGATGGAAAGTTTCAATGGGCAAAGTTCAATCTGAGGACAGGCACATGCAACTCCATTACTAGAGCTGAATGTTGTGTTTATACTATGAAAATGGATGGTGTGTCCTGTAATAGGGAAACAGGAGCTATTTCTAGCTGAGAGAAACTTACAATAATATATCAAAATGCAGAATAAAGCAGATTTCACTACTATGAATTCATATTTTCATAAAGAATTACAGTGTCACCACATATAATAACCACTTCCTGACACTGTATGGCATTCCCCAACTGTGTTCTGGAAGCTAATAATTTTAGCGGAGAAAAAAATCTATTATCAAAGAAATTCAACCAAGCTACCTTATATTCAAATAATAATCAGTTATAAAACGGAGAGGAAAAAAACATAATAATCATACTAGTAGCAAGAAATGAACACATAGGAATAAATATTAAATAGATATAAAGTAAGCTATGAAATTACATGAGAATATTAAAGAGGGTGAATACACCCACGTGCACACTAAAATGGGGGTGGGGTGCGGAGGTGTGGTTCTCAGGAATTGTGTGTGAGAACAAAGGTCACTGAGAATGAGTAAGAGTGAGATTTTTCTGGTCCAGGAAAGGTTAGTGAGGGTGGTGTATGAAGCTATCAAAGATGTATAAACATGGAAGACCAGCCAGAGGGGTCTCAGAACAGACAGAGAATATCATACGAATTGTAAAGTAGATGGGTTTGGGGCTTTCCCCAGACCCAAACTGCCTTGCCTGGGAATTGAAGAGGTTTCATTTTGTCAAGGCAATGTGATGGAAGAACAAAAGGAAGAAGCTGGAAGTATTTGCCTTGCTTTCTACCACATGTCTTCCTCTCTAGAAACCAGAACCGCATAAATAGTTAACTCTACCCAAATACCTACTGACGGGCAGGCGGGTACACAGAAGTTCACAAATTTAGCAGAAGTAGGCTGTTAATAGAGTAATGTCACCCTGGAGGATACCCAGAAAGTATCTCACGTTGGCCCAGCAGAGCTCAAAGCACCTTGGCACCCACTTCTTGCCTGGTCTCTTGAGACTCTTTCCACCTGTGTGGAGGCCACTGGGTGTCTTTGTGCCTGGGATCTTTGGCATGGTATGTTCTGTGGAAGTTGGAAGGGAAGGCTGGGTCCCTGGGATTGGGAATTTATCTGTGTAATGAGTGCCTTTCTCCCTGATGTACTATTTGCTTTTAAAGTTTCCTTAGAAACCATGCATATAATACTTAACTCACCCTTGGCTCCATTCTGACATTTTTTTGTCTAAGTCACAAGGACTGTTCTTTTCAATTGTGGCCTTTTGGTTCTCCCTGCTTTCCCTTGGTTTCTAAAGTGTGGCCATTCAAGAGGGCCAAGGCCTCATTTGTCATGCCAAGATTTGTGTTTGTGCTCTTGGCAGGACGTGTTGTTAACCTTTGAGTACTACATCTCTGAAGGAAAAGGATATGCTCCAGTGACACACTTTATGTTAGAAATGTTGTTAGCAGTGGCAGACATAACATCAGCAGCACACAGGCCCAGTCCTGTGGTGTGTGTGTGGTGGGGAGGCACCCCCATACCAAGCCAGTGAAGACATGTAAACTGTCTCCTTCCCTGCCAGGGGAGGGAAGCCACAGCACCCAGTCTCCATCTTCCAGGCCCTCAATGTTTACTCCCACTTCTTCTTTTTTTTTTTTTTTAATTTAAATTCAATTTGCCAACATGTAGTATAATGCCTAGTGGTAATCTCATCATGTGGCCTTCTTAATGCCTGTCACCTAGTTACCCCATCACCCCACCCACCTACCCTTCTGCAACCCTTTGTTTGTTTCCCAGAGTTAGGAGTCTCTTGTGGTTTGTCTTCCTCTCTAATTTTTCCCCACTCAGTTTCCACCCCTTCCCTAGGGTCTCTTTTGCTATTTCTTATATTACACATATGTCACTCCCACTTCTCTTGTCCTTTCCACCTGCACCCCTCCCCACACTGCTGCATAATCACTGCCCTTCCCCATCCCCAAAGAACAGGGTGGTTGTCTGAACTCTGGGCCCGTCCACCTGAAGGAGGCAAGCGCCAGAGAAGTGCCTCCTTTTCAGTCACTGCTACTTCCATATGACCCACCCCTGAAGGGACTAAACTCAGATCTGGGATTTGTAGTCTACTTAGCTCAAACAAGCAAAATAATTTGTGTGTTGATTATGGCTACTCTACAGAGATGTCTCAACTTTTACCAAGAGTCTTCCATTACTTGTGGCTGAAAACACAACCACGATATTTCAGTGGTACCTTTTTTGTCTAAATGAAAATCATTTTCTTTTTTCCTGATTAAGGAATATGAACTCATTTTAAAGAGTTTTTAAAATATAGAGAAATATAAAGAAGAGTGTACCCCCCTCCCCAAATAATCTCCAACAGTTTGAGGTCAAACTTCCTAGGTTTTTCCTGTGCATGCACATATATTCAGACTTTATAAAAAATGTGACTGTACTATTCATGATGTTTATTCATGATCTATTACCACATGAGATAACCTAAGACTCAGAGATACAGAATAGGAACCACCTTGTTATGGCTCATGAATTCTCTGGATGAGGAGTTTGGACTGGAGGCAGCAGGAATGGCTTGCATCTGCTCCATGAAGTCTGGGATCTCAGCTGGGAAAACTCAAATGGCTAGGAATAATTGAAATGTCTGGGGTCTGCAAACCTCTGGAGGCTTCTTTCTTCATTCTCAGAACTAGCACCTGGAATTGGAATTCTGAGCCCAGCAGGGATTGGTGACTACATGTGGCTTTTCCACATGGCTTGTGCTTCCTTACAACATGGTAGCTTCAGGGTAGTAAGACTTCCTATATGGTGCCTTGAAGTTCTAAGAGTGAATGAGGTAGTTGTGTGGCTCTTTGTGATCTAGTCTTGGAAGTCCTATAACATCATTTCTGCCATGCTGTATTGGTCAAAGAACTCACAAGCCCACCAAAATTCAAGTGGAGGGGCCAAAGTCCCACTCTACAGGAGGAATGTCAGAGAACTTGCAGCTGTGTTTTCACATTCTGATAACCTTTTGTTATTTTCACCTAGCATGGACAGTATACTGGTTTGCATTGTGTCCCCCCAAAAGGTATGTTTAAGTCCTAATCTCACTAATGTGACTTTATTTGAAAATAGGGTTTTTGTAGATGTAATGGAGTTAAGATAAGGTCATACTAGACTAGAGTAGGCCCTAATCTAATGACTAGTATCCTTATAAGAAGGGAGAAGTTTGGACATAGGTACATGGACACATAGGGAGAAGACTATGTGAAGAGGGAAAGATTAGAGTAATATGTCTATAAACCAAGGAATATCAAGGATCACCAGCAACCACCAGAAGCTGGGAAGAGTCAGAGACATCCCCCAGAAGCTTCATTCTAAGGTTCTTGGCAGTGCTTTTGCCATTTCAAGAGATCTTTAGCTGCTCTGAACACAACACAACAGATTGGACAACTGAATCTTCAGAGAGAATATGACCCTGCTTGATACCTTGATTTTTTTATTTAGTCATTTATTTTAATTGCAGCATAGTTAACATACAATGTTACATTAGTTTCAGGCATACAACACAAAGATTTGACAATTCTATATGTTACGCTACGCTCACCACAAAATGTAGCTCCTGTCTGTCACCATACAGTGCTATTGGCCCCTATTATGTATCAGGATCGTGCTGGGCTCCATACAGTGCTATTACAATATCATTGATTATATTCCCTGTGTTGTGCCTTTTATCTCCATGACTTAGTCACTCTGTAACTAGAAGCCTGTATCTCCCACTTTCCTTCCCCCATTTTGCCCATTATCTTATCCCCCTTCCCTTTAGCAACCATCAGTTTGCCCTCTATATTTATGGGTATGTTTCTGCTTTTGCTTTTATTTTTGCTTTTTAGATTCTACACAAACGTTTAGTTATATGCTATTTGTCTTTCTCTGTCTGACTTACTTCACTTAGCATAATACCTTCTAGGTTCATCCATGTTGTCACAAATAGCAAGATCTCATTCTTTTTTATAGCTGAGTAATATTCCATTATACATATATATACCACAGGTTCTTTATCTATTCATCTACCGAGTGACACTTGGATTGCTTCCATATTTTGTCTATTGTTAATAATACTACCATAAACATAGAGGTGCATACATATTTTTTTTTAAGATTTATTTATTTATTTGTTCAGAGAGAGCGAGAGAGAGGCAGAGACACAGGCAGAGGGGGAAGCAGGCTCCACGCAGGAAGCCCGATGTGGGACTCGATCCCGGATCTCCAGGATCACACCCCCAGCTGCAGGCGGCGCTAAACCGCTGCGCCACCGGGGCTGCCCGCATACATCTTTTTGAATGAGAGTTTTCATTTTTCTCTCTGATACCTTGATTTTGGACTTCCATCCTCCATAACTGTGTGAGAATAAATGTCTGTTTTAAGCCATGACAGTGACCTTGTACTTTGTACTTGTCACAGTAGTCCCAGGAAATGGACAGTTACCCATACCTGTATAGATGTCCTTGTCATTTCATAGTTGTGCAAAGTAACCATTCAAGGCTTTATCATTATTCATTTAATCAATCTTAAATAGGTCTAAGGAATAGCCCAATAATAAGCATGAAATTATAATTTATGCAGTTAAGTGGGTGACTCATAGCCTTCCTTGGTTTTCCCCATAGGGCCACCACAGTTAGCACAGAATTGGCATTCAAAAAATATCAATGAACTTGTTATCACCACCAAGAGATTATCAGAAAACACGAAGTCTGATCACCTACAAGCATTATATTAAAGGATTCCAAATATTAAGGATTTTAAGAATGTCTTGTCATTTCTGGCGATCTGCTTGGTCAGGTGACCTCTGAAGAACAGGTTTAAAAAAAAACTTCAGCCTAAGAGAGCATTTCCATAGAGCATCAAATATTTTAAAGTGAAAGTGATTATAGTACAAAAGAGTTAAAACCCATTGTTGGGTACAGATGTGATACTTCCAGTTCCCCAGCCAAAAAAGGAGTTTTAAACATCTAAGCCTCTTTGCCAAGTGTTAAGAAATGATTCAGAAATGTAAGCCTGGCAGACGACTATGGAAACCTACCCCATGCATTATAGACCTTTTCTGCTGTTCCTTTATGACTTCTGGGTTGGATGAGGCCTCCTGTGTTTTCCTTTTCAAGTTCAATTATCTGTTTCTTGGCCCCATTTGTGACTTCCTGTACGCAGAGGGAAGGCATGGGATAAACCTGGAAAGGAACCACGGGGCTCCTCCCTTTCTCTCCTGGTGCCAAGTCAGAGCAACAGGCAGAGTGGCTAGCTCTGGAAGTGATGAGGCTGCAAGCCCTTCCAGTCTCGTGGTTTCTTTCTTCTACAGACCAGGAGTCTTCTCAAGAAGTGCCTATAGAAAAAAAAAAAAAAAAAGAAAGCCTGTCTTCATTCTAAGGTGCTTGGCAGTGTTTTTGCCATTTCCAAAGGGATCTTTAGCAGCTCTGAACATAATAGACTAGACAACTGAAGTGCAGCAAGAGTTCTTATTTCAGTCCATAAATCCACAGAAAGTTGTGCCACATGAGTAGGTGTTTATTGAGGACTAGGGGATTGGGTGGGTTGACATCTTTACTTTTTCTAAATATTTGGGAGGTGGTATCCTCGGGGGACACCCTGCCAGACACTTCCTCTTTCTGTGGGGATGAATGGAAATGTATATGCTACCTGGACAGAAAGTTCTTTCTGCCTCTGCCAGATGCCAAGTTCTGCATCTGGATGGGCAGAGCTTCTCCTTTGGCTCAGGATCATGCTGGGCTCCAATAGCCTAGAGAGACTAAATAGGTATTTGGGAGAGGGCCATTTCTGCTCCCTCCAAATAATAGTGGGTTGTTTTTTTGGCCCCTATTATGTGTCAGGCTCTAGGATTGACCAGAAAACTAATTTGGCTGGAGGGAAGAGTACTATTGCAATCATTAAGTGCCTCCCCCAGATCTAGTCCTCCCCCTCCTCCTCCTCCTTCTCCTCCTCCTCCTTTCTTCCCCTTCTTTCTTCTTCTTCTTCTTCTTCTTCTTCTTCTTCTTCTTCTTCTTCTTCTTCTTCTTCTTCTTCTTCTTCTTCTTTCTTCTTCTTCTTCTTCTTCTTCTTCTTCTTCTTCTTCTTCTTCTTCTTCTTCTTCTTCTTCTTCTTCTTCTTCTTCTCTTCTTCTTTCTTCTTCTCTTCTTCTTCTTCTTCTTCTTTCTTCTTCTTCTTTCTTCTTCTTCTTCTTCTTCTTCTTCTCTTCTTCTTCTTCTTCTTTCTTCTTCTTCTTCTTTCTTCTTCTTCTTCTTCTTCTTCTTCTTCTTCTTCTTCTTCTTCTTCTTCTTCTTCTTCTTCTTCTTCTTCTTCTTCTTCCTTCTTTCTTCTTTCTTCTCCTCCTCCTCCTCCTCCTCCTCCTCCTCCTTCTTCTCCTTCTCCTTTTTATGAGAGAGAGAGCTCACTTGAATGCATGAGTGGGGGTGGGAGGTAGGGTAGGGCAGAGGGAGAGGGAGAGAGAGAATATTAAGCAGGCTCCAAGCCCAGCGAAGATGGGACTGTATATCACGACCCTGGGATTATGACCTGTACCAAAATCAAGAGTCAGACACTTAACTGACTGAGCCACCCAGGCACCCCAAGTTCCCTTTCCTCTTTGCTGATAGAACACCAATTTTGGGGAGGAGGGCAATTGATGGGAGTGACTCCAGCTCCCCAGCCCTTGGTAATTGATTGACTCATGTTGCTATCCTCCTTTACAGCTAAAAGTGACCATGTAATTGTTCTGGCCAATGAGAATTAAGTAGTGGTCTCGTAGGGGCTTGGAGAAACCTTTTTTTGGCCTAATAAAAATGGAATATCAGACTAGCAACACTCTATTCTGTTCTGTCTTTTAGCTGCCTTGAACATGGATTTGATGTCTGAAGCTACAGCAGCCATTTTGTGGCAGTGGGAAAGAAAGGCTTAGGAAATGATCTGTGGACAAGTATGAAGGAAGGGATGAGGGCGTTCCACAGTCTCTGGCTCCAACGTGGTTGAGCTCCTGAATCAGTGGCAGTTAACTGCCAACTCCTCAGTTACTGCTGCCTAAACTAGTCTTAAGTCTTAATCACTGCATGGTTGAATGCATTTTTAAGTGATGACAGCATGCTTCTCAAATTTTATATCAAAGTGCCCCTATTAGTAGAGGTATAGTGACATGAAGCATATAGTTCAAACTGGCCTTCCATCAGCAAGAAATGACTTCAGATTTTATCTGAAACACACACACACACACAGTATTCTAAATATAATATATGGATAGTTATATTAATTTATAAAAATATTGAAATTGTTATCAAGAAAAGGGTTAGAAAGACCTTTTCTTCCACATTGTAAAATTGATGCTGGTAAAAAGCAGTTTGTTTAGCCTGGGGCTTCCTTTTTTTAATTGAGATATAATTAACATATAACATTAGTTTCAAGTGTACAACATAAAATATTACTTTTAGGGGATCCCTGGGTGGCTCAGGGGTTTCGTGCCTGCCTTTGGCCCAGGGCGTGATCCTGGAGTCCCGGGATTGAGTCCCGTGTCAGGCTCCCGGCATGGAGCCTGTTTCTCCCTCTGCCTGTGTCTCTGCCTCTCTCTCTCTGTCTATCTTGAATAAATAAAAATAAATCTTTAAAAAAAATATTACTTTTATATTTTTCTATATTTTGAAATGATCACCACAGTAAATCTAGTTAACATCTGTCACCATACATAGTTACAAAAGTATTTCTTGTTGTGTTGCAAACTTTCTAGATTTATTCTCTTAGCAACTTATACATATACAGTGCAGTGTTATTAACTCTAGCTACCATAGTGTACATTATGGGACTTTGAGTAGTCCCTGGCACACTGCCCATATCCCCAGAGGTACAAATACCATGGCTTGAAAATATGAATAAAAGAAGCAATAGGAGAGAAAGATAAAGAGGTCAGTGGAGCTAAAAGAACAATGGCCTTGGAGTGTCAGGCTAAGGAATGTGGACTAAATTCCTTTAGAAATGGACCACACTACAGATGATAGAGTATTAGAGAGATTATACAAAGCTAAATGTTAGAGTAGTGTGGTGGCAGGATTGGAACTGCATGCACGCGGGGGTAGTAAGGTAAGAGACTCTGTAGTGCATCCGGTAGGACCAAGTTCCACTGTGAGTGGCAGATAAAACAGCAGCTTAAGCAAAGTAGATTTTTATTTCTTCCCCAAGAGAAAATAAGAGGCTCAGAGGTCAGTAGTCCGTTGCAGGAAGGGTGGCATATAACTACATAATGCTGTTCCAGTAATCAATGGCTACATAACAAGCCACTCCAATTTAGTGCCCTAAAACAAGAGTGATCCTTTATTTTCCTCATGAATCTGCAATGTAGGCAGGATGCTGTGGGATAGCTTGTCTCTGCTCTTGACAGCAACTGCTTGGGTTGCCCAAAGGCTGCAAGGTACTTAGTAAGTGGGATCTGGAACCATCAACAGGTTTGTCATTTGCACACCTGATGCTGGCTGTTGCCTGGATCCTCATGAGGCTGTGGATGGAAACATCTATGTGTGACTGCCCAGTGAGGCTGCTTGGCTTCCATCTGGCCTGGCTCTGCTGGGACACATGTCTTTGGAGTCTTGAGATATTCTGTGAGGAGTCCAGCCACACTGAAGCCCCCGTGTTGGAGGGAAAGAGAGAGATGCTCAAAGACCTCAGCTGTTGGAATCTTCCTAGTCCTGGTGCTGGGCATCTCCGTGAGTGAGGCTTCAGATGATTTCAGCCCCCAGCTTTTGATTCTGCCCATTGAGGCTCTAGACAAGGTGCATCAGACATAAGCCACCTCCCCATCCCTTGGGTATATTCCTAAACCACAGAATCTGTGAGCATAGTAAGTGGCTGTTCTATGGCACTAAGTCTTGGAGTGATGTGTTATGCAACTGTAGTGACTAGATCCTCAAGGATTGTAAGGCATCTGAGGGTAGCAGGTATCCCTGAGGCTTGGAGTCCTTCAGATGTAGTGGTTTGGGCCCATGTCAGCAAGGTTGTCAGTGGGAATGAAGCCCTTGGGGAGTTTTCAGCCTCTGAATCCTGATAGGAACTGAATGGCTGGGTTTGATCACAGTAGACCTCATCTCTCTGGAGAGATCAACAGCCTTTGCCCAAAAGGCAATGTTTTGGTTCAGAATCTTCTTCTTCTTTTTTTTTTTTAATTTTATTTATTCATGAGGGAGAGAAAGAGAGGGAGAGAGAGAGAGAGAGAGAGAGAGAGAAGCAGAGACCCAGGCAGAGGGAGAAGCAGACTCCATGCAGGGAGCCTGACGTGGGACTTGATCCTGGGTCTTCAGGATCATGCCCTAGGCTGAAGGCGGCGCTAAACCACTGGGCCACTAGGGCTGTCCGGTTCTGAATCTTCATAGTGATGATGTTTGGCTCCTTCAATCCCTACCCACTTCATTAGAGTGGCTTGTGAACTTGAACTTGAAACAATGGCTGAACAATGCATGGATCAGACTCCTTCTTCCCCATGGGTCCATGGGAGCTTTATTTGGTGTGGAACAAGTAGCTGTGTGGTTCTACATGAGGACTGGATTCTGAACATAGATCAAATCTCAGCTCTTTAATTAATTCCTACCCATGACACCTTGGCAAGTCATTTATCCTCTCAGAAAGCATCTCCCATGTCCTAGGATTAGGATGAAGATGAGGAAAAGAGATGTTTTATGAATGCATATCAAAATACACACACACCTCGCCCTCTGACCACCTGCTCCAGCAATTGGCAGGAGAAAGCAACAGAGGATGCATTCTGGAAAGTACAAATTGAAGCCAACTCGTGGGAACAGAGCAGAGTCCTAGGACTAGAACTTTTGCTTTTGATAGGGCTCATTTTTATTGAGGACAAAATTGGAGCCCAGAGAGATTAAGCAACTTGTCCACAGTCACCCAGCTGGTTTCTGAAGCCTCCATTGTTCTTTTGGGGACATTCAACTGAATGAAGTAACTCTAGAGGAAGGGATGCAAGAGACTAAAGCAGATGTAGGGATGGGGTGGGATCCAGTAAGAGCTGAGGGTTTGGCCTTCTTGAAGGCTTGTGAAAAACTGAGAAAAGGTGACTGAAGCTCTGGAAAGGCCAGGGGAGGAGTTACGGTTGTTTCCTTCTGTCCAGTTCTGGGTTGTATGTGCAGAACCTGAGCAAGTACCTACAGTGCCATGTGTGTTTGTTGGAACTCACAAATTTCTAGAGCCCACAGAGTAAAAAAGTAAACTAGGTCAGATCCAAGCCTGACACAAAGCAAGAAGAATGCCAGATTTGCATGTTAGGTTGCTCATTATTACACAAAAATGCCATTTTCTCCCAGGCTGGCTGGGCCCCATCTCCCTCCCATCTATAATTGTAGCTCTTCAGGAAGAAGATTGGTCTGTAGTTGTGGAAAATTCTGGGCAAATCAATGTGCTATTTCTAGATGTCAGGTGAGCTCCAGGACTCACAAGTCTTCAACCTAAGCCCATTAATCAAGTCTGATGACTTAATTTACTGTTGAAACAAACATGTCAATTGCAATGTGACGCATTACAAACGTCTCTGCTTCCCAAATGGCGGGGGACTTACAGCCAGAGAAGAAAAAAAGAATTAAGCCCTTCTCCAAACAAAGACATTCTCCCTTTGTATAATCAGAGACGGGGAGAAAGGATCTGAGTGTGCGTTCACTGGCTTCTGTGCTGGAGATGCCAATCATTTTCTCCCTGCCCTTCAGAACTTGCAGCAGAGGCCCCAGGAACTGCCCACCTATCTCCAAATGTAGCAGCTGACCAGCCCTTGCGGAGTCCTTCTGATTTTCCAGCTGTGTGCTTGGGAATAGGAAGCCACAGTCATTTAGCTAAAGGCTATGTTGACCAAGGAGCTGAAGCTGCTGTTGTGAGCAGCCATTTTTAGCCTGATCCCTGGAGAACTCGAAATGAATCAGATGTAGAGAGGCAGTGAGAAGCCCCAGTGCTCCAGGGAGAGAGACAGTGATGGAGACAATAGGTCACCTGGTTCCAGATGCTTTCCTGTTGTCGACATGTGGCCTCCTGTACTTCCTCTGTTTACTGAAAAAGAAAATTAATCCAAGATGGGCAAGAATCTTAGTATGTCCCCAGGAGGGCTTGCATGGCAAGGTTCTGGGGAAGGTGTGGCTGGACTTAGGAATATTGCAGTGTGCATTTTCCTCCCTTTCAAGGAATTTTCTTTTCTTGAAAAACAAACAGTAAAGTTTCTAAATATAGGAGTTGAATAAAAGAAGTATATTTTCCTTAAGAACAAGATGTTTTTTGCATTTGCCAGATGGACCCAATAGTTATCTGTCAGTAATGCATTTGCTTTCTTCATGTAGACAATTAATCATTTAATGAGTTCATACAGTCTGGCTCAGGTAACATTGGCCGGAACACACGCATGCGTGAGTGCAATTATAGTTTCAAGGTAGGCATTTGCCTGATGGGGATTATAAAGCTGGTCAGCAAAATAAAAAGCATTTACAGAACAGCTTTGCAAAGTCGAGCCCTAACAGATACTATGCCTCTGTCATTTCCCCTCATAAGACCTAGATTTACATCTGTGTTTTTCATACACTTTTGAAGGGTTGCCACATTTAGCTGAAAGTCTTGAAAGGTTTGTTTTGATGGTACTTAAAAAAAAAGTCTGGAATTTATGTACTGAGAAAGAGATGGGCTAATTGGCTTCTCAGGGGGACTGCTCTCTCTCTCTCTCTCTCTCTCATATATTGTTAGATGCTTACTCTTACAATTTATGATTCCTGTTCATGACTGTAAAGCACCTAAGAGCCAAGCAGTTCTAGCTGTTAATTATTTAATTTATTCGATAGCTCTATCAAACACATCCCTTCTATTTGGCTGAAGATGGGGAATAGATGTTTTCAAGTATGCTACGATTTCAAGCTGATTTATGTTTTATCTCTAAGGCAAGTGTTGATTTGTCTACAAATTACAAGTACAGAAGAAAAAAATGTCCACTCTTTTCATTTTTTCCCCAAAACGTTGATCCAGTTCATCATAAGTACCAAGCTGCCTCTGCAATGTTGAGAGGGGTAAGGCACGATCTCTGAACACAAGTAACTCACAGCAGAGGCGTTCTGTCTGGTAAAAACAGGACGTGTTTCTTGGGGAAATTCACACAGTAGGACATAGCTCAGGACTTTTACCCTTTCTCCTTGGAGAAAACTTTACTCTAAGTTTTCTCAGTCTAAGTGTGGTATGAAGTGGGGGCCAAGAGTTCCCCAGAGAAGGCCATTCAGGGGGCTTAATGTAGCAGGTGGGACTCAAAAGATGTCAAACAAGCTAGAAAAGTGTTGGGGAGCTAGAAAAGTGGAGAGAACGGAGGGAGGCCCATCAAAAGAGCTAACCCCAAGTCCCAAGGGGGTAGAGGCCACTTAAAGAGCGTTGTGGGAGAGCAGATAAATTTTTTTAGCCAGGTTGTGGTGTACCTTTGAATCCCACAGCCTAGGGTTCATCTCTCTTCTCTCACTGTGCTAAGGCATAGCATGAACCAACTCTGAATAAACAGAGTTGCAGGCCAAGATCTATTTGGGGAGGCTAATCTGGTTCCACTGTGTGGGAAAGATCAGAATGAGGGAGACACTAGAGGTGGGAGACAGGGACCAGTTAGGAGCAATTATCTAGGAAAGTAACCAGCGCTTTAGGAATTTAGTTGGAATTGCTGGTTTCAGTCTGGGGTTATAGATTGTAGAACAACACAATGCTGAAAGGGAGAGTTATGGAATATGACCACACCCAGGTTCACGCAGGAGGGAATGAGGACAATGTCTCATCCAGCTTCTGCTTGGCCTCTCCTCTGTTCTGTGGGTTTACCTCCTATCCCTGCTTCCAGGCCTCCCTTCTCCTTGCCTTGTTTTGGGGATTGGGATGCATGGGGAGCTTCTTACTTGCCATCAATCAATAATCAGCAAGGCTCATTGGCAGCTGACCATTTTGGGGATCTCTGGTCCAGGTGATGCCTCTCCCAACTCCTCCTCACTGTCAAAGTCCTCCACACGGGTGGTGGAGGTTTTATTCAACCCAGTCTCTCTTCAGTTACTATTGCAATGTAGCAAAACATCCAATTGTCAATGCCCATTCAGATATAAAGATGCAAAGCATGCTGTATTAGGAGACAAACCCAGAGACATGGCCATAATCATGGCACTTGCCCCAGCTGACACCAGACTGAGCTCAGGGCCCCTGCCGAGGAGGTGGCATTTCTAGCCCTTTGCAGAACATCATCGGAGAGCCAAGAAAGCCCACATATTCAAGTTGCATATGAGAGTTTGTCTCTGTCCTATCATAAGCCTGGAGACAGGGCCTCTCTACAAGTAGAAAGTGGAGAGCTTTGGAGTTAAACTCTGCTTTCCTTTGAAGGCTTTGGTCATCTTGTCAACAATTAAGAAAGAGAATAGGCCCTCAGAAGTAAACATACTAATCCTTTATCTTTTATTATAATTCTAAAAATCTCTCAGATGGCAGCAGATGCCTTTTTCCTACATTGGAATTATTTGTGACCAGGTCAGAAGAGGCAGTCTTAGGAAATCACAAGACATCCCATGAGCAATGACCAGAGGTTAGATACTTTTAATAGCAACATGTTTTTTAAATTTTGTGTTTATATCATTTTGTTCTAAATGTAGAATCTATTTGGAATTTGAGGAAAAAAAAAAAAAGCAAAACATATAACTCGCTATCACTGGCTTTAAAAGAAAATAATCCAAATCTGGTATTTGGTTGGAGGGGAGAGAGTTAGTAAGGATGTCTGAGTCTCTTCCTCTATCTGAATCCCACACACCCTGGAGTGTTTGGGTCAAGTTCCTTCTTTATAAAGCCTTTCCTGAGTCACCACAGTTCAAGTTCACATCTTTTCTGAACTGCTATAAAAATTATGGTCAGTACCATATGATTTAGTTCATTGTTAGCTGCTTTGTAGTAAATATGCTGTTATATGTACTGTTTTCCTCTTTCCCCAACCAGATGACAAGATATTTTAGAAAGTATGGCTCCTATTTGGCTTCTTGTTATCTCCTAATAACGGAGGATACTCCTGATAATTTTGCAGATATTTTATCAGGACTTAATGAATGGAACATTGAGCATCTAAGTGGGGCTCATTTCAGGAGCCAGATCTGGCTCTGGGTCTGCCCTTTACTGCAGAAGGAGTTCAGGCTCAATATGGTCCAGGGCTGGACATATGGACAAGGTGTGTTGTGATGATGTCAGTCCCCATTGTTGACAGCTACAAGTAGCTGTGAGACATACTGGTCGGGGACAGTCTGCAAACCTGGGCTCAGATCTAAATTTTCCTACTTGTTAGCTATGTGGTGTCGGACAAGTTACTTTATTAAACTGTAGTTTCCTCATGTATAAAATGGGAACAAAAATAATACCACCTACTAGAAGTTTTTTAGGAATAAAGTAAGTTATGTAGAACCATATGTCCCACTTCATCCATTGGGTATGTAAGTAATGTAATTCCACCCACATCCTCAGAATATGCCACTTGGGAGCCTATGTGTCCTGATTAGGAAAGTTCATCATCCTATTCCTTCCCTGCGGACCATTTCCAAAGTCAGCCTGGAGACCCAGAAATGCCTACTCAGTGTCAAGGGTCAGCCCTGGATCTTTTCTCCTTGGGTTGGGGCAGGAGGTATGGTATGGAGAAAAGTAAAGAAAAAAAAATTGAATATGGATTCCTTTTTACTATGTCACTATAATAAGTCTTTTTTAACTTAAAGTATTTAGCTTAGACTACAACTATATGCTGAGTCCTGGGGATCCTTCTAGCTTATCTCTAGGTAGAGGTGTGTGGGGGGTGATCTTGTCCCTCCTCCACTTTAAAATGGGGGAATTTTATTATATATAAATTTTATTTTAAGAAAATTGAAAAAAAATAATGAGTGAGGTAAGGAGACCATGTGCTTGCTCCACATAATAATTCCATTTAATAAAATTATGACTAAACTCTCAACACTTTCACCCTTTGTCCTGAACTATAGAATTCCTTATCTCCCCCACTCACCGCACCAATTTCCACCAACTATTGTGTACACAATAGTCCTCATTTAAACATTGTATTTTGCATTTGGAATTACATACAATGCCTTAAAGGCATTACTGTTTTAGGGTTTATTTGCTAAGAACATAAAATAAAAGAAATGAACCAGTGCTCTGTACTGCCATTTTGGACACAGCTATCGGGAGGGAAAGCCCAAAGGTGTCCCACAGGTTATGAGCCAGATTGGCCAGAGTTCCTGAACATCCTTTTGAAGGAAGGACTGGGGCACAACTGGGTCAGGGGTGTCTCTGAGGACTACAGCTTCTTATCTTCTGAACAAAAGTTCAACTTCAACTTGGCAAATTCACTGGCTTTGGGACTTAAACTATCTTAATAAAATGCCTGGTCAAAATTCAATGACATAGACTGAGCTGTTGGCCAACTTCATGCCAGTGAAATATTTATTCCTGTCTCTTGTTTGTTGGCAGCAGGTGGTACTAAAATCCGGGAAAATTTAATAACGAATCTCATGAGGCAATATGAAGAAAAAGCAAAGAAAACTGGCCCATGAAGCAGACACAGGGACTGTCAAGCTAGCCACTGGGGCATGCGATCCTGGCACTGCCATCTCAGGCTGTGGGTTGATAGTGAGTTGGGAGAAGAGAACCTATCCCTAGTGCAGGCATCCATCTGGCAGGAGATTGTCCTCAGCTCCAAGCGAGGACTTTTCTCAGCAATGTGTATTCCACCAAGCTTGATCAGGAGCCAAGAATTATGACAAGCAGCCACATCTCTAGATGTGGAGAGAAGAGATGACACAAATAAACAGCCTCCAGCAAGCTGAAGGAGAGGAGGGGTAAGAGAAACTAGGCACTCATCCCAAAGAAATCAGTTACTCACGGCACAGCCATGTTCCATTTTTTCTTTCATAATTGACTAGATGTTGTCAACTTTGGTTTTGATTTCACAAAGCAATATAGATCCCTTGAGTTTTGCTCCTCTCTACCTACCCACCCCCCACCCCTGCCCTGCCCACCAGTATCTGTCACAGAGATTAAGTTGCGGTGCCAGCCCTCAGCGTGGTGCCTCTGTGAGGGGAAGCCTTTTTCACTTTCTCCTTCCCCAATCTTTTCTCGGTGGTTAGACTGGCCTTACAGAAAGACTAGATGACAATCACCAGCTGGAAATCTCCCTGATCTTCAGGGTCACTTCTCTCTCTGGTGATGCCAACAGCACTGCTATTAGAGAAGACCATTCTGGAATCTTGGTCTTCCCTTAAAGTACAAATGCCTGTGGAAAGGAAGATAAAACCATTTACACAGTGTAAGATTTCTCTTATGATGTAGTTCTACTTTTAAAAGGAATTGTATGGCCACATAGATGAGGTTATCAGTGGTATCCTTCTGGTGGAGGGCCAGTACTCTAGCTCTCCTCCTCCACTACCTCTACCAAAAAGAATCTTAGGACTAAAGAGAGTGTTCCTGATGGAGGGAAAGGGCTCTCAGAGAGGCTGAAAGCACAAAAACAAAGGCCTCCAACATTGGGACTTTGTTCAGGGCTGGCCTGTTTGGCTACTTTGATTGTCATTTGCCCACTTTGAGACAGTAAGCAGGAGAGAGCTCCTTCCCAACTCATCAGTGAGAGACAGTAGAGCCTGGATGACAGATAGGTGAAAAAGTGAAGTTCATGGTTGCCCTGGTGCCATGGCAGTTGAAGGCTGGCTGTGGAAGAATGTTCCAGTGTAGGGGTCAGACAACCTGGGTTTTAAGACCTTCCAGAGCCACCATCTGCCTATTCTGTGGCCTTAGCAAGTTATAATCTACTTCTGATGTCTCAGTTTTCTTGTCAATCAATGGGATAGATAACATCTACTTTATCCTCTATATAGATTTTTGTGAGATTGCAACCATCACTGGTTGGAGCTTGTGGTAGGAATGGCTGTGCTTCTCTCCTCTCCCTCTTCTAGAGGGAGCAGCTTCCAATGGCTCCTGGGGTGGCATATACTTGGGTCTGAGTGAGTAGCTTGGACTGGTGACCAAAAAGGGCTCTAGATTAGAAGATTAGATTCAGAGGAGTAGTGTCAAATGGGATGAACAATGGAAACTTGCAATCTATCTATCTATCCATTTATTGAATATTTATGAATTATTCAGGGTGTGCCAGGCACCCTGCAGGGCTTTGCATTTCTCCTCTGGGCCTCAATGTTTGCTAGATTTGAACAGCAAGAAAGCATGAGGACAATCTTTGTTTTACCCCTTTCTTTGGGATATCCTGGGAAGCCTTTCTGTCCTAACCATCAGCCAGAACAAGCCTACATGTAGCCTGGGGGCCGGGAGCAGCCTGGCCTGACAGGAGAACTCTGACCACTGGTCCACATTAGATAGCCTTGCTCCAGGACACTCAGTACCCGGCAGCAGCACCAGGAGGGGCACCGGGCATTTAGGATTGAAAGGGGATGAGAGATGGCAGATGAAGTTTCATCTGGGGTCACGCTCCCACCAGAGTTTCCAACTCTGCCTTCTGTTGCTCTTGACCTTTCCCTTGCTCTGCTCACTTCTTTCTGACTGTTTTGTCAGTTGAAACACAGTCAACTTTCCTCTTTCCTCTCATCTGCTCCAGTCCATGAGGTAATAAGAATGACACATGACTGGGAAAAAAATTGCAAAGTATTTTTTAAAGAAGAAAGAGCACATTGGAAACTAGGAATTTGGAGACAGATTTGGGGCCCCAGACAGGGCTTTACTCAGGTTCCTATTCTCTCTGTTACACTGTTTGCCAATTTTCTGAAACCAGTGTTTCCTTTTGATAGACAGTGATCTCACATATCCTCCTCATACCTGAGAGTCAGATAGCGCTCTTCAAGTGATTGTAGCTCCTCCAAGACTTACGGCCCTACTAGTACTGGCAACACCCAGGGCAGAGACCTGTCAGTAAAGGTGGAAGAGGCAGATTTTCAGGTGTGGAAGACCCAGAATTGGAAGGATGATGGAAGCTCCATAATCCAAGGTTGAAGACCAGAGGTTGCCCATCTGGGAATCATGCTGTCAGCAGACACTATGGAGGCAGGGCCTGGGTAAAGACCAGCAGCTCCAGTACAGAGGGCAGAAGATAGCTGGGAGGGATAGTGGGAACACTGGGAAAATGAGCAGGGTCTGGTGGGCCTTTGTAGCCTGCTAATGTTGCAATTCTAGGAAGTTTTTTTTTTTCATTCTACTTTGCCTCAAACACTGTTGGCTGAAATGAAGAGTGTTGTTAATAGCAAAGGAAGCTGGCAGGTTCGGGGGAGAAAATTCATGGAAATGATTCCAGCTGCCAGTTGGGTATTTCTTACTTGGGTTTTGCTATCCCCATTTAGCAACCCATTATTACGTGCAATGTACATAAAATGCAATAAGTAATATGTATAACTTATTATACAGAATACAGAGTGGTAAAAATATATTATTTTACCTGTATTGGATATGTATAATCAGAATTGCTAGGCTCAGAGCTATTTGAAAGTTATTTAAATTTCTAATCCAAAGAACATTACTTAAAATTTTAATAAGTCTTGGGCTAGCAGAACTTGTGTTTTATCTGAAACCAAGACTCAAATTTTATGTTTTTTTTTGTTTTTTTTGTTTTTTGTTTTTTTTAAATCAAACCTGCCAGCATACCTCAATTCCCAGAGACAGATGATGTAATGTAACAGATTTTTCAGCTCTTTGTGCTTTCTTCAGTCCTGGCTCCGGCAGATACTAGAATCCAGAAACTAAGGGGAAAAGAATAAGAGAAAAAGAGTCAGAGATGCTAGGAGGCAAATGTCAAGTGAGCCTGATTGGGCATTTTTTTTTCTTACTAAAAAAACAGAGAAAAATCTTCCATTTTTACTACTCCATAATCATCAGGTGGATTCTACAGAGCTCAACGGAGAAAACCAAACAAAAAGGACAAATTGTGTTGCCCAGATGGGCAACCTCTGGTCTTCAACCTTGGATTATGGAGCTTCCATCATTCCTCCAATTCTGCGTCTTCCGCACCATAATTTAAGTGTTTTTTAAATTGAAATTTTTATTGAGATAATTACAGATTCATATGAGTTGTAAGAATTAATACAGAGAGATTATATTTTCCTATTGCCCAATTTCCCCTGATGGTAACATTTTGCAAAACTAGTATAGCATTACAACCAGAATGTTTTTAAACAGATTTTATTTATATATTAGAGAGAGAGAGAGAGAGAGCACAAGTGAGAGAGTACAAATAGGGAGAACAGCAGAGGGAGAGGGAGAAGCAGACTCTGCTGAGTGGGGAGCTAGATGTGGGGCTTGATCCCAGGACCCTGAGATCATGACCAGAGCTGAAGGAAGACACTTAACATACTGAGCCACCCAGGCGCCCCTCATAACCAGGATATTGACACTGATGCAAACCATGTATGTTTTTCAGATTTCCCCAGTTTTATTTTTACTTGTGTGTATGTGTGCATATGTAAGTTCTACAGAGTTTTATTACCTGTGTAAATTTGTGGATTTACCACCACAGTTCACCACAAGGATCCTTCATGTTGCCCATTTACAACCACCCTGCTTCCTCATCCCCATCTCTATCCCTACCCCTTGGCAAGCACTAACAAATCTGCCCTTCATTTCTATAATTATATTATTCTAAATATTATATAAATGGAATCATTCAGTAGGTATCTTTTTGAGATTGGCTGACTCTATTTTTCAAAATCTGCTACAGCTTTTCAGCCTCCCTCTTCCCCTCTGTCTCACATCTGGTCAAGCTGATAAAGCCTGATTTCTTCCTTTGGTGAAGGGAGGTTGGGTAGGTTCAAATCATGTGAACCCTGCCATGTGCACTAGTCCTCACCCCTGCCCTAGCACTGAACTATAATGAAAACCCCAAACCAGTCTCTTTCCCTGCTCTCTCACTCCATTTTTTTGGGGTCGGCTTGGGAAGCTTGACTAACTGGCCTCTGAAAACTGTATTATGTGAGCAATAATCCTTTTCATCCCTTCTTGATGTTTATGAATTGCCATTAGTATTACTATTTGAACCATATTTTTGGTGAGAGTCCATCCTCTTTCTACAGGATGGCTATCACAGCATAATTTCTTACATATTTATCCAGGTTATTGCATGTATCAATAGTTTGTTCCTTTCTATGACTGACTAGTATTCCGTGGTATGGATGTACCAGTTTATTCAACCATCTACCTACAAAAGGACATTTTTTTGTTTTTTAGTTTTTAGTTCTCACAAATAAAGCTGCTATTAACTTCATGTGTAGGTTTTATGGGAACATAAGTTTTTATTTGTCTGGGATGAAGGCCCAGGACTACAATTGTTGGGTCTATGGTATTTGCATGGTGTTTCTTTTAAACTGCCAAACTATTTCCCAGAATGATTGTTGCCTTATTCCCACCAGTGATGTATGAGTGAGTGATCTAGTTTCTCTGCATCCTTGTCAGCATTTGGTGTTGTCCGTGTTTTTTATTTTAGTTATTCTGATAGGTGTGTGGCAATATCACACAATTTCTATGGTGCTGTTAATTTTCATAAAATACGGAATGAACCTTAAATCTGTTGCATCTGTCCCTACCCTGCCACAGTGCCAAACTCAAGTAGCCTGACTAGAGTGTTACAAAGTAAGGCAGGGTCTCTGGAGCAACCCATCATGAAATGTGGAACCTAAGCTTTGATTATGAGAGCTATTTGTCATCAGAAGCCACTGTAAACAAGAAGTCTGCTCATACTTATGTTAGTCATTACTCGGTATTGTGATTATTATTAGTCAGTAATGAGCCATTTCTAATAAGGACCATTCAGGTTATGATCTTGGTAGAAGATCATAATTGGTGAGAGGATTCTCTCCCAATTTTACCTCTTGGGAGTAAGGATTTTAAACTTGAACCTTATTGACAAATGCACTGGGGTTTACACTTTTCATAAATATCAGAACACTAAACAATGACCACAAGAAATGGTGAGTGTTGCCTCTGTCCAGAGCCTTGAATCCCTCTTCCTTCTCCACTGTCCCTGAAGCCACTATGTTCAAAGCCTATCTTTGTTATAGTTTTCACTTAGATGAGAATACTGACTGGGATAGGTGATGGGAAGCTATCTGCAGTTGTTTTGCTCAGTGAGTGACACTCTTTCTACTGGCATCATTTGGGCTCCCCAGTTACTGGTTTCTCTACTCCAGGGCTTCTAATCCAGGCCTGTGATGAGAAAAATTTGCCCCTTCTCCCTCATTATCTCACCCCACAACAGAACTTCCATCATAGTTGAACATTCCTGGCCTTGCCAAGTGACTGGATAATGGCATACACTGACTGTTATGTAGTAATGGCTGTAATTATGGGAGCCTGAAATGGGGTTACCCAGATGTCTTCTAGGCCTGGCAGGTTATTGTGTAATACAGGGGCTGTGCCAGAATTGGGAGGGCTTGGGCCAATGCAAATTAGGGAGCAGCAAAATTCCACCTATAGAGATTTAAATGATTCAAAATGCTGGTGGTGGTTGTGACTTGCTGCTGTGGAATGAAGTGCTAATCTCTTTAAGGAAAACAGGCAAGTAGTTTTGGAATGTTGGTGAGGTCCAGGGACTATGGCTAAGAAAGAATTCTTGAGACATCTTTAGTGCAAAATGGTGATTTTATTAAAGCACTGGACAGAACCAGTGAGCAGATAATGCTGCTGCACTGGGGTTGTGAGGAGTGGCTGATTATATACTTGGGAATTGGGGGAGATGAGGACAAAAGGAGGTGTCTGAAAGGACTTTGATATGCTAAAGAAGATTTACAGGATATTGGAGGTCTGGCTATTGGTGAGTTAAAGTTTTTTCTTCTAGTAAGGCACTAACATTTAGATAGTTGGGAGCTTCCTGGAGGAATGTTATACTCTATCTCAGGTTCTTGCCAATGGGCTGCAGGTCATAAATAAATTTAATTTTGTTTACTTTACCTCAGCCTTGGTTTCCCATACCACTCATGGAAGGGAGGATGATGTTAGGGCTCCAGGAAATTGAGTTATGGGTTTCTGGAAGCTAGGCTATTGATAGGAATCCTTTTTTCCTCTTGTAAATCTCTAAGACATTGATTGGTAGCTGATGGAAACTCATGTCCCGCAGGACTGTAATCTGTATCAGTTAACCATTTGTTTTCCCCTTCACTTAGTTTTAGGGCCACCAAGAGTGCCTGGGAATGTCACACATAGCCCATCTGGGAGTTGGGGGGGGGGGGCATGGTTTGGTTTGCAGGATGCCATCTTGTTCTTTGGCCTCAGCCTGTCCTCTGCTTTCTCATCATTTGTTAAAAACTCATGTTCAAGGGAAACTGGGTGGCTCATTCAGTTGAGCATCTGCCTTTGGCTTGGGTCATGATCTTGGGGTGGTGGTATTGAGTCCTTCGTCTGGCTCCCTGCAAGGTGGGAAGCTGCTTCTCCCTCTCCCTCTGCTCCTCCCTCCAACTCATGTGCTCTCTCTCTCTCTAAATAGGTAGAGTCTTAAAAAAAAAAAAAAATCCATATCCAGAATCAGATCAGTAAGAGAAAGGCAAAGCCCTCTTGTAAGAAGCCAGGTTCTGTTTTTTGAGGGGATAGGCTACATGAGAGGAGAATATGGCAGGGGGGACTTTCTGGAAGAGCTAGCTCTTCACTGAAAATTCTGTTAGGGCTAATGAAGTTTCCTTAAATAAAGAGGTGCTTCTCCTACAAGAAAAGTTGCTGAGGGCATGAAGTTAAACTGTTTTGACTAAAGTAGTGGAAAGCAGCCCTGCCAGCCCACTGGCCATCATTTCTCAAAATGTAGGGCTGATATATATACATGAACAGGTGCAAAACAGAAAGGAAAGCATTTTAGAGATGGAATCTGTGATTATCTTGTTGGGTCTGGGACTAGAAATAGAAAAGGACACCTTTCTAGAACAAAAAAGAGGGCCTCCCTGAAATATTGATGTGTTTTTTGGAGTGGTGTTGTTGGGGTCTGGAGTTGACGGCCAAGAAAGAATTCTTGAGACATATTCGGTGCAAAAAGTTGGTTTTATTAATGCATAGGGACAGGACCCATAGGCAGGAAGAGCTGCTAAGGCCTACAGACCCAGGATTGTGAGGAGCAACTGATTATATACTTTGGGGTTGGGGGAAGCAAAGATAAGGGAAGTTCCAAAGGATTTTCATATGCTAAAGAAGACTCATAGGATAGGAGGCCTTGCTATTAGCAAACTAAGATTGTGTTTTTCCCTCTAGCAAGGCACTAACATTAAGACAGTTGGGAGTTTCCTGAAGGAATGTCATATTCTGCTTGCCTCAAGTATTTGTCAATGGGTTGCGGGTTAGAAGGACACTTAATTTTATCTAGTTTCCTTCTGCCTTTGTTTCCCACACCATTAGGACCAGGGAGCAGATGAGAGAGGCTGTGCAGTTTTCCTAGAGGCAGAAGCCTCAGGGCTAACATTCTGGATTTTAGAAAGTTCAGAGTAAGATTAAGGCCAAGGTCAGTGATTGGTAATCTCTAGTGATAGTGAAATAAAGTATTGCTATACAATATAGATCTTATTCTTCCTTAGAACTCACAAACGAGAAAAAGCAACAAAGATTTAAAAGACGCAAATATTAAAAATCAAATTAGCTGTGCCTCTCCTCTGCACCAGACACAGTTTTGATCTTGGCAACAGTCCTAGAAAGTAGGTATTCTTACTCCCCTTTTACGGAGGGCAACACTGAGGATCAGAGATGAAGAAACTTGTCCAAGTCACCCAACCAGTAAATGGCTATAGGGACCATGGTCTTTCTATTTTTATTTTTATGGAGAAAACCGTATGGATAGAGTGGACGTTTAGGGCCCTGGGACTTCTTTGGGAAGAAGCCTTATCCCTATTGGATCTGTGTGATGTCATTTTTGGAATGGTGAGTCTGGAGCCAATGGCCAAGAAAGAACTCATGAGATGTCTTTGTTGCAAAAAGGTGATTTTATTAAAGCAGGGGGACAGAACCCATGGGCAGAAAGAGCTGCTGCATCAGGGTTCTGAGGGATGACTGATTGGGGGTTGTGACAGATAAGGAAAAAGGGAGGTGTCCAAAAGGACTTTGATATGTAAAGAAGACCCTCTAGATACTGAAGCCCTTACTATTGTCATAAAGCTAGGGTTGTTTTTCCTTCTAGTAAAGCATTGAAACTAAGACAGTTGGGAGCTTCCTGGAAGAATGTTATACTCTGCCCACCTCAAGTATTTGTCAATGGGCTTCAGGTTATAAGGAAATTTAATTTTACCTGCATTTCCTTTTACCTTTGTTTTCTATATCACTATGGAGGGGAGGGTGGTGTTAGAGCTCCAGGAAATTGAGTCTATGGGTCTATCAATAACCTAGCTTCCAGAGATCCATAAGAATGCTTTTCTCTTATAAGTCACTAAGACATTTATAAACTGTTGGAGATTCATGTCTTGCAGGATTATGGTCTCTATTAGTTAACTATTTGTTTTTCTCTTCCCTTAGTTTTAGGGCAGGTAGGAGTGCCTGAGACATGTCACACATATCCCACCTGGGAGCGAGGGTGGGGAGTTCTGGGGTGGGATGGTGGTGGTTCTTAGCTAGTGCTTTGTCCCCAGCTTGTCTTCTGCTTCCTTATCATATGTAGTTATCGTAGTATAGTGATCCATGTTCTGGACCAAAACTGTAGCAGATAGAGGACTGTTGTCTCACTTCTGCATGCCCACCAGGTAAAGACCAAATCTTGGAGCAGGATATCAGAGATACCACAGTGTGTGTGTGAGTCAGCTGCAGTCTTAAGGTAGATCTGCTATTTATTTTTAAATGCTTCTGAATACACAGTGCCACATTATGTGTGTGCCACCTAGTTTGGACTCTAACCAAATGTTTCTGGACTCCAATCAGGAATGCACAATCCAGAGGCAAAGCACCTCTGTGATTTACATCTCCATCAATAACGAGTGCTTTAGTTTACATGAGAATTTTTATTGGTGAAATTAGTGGCATTTGATTAACATGGTGAAAGTTAGAAGTGAGATCCCTTTGTAAATATAGAGATATTCAAGATAAGTGAATTAGGTAAATGATTTAGAAACCCTCCACTCCTGCATGAATAGGATACACGTATTCAACTAGAATTATAACCTACACCCTTAGATGATGCTTCAGGTAAGCCTTTATCTGGTCTTTGGTCTAGCCACGAACTCTGGAAAATTCTGGTTTCCTCATGCTCTAATCTTGCCCCTGGAGTCCTGGCAATTTCTTGAGAGAAACTTGCATCCAAGGTTATATGAACAGCTTTTTTTTTTTCTCTACTGTTTACTAATATTTGGTTAATGAGTGTTTGTAGGTGCAGCAGAATTTGGTGGCTTGCTTTTACCATAACTGGGTAACATTTGTAGAAGAGAGTAGCTAACACTCTCTATTTAACAATTCGTCAGTGGCTCCCATTTTAGCATTGAGTAATCTGGCTCAGGTCAATTTGCAAGATCCACTCACTAGGGTGTGAGTTTCTGGAGGGCTGAAATTTACCTCATTTACATAAGTATGAGATGGTTAAAAGTGAAAGGATTTTGAAAGATGGAGTTTAAATGTCAAAATACCAGAATTTCAGAGAAATATGGCACAGCAGAATTGATTTCTGAAAATGTAGGACCCAAGATTGCCTCTCTCCTCACTGATTCTGAAATGCAGATCCAGTGACTGGTAACCTGAGCAGCCTCCATGCGACACACCTTGCAAACTCACATCACTAAGATCCATAAAGACCCTATTCCCTGAATCCAGGAAAATACTGATTTGGGGCCTCTTGAAGTCGAGCTACTTGCTCAGAATCACCCTGACTGTTTGCTGCAAATGCAAATTACCAGACCTCCTGAATTGGCACCTGCTCTTGTGAGGCCCAGGTGTCTAGATTTTTAACAACTTTCCCAGGGGTTCTTGTCTATTTAATACAAATGAACTTAACAGTTGTTCAGGGGAAATAAGAAGCAGTAAGTACATTAAAAAGTTACATTGAGGGATCCCTGGGTGGCTCAGCGGTTTCGCGCCTGCCTTTGGTGGAGTCCCGGGATCAAGTCCTGCATCTGGCTCCCGGCATGAAGCCTGCTTCTCCCTCTGCCTGTGTCTCTGCGCCTCTCTCTCTCTCTCTATGTCTATCATAAATAAATATAAATAAAAAATCTTAAAAAAAAAGTTACATTGATTCTAAAAATGCATCCTGATTCAGAAACATTAAAATGTGGGTAAAGTGTGCATCTTAGAATAAAGGAAAAATAGTTTTGCATCTTCTGATACCTTTGTATTTTAGCCAGGCTCTTACTGCCTAAGCGAAGATGGGGGTAAATGTGAGGTTTCTTTTAATGTTCTGGAGGAAGCCAATGGGAGATGTTTGGGGGCTAGGAAGTCTTTCCTGGGTCCCTTAAATCACATTAAGCTGGTTTTCCCTTTGAGTTGCGGACTTAGCTGACTTCCCTTGTCCCCCACGTCCTCAGATTTTGAGATTTAAACAGCCCCAAACAGATGACCCCACCAAAGCCACCTTCTAGGAAAGTCAGTGCTAAGGTGAAACACACCTCTGATTCTGTTATTTCACCAAGAGGCCGCAAGCCTCCCCTTCCTGGAGGCTCTAGCCTGGAGCCTTGCAAGAGATGAATGCCTTTTCTTTTTTAAAGATTTATTTATTTAATTTAGAGAGAGAGAGATTGTAAGCAGGGGGAGGGGCCAAAAGGGAGAGAGAGAATCTCTAGCAGGCTCCGCACTGAGCATGGAGCCTGATGTGGTGCTTGATCTCACAACCTTAAGATCATGACCTGAGCAGAAACGAAGAGTGAGATGCTCAACCAACTGAGCCATCCAGGTGCCCCACAACAGAGGAATTCCTGATCTAAAAAGTCCCTTTTCTTTAAAGTTCATAAAGTCCTGACAGAACAGAGCACTGGATGGAAACAAATCTATTTCACTAGTACTTCTTACATCTCCTATTTGTTTCATTAGAAAATAAGAAGGGAAAATATAATTTTTATTATTCCCCAGAATAATTTTTTTCTTTAAAAATCGGGGTAGGAATGGTGTACTTCCCTTTCACAAGCAAAAGTTTTCCAAATTTCCAGTTTTTTAAATCTCCCAGTTAGTCAGTGGCATCTGTTGAGACTGTCCCATGTGCAAAGAACTGAAATAGACTGTAGGGAGGATTGAGTGGGGGAGCGCCAAAGGGAAAGAAAATATGGTTTCCACCGTTAAGAAACAGAAGTACTAGCTTAGGAGACAGAAACACCCCACAAGCGAGATGACTATATCTCTGCATGCAATTCTGGAAAGTGTTTGTTTACATCTGTTCATAACCTGTTAATAGCCCTATCCCACCCTTGAGTAGTCAGCCATGGAGGAAATGCTGGAAATGAAATCGAAGTCAGGAGAATCATGGTGGGAACAGCATTCCCTGTTGAGTATTCCAGATGCAGGTGAAGGTACTTAGTGGGAGACGTTAGCAGGCAGTGGCAGAGGCATAAATCATGTACTTTGGGGTCCCTTAGATCTGGTGCCTTCCCCTCTTTCACCACTTACTAGTTGTATCCTATTGGATAAGTCACCTTCCTGAGCCTGTGTTCTTGTTATAAAATGTGGATCCTTGGGGGTGCCTCAGTGGCTCAGTCAGTTAAGCATCTGCCTTCAGCTCAGGTCTTGATCCTGGGGTCCTGGGATTGAGCACTGCCCCGCCCCCTCGCCCCAGCTGGTCTCCCTCCTCAGGTGGGAGTCCGCTTCTCCCTCTACCCCTCCCCTTGCTCATGCTCTATTTCTTTCAAATAAATAAATAAAATCTTTAAAAATAAATAAACACAAAGGGCGTGCTTAGATCTGTCTCTGAGAGTTGCTTGGAGAACAAAAATAATGTGCAGTGCCTGATAAGTAGTAGACATTATACAGATGGGCAGTTTGCCTTTGGGGTAAAGAATGATTAAATGCAAAATGGGTGAAATGAGAGAAGAGGTTGAGGTCACTGGCAAAAGGAAAGGAAACCCCAAACATTTCCACTTTATTTTGATTCCCCACTAGATAAAATCCACACCACAGGTATAGAAGCTTTTGTCACTTTTTATATATGATACTCTGAAAAAAATATAACCAAAACCAAAAACATGGCACATTACTAATGGAAATAGTGAACGGTCAAAATTATCAGACTCAAAGAGATTTCAGTCAATAATCTGATCCCAATATTGTGGGCACAAAGATTCTAAGGTATAATTAGAAAGCAATAGAAAGCAATGATGAAAGTAAGTCCCCAAAGGAAATAAACATTTAGGCAAGGGATTTCTGATGACAGATGGCACATTAAAAAATCTCTCATCTGACATGGACTTTGTGTATGAGAGCCTGATGTACTTTGGATCCTATCCAGGATCCTTTTTTCAGGGTGGAGGGGAGAAGGAGGCTTTGTCCTTCAGTTTTTCCACCTCTGTTTTATAGAGAGCTCTATCAGTTGGGGAAGCAGATGTCATACTCAAATTGGAATGATTTGGAAAGGGTTTATTTACGGAATGACTATTTGCAGAAGTGTGGGCATAGAAGCAGAAGAGATAGTGCAGTGGCCCAGAGCTGGTATCAGCAGAGCTGTGACTATCCCAAGGTCTGAGACTTTGAGAGGAGAGAGCCATGTAGGAGGGGACTATCTTAAGAGATGTAATCTTCAGTTGAGGGACATAGTCAGCCAGAGATGACCTCACAGGAAAGGAGTAAAAGGAATAAATATCAAAGGGTAACAGAGTACCCAAAATATGCCTCTTTGGCTTAAGGATTATTTTAAGCTGTATTTTTTTAAGCCTTTTTTTTTTTTTTTTTTTTTTTTTTTTAGAGAGAGACAGTGCATGTGAGCATGGGGAGAGTGGCAGAGGAAGAGAATCTTAAGCAGATTCTTTGCTGAGTGCAGAGCTTAACATGGGGCTTGATCTCATGACTTGAGATCATAACCTGAGCCAAAATCAAGTGCCCAATGCCCCACCAATTGAACTACCCAGGTGCCCCTTGAGCTGATTGTTTTGAGAAACAGCAGACGTAGTAGAAATTCTGAAAACAGAGTAGAAATTACCCTTTTGTAAGGGACATTTGCACTAACAAAGGAAATCTCCATTTTTAAGGGTATCTCCCTCTTTGTACCAGGAAGAGAAGGATGACCATAAATCACAAGAGAATTTTATTGATAGGAAAGGTGCCTACTTAATTTAGTGTAACAAACCTTACCCTATTTACCTTGCTTTTCCTGGTAACCCATAACTGTCTTCCTCCCACACCTTTCTTTCTTTTGCCTTTAGCTAAAGGTGGAATTTAAGCTGGAGTTCTAAGCTACCTTGGAGAGTTACTAATTTTTCATGGGGTATCTTCCATGTATACATGACATACACATGTTAGTAAACTCTTTTTTTTTTCTTGTTTATTACTGAAGTCTCAACTAAGAATTAAGAAGAGTAGAGGGAGTTAAAGCTTCAACATATGAATTTGGAGGAGGGGTTGGAGACACAATTCAACCTGTAATGGTTGGACATAGAGTTTATACCGTTAAACGCTTTCAATAATTGCTATGAACTTGTAGGTAATTGAAGTAGCTCACAGGACTTCCAGAACCTTGCATTTTGATTTGATTACCCAACACATTATTTTTCCAAACACCTTTTTCTGATATTGGTTGTACACTTCTACCTCTCTGACAGTAAGACTTTAAGACACAGAGACTCTCACCTGGGTCACTGATTTCCAGGTGTTAGATCCAGTGAACTCCATTCTAATCTAGAGCTTCACTCAATCCTGTGAGTAACTTTCCATTCTTATCAGCAGTATTAGTCAACAAATTCCCTTTTCACTAAATCTAAGTGAACTGGGCTTCTGCCATTTGTGTCCCTAACTCTTAACTAGTCCTGCTTAGGGATGGAGGGCATTTATTTGTGAGAATTTTGTTCTACTTACATAGGGTCAGTAAAGAATTAGAAATGTCACTCAATAGAGATTTGAGGCCAGTTTTCTAAAATAGCACCCAGGTTATCCCTATCCCTAGCAGATGGGTCTCCCCTTTGAAGGAATCTACAGAGCTGGGAGGGATTACAGCACCCTTGTTTAGTGACCCCTGTTACCAGTTATGTTTCTCAACACTGGCCTTTAGAAATATGTCACGTACAATGACGTACAATGTCACTGCTCATATTTGGCACTTACAGGATGGCTCAGGTATCAGAGAAGGATTAATCCTAGATCCTCTGGCTGCTTAGATTTTGTAGTAGATTTTGCTACTCTCCTTGTTCTTGATGAAATGAGTGGGTGGCAGCCAGGATGCTCTGGAGACAACAGTGGCTTCCTCAACTCTCTAATAAAATGCCTTGAATATGTTGCTTCAGAGGCTGCAGACAGCTACTGTGCTAAATTATTCACCCTGACTTTTACTGGGTACCTTCCTCCCATTTCAATTACTTGGGATTTTTATAGAAAATTGGCTGTGGGAATTTGACCGCTCCAACTGCCTGGTAATAATCTGGTCTGAATAGTAAACTCAGCATGGGTTGATTCTGGGACAAGCCAGAGCATTCTTAAAAGAATTTGTGAGAAGCTGCCCTCCACTGCAAAGAAAGCTAGGAATCTGTTTATACAAAATGATGCTATTTATTTGTGAGACTTTTGTGCTATTTACATAGTAGCAGGAAAAAAATAGAATGTCACTCTTAATCAAGATTTGAGGCCAGTTTTCTGAAATAGTAACAGGCCTTTTCATAAAGACTTTGACCATTGTCTAGAGGGGCTTCGAAAATACTTTTGAACATCTGTATCATAGTATAAAGAAATATTGACACACATATACGTGGCTGTACATATTATGGGGCAAACAGTTGGCTGGGTGTTTACTCTGTGCCAGGTTACTGTGCTCTGTTTACATTCATTACCTTATTTGATGCTAACAACAATCCAGTGGGATAACGGTGATGTTATCCGCATTTTACAAACAAGGAAACAGGCTCTGAGAGATTAAGTGACACGGTGAATTTAATGTAGCTTCTAGATGGTGGTTTGATTTCAGAGTCTTGTTCTTCATGATGAACTACAATAATTTAAAGTTAAGCCATGTTTGAAGCAGAGAAAAATACGTATGAAATTCTTTAATTAGTTTGTTTACACTCTGTATTCAGTGCTAATTGTTTCTTGAGTTTTCTTTCATTAAGATCAATGGTGCCCATAAACACAAGAAAATTGGCTTGGATCTTCTGAAACACATTGAATTATGTTTCCCATGTGCTCTAAGTCTCACCTGACTCACATCTACAGTGATTATCTTTGGGTGCAAGTACTGGGGACTATCAAAGCTTGAGGGCCTAAATTACATATCTGAGGTAAGACTGACCCTTGAGGGCAAAGTCCTTTACTTAAATTTTGCTAAAGGAAGAGAAGCCAGCATCAAGAAAAGGCTCAATCTAGAACTTTTAGGATTTGCTCTTTTTCTGAAACCCTGAGAATATGTGCTAGAGTCCCAGGGAGATGAAGAAATAATAAATAATAAAATAATAAAATAAATAAAATAAAATAAAATAAAAATAAAATAAAATAAATAAAATAATAATAAAATAAAATGAAAGGATCCAGGAGCCTCTCTACTTATCTCTGTAGAGAGTACAAGCAGAATGCTGTGAGGGCATTGCCAGAGCACATGACACAGAAGCCAGTGTGTCTGAAACAGGCCAGGTGGGAGTTGTCCTAGATCTGGCACCCAGAGGCAGCAGTCTCCAAAGCAGGAGAGAAGGAGCTAGCAGGTTCCACATGCAGCTACAAGAACTTGTAGGAGGGAATGGTGCTTTCTAGTCATAGCCAACTCATCTCCATTCCCACTCTCACTGAATATAACTGGGAGCTTCCTAAACCAGTTGGGAGAATTTTGAAGGAGCTAGACTCCCCCAAAATGTGTTAGCATGTTGAACTCAGAGGAATACTATCCTGTTGCTGTTAGTGAGATTCTGATGGTCTCAGGAAATATGGATCAATGCAAATTAAGAAAATGAAACTTTTTAATTTAGCTTTTAAAGCTCCCTAGTCCTTTTTTTGTTTTAGAGAACTAGAAGATGAAAGACAAATAAGGGTGTTTCCAACCTGGTCCTTGGGTGGAACCTTTGAGTTTTCAAAGATCTTGTTTGATATACGTGTCCTTCTTCCCCACTCCTTCAGCATCTGAAACTTTCACTAACTTTAGGTCAGAGAAATAGGAATTTTTTTTTTTTTTGAGTAAGCAGATCTTACTCAAAAATGTGCTCAGTTCATTAATAAGAAATATAAAGGAAAGATCTCAATGATTGGAAGATTCATGGATATCTGATCACCCACTGAGCTGCTATTAATCTGAAAACACACACTGACTAAATCTATCAGTGTCATATGCAGCATTTTACTAGGTCAATCTACTCTGGAAATCAATCAACTGCATGTTTTGTAGTATCAAATACCACACCATGTAGAAGCTGCATAATATAATATGGTGTGAATGGTCCTAAGTAATAGTACTCATGAGTACCACTGGTGAATTCTGGTACTCAAGTACCTGATACTCAAATCACTTCCTAAATTCTCTCCACTTTGTGACTTGTCATCATGGGCAATAAGGACAGACTTGGGATCCAGTGGGTTATTGTCAGCAAGTCACAGTCTCTTTAGTACTTCCCTTCTGCTCTTTCTGGTGATCAAATGTTTGATGGAGACTTCATTTTTCCCAGAGTATTTACGATGATCCAGACAAGGTAAGTGAGGACATAGAAATGAGAAAACAAGGGGAATTTCCTTCTACATATCACATGTTCTAGAGCACCCCAAGTAATCCAAAGCCTCAATGACCTCATCTTAGTGCTTCAGGGACATTTTGGAAGAAAAATTTCAGTCAAGACCTCGATTCCACTATTTCAAAATTGAACTACAAATTCATAATAGCATGGCCAAGATTCATCGATATTTCAGCTTCTTATTAGGCTATTCAATTTCCTGTTTAATAGAGAAAGAAAATAAACTCTCCCTGTCAACAAGGAATATTTCAAGGCTTATGTAATAGTGGAAACTAAAAATCCAGAGAAGGTGGGCCTAAAGGAACAACAGAGAAGTTCCACTCAAACTTGATGTCCAGAAGTTTCAATCTCCAGGGGTGAATGAAGAAAAGAATTGTTATCAACACAGTGCTCCCACCCTCAGGATATGTGCTTTTGCAAAGTCTTTTGTGAGCCAGGTCAGTGCAAATCCATTCCTGATGCAGTCACTTGAAAGTCTACAGTTTTCTCCCTGTGGGGAGAATGTCAGAAGAGTGTGTTCCTTATTTTTTTTGAAACTTATGTTTGTTCAGTTCAAACAACCTGAAGTGGATGTTATAAAGCATATGTGTTTTTGAATACCAGAATGCCCTTGGGGCTATGCCTCCCCTAATCTCAGGCCATGGTATTTGATGAAACAGTCCCCTCCTGTATCCTTGGGAATGTGTATGTGTTGTGGGTGGTGGTAGCACATTGTATTACTTACCTATTGCTGTATAACAAATAGCCCCAAAATGTATTGGCTTAAAACAACAGATAACTTACTATCTCATGGCTTCTATGCATCAGGAATCTGGGTGCAGCTTTTCTGTGTCTTTGCTTCAAGATCTCTTGTAAGACTGCAGTCAGGGTGTCAGCTAGGGCTGGAATCAACCTCAAGACTTGACTCAGAGAGATCTGCTTCTGAGCTTGCTCACGTGACTATTGGCAGGCCTTTAGTCCTCGCTGGCTGTTGGATAAAACCATCACATTCTTGCCGTATAGGCCTCTCCACAGGACAATTTAATACAGCAGGTGAGTAAGACAGAAGTCACAGTGTTTTTGTAACATAATCTCAGAAGTGATATCTGATCACATTTGACTGTTCATTTAGAAATGAGTTCAGCCTATACTCAAAAACAGAATATACAAGGGCATGAAAACCAGGAGACAGGAACTGATGAAGACCATCTTAGAGGCTTACTATTACAGTATGTGCTGACAAGCCTGGGAAGTCATCTGGATTGTTCCATTTCCATTTCTTTGGCTACAATTATTGGCTACAAAAATTTAGTTTTTGCACAATCGGATGGTATAGACATATAATCCAAGTTAGGTCAATGAAACTTAATTTTGGAACTTTGGCTGGAACACTTAGAAAAGAGCCCTTATTTTTCCACAGGAGTTTCTAGGATGTCATCCTGGAGTCTCAGGGGCCATCTCTGTCACTATCTCAGGAAAGCACCTTAAAAACAAGGCCAACGTAAAGGAAAATATGACCAAAAAGTAGAAGTGAAATATTCCTGATGTCACTGTTTGAATACCTCAATCTGAGTGTAGAAGCCAATTCAACCTCTGGATTTTCTGTTCCATGACCCACCATAAAAAGCTGCTCTGCCCAATCCCCCACCACCTTTGTTTTGTAAGTCACCTTGAATAGGGTTTGTGTCACTTGTTACTATAAGACTACTGATGTAGAGATATAGTATTATAATGATACTATAATTATTTAAAAATTTTTCTCTCTGGTAAAAAATAATCAGCAGGATCTTAGGGTTGAGCTGTGATGATAGACCAAATCACTTCTCACATTTGTAGTAAACTGTTTACTCAGTATCTTAAATTTAATGAGCTTGAGTCAATGAGAGAGTTTCAATTCACTTGTCCTAAGTCCTTGTCATCACAGCAGCAGCCAGTGGTTCTCTGTTGCCCTTCAGATGCTCAGCTGACTCCTTGTATCTGGCTGAACTTAGATTTGAGTGCTACTCCAAATCAGTGTTCCTCAACCAGGGATGATTTGGCAATACCTAGAGAACATTTCTGGTTGTGATAACAGAGGGGGGAGATGTGCTACTACCATGTAATGGATGCTATGAAATTTTCTATAATGTACACTGCTTCCTCCCCCAGACCCCTAGAAAGAATTATCCAGCCTCAAATCTCCATAGTGTTGAGGTTAAGAAATCCTGCTTTGCACCATCTGCGTTTACTTAGCAAATTACAGTGTGGGACTGCATTTGCTTGTTTCTGGATAAATAATAATATAGGAAGGTTCAAGCTTGAACATGTTAGAACATGTTGTTTGGAAGAGATTCTGTCTTCATTTTGTCTCCCATGGTAGGTCCTAAAGCTTGTAAAGTGACACAACAGAGAATGAGTTCTTAATGTTTTTCAGTCCTGATTAAAAGATGGATTCCTTGGACATATATGTTCTCATAGAAGGACTTCCAACTGAGAATGACCTGGGGTGCTGAGCAAAGGGGAAAAGACAATATAGGATCTCCTGATGGGATCTGGTTCCACAGCATACTTCTCAACAGAAATCCATATTCTGATTTTAAATATTAAGGGCTTTTTCTTCTAACTAGAAAACAGGGCAACTTCTATATTGATCTGTGACATTAAAATCTAAATGAAAACCAGGAATAAAAGCCTAACCCTAACTCTTTCTGCTATTAAGAAATTTAGTTTTTGCATGATCACATGATATTTGACTTGTCTGTTTCCATCTCTTCCTGGGGATGTGTTTTGGGTCCTATCTAGTATTGCTATTAATGAAGACTTATTCCACCTCTTCTTTTATTCAATAAGTGCTTGCATCTTCCCCTAAGTCCCTAGCACATAGTGAGTATTCAATATTCTTTCCACTGTTCTTTGTTATAAGAGATTCTCCAACCTCCAGTAGTAAGTTTTCATGGCTGGGCTCTAAGGGGGTTACAGCTATTATCCAAGGTCCTGGTGCTGCCTCACAGGGACCAGTGGGGCCTATAATCCAGCCCAAGCTCCCCTTCTTAAGCTTTGTGCTTGACTTGTGCTTGAAGAAGTGTGTTCACCAAAGACACTGACCATTGGCCTGGCTGTGCTCTCTAAAGTGCTATGTCCCTCTAGAAGGGATGTCTCCATCTTCAGAAGTTAGTGGAGATACCATGAGGACTCATACCTAAAATGCTCACAGGCAGTTTGAAAGAGACTTTTCATCCTACATGTAGATGTCCTTGAGCTCGTGGAGTCGATGTCTTACTGCAGGCTTCCATTATCCACACCTACCTTCTGGGCTCATAGGCAGTATAATTATCATTTCAGAAAGGTTCTATTAAGTCCTAGTACCCACCTATAAAAATATAGCAGGTGCTTATTAGACCCTGACACAAACCTCAAGACAAATTGCATGAGCATTCTGCTTAGAGCATGCACCTGTGTCTTTTACTTGAAGTCCACATTGTCTTTATGTTTTACTGCAGGGTAATCATTTGGAAAATAGAGCTAGGATGTTATGTTTCCCCTCTCGCAGTTAATTGTTAGCTAAGACACCAGGAAGGTGAATGAAAGAAAACTTCCCCTGAATCAAAAGGTGAAGTCATCTGTAATGACTCAGATCCAAGAAAAGTAGCTGAGAGGACGTCATCAAGCCCACTATATTATTATCTTCCCTTCTTGGGTTTCCCTTCCCAGTGAATGACACCAGAGTTCTCCTAGTACTCAAATTAGAAACCTAGATGCCACCCTTGACCTCTGTCTTTCTCTCTCCTCCAAGCTTGAAGAACGACCAAATTTGGTTAAATCTACCTCAACACCTCTTTATACCACACCCACCTCTTTGCCTTCATAATTTCACTGTCTCAGTCCAGAGGTTGTCATCTATTGCTTGGCCTATTTGAGTGGAGAGTATCCTGCTTCCAATCCCTCCTCTGGCAGCTGCCTCCAAGATTGTGGAAACCAGAATCTGATAATGCTGTTCCCCAGCCCTTGCAATGTCTTTGCCTTAACCTTCTCCCCCTCCACCTCTGTTCTTCTGATGAACATCTAGCTACCTAGCTTTGTGAGTCTGCTTGTGTGTCTCTTTCTAGGGAAAACCCTCTGCTTTCACCTTTTTACAAGTGGCCACTCTTTTCTTCACACCCTGCTATGTCCTATACTTACTTCTTCAGTACACCTCGTGTCCCCTACACTGGTCTGGAAACTCCTTCAAGCCTGGGATATCTTCTACCTACAGTGTCCCACATGGCCACTGGGGCAATGTAGCTGCTTATTAAATGCCTATGGTTCACAAAAATACTCTTTCATACTTTGCTGCTGACAAAGACCTTTCAAAAATACTGTTGTAGGATTTCTTTTCTTCTCGTACCTGTGGTTCTTGGTCATGCTGCTTTGAAGAATGAAGAGGTAGACCAGACCAAGAGTGGTAGGCAGCGAAGCATATTGAACGATAGTAGAGCAAAGTTTATTGGGCAGTAGTACAAAGCCTCCTGAAGAGGGAGGGAACCCAAGAGGGTTGTCAATTTGGTGTTTAAATTGAGTGGTTTTTAATGGGCTCTTTGGTGTGGCTGTTTTAATCTGATGAATCCTCCACATACCTGTCACACAGGCAGCTTTTTGTCTATGTACTCATCTACCTATCAGGTAGTTGTTCACATGGGCAAGGGTGGAGGGCTCCTTCTAGGGTGATATAAAATCCTTTTAAGGGTGGTTTCCTTTTAGGCAGGGGCCATTTACCTCGGCCTGCCTTTCTTTAGACTATACTTCATTAATACTATCTCACTTAAAGGTTCTTTTTTTTTTTTTTTTTTTCTGAGACATGCATCCTGGCTCTAGGAAAAGTCACTTGGTATCTCTGAACCTTCGTGTCCCTATATAACAGGTATAATCATACCTTTTTGATTGACTAAGATCCATGTTCTTCTCCCTGTCATGCAGTTGCCTCTATAAGAGAGGCAGGGAAAAATGACCATTTATTTATGTAACAAGTGCAAATGCTATCTGGCAAAAGTGCAAGCTTTACATCATCAGTAATCTAATTCAAATCTCAGTTTCCACTTTTCACTGACTTGGATCATCTGTGTAGAGTATAGATCACTGTAAAAATGTTTAAAATGAATTTGAAATGATCACATACATTTTAATAAATCTGAAGGACAGTTGGATTCCTGTCACTGCATTAGACTCTTTCATATACATCAGGCCAATTATGATGTAATTATTATAACCATTGTGCCCAATGTCCTGCATTTGCTTTTGATGAATCTCCTGTCTGCCAAAGCCAGGGAATCATTTGATTAAAACATTGATTAAATGCTAATTGTATATTTTCCACAGTAGCTAAACACTAGTTTATACAAACCTGTGATCTGAGTTATGTAAGACTCTCTTGGTAGAGTTCATGAACATCTAATACCCTTTATATATCAGCAATAAAATGACTAGTTTGAATTCCTAAAAGAGAGGTCTAGAAACTAGGAGCATAGGAAGGCAAAATCACTGTTAGCTGAGAGATCAATCCATCCTTGAATTATGGAAGAAAATTAGAATTTCCTTGAAGACCAATTAATAAATAATATTAACTGCTATTTATTAAGCTCTTACCATGGTAAACACTTCACAAGGAATATTACACTCAATCCTTTAGAGAGTTCCGTGAGGTTATGATTTGTAATGACATTTTTTACAGGAAGGAACTAAAACACAAGGAAGCAGAATCAGAGGAGTGGCAGAAGCAGGAGTTGAATTAGAGTTGGTTTCAGATCCAACTCAGTTAACCCATTTCTCTATGTGACAACCAGGCAGTGTCTGTTAATGGTATTAGGTTTCACCTCTGCAGATGAATGATTTGACAAATTTGTCCCAATTCTGCTGTGCTTGGAGACACCTCAGGTCCTCTTCTGTGAACATGGGTGGAATGACCAGTGCTAGTGTCTAGATTGCCTCTTTCTCTCAATTTAGAAGGTCTCAGATTGCTTAGACAAGATGGCTTTGGGTTTGGGAGAGATATGGAGTAGAACTCTGTGTGTTTGTGTGTGTGTGTGTATGTGTGCATGCTGGGGGGGGATAGTGGGTAGAAAGGAGGTACTTTGGGGATTCTACACTCTCGCTGCTCTTTTTGGAACCTCTTCTCATTTTCAATACTGACCCACCATTTATTTAGTCAGTAGGAGTACTGAGTGTTCTAGTCTAGATCCAGTGACTCTAGTGAGAGCCAATCACAAACTCTAATTCACCACTCTTGAATCTAGAACCTCAAGGCCTTCTTAAAGACATGCCAGTCAATATCTGGTGCAGAGAGTGGGACTCAGATTGCAAATCTACTGCTGTACAGTCACTGCTGAGTGCTCCTTCCAGGCACCCAGAGGAGTACAGTTTTCCAAGCATCTCTCCATGGAACTTGGAGTCCATTGGAAACTCCCATCACTTACAGAGGCAAAAATGAATTTTAGAAAGCTGTAGTAATTCAAAGCAAAACAAAATAATCCATTTCCCTGAGGGTATTTGAATTTAGCTTCTGATGAAAATAAGACCATTTCAGTGACATCATACAGCCATGTTTATCTCATCCTGCCATCTCTGAGTGGAGCCAGCTCAGCACTTGTCCCCAGCCAAAACTAACAGCCGGGCCTCTTTTGCAACGTTGAGAAGTCGCTCTTTTATTTAGTGCTGAGAAATCTCCTTAAAGGAACTCTTCAGAGAGCTGTGCTCAGTATCCTGCTCCTTTGTAGGAAAACAAATCCAGGATGGTTTTAAGGACGATCAGTTATCACAGAGTCAAAGTTCATACCATTAAATCAGGCTATTGTTTCATTGGATGTTTCACTCAATATGAGCTTAGAAGGGCTCCAAATAAAACAATCTGGCCAGCTCCTTCTTTGCTTCTCTCTCTGCCAATAAATAAATGCTTGATCTTGTAGTTCACGTGACTGAGTTTATGCTCCCCTCCACAGGCTGTTATTAATGTAACTTCTATTTTATTACATGCCTACTGTGTCTAAGTCTCCATTATGGGTGCCATGGTGAATGTAAGGATGAAAAAGACACTCCTTCTCCTCTCTACAAGAGACTGGGGAAATGTCACCACAAATAAAACATCTGAACAAGCCAAGTGATAATCACCATTAGCTGAAGGACCCTCTAGAGCTCAGAGGAGAAATCCGCGTGAAGAGGAACTGGATGTAAAATGATGTGCAAGGCTTTCCTGAGTAGAAGTGACATTGGCTGAGGACACGATTGATTATGCTGTGCAAGTATTGGGAGGGATAGCCACATTCACCATAGCCATCCATTATCATCGAATGATATGATCTGTGCATTTCAGTTCCCACTGCAAAACCCAACAGGGTCAGCACAAATTACAGTGTACACTGACCATCTTTAACAGAAGTAAGAACCACCTTTCACCCCAACCCCATTCCCTACTGCATAGAGAAAAGTTAATCAGGGATCCCAAGAAAGCTGGCATTATTTTTGCTTTGGCCAGCAATCTGATCTCTGAAAAGGCTGAAAGGTTCACAGCAGTCTCAGGAAGATGCTGGTCATCTGTCCACTGAGCACCTGGTCCCTGGTGCACATTTCTGTCATAAGGCCCTGCATTCAAGCAGACAAAAACTCCAGCTCCCCTTCTACCTCCTGGGCCGTGTTTCTCTTAGCTCAGTTTCCCAGTGATGTGCAGAGGCCAGGGTAGTGGATCCAGCCAAAACATGTCCTTGGCAGAGATGCCAAAATAGAGCCCTGAAGAACAAAGGAAGTCTAGCAGATAACTGACTTCCTCTGAAGGAATCTGGAGGGTTATAACCATAGTAAGCTATTGGCACCAGCAGGGGATGGAAACTGGGCCTTGCAAACTGAGTCCCAGCCTGTCTGTGCATTTTGGTGGCCTGAAATCAGTCAAACCACACCCCCTTCTTGGCAGACATGCAGGTTGGATGAAGGCTGGGTGCAGGATGCTGTAAGGCTCACTCTTAGCTGTGTGGCCTTTCCGAGGAGCCCAGCCAAACCAAGGAGAAGGAAGCTGAGCCACACTGAGAAGCTGTGTGCTCTGACTACCAGAGGGCCTACTCCTCATTTCCCTTACCTCCCAGGCCCAGCCGATGTGGAGGTGGGGGGTGATAAAGGGATTTGTCATGGTTTCTTTAAAAAGAAAATACACAAGTTCTTTCTATTTGGCCAAACCTCAGGCAGATAAGAAGTGTTCCTTCCAAATACAGGATGGTGTCTTTCCGATACTAGCATCACTTGTTTTGCTAGCTAAAAGGGCAAAACCCCTCAGGCCTGATAAACCTGAATTTGAAGATCGGACCTGGGAATTTGCAAACTTTAATGCATCCCTTACCCTGGATCAGTAAAATCCTGCTTCTAGTTGTAGATAGAAGGACTGAGAAGCTTGTGTTTTGTATACGAAGCAGAGGTGATGGATTTTTAGAAGACTTAATGGAATACAAGATGTTCACGCACTCCCCCCAAATATACTTAGATTCTGAAGGTGCAGATTGATAATTCAGATGCCAAATGGTTCAATATCTGTGATGGTGCCACACCTATGTCAACTAGTCACCTGACTTGGGCCTTTGTTTCTGCATTTTCAAAAGGGTGGAGTTAGCTGGTTGAATAGAGCTGGGACCAGGAGTTCACCTGGTTTTGTCTGGGTTGAACACAGAACCCCTACAATGGCAATGGATTCAAGCAACCAGTGACCAGCATCTGCTTTTATTCTTCTGAGGTTTAGTGATTGAGAGCTTGGACTGGTGTAAGGTCTTCTTGTTTGAAACCAAACTCTGACACTTAGTAGCTGTATGACTTTCGGCAAGTTGCTTAACATCTCTATGCCTCAGCTTCCCTATCTGAGAGGGAGTTCAATAATAGTATAGTCCTCATAGATCTAATAAGCATATAAGGACTGGTAGAGACACTCAGTAAATGTTGGCTGTCATTATGCATTTTACAAATAATCCTTTGGAGGACCTTCCAGCTTAATCACTGAGAGCTTCTCTGGATCTTGAACACAAATTTACCATGTGTGCTAAGATAGTAGGCTATATTCTTTTAGAGTTAACAAATGTTCACTGAGAGTCTATGTTGTGCAAAGGTGCAGAGAGAAAAGGCATATACTTTGCTTTCACACAGCTATTCATCTTGTTGGGAGATACTCATTTTACTGTTGGTTTACTTATCTAAAATGTAAAAAGTATTATGAACAAGCAAAGCATCTGTAGGTATTTGGAAACTCTTTTCTTCGCTTTCATGGCTAGAATCTCATTTTGATCCTGACAACAGTCCTGTGCAAAGCAGACAGTATTTGGAAGAGTGATTTTTAATTCCCAATCATTTGATGGGTTTTTTTTTAGAGGCCCTTAGAACCCAATAAGGGTGGGAGGTGAAATGGGCATAAGGGTCCATTTGGGGGATCACCTCCAAGTACATAAATACATACCTCTTCCAATCAGGATATTTCTATTGCAACATATTTAATATTGAACTTTTCTCATATAATTCAGTCAAATTTCTGCTGGATTTAGACAGTGGTGTAAAAGAAGAAATCCAGGATCTGACTCATTCTTGTGATTTAAGACTTCTGAGACATTGGCTTAGCCATAGTTCTGAAACTCAAGGAGGGGAGGCAGTGCCTCAGAGTTCCTTCTAATGGAGGTATTTGTTTCCTTTTGGGGTTTGCTTAGTAGACTGGAGCCTGGAAACAATTTAGTCCATCATTCTAGAGGATAAAACCATTTCTGAACACCTCCTTCACTCAAAGTAAACATTATAAAACCTGCAAACACTGTGATTGAAATGAAGGAATCAAACCCCAGATTAAAATACAAAACACTGCAAATCTGAAAGATATATAATACATTTTAACCTGTTTTATAGCATATTCCATTTAGGAATATTAAAAATTATTGACCTCCTATTCACAAAATAAATATTTTTACAATAGTTAATGCTAATCACTATATTTGTTTCAGTGCACTAGAAATTGATTAATTAGATTTGCTTTAAAGCTTTAACTTTTTGCTACAAATAGAACCCTAAGCTATTGAACTTGAAATTTTGCAATTTTAAAGCAGCCAGAAAATAATTCCATAGTGATTAAATTCTGAACTTGGTGTCCAGTACATCTTTTTTTTTTTTTTTCCTTTTTGGGAGTCATAAACATACGTGTTTTTGAGAGTCTCAAAAAATACTTGTGTTGATCTGGGCCATTTGGTGGAGAATATTCTTAAAGGCATAATAATCAGAAGTCTTAATTATTAGTGTATATCTATTATATATAATATATAATGTATAATATATTGATATAATTAATACAACACTCATGATATATAAAAATTTTATATATATTATCTCAGAAGTCTTAGCACTGGAATTTAAGACAGACATTTTAGGCTTGCAGAGGCTCCTTAATTTAAAGAAGACATAGAAGCCTCCATGGTGTGACTAGATGAGGCTTCCAGGCCTGAGAGCCAAGGATCTCTGCTCCTTTCTGAATGTTCACCTGGTCCTGGGGGATCTCCCATTTCCAGTCCGTCTGCTGCTTCCTTACTCAGTCCCATCTCTTGAGCTAGGCAAGGACAAAAACCTTGATTTCCCTTTTGTTCTTCAGTCGAGTTCATTTTAAAATGCCAGCAATCTCTTCATTGTGAAAAGGGAAAATATAAGAAAATAAATACAGATAATAAAAACAACATAAAAGCTGCCAAGTTTCTGAAGCACCTGCTTCAGCTTCCAAGCCTCCCTGTACAATCAGCGCTTCCAATCTTCTGCCCCTGGTGTGGAGGAGTGGCACACATTCCCGGAGCTTTTCCTGGTATTCTTTTTTCTCGCTGCTTGCCTTGTTTTATTTTATTGAAGTAACCTTGTCACACTGGTCCCAGAAGGTCATCAACTGCAACATCTATTTCAGGAATGGAAAATATTCGTCATTAATCGATGGGGGTGGCATATGCAGTGGTGCTCAGCCCAGATCTCCTTTCAGAATGAGGCGGTCCTCTGGCCCCCTGCTACTGGGAGTGTTAGTGGCTAAAGAACACTTGGTGGAGTTTCTCTGGGAATTAGACTCTGCCAAAGACAGCCGCACTGCCCAAGGCTATGGGCCTTACCTGCGGCAGCCTGCATCCAGTGAGTGTTGGATATTCAGTGTGGTGGGGGCATAAAGTCCAGGCCCCTTGCTTCTACTGGTGCAGTCTCAGCTCCTGGGCTCCTCAGGGAATCCCCTGAGACCTCTGCCCCAACTGCATGGCAGTTCAGCTTCTCCCCTTGCCCTGTCCTGCTTCCCTCACCCCCTTATAGATGTATATTTAAGAGCACTCTGGATAAGCTCCCTACATGTAGATCTCAGGCTTCTGGGGTCTGCTTCCCAGGGAGACGACGCCACTGACTATGGGTGGAAGATCAGAGCCCTGTGCTCAGGAGGAACTTGCACTTGGCTTAATGCTCTGCTGTCGTCATCTTGAAATTCTTAATTTTTGAACATCGGGCCCCATATTTTCATGTTGCACTGGGCTCTACATGTTAGGTAGCCTGTCCCAGTGACAAGCACTGATGGGGAAACTGACCTGGAGCATGATGTTGAGAGGGAATCTGTGATGTCCCCTTGGCTTGGCAGGATAAGTGTTCTGTCTGCTGTGGGTGTAGGGGGAGCTGAGGCTGAGTGTTCACCACCTTCTGTTCCTGGTTTACAGAGCAAACACTGGCTTAGGAGAGAGACTTAGCTAGGCCTTTCAATTCAACCGATATCTCACTTCTCTTTTCTGATCTAAGTAATGCATGGTTTTTATCCTTCTAAGTTTTCTAGCTTCAGGGATGGCTCAGAGACATGCTCTCCCCCTCATCTTCTGCATGGTTGGTATCCTCGCACAGGGGGACCTGCCCTAGGAGGTGGGTTTTTGAGTCTACCCATCTCCCCTTTGCACTTTTGCAGTATGACAATGCCTCCCCCATTAAATAACTGGGCTCCTGTCTTTCCAATGAGGTCTCTTTTTTTTTTTTTTTTGGTGCAGCTGTTTTGCCCGTGGAACATTTTGGTATGGGGAGCACATCAAGTCATTATATTTTCAGCAAAAAAAAAAAAAAAAAAAAGTCTGAGTAATATTCATGACAGAAACATTAACTCATCTCTCATGTTCTCCTTTAATAGCACTTTTACAAAACTCCACATGAACATGTACATTGTTCATACCTGAGCCATACACAAGCCCAAGAGCTTTCCCCAGTCCTCCTTCACTTCTTGTCCCAAACCAGTTCCCCTTCCCAACCACAGTCCCTATGGCTAGGGTTGCATCAAAAATAAAGAAGGAAAAAAGAAAGAAATGGCTTATTATTGTTAAGTGAAACATTCATTTAAACAATTTACCCAATTTAAAATTGGTAAAAATAATGGCTAACATATATATATGTTTTATATATATATAACATATATGTATATAAAATTTGAGAGAATACCTGACACATGTAATAAGCATATGTAAGGTATTTACATAACATGTGGATGGGGCTAACATATATACAACATATATAACATGTTTATAACATGTAACATACATATAACATGTATGGGGATGTATATATATATAACATGTGGATATATAACACATACATATATAGGGTTCAGAACCAGGCAGCCTATGTTCTTAACTGCTATGCCATCTGCACACATGTCCTCAGATCGAACAGTGAGGCTGTCATCAAATGCGTTATTTTTTATCTTAAATATAAAGTTAAAGATAGATTAATGAAAGGTGTGTCCAACTGTACAACTCGATCAAAGCTACTAATTGGCAGATGCAAATGAAATTCATTGTGAAACAGCGGCACATGACAATTGATAAATGAACTTCATTTGTTCAATCTGGAAGAGACCAAGAATATGAGTGGGCCATGTATAAAGAAGGTACACCATAAGAAATTCTGGAATATGAGAGAACTGAGAGAAGAATTTTGAGAATTTTGAACCTGGAAGTGGAATACAAAGGCAGAACTATCTTCAAACATCTATGAGGAATCTCATAATTTTCTTATGAATAAATCATGAATGAAATATTATCTATTAATCTTTTTCCCACTTAAAATAAGTGTTAATATCAGAATTCATTTTAATCAAACGTCCCTTGGGGTCAGAAGAGTGAATTTTAAGATATTTTGCTGAAAGAAACTTCCTAGTAAGTATAGATTTTGCTGGCTCCTGTCAACAGTGAGGAATGGAGCAAAATGGGGTGAGGTGGGCTATGTTTAGGGATGGGAAGTGCAGAAAGGGTAGATGGAAAATATAATGCAAGTAGCACATAGTAAGCAAAAGGTTTTAACAAAAATGGTAGGTGAAGAGATACATGGGGTGGAGTGAGGGTCCAGGATATGACAGTTAATGTTACCTGGTAACTTTTTTAAAAAGTGAAGTTGGGGGTGCCTGGGTGACTCAGTTGGTTAAGGGTGGGACTCTTGATTTTGATTCAGGTCATGATCTCAGCATCCTGAGATTGAGACCTGTGCCCAGCTCCACACTAGGTGTGAAGCCTGCCTAAAATTCTCTCCTTCTCTCTGTCCCCTGACCCCCACTAGTGTGCATGCATGTGCTATCTCTTCCCTCCCTACCAAAAAGTGAAGTTGTGTCAAAACAGTTTCTTGGGGGCACCTGGATGACTCAGTGGTTGAGTGTCTGCCTTTGGCTCAAGTTGTGATCCCAGGATCCTGGGATGTGGTCCCACGTCTGGCTCCCTGCAGTGAGTCTGCTTCTTCCTGTGCCCATGTCTCTGCCTCTCTCTCTCTCTCTGTGTCTTTCATGAATAAGTAAATAAAAATCTTCCCAAAGAACCCAGCTTCTTGGAAGCACCCTCCTTTTACTATGGCCCCCTAATATACAGAATTATGTGGGTACCCTGTAAAATGCCTAGCACGGTGCCTGGCCCTCTGGACAGTCTCTGTATTCTCTAAGACCTTCCTAATATCCTTGCTTCTACCGCTCCCTGGCACAGGCAGTCCCAGTCAGAGGCCAGTCAGACCTGTTCTGACTGGTCTGCTGCTTTCACCTCACCTGTCTGGAAACCCTGGACTGCTCTCCAGTTTCTGTAAGACTTCACAGTTTTCAGATTGATAGATTAGAGAGACAGGGCATATTTTCTTCTATTTCAAAAACTCTGTACAAAAATGGCTTTATTATTCTTATACCTAGTGTGATTGCCCATTTGTCAGCTAGACAGGGGCTCCCTTTATAATTGTTGGAAATCAGTACCCACTGGTATTCCAACTAGACATGAAGCTGTCTTGAAGAATGGCTGCTGGATAGATAATATCTTGACTTTAGTGACCGAAAAATATCCTGCCAGGGTGCATTTTCAGGTAGAGCCAATGGTGCTTTCCAAAGAGTTTATTGTTTTTGCAATAGCTTGGTCATTTTTTTTCTCCCTTGGCCCACTGGTATAGAAAGGTTAAGGAAAAAAAGAGCCTTGGAAATGGAGTCACATGATTTGAATTTGTATTCTTTTTTCTGACACCTGAATTTTATAAACTTAAAGAACCACTCCTGAATCCTCAGCTTTCACATTGATGAATGGGTACAAATTTACCTCTCATATTTAATGAAACATGGGACAAGTGAATAGTAGTATGTGAAATTTTAAAAGTTTGGTGAATAATTTCCTTTTAGGAGAGCATCTGTGTCTGAAAGTCTGGCTCATGGAAAAAAATGATTGATCAGTGACTGACACTGACAGCAATATTTATTATGTATTCAGTGATTAGACGAATCACTTCATCTAGCCCCATGATAATTTTACATAGTGGTGGTTTTTTGTTTATTTGTTTTGCTCACCTTTATAGGTAAGGAAAACAGAAGCACAGAGAGAGTCCATGGTCCCCTATATGGTCTCCTTGCCTAAGGTCACCTGGGAGGAATGGTGGAAGCTGGGATTTGAACTCTGGCCACATCTTTCTAGGCCCTGACTTTGTAACTGTGAATCCTTTGAAGGCCTGAAGTGCGGAAGTAGCAGAGCAGTAATTCTGTCCAGACGTAATGTCTCTCTTTTAACTATCATTTTACCCTTTATTTATTTTATATGTCTCACTTTATTTATTTATTTATTTATTTATTTATTTATTTATTTATGATAGTCATACAGAGAGAGAGAGAGGCAGAGACACAGGCAGAGGGAGAGGGAGAAGCAGGCTGCATGCACCGGGAGCCCGACGTGGGATTCGATCCCGGGTCTCCAGGATCACGCCCTGGGCCAAAGGCAGGCGCCAAACCACTGCGCCACCCAGGGATCCCTATGTCTCACTTTAGATAGTATTTATCTCAATAGAGAAGAATATAAATGTGGAGAAATATCATGTCTGCATTTTGGAACACCTAATTAGAAATTAAAATTTAAAAGACCTGCCATGAATTTCTACCCTGAGGCTGACAGTGGAAATTTGCTCTCAGAGGTCGTTATGGGTTGGCCACTGGAGGCTTTCTTAAGCAGGAAAATAAAAGTTTAAAACCATGAACAAGTGGAGATGAACATTTTAAAACTCCAGGGCTTTGAAGGCTATCATGTTAAAATACTTCTGAAAAACCAGTGTATTAGAATCTGTAGAGGTATATATAATTTATGTATAAAATGGCTGTCCTTGATTTGTGGCTGACCACAATAACTGGTGTATCATAGGTAGTCAATAAATACATTTTTAAAGATTTATTTATTTATTTTAGAGATAATGAGCATGCAAGCAGAGGGAGGGGCAGAGGGAGAGGGAGCAAGAATCACAAGCAGACTCCCCACCAAACAATCCTGATATAGGGCTCCATCCCACCACCTTGAAATCAGGACCGAGCCAAAATCAAGAGTTGGCTGCTTAATGGGCTGAGCTACCCAGGCACCCCAGTAAATACATTTTAAATGAGCACATGAATGAATTAATCTGGCAAAGTCAATGTCAATTCCAGCACTTGACAAAACAACAATATCTAATATTTATTGATGGCTTATTATGTGTCAGATATGGTCTAAATATATAGCACACACTAGCTCTTTTAACCCTGAAACAACCCTAGGAAGTAAGGACTATTTTTAACCTTTATTTTGAAGATGAGAATAATGAGGATCAGAGATATTCTTAGTAACTTACCCAAAGGAAGCTTTACACCCAAGATTTACGCTTGGTCCTGTGGCCTCACGTCTATCCTGGAAACTGTAGGGACAAGCACTCTCTCCAAGAAATGAAGCTCATTTGGACCTGATTAAGCTTGCTTAGTCACCCCCAGAGAAGAAGTGGTCTGCAGGCTTTCTGGAGGGGCCACTTGGAACTGAGTGCTGGGCTGACTAACGAGGTTATGTGAGGGCAAAACTGAGTTGGGCAATGAGTGAGGATGGGTTGTGGGCCAGGCTTTTAGTAAAGACTGAGGGAGTCATCAATTTCTGTGGCTAACAGAGATAACTCTCCTTAGGCAGAGTCCTTTAGAGAATTCAGTGGGTGCTCTTAAAATTGAACAGAGGAATGCCTTGGTGTTTCAATCAGTTGATCATCCGACTCTTGATTTTGCCTTGGGTCATGATCTCAGGGTCCTGGGATTGAGCCCCACTTCTGGTTGCGAGGTCAGCGGCAAGTATGCTTGAGGATTCTCTCTCCCTCTCTCTCTGCCCCTCCTCCCACTCATGCATGCATGCTCTCCTTCTCTCTCTCTGTCTCTCTAAAATAAATAAACCTTAAAAAAAAAAAAAAAAGAAGTGAATAGAATTGGGAATAGGGTGATTGAGAGTTTTCAGCACCTAAATTCAAAATAGTGTCTAACATGTTATCTTCTGGCAGGACGAACAGAGGTCAAAGAAGTTCAACCTCAAATACCTCTTTGGCTTTAGTAGAAGAAAGATCAGCACCGTCACCAGAAGTAGGGTCTCCTGTCTTGGAACTGGCCCCCTAGGAGGGCCTGGGTTGCCCTGAACAATCCTGACAAGGTAAAAAAGAAAAAAAAAAAAGCAAAACAAAACAAACTCTCAGCAGAGGACTGTCTCGATGAACTTGAAGAAGGATTCATAAGAGTCTCCTGGCTTCTCCTTGACTGTCATAATGACAGAAAGGAACTTGCAGTAACAACCCCAAAGAAAGTTCTCCCATAGTCCTCCAGTATGCCAAGATGGATAATTAAAACCTGGAAATCTGCCCATTAAAATAAGATTGATTTAAAAAAAATCAGGGTGGAATAAAAAGCAGTTTCAGGAGCCCAATGTGGACCTGCCACTCTTCCTCTCAATGTGAGACTTCATCCAGGGGTTCAACACCACCTTGCTCCTCACCAATATCAGGCCAGGGCTGTGCAGGTGGTCCTTGTACAAGTGTGGACTGCAGACTATCTACTTGGGCTCAGAATTACTGTTATATTCTGATATATTATTATATATAATAATGTATTATTATTATTGCTATAGATCACAAAATCTGATGGTTGAACTAATATAGATAGATCATATTACATTTATTTTTTAAAAGATACTTTTGGTTAATTTATATAAATTATTTTCAGGGAATGAAGCCCTAGTAGTAGTAGGTGAACACACCATAGTTATTTACGATCCCAAAATGTTTTTATTATTTCAAATTATGATTTTGGAGACATAAACTCCTTGAGAAAGAAGAAGGGAAGGAAAACATGTGACAGCCTTTCTCTTGCCTGTTTCTGATTTGAGCTTTTCTTTCTTTCTATTTATTTTATTTTTATGTTTTATTTATTTATTCATGAGAGACACAGACATAGCGAGAGAGAGGCAGAGACACAAGCAGAAGGAGAGGCAGGCTATAGGCAGGGAGCCCGACGTGGGACTCGATCCCGGGACTCCAGGATCACATCCTGAGCTGAAGGCGGCGCTAAACCGCTGAGCCATCTGGGCTTCTTTCTTTCTTTCTTTCTTTCTTTCTTTCTTTCTTTCTTTCTTTCTTTCTTTCTTCTTTCTTTCTTCTTTCTTTCTTTCTTTCTTTCTTCCTTTCTTTCTTTTTCTTTCTTCTTTCTTCTTTCTTTCTTTCTTTCTTTCTTTCTTCTTTCTTTCTTCTTTCTTTCTTTCTTTCTTTCTTTCTTTCTTTCTTCCTTTTCTTTCTTTCTTTCTTTCTTTCTTTCTTTCTTTCTTTCTTTCTTTCTTCTTTCTTTCTTTCTTTCTTCTTCTTCCTTTCCTTTCTTCCTTTCTTCTTTCTTCCTTTCTTCTTTCTTCTTTCTTTCTTTCTTTCTTTCTTTCTTCTTTCTTTCTTCTTTCTTTCTTTTTAAAGATTTTATTTATTTATTCATGAGAGACACACACAAAGAGGCAGAGGCATAGGCAGCGGGAGAAGCAGACTCCCTGAGGGGAGCCTGACACAGGACTTGATCCCAGGACCCCGAGATCACGCCTTGAGCCAAAGGCAGATGCTCAACCTCTGAGCTACCCAGGCATCCCTGATTTGAGCTTTTTACTGTCTTTTACATCATGACTAGGGGCACAGGGCAGGCACCCCACCTGTCAGCCACCAACAGGGGACATGGTTTTAATCAATCAAGAAGCCTCCCTTTCAGGAATGGCTATTACTCCTTGGCCCCTGCCTGCCCCCTGGAAGTTTTGGGCAAAGAGGCAGGCAAAGAATGGGATTGCCCAGGCAGAAATCAATGGGCTGAGATTATTTCTTCACCTTGGAGGACTCCCTTGGTAATCAAAGAATAAACAGAATTGGCACTGAGCAGGAAAATAGCACATCTCCTTTGGACTGACTCCCTTATTTATAAGCCGTAACCTCAGGGACAATAAGCTGGAGGACCTGCCAGCAACCTTGATCCGGGATCTCAGCTAATGTCACAATAACAGTGTTTCCCTTACACCTAAGAACCCATGGATGCAAATAAAGCCTGAATCAAACTAAGCATTGATGGGTAATGTTATTCCAAAGAGGAAGTAGCAAAGTACGATGAGTTGGTTTCCCCCAACTTTTCTTCAAATTTTGCAGCCATGTGTGATGATGGCTTCAGTCAAGAAGTAAAGTCAGGGAGTTTACAAAACTCAAGAAAGCACAAAAATAGCTGGCTTTTTGTGTGTGTTTGAACAGAGTAACAACATGATCACTTTAGGAATTGGGCACAGTCAAGAGGTTAAGGCCATGGGCAGCTAACAGGGGATCCATGATAATCTCATTTGTCTCATGATAGACACTGCTAGTGTCTACCTGGCATCCATTTACCCCTGAACCTCAATTCAATGTTATCAGCAATGTACCCAACTGGAAAACCATATTTTCAAGCCTTCCTTTAGATAGATGACTAAGTACTGGCCAAAGAGATATAAATGAATGTGATATTGTGATTTATAGTAAGAAATATATATTTGGTTTTCATCCCCATTTCTGGGTCCTAAAACCCCTAAGATGTCCTAAGCGATGACAACAATAAAACCGTCTTGATATTCATAACAAACCCCGTTCAATCATGCTTGAGATTAGGCTAGCAGGTGGCTTTTGGACTGCACCTAAGGGTGGGGCTGTTTGCAGGAGACCTAATCATGTGATTGGAGAGTTGGAAATTTCAGTCCCACCTTCTGGCTTCTGAGGAGGGGAGAGGGGCTCGGAAGTTGAACTGATCAGCAATGGCCAATGATTTAATCAATCACACCTATGTAATGAAGCCTCTATAAAAACCCAAAAGGATGGGATTTGGAGAATTTCTGGGTTGGTGAGCATGTGGAGGGTTCTAGTAGAGGGGCATGCTCAGAAAAGGCGCAGAAACTCCAAGTCTCACTCCCCATATCTCATCCTGTGCATGTCTTCCATCTGGCTGTTTCTGAGGAATGTCCTTTGTAATAAGCCAGTAATCTAGGAGGTGAACTGGTTTTCTTTTTAAAAGATTTTATTTATTTATTCATGAGAGACACAGCGAGAAGGCAGAGACATAGGCAGAGGGAGAAGCAGGCTCCATGCAGAGAGCCTGAAGTGGGACTCGATCCCAGGACCCCAATGTCACGTCGTGAGCCAAAGGCAGATGGTCAACCTCTGAGCCACCCAGGCATCCTGTGAACTGGTTTTCTGAGCTCTGTGAACCAACCTGAGGAGGGGATTATAGGAACCTCTGATTTATAGCTTGTCAGTCAGAAGCATAGGTGACAACCTGGGCTTATATTAGGTATCTGAAGTTGTAGAGTGGGTAGTCTTGTGGGACTGAGCCCTTAGCCTGTGGAATCTGATGCTATCTCTAGGTAGATAGCATGAGAATTGAGGTGAATTATAGGGCACCCAGTTGGTATCTCAGAGAATTGCTTGGTGTGAAGAAAAACCTCATATATCCTGTGTCAAAAGTATTGTGAGCATGGTAGTTGTGTAAGAGAAAAGGAGAAACCCAAGGAAGAGAAGTGAATTTTCCCACACAGTAAAAGTTGTTGAGTGGGGTTTTTCCTGAAAGTTTCTATTGAAGGAGTTGACCCAGTCATGTACCCATTCGACCTTGGTGTTTCCTCTTCTCTCCCGACTATAGTATTGGCAGCTGCCATCTGGGGACAAGAGGAGCCCCTGGGGTGGTAAAACATACCAGATAGCAAAGCAGAAAGATAGAAGAAATCTGGGCCCCTGATACTAGGGCAGAACTTCCAAACTAGCCCTAAACTTCTCAAATCTCTAAACTTAATTGTCAGGAGAGAACACTGAACCCCACCCAGCTCAAGTCATGGTTACCCTGTGGACTAAGAGTATTGACAGCACCTATGGACAGGGCAGAGTCTCAGATCCCTCCCTAAGTCAACTGGTTCAGCCTCTGCACCTTACAAGGTCCCCACATGCTTTTCCTGTACAAAAAAGTTGGAGCACTGATCTAGATGTAGTATCTGTACCTGTTTCTCTCTTTATAAAATTGTTAGCTGATACATCCTGAAGAAAAGTGCATCCTATTTGTTGGTACTAAAAAAATAATAAGAATTATATAACCATAGGGTAGAGCAACTAAAGAGATTGAGTTCTACAGATAGAAAGAAAGAAAGCTTTCATGTAAATTAATCAATTCATGTTCCAGCCACTATACTTGGTAACAGTGGTGTGAAAATACCAGGTTTCTCAAGTTCATGGTCTAATGAGGGAGGCCATAGGCACTGCATTACAATAACTTGTTTAAATGCAGCAAAATATATGCCCTGCTGTTTGGGGAAAACAGATGAGGAGTCTAAGCCTTCCCTCCTAGGCTATGGAGCAGGTTAGAGAAAACTTCTTGAAGAGATGTTACCCATTTAGTTACAAATTACCTTGCATCTTTCCCAGCTTCAGGGATGCAGAAGCTAATCTTTTAGAGCTTAAGTCTGCCTAAGGGTCTCCCCCAGAGGCAGAGGCAGTACTCAGAAAACACAGTTTCTGGCACTAATGTCTTCACCTGATGCCGTCTTTGGACTCTTGGTTAAGTGTGCTCCTTAGCTCATCCTACAGATGAGGAAAATGAGGGTCCTGAATGAGAAGAGAACTTCAAAGTAGGTGACTAAGCCTATTGGAGGGGTTAGAGTTTATTAATCACTAATATCTTCTCAATTTTGTTGACACTGGGTTTTGAATTCCATCATTGATTAGGTATTTTTCTTGCTCTGTCGTCTCTAATCTGAAGTTGGAAATCCTTTTGATAGATGTTTAGAGTACATTTTTCTCTTTCTCTTTATTTTCCTACTTGATATTCTTCAGTTCATTATATTATTAAAAATGAAATCACATTTTTGGGTATTTGTGGTTTGGCTGACTGGCTGGAAAACTGTTTTCTGGCATTCATTAATAATTTTTTCTTTCCATTTAAAGAATGTTTACTGGACTTGGTACTTGAAGAAAGAAAATGCCAGATTAAGAAACGGGAGAGAGAATAGTGCCCTGTGCCTGCAAAAACCCCAGAAAAATTTTTTGCCTCCTAATTTTTATGGCTTTGAAAGTATTGGAAATAGGAACATTGTTTCTAATAAAACCCAAGTTTTTGTTTGTCTCTTCAAGGGCTTCAAGGCTTTAACCTCCCCCTCACCCCCAGCTGCTTTTCTGACATGATCTTCTAGGGTCTTGTTCCTTAAAATAGACCAAAATAGCCCTGTTGGTGAGTACCATCATGGAAGTGAAACACATAAGGACTCAGCTTGCCTCAAACTCGTGGTCTGTCTACTTCTCTAGACAGTGCCTGGGTCTACGGCTCACTGTTTCCTACTGTCCTGTGTTAACTGCAACGACAGGAAGTCAAGGAGAAGCTTGGCATCTTTTTATATTCTCTCTGCTGAAGAACTCACAAGTTAGCAAGTATCCAAACATTGCTAACTAGAGGATATTGCCAAGCATAATAATCTATACCCAAATCAACAAAGCCTCCTTCATATTGCAACCCCAGCAGAAAATGATGCAGCAAAAGCAATCCCCAATTCCTGGTTGCCTGCCATATAAGTTCACGCTCCAAGCTGTGTGTTCAGCCAGTTCGAGGATGCTGACACCTTTTCATGTGTCCAGCATGAGCTTTACAGCCACAATCCTCTCCACCCGAATGTATGATTTGGCTCTCATGAATGCAAGAGGAAGTGCCCTTCCCTGCACAGAAATCCAAACACAGGATGAAACCACAACTTGTTTTCAACAGGCCTCCTGTTGTGATCCCTCCCAGCTATGCTGCTTTTCTACAAGTGAGCAGGGGACTGGTGGTTTGAAGCAGTGGCCTCTGAGTCTTCCTGAGGATGCCTCTAACGAAGATCTTGAGATCATTCATCATGAGCAGGAGATTTACCAACGTGGCTCTACTGAACCAGATCGTGCGTGGCCAGATGTGAAATTCTGATGTTCCAACACGTGGCTTGTTTGCTTTAAATAAATATATAACAACATAGTGCTCTGAACTGGTGGATAATTTATGGCTTTACTTACTCAATAATCATTTATAGGTGCCCAGTATGTGCCAAGCTCTATGCTAGGTGCAACAGTTACAAGGCAGAAAAAAGATGGCATTGCCCCGAGTGCCTATGGGTCCAAATCTCTGTCTCACATCCCTCCACTAACCTACAAGTCCAATAAATGACTGCCGATGGGTATGGGGTACGGTGGGGATATGAAAGAGGTGCTGGCAGATTCTACTTGGGCAGAAACGTGCAGTTAGCTTATGCAGTGCCCTTTTGTAAATTAGAGCCTCATCCTCCGTTCTTCTACACCAGAGCTCAGGATTTGGTGAGGAGAGTGTGGGCTGGATTTGCCCCACACTCAGCTCTGTGGCAGGTCCTGCTCAGGATGGTTTTACTTAAAGTGTGATGTTTGAATTTGGTCCTGAAAAATATGAAGGTGTTCACTGAGAGCCATGCTGGGAGGAAAGGACCTTGGAGCAAAGGTAAAGGGGTCAGACTCCACCTGACACATTCCAAGAACTACAAACAGTTGAACTGGAGGAATGAAGCCTAAAAGGAAGGAGAAGTGGGGAGAGGCCTAACTATAGATGGCTTTGTGTTCCAAACTAAAAAGCAAATTCTTCATCCTGAAGTTCGTGAGGCAATATCAAGGGGGTTCCCAGAATATGAGTGAGATAATCATATTACTCATCTTTATGGCAGCATTGAAGTGGTTTGCAGGGGTTGACAACAGGGGTTGGCTGAGTAGGAGACTATCAAAATAGTCCAGGTGACGGAGAATGAGAGTTTGAACTTTCAATGGGTAGCAGGGATAGAGAGGTGAGAATAGACCTGAGAGAAAAGGTGATAGAATCTGCAGGACTTGGAGGCTGCCTGGATTCTAGAAGATGACTGAGATGGAAGTGTCAGGGATGAATGGCTCTCAGGCTTCTTACCTAGGACTGATGCTGGTACATCTGCTTAAGAGGGGTGCAGAAGGAAGGGGAACTTCATGGTTGCTTTCCAAAGAAGAATGCTCGGTGCTCTCTTACGAATGGCTACCATCTGCTGGCCCTGTTCTAGCAGCAGTGAGGGTGTGGCAGGCAGTGTGCAGGGGAGCTTATCAGCCTTCCCTTCGTGTCACAAATGACTTAGTCAGATCAAACCCAGAACTTGCGCAGCCTGCTTTAACATCACACAGAGAAAAATGTGCTTTCAAAGCTTCCAAGGGCTCTGACCCCATTGGGAGAAGCCATTGTCTGCTATTGATCATAGGGGATGGTGGGGGTGGTGGCTCAGCCTACCCCACAGCCTACCACACTACCACACTACACTAGAAGGAAAGCCATTAAAGCACATGCCTTGACACATGTCAATACCATCCACTTGCCCTGCACAATGGGAAGCCTATGCTTTCTAGCACCAGTAAAACCTGCTACTCCTCAGCTGCAAAGTATGCATTAGGCTAGAGTTCTTTTCACCGATTTCTGATAAAGATAAATCTCCTACAAGCACCATTTTCATTATAGATAGATATAGATATTTTCTTCTTCTTATTTCTCAACTCAATGGTGGTATCTATTTTTGAACTTTTTACTATGGAGAAATGCAAACATGTAAGAAAGCAGAAGAGATAATACAACATTTCCATCCATGTATCCGCCTCCAACATAATTCCACCAATATTAAGTCATCACTAATCTTGTTTCCTCTATATTCCCATTAATATCGCCCTTGTCTCTCAGATTATTTTGAAGCAAATCTATTGGATAAATAGACATAGATATATATACACATAAAATGCTACAATACATATATATTGCATGAAATATATGTATAAATATAAAATATATATTGTATATATGTATAATATATAAAATATTATTATTGTTTAGATTTTATTTCTTTATTCACGAGAGACACAGAGAGAGAGAGAGAGGCAGAGACACAGGCAGAGGGAGAAGCAGGCTCCATGCAGGGAGCTCGATGTGGGATTCCATCCCAGGACCCTGGGATCACCACCTGAGCCAAAGGCAGATGCTCAGCCACTGAGCCACCCAGGCTAAAAATTACTTTTTGAATAAACTTTTGGAGTAGTCTGAAATGTAAAGAAGATGAGGAAGATAGGTCAGAGAGTTTTTGTATTCCCAACCTAAATCTGTTACTAACATTTTACATTAGTAAGTTACATTTGTGACAATTAATGAATCACTATTAATACATTATTATTGTCTAGTGTCCATACTTTATGCAGATTTCCTAAATTTCCCCCTCATGTCCTTTTTCTGTTCCATGAGTCTATATGAGGTATATTTTCCTCTGTATTTAAAAATCTTTGTGAACTTGGGGATGCTATGTTATATTTTCCCCATCATCTGCAAGTTTTTTGGGTCTGCAAAGCCTGCCTCTGATTGAGTGTTTACTTTATGCCTTTCCACCCTCCATTCCCTCCTCACTTCCCCTTTCCCTCTCTAGCTTGGGAAAGGGATGTCATAGGATACCCACCTAACTGCAGTTAGGATCACCGATCCCTTTGCTACCCTTTGCTACCTTTGGGCACTCTGTTGAAAGTGCTGCTGTGGAGTTCAGGCTAGGACATACCCCCGAATGTCATTTGGGACAATAATGAAACAGAAAATTCAGAAAAACGCAGGGCATGTTTAAAAATATATTTGTGAATCCACCCCATTCATACATGAAACAGAATGAAAGGCTCCCAGGCTGTTTGGGATTATTTTCACTTTGGCTGTTCACAACATGAGAGGGTGTGGGGGGGCGGACGGGTTTCTGTGCCTTGTAGACCTGGTGCGGGCCTGGGGAGGTGGTGCTGGTTAGGATTGGGTTTGCCCCTCCTCACCATGAAGCCACCTGGACACAGGCCATTTGCTCTCCGCTGGCATCACAGGAAGTCAATTCTCTTTGGAGGTGCTCAGCTTAAATCAGCGAAGAGTGTGCAGTGCCACGTTTCTGATGCAAGGCCTGCCTCCAGCCAGCCTGTCGAACAAACCCAAGCGCATTGGGTGGCTGGCTCAGGGCCAGAGTGGCGTCACTGCCATTAATAGAGAAGTCGAAGGAGCTCAGAAAAATGCTTTAGGTCTGGCAATGGTTCTAGATACTTTCGCTGTGAGCATCTTTGCCATAGACGTTTGCCGCAAGCATCTGCGACACGTAACTTTCTTAAAACATTTCTTTGTAGTAGATTCCCATCAAATATTTCCTGCATAGCTGCTTCCTTATTCTGACAATTAACACTAAACCAAAGACCTATTACTCAGCAAAAAATGGTGTTTTTTGTTGGTTCAGAAATGTCCATACCATCTCTATTTCTGTTGTGGAAACACATGATCTTTAGCAACTTGAGTTTGGATACCATCATCACTACTTGTCAAGTAGGTCATTGGGCTCCAGAGCCCAGTCTTTCTCATATATTGAATGGAAATTAAAATCTCTACTTTGCAGTAGAATTATTATGATAAAGTCAGTGACATGTGTAAATGACTAGTACAAGTGCCTAGTATATTAGGTTATTCAAGAATTACCTTATTATCCAATTCACTACATAATTGTTTTATCTAATTTTCAATCACCTTCTATGCTTACTGTTCATCCTTTCTTTTATGATTTTCTCTTTATCATTTGATGCATATGATTCCTGTGCTTTTGGTGACACAAAACTACTACTCTGGCATTTTTTTGGCTTTCATAAAGAAGCACAGGTGAGAAAAAGGCAAAAAAGGAATATTAATTCTATACCGAATAGTTCACTTATGCACAGAAAGTAACCACTGTAAATAGTCCACACCACTGGCACAGCAGGAGATTTTTCAAACCAAATTCTATATGTCAATGCCTTTTGGCTAAAGATGGCCAGGTGACCATCTTGTTGCAGGGAAGCAAAACGCACACCAGTGAGTGGGAAAGGATTTGCAGGATTTGGGCTCGTGTCAGGTGACTGGAGGAGGGCTGAAGGATACAGGGCTCGTGTGTGGATTGGATGCTGTCAGGAAGAGGGGCAAGTCTATGACTGAACATTTTAATAACTCTTATCTGGAAAGAGGGAAAGCAAAGATTTTCATTAGTAAAGACGAAACAGCCACTCAGATAAGCAAGGATGGAGGGGTATTTTGCCATTTGTGTGACTTGGACAACATTTATAGTTTTGTCTGTGTGCAGACATGATACAGAGTGCTCTTATTCATGTCTTGACCTGCACAGTCAACAGAGCGACTTTGTCTGAAGCTGACGTTCTGAGAAACTGTTTACTCTCAACGGGAGAACCCCATGGCCTGTCTGTAAGTGTCAGGCTATTTCCTAACGACTGTGAGATCTAGCTGTGTCAGGCCAGATTCCATAGGTCAGGCTGCTTTTCTCATTCCTACAGGAGAACATGCTCTGAAATAGCATTTAGGTGCAGAAAACCGGCACCACTCTATTTCATGAGAACTGGATTGAACACAGGGAATTAGGTACTTAAAAATTGTTGGAAGGACTGGAATAATGGCTCTGGGCTTGGACTCCAGGAACAAAGCCAAGAACCACCCAGAGAACCAGTCCTCCAGGGGAGCTGCTAACCACTTAATTTCCCACCTTCCTGACCGTGGCAATCACCACTTGACATTGCTCACTCCAGGAATATGCTAGCTTCCTTGCTCTTTAGAGATCAGGAAGCTGTTGTTGCAGCTCTTAGCCTTAAAGCCATGTCACATCTCCTGGGTGCAAGCTAACACCTCTGAGCCAGGCTCCTCAGCACTCACCTGCTGGTGACCCGAGCACTGGGACCTCTGTGGCCTCTGCCAGAGAACAGCGCAAGCCCTCTGCTGCCACCTTGGCCAGTAGGAGCAAACCAAGTTGCTGCAGCCCATATTCTCTGCATCACTTCTGATTTCTGCATCTCAGGTCAGTGCACTGACTGCCTGAACCTGAATCATATCCAGAATCCTAGCTGCAAGAGAGTTGGGGAATCGCAATGTTTTGGTGGTATTCCAGCCTTGGCGGAGGAATGCACCGTAGGAGGAGGCTGGGGTGGATGTTGGTTTCTAGGCCAGGATACTCTCAACATGAGCCCCAACTAGGAGTAAAGCGGCTGGCATCTAATCCTGTTTCAGTCACTGATTTGCTAAGTTAGATCAGAAAAGTATTGCCAGCTTTCTGCGTCTCAGTCTCCATGGTGGAGTTAGACTGGATGATATCTGAACCTTCTTTCCAATTCTAGAATTCTGTGATTCTAGAATTAATTTTTCTGATATTTTCTCAAATACATTCATTGTGGAAAGCGTTTTCTGTCCTCTTTTACAGAGAATTTTCCTTTCCCACTAATATGCAGAATAGGGAGCCTCCAAGGTAGTTGGAGGCCTCAGATGATTTTTGCCTCCCCAGAGTCTTCCCCTCCCACTTGGAATAGGGCTGACTCCTGTATTCACTAGGACATTGTAGAAATGACAGAGGATGGCACCTAAGTGTGGTCATCAAAAAAACTTACAGCTTCTACATTTGCTCTCTCTTGGATTACTCACCCTGGGTGAAGCTCGCTGTCCTGTCATGAAGACACTTTAGTAGCGCTATGAGGAGGTCCATGTGGTGAGGACCAGGGCCTTCTGCCTACAGCCAGCATCAGTTTACCAGCCATGGGAACAAGCCCACTGGCAAGGGAATGTTCCAGTCCCAGTCAAATCTTCAGAGGCCTATAACCCTGACCAACCCTTTAATGGCAACCTCAAGCAAAACTTGGAGCCGGAAATACCCATGGAAGCCACTCTTGAATTCCTGAACCCAGAAACTGGGTGAGATAAATATTTAATGCCATTTTAAGCCACTAAATTCTGGAGAATGCTTTTATGCAGCCACAGAAACTAATATATTCCCCATTAGCATGCAAAATAGCATAAAACTTGCTGTTTATTTCCTAATCTCCGACATCAGATTTCATTTGCTTACCCTTTTCTGACATAAAACTGGTAGCCTTTTGGATTACACCTCTAGATATATTAGAGGCCATTAAGAAGTGTATAGATCAGAATGAAAACTAAGCAATTATTTTCTTAGATTTTACACAATGTGGTAATGGGCAGACAGGAAAAGTCCTCATTGTTAATACACCAAATAGCAAATATTTTCTCAGGCAAAATGCCAGGCATTTGAAGCTTATCACAGGGCTAGTAAATTCTTTGAAAATAAAGCTAATGGAAACATAATAAATAGTTGAAACGACTCCAACTTTTCACAGACATCCCAATCAACTCTGCAAAATGACTTTTAATTAATGAAGGCACTATGCCGTGTCTGTAAGTCAACAAACATTCCCATATGTTAATGAAAGATGAAAGTTGTCTGTTACTAAATTATTTTGGGTTTTCATTTAAGAGGTAAAGAAATTAATCATTTTCTTTCTCTTTCTGATGGCTTGCAGTTTCAACGAAGGCAGCATGTTTCAACAAAACTTATATTGTTTTCACCAAGTTTCATTTTCATGAAGGCTTTTAGAAAAGATCCAGCACCCCTGTCGTTTAGAACATAGTTGCTTCTGTAGGGCAGCAACCTTCTGCTTATTATTTTATTTTAAAAAATATTTAATTAGTTTATTTATTTGAAAGAGAGAGTGTGTGTGTGCACATGAATACGGGGAGGGGCAGAGGGAGAGGGAGAAGCAGACTCCCCATCCCAGGACCCTGAGATCATGGCCTGCACAGAAGGCAGACTGACTAAGCCACTCAGGTGCCTCTCTTCCACTGATTATTAAAATAAGAGTGCATAAGTTTTGGAGATTATATTAACTACAAGGCTGAGTTGTGAGTGCCGCAAACCTTGTATACATCAGTCTGAGCAAAAAGGGAATTTACCGGGTGGTCGCTCCAGTCCCGCAGACCTCGAGTCACAGGCCAGGTCCCGACAGAGCTGGGGCTTCGGGCACCAGTGGAGACAGGGCTGGAACGCTGCCAGCTTTCTCCCAGCCTCACCTCTGCTCCTCTGGGTGCCAGCGTTGTCTTGCGGCAGACTGGCTTTTAGTTGTTGTTGTTGTGGAAAACACAATTGTTGGCAGCTGTCGAGTTTTATATTTTTTGGCTTCCATGGCTAGAGACTTACTTTCCTGGTCTCAAATACAAGTTTCTAGTGAGCTCTGGCCGGGATCAGAGTCATGTTGTTGAACGTGGCTGCTCCTGGGGTGGGGGGGGGGGAGGGGGGGAGGTTTCTCAGAACGATGGTGGGCTGGAAAGACAACTCAGTATGTCCTGTGTATGAGGTTCCTAGGGCTGCTGTAACAAAGTACCACAAACCGGATAGCTTAAACATCAGAAATTCATTGGCTGAATTCCAGTTCTGGAAGCCAGAAGTCCAAGATCATGGTGTTGGCAGAATGGATTCCTTCTGAGGACCCTGAGACAGAATCAGTTCCAGGGCTCTCTCCTTGTTTCTGGTAGTTTTCTTACAATCTTTGGTGTTCCTGGGCTTGTAGAATTATCCCCTAATCTTCCCTTTACCTCTCTGTGTGTGTTTTGTGTCCAAATTTCCCCCTTTTAAAGGACACCAGTTATACTGGATTAGGAACCCACCCTTGTGGTATGACCTCATCTCAACTAATCACATCTGCAAAGACCCTATTCCCAAATAAGGCCCCATTCTCTGGGGGCTATGACTTCAACATGTAGGCTGAGGAAGGAGGCATTATTTAACCCATAATATCGCATACAGGGCACCACTCTACATATAGGATATCACAAAGCAATGAAGGGAACCAAGAAGCAAAGATGCAGAGTTGTAACCTAGAATTATGAAACGCTTCAGATTTGTCATCTAAGAGAGAAAAATAAGTAAAAACCTACACCGAGAGAAAGAAATGGAGAAGTGTGTGTGTTTGTGTGTGTTTGTGTGTGTGTGTGTGGTGATGAGGTAAGTTAGACTCTCAGGTGTGTGTGGAACACTGCATGGCTACAGTGGCTCCTTGGAAACATCCTCCTGCATGAACTGTTCCATTTTTCCTCCTCAGGTTTGGGCGTTTTGAGAACTGAAGCCCTGCAGCTGTCCCCACTCTAGCAAACATGTGGAGGCCAGCAGAGGTAAGAGCCAGTGGCTTCCAGGCCCCCGTACGGCAGAGGGCCCCCTCTACCAAAATTCCTGAAACCCCCATTTCCTTGCACTGCCCATCCCAGGAGAAGAGAGGTATCTTTACAACAGCAGCACCAGTGGGTGCGAAGCAACCATGATGTCACACAGTTCCCCAGTGAACTCAGCTCTACCCTGTGGTCGGGGAGGGACAGAGTCTTTCGTTGTGTCAGTTTTTAATCAGAGGAAGTGGTAAGGTACTGAACTGAGCTAAATTCAGTACCTAAAATGACCATTAATCAACAAGATGGAGATTTCCACTGTCTGTGGAAATGCATTGAATTTACAGAACAAATCAGTGGGGTCTTCTTATTCCCATATTACAAATTAAAAGATAAGGCCCGGGGAAGTCCAGAAGCTTGAACGAGATACCAAGTATGGGTGAATTGTATGGTCTCTGCATTATATCTCAATAAAGCTGTTACAAAACAAAATGTCATGAAACAATTCTGCTTGATAATAAAGCCCACATATCATATATCATAGAAAATGCCTTGCTTAGATGGGACCAGCAAGAAAAAGGGGTGGTTGGAGGTTACAGTTTTCTTGTTTAGGAGGGTGTGACATATCCCAAGACAGAGATTTATCTATGTTATTATAATAAAAGTTCCAAGGCCAAAGTCTGACAAAACAAACTGATTTAAGCTCTGCTGTTCTATGCTCTTGGGGATGTGTCTTCCATGGAGAGTTGTACTGTCCTCTCAATGCACACAGGGCGGACAAAGCCTGCTTTACTTGTGAGAGAAAAGGGAAAGTTCTCTCTCCTTCTCTCTCTCTCTCGACATTAACTTAGATCCATCACTTTTTGAAACCACATTTTTTGTGGTTTTGATGAAATCTTGATTTAATCCCTTATTTGAAAGCACTGTAGCTCTTTGAAGAGGGAATCATCAATTCACTCAGAATTCATTCCATTTTCATGTGGCCTTAAAAGCAAATTATTACCTTATGAGATTTATGAGAATATATTCGTATCATTTTTTTTCCAAGTCTCTGGTAAATGCACAAGCACGATGACCCCTTTGTTTCATGATTTATGGTAATGGATCTAAGTTGGATCTCATTTTATAACATATCCTCTTTTTTTTTTTATAACATATCCTCTTAGAGACAAATTACTTGACTGAGGCTGTCAGTATGGATATTTGTTGAAATGATAACTTTGAAAGCCTTGTGAGTTCTGCTCACGAGCCATAGGAGGAATGAAGGCGACATTTGAAAATCTTTTAATGATCTCAGATGAGGTGATAAGGAAAATAATCTACTGACTGCCAAAGCCAAGTCATACATTGAGATGAAGTCAGTGACATACACAATGGACTCCTTTCTCTTGCAAACCACGGTCTGGATGCATTTCAGTAACTTTCTTCTTCAGACACAAGCAGCGAACCACAGAGAAACCATGAGGTCTGCGATTCTGCACAGGGCACTTTAAAAATGCTGACTGGCTGCCATGGATGTTTGCCCAGGGTACTGAGCAACATGAAAAGCACAAATTGTCTGACAATGTGGATAGTGTAAAGCCATTCACAAGGGAAAAACAGATATGATATGATTTATTATGATTTGTTATGACACTTCATTATAAACATAGAAAGACTATTCTGAAAAGACTCCAAAGAAGCAGTTAAGAGTTGTTGTCTTTGGGAAACATAAATTGGGAATGATGATGTCATTTACCCATCATGGTTAAAAAGGTCTTATGCTGAAGGTATTGGGAATATTAAAATTAACAAGTAAAGAAAATAAAGAGAAAACAAAGTGGTGAATTGCCACTTCATAGAGAAGAGGAGGCCAGGAGTGCTGGGCTTGTCCCTTGGGAGTGGACCCTGGCAGGTAATTAACTGCTTGGTCTGTATCTGAATGTCCTTGTGTATGGTTGACCCCTTTTGATCCTTTACACCATCCATGGAGCCACGAGGAGATGACAGCCCATTGCAGGGTATGGCTGAGGCTTCTGGGGGTCCCCATGCCATCTGTTGTACCTTGCTGACATAGTAATAATAGCACATACAGAACACCATCATGACGATGGTGGTAGCTATTGTAAGAATGTGCATCATAACGTTACGGTAGGATTTAGGTTTACTAAAACTGGAGAGAGTCACAGATGAAAGAAAAATTGGGATTCAAGAGAAAGAATATTGCAATCTTCATTGTTGAGATAACCAACAACAAAAAGCGAACTTTGGAAAGACTAAGTTTTGACCTTCTCCTGAACCATCCTGCTGGGCTGCAATATTAAAAACATGTATTCTGTGAGACTTGTAGAATGCAGTGTGATTTATTTAACTTCACTATTTAAACTGTGTGCTTTTACTGTTTTAAAACCTGCATATTCATGTGGAAAAAGAAACATCTGTTTTCTGGATGTTCTAAATCTTCTCTTAAATACCGTTTCATTCTTGGTATACCATCTTCTTCCAGCTGTAGATTTTATCTGCTGGTGGGGAATAAGAAATGGGGGTGTGTTTTAAAAATCGATGTTGATGGGTTCTAACATTAAATCAAAAGATGAGTATTTCCAGTGAAAGATTTCAAAGGTTAAAAATAACAGTTTTTGTCGGGGGAGGTTTAAAATAGAACACAAGACTGAAAAATTTGGCAAAGTGTCAGGGATGGGGTGCGAAGAGTATATCTACATGCATATTCCAGTTGCATTTTCTGATTCAAGATGATTTGCTCTGCTCTGATTTCTCAAATGCAACAGGCCCATAGGACAATCCTGTTTTCCGAAACACAATAGAGAAAACTGGCCTCTGGAGATGTGGCCTTGTTTCCATATTTCTGTTCCTTAGAATGCTATGTTTATTCCTACAGCAGGGCCCTGGCACTTACACTTCCTTCTGCTTCTAATGCTCTTTCCTAAGGTCTACACTTTGTTCCTAAGGCTGCCCTTGTTTCACTATTTAGGTCTATAATAAACTAAAAAATGACCTCTAATGGCCCACATCCTAGTCTTTGGAACCTGTGAATTTATTACCTCACATGGCGTGAGAGACTTTGCAGATATGGGTAAGGACCTTGAGATGAAAAGATTATCCTGCATTATTTGGGTGAGTCCCATGTAAGAGTCTTTGTAGGTGAAGGAAAGAAATAGGAGAGTGAGTATCAGAATCAGATATTTGAAGTTACTGGCTTTGGAATCAGGAGAAGAAGGTCATGGTTAAGGATTACAGGCAGCTCTAAAAACTGGAAAAAACAAGGAGATGGTTTTTCCTAGAACCCTGCTAATGACTTGATTTTCACCCAGTGGCACCCATGTTGGGCTTCCAATCTCCAGAACTGTGAGGTAATAAATTTGCCTCATTGTTTTAAGTGACTGAGTTTCTGGTAATTTGTTAGAGCAGCAATTGGAAACTAATACACAGTCTTAACTCAAATACCACTTATTAGAAAGAATTTCATGCCCTGACTAAATAGTCTTCAGTCACTCTACCATATTATCTTCTTCAAGGCATTTATCAGTACTTGAAACTACTTTAGATACTAAGCACATTAAAAACTTTTTTGCTTCTGTTAGTACATAAACTCTTTAGGGACTGTAAGGACTCTGTCTTGCTCACCACTATGGCCCCAGCACCTTAGAATAGCGTCTGGCACATAGTAGCTGTTCACATAATGTGCAATACTTCCTTTAGAATCATTCTTCCCCCTCCTCTTCTTTTTCAGGATATATCTGGCAGAAGGGGAAAAACATAATATTTTCATTTTAAATGCTTGCTTTTACTGCAAAAGAAACCATTTGGAGCCATTCTAAACACTGAGTGAGAGCAAGTGTCTTCTGATTCCCTCCTCTCTACTGCTTACCTTTCTACTCCAACTTGGGAATAAGTTGGCTCAACCAAATTATTCTAGAATTCCATCAGATTTGTTCAAGCCAAGAAGGAGGCTGAAATTCCAAGATTCAGATCTCTGGTAAATTTCCTGAGGGATGTAACTTGGGCCTGAGCTTGATGTACTCCCTGATATGATATTATCATTCATTTGTGACTTATTGGAAACCTTCCATGGCATGAACAGCAGAAGAGATTGGTGGGTGGAGGGAGTAGAGGAATTCATCAAATGCTTGTGTTTGACACACAGGGTCCTGCCTTGCTGGGCCGCTGTGGACTCATCCAGCCTCATTCTTTACCCACTCTCATCCATGCAAGTTATGTTTTTAGGCTCCCAGGAATCTTTGCTGCTCCCTTAAAACACTGCACTTTCATGCCCTGTGTCTTTCTCATGCTGCTTCTGGCCCTAGAAAGTCTGTCTCCTCCTTGTCCACTTGGTACACTTCTTCCTTCAGAGAACAATTCTCCTGTTCCACTACCCACCACATCTCCCCTGGGTAACTGGTATTGACTAAGATCTATAACAGAGATACATCTTTACAGCCATCTGTCTGAAGACAAGGACATTGCCTTGTGCACTCTTGAATCCCTAATGACTAGCGCGGGGACCAACATGGTTATTTGTTGGAGGAGGGTATCTCTCCCCTGTGCTGGACTAGACCAGGGCCATGCATAATTCATTCTGTATCTCAGAAGAGTGAAGTGGTCCAGAATGACACTGAATGCATGTTCAATGACTAGACTTAAATGGCATGGTGGTAGAAACTGCTGACTATCCCCTATTGATATTCTTAGCTTGTAAGAGTTTTAGTTTGGCCTTTGGCTTGAGAACATTTCTCAGTTTCACAGCTTACTGTGGCCAAGCAAGCAAGTTCTGGCCAATGAAATGTGAGCAGAGGTGTCCTATGGTAGCTTCTTGGACTCTCCATTAAGAGATGGATGGCATGTGCCCCCTTTGACTCTTTTTGGGTCCTTTCTACCATTTTTCCATCTGGAACATGGATGCCTTTAATCATGAAGTATCAGAATTCCAATGTGGTTCCTGTGGCTGTAACAGTGGGATACAGTTGATATCCCGGGCCTGGGACAAAAGAAACAAGTCTTTCTAGAAGAAGAGGTCTGTGTGGAGGAAGCCACCTATCAAGAGCCATAACTTTTCTTTCTTTTTTTTTTTTTTAAGATTTTATTTATGTATTCATGAGAGACAGAGAGAAAGAAAGAGAGGTGGAGACATAGGCAGAGGGAGAAGCAGGCTCCCTGTGGGAAGTCCAGTACAGGATTCAATCCAGGGACCATGGGATCATGACCTGAGTGGAAGGCAGATGCTCAACTGCTAAGCCACCCAGGCTTCCCGGAGCCATAACTTTTCGTGGAGAGAATCAGATAGCCCACAGGGAGATGGCTAAGGAATAAATACCTGACCTCACTTTCCTCTTACCTCAAATCAATGTTCCCCATAAGCTGAACCATGTGGACATCAGACAGTAAGAGAGCTTATTGATGTGGGGACCTCCACAGGTATAGCAGGTGAAGAAGGATGGAGAGTGGGTGTGGCTGGGTAAATAAAAGATAACCAGTGCACTTGGGTAGAACTATTTTCTCATTTTAAAAGCAAGGAAATTGAATTAAATAATCTTCATTCTTCTTTCAGCTTGCAATATTCAGACTGAATTCTCTGCATTAATTTGTTTCACTTTCTTAGAACTTTATGCCAAGGCTATAGGGCAACCTAGAGTCAGGTACTCCAGAGTTTCAGTTACAGACCAATGTTCCAATTCAAAACCATAATAGTTGGTGAATATAAGACACATAGAACAACGGTTCATAGTAGAAAGTTCAGAAACATGAAGCACCTGGGTGGCTCAGTCAGTTGCACATCCTACTCTTGATTTTGGCTCAGGTCATGATGGTAGGGTTGTGAGATTGAGCCCTGTGTTGGGCTCTGTACTCAATGGAGAGTCTGCTTGAGATTCTCTCTCTCTTCCTCTCCCTCTGCCCCTACCCTTTCTCACGCTCTCTCTCTCTCAAATAAATAAATAAATCTTTTTTAAAAGGCACGGAAACAGATCCACACATATGTGGATTGATTTAATGACAAAAGTAACACTGCAGTGCAGTGGCAAAGGATAGTCTATAATAGTCTATAATAAATTATAAGGTCAATTGTATATGGACATGGAAAAAATAAATTTTGGGTGCCTGGGTGGCTCAATTAGTTATGCATCTGCCTTCAAGTCATGGTCCCAGAGTTCTAGGATCGAGTCCTGCATAGAGCCCTGCTCAGCGGACAGTCTGCTTATCCCTCTCCCTATCCTCTCCCTCCTGCTTTGCTCTCTCTCTCTCAAATAAATAAATAAAATCTTTTTTTAAAAAGAAAAATAAGTCTTAACCTGTACCCCATACACAATTCCATATAGACTGTCAACCTAAATGCAAAAATAAGCAAGTATTTTTCTAACTTCTAAAGAAAACAGAGAAGAAGATCTTCATAATGTTGTTGTAGGCCAAAAGAATGGACAAAAGACTTTAACAGCACTTCATAAAATAAGCATATCCAAATGGCCAATAAACATGAGTCCAACTTTATTAGTTATCACCAGAATGTCTAACATTTTAGAGATTGATGGTAACAAGCGTTGGCAAGGATTTGGAGCAACTGGAACTCTCATAGACTGCTAATAAGGGTGTAAATTGTCACAATCACTTCCTAATATATACTAAAAATATGTTTTCTACTATCTACTAAAGGTGAACACACACAAAAATGTATGATCCAGAACAACTAGATATATCCACAAAAGAAATCCATACATAGGTTCACTAAAAGACATTTATCTAAGAATATTCATAGCAGTATTATCTAGAAGAGCCAGAAACTTTGAACAACTCAAGTAGGAATCAATAACAGAATGGATACATGATTTGTGTTATTTTACATAAGGAAATACTGGTACAGACCAATAAAAAAAAAATTGCTATATGTGGTAACAAGGCTGAATCTCATGAAAAATATGCAGAAAAGTATACACAGAGTGGTCATATTTATACAGACTTTAAAAAACAAGTGAAACAATAATCAATGGTGTCAGAGAACAAGGTTATGCTTACTTTAAGGGAGTGTGTAGTGACTGGGGAGGGACAAGAGGTCAACTACTGGGGTGGGCTGGTGAATTTTATTTCTTGATGTTGGCTGTGGTTCTATGTGGTTCACTTAATGAAAGCCCTTTGTACACTTATTTGTGTGCCTGTTTCTGTAAATACAAACTTACTGACTCTAATAAGTAAATGTTATCATTCAATACAGCTTTTTTTTTTTTTTAATAAAAGTAGGGATAGGAATCTGGGTGCAAGCCCTTCATTATTCAACACAAAGAGACAGATCAGGACAAGAGCATGTCTGCATTGCTACTAAGGGATTAACAACAGCAGACACTTTCAAACAGGGTTTCTTTGAACAGGTGTTCAAAACCAAAAAGGTTTTTTAAGTCATTTGTGAGGGCAAATCTGATTGCAGTCTGGAGTCCTGGGTATTGTGTCAGGAATTATATGCAATGAGATCATTTTCTTTTGTTCACATTTCTGTCTAATAAAGAAATCTATTTAGACTAACAAAGAATTGCCTCAAATAAAAATATATTGAGAAAAGGTAGCATTATTCTCAACTCTGAGTGCCTAAGAGAAAAACGATAGGAGGTTTAGAAGAAAGACTTCTCTGTCCTGAGAGAAATTAAAAGTTTACACACTTTCTCAACAACTATACATTTTTAAAGAAAATTCTAATTTCCTCCAACAAATACTTTAGGTGACTGATCTGAAAGACACATCAACATAAAATTATAATAAAAATGACATTGATAACCAAAGCACCCCAAACATGAGCCATGTTGAAGACCAGAGGGGTAGGAGGAATTTTACCATAAAATCTATCTACACCAAAGTTCTTCCAACTTTTTATGGTAAAATTCTTCCAACTTTGGTGTACCACATTTCACTCTTAATGTCTGAGTGGCCAAAGCAAAAGAAAAATTTAATAAATTATTTAGCTCTCATTTAAAAAGAAGAAAGAAAGAAAGAAAGAAAGAAAGAAAGAAAGAAAGAAAGAAAGAAAGAAAGAAATAGAAGGATGCATGCTAGTCCAACACGACAAACATTCCTTGCATATCATGAAAAAGTAATTAGGAGGATTGTTTACATAAGTTTGAAAACAATAAAAATTGCCCTTATAGTAAGTTAGTACACATGAAAACATTGTTTTTTTTTGGGGGGGGGGGTTCAGAGTCTATGTTTTTAATATTTCCATTTTATTGCCTTTCTGCAGCTTACTGGAAACTCTCTAGGTTAAACAGATAGAAATAATGTTCATTATGAGATCCTTACCAGAAGGATTAAGTTGAGTTAGTAGCTTCTTTTTCGTTACCATTAAGTATAGCTACAAGATGTCCTTTAATGGTATTATGAAAAGTTTGTATCCCTTTCATGACCTATGACCTATGACCCTTTGCTTAGACTTTTTTTTTTTTGTATATTTTTTATTGGAGTTTGATTTGCCAACATATAGCATAACACCCAGTGCTCATCCCATCAAGTGCCCCCCTCAGTGCCCATCATCCAGTCACCCAAACCCCCGCCCACCTCCCCTTCCACCACCCCTTGTTCATTTCCTAGAGTTAGGAATCTCTCATGTTCTGTCTCCCTCACTGATATTTCCTACTCATTTTCTCTCCTTTCCCCTTTAATCCCTTTCACTATTTTTTATATTCCCCAAATGAATGAAACCACATAATGTTCGTCCTTCTCCGATTGACTTCACAGCATAATACCCTCCAGTTCCATCCATGTTGAAGCAAATGGTGGCTATTCATCCTTTCTGATGGCTGAGTAATATTCCATTGTATACATAGACCACATCTTTATCCATTCATCTTTCGATGGACACCAAGGCTCCTTCCACAGTTTGGCTATTGTGGACATTGTTGCTATAAACATTGGGGTACAGGTGTCCCGGAGTTTCACTGCATCTGTATCTTTGGGGTAAATCCCCAGAAGTGCAATTGCTGGGTCATAGGGCAGTTCTATTTTTAACTCTTTGAGGAACCTCCACACAGTTTCCCAGAGTGGCTGCACCAGTTCACATTCCCACCAACAGTGCAAGAGGGTTCCCTTTCTCCACATCCTCTCCAACATGTGTTGTTTCCTATCTTGTTAATTTTCCCCATTCTCACTGGTGTGAGGTGGTATCTCATTGTGGTGTTGATTTGTATTTCCCTGATGGCCAGTGTTGCAGAGCATTTTCTCATGTGCGTGTTGGCCATGTCTATATCTTCTTTGGTGAAACTTCTGTTCATGTCTTCTGCCCATTTCATGATTGGATTGTTTGTTTCTTTGCTGTTGAGTTTAATAAGTTCTTTATAGATCTTGGAAACTAGCCCTTTATTTGATACGTCATTTGCAAATATCTTCTCCCATTCTGTAGGTTGTGTTTTAGTTTTGTTGACTGTTTATTTTGCTGTGCAGAAGCTTTCTATCTTAAGTTCCAATAATTCATCTTTGCTTTTGTTTCCTTTGCCTTCATAGATGTATTTTGCAAGAAGTTGCTGTGGCCAAGTTCAAAAAGGGTATTTCCTGTGTTCTCCTCTAGGGTTTTGATGGATTCTTGTCTCACACTTAGATCTTTCATCCATTTTGAGTTTATCTTTGTGTATGGTATGAGAGAATGGTCCAGTTTCATTCTTCTGCACATGACTGTCCAATTTTCCCAGCACCATTTTTTGAAAAGACTGTCCTTTTTCCAGTAGATAGTCTTTCCTGCTTTGTCAAATATTAGTTGATCATAGAGTTGAGGACCCATTTCTGGGTTTTCTCTTCTGTTCCATTGATCTATGTGTCTGTTTTTGTGCCAGTACCACACTGTCTTGATGATCACAACTTTGTAGTACAACTTGAAATCCGGTGTTGTGATGCCCCCGGCTCCGGTTTTCTTTTTCAATATTCCCCTGGCTATTCAGGGTCTTTTCTGATTCCACACAAATCTTGAGATGATTTGTTCTACTCTCTGAAGAAAGTCCATGGAATTTTGATAGGGATTGCATTGATTGTGTAAATTCCCCTGGGTAACATTGACATTTTCACAATATTAATTCTTCCAATCCATGAGCATGGAATATTTTTCCATCGCTTTGTGTCTTCCTCCATTTCTTTCAGAAGTGTTCTTTAGGGTATAGATCCTTTACCTCTTTGGTTAGGTTTATTCCTGGGTATTTTATGCTTTTGGGTGCAATTTTAAATGGGATTGACTCCTTAATTTCTCTTTCTTCAGTCTCATTGTTAGTGTATAGAAAAGCCACTGATTTCTGGGCATTGGTTTTGTATCCTGCCACACTGCCGAATTGCTGTATGAGTTCTAGCAATCTTGGGGTGGAGTCTTTTGGGTTTTCTATGTACAGTATCATGTCATCTGCAAAGAGAGAGAGTTTGACTTCTTCTTTGCCAATTTGAGTGCCTTTTATTTCTTTTTGTTGCCTGATTGCTGAGGCTAGGACTTCTAGTACTATGTTGAATAGCAGTGGTGAGAGTGGACATCCCTGTCATGTTCCTGATCTTGGGGGAAAGGCTCCCAGTGTTTCCCCATTGAGAATGATATTTGCTGTGGGTTTTTTGTAGATGGCTTTTAAGATGCTGAGGAATGTTCCCTCTATCCCTATACTCTGAAGAGTTTTGATCAGGAATGGATGCTGTATGGTGTCAAATGCTTTATCTGCATCTATTGAGAGGATCATATGGTTCTTGTTTTTTCTCTTGTTGATATGATCTATCATATTGACTGCTTTACGAGTGTTGAACCAGCCTTGCATCCCGGGGAAAAATCCCACTTGGTCATGGTGTATAATCTTCTTAATGTACTTTTGGTCTTATTGGCTAGTATCTTGTTGAGAATTTTTGCGTCTGTGTTCATCAGGGATATTGGTCTATAATTATCCTTTTTGGTGGGGTCTTTGTCTGGTTTTGGAATTAAGGTGATGCTGGCCTCATAAAACGAGTTTGGAAGTACTCCATCTCTTTCTATCTTCGGAGCAGCTTTAGTAGAATAGGTATGGTTTCTTCTTTAAACGTCTGATAGAATTCCCCTGGGAAGCCATCTGGCCCTGGACTTTTGTGTCTTGGGATATTTTTGATGACTGCTTCAATTTCTTCCCTGGTTATTGGCCTGTTCAGGTTTTCTATTTCTTCCTGTTCCAGTTTTGGTAGTTTGTGGTTTTCCATAAATGCATCTATTTCTTCTAGATTGCCTAATTTATTGGTGTATAGCTGCTCATAATATGTTTTTAAAATCGTTTATATTTCCTTGGTATTGGTTATGATCTCTCCTTTTTCATTCATGATTTTATTAATTTGAGTCTTTTCTCTTTTGTTTTTAATAAGGCTGGCTAATGGCTATCTATCTTATTAATTCTTTCAAAAAACTAACTCCTGGTTTTGTTCAGTTCTATAGTTCTTCTGGTCTCTATTTCATTGAGTTCTGCTTGAATCTTTATTAACTCTCTTCTTCTGCTTGGTGTAGGTTTTATCTGCTGTTCTTTCTCCAGTTCCTTTACATGCAAGTTAGTTTGTGTATTTTTTTTTCCAATTTTTAAAGGGATGCTTGTATTGCGATGTATTTCCCTCTCAGGACTGTTTTTGCTGTATCCCAAAGATTTTGAATGGTTGTATCTTCATTCTCATTAGTTTCCATGAATCTTTTTAACTCTTCTCTAATTTCCTGGTTGATCCTTTCATCTTTTAGCAGGATGTTCTTTAACCTCCATGTGTTTGAGTTTCTTCCAAATTTCTATTGGAAGAGAATAGAGTTCAAGTTCAAAGCATTATGGTCTGAAAATATGCAGGGGACAATCCCAATCAACTGGTATCAGTTGAGACCTGATTTGTGACCCAGTATGTGGTCTATTCTGGAGAATGTTTCATGTGCACTTGAGAAGAATGTGTATTCAGTTGTGTGGATGCTAAGTTCTATAAATATCTGTAAAATCCATCTGGTCCAGTGTATCATTTAAAGCTCTTGTTTCTTTGGAGATGTTGTGCTTAGAGTATCTGTCATTTGCAAAAAGTGCTGTGTTGAAGTCTCCCAGTGTTAGTGTATTATTATCTAAGTATGTCTTTACTTTGGTTATTAATTGATTGATATACTTGGCAGCTCCCACATTAGGGGCATAAATATTCATGATTGTTAGGTCCTCTTGTTGGGTAGATCCTTAAGTATGATATAGTGTCCCTCTTCATCTCTTACTAGAGTCTTCAGGATAAACTTTAATTTATCTGCTATGAGGATTTCTACCCCTGCTTTCTTTTGAGGACCATTTGAATAGTAAATGATTCTCCAACCTTTCATTTTCAGGCTGTAGGTGTCCTTAGGTCTATAATGAATCTCTTTTAGACAGCAAATAGATGGGTCTTGCTTTTTTATCCAGTCTGAAACCCTGCATCTTTTGATGGGATCATTAAACCCATTCACGTTCAGAGTTACTATTGAAAGATATGAATTTAATGTCATCATAATACCTATTCAGTCCCTGTTTTTGTGGATTATTTCCATGGACTTCCTCTTTCTTTTACAGAGTCCCCCTCAATATTTCTTGCAGAGCTGGTTTGGTGGTCTCATATTCTTTCAGTTTCTGCCTATCTTGGAAGCTCTTTATCTCTCCTTCTAATCTGAATGAGAACCTTGCTGGGTAAAGTATTCTTGGCTACATGTTCTTCTCATTTAGGACCCTGAATATATCCTGCCAGCCCTTTTTGGCTCGCCAGGTCTCTGTGGAGAGGTCTGCTGTGAATCTAATATTTCTCCCCATGTAAGTTAGGGATCTCTTGTCTCTTGCTTCTTTACGGATTTTCTCTTTATCTTTGGAATTTGCAAGTTTTACTATTAAATGTAGAGGTATTGAATGTTTTTTATTGATTTTAGAGGGGTACCTCTCTATCTGCTGGATCCGAATGCCTGTTTCCTCCCCAAATTAGAGAAGTTCTCAGCTATGATTTGTTCAAGTATGCTTTCTGGTCCTCTGTCCCTCTCAGCGCCCTCTGGAATCCCAAGTAAATATAGATTTTTCCTTCTGAGGCTGTCATTTATCTCCCTTAACCTTTCCTCATGGTCTTTCAATTGTTTTTCTCTTTTTTCCTCAGCTTCCTTCCTTGCCATCAACTTGTCTTCTATGTCACTCACTCTTTCTTCTATCTCATTAACCCTTGTCATTAGGACCTCCAGTTTGGATTGTATCTCATTTAATTGATTTTTAATTTTGGCCTGATTAGAAGTAAATTCTGCAGTCATGAAGTCTCTTGAATCCTTTATGTTTTTTTTTCCAGAGCCACCAGTAGGTTTATAATTGTGCTTCTGAATTGGCTTTCTGACATTGAATTTATTTTTAAAGATTTTATTTATTTATTCATGAGAAGACACAGAGAGGAGAGAGAGAGAGGCAGAGACACAGGCAGAGGGAGAAGCAGGCTTCATGCAGGGAGCCTGATGTAGGACTCGATCCCGGGTCTCCAGGATCACACCCTGGGCTGCAGGCGGCGCTAAACCGCTGAGCCACCGGCTGCCCATTGAATTTAATCCAAATTCTGTAACTCTGTGGCAGAGAGTACTGTTTCTAATTCTTTCTTTTGTGATGGGTTCTTCTTTCTAGTCATTTTGCTGAGTGAAGAGTGGATAAAAACGAGTTGTACTGGAAAAAGGAAGAAAAAAAAAAGAGGGGTATCTTCTGGTTCTATATACTGTAAACCCCTCGACTTCCCCTGGAGCTTTCCAGCACTGCTTGGTCAATAACTTGTTCTTCCCCTATCCTTCCAGCTGGTCTTCTGGGGGAGGGGTCTACTGTGCTCTCAGGTGCGTGCACCTGGGGGAGCTGCCCCGCCCCCTGCCAGGTGCAGGGCTCAGTGGGAGTTGTTTATCCTGTGAGGCCCCTGTTCCCTGGCAGCCCCGCTCCTTCTAGGCACAGGGTGACAGCAGGAGGAATAACCCCACTGGTGGCGGTCAGCTCTCCAGCCCTGGAGTCAGCCCCCCAGGTAAGCACCACAGCTCCCAGTCCACAGGGGCCTGGATGCTCCCGGGGCGGTGGCGCCAACCTGCACAGCTCGGGGTCGCCCAGCGGCAAGAGTGTCCTCGCTGTCCTGGGCCCTCCTGGCCTCTGCCTGTCCTGGGCTGTGTCTCCTGGCGCCCTGGGCTCTGGGGCCTGCATGGCTGGAGTCGGGCTCCCAGGGCCGCGCAGCCCCCTCCGCGCGGAGCCCCCGCCCGAGCTGCTCCCGGGCCCCGACGGGCGCGCTCCAGCCCTTTACCGCGCTCGCCCGGGCTGTGGGGCGCGCTCTTCCCCGGGGGCACCTCCTCTGTTAGTGACCCTGGGAGCCTGGGGGCCCCACTGCCCCTCCTGGGATCCTGTCCGCGTTCCCCGCGAGCACCTTTCCGTCTGGGAAGGTTGGTAAAGTTCCTGCTTCTCCAGGGCTGGGCTTTCTTGTCCTGGGGGCTCTTGCCACCCAGCCTTAGCCCGGTTCCTGGGGGGGGGGGGGGCGGGGAAGACCCTTCCCCACTGGATTTTTATTTATTTATTTTTTTCCCCGTCTTCCTACCTTGATAGAAGCACGAACTCTTCTCTCTGTAGCATTCCAGCTGTTCTCTCTTTAAATCTTAGGCCGAATTCATAGGTTTTCAGGATGATTTAAAAGTTATCTAGGTGAGTTGGTGGGGACAGGTGATTTGGGGACCCCATTCCTCCGGCAGCTTGCCCTGCCCCCCCCCCCCCCCATGAAAACATTCTTAATTATCTCTGGTGAAAGACAAAGCTGCAGCAACATTAAATCATGGTTTCTTGAAAGCACCATATAATGTGTTCGCTCCTAGTGATTCAGCTGGCACTGAGGTGACTGTGTAGGCTGGGGGCTGGGGGGAAGTGGTGGATTTGTGTCATCCCTATTAACTTGGCCACTCCACTGTGGGGCAGAAGTAGAGTAATACCGCAGTCTATCTGGCCCTGCCCTTAGTCTGCACTGCCTCCCAACCCCTAGCTGTTCATGGGCATCCCCAGGGCTGGCCATGTGTGCTCTCCTACATGGCCCTATCAGCTGCCATGTGACCTCTGCCCTCAGCTGGCTCCCTGTGGTGATGTGTGTGCTGAGGCATGATGTGTTCATTTCCACTGAGGACACCTGTGGCACTGAGTTGCTATAGCCATGCTTCAATGCCATGAAACATGTCCCTTGCTGCTGCAGCTGTTGGCACAGATGTCTGCCTCTGTCTCTTGTCCACTTACTATGTTGCTTCCCTTACATTCTTCTTCTGTGTGGATTGGGCTGAGGTGGTCCTGGCACAAATTCTATCCATTTTGGGCTCCCAGCCATTTTAATCCCAACCCTAGCCAGAAGTCACCATAACTCTTGTGCTCTCCTTTGGGCCATCCAAATGCTGCCCAATGGAGCTCCCAACCTCGTAATGTTATTGTTTCCTACTGTCTCCTCTCCTTTAGGATTCAGCCACTGGGGCAAGACCAGAAATGTCCTGATTTCAGATAAAATGTGGGGTTTACCACCCCTCTACTCTCTAACATGAGACTATTAACTTGAACCACACTAGTGTGACAGCCTTTATTCCCCTAGACTAAAGCCTTTCTCAGGATGTTGGGGTCGTCTGTCAGGAAGGCCCAGGTGTGTGAATCCAGGGGGAACACAGCTAGAATCTGAGCAGGGATTCTCGTGCCATCAGCATGCCTCTAATACTATTCCCTTCAAGTATTTATGTCTGCACTTAAGTCTTGTCTAAAGCCAGCCTCTTCCAGAAAGTGCACATTCCTCCTCTGACCTTGCGTCATCCCAGAGAGGCAGCTCCATTTGAGTCACAATAGTCACAGTTGCTTAACGGATGCTTCATGCTGAGCACTTGGAGGTATTATTTCAGCTTTTTATAATTACTCAGGAAGGGAAGTGCGGTTGTCCAAATTTTAAAGTTGAAGAGGTTAAGGGGTGAGGTTAAGTGACTTGCCCATGGTCACACTGGGTGAGTGGTGGAACCAGATTCATGGGAATGGAGCTTGGCCTTGTCTTGATGAAATGGTTGAGTACTACACAGTCCTTGGAACCAGAGCCTTCTTATGAACCGGTCTTTTAAGACACATTCAAATATTTTCATCTTCTCTTCTGAGAATTTGAGACATAGATATGAACTCCCAATGCACAGCTTCTTGAGTCCTGGCATAAAGTCTGCTCCTGGACTTTTTATCTTTGGACATTAATTCCATACATTCATCATTTTTTAACTAAGGGAAGCTTCTGGCTTTAGTATACTAGGGCTGCATTCCAGGGGTTGATCAATTCAAATTCCTTCCCTTTGCATGGTTCATTCCTATAGAACCCACCCCCCACCCCCCACCCCTACACACACCCGGGCTTGCCCAGGCTCAGGAAGACCTCTCTTTTGTGCTTTTATGTGCCCTATTAGCGCCCTGCCTAAGTTCTTTCTCTGAAGAGGACGCTTCTTGATATATCTTTCTTCCTTTTCCCCACTCTCAGTTCCATTTAGGGATTTCTGTGGTGCTCACACCTGCCTCCTCAGTGGAGCATGTGACCATCTTCTGACCATATGGCTGATTAGCTCAGGTTAGGCCCCAAGTGCCACCCCCTGAACCAGACTGAGTCCTGGGACACTTTCCAGAAGTGCTGAAGCAAAGACACTATTTTTGGCTGGATCTGAATAAGGAAGCATGTAGCCTTGGTCATCTTCAGACTGTGAAGAAATGCAGCCAATACCCCAGAAGACAAAAGTGAGAGGGATGGATCAGGAGCTTGGGGACTGAGGCTCCGAGAGGGAGCTTGCTGAGGCAAAACCCTTTGGGGAGTTTTCAGTCATGTGAGCCAATAGACTTCCTTCCCTGTTCGGGCCTGATGGAGCCATACTTTCTGTTGCTTGTGTTACAAGCCTTTGAGACATACATTGTGCAACAATGAATCACGTTTTTAGTATCTCTCCTGCTAGACAGTCACTCTTCTGATCCCTGAGACAATGTTGTTTGAATGAATAAATGAATGAGCAAAAGAAATGAGGGAAGAGAACCCAGGTGTTGTTGTATCTATGCTAAGACCATTGCCACTTCTCCAGCTACTCATTTCTTCTCCCAATTCATGGACATTTACCAGTGAATGAGCCGAGTCCCTTGAGGAAACCCGAATAATGATATCCAGCGCCAGAAACAGCACTTCTTGGTGGCAAGAAGCCCCACTGCACCAGAACTTACGAAATAACTCAAAGTGAGAAATAACTCAAAGTGAGAAATAACTCAAAGAGAATCCTGAAGATCAACCTGCATCTCTTACCAAGCAATAAACAGAAGAAACTCTGATGCATTCATTTTTCAAATCAGGGTGTGGGCAACAAAACCCTCCATACGAGCTCTCGAGCTCTCTGCAGGAATGTTGCCACTTTACTCTAAGCTCAGAAAGTTGGTATTTGGAGGCCTCCACAGCCCCCTGCTCCACAAGTGAAGGCTTGGGATGAGGTGATGAGGAGGAGGGTTTGAGTAAGTGTAGGTCTTTCAGTCTTTGGTGTATGGATCTCCTGAATATCTGATGTTTTTATGTGCGTTGATGTGCACACCTCCCCTGCCCCTCATTCCAGGACACATTTTCTGTTGAGTCTCAAAATAAAAAAGTGAAGTTGTCACTGAAGCCCCAGGAGAAAAAGAACATGTGTGGGGATAGATTTCTTGCAGTTTCCCCCGGTTTTGCTTGCCCTGGCTAGTGCCCCCTCGTCCCCACCCCCTCCCCACTAGAACAGCTTTGCTCTTCAGCAATTGTTGGTCAGAAGGAAATGCTCCAGCCTTGGCCTCATGCTTTTACAGCATCAAAGGTCAGGGGCCATGAGCCCTGTTGTATACATAACTTTGAGTTAGCAAATCGGAACTAAAGGCTTTCAGGCAGCAGCTAGGAGGAAATAACGGATGACAGAAAGTATTGCTTCAAGAATCAGATTCTAGGCCTGGCTCTGCCACTGTTTTTGAGACTCTTGGCAAGTTCTTATGCTTCTCCAGCCCTTGATTTCTACAATAGCAAAACAGGGAGGTTCTGGGTAACAAGATAAGACCAAATAGCTGTTAGCACCTGGAGACATCCCACTGGCAAACAGCAGAAGGAGGACAAAAGTCATTTTTCCTATTCCTCTAGAGTTTGTCTCACCGACACCAATAGCTGCCTGGGAGGTCGTCTCCGGAATTACTTCTCTTGTCCCCAAAGGTGGCCAACAGCTTCCGCCTCCTCACTAGGAGAGTCTCATTTCCAAAAGGCTCCTGCTCCCTGCTATGCTTTCCTATTTAGAAATAGAAAAAAAGTAATATTTAACTGGCAGGTGCTATGGTTTGAACATATGTATCCCCTCTAAATTCATATGTTGAAATCCCACTCCCTGAAGATGATGTTATCAGGAGATGGGAACTTCAGGTCATGAAAGATTATAAATGGGCTTAGTGCTTTATGAAAAAGGCTCCAGGGTTACCTGGGTGGCTCAGTTGATTAAGCATCTGCCTTTGGCTACAGTCATGATCCCAGAGTCCTGGGATCAGGCCCCGCACCAGGCTCCCTGCTTGAGGGGGGAGCCTGCTTCTCTCTCTACTGCTCCCCTGCTTGTGCTCTCTTGCTATCTCTCTGTCAAATAAATAAATAAAATCTTAAAAAAATAAATACATAAAAGAGGCTCCAGAGAGTTCCCTAGCCCCTTCCACCAAGTGAAGATAGAATGTGAAGTCTGTGCCTCAGAAGAGAGCCCTCATCTGGCCAGGCTGATGACCTGATCTCAGACTGCCAGCCACCAACACTGTGAGAAATACATTTCTGTTGTTTATAAATGACGCAGCCTGTGTGTTTTGTTACGGTAGCCCAAATAGACTGCGACGGATCCCCAAATTGTGGGGATCATGACTGAAAAACTACCTGAAGGAGTGGCACAAAGGGCCACGCACCTGTACAAAAGCACAATTGATCAGTTCTTCTACCAACAGTCATTTATTCATTTTTCAATTTGCTCATTCAACAAATATTGATGTTGAATTCATTCACTCACTCAGAAAATCTTACACTGCCAGGAATTTGGGGGTACAATAGTAACCGAGGTATAGACATTGTTTTCTTGTTGTTTAGTGGTAGATACAGATATTTTATAAGTAGCCCTAAAAACACTTACATAAATTGCTTTTGATAGAGAAACCATGGAGTGCTATGGGAGTATGCATGAGGGGCACCTATGTCCCTAAACTTCCCAAAGGAAACAATGCATAAGGATGACCTCCAGCAGTTAGCTGAGGAAGAAGGGATGGGTGAGGGTCTACAGAGAGTGTTCCAGGCAGGAACAGCCTGTGTGAAGGTCTGAAAGTATGAGAGGACACAGTGGGTTGCAACAGAGATTGCATGAGAATGAGGGTGTGTGGATGGGTGTAAGCTTGAATAAGGTACTGCTGTAGATTCTTGAGCAAGATAATGGTCAGAAATGCTTTAGGAAAACAATTTGTCTTTTCCTATATTCAGTGTGCACTAGAGGTGATGGAGACCAGAGGTGGGGAGAGGTAGAGTGGGTTTTGGCAACAATGAAGACAAGGACTAGAGTGCTGTCCATGAAAACTGAGAATGCAGAACTGATAGTCACTGACTGTCTTTCACATTAGCCTATGCTATCTATCTTCTAGATCCTAGAAGAGAACTCTGCTAAGTAAGAAATCAGCCCAAGAACTGTCATTCATTGGGAGGAATTGCCATATACTCGCCTGGACTTACTTATCATCGTAGTTTCAGACTGTGTCCAAAGATCCCTAGGGTTTCCCAGTGGTACTCTAGAGACCCCACTCAACCAAAATGGTTCTGTTGATCTATTTTGGACACATGGACACTTGAAAACTACTAGTCCACTTTTTCTACAATGTGTGTATTCCGTCCAATTCTTGGTAATTATTAAATTTGGATTTGAGTGTGTGTGTGTGTGTGTCCAGACCATGATTTTCTCTCTCAGAAGTTTCCTGGCAGTAACCTCATCCAAGGCCCTACTAAAGATGTGATTGCTCTTTTTCCTGTTGTTCTGTGTTCTGTTGCTCTGCCCTCCCTGCCTAATTCCAGACCCAATTCAACAAAGAAAAACCTTCCTCAGCAACCCTCCCATTTTAATTCTCTCGCAACTCTTCTTTAGAGGGTGAAAAAAATTAACCTATTATTACTGTCAACACCAATCATAATAAAGCATGAAAACTGACTGATGAGTTTTAGGTTAGTCAAATTCTTAAAGAGAAATGGAAAACAAAAAATAGTATTTTTTTTTTTTTTTTTTTTTTTTACTGGAATGATCATTTCCCAAAGGAAATAACAGAAGTTCTGCATTTTTGTGGGATGGGAAGACAGGGACAGATAGGAGGGAGATAGAGGATGTAGGCATGGTCCCTGGCTCACAGTAGTTGTTCAATAAATCTTGGGTTTGTAGATTCTTTCATTCCTTCTACAAACACAAATGCTAATTTCCAGGAGGGTATTTTATTTGCCTCCTAAGTTATCTCTTGGCAAAGCCAACAAAGTCATCACATGAAGGACATGAAGTGTCTGTCAGCTGGCTTGCATGTTTCCCAAGTTACCCAAGTTCAGCACATGAGCAAGAACTAAAGCCTCTCAGACCCAGAAAGGGCCTAAAAGACTGACCTGAAGTCAATTTCCCAGGGAGATCCCTACTTGTTTGCACAGGCCCAGCCTCTCTGCCTTTGGACAACTCTGGTAGAAAGCCCTTCTTGATATTGAGTTGAAATTAATTATCACCTATAGCTTCCAGAAACGGGAAGCAGCATAAAATTATTCTAATTCCTTTCCCTCTCGACCAAGTTCTCGGAGTCTTTTTGCCTCCAGGGTCCCTGTATCCTAGTCTTTCAAACTTTTCTTTTTTTCTGTGAAATGGTATTTTCAGATCCAAAGATATTCTGGTCCTTCTCCTCTAAGAAGCTTCACTCTCTTGCTCTTCAAATTATACTGCCCAGAACAGAAATACTTCCATATCACCTCACCAACGCAGAAGAGAAGGGACTCTATCTTGTCCGATTCCAGAGCAGACTGCTTGCTACCACCTTTGGCAAGCTTCTTAACCTCTAGGAACCGTGGTTTAATATGTAGCCTCATGTAAAATGCCAACTACAATACCTGGCATAAAAAGAGCATCTGATAGCTGATACTGTTCCATGACTCTTCTTCAATTAGCACCATTCTTCATTCTATTACCTTTATCACCATCATCACAGGATATGTTGACTCAGGTTCTACCCAAGAGTAAATTCAGAATAAGTAGCTCTGATCCTTACTCTTTAGCTATATATCACGTGTCTGCATATGAGTGTATGCGTGCATTTGTCCAAATGTCAGAATTTCAATTTATCTTATAAAATTATATCTGTTAGATTCAGGATATTATTTTTTTCCCTAGCTCTATGGAGGTATAATTAACAAACAAAATTGCAATGTATTTAAAGTGTACAATGTGATGATATGATATGTGTATACATTCCCACCAGCGAGTCAACACATCTATCACCTCACATAATTTTTTTGTGCTTGTGAGAAAACTTAAGTTCTATTTTCTTAGAAAATTTCAATCACACAATACAATATTATTAACTATAATCACTGTCTTTACATCAGATCCTCAGAACTTATTTATATCTGAAAGTTTGTACCCTTTTACCAACCCCTTCCCATTTCTCTACCTGGTTGCTCCTGACAACCATAGCACTCTACTCTGTTTCCATGAGCTTGACTTTTTTTTTTTCCAAATTGGACTATAAGTGATAGAATGCAATATTTGTCTTTCTCTGCCTGGCTTATTTCATTCAGCAGACCATTGTTTAATGTGAACAAATTTTTAAAAATAAGCCCAAGCTGTAGAGGATAGCTTTATCTAAATAACTAGTAAAAATGTTTTCATGGTTATAATAAAGAAGCAAGCCTGGCTGCCACTAGAAAACCCCTTTGGGTTGATTCTAATCTATTATTAACCAGTACCTTTTGAGCAAGTCAGTCCAACCTATAAATAATCCACTTAATTTCATTTTCTTTTGTGAATAATTTTCCCTATTAAGCAAAAGAATACATGAAATTTTGTCAAATGATTTGGACAAATCCAGAAACACCAGGGCTCCTGTGTTTTCTTTCTTTACCAACCCAGACAACTATCACAGTAGGCAATGTGTTCTCTGGGAACTCCTTTAGGCTCCTAGTGATCATGGCTATTTCACTTCTGTGTTTATGACTTACCTTAATGATTTATTTGAGAATTTCACTGAGGAATAGGATATTTTTTTCTAGGGTAGCCTGGGTGGCTCAGCGGTTTAGTGCCACCTTTGGCCCAGGGCGTGATCCTGGAGACCCGGGATCAAGTTCAGCGTCTGCCTTTGGCTCGGAGTGTGGTCCCAGAGTCCCAGGATTGAGTCCCATGTTGGGCTCCCTGCATGGAGCCTGCTTCTCCCTCTGTCTGTGTCTCTGCCTCTGTGTGTGTGTGTGTGTGTGTGTGTGTGTGTGTGTGTCTCTCATGAATAAATAAATAAAATCTTTTTAAAAATCCTTTTAAAAAACAGAATATTTTTTTCTAAAAGAATCATAATTAATTAAGGTAATGCTAGTAATTGAAACAGATAAATCCCCACATCTCAGTATCCAGTAGCACTTTATTTCTCATTCATATGAAGTCCGTGAGGGGCATCCCTGGTCAGTGAGTGATTCTATCTCCAGGCAGTAATGCAAGGCTCTTGGCTTCTTCCATCTTGTGGTTCTGTGATCCTCCTGATGCATATACCTAGCACAAAGGATAATGCAGGATTAAATGAAAATGATTGTAATAGAGATAATGAAGAGAATTTCAGACTTACAGGGGAAGAAAAGAAAAACAACAGCAAGAATCAAAGAAGTGTAGAGTATGTGTCACACTCAAACTCAGTTGAGGAATGCAGCCACCTTACATCAAGGCACAATGTCTCCTGAGCTCACTGTCCTCCTCCAGAGCTTCACATTTTCAAAACTGAACCATTGGTCAAAAGGCAAGGGAATTCAATGATGTTGTCCATACAGGTTGACCTTTGGGACACAACAGGGGGAAAAGAGTAGAATGTACCTTCAGAGGCAAACAAAAGATGGCACAGGGATCACGTTTCGGAGGTGAGAGTAGCACAATCAGACTTGTGTTTTACAAAGATTAGTTTGGTGGCAGTGGAAACAGAGGCTGAAGAGGGGAGATACTGGAGGCAGGAAGACCTTTAGGGAGGCAAGGGCCAGGCAGGTCAGGGCAACGGTAGGACGAAAGGCAAGGGCTAAACACTGGAACCCATGAATTCCCATATGCGAGAGGCAAAAAAAGAACTAAAGGAGACCATAAAACCATGGTTTTAGAAGGAAGATGATGAGTTCATCTGAGGACAAATTACCTTGGGACATCCATATAGAGATGTCCTGAGTCAGCCTAGCCCCAGGGGAACTGATTTTGTCATCTGGTTCTATTGCTTTCTGGAAAGTCCTCAGAAATGCACAGAAAATCAAGCCTGGACCAAAGCAAAATCATAGCTGGCTATCTAAATCATGTCTCTCTTAACAAAAAATATATGGGGAGCAAAAGATATTTTATATGCAATCTAATCTTCAGGAATTATTTATTTCATGCTATATTGATTGCATTGGTTTCTAGAAGATGCATGCTAGAGATGAGTACAAGGCAACATGGGCTACCTATAATTTAAATTGAACTTAAAAGTACATGTTGGATTATCTCCCAGAAGGATGAAACTGAATCAGAGTTTGCAAATGTTAGCATTAGTCTCAAATGCATGTTTTAAAACACAGATCGACTCTGGATTCATTGCTTAAAAACATAAAAATCAACATAACAGCTCACCAGGCTCAGACACTTGCTTGCCAGATACTCGTCCAAAATTAAGGTCACTTTGATATCATAATGAATTCACTATTTAGACTAATTCTTGACTAAATATTAGAAATAGTTTTTGAGAAATACAAAATTAATTCTAAATTAAACCTAATTAAACAAATCTGGTATTTAACATAGGTGGCATTATTAATCTATGTGTAGTGCCAAAATTCCATTCATCTTTTTAATATCTTTACCCTCAACTATTTATAGTAATTATCTTTCTACAGGGATTTGATTAAGTTTAGGTTGAGCAATTTTAAGTAAATACACTTAATATTTATATTTTTATATTTATAGGTTAAAGTACAAGTAGCTACTCTTACATTAAGGCAGCTACAGCATCGATTACAAAAGATCAGAAAAACACTCTGAAAATAAAATGACTTAAAATCGCGCATAAGATTCAGGATAAAGTAGGCATGTGATGTTTAATCATGTGTATGATATATCTCACAAGACTAGCTGGTGTCATAAACATTGACAACATTTGTAGTAAGTGAGTCACATTTCAAGAATTGTTGACTTTTCAGGGCCCTTAGTAAATTGGACAATGTCCATTTCTTCTGTTTCCCTGCAAACAGAATATTTCCCCGAAATATTTTTGGATCTTAGTTACTGCTCCCCAAATGATCAGTTATTCTAAACAACATAGGCTGGGCTATGCCCTGGAAGCAAACAACCCTAAATTCTTAGTGGCTTAAAGCAAGGTTCACTTCTCACTCAGAATTATGTCCATTGCCTTTCAGTGGGGCCACTGTTCCACATGTGTATTCAGGTAACGGGTCTGGTTCCACTAACTGGAACACTGTTGAAGACAGAGAGATGGGGGATAATCACTGGTAAACCCTTAAAGACTCTCACCTGGAAGACATACACATCCCTTCCATTTCCATGTTATTGGTCAAAGTACACCACATGGCTAAGTCTAACGTTAGGTAGGTAGGGCAGGGTAATCTTAATCCTGCCCAGCAGAGAAGAATTGGCAATGTTAGTGAAAAGTTCCAGTGTCTACCACACCCACCTTTCTTTGAATTTTGTTTTTAGTTTCAGAAGTGAGTTGCCAGATCAAGTGAAGTCAGAGAAGAGTTGAACTCCTGGATTTTGAGGACAAGAAACAGTACTGGAATCAACATGAACTGGGTCAGCTGGACATAGATTGGCTTGTCCTGAAATTGGCCTGACAAGGACATTTGCAGAGCCGGTAGGAACATAAACCCTGGTGAGCTAAGGGTGCATGGCCATGGATAACTCAGAATAAAGGAACATTCCTTTTTGGAAGAGTGATCTCCCTTCTGATCTCTCTGCCCCAAAAGCTGCTCATTCTTTAATAGCTCTAGCATTTTTAGTTTAGGAATGCCTCATCTTTTGTTGCTTAGGGAAATACTTCCTGCCAAATGGTTTTAATTTTCTTTTTAGCTCCTTTTTTCTTGGTATCATCTGTATTTAGTTGAGAAGAATACTTGGGGAAGACATTAATCTGAACCATTCTAGTTGCTTATTTTCCAATTCATTACTTTTTATTTTGGATCAACGGACTTTTACCCCTCTGTTTTCGCATTTTTTTTCTCCCTTAAGTGGCTCACAATGTTGATTCTTTGGATTTTTGAAGAATATAATAATTTGGCAATAACCATCTTGTCCTAAATTAGACCCAAGCATACACTGGTTTTCCTACCCACTCTAATTTTTGGTTTAAATCTTTTCTGAAACCAGGTGGTGTGCAATTAAAGTTGTTTCTTTTTATTTAAAAGAAGCAATCTCCATTATGGAATAGCTTCTCCCAATTTTTGAACAATCAAGAAATTCCTTTAAATCGTTCTCTAATCAGGATGCATCAGAGCTTGGAATGACTTTAAGCCCAAGTTCGCTTTGAGGATAGACAAGATGAAAGCTCATGTTGGCAAAGAGAAAGAGCTTTAGTATGGAGTATAAGCCAAGTCGTCATGGAGAGTTCCATCAACCAGTGGGCCATGGAATTGCTGTGATTGATTACTGGCTCTCAGAGGTTTCTGGAGGAGAGAAGAGGGAAAAGAAGGAGTTAGCTGAGTCTTCTTTTCATAGAGCTCCTCATTCCTTGTTCCTAAGGACAAATTATTTAACAATTTAGCATTCTTTTTGTATAGTCGGTGTATAAATGAAGGCCCATAACAACCCATAGATCTCAATCTAGTTTCATGAAACAAATTAAAATTTCATTGCTTTAAAAAATCAATACACTTTATTTTTAAGAGCTGTTTTAGATCCACAGCAAAACTGAGCAGAAGATAGATTTTCCACGTACTGCCATGCCCACATGTGCCCAACCTCCCCAACTGTCCATTTCCTACACCAGAGCAGTACATTAGCTGATTTCTACTTCAATGCCCTTTTTTTCTTTATGTAGATCTGAGTTTCTGACCTTTATCAGTTTCCTTTCTCAGCAGAACTTCTCTTAACATTTTACGAGCCAACTTTATTGGCAAAAAATTTCCTCAATTTTTATTTGTGTGGGAGTTTTTATTTCTCCTTAATTTTGAAAGATGATTTTGTCAGGTGAATTCTAGGTTAGCATTTTTGTTTCTTTACTTCCTCAAAAACACTTAAATATTTCATTCTGCTTTCTTGTATTCATGGATTCTAATAAGCCAGATGTAATTCTTATTTTTTGTTCTTCTGTAGGTAAGGTGTTCTTTCCCTCTGGCTTCTTTCAAGATTTTTCTTTATCTTTGATTTTCTGATATTTGAATATGATATGCCTAAGCCTAGGGCTGTTTTTGTCTTTGTTTTTTCCATTTATCTTGAGTGGTGGTTTCTGAGGTACCTGGGTCTGTGGTTTGGTGTCTAATATTAATTTGGAGATAATTTCTCAATCATTATTGCTTCAAATATTTTTCCTCTTTTTTTTTTTCTTCTTTCTTCTTCTTGTGGTATTCCTGTTAGGCCTCTGTCACAGCTTTTCTAGTTGTCCCACAGTCCTGGGATATTCAGTTCTGGGTTTTCTTCCCTCCTCCCTTCCCTTCCCTTTTTCTCTTCTTTTGCTTCCTTCCTTCCTTCCTTCCTTCCTTCCTTCCTTCCTTCCTTCTTTCCTTCCTCAGCCTTTTTTCTCTTTGCTTTTCACTTTTGGAAGTTTTTATTGTCCTATCTTTAAACTTAGAGCTTCTTTCCTCAGCAAACTCCAGGCTACTGACAAGTTCCTCAAAGGTGTGCTTCATCTCTGTTTCAGTGTTTGTGATCTTTAGCATTTTTTTTTCTTAGACTCTCCATACCTCTTTTTACATCATCCTTCTGTTCTTACATGTTGTCTAAGTGATCCATTAAAGCCATTAACCTCTTAATCATCATTTAGAAAAATTCCTGGTATGAATAATTCCAACATCCTTACTGTATCTGACCCTGGTTCTACTGTTTGTTCAGTCTTTTCAAACTGTTTTCTGCCTTTTAGTATGTCTTGTAATTTTTTTTTGGCAGATGAACATGATGTACTGGCTAAAAGGAACTGTGGTAAGCGAGTCTTTCATCATGTAGCAGTAAGGTGTCGGGTGGGGGGAGAAACCCCTTCTGTGGTCTTATGACTCTGTCTCAGTCTTTTGGGAGCCTACACCCCAGACTGTGAACTTCATCGGTGCTCTTATGGTTTTTACCCCTGTTTAGGTAGGGCAGGGTGGCTAGAGTGGGCTGGAGTTGGGTATTTTCCTTCTTGCAGGTAGGTTAGTCTCTGATAAGACCCTGGCAGGTTAGGCTCTGGTTAAATAGTTTCTCATGGGGCATGTCTTGTTAGAAGAACAGAATGCTCTGGTGTATTTCAAAACAGTGCTTCTTCCCTGACTCCTGTGGGAAGCATGAGGAGATTTCCCCCCACATCACTGTGAGAACCTTGTAGAACTCCTAGAGGCAAAACTCACAGAAGTGTGGGAGACCCCACAGTAGCTGGATCCCCCTGGAGTGTTTAGCTCTCAGACTTATCCCCTGCTAGCTTCCAGCCATCATCATCACTTGACAGCCCAGGTTTTCCTCCCACAGAGGTATCTGCTCATGGGCTTCTGTAGCATGAGTTGTCATTTTCTGGAACTTCCTCTCTTTGATTTGGGGAGCAGTGGTTTGCTCTGTGACCTCACTTTTTCAACAGATCTTAGAAGAGTTGTTGATTTTTCAGTATGTTTAACTTTTTACTTGCTGTTAGGATGGAACAAAAACTTCTAAGCTTTGTACATGCCAGACCAGAACCAGAAGTCTCTCTCACTTGCTTTTAGACTTTAAAAGTATTGAATAGATATCCATATTATAAAATGAGTCAAAATTCAACTATAGTATTGTTAAAAGACACACACACACACACACACACTCACACTCACACACACTTTATTTCTAAATCAAGTTTCCCCCAGGCTGGTGTAGGTGATTTTCCTCATCCTCTTCATGCTGTCTCTGTTATGGGTCCTTGCATGGGAAAGGCAAGAATTTGAGTACTGGGATGGATATAATACTTGGTGAGGACTTCCTTGCCCTCAACCTTCCCACTTTCCAGATTCTGGGGTCACTCAACTGGGACTAGGTTTTGGCCTCTTCTTTAGGAGCTCTTGACCAGGCTATGGAAGCAGCGGCTGTTGTGTGGACCCCACACTCAGGACAGGAAGAGGTCTCCATTCCAGCTGTTGTCTGGTCTACTAGGACTCCCTTGAGAAACAGGTAAGGAGAACAGTATGTGGAATGTAGAGTGAGGCATGGAAGACGAGCATGGTGACGGAGCATGGCTTGAGCCATATGAGGCCCAGACCCTAGTTCCCGTTCTGTCATGAACTCACTCTCAAACACCATGCCGCTCAGATCCATACGCCTCATTTGGGTTCAGATTTGATGCTCCCTACTGCTCCTCTCAGCTCTATCTATGGATATGATCCTTGCAAGCAGGAAAGAAACCCCTAAGGGTTCTGTGAAAGCAACATCTCTCAACAGTGAGGCTAGAGAGGCCTAGAAAAAGTTCCCAAAGCATATAGTTCCCAGTGCTCACAGGTGTGTTGCCCATCTGGGGTCTCTGGGAGATGCTCCCCACAAAGCCCAAAGCACATTCTAGGGCCCTTCACATGGCTCTCTCTAGAAGTCAACCTGGGGCAAAGATACCGGCTCTGCAGGGCAGGAGGTTGACCCCTAGCAGGCCAACAGCTGGCATAGTGCTCAGAGCATGAGCTCAGAAAGTGGGTAGGGTGTGTGCTTGCACTGGGTGGAAAGTCTGAGGCTGGGTGGTTGTGCTGGGAGCCAGAGCACTTTAGGAAAAGCTGCCAGAATCATTCAGACAAGCACTTGGGGGAATTTCAGTTGTCCCCAAAGTACCTTTTAATTTGAAAACAATCAGGAGGCAGGTCAGAGGGTTTTTCATCCTTTGGCATGAGTGGCAATGACTGGTCTTGTGTTGTTACAGGCTCCAATTAGGTGTGAGAAGTGGCTGTGGGGCCTGCCAGCTGGAGAGGAGCCAGGCAGCTCATCATCCCCTGTCTCATAAACACAGGGAACTCTAGCACCAAGCCCAGAAACACCAATGATACCATCCATCACGCAAAACTTTCCAAACACTGGAGGAAGCTCCCAGGTTCTACAGGAAATGTATTCACCCAAGAGCCTGACATGACAGTACTCAGAGATTTCTGAAACTAGAGATGTCGGTGACAGAGCAAATATAAATGAGGGGATGGCACCGGACAACTCCCACCAGTCTTTCCAAGCCGGAGGGCACCAGGTCTCTGCCAGGAGGAGGCAGCGGGGAGAGATTCAGCGGGAGACCCCAGGAGGCTTCAAGGTATGGGCTCTGGTCAGTCTGTGCGGGCTCATAGCCAGGAATCTTCACTTCAAGCCTCACTATTCCCTGTTGTAAAACGGGGTGACGATACTGCCAAATTCATGGGGCGGTGGTGAGAATAAGTGAGACAACAGATCTGAGCATTGAATGCGGTGCACTGCATAGAGAAAAGGTTTGAAAACTTAGAATTATTGTAAGTGTAAGCAATAAGAGAAGCATTATAAGTAAGAAGCTACAAACTACTCTCCCAAGTTTCTGAGAGGCTTGATTTGAAGACCGTCAATTGCACAGCACTTTGGATTGAGCCTGAGGAAGACGTTTTAAAATGTTAGATGTTATCAGCAGCTCATATCAGAGATGAAGAAGTTGACATTCACGAGTGGTGGTTTGCTTGAGTTTGTACAACCAGTTGGTAAAAAAGTTAAGATTCGCATCCAGGACTTTTGACACTAACTCCTGTCTTATCATTATAGCACACAATAAGCCATCACAAAAATTATGTCAAACATCTTCTAAAGCAAAAGTATGCGTGGCATAGATATTAGAAGAAGAGAAAGAAAAAAAAATCTATAAATGCCCGAGTTTTCCTAACTCAGAATTTCCCTGAGTGGTGAGATGCTCCGGGTCACATGGCCTGACCAGCCCCATGAACCCACCTGACCAGGAAGAGATCCTCTTCGGATTCTTCTAAAAGTTCCACACTTGTGGCCAAGGGTCCATTTGCAATCCCTTTCTATGCAATCTTTTCTTTGTGTTCCCCTTCACGTGGTAACCAGAGAGTCACACAACATCTTTATTATTTTTTTTTTTTCATTAGAAATCACTTCCACAGAAATAAAAGAACATTCTTCATGGGGCATAAAGTCTCTGAAGGAAACACAGAAAGCAGCAGTACCCTAGAAAGGAGGCTTCTCAACACGAGGTCTTGGCAGCCTCTATTCTAAGGAGGCTTAACCCCTCAAGGAGGAAGTCTCTTGGCAGATGACACCGCAGTGATTTCTTTACGGCTGATAGAGGCCTGGCCTGCACTCCTCAGAGTTCCTCCTCCCCATCACACTCACACTGAGGCTCACACTGCCTCAGCGCAGGGAGAGGGATTATCTTCCTGCGTGGTATCCGTTTACTTACTGCCTTACTCGAGAGGAGGTCAGTATCCTTCTACGGTTGTACCATGCGAGGCCCAGCACTGAGGGTGCAGCACAACAAAATATATTCAAACACGAAGAAAGTGTTCTTCTGTATTCTGGATCCTACTGTTGGTTTTACCAAATAGTATTTTATTTTGTGTTACTATATGACCCAGGGGTTGTCTACTGGGCCCTGCCTCCTGCAGATAAGCTCAGTTGAGCTCAACCCTACTCTCCCAAATCCATAGCTGGCAGAACCCCAGAGTCCCCCTAAGAATCCTGTGAAATCCTGTGAGCCCAGTTCTTCCTCTGCCTGTGGGTTCAGGGCTGTACCTTGCCACGAAGCAACTGCCCCTTTTTTGAGTTCCACTGAAAAGGAAATGTGAACTGAAAAGTCTCTTATTAGTGACTCTAGTGCAGAAATGGAGTCATGAGGCAGCACGACAAGGAACTTCTAGCAGAGAGCAGTCCCCCACCCCTGTCAGGGCCCCGCATGGCCCATGACCTGGCCCTTTCACCTTGTTGTCCTCTTTCTCTGTTTTGTTCTGCGTTCCTACTCCCTTTCCTTCCCTTTCTTCCCTTGTCTTCTTAGCTTTCCCCCTTCAAAGCAAAAAGGGACTGTCAAGGCAGGCCAGTTTTACTCTCTTCTTTGAAGCTTTATGGCCACCAAGCACCCAAGCCCCTGGGATCCTAAGAACTTTTCCAAACAATAGCTAGCCAGATAATGAAGATTTCTTTCATCTCCGAATCCAAGGAAATTAAGCAGGTTATAAATATTACCTGATGGAACTTCTTCTCAGCCCTGTGTACATCAAGAGAAAGCGAATGTTTCGATATTCTGAAGGCAAAGTAAAAATAAAAACTGATTTTCGGCTCATCAGCCTGGTTCTCTTCCGTGTAGAGTATGGGCCAAAGCCCTGCTTGGGGTTATGGATATCCAGGTCAGAATGTCCCTTTGGACACGTGTTCCCATGGTCAGAGAAGTTCCTTTGCACCTCTGCTGGCCCCTTCTCTTGTTTTCCTCGCCCTCTCATGAAAGAGAAACCCAGTAGTGAAAGGCTAAGTGGCACATGTCTCAGGCTCTGCAGCTCCCTCCGCTACAGCTCTGGAGTGGCAGTCAGGACTCAGCCCATCTGGGGGTGCTGCGTGGGCAGAGGACTGGGTCATCTGTGATGCAGGACCCACTGACAATTGCTCTGCAAATGGCCCCTGTTCCTGAGTTTGAGGAAATAGCGTCACTTTTTTGTGTCTGTCAAGAGAATGCATTAAGCACTTTGATCCTTTTAAACCCTAGTTGACTTTCATCCTTCACACCCATGGCAGAAAAGTGCTAAGCTTTCCTGGGGGTTTCTTCTTCCTTTAATTGGAAGCCTGGGGCAAGTCTCTTTTCCCAGGACTCTGGGTTCCCAGTAACCCATTTGCAGGGGTTCAGAATCCTATTCAGTTTTAACGCAGAGAGAACTGCTTTTCTTTGTTGGTTGTCTTCACCCAAAGCCTTAATCTCCTCCTTCCTGGTTCTCCTTTAACCTCACCCTCCCCAGACACTTTCAAGCTTTTGAAGGGAAAGAAATCCATCAAAGGAGCTTTTCACCCTAAACACCTTCATTTCCCTGAAACCAGCAGAATAGGCCGGAGTCAGTTAAACTTTCCCAGTGCTGGGCAGCCCAGGTGGGTGGCTCAGTGGTTTAGCGACGCCTTCAGCCGAGGGCCTGATCCTGGAGACCTGGGATAGAGTCCCACGTCAGCTCCCTACATGGAGTCTGCCTGTGTCTCTGCCCCCTTCTCTCTGTATCTCTCATGAATAGATAAATAGAATCCTAAAAACAAAACAAAACAAAACAAAAAAAAACCTTTCCCAGTGCTTTTCTCTCTCTACACCCAAACCCCAAAAGTATCCAAGCTTTGTTTGTTTCTAATGTGTCTATTTTTCTTGTTACAAATAGATGTTTCTGGATCTCATATGGATCACAAAAATAAAACTCATTTGCAAAACTGAAAAAGAACCTAATGCCAAAAAATTGTATTTAGATCGATCTGGAGGGGCAAGTGCAAATGGATTAAGTCTTGAAAATGATGGCCACTGATGAGGTATCTGCTTGATGACACTGAGACAGGAAGTGAAAGGGAGCCCACTCCCTTTTTACTCCTTTTCCTGCTTCTATTTTTGCTAGGACTTACACACTTGCCTTACATATGCCTCGTGAAGGTCAAGGATTTGATTATTCCTTTGGAGTCTTTCAGCACAGTAAAGACCATCTAAGGAGTGACCGGGCAGGGTCATCAGGAACGTTTTCCAAGACTCCTGACTCAACAAGAACCCTAGCTCCAGGGCATAAATGACTTATGGAGGACACCTACACACTCATCTATGTTCCTGGATTACTGAGAAGACTTGTGCACCACACCACCATCCTCAATAAAAACTCCAGGCTCCAAGCATTCTTCTCCGAAGAAGAGATGAGACTCACTCTTCTTTCCTTTCTGAGTCTCCCTGACCCTCTGTCTATATCTACACTTACTCTGTCTTCAATAAACTGTTCTTACTTCCTCTTAGCTTGAGCTTGATGTCTATCCTCAAAGCCAAGGACTCTCTTGGCTGGTCCCTTGGAAGCCCCACTCTGGGTTCTCCAACCCAGTCAGGCTGCATCAATATTAACCTCAAAGTGCAACCATCCTGACGAAAGGAAAAGGACTTCAGTCATAAGATGAACACAGTCTGAGAAGCTAATGTATAACATGGTGACTAGAGTTGATAAAACTTTATTGGATAATTGAAATTTGCTGAGAGAATAGAATGCAAATATTCTCACTTCCCCCACCCCCAAAATGGAAGTTAAATGTGTAAAGTGGTGGATGGCTTAGAGATTGTGTAGCATCTCACAATGTACACATATATCAGGTCATTGGGGTGCAATTTTATTTGTCCATTACACCTCAGTAAAGCTGGAAAACATGCTATGGGTGTGTACTTGGCCTCAAAAACAGAATAACTTAATCAGATTCTATTTTCAGTTGTTTAGAGGATGGAGTGGGTGGAGGAAGATGAAATGAAACTTTGCTTCTAGCAACCCCCATAGTCACATAGAGATTTTAATGAAAGCAACCTGATCAGACAATGGCTCTCCTCCACCCCAGGGGTCACCACCGCCAAGCCTCTCCACAAGATGACTGGTAGCTTGTCTGCTGTGGGCCTCTTTTAGAGCTATTCCTATAATTTCTAACCAGCTGTAGATACTACTGACATTAGAGAGGCTCACTCATTAAGAGAAGAAGCCTGGATTCTTAAGAAGACTAGAAATGCAAATACTTTGACTCAACTCTGTGTTCTCAGCTGTGATTAGGCATGGCACTAGCTTCCACTTCTAAGAATCAGGACTTTGTTGTTTTTCTGAAGTCACTGTCAAATATGAGAAATGAGTTTGATAGGATACGTACTAAATCATGATGCATCTTGTAGAGTGACTTCCAAGAAATTTCCTGAACATTATCCAGATTGGCAGAAAGAGTAGAGGATATTTCCTGTCACTTAAAGTTCTTACAATTAGAGCATCCCTGAAGAAGAAATGTTTAAACCCCAAAAAGGCTGAGTTTAAATCAGTGAGCATTCAGTGTCACAGGCTGGGTCTCCTGGGTAGCAGACTCGTACACAGATTAGTGTGTAGCAGGTTTCTGAAGAAATGCTCCTGGGATTGACATCTGCAGAAGAAAACAGGATTGGGAACAGGGAGCAGTTGAACTTCGATGCTGGATTGGATATTTTGGTAGAAGACACAGTCATCCCTGTAGTAAATTCTGAAGATGGGATCACATTCAGAGGGACCTCACTGTAGGAGAGGAAGGAACATACCCTCTGACCCTGTTGATTAGTCATTGGATATGGGCTTCCCAGGAAGGAGATGAGGCCTTTGGTGTGTGTGTGTGTGGGTGGGTGGGGGTCTCTTCAAATCAGGCAATCCCAATGGGGGCAGACAGCCAAAGGCAGTTTGTCTGAAGCACTCCCTGTAGGAATAAGTCTTTTTTTTTTTTTTAAGATTTTATTTATTTACTCATGAGAGACACACAGAGAGAGGCAGAGACATAGGCAGAAGGAGAAGCAGGCTGCCTACAGGGAGCCTGATGCGGGACTCCATCCCAGGACTAAGGCAAATGCTCACCCAATGAACCACCCATGCGTCCCTAAGTCTTTTGTTCTTGAAGAGAGATCTGAGAAGTGTATCACAGTGTCTATCCCTTTGAGTGATGTGGAAGTGAAGGAGTTAAGATAAACAATTGTAGCTATGAAATCTGGTAGGATTTTTTATTTCTCATTTTTGTAGCAAATACAGGAAGAAGAATGCACTCAGATAAGTCCCCCCCCCTTCATATCTGGCAAGATATTTTTTCACAAAGAACAATCTATTGCTTATTTAGCACTGCTAGTGGATATTCTTGGTTTACCTGAACTGTGATCATAAAAGTATAAGTATTCTTATCCAAATCCACTTAAAAAAAGGGAGTGGGGGATAGATTCCTGTTTGTAGAGGACAACTTAGGATCCAAGCAGAGGCAAGGAGGGCCTCATCTTCCCAGGTCATGTCCTGCTTTTTTACTTGGACCTTTACTTGGGCTCTCCAGGCTCTTAGGTGGAGCAATTTCTGCATTTCTCATTCTGAAAGTAAAGTGTTGCCAGAGTATGTTTGGAGGTGCTTGAAGATATTTTGTTTGTTTGTTTTTATAAAAGGTTTGGCAGTTGCTCTTGCACTTGTGGTAGTTCCGCATTCTCTGGAGATTTATGTTTATTTTTTCTAAACAGAAGAAACACAGATATTTTATAGTATGCATTTTAGAATTCTAATATTTGAAGTCTTTGTGGTCTGATTCTATTGTCTGTTATTTCTGCTTGTTCTCACTCAGGTTGCTTTGTTTATACGACTAATTGTATTTGATGGTGCATTGGTCATTGTACTTGAAAAGTAATTTAGGAATGACTGATGTCTGAGATGATGGAACTTTTCTCTGAGGAATGTTTTTTAAAATTTATTCCTGGAACATTATAAGTAAGGGACCTGCTTAGTCCAAGTTCAACACTTGTGTTTCCTTGGACCAACCAGGTGATGCAAACCCGGACTGCGAATCTACACGAGGGCTGGCTTACTTTTGGTTTTCCATTTGCCTAAGGGTATATAGGGCCTTTGGATCCCACTGTAATATATTTACAGAAGAAATGGGACTCCCTACCATAGGTGGGCTCCAGGCTTTGACCTCTTCCTTCTGCTTCCTTTTTGCCAAAATAGCACCTTGTTTTGGCATGTTTCTTCAGGTTGGTAATTACCGTTTGGGTCCAACTAGGTTCATGTGCTCATTTTACCTTCCTGGGATTTTGCCTTTTAGAGTTTAACAGATTAAGCTCTCACTATCTTGTTAGCTCCCAGATATTTTAATTAAAATAAAGTAAAAAAATAATCTCACTCAGGTTTTTTTTTTTTTTAATTATTCTTATTGGAAGGGAAGAAACCTCTGGTTCTTCTTATCTATGGCCAAACCCTGTGGTATTCTTTATGAGAATTGAAGAGAGACCAGGAGGCATTTCATTCAGTATCTCAAACTTACAAGCGTATTTTGTTAGGTAAAGTTAGTCAAATAGAGTCATGTATTACCTCTACATGCTTCTAAGAACTTACATGAAATTTAAAACTCTTAATAAGCATGGATCTGATTTTCTGTCTAGAATGTAACCGCATAAATATAAGATTTTGTATCAAATTATTATAATTTCTCTAAAACTAACAGGCTATGAGACCCAAACCTTTTAAAATAAAGCTGTAGACATGCCCACATCAGCAATGACATTTTCATCTGTATGTTCATTTTAATTTATGGAGTGTGGATTCCCTTTTGATGGCTTAATTGGGGATGAGAACATTTTAAAAAGAAGTGCTTTTTTTCCAATACAGAAGGAGAGTTATTTTCAGTGATAAGGAGAAAATTCAGGTCCTCCTTATAATTTTGGAGCTAGCACCTAATAATAACATGAGAAAAGTCTCTCACAGAGAACAATGTAATCTAAACCATCCAGTTTAGGGTAATTTTCCTTATTTAAAAAGTGCCAAACACAATTAATGTTGAATAATTTTCGAGAGAATAATGAACTTTCATTTCTCCCATTCAAGATGACTCCAACCTGGACAGACAAGTTTCTGCTTTCGGGAACCAGTCACCCACAAATGAACCCTTATGACATAAATGAAACCTGAGACTCTTTAAGTACCAGATTTATTTCCATGAGGTCAATTTAAACCAAAAAAATTTTGTTCTCTCAAAGAAATTATCCTGTCGTCCTTGCAATGCTGTGGTTTATAATAGAGTTATTATTAGCTTTGACCACAATTATGCCACTGTTACAGCTTCCCCACCTGCCCAGACCAAGAATGATCTCCCCATCTCTGGAATGCTGGCTGCACTTACGCTTCATACCACTCAACTGGCACTTAGCATTGCATAATGTTCCTTAGCCTTTTATGTGCATGTATATCTGCTTAGGGAGATCGAACTCTTGAAGGACAAGGACCCTGGCATGCCATGCTCTGTTACATGTCTCTGAAGTGCCCATCCAGTTCCAGTACCTCCTCACAGTATATGTCTATTTATTGTGGGTGGTGAGATGATTCCTGTTCAATTTGAGTGAGAAACATATCTTATTTATTGTTTCCTCAACTCCTAACACATTGCCTGGTCCACTCAAGAAAAGTTTACTGAAGGAATGAACAAATGAATGAAAAAATGAATCAGTAGATGAAAACCTGGTTAGAAACATAACACACAGAGAGTGGAGAGCGTCACGATCAGATTATTCTTCAGGCTTCCTTTCTAAAAATGCAAGTTACCATACTTTCTTCTTTTTCTTTCAGTCGACCATGAAAGGATAGACAGACTATGACTTAATCACTTTAACCGAGTACCATTAAACCGCACACCCCTTTCACTTGACTCAGGAATACAGGATATAAATAAAGATTAAATGCCCTCCCCAGTGCCATATGCATTGTTTTGTGAACAAACTGAGAAGTCCAGCATCTGTGACAATGAGTTCCTGATCATCTAGTCTACTTTAGAGGGAAGAAGTGACCCATTCCCTGGGATTCAGAGAATATAGAACATTGGGACTCTCGATTTGACCATAATAAGATGGTCAGATATAAGATGATATAAAGAAACATCTATCTTCCCAATAGATGTATTATTCTGAGTTCCTGCTAGCTCAAAGATTCAACGCATTATGGTAGGAAATTTAGATTTTAGAATTTGATGAACTGAGTGTCAAATTCTAGCTTCATTTTTCACAAGTTGCACTGACTTTGAGCAAGTTATGTAGACTTGTCTGACACCCCTGCTGAGCTCAAACAGCATGATTTGGAATAGTCAAAGCTCATGTTTTCTTATGGCCTCTCTTATCAAAACTTTTGCCAATTAAGGCATGTTTCTCCTTTTCAATGCTTTCATAGTACCAGGCTACCAACTTGCCTTGGGACTGAGTTCCCTTTATTCCAAAATTCAATTCCTAAGGTAAAAATGGAGTGGGCATATTTGCCACCATCAACCTTATAAACCCGCATGGTAAAAATTATGTCAACCAGCACCAGTGTTTTAACTATAGGCACTTATTTGATTGTTTTCAGTATTTTTAGAAATAGGATGGATTTAATCTTATTATTATATTCTCAAAATCCCCATTAAACACATTTCCCTGGCACAAACCTACTAATCTCAACTTGCTAACTCCCTAAAAAGCCCTTTGCCCTCGGGATTCTCATGACGTTATCACTACTGAGGACATGTGGATAGTAAACATTCACATTAAATGTCAGTTTGTAGAAGTGAGGCTGTGGATTCAGACCATATGAGCCGAGAAACACCTGGGCACCATGTGGAGTGCCAGTAAGGTGAAGTAACTGCTCTCATGCATATCTCTTTAGAGCACTCCTCACAAGAACATGATGCTTGGTTGAGCTGTCTGGCTGCACGCTCCTTGAAAATAGATACTCTGGTGGCTCAGTTTGTTAAGCATCTGCCTTTGGCTCAGATCATGATCCTGAAGCCTGGGGATCAAACCCCAAGTCGGGCTCTGTGCTTAATGGGGAGCCTCCTTCACCCTTTCTCTCTGCCCTTTACCACTCTCTGCTCATGCTAGTATTCTCTGTCACTCTCTCTCAAATAAATAAATAAATAAAATCTTAAAAGAAAAATGATACTTTTCTCTCTGTTTTACTTTCATTGTCTCCTATTGTTATCAAAGGAGCACTGACTTCTGAACAAACTGGGCCAGAAATCCTATATCCTAATGAGTGTGATTTTTTGTTTGTTTGTTTGTTTTTGTTTGTTTGTTTTTTAATATGATCCCCTTTGAAGGCAATGCAGTTGTTCCAGCAATGCTGACATTGCTAAAAGCTCTTTGTAGCAACTTTATTGTGAAGTCTCATTGGTAGGAAATATTTGTCTTTTGAGGACAGATTTTTAGGTTTATTTTATTTTATTTTTTTATTTGATGGCCACCAAGTCTAGGGAAGAAGTCATGCAGCTGATAGGAGTTTGAGTAAAAAAAAAAAAAAATACTGTGTTTGTAACGTGATTGGGTTGATTTTGCTGTGTAGCTAAGCTATCATTAGAAGCTCAGTTGCAGAGGACAAAATCCAATTAGTTCAAGCAAGAAGTCATTCAGTATGGGAGTATGAAATGGAAGTTGGAGAACAAATTTTAGGTTGTGCTTTCAAGGTGATTCCTAAAACCCTACCCCGGAATAAGGCTTCTCAGAGAGCATGTATCTACTTTTGTTAAGACTGGAGAAATGCTGGCTCCCACACCACATCGCCACTGCTGCCAATGATGCCACGGAGGCGCCGCCCTGACCAGGAAGCTGCCCCAGGGGCTGCAGGTGCTGGGATTTGCCACACCTGCCATCATCAACACTGGCAGAATGGCTGCCCCACGCCTTGCCTTTTGACACCAAAATACCATCTTTGCCTATGCAGAGGTATAAAAGCCAAATGTCTTCATCACTCAGCTTGCCAGAAAGGGCAGAAATGAGCCCCCCCCCCCCCCACCAAACTCCTGCTGCCATCTCTCGTGTATGCACACCTAAGGCTGAGCCTACATCATATTTGAAATGAGAGAACAGAACCGTCATTTCTAGATTTAACAGAACCTATAATACACCATGGTTCTAGAACAGAGTTCCTCAAAGTGTGAACCTGTGACAATCTGCATCTCTTGGGAATTTGTGAAAATGCAGATTCCCTGTCCCCATGCCAGTGATCTGAGGTTAAGGCTCAGGAATGTGCATTGCAAGTACACCTACCATGGTTAAGATGGCTTTTACATTTGGCAATGTGTAGTTCCAAGCGTTGTTCATCACCCATTTATGCACAGTGAGATCAATTTAGTGGGCTGTGATTAGTACTTTTAAAACAAGAAATACAGTATAATAAAAGAGAAGATAGCTGAATGTATCACACTGTAGTAAAGTATTATTTCTTTTTTTTAAAGACTTATTTATTTATTTATGAGAGAGAGAGAGAGAGAGGCAGAGACACAGGAGGAGGAAGAAGCAGGCTCCTGACGTGGGACTCGATCCCGGGACTCCAGGGTCATGCCCTGGGCCAAAGGCAGGCGCTAAACCACTGAGCCACCCAGGGATCCCTAAAGTATTATTTCATAAAGCTTTTGTTTTAGTTACGTACATACAGATATGAGCAGATCACAAAGCCAGACATATTTCCTACTATGCCTTGCAATCAACAAGTTGGAAAAATGTTTCCTAGAAGGAGATAAGACAGCTGTTGGTGCTAATCCTCCAACAGGGGGCAGGGGCAAAGTGGCTACAGCCATAAACAAACCAAAAGATGTTCAAGAAAGAAGTTTCAAAAATATCCTGTGGTGACAGACCGTTATTATGTGTGTTTAATTGCCCAAGAGGCCACCGTGAGAAATATAAGCAGAGAAGAAACAGGCACTTAGCAAACATCTCCTGTGGAGTGCGACCGTATGCCAAGTCCCTTCTGATTTCCTTGGATGAACCTCATCACCTCCAGGGTGAAGTCGATGTTATCCTCATCATCTCACAGAGAGGAAATGTGGCTCAGAAATTCAGTAGCTTCTCCAAAGGCCCATAGGCAGGAAGTGATGGGGCTAGGTGTTGGAGATACAGTAGCCTCGGAGTGAAGAAGAGAAGGCCTGCTGGAACGTTACTGACATTTATTGGGGAAAAAATTAGCACCTTTTGAGAAATGGGGTTCTTACTAATGAAGTAATAGCATCTTTCAGAGCTGCACCCAGCACCGTGCCCTGCAGAGGCACTGAATAAATATTTTACTGTTAATAATAAGTATTATTATTGTTTATAAGACTGATATTAATCATTTATGATTATAGAAGTAATATAATTTATTAGAGAAAGCTTGGAAAATAAGAAAAAAGTATAAGGAAAAGTATAAAAAAATCCCAATAATCCCACTGCTTAAAGCTAACCATTTCCACACACAAATACAAACACAGACATGAACACAGATTGCAACTTTATTTTTATATTAATATATGCATATATATATGCATATGTATATGGTATCCTGATTTTGCTTAATGACATTTACCCATGCCACTAAATACTCATTAAAAACATCAATTTTAAACACTCTCATAGACTTTAATTTAAAAAGTGTGCTATTACTTATTTAAATGAGGTATCACTTTTAGACATTTAAGTTATTTTGAATTTTTGCATGTTAATTAATACTAGGGTTAAAATCCTGAGTCATGGGGATGCCTGGGCGTCTGCCTTCTGCTCAAGGTGTGACCCCAGGGTTCTGGGTTGGAGTCCCGCATGGGGCTCACCTCAAAGAGCCTGCTTCTCCCTCTGCCTGTCTCTGCCTCTCTGTGTCTCTCGTGAATAAATAAATAAAATCTTAAAAAAAAAATCCTGAATTAAGAATCTGGGTGTGAACTCTGATCTCCTTAAGTATGAACTGCTGGTTTAGAGTCACTGGTCCCAAGTTAAGAAACTTGTGAAGGCCACTGACACACAAGGCCGACTGCCCTGCAGAGCAAGTGTTCCTGTTTTCACATCATCTGCAGGCAAGAAGCTGCCTCTTCCCCAAGAGTAGCCTTGGTAAAATCCTACCGTGATGACAGTTTGGGATTGGCCCTCATCCACAGAATCATGAGGGTCTTTACGGCATCCTCATAATCACGTGACCCTCGTATTTTACCCAGTTAGATTTTTTTTGGTCCCTCTGGCAGCATGATGATGGGGTTTTACTATAACAAGATATTTTTAATCTGTGCCAATTTGATAGGGGAAAAACAAGTTGTTTTATTTTGCGTTTCTTTGAATACCACTGAGGCCAAACTTTTGTTCTCAGATGTTTTGGCTGTCGTTTATTCCTCTCTCCTAAATTACTTACAGTCTCCTTTGCTCATTTTTTTCCTCATCAGAATATTCATGTTTTTCTTATGATTTTAAAGAATTCTTTAAAAAACAGTAAAAGTTAACATTAAGGAAGTACTTAAGAGTTAGGTACTCTTTTAGGAGCTTTACACATTTTTTCTTTTTTAACCCTCACACCAACCCTAGGAAGTATTATTCCACCTAATTTGCAGATGCAAAAACCAGGGCTTAGAGAGGTTATGTGACTTGCCTAAGGTCACATAGCTAGAGAATGGCAAATCTGGGATCTAATCTCAGGTCATCTCATTCCCAAAGATCATTAGCTCACCAGATTAATCATGTTGCAAATATTTTCCCCATTCCATTACCTTTTACTTTGGATTGGTTCTGTAAATTAATTTAGCATTTGTTAAATTACCTTAGCAAGGGAGTTTCTGGGTCCATCTCATGCTATTCTGGGAAGGAAGTGCATTTCTAATAAATAGAAGTGCTTTCTTTAGGAAGTCCATTGGGCTTTTGATGCTCTGCAAATTCGAGCTGGCATGGGGACCGAGTATGGGGGTTACCTACCCAATGGCAGCATCCTCTCCCATCTGGAGCCAACCTACCCCACCAGAGGCTTGAGCATTCTCAGTCCTGGGACTCAGGAGATGTACTTGTGCTCCAGTTCCTGCTGAGCATTCCCCATCCCTTATTCTCTGTGTCCTGCAGGGGTGCCCATAGACAGAATCAGCTCTCTCTGATGGAGATGTGGGATGAGCTCAACTGAAGAGTCAAGGGACTATTTCTAAACTCCAGATCCACAGTCTTTTATACAATATCCTTGAAGTTGAATGTACTTTGGGATTGAGAGTAGTAAATTTTTCTGGGGCAAAGTGAATAAATATTCACCCAAAGTGGGGTAAAAAAGGAAGACTATGAATTTATAACAAAGTCAGATTTTTTAAAAATTTTTATTTATTCCTGAGAGGCACAGAGAGAGAGGCAGAGACATAGGCAGAGGGAGAAGCAGCTTCCTCAGGAAACCTGATGTAGGACTCGATCCCAGAACCCCAGGATCACGGCCTGAGCTGAAGGCAGACACTCAACCACTGAGCTACAGGTGCCCCAACAAGGTCAGATTTTGATGCTAAATGAGTTTGTCACAAATTGAAAGCAAATCATCTTTAGAGTTTTAGGATCTCTGAACTGTGGACAAGGGCTTTGGGACCTGTAGTTCATCAGAGGGGCCTGAGTTTAGTGTCTGTTGGGAGGTGATGTAAGAAGATCAAACAATCTACCCCCATGTAGATTATGTCCACCTCAAAATCCACTCAGTATTCTATTCCTGATATTTACAGAGGTGTCATCTCCTGTGTTCCCCTCTTCCAGGTTCGCAACTTGGGGAAAATGTATGATTGTGAGGTGCAACAGAGAGAACCCTCCCATGATCTGGTGCCTACTCCTTACTGTCTCTCTCTTGGTCTTGGTCAGTCAAGGAGGCTGGCTCATACCAGCCAATCTCTGTCATCTGGCAAGTGCTACCACTTTGCACCCTCAGGCCAGAAGTCCAAAGGAGGTGGAAAGCTTGCTGATTGAACAACAATAAAAAATAAATTAAATTAAAAAATAAATTAAAAAAAAAAAGCTTGCTGATACTCAGCATCTGTTCTTCATGAGCAATGAGATAACTTAAAGTGTTCTGTAGCAAAGTCAATCTTTTACTTTTCCCTCGATACTCACTAGAAATGGAGCACTTCTTGATGCAGATTAACAAGCATTATCTGAACAGAAGAGTGCCAGGCTCATCTTCCTTAAATTCTGCCTTGATCATGCCATTTCTCTCTAAAACTTTCAAAGGCTTTCCACTGCAAACTGAATAAAAATTTTCAAGATTGTTACATGCTTTCTTCTGGCCTCTTTCTCTCTCCCTCTCCCTCTCTCTTTTTAATATTTTATTTATTTATTTGACAGAGAGAGAACATAAGCAGGAGGACAGGGAGAGGGAAAGGGAGAAGCAGACTCCTCGCTGGGCGGGGAGCCCAAAGTGGGGCTCAATCCCAGACCCTAGGATCATGACCTGAGCAAAGGCAGACGCTTAACCAACTGTGCCACCCAGGTGCCCTTGGCTTCTTCTCTAGTGTCCTGGAGATGTGCAATGTTGTACCTCTGCTTCTACATTGGATTCCAGAATGCCCCAACAGGATTCAGTTCTAGTTACCTACAGCAGCAACTTATTTAATAATGAACATTTTATTGGTTTTCTTTCCTTCCCTGTCTCATTTCCCCATTCCCTTACCAAAATTCCCTGGTATTAACTTTTTGTTTTGCTTTTTTTTTGTTTTTTGTTTGTTTGTTTGTTTGTTTAGAGGGAGAAAGAGAGGGGAGCCAAGGAGAGGCAGAGGGAGAGGGAGAGAGAGAATGCTAAGCAGGCCTCATACCCAGCATGGAGCCCAATGCGGGGTTAGATTCGGAGCTCGATGCAGGGCTTGATGCATGCTTTGATCTCACAACCCTGAGATTATGAATCATAAGTCCAGATCAAGAATCCAACGCTTAACTGACTGAGCCACCCAGTAACCCTCTCCCCTCCCCCCCCACTACTGGAATTAAGTTCTAGATAAGCTATTTGCACTTGAGTTTTACCTGGTCTGGCTGGGGGAACCCAAAGTTACTTCCTGAATAGGCTTGTACTTTTTTATGTCTACATAAGGAAGCACAGGTTTTCAGACAGACCTGGGATTGAAACTTGGTCCTGCCATAGACTAATCTGTGACGCTGGGCATATTTACAGAAAGGAGAAAGTGGTCGTTAGTACCACATGAAGCTGATATTGACAATGGCACATAGTTGGCACTCGAGTTGAATTTTGCCTTTCTAAATTCTGGTGTCTTTATTTGAGCTATTCCTTCTGGCTGGAGTGTCCTTTTCCACCATTTTTGCCTGTAGAAACCTTGCGTTGCCTCGGCCATAAGGCCTTCTCTGGATAATGCAGCAGGGAATGAACTTCTGCTCTTCGGGGCCAGAAGTGCGGTAGTGCGTGTTATTAGGAGTGCTTACACGGCACTGATCCTAAGCTGACCTGCCTTGTGAGGATTCATCTCCCTCTTTCCTCCCATACTCATTGTAACAGAAGCTACATCTGGATCTAGGACAAGGCATTCTCTTTGCTGAGCATCTAGTAGAACTTCCCCTAGCCCTGGGGTTGGTTGGAGCCACGATGACCAGCTCACATGCTAGGCAGGAAAATCAGGATCCCATGACACCAATTATTACACCCATATAATCTTGTTTCCAGTCCTGATTATAACACCTTGTGTTTCAGTCTGTTCAGGCCTCTATAGCAAAAACCCCATAAACTGGGTGACTTGCACGCAGCACACATTTATTCCTTATAGTTCTGGAAGCTGAGAAGTCCAAGATCAAGGTGCTAGCACATTCAGTGTCCAGTGAGAATCTGCTTCTTAGATGGCTGTTTTTGTTTTTTGTTTTTTGGGTATTTTCTGTTGTAACTTCACACGGCAGAAGCGGCAAGGGAGCTCTGTTGGGTTTCCTTTGTAAGGAAACTAATCCCATAATGAAGGCTCTGCTCTCATGACCTAATCACCTCCCAGTGGTTCCACCTCCTAGTATCATCACCCTGTGGGCTTAGGTTTTGACATATGAATTTGGGGACGGGGAAGGGACACAAATATTCTGACCACAGCACCCTGGTTTTTAAAAGTTCAGAAGGGAAAATGGATTGACCTTTTATTTCCCAGGATCTTGGGGCTTAGGGCAATGAGGAGTCAATCTCAGGGCAATTTCTGCCAGTGAACTGTTGCTTCTACTCAGACAAAGCCCTTCTTTGTGTTCTCCTCTCACTCTTCCCTGTGGGACCCTCCTGGAAGGTGAATGTCCTGAATGCTTTATTCATAACCATGGTGCCACTTTGACGAGACTTCTTTGCCTGGTTGCTGCTGCTGCTGTCCTGAGGTTGTTGTGGAAGCTTCTATAGAACCCACCAGGCTCCCTGCAGATGACCACCCTTTTTATGCCATCTGCTCACCAGCCCTAGCAGAAAAAGGGGACAAAATACAATGTAAGATGACATGGCATCTTCTTTTTGTTGTTGTTGTTCAGTCTTTATCCTATGGAAACTGTACATGAACATATTGTTTAAATCGTCTACAAAGCTAATTATCAAAGCCAAGAAACTTCTCCATGGCCAGGCCATTCTAGTTCTCCAGAACAATTAGGTGCAACAATTTTAACTCTTTCTTTTGATATTTAGTTTCATATCTTTGAGTAACACTCTTCTATTGTTACTTCTTCGTAATGGCTAAAACTAAAAAAGAACCAAGATTTAACTTTTTTTCATAGCATTACCTCAACTCTCTAAGCCCACTTCTTATCCTGTTATTCTCTCAATATAGTTATATCATCATGTAGAAAATATCAATAATCATTGTTTACATGATCACAACTATGTGAATACTGGTTTTCATCAATGAACCAGTTTGTATGCTCTTACTTTTCCTGTGTTGCATGTTTATTTTTTAATTTTCCTAGAATTTAGTGATTGCCTTGTTTTATCATTTGTTTAGTTTTCTAGGTGCCAATCATTAATTCAGTTCCAACCCCCCCCAATAGTTGAAATGTTCTCTCAGTATTTTCAAATATATAAGATATTCTATCAATTTCCACCTCTTGAATACATCTTCAGATGGAACATTCTGATGTGTTCCATCCTGTCCTGGTTCTCTCTACACCAAGTACATAATTGTCATCTTGAGAATCTCTCTTTCCCATAGTCCCAGGAATTTCTCCTCTCTTTCTGAGACTTTGCATGTTTGAAAATATTTTTATTCTACCCTCACACCAAATTGAGCATTTGGCTGAATAAAGATCTCTCCCAATCTTAAAAGCATTTCTCCATTGTACTTTAACTTCCACTGAAATAATCATGGCTGAGTACTGGCATTTGTATCAGTTTCCTGGGCATAATTTCCCACAGGGCAACACAAAGAAGGGGGGGGGGCTTGCATGTGCAGTAGATTGTATTATGGGAGAGGAACCCCAAGCTTAGCGAGCTCTAATCTTTTCTAATGCATAGGAAGTCTTTCTGACTTTTGCTCAGGAGTAAGATGGTATACTGGACAGCAAACCAACATGCCATCTGTGGGAGGGAGACATTATCTCTATCTTTCAAGGCTGTTTACCATATACACATCTTTGAAAAGAGAGCCTAGAGCAAAAGCACAAGCCTGTACTTGAGAAACATCCAGAAATGTGAGAGACTCATAAAGAATTTTCTTCCAACATTGCTTGTTCTCAATATTTTATGCTACACACTTTCCTCAAATGCCTGGTGATTCTTGGCTATCTGTTCATGTTTAGGAACTGCCTTCATGCTATAAGCTTAGCTGTCTGAGTTTTGAAAGCCAAGTGGAAGAAAGAAGGCTGTAGGGGATAGTGTGATAGGGAAGCAGGTTTCAACTTTTGGGATTCGAGCTTCTAAACTCCAATTTTACAGTAAAGTTCCTTAACTTTCACCTATGACTGCTGTCCTTTGGTCCAGAGGCCCTTTGTTTCATGCTCTGTAGGCTTCACTGTTCAATACTGTAGCCACCACTCACATGGAGCTATTGATCATATGAAATGTGGGTAGTCCAAATTAAGGTAAGCACTAAGTGTAAATACTGACTTCAAAGACTAAGTATAAAAAAAGTAAAATATCTCATTAGCAATTTTTATACTGATCGTGTATTAAAATGATAAAATTTTGAATACAATGGGTTAAATATTTTATTAAAGTTATGCTTGTCTTTTCTTTTCACTTTTTAAAAATGTGGCTACTAGAAAATTCTGAGGTTTGTGAAGTTCTCCTTCAGCGTTTTTTGATAATACCTAGTCACATATCTGTTCTACTCAGATGAAGTCAATTTTCAGAGTCTTTGGGTTCTTTTCCCCAACTGCCCAGCAAGCCCTTTTTCTAGCATAGCATCTACCTCTTTGACCACCTCTGGGAGAGGTTCTTTCATTTTCAAGGATGGAAATGATTACATAGGGTCCACCCAGATCATTTAATCTTCCGCCGAGAGGTCTGTAACTTTCATCACACAAAGTCCATTTTCCAGGTAAGGGAGCATATTCACATGTTCTGGAGATTATGGTGTGGACATCCCTGGGAATCATTATTCTGCTTGCCACACTATCCTTGCATCTATTTTCTAAGCAATGAAATGGGGGCACAGAAAGGTTCAGATCCATGTTCAAGGTTGCACAACCAATGTGCATTAGAGCCGAATTTTGAACCCATGCTGCTGGGAACCAGAGCCTGTGCTACATCAGGGCTTGGATGACTGGGAGGTAAGAACAAAACAGGAAAGGACAGGAGGTTAAAAAGTGGCAGAGGCGATGTCACCTTTTGGCAGAGGCCTTAAGTATGTGAACTGCATTCCTGTCGAAGTCTTATCTCTACCATGTCCAAAGGCCTGCATAATAAGAACAGAAGAAACATCCTTTTCTTGTTTTTGTTAAGTGGTGTAAATCACACAGGGCCCGTTGATGATGACAAGTATATTGGCTCTAGGAAAACCAATCAACTGTGGGTCTGTTTGAAATTGATAAAACCTCCTGGACTCCTATTGCATTGGGGACCGAGGGATATGTCCTTTGCAGCTTTCCTGACTCATCAGTTTGATGGAGCCTTTGTTCCAGACCTGGGAAAATGAAAGGAAGGATGTTCCGGATATGATGGAAACAAAATTCAACCCGAGTCTGACTAGCCAGTTCCTCACCACCACTGGCCAGCTGGATTGCTGTGAGCAAGCAGCTCCCTTTACCTCTCTGAGGCCCAGTGTTCTGTTTGGAAATGAATACTCAAAAATTTAGAAACCTTTATTTGTTTTTTTTAAAGATTTTATTTATCTATTAGAGACGGAAAGAGAGAGAGATTGAGATTGAGAGAGAGGGGCAGAGACACAGGCAGAGGGAGAAGTAGGCTCCAGGCAGGGAGCCCGACATGGGACTAGATCCCTGGTCTCCAGGATCACGCCTTGGGCTCAAGGTGGTGCTAAACCGCTGAGCCACCGGGGCTGCCCCTAGAAACCTTTATGATGACAATTTTTGAAACACATATACCAATGGAAAGGGTCATATAATAAGCACGTATACACTTACATAGCTGTTAACATTTTTTCTCTGTATTTATGTATATATGTAACGCAAATGTGTGTGTTTGCATGTGTGTACACAATTAACTTAAAAACTTCTGTTTGCTGAACCACTTAAAAGTAACAAATGTCTTGACACATCACCCCGAAATACTTTAGAGTTCATCCCTTAAGATTGAGAACATACTCCAACATAACCACACTTTGTTACCATACTTATGGAAATAACAATTCCCTTAAGATTATTAATAGCCACGGCAGCCCCAGTGGCTCAGCAGTTTAGCACCACCTTCAGCCCAGGGTGTGATCCCGGAGACCCAGGATCGAGTCCCACGTCGGGCTCCTTGCATGGAGCCTGCTTCTCCCTCTGCCTGTGTCTCTGCCTCTCTCTCTCTCTCTGTGTGTCTCTCATGAATAAATAAATAAAATATTTTAAAAAAAAGATTATTAATAGCCAATGCATATTCAAATTTCCCCTATTGTCCCTAAAATATCCTTGTAGCTCACTTTTTTTTTCAAATCAGAATTCAACCAAAGTTTATATTAATAGGTCTCCTTTAATCTATAACAGGCGGGACGCCTGAGTGGCTCAGTGGTTGAGCATCTGCCTTCGGCTCAGGGAGTGATCCTGGGGTCCTTGGATAGAGTCCCACATCAGGCTCCCTGCAGGGAGCCTGCTTCTCCCTCTGCCTGTGTCTCTGCCTCTCTCTCTCTCTCTCTTTCTGTGTCTCTCATGAATAAATAAATAAAAGCTTAAAAAAATCTATAACAGGCTTTATTATTATTATTATTATTATTATTAATTTTCCTAGAATACACATTCTAACCACTAACAGTGTTTCACCCTAATAATGATTTTAACTTGGGAAGGAAAGAATCACCCTTAGATTATATGGGGGCTATCTTTGGGGTAAAGGGAGGATTGAGACTCAGGATTGCATAGGACCCAGTCTAGGCTTGGGGCAACCTGCCAGAGGCACTACTGGCCCAGGCCAGTCCCAGGTACCAGAAGAGGACTTGGACAAATTTAAGAAAGACACTCCAAGGCAAGATGCTCCCTGAGGTGTGGAGACTGAACAGGGGTCCTGCTTGCCCAGGTCAAGGGCAGTACTGGAGATGTGGATAGGATATTGAAAGAAATATCACTGCAGGGAGAAGTTAAAGTAGCATGTATAGTTAACTTATCCGGGGGGTTGTTTTCTCAGATAATATCCTGTCTCCAGGTGTGCTCCACTGCATCACCCCCTTCTTTCCCCTTCATTCATTCAACAAGCATTTTTTGAAAACCAAATATATGCCAAGCACTCTTTTAGGCACCATTCAAGCCAAAATACCGGTCCTCCTAAGACTCACATTTTAAGGGGGAGACAGACAACAATATATAAGCAAGTATTTGTAACACACACACATTGTAGAGTGAAAAATGGTAAGGAGGAACCAAAGTGTGATGAGAGTGAAAGATAGGAAGTGTCAAGGTTGGAGCAACTTGTTATGATTTCTGATAGTGCATTGGTTATCTATTGCTGAATAACTATCCCAAACATTAGTGGCTTAAAACAATAAACAGATATTGCCCCACAGTTTCTGTGGCTAATCTCTGTCCTCCAGCTCAGAATCTCAAGGCTATAATCAAGGTATTGGTAAGGCTGCAAACATCTCAGGGCTCAAATAGGGAGGATCCACTTCCAAGATCGCACCTCTGGTTGTTAGCAAAGATTTGGTTTCTTGCAGAAAGATTTGGTTTCTTATTTGGTTTCCATAAGGCCTTAGCCCCTTCCTGGCTCATGGCCAGAGGCTTTCCCCCAATCCTTGCCACATCAACCTCTCCACTGGCAGCTTATGATATGGCAGCTGGTTTCCATCAGAGTTAGCAAAGTGAGAGAGCAGGGGAGGGCAAGCAAGAAAGCCACAGACCATTTGTGACCCAGTCTCAGAAATGACATCCCATCCCTCTTGTTGAATTCTGTTTCTTAGAAGTGAGTCATTAGGTCTGGTCCACATTTAAGAGGAGGGGATTATACAAGGGCATGCAAACCGGAGAATGGGTATCCTTGGGGACCATTGAGAAGCTGCCTAATACAGGCAGAGTAGCTGATGGAGGCCTCACTGACAAAGTGAAAATTTTTTTAAAGATTTTATTTCTTTTTTCATGAGAGACACACACAGAGAGAGAGAGAGAGAGAGGCAGAGACACAGGCAGAGGGAGAAGCAGGCTCTATGCAGGGAGCCCGATGTGTGACTCGATCCTGGGACTCTGGGATCACACCCTGAGCCGAAGACAGACGCTCAACCGCTGAGGCACCCAGGCATCCTGACAAAGTGAAATTTAAATAAAGACGTGACAAGTAAGAGAGGGAGCCATATCTAGAGGAAGAGCATTCCAGGCAGAGAGAGCAGAACATGCTGGTGACTTTCATAAGGTTTCTCCCTGTGAAAGTCATCAACTAGATGGTCTCCAAGGCTCTTCCCGACTTTAATGCATTTGGAATCAAAATGTGTTCCTCAATAAGATCTCTTTATCCAGTGAACATATACCATCTTCCATATGTTGGGCTTTGTGCCAGGCCAAGAATACCAGCAACCCTGCACTCGACAAATGAAAGGAAAGTCAATCAGGCCTACACATAGACCCCAGAGCTTCATTTTTAAGAGGGTGGTCTGTTGGGCCACCTGGGTGGCTCAGTGGTTAAGCATCTGCCTTCTGCTCAGGTCATGATCCTGGGGTCCTGGGATCAGGGTCCCTCATAGGGATCCTGCTTCTCCCTCTGCCTTTCTCTCTCTCTGGGTCTTTCATTGATCAATAAGTAAAATATTTAAAAAAAAAAAAAGATTTTAAAAAAGGGGGAGTAATCTGTGATTTTGATGATCTCACAGTACTTTTCTTTGAACTCAAAAATATCTAGAAACAAAGATGCTCTCTATTTATCAGAGGTTGTGAACCTGGAGTCTGTGCATTGAACTCAGGGCTCAGGAACTTAGATGAGAAAAATGTACACTCTTGATGTTAACACCATTTTAGCAGCCTTGGTTTGTGTGACCAGTGAGATGTGGAAGTGATAATATGCCACTTCTGAGGTGAGCTTATAAAGGACTACAGCTTCTGCCCCAGGCTCTTACTCTTTTTCTCCATCACTCATGCTGAGGGAAGCCAGCTGCTCCTGTCTTAAGGACTCATGACAGGAACTAACTTAAGAGCCAGCCAGGAACCAAGACCTGCCAATGGCTTAGTGAGTGAGCTTAGAAGTGGGTTCTCCAGGCTTTAGAGATTGAGCCCCAGCCCATCGCTTGACTGCAGCTCATAGCTCTGAGTAGAGGCACCCAGAACTGGTTCCTGGATCCCCAACCCTCAGAAACTGAGTACGATGGTGTTTGTTACTTTGACTGCATTATGCAGCAATAGATAACTAATACCGTGGATAGGAAACACAGTAGTATCAGTAGTACCCGAGTTTTTGTCATGAATAGAAATCACAGTTACTTTTATAACATATTATTGTTATGACAGAGAGAGTCAATATGCCATCACTATTCTGAAAGTACAGAACTTGGTTTTCATATATATTTATAAAGAGAGAATATATAGAGGCATATGTATTACTTTATCAAATTAAAAATATTTTGATGATTGAATTTCAGTATAACAGATGTCCTTTATATTTCTATATATGGATCTTATTTTTTTGCACTTAAAAACATTTTTCCGAGAAGGGGTCCATAGACTTCAGCAGGTGGTCAAAGAGCACAAAAGAGGCGAAGGATCCTGGATTTGGCTTCTCCCTGCTGATGTGCAAGGAACTGAGAACACTTCCTACAGGCACAGGTAAGTTCTGCACAGCCAAGACAGCAGGATCTTCCTGGCGCTGGGCCAGCTGTCTACGTAAGGACATGGGATGGGCATGGAGGGCAGGCCAGGCTGGCCTGTGGGAGCCTTATTCTCAGGGGTGAGGGTGGGGGTGGGTGTGTGGTGGAACAGCTTGTGCAACAAGCTTGGACTCCAGGAGCACTGGGAGCTCCTCCTGCCCACGATTTGCATCAAACGCTGCCAATCTTTTCCTCCAATCTCAGAGCTACTCTTTTCATTGGCTGCCAATCCTGAAGCATGCAGAGCACAGCAGAATGCAGTCACTGTGCTGACAGCCATGTGAATGTCAGCACAAAGCACCCAGGCGCTGAGAGGCAGGAGGTCAGCTCGTCAGAGGCAGCCCAGAGGAGCGAGCTGACTGGAACTCCAGATGGAAGACCATTGCCTCTCCCCTTGATGTCAGGAGTTGTGTCTGGAGGGCACCAGCCCCTGGGGGGCAGCTTCCCGGCCCTTGTGGAGGGGTAGGGAGCACCAGAAACTCCATTTCCATCATGAGAGTTTGTCCCTGCTCTTAGAGGTATGGGGTAGTGGAGTGAAGGAAGCTGGAGAATGCTGGCCACGCTCTGCTCTCAGTCCTGTTTTATTTTATTTTATTTTATTTTATTTTATTTTATTTTATTTTATTTTATTTATTTTAGATTTATTTATTTGTTTTAGAGAGACAGCATGTGGGAGTGCAAGAGCACGGGGAGGGGCAGAGGGAGAGAATCTCAAGCAGACTCGGTGCTGAGAGTGGAGCACTTCAGGGCTCGATCCCAGGACCCTGAGATCATAACCTGAGCCAAGACCTAGAGTCAGGTTCTCAACCAACTGAGCCACTCAGGTGCCCCTCAGTTGCATTTTAGAAATGGGGACATACATCAGGAGGTTAAATGTCTTCTCGGGGCCATGAGATTCATTTGCCAAGAGGGAGGTCAAGATTTTGGTGTCCTATCAGATTATCTTTTGTTAACTCCTATATTTCTAGGGTGTGGCGAGAGGGCAGACATGAAAAATGTGTTGGAGAAATGAATAACCGCAACCCAATCTGGGTGTTCTTTCTGTTCTGTCAAGACTTTACCCACTTTCACTCAAGGTAATGAAAAAACAAACAAACAAACAGTGGGCCTGGGTGAACCTCTTCATTTCAATTTTCTCTTTGTCACAACAAATGGTAAATTATTTCCCTTTTTTTCTTTGCTTCACTCCAAAATCTAAAATGCACCCACATTTTGTCAAGCTCTTAGGTCAAAAGAGTGTATTTTATTGTGAATTTGCTAATCCTAGGGTCATTTTTTACTTTAGCTTTAAAACAAAGCTGTACTCCAGGTGGATCCAACACTACCTGGGGTTGGGGGGGTGGGGTGGGCAGTGAGCAGGAGGGAAGAGGAAGTGAAAGTGCTAGGAACTCTCTGGTATGAGGGATGGGTGGGGTGGGGGGGGGAGTGAGGGACACCCATGTTCAGAGGCCAGGGTTGAGCTTAGTGGTGTTTAAGGTCACCTGGCTGTGGGTCTCCCTTATATCCCCATTGCCTATAGCAATGCAGTGCATGCAGTGGGTGCTCAGGAGAGGCTTGTTGGTTTGCTGACTGACTGACAGATGAGTGAAAGCACCCAGAAGCTGACGCCTGGTGGCTTCCACAGCCTTCTCTATATTCTTCTTGCCAATGAGAAGCATTGCCAAGAGCTAAGGTACTAATGGAATCAATCCAGAACCAGATCTCAAACAGGCCTTTCTGGGCTCCAGTAATAAAGATATGAAGAGTCTGGGTAAAGTTGTATATTGCACTTATGTGCCTATATGTACTTTGCTGACTCTCTTGTCATTTAACAGCAGCTGGTGAGTATCTACCAAGGGCAGACAGCCAGACCCAATGCTGCGGCATCCTGATCCTACAGCTGAAGGAATTTATCTTCTCCATCTCCATAGTGGCAGCAGGAACTAGGTCTTAGTCTTAAAAAGTCACACTGTGGCTTTTAAAAACCATCCTTGGCTTAAGGTTTTATATATATTTATATGAATCTTACATAACATATATTTATATATAATGTATAGATAACATGTGTGTATATGTATGTATATATATATACATATGGTATACTTTTTTTAAATCTAGAAATATTCCCATAAAAATCAAATTTTAAAAATCAAATAAAAAAAAAGTATATTCTATTTCAGCTTGCTTCCTTTTTCTCCAAATTTTGACGTATGCTTACTTGATAAGCTCATGAATTGGATAATGTAGGTGTTTTGAATTTCTATAAGATCCTTAGAAAAGTATACCAAATAAGGGAATCTTTTTCTTTCTGTGACATATTTGAGAGGGAAGGAGTAAAGGAGGCATAGTCCCCTAAACAGTTAAAGGTAATGTAGTTTTAGCAATTCTGATTGATATTTATTGATATCCTACTATATGCAAGGCATGGAACAGCACCTCAGGGACTCAGAAAGAAGCACATTACATCCCCAGAGATGAGAATCTGTGCCTTGGGATACCCAGAATCTATTATACACACAATAGATAAAGTGTATAGCACACAAAAGATAGTGCATATATATAGAAAGTGTGAGATGCAATAAAAGACTTCAAGCAAAATATTTTGGAATGACAGAGAACAGTTTTGGTGGAAGGAGTGAATGAGAAATGAGATGGGGAGATAGTGAGTATAGAGATACAGAGTTAAGGTGAAGACAAGAATGAGAGGAAGGGCAGGAGCAAGGACAGGATTATTTTTCTCCGAGTGGGGAATATGAAGCCCAAATCTGCCACTCGACCATTTGATCTCTTCCTCTCAGTGGGCTCCAGAGACACAGGAAGGTGTTGAATGGAGTGCACAAAGTTGGGGAGGGAGTGAGGAGAGGGTTAACATTGTCAAAGACCAGCTTTATTCTGAGACCGAGAAAGGAAGGTTGAGGGGTCCTATGATCTAATTCCTTTCTACCTTAGAGTCTCTATCTTTACTTTGCCTAAGTGGTTTTCCATGTTCATGTCTCCTTAAAGATAATGATGGATGTCAAGATGAAATAAGGCAAGAGGATGCGTCTGAGGACTGTCTTTTTATCTTTCAACAGGCACCTGAGTGCACCCACAAATCAAACTCAGAAGAATGGTAATTTGGAAGGTATTATCATTGTCCTTGATCTTTTAACCCCATTCTTTAAAATGACTCTCTGACCTTCTGCAGTTAGCACTTTTTCTTGGCAACTTTTCTTCAATATTACCCTTCCTGTTTTCTTTCTAGCCATTACGTTATCTATTTCACCATTGGATATTATTTCCTCCGTATCCACTCATTAGCTTATTTTAGCTACTTATTTTCTCCCAACTATTTTTTTTTTTTTCACAAACTTCCCACATATGTCCCCTTTGGCAGTTTTCCAGCCATTTTCCTTCTTAACTCCTATTTTGTGCAGAGTTCATAAAAATGTGTGTGATTATGTATATAAAGCCCATTCCCAAGGGCATGCTTCCCAGGAAGCATCTCACAGGCTCCGTTCATCAAATCCCACACTGTAACCTGGCCCCAAGTACTGTTTAAGTACTGCCCTTCTGATAGCAGATTCTATTTAAGGCTTTCAGAGCTGAGTCCTGAGAATATAACCTAGAACCCTCTTGCCCCATCCTGCTTGCTTGTCAAGTGAGATAAGCTGTGTGAAAGGCTTTGAAAGTTTTAAAGCCTGTGCTGTGGTATTTGTCGTTGCTGTTATTATGGTTTGTTTGCTCATGCCTTCATTAAATGAGAATTTATTGAGCAACTACTATGTGTCAGGCAGTAGAGATAAAACGTGAACAAGATAGCATTGTCCAGGATACAAATAGTGAGAACAAAAAAGCAGAAAGAAAATGACATAGTTTCTTGCTTTATAGATCTTACAGTCTAGAGCAGAATATGAATGTCAATCAAATAGTTGTGTGATTAGGTATAAAATTAGCACTGGACTCAATGTGATGATGGAAAGGTTTCTCATACCATACAGTAGGGAATGGGCACCTGATCCAGCCGTGGGAGGAGTCAGCCACTGTCCTGTGTGTGGCAACTAGGGTGTTAGTAGGAGCTGACTGTGCCAGTGCAGATGCCAGCCCGGATAATGGAGTAGCAACCTTGGCACAATGGGCCGCAAGGTGAGAAGCCATAAGGTTAGTGGTTCCAGGAACTTTGCTTCTTGTGAAGCAAGAACATGACTAGGTGTGAAAGTAGAGAGGCTGAGATCAAGGAGGGATATCATCTGTGTGGAAGCTGGAAAGAAAATGGCTGGGCCAGGTCAGTCAAGGCCAAGTTTCATGCGGCTTTCAGCTTAATTCAGAGACCTATAGAAAGACAGCAAAGCATTTAAACAGAAAAGAGTTTCCAAAACCTCACTCTCTGGATACAAGGAGCCCATACGGGCCTCATCCTAAGTGCTTTCTAGAACAAGAGAACTTGATTGCCTCTCTGCTGGGGCAAAATACTAAAAGACCTACAAACTGTTACTGGGGGTACTGGGGGTCGCAATACAAACCTGATTGCTTCTCTTTCTGGACTCCTAAGCTCTAAAAGATTATCCTTGCATTCTTTCTGGACAATAAAATGTGATTACCTTCAAGGAACTCTTGCCAACAAATGCAATAAATCTATTTAGAATACAATCTTTGTGGCGAGAAATGAAGAAAAAAATACCTTGAGTCACTTCTAAGTGTTGTCCAAAGATCCTCTGAGCCTTACTTTCTGTAGTTCACAACAAAAGCATAAGTTTAATGTCCACCAAGGCATGCTACTACATTTGCTACATTGTCAAAGAATCTTACAACTGGAGAAGGCCTCCAATCATCCTCCCAAATCCTGTCTCCCCGCTGTACCTGGACAGATGATTAGTCTAAATTCCCAGTCCCCTTGTAGTTATGGGAGTCCCTAAAACTAAAGTTCTCTCCAATGAATGTCACTGGAATTTGCTCCACTTTCAGGCCAGGTCCATAAAACCCTCCCACTGTAGGCTGATGGGGCAGTTGATGCTCAAGATGGCTTTGGAATCCACATGTTGAGGATGACAGCACAGCTATTAGCTTGAGTTTCTGAGTGATTGTAGAGGACAATGGCTCTCCCTATCAGAACACTCACCATGACTATTACATGAGAAAGAAATAAGCATCTTTTCTTTAAGTTGGTAAACTTCTGAAATGTGACAAGTAATGGACCATTTTGATAATCTGAGGAGGCCCATCCACTAAACTATAGGCTTCTTAAAGGCAAGGATTACACTACTACTTCCTTGAGTCTGCAGTCTCTAGCATAGTGTGTGGCATATAGAAAGCTTTCAGTAGATGTATCTCAATGAGTGGTAATGTTTAGGAAAATTACCTGATAGGCTTGTGAATTTGCTCATGTAATAATTCAGATATGCAGAGAGATGTACTTCTGGACCTGGTCTTTCTCATGATGCATTCCTAGCTTGGTGGTTGGAGTAGGTGGAAGGGATAACCAAATGTCCAATCCAGTTAAACCTTTTCTACTGCCATATTTAAATAGCCTCACTGAGTAATGTTTAGTCTTGTCAGATAATTGCTCATTTTTATAATCACTTGACATTCTCCAAGATGGTGTCTAGGGTGTAGGAGGAAAAACACTTGAGTAAAAGGGTCTCAGAGCTAACTGATCTCCTTCCCCCTCCTAGGTGGCCTTGGCCCTGGAAAAGCTAATCTGAAGTGTGTGGCTGCTGAATTTTTTTCTCAGTGGCCGCTTGTTTATTCAGATCTCCTCAGTTTTTGCAGGGTGACCTTCTCTGGATCTCTGTCATGCCCTTCTAGAACCCGACTGGGATTGCCCCCAGCCTTTCTATGAGATCTCCCTACCTTGGCTGTGGTGGCCCCAAGAAAGACCGCCTGGCTCTCTTTTTGGTGTTTATGCCATACAAAAATCAGGGGAGAAGCAAGAACACAATCTAGATCTTTATCTGAATGCTGTCCTCTTCACTCAACTGCACTGTCCCCTTTTGGCATGGGGTCCACTGCATAGAGGTATCTTACAGATCCATAACAGGAAGTGAAATAAAAGAAATTCAGGACCCATATGTCTGACAGTTTTTGTGTCCTACTTTGTCTTCCTTCTTCCTATAGTCACCTGGAGCCAAAAAAGGATAAACTTTTCCTCCTTCCTACAGATCCTCCTTCTACCCAGCCAAGACACATGGGCCGAAAAGTTGTCTGATCCTTGATTGTGCTCTAGGTGTGGTTCTTGCTACATTAAATGGGAGATAAAAGATTTGAGAAAGCCTTTTTCTGTCACATGTATCTGACTCTCAAGTCTTAGGAAACTCTTACTTTTAATGTCAAATGCTAACGAATCTGAAAATGTTGATGAAATTCAAGGAAGTAAGTCTTGTAAAAGATGATTGCAAATCTTGTTCCTGCTTCCCCATTTCTTTTAGAACAGGTGCTCCACACTAATCAAAGGGATTTCTGAGTCCTAGATAACTTTGGCCAGAAAGTCATACACTAGCCAAAGCAAAAAAAAAAAAAAAAAAAAAAAAAAGGGAAACTTCTATTAAAATTATATCTTGCCCCAAGTCTGTTTAGGGCTTAGGATACCTTGAGATATTAACATATAAAGTCAGATGTGTAGATGCTGAGAGGGCCATGATCTCATCTATCCACAAGGTCTTTATCAGCTGTGATGGTGGCATAGGTATTGTTGCTTAACTTTAAAAACTTAAAATATCAGGATGCAATTCTCTTTACAAAGAAATCCCATTGGCTTTGAGTTATTCCCAAGTCTGGACAGTGGATACCCTGGAAATGAATGCAGAGCATAGACAAGAAGCAGCTAGTTAGTTCCAGTCATTCCCCAAATCATCTAGAAGTTCATTAAACTAAAGACAACGTCAATAATCCTGTGACTTTTAAACTTTTTCTCCTTTCAGGAAGAAGATTAAGTTAAACCTAACTTTTCAGGTCAGATGATCTAAAGCAGACATCATAAAGAAAGATAAGAAGACTAAAGCCTTGTAAGATATTAGTGTCTATTATTCATTCTGACATGACAACAAAGGAACTGTGTGTTTTTAAAAAATTAAAGTATATAATGTTGTGGAATCTTCACAGTAACCCAATGAAGTAGTCACAATATTATTTTCCTTTGTAGATGAAGAAACTGAAGGTTGGAGAAGTTAAGTGGCTTAGTCAAGGTCCACAGGGAGGAAACTAGTCATATGGAGTAAGGAGTTGAGCTGAAGCTCTGGGGTCTATTTTCATTTCATATACACACTGTCAGTCCTCATGCCTAAATGTTATTCCTTCTGATTTCCAACATCTGCGGTGGATTTTTTTTCTTTTTAAGACCATTGTGGCATGTTAATTGATCAGAGCCCAAACAAGTGGATGGTGATGCTCGGCAGACTTCATGACGTAGGACTTGGCTTATTAGTAATTTAAATCATGCTATAAAATAATCCCACTCCTACTCTATTGCTTTAAGCCATCTGCTTTGTGATGATCAGAGCTTCAGCCTAATGAAAAAAATATTGAGTTAGAGGTCTTTTTGTTTTGTTTTGTTTTTGATGATAATACCGGGGGCATTGCTGGGAGGCATTTGCCACAAATTCAAACTGGGTCACCTGCCTCATTTGTGTGTGGAGCAGAAACCTGCCAAAGCTTGTCTTTCCAAGATCTTTGTCTCTGAAAGAACATGGGAAAGGAACATGAAGAGATTTTCTTCCCAATGAGCTCCATAGGTCTGCCCAAGCCAGGAACAATATAGGAACAGGAAAATATAGCCAAAAACTCATGTATACATTAGTTAATCTGGGTTTGGTTTCCTTTTCTACATAAGTTTGTAACAGTTTTAACAAATGTAAATTGTCCAAAACCACAGACAAATTTTAAAAAAGAAGGAGGAGAAAGAGGAAGGAAGAGGAAGAGGTGTAGTTCTGTTTTTAAACACTCTGAAAACCTATTGTAGAATGAAAGACTCTTCAAACGCTGGGCCAGGGTAGACATCATCTGACCCACCACCTTTTCATTTTTACTCTCACAGAACGTTATCCAGACAAAACATCCATTAGTTCCTCCTGGTATGTGTAATCCAAGCAATAATTCATGGCTTTATTAGTTTAAAACATAGCTACTAGCTTATATCTTCATTCTGTGAAACTTAACTGAATTCTAGAGTTGATCAAATAAAGCCACCTAAATTCAACTAGCCATCCATGAAAGTGCATTCATGAACTTGAACATTATCAGACTAGAGCTATTTCTTCCAGGCTCTTGCATCAGGTCTGAGAGTCTCCCTCTCAATGTAATTTCTTAGCATTACTCCATGGGCACTTCTCAATTAGCATTGCTTCTTAGGAACCTTTAGCAAAAGTTTAAACATTTCAGTGGTGCCTATTTATCATTTTAACTGTTAGCAGAGATTAGCTTCAACAATCACAATTCCCATTTGTTATAGAAGCCTGGAGGCGAATGCTCAGAGCAGGCTGAGAATAGGACAATAAGTGTAAAGGTGTTTTAAAAGCATAAATGAGGTTAGTCACAATACAAGTGTGAAACGGAACATGTCAGTTGGTTTCACATATCTCTCTGACTTCTATTTTGTCATCCTAGATTATGTGTTTACTTTGAGAACAATTGAGTAGCTATGAAGGTAGAGAACAACTTTCTAAAGAGATGGGACTCAAAACTAATTGCTTTTGAAGAGAGAAGGTGGTCAGGACTACGAGTCATTAGTGATCAGTCACCATATAGGTCTGGGGATCCTGGGAGTGAGCAGGGGGGATGCCTGAGGGGCAGGAAGGTGTATGGCAGAGGGTAGGAGAGCTGTTTCACTGTTCTTTCTAGGGTTAACCTATTTCCTGTCTCCGGTCTCTGTTTCCATTACTAGATTTTTTCTGTTCAGAACCAAAATGCAAAATGTCCACAGTCCCTATGCTTGATATATCTGACTTACGAAACTGTTATTGTATTGACCAAAAAAACCCCTCTGCTTTTCTTCTGGAAATTATTTCCAAAAACAGTCCAGGCCCTGCCTCTTACTGAGTGAAGAAGAAACATTCCTCTCTAGCAACTCAGCACCTTTTTCCTTGAAGAGCCTTGAGGAATAACAATTCAGATGAGCACAACAGATATCCTCCACTGCCATCAGTGCCAGGACTTTTTGGCCAGAGTGGCGCTTCCCCAGGCATGTCTTTTTCATCACCATCACGAATTTTAGTGGGGGTTGGCAGGCAACAGAAAGTTGAGAATTTAAATAAATCTAGAGAATATTTAGTCACAAGTCAGAATTTATAGGGCATATTGGTATTATTCCTGCTTTCAAAGCAGAATATAGGATCACAGATTAATGACATGATTTTCCTAACTCCTGGCCAGGAGAGAACCTCAATGATTAAGCCCCACATTAGTAATCAGGTGTAGAGAAATGAGATATTATCTCTTAGAGTGGAATCTTTGAGATGAACAATTTACATGATCATTTGGGAGGAAAAAATTTATATGTGTTTATAATGTTTAGGCCAAATACTATGGATTAAATTTTTTTAGATGCTATTATAATACTCTAATCATTACATTTGATAGTAGGGGTGTAGAATCATTCACAATTCAGGGCTTTTAAGCATCAGTTATTTACAGTTTTCAGTTAGCTTGGGAAGGTATAACAAAAGAGCATAAACTGAGTGCTTATACAATAGAAATTTATTTTCTCACAGTTAAGGAGACTAAAATTCTGAGATTAAGAGAGCAATATGGTCCAGTTTTGGCGAGATCTTTCCTCCTGTCTTATAGATAATCACCTTCTCACTGTGTCCTCACATGGTGAAGAGGGAGAGAGCAAATTCTTTGGTGTGTCCCGCATCAGACTAGAGAACTGCCCTTATGACCTCTCATCCTGATTACATCCTAAATAGGCCATCTTGGGGCACCTGGGTGGCTCAGTTGGTTAAGCCTCCACTTTCAGCTTGGGTCATGATTCCAGTGTCCTGGAATCAGGGATCGAGCCCTACATTGGGTTCCCTGCTCAGCAAGGAGCCTGCTTCTCCTCAGCCATGCCTCCTACTTGTGCTCTCTCTCTGTCTCAAATAAATAGATAAAATATTTTTTTAAAAATAAGAAAGGTAGAAAGAAAGAAAGAAGAAAGAAAGAAAGAAAGAAAGAAAGAAAGAAAGAAAGAAAGAAAGAAAGAAAAAAGAAAGGCTATCTTGAAATGCCATCACATTGAGGAATAAGGCTTCAACATAATGAATTTTAGGGGAACACAAACATTCAGTTCATAGCATAGGGCAACATGAGACTCAAAAATGTGGTCACATGGAATAATAAGAAAAAAATTTTAGATACTTATAAACTTTATAACCAAAAATTTATAACATGTGTGCCTCCCTATTTTGTGACTCTAAAATCTACACTTCCAGAAATTTACCTAGAGACATATTCAGACTTCACACACCTAAAAATGGAAGAACAGAATTACATATAAGAAGCACCATCTGCTTCATCAAGTAACTTAATATTTTGAAACTGAATCATCTCCAAATTATGATTAAAATTCAGTGCAGAAAATGGAATGACTAAACAGTTTAATATTTAAATAAAATTTGGACAATTATTCTACATCATCCTCATCTGTAAAATGAAGAGAATGCATATCCTACCTATAGCAGAGAATTGGTATAAGTCTTAAGGGAGTTGTTATAATTGAAAAGGCTTGCCTGAATAAGTAGATTTTATTATGGTCTGATATTGCAAATATTTATTTAGCTGTATGTGTGACACCCTGCCATATTCAAGAAATGCAAGTTTAAGTAAGACATGAGTCTTTACGTCAGGAAATCACCATATGATGGCAATGACAAATACCTGAATTACTCTGAACAACTAATTAGAGTACAATGTAACAAATGTTATAATAAGGCTGTGTATAGGATACCAAGGAAAAACTACACACTGAGAATTTAATATAGGGCTTGGGAACTAGTCATTTAGCATGACAATCTGACTAATCATTTGCTCACGACTTTCACTTGGCTCCTAAATTTCTTGCCAAGATTCTTCTTGTGTAGCCTAGATTAGTTGCATGCATTTTGAAGCTCTACCATATGATGCAATTAATATTTAGGATTGTTACCTCATCTTGATAAACTGACTCCTTTATCATTGGTCTTCTTTCTCCCTGGCGATGTTCTTTTCTGCTTTGATATAGTCATTCTTTATAGCTGTCTGTGGATTTGTGTACGTGGTATATACTTTTTAATCTTTTCACCTCTAACCATTTCATATTTTTATATTTAAAGTGTTTTTTTTGTGGGCAGCATATAGTTGGATCTTGCTTTATAATTCAATGTAGCAATCTTTATCTTTTAAGTGGAATGTTTAGATCATTTATAATTAATGTAATTATTGATATGATTGAGTTAAAATCTATCATCATGCTATGCGTTTTTGTGTTCTCATCTATTTTTTTGTTCATTTTTCCTCATTTTATGCCTTTTGTGGATTGAATATTTTTAATAATTTAATTTTATCTTATTTGTTGGCTTATTAAGTATAAGTCTTTGCTATGGTTACTTTAGGGCTTTTATTATACATTTTTATTATACATTATAACTTCATACAGTTTTCCTTCAAGAGACATTATACTCATTCAGTGTAATAAGAATATAATAAAATTATACTTCTGTTTCTCCTCTTCTAGCCTTTGTGCTATGATTGTCATGTATTTTATTTCTATATATGTTATAAACCCAACAATGCATCATTATTATTTAAAGCAAAGATAACAATTGTTATCTTTTACATTGTTAATAATACATGGTTATTTTTGCTTTAAAAAGTGAATTATTTTTAAAAATTAAATAATAAGAAAATAGTTTTTACATTTACCTGTGTAATGATAATTTCTGGTGCTCTTCATTTCTTTACGTGATCTGTATTTCTATTCTATCTGGTGTTATAAGGACTTCTTTTCAAATTTCACTGGTGATAAGTTCTTTCAGCTTTTATATTTCTAAAAAAGTATTTATTTTGCCTTCATTTTTGAAAAAAAGTTATTTTCCGTATATTAAAAAATTATAGGTTAATGGTATTTTTTTCTTCAGTACTCTAAAGATGTTGCTCCACTATCTTCTAGCTTACAGTGTTTCCAAAGAGAAATCTGATAGTACCCTTATCTTTGTTCCTCTTTTTCTCTGGCTGCCTTTATGATTTTCTATCAGTTGATTTAAAAATTTGATTATGTTGTGCCTCGGTGTAGATTTCTGCATGTTTCATGTGTCTGAGCTCTGTTGAGAGTTCTGGATATATGTATTTATAGTTTTCATTAAATATGGAAAAGTATTGATCATTATTTCTTCAAATAGTTTTTAGCTTCACCACTGCTCATTTGAGGTGAAGCTAAATAAATACACATGTATTTGGCTTCTTGAATTTATCCCACAGTTTGATGATTCCCTGTTTATTTTGTTCAGCCTTCTTTCCTCTCTCTGTTATATCTTCTAGTCCATTAATCTCTTTCAATGTCTTCTGCAATGTTAATTCTGCTAGTAATCCCATCCAATGTACTTGTTGTCTAAGTTATGGTAATTTTCATTTCTAGATTTTTAATTTGGGTCTTTTTTATATCTTCTATGTCTCTACTTAATACATTTAATCTTCCATTTTTTTGAACATATGGACTATCATCATCATAACCGTTTGAATGACTTTGTCAATTAATTCTATCACCTGTCATTTCTGGGTTTTTTGATTGATTTTTCTCCATATTATGTATAGGTCATATTTTCCTGTTTCTTTATGTATTTGGTAACTTCTGATTGAACGTCAGATTTTATGAATTTGACCACATTGGCTGCTGGGTATTTTTGATTCCTGTAAATATTATTGAGCTTTATTCTGAATGCAGTTAAATTACTTGGAAACAATATGATCCTTTAAGTGTTGCTTTTAAGTTGTGCTGGGATGGACTGAAGATGCCTTTAGACTAAAGTCAATTTTTCCCCACTACTCAGGCAACATTCTTTATAGTTCTCTAATTCTACCTGAATTGTGAGTTTTTCCACTAGGGCTTGAGGGAACAGGCACTTTTCTCGGGCCCGTGTGAAGTCTGAGGACTATTCCCTCTCATTCTCTCAGGTGGTTCTTTCCCTGGTCTTGGGTAGTTTCCTCACATACACTCGCTGGTTGACACTCAACTGCATACGTAAGGAAGACCCTCTCTCTTCAGCTCTCTGGAGTTATGACTCCATGCAGCTCCCTTCTTGCTTGTACTCCTCATTGTAAACTCTAGCCATCTCTGTTTCCCTGGATTCTGAGCTCTCTCAGTTGAGCTCTGCCTGGGTTCTTTATCCTTGTGCTAATGGAAAATTCTCCCATGCACTAGAAAAGTTTCTGGGCAATCATCTAGTTCATCTCATTTCTTTCCCATCTCTCAGTGATCCTTTATTGCCTGATATCCAATGTCTTGAGCATGTACCACTTCACATATTTGTTCAGATTTTTTCAGTTGCCTCAGGTAGAAGGGTAAATCTAGTGGCTGTTACTCTGTATGAATCAGAAATACAAGTCCTTGTAGAATACAGTGTAATCACTTCAATACAAAAGTCATGCTGCCAAGCCTTAGCTTGGAATTATAAGACATAACTTCACTTGATTATACTTACCAAAAAATGTAAAATACCAAAAGGAAAAAGAAGTTAGCCTTACTTCTCATCCTCTAAGCCTGTCCTACTGAGCAGCAGAGGGCCACCAACGAGTCTAAATGAACAACTGGTATTAAAATTTCCTAAGAACTGTGAATGAAAGTGCCATGTAGTGTTGTTAAGGATTATCATTCTAGTCTTGAGAGGATAGCCAGGGACATCTGATGTCCTTATGCACCCCAAGAAAGACATATGGGAAAGAGTCCCAGATAAGAATATGCTCCAGAGATACCGTCTCCAGCAGTGCATGGAGAGGGATGAAGTCCCTTTGGACAGTTGGATTAGACTGAGTAGCTTCTAGAACTCCACTCTATTTAAATTTTTCTATCTTTAATGCAGGGACAAAGCCTACCAACTTTCTTAACCACAAAGGCTTTTTAGTTTCTAGTTCTTGTTTAATTAACACCTTGCAAATTAGAGCTTCAGTTTAGAAAGTATTTTAAGCACATTGGGTACAACAAAGTATAGTTCCAGAATATTATTAATCATATGTGAGTGGACCAGGTGGAACATTTGAAATCAACAATGTGCTTCATGAATATTTCTCAATCACAGCTATGATCCCAAGAACCTGATGTCTTCCTTAACTTTGTATATGTTGACACTTGAGATAATCTCTAAAGTTGCTTTAAGCACCAAAATTCTATTTTCCTCAGATATTTGCTAGTCTAATCAACTTATGAGGAACTGAAATATGAAGAAGCAAAATTTTTAAGAAGATGAGTTCTTTAGAAAGAACATTGGATTTAAGAATCAGAAAATCTTTTTGTGACAAAAAAAATCAATCTAAGTAAACTTGGGGCTTAACTTTCGTAGGTTTTACTACTATTTCTATTTTTTTTGGAGTGAATACGTTATCAGTCCAGACTCACCTATGATGTGAGAGTAAGTTCAATAAACATGAAAGTACTTTTGAAGCACAAGTTGCAATTTTCCAAGACCACAACAGACATTTCTAAAAGAACTCAAAAGAAACATATATCAAGGATTCTAAACACCAGAAACATCCAAACAATATAAACATTCCAACTCAATTGTTTTTATGATTGCCCATGTAAAAAAAAAAAAAGACACATAAAGGTAACAACTGAAAGTGATTTGCCATATTGTGTGGCTTTGGTTGGTGTTCGGTGAGGTCACTGTGGCCAAATGTGTACCAAAGAGCAGAAAAATCACAGTGGCATCTTGTCAGTGATGTCATGACACGATAATATTCATGATGAGACAATTCTTCATCAGTATAAAGGATTGGTTGCTATGGTGTGACTCTTTATCACATGATGAAACATTTTCTTGTGATCATTATTCAGTTTCTGAATGTTCTAGGTGAATGATCTTCAGGAAGCCTTCTGACTGAGGTTTTCTTTTTCTTTCTCTCTTTTTAAAAAAGATTTTATTTATTTATTTGAGAGAGCATGAGAGCCAGAGAAATCACAGAAGGAGAGGCAGAGGGAGAAGCAGACTCGGCTGAACAGAGAGTCCATGATCAGGGCCTGAGTCAAAGGTAGACACAACAGACTGAGCCATCCAGCACCCCCAACTGAGGTGAAAACCTCAGAGCCTGATCATGGGCTCTCTGTTCAGCCGAGTCTGCTTCTCCCTCTGCCTCTTAGGATAGAAATATCCTATTGTCAGCTACCCTCTGCTCTCACTTTTCCATCAAAGCAGAAATCTCTTAATTTTCAACTAGATAGAGATCACGAAACACATTTTGCATGCATTTTTTTCCCACCTGCATCCTCCTAACCAGAGAAAACTAATTGGAAATAAAAGACATGAGGATTTACTTGGTCAAAAGAATAAAAAAACTGACAATCGTAGATATTTTGATAGCTTCCTCTTTAGCTGGTTAATGAGGGAGGGATTCTACTCTAGGGCTATGGAGTTGACCAAATATATGATACCCCCCCACTGGACAGAAGATGGTGATGGCAGCCTACTGTCCAAGGAAAGAAGATACTCTGTCAACCACAGCTGGGCAGGAGTTGTAATCAGGAACAGAGTGAACAAGTAGGAACCATGGGAGTAGGCTTTGTAGTATGAAAATGTTGGAGGGACTCCTGGTTTCTTCAGGAGGATATGATTGTTTTATTTGAATAATTGGAAGCCTGCTACTCAGGGATAAACAGGCACTGTGCCCTGTCCTCATGATAAGGGGGGTTGTTTGGCTAGAGGACCTCATCTGAGGGAACAGAGTGGGGAGGAAGATGCAGTCATGTCACTCGAGGACTTCCCAGTTTCCTACGGCAGGGCAGCACATAATATTAGTTTTAGACCTGACACCACTATAGAGACGACTGAAACACACTTACCAACGTGGACAAAGAAGCTCCTTGCCTGTAAATTGGAGGTCATTGTTGTAATCCATTACCTCTTACGCCTACTCCTAAGTCAAACAAGTCCTTTCAAAACTAGAGAAAAAATTAGGAACCCTGGAAGCATTGTTGGGGTTGTTCCCAGCCTTGCTCCCTTCTCTGGAGAAAGGTTGAAAGACCAGAGCCCGGCGTGATGGCCTGCAGCCTACGGTTGCCCTTCTGCAGGCAACCATTCTTGTGACTGTTCAGATGTTTGACTGCCTCCCCAGGGACTCACCATGGGCTGGCCCAGCCGCAGTTACTGGAACAAGGAAACAGAGTCACTTGGCCTTGTCAGCCACCATAAGCTGTAACATAGAAAAAGAGAAGCCCAGTGAGCACCCTTAAAAAATAAAGCAAAGTCTACAGTTAAATAAGGCATCTGTGGCTGTTTATGGGAAAGAATTTTAGGGGAATGTATCGAGAATAGTTTTAATTAGAGATTCACATGAAAGGAGATACATGATACGCTCTAATAAAATTAGTAATATAATATCTGCAGTGTTTACACACTCGAATGAACTTAAAACAACATAATTAAACGAAAATCCTTTTCCTGTGCACAAGAACAGTAGTATTGCCTTATTTTAAAAAAAAATTTTTAAATGTTAAATGATGACATTTCAAATATACAGCCAAGTGCCGGAAATATTAACACATACTCATGGACTGACCTACGATATTAAGAGATGTGAATATTTTGCCTTACCTTCTTCAGAATCTGTTTTCTCTCTTTTTAAGAAAGAAAACATTTCGTACAGATAGAGCACCTTCATGCCATTCCTACTTCTTTCCCTAGGGGCAACCGTGATCCTAACCATGTACATATGTTTAAGCTCTTATTATATAGGTATATCCATAAATGATGTATGCTATTATTCTGAATGCACTAAATATTTACACAAGCACCAGAAACCATACAGTACATCTTTTTTTTGTAGCTTACTGTTCTTATCAATATGCTTGACATTTATTCATGTTGGCGTATGTAGATCTAATTTGTTAATTTTACCTCTCTATAGTATTTCATTTATAAATCAGTTTGTTTACTCACTGGCCTACTGTGATATTGTGATTTATAATAAGAAATACAGCTAATTTTCTGTGCTATGGTAAGGACTAAGATAGCTGAAATTTAGATTGGAGAGAAGAAATTTTATTTATTTATTTATTTATTTATTTATTATTTATTTATTTATTTGAGACAAAGTGAGCAAGTAAACACACATGAAAGGAGGAGCAGAGAGAGAAGGAGAAGCAGACTCCTGGCAGAGCAGGGAGCCCATGCAGGGCTTGATTCCAGTCCTGAGATCATGACCTAAGCCGAAATCAAGAATCAGTCACTTAACCCGAGTGAGCCAGCCAGATGCCCAAGAAATACTATTTAGACATAAAAGTTTTGAGCAATTTAGTTTTCCTTGTGCCTTGTGTATAATTATATACGACTCTTTCAAATTTCCTTGTTTCAAACTGTCTTTAGATGAGAGACAGAGCTGTCGATTGTCTCTGATGTACATTTTCCTCTTTGTTCCTTAATAATGGATCCCACTTTTTTTGCTGGGCTCATAGTCTCTTGGAATAAGGTTGTGTAGCTATGTATGGTGAGGAGATTAACTTCTACTAAAGTACAAGATAAACTTTCTCAGAAGTTTCCTTAAAGCGAGGAAGTGAACTCTTCTTCGTTCTCTTTTGCATTGGCTGGAATACAGATGCAGTGACTGGAGCTTAAGTAACCATCTCATGAGGCAATGGCACATGTTGAGGATGGCAGAGCAACAAAACAGAAGAATTCTGGTTCCCTGAAACTGTAGCATAGGGGTCAGCATAATGTTTCTGTAAAGGGGCAGATGATAAGTATCTCCAGCTTTGCAGACCATACGTTCTCTGTCACAACTAGTCAATGATGCCATGTTAGAGGGGAAACAGCCCACAGATAGTGTGCAATCAATGAGTTCCAATATGTTCCAATATGCGATTCAATAAAACTTTGTTTATGCACAGTGAAATTGAATCTCTTATCATTTTTATATGTCATAACATTGTATATACTTACTTTGATTTCTTTTCTTTTTTTTTTTTTAAGATTTTATTTATTTATTCATGATAGACACAGAGAGAGAGAGGCAGAGACACAGGCAGAGGGAGAAGCAGGCTCCATGCACCGGGAGCCTGATGTGGGATTCGATCCTGGGTCTCCAGGATCGTGCCCTGGGCCAAAGGCAGGTGCCAAACCGCTGCGCCACCCAGGGATCCCACTTTGATTTATTTTCAACCATTAAAAATATATGAAGCAATTCTTAGCTCATAGGCTTATAAAAAAAACAGGCAGCAGGTCAGTTTTGGTAGAGGGGTTGGTTTGCCAACCTCTGCTCTAGCACCATGTGGTCTCAGATTGCTTATCTTCAGTCTTTGTTTACAGGAGACAGGTTTTTTGTTTTTTTTTTTTGTTTTGTTTTGTTTTTTGTTTTTTTAAAGATTTATTTGAGAGAGAGAGAACCCTAGGGGAAAGTTGCTGAGGGAGAGGGAAGAGAGAGAATCTCAAACAGACTCCCTGCTGAGCCCGGAGCCTAAAGTGCGTCTTGATCTCATGACCCTGAAATCATGACCAGAGCCAAAATCGAGTTGAACACTTAACTGACTGAGCCACCCAAGAGCCCCACTTTCTGGGAGATGGAGTTTGCTGTGATTCAGCAGAGCTACATCCCAGTAAGTAGATGCCACAGCCCCTAAGGTACTCGCCCCACACACAACCCATAGAAGTCCTGCACCTGTTTCCCTCAGGACTTCCACTAACACACCTTTGCTTCCTGTTCCATTTCCCCTACATTTCACTGGACTCCCCATAGGAGCACTTCCTTTATAATCACTTGTACAGGGAGCTGTGTCAGGGTCTGCTTCTAGCAACTCCAGCCTTCAAGGTGCTGTCACTGCTCAAGGAGTCAAGGAGTCCTTTTCTTCAGGCTTTAATACAACAGTGGAAACAGCAGGCTGCTCCTTATATGATCTAAACCCCAGTATTCTAAGCATGGCTCTTTCCTAGTGCAGCATAATGGCTGAGAGCAGAGGCTCTGGAAGTTTCCTTTCTTGCATTGAAATCCAAGTTAACCTCTGAGCATCAAGATTTCTTACCTGTAAAATGTGGAGCTAACAACACATCCTGTTTAGCACACAATGAATACTCTATAAAAGTTATCATTGTCAGTATTAATATGTTGTCCAAGGCACTGTGACACAACCACTGCTACTTGTGAATTCCAACACAGCATCTTCTTTGTAAATGATACAGAACAAGTGCTCTGTGGGAATCTGAAAAACTAGCAGACGAGGGTTCTTGGTAGGTAATATTTGAAGATCAGGACTTCTAAGTACAGAACAAATACAAAGTAAGGGACATAACCTGCTCTGAAACTTCGATGGCAAGTAAGGCAATGGCTTGTGCTCAGAAACAGGCACACAGGGGCCATAACCCGGACCTGGCCACTCACCGATTCACTCGGGGTGTTAATTTACTCAGTAGGGCTGACAATGCTTATCTCCTAAGGTGATTGGTCATGTTAAACCACACTGCAGGTAAAGCCCCTAGCTACTCCCTATTAAGAACTTTATACGTACCAGGCACTGTGCTGTTATTATCTGCAACCTTGACTTCCCAGATGAGAAACAGAGAGATGCCAAACATTGCTCGGGCACCTTTGCCCTGCTGACAGATGTGGCAGTGGGGCTGGTTCCCAGTAAACCTTTTAGGGATGGTCACCTGGTTCTTTCCTTGGCCCTGGAATTGCACCCACCTTCTTAGGTCAGTATGCCTGAAACCCTCTCCCCACCCCACCCCCAGCACAAGGGAGCACATGGGAAATAAACGGCTCCGCTGCTGCTGAGAGCAGGGGAAGCGCAGGTCCCCTGACACTCTGCTCTGCTAGATCCAGCACCAGGCACGCAGGGGGTCGTAGGTCCCCCTGCACAGCGGCTTTGCAGCTGCCAGCCTTTGCCATCTGGGGAGACCTGTCTCTCCAGAGCACGAGGCCCTGTGTGGAGAAGGCCGAGGCCAGAGCGCAGGGCACACAAATCCCTGCTGTATGGCCAAGAGACTCACCAAGGAGTCTTTCACCCTCCCTGGAGAGGGAGGAGAAAGAAAAATGGAGAAACCACACGCTCCAAGGGATTCAATCAATATTTGCAGTCTGCCTGACTCACCAGCTTGGTCCAACCGAATAAGAACTACACTTACTTAAGTATTAAATAGATGATCAATAGCAGAACTGTGATTTCCATGCACTAGAGAGTTCTAATGTAGTGGCACAGAATTTTTTTTTTTTATTCAAACTTTTTTTTTTTTTTTTTTTTGCCACATTCAGCAATTGCTATCAGATGCTGAATGTCTGTGGTCACACACTCCGCTTCCTGTTTATAAATGCTCTCTGTTTTCAATGACTCAGCGGTTTCTTGTTGGGCAAAGAGGTATCGCTGGCTGTGTCAGGCCAAGGAGGTGGAAAGAGTTCTGTGAATGGCCCCCTGTGCGCGGACTTCTGTGCAGCCAGCTCAGGGTCTGTGTGTTTGCAGCCACACACAAGTTAAAATTATTCTACCCAGGGAGTTTGGTAGTTTCTTATCTGGTTGCAAGCTGAACTGTTGTCAAAAAGAAACAAAACTAGACCCTAGTTAAAGCAATAAGGACGGATTTTAACCAGCACTTACTACTGCCATAGGGAAGAGAGTCTGGTGTGAACTCCGCTTGAGTCACTGTTCTCAGAGGTGATGGGGCTACTTGGCAAGAGCATGGGGGATACCGAAGGGTGAGCCGGGCTCAGGGGAAGCAGGGAACTGAACACTTCGTGTCAATGGGATTAGGTCAGCTGGTCTGTCAGCTGGCAGTGATCAAAGCTGGAAGTCTGTCCTCCCACAGAGACTGGGAGGCAGAGGCCATATCCGTCCTGGTGATCACTCTTCCAGGAATGCCTTTCAGGTCCTGGAGGAGCTACTCCTAAGTTGTAGGAGAAACACGTCTACCTCAAAGGGACAGTGGGGGGATGTACAATGGCAAGACCTTTTTAGTAAATGTTCGGAGAAGGGTGGTCAGGTTTCCACTGGAACCAATGGCCAATCTTCTGGCAGCCTTGAGGTTTCTCCTTTGGCAGGTACTTGAAGAAGATGAAGGTCATCCTAGGGATGTGGCCTTGAGCTGTTGGAAACCATGTTAGTGTCTGTTTGAGTCTTTAGAGGCCAAGGCTGAGGCCTACTTGAGAAGAGGGCTCAGAGGAGCCTGGCTAGAATTTGGTCAAGGAGGGAATCTTTGTCATGGTGAAGCAGGCCAATGTCTACCTGTAGCTGTAGCACCTCATTCACTTCTGCTGGTGGGGGCTACTGCTCCACCTTCTAACCGGACCTCCTGTCACCCTCGGGACCTCCCAGCCACTATCTGGGTTGGAACTGCAAATGCCTAATCTCCTTAGAGAGCAGCTGAGTTCTAGACTTTTCCCTCTCACCCCAGCCCACGCTGTGCTGCCGGCCTGGATGTGGCTTTTATTAGTCTGCCTTACACAGCCCCCCTCGAAAGCCCACTGTGGATGTCTGCTGTATTCAGTTTATCCCCGTCTCTTCCCTGGAAAAGCCTTCCCTGATCTGTGAGATCTGGCTGTGGCACTCCCACACCACGAGCTCTCCCTCCACATTGATTGCCCTGGAGTGTGGCACCTAAACCATAGGAGGGCGGGGACTGTGTTCAATTTATTCTTGTCTTCCCAGCACTTAGCTACAGTAGGTTCTTAATATATATATATATATATATATATATATATATATATATATATATATATTTTATTCATGAGAGACAGAGAGAGAGAGAGAGATAGAGACATAGGCTGAGGGAGAAGCAGGCTCCATGCAGGGAGCCCGACGTGGGACTCGATCCCGGGTCTCTAGGACCACACCCTGGGCTGAAGGCGGCGCTAAACCGCTGAGCCACCTGAGCTGCCCAGCTACAGTAGGTTCTTAATAACTATTTGCTGAGCAAGTGAACAGATGGCACCTGTCCCTTAACGCATCCTTGTAGCACCCCGTCCTTATGGCGTTCGAATCCCAGCTTACCAACTTCTATGCTATGGGACCTTGGGAGAGTTGCTAACCTCTCTGCACTTAAGTCTTCTCATCTGTAAAATGGATGCATGACTACATCTACCTCACAGGGCTGAGAACAGAGCCTGGCACATAGTAACATGCAGGTAGGACTACTACTACTACTACTACTACTACTACTACTACTACTATTGTTTGTTCTAGAATGCAGTTAGATACTCTCTGCCAGTGATCTGTTGAATGAATGACTAAATGAATTCATAAATGTCCAGCATCTCAGTTGACCCTAATTCTTGCTTCCTCTGCCTTCTGGACAACATTTCAACATTTGTCATTACTGCTTTAGCTAGTAACTTAGCAGGACACAGCTCCAATCCCACCAGCTCCTAGCTGGGCCCTACTGGCTGGTCTTCTAGCTTGAAACAGATGCCATGTGGTGATGGAAGGTGAGGACACAGCTGGTATCTGGTTGGGACTCTCTGTTTTGAGCCCCAGGAGTTCCCATCCCTCTTCCCATGTTCATGTCTCTGATTCTTCCCAAATTATCTGGACTCAGGTCTGCCTTTCCTCACCTACCACACATTCTTCCACCTATTCCAATCTGGAATCTCTCTCTCTCTCTCTCTCTCTCTCTCTCTCTCTCCCTCACACACACACACACACTCACACACTCACACTCTCCAGCAAAGCAACAGTAGCCAAAACCACCAATGGCTCTATGTCAATCAGTAGACCCAGCATCTTTTTTCTTTTTTTAAGAGTTTATTTATTTATGAGAAACAGAGAGAGAGAGACAGAGAGACAGAGACACAGGCAGAGGGAGACACAGGTTCCATGTGTGGAGCCCAACGTGGGACTTGATCCCGGGACTCCAGGGTCACGCCCTGGGCTGATGGCAGGCACTAAACTGCTGAGCCACCCAGAGATACCCCATACCCAGCATCTTTTTAGTTTACAGCAGACCATCAGAGGTGTTAGCCACACCCTGCCTCTCAAAATATTCTCCTTCCTTGGCTTCTATGACTCAAGTCTTTCTTGTTTCCCCCCACCTCTTCTCTGTCTCTTCTGTAGGTTTGGCCTTTCTTACCCAACCAGTAAGAGCATAGACTCTTTCCTTCTCTCCCTGAATGTTCTCTCCTAAGACATGCTCATGCCCAGGGCTTCAAATGCCACCCACAGGCACATGAAACACAAGCACCCTCCTGCCTCTTTATGCCTTGAATGTATCTCACTTCTAAGTCTCTGTTCAAATGTCATCTTATCAAAGAGAATTCCCTTGACCACTGAACTAAAAGAGCTTCACAATCCTTCTCATCCTCTCACCCACTGACCCCATTTGAATTTTCTTCTTAGCACATGGTACCACCCAAAGTATTCTCTATTGCTTTATTATCTATTCACCCCTACTAATGAGACTTTGTGGCAGATAATATTCTAGGCAAGAGACATAGTAGTAAATAAAATATACTAAGGTCTCTGAATATTTGATAAAACGTGTGGATGGAATTTAGGCTTCTAGCTATAATTTTCCTCCTAGCTCCAGGGCAATATAATCAACTGCTGCCTTCACAGATCCTCTGGATGTCCCAAAGGCATCTTAAACTCAATCTCTATAGATCAGTGCTGTCCACTAGAACTTTCTACAATGATGGGAATATTCTGTCTCTGCGTGGTCCAATGTGGTTGTCAACCGCCACATGTGACCATGGAACTCTTCAGATGGGGCAATTGCAATGGAGGAGCTGAAGTTTAATTCTCTTTAAATTAAATGAAGCTTAATTTAAATAGCCACATATGGCCTAGGAACTACCTGTGGGGTAGTGTAGTTCTAGACAAAGGTGATGATCTTCCTCCCAAAACCTGGACCAGAAGCCTCTATCTTATCAAATGGCACCACCATCTACCCAGACAAGAAAGCAGAAAGGCAAAAGTCATTCTTGACTAGCTCCCTTTCCTATACCAGCCAGAGCCAATCTTCCACCAAGTCTTATTTACTTTGCTTCCTAGACATATATTTTTTTAATCTGTCCATTTTTTCCATCACTACAGCCACCCCAGAGGAAAATACATGATCTCTTACTGTGACTCTTATGTTTCTTATCTTGAGTAAAGCCTCGTAACTGATTTGCCCATCCCACTTTCCCTTTCTCCAATCCATTCTACATACTCTACAGGAGTAACTCCAAATGGTTGTAGTGGTCATCATATGAACATTACCTCTCTTCTCTCCCCTGCTGTTTTAGATGGCCTGCAAATTCCTGCAATGGTTTGAGCCTTGCCCATCTTTCCTGAAGGCTGGGTTCTCTCTGGGCTCCAGCCACAGTGGCCTTATTTTCATCCCACATTTGAGCCATTTTCCTTCCCACCACAGTGTCAGTCTTCTCTAACCACTGGACAAGTTCAGACCCCTATTACCTGCTCCCATAACACCATGTATCACTCCTCAGCCCTTTGATGCCCATCTAGTTATTAATTATGTCTATCTTCCCCACTGAAAAGTAAGTCTCCTAGAGTAAGGACTTCTTATATTTTGTTGACCACTTAGTAATATCTGTCGAATGGTAGAAACTCCATGAACATTCTTTTGAGATAAGGCAGATGCTCAACCACTGAGCCACCCAGGTGTCCCAAGAGTCGGGTTTTTCAATGAATGTTTTAAAATCAATGCAAACACAGATGTTAAAAGAGTGCTTGAAAAGACAGATAGTTTCTGAATCTGAAAATCCAAAATTTACCTTATATACCAAAGCCCATGTTCTGGTTACTATTGCTGCATAACAAAATATCTCAAACTTAATGGCATAAACTTAAAATGATAGTTATTTTATGTATTATGCTCATTGGTTCTGTTATGGGTTGAAGTGTGTCTTCTTCAAAATTCCTATGCTGAAGTTCTTATCCTCATTACATCAGAATGTGGCCCTATTTAGACCTAGGGTCTTTACAGAGGTTATTAAGCTAAAATGAGGTCACTAGGATGGGCCTGAATCCAATAGGACTGGTGTCCTTATAAGAAGAGGAAATTTTGAATACAGCCATGTATGGTGTGAAGACTTAGGGAGAAGATAGTCATCTCTAAGCCAAAGAGCAAGGGCTAGAATATATCCTTCCCTCATGACTCTCAGAAGAAACCAACCCTGCTGATCTCAGACAAGATCTAGAGGTTTCTAGCCTCCAGAGAAAAGACATTTCTTTTGCTTGAGGCTCCCAATATGTGGTACTTTGTCATGGTAGATGTAGCAAACATATGGTTATGAAGGCTTGAAGACCAGAACACCTACACAGAACTTTCCATGTGGCTCGGCTCAGGGAACTCGGACTTTTAACAGGGCAGCTCAGGACCTCAAGCCCATGTGTGTGCTTCAATATACAGGCAGAATTTGTATCACGTTTTATGATTTAGTTTGAGAAGTTACCCAATGTCACTTCCACTATACTCTATCATCAAAGCACATCCCTAACTCACTCAAATTCAAAGACAAGAGAGTTAGACCTCACCTGTTGATAAGGGAGGAGGAAGATCACATGGGAAATGAGCGTATGAAGTGAGAGATATTGGTGTCACCATTTCGGAAAATAAACTCTGTCACTGCCCAGAACCTGAGGGAAGAGCATGAGGCATCAAACAAAAAAATTAAAGAAAGTAGATTGAGAGAGCTAGATTTTGGTCTTTCTGAGGGAGAAGTTTTTCACTGAGAGGAGGAGAGGTAGAGAGTGAGCTATGCATGTGACTCCCTGGGAAAGGCAATGAGAATCGTCTCTTCTGAGGTAAAGCCCTGGCAGTGAAGTGACAGAAAGAGACCCAGGACAGGAGGAACCAGGGCAGAGGAGACCTGGGCCTTACTGCTGGTCCTACAGAGAAGCTCTGACCACCATGGTACCTGAGTTGTAGAACAAGAAAGGCTGAATGAGGTGTCAGGAATGTGGGTTGAGTGCAGCCATAGACAATCCTCCACCTCATGTAGAAAGCACAGAGAGTTCTCTCAGGAAGTGTCTCCTGGAGTCGGGGTGTGTGGCTCTACCCTAATAGAACCAAAGACCTTAGCACGGAGGCAAGCTTCTTGATAATTCTGAATTTTTAGTGCCCCCAATTGTGAGTTTTATAGCAACAACACTATTCAGAGGTTTGCTCTGTTGTCTTTAAATTAACATCTGATTTATTAAGGTTACAAATTTAAAAATCTGGTTCTACCCTTAGCTTTTAAGGGCAGCTTGTAAATGAAGTTTGCTAGTCATGCAAATATTTTTTGGGCAGTTGCTTTTTAAGTAACTGCCAAGTTAGCCTGATTGGGCAATTGCTTTGCTTAATATTTGGTTTCATTTACAAATATTCAAAATATTCAAATATCTCCAATGACATTTGTATTTTACTATGTTTAGTTCCACTTTATTTCTGCTTCAACTTTTTTAATTTCCCAAGAGAAATTGATTCGATTTATATGAATTACTTAAACTTCAGTATGATGAATCTAAGTTGGGTCTTAGATGTGCTAGGATTATATGGAATAGTAAGATTTTTACTTAAAAATAAAGGTTAAAAAATCAATTACTTATATATTCCAAATTGGAGTTATAAGGCTGACCTATTACTCTAATAGGCTAGTTCCCTTAAACATGATAAGCACATGGAATATAAAATATTTTCAAACACCTTAATACGAAAATCACCATTGTTGCTTGGAGTCCTTAAACAGTTTTATATGTAATTCCAAATTTTCCTGGTTCCACTGAGGAAACTGCTCTCTCACCTCAACCCTATTCAGGGCTCACTCTCTCAGCTCATCTGTCTTCACCTCAGACCAAAACAGGGCCCAGATGACCTGGCCAGGGATATGAGACCCTGGTGGGATGTATTTAGCCCTGCTTGTAGTTGCTATGCAGTAGACATCATAATTTCAAAGAGATGAACTCTATTCTCTTAAGGTCAAGTTATAAATATCCTAATTCTTCTATCTGCCCAGAGATTAAGATTCTTACTCAGGATTATCACTTAATTGAAATCCCTTAAAAAGAAAAAAAAAAAAAAAGACACAGGTGTCTTAAGAAGGAAAAAAAAAGCAAAATCCAAAGACGAACTTAAATTTTCTCATATCTAGAAGTTCTCTAGCCCCACGATTTTAAAAATGCTCTGAAGCTGAATTTTGTACAGACCTCACAGCTTCTCTGATGAGTCATCCAGTCGTTGCAAGGCTATTCAGCTGACCCACAAGTGAAATGTTTCTCTCTGTTCATGCTGGTCTCTACTGAAGACAACCATGGGCTAAGCAGCCCTGCCCCAGGGCCTCTGCTAGGCTGTCTGTCCTGGAGTCTTTGTGAGAATTATTAGTAAGACTTGCCTTTCTTTCATGCTGAAATTGTCCCATGGAGGGCTCTAACTCAGAAAAGTGAGGAATTTTAGCCTCACTTGCCTTGGATCCAAGCATTCGATGATAGGCAGATGGTACAAGTGTCCAGTGCAATCCTCCTTGTTCCTCTGATTCTAGAACCAAAACTGAGACCCCTGGGTGCCTGGCCACCCCTGCAGAGAAGGACAAGGTAAAAGAGTGAGGATTAATCTTGTGCTGACTGTTTCCTCAAATAAAACTGAGAAAATCCAGAATGGCCAAGTTACTCTGACTGGGCAAGAAATAAGATTTCTTCTACAGAGCAGAAGTCTGGGCACAAAAGCCAGGTTCAATGGCAGGGAAATAAAGCCTGTTTTGCACACCTACCACTAAGGAAGATAGCTAGGTCACGCCCCTCACCCTCACCCTCACTTGCCACAACTGTGAAGTGGGATGTTCCCTAGACCAGTGCTTCTCCGTGGTGCTTACTGTCACCTGGGAATCCTGTTGAATTGTAGGTTCGTCTCAGTGGGGATGAGTAAGAGTCTGAGCTTCTGCATTTCTAACAAGCTCCCAGTTGTTGCTAAGGCTGCTGGCCAGACTCTGACTACACTTTGAGTAGCAAAGGAATGGAGACAATTCTAAGGCCTTGTTGTTTTATGGTTACAAACTATCTAGGGAGAAGAATCACCTACTGTCTCCTGCCAGGAACCAGCCTTCCAAAAAACCAGAGATAGCTTAACACTTCAGAGCTGACAAGGAGAAATGTCTCATTTTTGAAGACTAATCTACCTCTCCCTTCCTCCTTGACCTCCCACCTTCCTTAACCCTAATCCTGCCATTTTTGCTTATCAGTTGCATGAAATCTCTGGCAAAAAGGAAAAATAAAAAAAGGACAATGGTCCCAGAACCAAAGCCGAATAAATAGAAAGACCTTAAGAACTATGTTTCGGGGAGGGCAAAAATATGTTTTTTGATAAACTTTAAAAAAGTGATTATAGAGGATGAGTGTGGGAACTTTTGAGTGTTTTAGGGAATACTGGGTAAATGATGAAATCTTTAATGACACATGACATTAAACACTGAGACCACATATCCTGTTGACCAGTTCAGAAAATATGTTTTGACCCAAAATAATCAAGACAGATCCTTTCAGAAAATCCGTGGAGAAAGGTCCCTGCAAAGTTAATTTGATGGAAGTTGTCACTCCGCTTCCCCTGAGGATAGAATATATGTACTGTATACATGCACGTGTACACATATATATTCATGCACATACATACACTCATGCCCTACACTGCACACATATCTACACCCTCATGTGTACACTTATGCTATACACCATGCACACACACATGTTTTTTAACTGGCAAGGAACTAAAAAAATAAATAAACTAGCAAGGAACTGAAAAGAATGACCAAGGAATGTCTTTTGATAGAAACTTTGCTTCCTTTTTCACAAAATTATTGTCTCTCCTCAGTTCCCCTCCTCTGACCGCCCCAAGTGAGCGTGTGTGCTGTGATGTGCCCAGGCTTCCTTCAATAAACCTCCTCTGGTTGATGTTTTGGACAGACTCAGAGGCCTAGCCCCAGGGCCGTCCTCAGGTCTTCCGCAGCGGCACGCAGGGAAAGGCAAGCAGCATCTCTCTCACAGAATATTCTGTGGGCCATGGAGCCAGGGCTTGGCATTCAGGCTCCCAGGCTAGGGGTGCCTTGTGGAGACAAACCTGCTCTCAAGATCTGAGCTGGCTCTGGTCAATGCCAAGATGGATCAATGTAAGTCACCTGCTCTTTGGATGTTGCATGAACCCTTATGTAGAGATTATAAACACTCAGCCTGGTTTAGTAAAAGACCAGAGCATCCACACAAGGACTTTCCATGTGGCTTGGCTCAAGCAGTATGATACAGTGGGTCCCCATAGCTCATGTTCACTAAGGATGTGCCAGGTCATACACTTGAATGAGCATGTCCATAGATTAGCTTCTTGAATCTTCACAATGACTCTGTGAAGTGAGCAAAATTATTCATTCCCAGAGGTTTGTTTTCCATAAAGAATAAAAAAAAGACTAAAGGGATAAAGGATATATAATTTGCCTAAAGCTGCTTCTGACATGTTAGACTAAAATCAAACCAACCAACCAACGAACCCAGGATAGTGCCTCAGCACCTAGTAGAGGTTAGAAAAATGTTAGCCATTATTGTTAAATATCCATCTATACCATCAATCAGGCTGATAATAATGACTCTATGAGGGAAGTGTTGTCACTGTCTCTTCCATGTGAAGAAAACAAAGCTCTGGGAAGGTTTATCACCTGCCCCATCAGGTCCTCCCATAGCGGCCAGCTCTTCGAGCTACATCCCAGTGCTTGTCCATGATTCAGGATGCTCCTCTGTGAGGCCAATCTCTTGGCCAACTGTTACAGTCTGGTCATCTTCCCAGTCAGATATCAATAGGATGACATCCCAATTACATTTCATTTATTCTCCCTGGAGCTATTCCTAAACCTCAAAAGATTTTTTTCAGAGAAGAAAAGACTTGGGTTTCTAGCCACAGAAAGCTGTAGATATTTCCTTACTTTTGATTCTAGTAGGGACTTAAATCTGCAGCACTTGCGAGATTTTTATTATTGGTCTTAACTTTTACTCTTTATTTTCTTGGGTTGGAGCAAATATGCCTACTTAGCTCCAATCATAACAGAGTTGAAATAACCTTCTACCTTAAAGCAGTTTAACCATGGTAACCCTCCACCACCTCACTTTCACTCTCTACAGTGAACTAAGAAAACTCATAATGCCCACACGGGCTTAGCCCTGCTGGCCTTGTGAATCTTTCTCATCTACTGGGATCTGGGATCGCTCAATATAAAATGTGTAGAATTCTTATTTGCAGAGTAATGAAATGCCGCTGGCATATTTTTAAGGTTTACCTTCATTCAGTCAGCAGGAAGAAAATGAGTCCCCAGTCTGAATTCACACCAGAAACATTCTAGTGTTCTGTATTGGTCCTGACAGCAAGCCTGCTGGACTGTATGGAAATGAGTATGTTATTCTCTGAACTCTGTCTTCTTGGACAAGAGATTTACCTTCTCTGGGTCTCGATTTTGTTCATGAAACCTACTCAGATGATAATGGTACCAAGCAAAGCTAGACCTGAATGTAGGCAGGCCTTGAGTGCAGCTATAGAAGGATGTTGAAGTAGATGATAGCAGAGGTTGCTTTCAGATCCCCTGATAAGTGGAAGATTCTGTGAGCAGGATAAGTTGGTAGGGTTCCTTCTCTTTGTCATGTGCATTCCCCTGGGATGTGGTCTTGCTCTGTCATGGACTTGGGAGTCATAGCTGGAAACAGCAGTGATTAGTTTGGGGGAGTTTGCATCTGTTCTCAGTAGTCTCTTCTAGTTTTGAACCTCACCCCTACTCCTACCACCCTCCATGCTCTCCTTGACTTGCTTGCTGAACATCACTGCAAAGCCTCTCCCCTGCAAAGCAAAGGTCAAAATGCAGCTGACCCAAAGTAGTTCGAATAAACAGGCAAGGTCCCAGCTCCTTGTTCTTTGGCTGGCTAATCCCCCTATGCTGGGCTACTTTGGATCAGATCAGTTATTATTAAAGTGTTAATGTATTGCTCAAGGGGTGCAGTGTGCCGGCAGGACATCTGAAACCGGGTGCAGAATGAGAGTGCTGCATGTAAACGCATCTGCTTCACATTATGCTCTGCAAAAGACAAAAATACAGCCCTAGGAGTCTAAAAATACTTCCTAGTTGTTAGCCAAAAATGCATTTATTCTTGGATTTATAAAAATGCAGGCCATGTGAAATATGTGGGGGACATGCACTCTCATAGAAAAAAATTGACCAGAGAAAGAGAAGAAAAAGTTAAACTTGAAAATCCTTTATTGAAATTAAAAGAAGGTGGAAATGATAAGGGGTATGACTGGGAAGCAAAACTGGGAAAGCTTTGTGCCCAGGGAAAAAGAACACTTCTAAGCTTCCCTCTGCTCTCCAGTCTCTCCCCAGGAAGGACCTAAGCCCTGGATCAGGCTCCCAACTCTCACCACTTTGGGGACTGTCTGAAGGGCTCTGTTCATCCTGGAGGCTCTAAGGGAGAATCCATTTTTTGTTTTTTCTACCTTCTAGGGGCTACCTGCATTCCTTGGTTCATGGCTCCTCCCTCCATCTTCAAAGCCAGCAGTGTAGCATTTCAGATCTCTCTCTGACTCTGACCTCTTCAGCCTCTTTCTTCTTTCCTTTAAAGGATCTTTATGATTACTGTAGGTAGGCCTACCTGGATAATCCCCTTATTCTAAGGTCAGCTGATTAGTGAACTTAACTCTGTCTGCAACTTTAATTCACCCTTGCCAAGTAACATCCATATTCATATTCATATTGGACATATTCAAATTCCTGGGGATTAGAATGGCAACATCTCTGGGGGGCATTTTCTGCATACCCTACCATCTAACATCATTTGTTCAACAAATGAGCCTCGCTCTGGGGGAGGCTTAGTGCTGACTTGAGGAATAGAACCAGATAGAAGACAGAAGTGGGTCCTGAGTTCATGGAGTTTGTGCTTTAGAGAAGAAGACTAACATTACACAAGTTATTAATAAATACCAAAGAGTTAAAGTACACTATTAGTGCATTTTCTGAGAATATTGATGTTAATTGAGGGAGTTCATTTATCATATCTCTATCCTGTGTGTGTTAACAAAGAACTTAATGGAAAGTATTGTAACAATTGCTTCAGACCACCTATATCAGAAAAACTTGGAAAGATTATTAAAACTGTCAAAAATCTCCAAGTGCAGGGCCCAGGAATTCATATTTTGTATGCACACAATGATTCCTTCCTACATTACAATCTGGGAATCAGCTATTTCAGTATCCCAACTGGGCTTGATTGAAAGAATCACTGAAGTCCATCACCCATCTCCAGGCTTTCTGAGTCATATTCTTCAGGAAAGGGACTTGGGGATCTGCATTTAAAGGCAATTGTCCTGCTCCCACCCCCACATATACACCAGTGATTCTTATCATTCCAAGTTTGGGAAACACAGTGTAGTAGAAAGAAATAACCAGTGGCCTGGGAAACAGGAAGCTTAGCTTTTAATCCTTTCTTTTCTACTTTAGCAGACTCCAGAACTCAAGGATCCCTGTTTGTAATCTTCAAACAGAGGTTTTTGAATGGGACAATTTTGTTTCCCAGGAGATATCTCACATTGTCTGGATATATTTTTATTGTCAAAACTATGGAGAGAGGAGGGGAGAATGGAGATTTGCTAACCATCCTACAGCACACAAGGCAGCCCTCACAAGAGAGAATTATCCAGTTCAAAATGTCAGCAGTGCCGAGGTTGAGGAATCCTGTGTTTAAGTGATTTATTGGGAAGTGTTCCCAGGAAATCTGTAAAGGAGAAGGAAAGGGAGAAAAGAGAGAGGTAGAGGGCCAGACAAGGGTGAGGTGCCAGGCTATGGCCAATGGGGAAGCTCTGAAGAAGACAGTGCAGTTCCCACCTCAGAGTCATCTTGGTCAGAGGCAAAGGCACTGCAGTGTTTATAACCCAGTCGATCAGTCACTAACTATGGACTGCCTCTGGTCCAGTTCTCCATGTGCAGGCAAAGTGAGCTTTGGCTCCAGTATGAGAGCTGCCTTCAGCCAAAGACCCAGATACAGGCTGCTGGGAGTGAAAGCATCCAGGAAACCCTGGAGAGGAAAACAGTGAAGGATCCTTGAGGTGGAGGTGGAATATTGACAAATTCTGTAACATTAGAGCACTAGTTTCTTTTTCACTACAAATCTTTACTAGAAAAATAGCTCTTCTTGGAGGTTGATATACAATATTGACAAACACTGAGTTGCATTGGCTGAGGAAGAAAAGCGTGGAGCCCTGTCCCCTCCTCCTCAATCCCCAACCCTTCTTGTTAACCCAGACTCCACAGATTTAGGGCTTCTTAGAAGAACATTAGTGATACTCCGTATTAGTCTACTAAAGCTGCCACAGCAAAGTACCATACACTGGGAGGCTTCAACAACAGGAATGTAATCTCTCATAATTTTGGAGGCTAGGAGTCCAACACCAAGGTATTTTCAGGACCATGTTCTTTCTGAAGACTCGAAGGGGAAGATCCTTCCTTGCTGGTCCTACCTTCTGGTGTTCTGACAGTCCTTGGAATTCTTTGGCTTGTAGATGGCCATCTTCTCCCACTGTCCTTCCTCTTTATGTGTGTGTTCCCAAATTTCCTCTTATAAGGACATAAGTCATGTTGAATTAGAGCCCACCCTAATGACCTCATATGTATTTGATGTTAACATATCAACATACAAATTTGAGGGGACAGAATTTGGGCCATTATAGACAAAATCCCTAAAGTTCTTTGCATTATTAAGCTTCAGTATCCAATATTTCTACATTAAATGGTTAACTCATCCTTCAATGGTATTTTTTGAGGATTTTGTGTGTTAAAATTAAGTGACTTGAACACCATCCTCCAGAGTTATCACCCTTCTTAATGCCAGTCACCCAGTTACCCATCCCCCCACCCACCTCCCCTTCTGCAACCTTTTGTTTGTGTCACAGAGTAAGGAGTTTCTCATGGTTTGTTTTCCTCTCTAATTTTTCCTCACCCTTATGGTAACTTTCACTATTTCTTATATTCCACATATGAGTGAAAGCATGATAATTGTCTTTCTCTGATGAACTTATTTCACTTAGCATAATACCCTCTAGTTCCAGCCATGTCTATGTAAATGGTAGGTATTTATCCTTTCTGATGGCTGAATAATATTCCATGGTATACATATACCACATCTTCTTTATTCATTCATCTGTCAAAGAATATCTTGGCTCCTTCTACAGTTTGGCTATTGTGGACATTGCTGCTATAAATATTGGGGTACAGGTGTCCATTCAGGTCACTACATTTGTATCTTTGTAAATACCCAGTACTGCAATTCCTGGGTTTAGGGTAGCTCTATTTTTAACTTCTTGAGGAAACTCACAGTGATTTCCGGATTTTTAAATATACTATATTGTCATTCTATTTAGGCAGGAACAAAGTGAACCATCAAATTTGCATCTACATAAATAAAATCACTTAGGTTATAATTAAGTGAATTTTAAACAACCTATTACTTGGTACATTTTAATGTACTTTGAGTGGAAATGATAATATGACAGTAGCCAAAAAAAAAAAAAATGACAGTAGCCATAGTTTCAATATGTAAAATAATAACAAATAGAACAGTATCTAGTACATAAGAGGCATTCAATACATGCCATTTAAGTGTGTTTACGTGTATTAATTCATTTTATGCAAAGGCTATCCCAAAGAAAAAAGCAGATATGGTCAGTTTTTTTCTTTGTTCTCTTTTTAAGCACCTCCTCCCATGATAATTTTAAAGCTAGAATTTAGATATTTCCATAAAATACTTTGTTTCTTAGCAAGAATGTTCTAAGTAATATCAGAGGATGGGAAATAGATAAGGGTGGGAGTGGGGATAGAGAGGTCTTTGTCATATTCGATAATTTTATGGATGACTCGACAATTACTTTTTCTATATTTTATATAATTAGGCAATGGGGAAGCCAAAGGGACCTGGTTCTGAGTTATTTTAGAGACGCTTATCCAGCTAAAACAATGGATCAAAGATAATTTGGTCAAAAGAAGACAGGTTAACTTAATTATGCGGTCAAATAACAATTTAATAGAGAACAAATATCCCTGACTCCAGAACTCCTTCCCTAGGTAGAGCAAACCTACCTGGAAAACCATAACATCCTTGGAAGAGAGGCACTCGCAAGCCTTGTTTGAGTGGCTGCTGTCTACTGGAGTGGCCATGATATCTGCAGGAAGCCCCGGAGGAGATTGTCTTCTTGCTGTCCCAGGTCATCAGGTAGGCCACTGTGTCTCAGGGTGCGTGGTGGTGTGGCAGTAAGATGCATCAGAGAACAACGGAACAAATAGAAGGAGAGGAGGACATCACTAGACTTGATATTTGGCTCTTTGAAAGTCCCTAGGAAGCAATTCTATCACATACACACTCACTACTTTTCTGAGAAGATGGAGGAATTAAGATTGATGTTTTGCGTGATGTTCTCCAGGACCCGCTGCTGGCCAATTTTCATTTGATCGGCACTTTGGCCTTCCCAAGAGTACCTACCAGTATGAACCCCAGACTCTGGAAATTTTACCAAAGTTAAGCAGCATCCTTTAAGAACCAAAACCAAACAAAATAAAAAACCCCAAACCTTTAACTTTTAATTATAGTGGGATTACTGCTTCAAAACCCGGCCTAAATATTGGCAACAGTGATGAAAAGTCACATTGCTTCTTTGAAGACACATTTAGAAACTTGTAAGATTCTCTTTTTTCTCCCTTTGTGGTGAGTAGAGTGACTGAGAACATAGTAGCCAACTAATAAGCCCTATTAACTGATTACTTGCCTATGAGCTATAATCTTCCAAAGGGTTCTGCTATTCCAAGGAAATGAAGGTCAAGGATCCACAAGGTTGCTTTATTATTTCACAGGAGCCTTCTTATTCTCTTATTTCTCAAGAGCCTTCCAGAAGAAGGATGTTGCCTGAAACAGGCTCTTCTGAAGTGGGATCAAAGTGCTTTGATTTGTGAGAAAGGTTTAGGATTACTTGATAGACACTGTGATAATACCAGCCATCTTTAGGAATGAAGTACTTTCCTCCGCCAGCCACTGAAAGTGTTGTAGTTAGAAGCACTCAATGTCAAGCACTGAGACCAATTACCCAACACCTACCTGGCAAAGGGGACCCCATTGCTGGTGGTAGGTGAGGCACAGATAAACCCTGGTACTTGGCAACAACACAGTTGTTAAGACTTTCAACCTGTGATGAATTGGGATGATAAACTGCTGGGAAGGATTTCATTAGGTGGTGCTATCGATCAGGTATTTGAGAAATATGGGGAAAATGATAATTTTAAGGACATTGGCACTGGATGGTTATTGGTAAGCTCTGTGATATGGAAAAAGATCATGAAGAGCTGAGTGTGATTAACTGATAATTATAAGCTAATAGTGAATGTTGGAGGCAGCATGTAAAGAGTTATTATTTCTTACAATGGGAGGGCTGAGAAAGCTGAGGAGCCCCAGGAATTTGACATAGTATTTGAGCTTCAAAAAAGGTTAAACTCCCAACCAAGACAGTGTACTGAGCCACAGTCAGGGCACTGGTTGAAAAAGAATGGGACTTGGACACATGTGATAGGGACATCTGGGTTAATGCTCTCCCTTCCCCACCAATATAGACTCCCCAGATTTCTCCTAACCTGCTGAGCCTGCAAAAGTGGCACCGTTGCTTCCTACTAAGGGATAATATGCCTGCCTTTCTTGAAGAGGATGCAGAGATCTTTTTCCTATAAGGCAACATGCAACTTCCTTACCCCAGAATCTACTCCTACTCCCCTCCTCCTAGCCACTAGATCAATAAATAGGGTTAAGTCATAACATGATTGGATTTTCCAGTTCTACAAAACATATTCACTCTAGCATGCCCTCTTCTCTGAGACTTTTAATTCCCTTTTCACTGTATGCCTTGGCAATATCTAGCCTCTTTACCTTATTTGGTTGGGCCTTCCTAGCATCATGCTCAAAACATCTCCTGGGGCCTTCTCCAGGTTATTTAGTGCTATATTCTGGGAAAGAGCTCCCAAATCAATCAACCCTTCTTCTCCCACCTTATAGAGGTGTCAGTCATCTTATCTCCATTTAAATCACCAATTTGCCTCTAGAAGAAACCAGACAGATCCTGAAGGATGACAGTGGATAGGCACAAACTCAACTGAGTAAACCCCATTTGCAGCTGCTGTGATAGCTAGAGGAGATCAATATTGTCTTATGCTTGTGGTATGGGTCATATATTCTTTTACAACCTTCTCAGAAAAGAGAGGTTCATAATTCATATTCATTTGGAATGTATGATGGTATGTATTCCCTATCTTGTTCCAGGTCTCTCTTAAAATATAGTCTCAGAAGACCTAGGTATTCCCTGGAACCTCACATTTGTTTACTCTATGGATGGCATCATATTAATCAAACCAGATGAGCATGAAGTGGCCAGTTCATTGGAGGTCCTGGTGAGTGAGACTCATGTACTCTAGAGAATGTCAGATAAATTCTTTGAAGATTCTGGGGCATGCTACATCAGTAAAATTTTCAGGTGCCCAAAAGCCAAAGGCCAGTGAGGACATACTCTCCAAAGCAAAACAAACAATCAAACAAATAAATTAACACATACTTCCTGTATCTCCAACCATTAAAAAGTAAGTATAACAACTGTTAGTATAACAACACTTCAGATTCTGGAGGCAGAATAGTCCTCACCTGGAAATATTGCTGTCACTGGTAGAGTGGGTGACATGAAAGGCTGCCAGCTCTGAGTTAGGTCCAGAAGGAAAGGGCTTTGTAGTAGGTCCAGGCTACAGTGCTTGGTCATAAAATCTTACAGTCAGGTGGGGGCTACAGCAATCCATCACACAGTGAAAGTGCTACATCCAGGACAGTCCACAGGTAGCAATAGGACACAAGCCAGCTATATGAGTAGGTAGCCCAGATCACCGTGTCATCCATCACTCTACTCTAGTACCTATCCTTCAGCTCACACCTGTGGCCACATATGGGCTCCTTGAAGTCCTGCTAATGGAAAAAAAAAAAAAAACCTGAGCGTGGTTCTCAAAGGGTCAGATCAGTATGTGTGTACACAATGGAAATGAATTGTGGCTGTATCATAGCCCCATTCAGGACTGCTTTAAAAGAGAGTGGGAAGGGGAAATTATCCCAGGGGGCACAGATTTGGATGGTGCAACTGGTCATCCATTTTGTACAGAAGAAGCAACTCGAGGCTGGAATATACATGGACCCATGGAAAGTGGCAAATGCCTTGGCCAGCAAGGCAGGGCCCTAAAGAGAGAAAGATGAGAAGATCAGGAACAAGGAGGTCTGGAGTAGATGCTTGCAGATTGTGGTAAGCAGAATAATGGCCCCCAAAGATGTCTATGCCCTAATCCCTCCAAGCTGTGGATATGTTACATTACATGGCAAAAGGGATTTGGCAGATGCGATTATGGTCCTTGAGACTGATTTTTTAGGTGGGCCCAATCTAATCACACAAGTCCTTAAAAGCACAGAATTGGGGTCCCTGGGTGGCTCAGCAGTTTAGCGCCTGACATTGGCTTAGGGCATGATCCTGGAGTCCGGAGATCGAGTCCCGCATCAGGCTCCCTGCATGGTGTCTGCTTCTCCCTCTGTGTGTCTCTCTCTCTCTCTCTCTGTCTCTCTCTGTCTCTCATGAATAAATAAATAAAATCTTAAAAAAAAAAAAAGCACAGAATCTTCCCAGGCTTCAGTGGGAAAGATATAATATTACAGGAAGGGTTGGAGAGATGGCAGCCTGAGAAGGATTTGATGCCCTGTTGCTGGTTCTAAGCATAAGGAGCTATATACAAAGACTGGAGGAAGGCTCTTAGAGCTGAGGTCAGTCCCCAGCTGACAGCCAGCAGAGACAGAGCCTTCCATGCTATCCACATGGAACTGAATCCTCCCAAAAGCTGAATAAAGAAGGAAAGATCCAGTCCCCTAGAGCCTCCAGAAAGAAATGTAGCTCACTGACACCTTGATTTTAGTCCAGGGAGATTCATACTGAACCTCTCACCTCCAGAATTGTGAGATAACAAATCTGTATTGTTTTTCAGTCACTGAATTAGTGAAAATTTGTTATGGCAGCCCTAGAAAATGAATACATGGATAGACACATATGGATCTACATTTTGCTTAGGTGATTTTAAGAAATCTGTGGATGGGATCATTAACTGACTGTCTCCTGAGTATGAAAGTCAAACTCAAATTTTGTCTACTGAGCAGTTACTTAGCTTTGCTCAGGGCCTCCCATGAGGTAGGATTTGCTTCCTGTGCTCAGGAAACTGACAATCTGGTAGGAGAGATAAGTACTTGCATCATTATGATACAAGCAGTACATATCTCCTGCTATTACAAAGTAGAGAGAGAGAGACCGAAGGAAGAATGAGACACAGAAAGGGAGGAAGGAAAGAGGTGGGATAGGAAGGGGGAAAAAAAAAAAAAAAACCAACCCAGATATAATGATAAATTGTAGAAGAAGCAAGTCATCTTTAAGCAAATGTTTAATGTTGAGAAGATAATAAACCACAAAGGCTGTCCTGAGGATTATTACTGGAGAAAACCCACCCTCTTTAAAACTCACTAAATGTGGAGCCTACATGCCATGGAATCTTATTCGGCCTTTAAGAAGAAGGAATTCTGACCTATGCTTTAATATGGAAATGCTGAGTGAAATAAGCAGCCACAAAGTGACAAATAGGTGCCACTTCACTTATATGAGGTCCTTAGAGTAAGCCACTTCCTAGAGGCAGAAGGTCAGTGGTGGTTGCCAGGGGTTGAGGGTGTGGTCTGGGCAGTTATTGTGTAACTAGTACCGCTTCAGTTTGGGAAGATGAAAAGGTTCTGGAGGTGGACAGTGGTGATGGTTGCACAACCATTGCGTGTTAAGCGTTAAGTTACTGAAATGTAAAAGTGGTTAAAATGATACATGTTTTGCTATGTAAATGTTACAATTTTTTAAAAAAATTGAATACTTAAAAACCTGGCCAAGATTCACATAACTGAGCACTCCCACTACACGTTCAGAAAGCAGGATCCAATCCTTCTCAGTTATGAAGTGGGCTGCATCTCTCCCGTCCCCATGCAGATTTAGATGAGGAATTTAACGTAGGTGGAGAGGCAAAATGTATTCTCCTACATTTCCTGGCAATCTCTGTGTTTGAAAGGAAAATGGGCCAGAGGATACATTCTATTCTGTGACCACCGTCCCACCAGAGAGCTGCGGTCAGTGACCTTCACCTTTTCCCTCTTTCCCAAAGCTTGCCTTTCTCACAGACACAAGAATGGAATGTCTGCTTGGTTTTGGTTTCTACTTTATAGATGAGCCTTGATGCAGTGTTATTATTTCATATCTCAGCCCCTAATCCTAAAGCCCAGTTGCCAGCCTCTCTAATGGCTTTCAAAATGGGTCTTTTCAAAATGGGATATAGGAATTTTTGTCAGAAAATAATTACACACAATAAAGTTTGAGAATATATTTTGGTTGAATCTTTTTGTTTTTTGTTAAAGATTTTATTTATTTGACAGAGAGAGAGAGTACAAGCAGGAGGAGTGGCAGGAAGAGGAAGAGGGAAAAGTAGGCTCCCTACTTAGGAGGGAGCCTGATTTGGGGTTAGATCCCAGGACCCCAAGATCATGACCTGAATGGAAAGCAGTTGCTTAAATGACTGAGCCACCCAGGCACCCCTATTTTGACTGACTTTTTTTTTTTTTTAAAAAAGCAAAACTAAAACAACAACAAACCCATGTTTTAACATACTGAGGACATATTTTCTCTTGCTAATAAGGGATTAAGGTGCAGCCTGCAATTATGCAAATTTCCCTTGATCTACAGCAGGTATAAAGCTGCAAATGTGTTACTGAAGAGAGATGTGAAAGGTAGCTAGGCAGACAAGCTAGAGAGATCCCACAGCCCACAGCAATCATCCCAGGATGATTTCCCATGACTGTTGCTAAGGGAAGAGGTGCACTTTTATATTGATAACATAAAATATTATATTTATAACATAACATTTTATCATATACATTACATATATGAATATATAAGTCAACAGTTGACGCCAGAGTCATTATAACCAATAGTAGATGAAAAAAGATCCGGATTTTCCTAATTCTGTTTGCCACTTCATGAGTAGTCTAGTATGACCTATGTAATATATGTCTATTTTTTTCAGATTTATTGCTTAGGCAACAATTTTCAGTTCAGCGAGGTCTAAGAAATGAAATTTTGGAAGTGTTATGAGGAAAGTTTGGGCACAAGTTGAATTTCGGTTATGCGACTCAGGAGGCTGAGCTTGAAAGCTGGTTTAACAAGGAGAGTCTTGCGGGGCGGGGGTGGGGGGGTGGCAGGGGGTGGTCTTTAAGGAGATGCCATACATGGGAAATGCCACCTGCCATGGTTGGGCTGATGATTGGGTCTCTAAGCAGAGCTAATCCACATATTGCTTTAGAATGACTGATAGTATTGGGGAGGGAGAACTTCCTCTGCCTTTCAAGGTCTTTCTAGCTGGATTTAGAATCAAACTGACATAAGACAGATTAACAGGAGAAAATCAGACAGATAAAATAACATATGGGGAATCTGCAAAGACAATGAGGCAACAGGAAGCTTGTCTGAGCTAAGAAGAGGGGTAGGGCCAAGATAGGCCATTAGCAGGAAGGTTAAAGGAGATGGATTTACTTTTGGGTTGGTTTTGTTTAAGACTTATTTATTCACGAGAGACAGAGGGGAGGGAGATGTAGGTTCCCTGCAGGGAACTGATGCGGGACTCAATCCTGGGACTCAGGAATCACGACCAGAGACCAGAGCCAAAGGCAGATGCTCAACCACCGAGTGACCCAGGTGCCCCAGGGTGATGTTTTGGAAAACAAAGTTGCTCTATTATTCAGATAATTCTTTCAAGTAAAGGCTAATCTCTGTTAATAGCTCTCTTCCTGATACAGGCTCTCTTTTCCACTGTACATTTAGGTAATCGTAGACTAAGAAGAGAGCTTTTTCAGCATCTGCAGGGTTTTGTTTACCTTTAACTGAAAATAATGTTCAGGCCAAAGTGGCCCATTTTGGGGTGGCCTGCCCTTGGCCCCTACAATAACTGCTGAGAAAAATGAGCTACCCTTTTACTTGGAGTTTCTTTAAGTTGAAGGGTGTAAATCAATGGCCATGGAAAGCAAACTCTCTCCTATGTAGAAAGTTTTTCTAAATGAAAAACTAAGGCCCAGTAAAAATAAAGCAAGAAGAGAAACGATCCAAAAAAGAGTTCTAGTGGCAATATCACTGTCTCTCCAGAATCTGGCACTGATGATTGTAAACTAGCAAGTGGTCAATAATATTTAGTGATGGAATAAATGAAAATCATGACAGTCGGAATATATCCAAGGTGTCTAATATCAATGAAAATGAGAGCTCAAAATATTGGCCTATTTATTCATGTTCCTTTCCAGAGCTATGTTGTGTTTGGCCACACATAGCCCTGCCCCTTGAGTCCAGGGCTGGGTTCAATATTACCTGTCTATCTGACCTCCAGGGATGCCATTTCTTGTTATGACTGTTTCTGAGTTGACCTGAGTTCTATCTCTGCAGCTAGAGTGCAATTGATTTTATCCATTGGCTATTGCTGTGGGGGAACAGCCTTACTCCATTTGTCTACAGGAGACATTTATTCCTATGTACTGTAACTCTTCCTGGTTTTATATCCTTCAGTCTTATTTTTTTATTAAAGATTTATTTATTGATTGATTCATGAGAGACACACAGAGAGAGGCAGAGACACAGGCAGAGGGAGAAACAGGCTCCATGCAGGGAGCCTGATGCGGGACTAGATCCTGGACCTCGGGATCACACCTTGAGCCAAAGTCAGATGCTCAACTGCTGAGCCACCCAGGCATCCCTATATCCTTCAGTCTTTTAAAACTGGCTATCTCTTACCTGTGTTCTGCAGATCTCCACTTAAAAGATTTTTTTTCCCAGTGATTTTAGAATTCTACCCCTAGGGGTGATTTGGATCCACATCCCAGCTGAAGATATTGGCAAATATATGAAACCACCTGCAGGAGAATTACTGTAGACTTTTTCCAAACTACACAATTGCTAAGGCCCTGCAGTGTTCCTTCCTACTGAGTTAGAATATCTCTGTGAGGCACTCGGGTGGCACAGCATCTGACTCTTGGTTTCAACTCAGGCCCTCATCTCAGGGTTGTGAGTTTGAGCCCCACATTGAGCTCCATCCTCAGTGTGGAGTCTTCTTGAGATTCTTTCTTCCTCTCCCTCTACCTTTCCTTCTTGTGCTCTCTCTTTTTCTCTCTCTCAATAAGTAAATAAGTAAGTAAATAAGTAAATAAGTACTTGGCAAATGCCTTGGCCAGCAAGGCAGGGCCCTAAAGAGAGAAAGATAAGTAAATCTTAATAAGTAAATCTTAAAAAAAAAAAAAAAAAAAGAATATCTGGGTTTTAAGCATAGTAATTCTATTTCTAGAAAACTCCATAGATGCTTCCAATACATGCCCCAAACTACTGGAATTTACAGGGTACTTGAAAATAGAAAGAACCCAAGAGAGCTCCACATTTCACCTGCTCCCAAACTTCTAATATCACCTTTTATAAAAAGACTTTTTATTTTGGGGGTACCTGGGTGGCTCAGTGGTTGGGTGTCTGCCTTTGGCTCAGGTCGTGGTCCTGGGGTCCTGGGATTGAGTCCCACATCGGGCTCCCCTTGAAGAGCCTGCTTCTCCCTCCGCTTGTGTCTCTGCCTCTGTGTGTGTGTCTCTCATGAATCAATAAATAGAATCTTAAATTTTTAAAAAATTTTTTTATTTGAGAGGTATAATACAGAGACAATGAGTGAGAAAACAAGCAGAGGGGGAGGGTCAGAGGGAGAGAAAGAAGCAGACTCCCTGCTGAGCAGGGTGCTCAACATGGAGCTCCACATGGGGCTCGATCTCAGGACCCTGGGGTCATGACCTGAGCTGAAGGCAGACCTTAACCGACTGAACCACCCAGGCATCCCTCATACCTTTCCTGATATTAATTAAACTCTAGAAGCACAATTCGAGGGGCTTGGAAGAGATGTTTCATCCCTTCTCACCTGAGCTTCCAATGAAAGGTACAGATCCCAACATTCATTCCCACCAAGGACAATGGCCTTCCTTCGGAGGTGGGGTCCTTAGAGAGGGAGACGGAACCCCGGGGGCAGTTTGTGTAATGCTTGACTGTTGGGGGCAACAGGTCCTCACAAGACACACAGAGGGCATCTGATGAACGTCCTCTTCTCCCCTTCCCTCTACAGGGCCTGCCTGTAGAATAGGTTCCTACTGTTCCACATTCCCCAAGGCGGGAAGGAGGCACGTCTGGAGCCTGAAGCAGAGGCAGAGTGGATAGAAATGCAGCCTTATAGCCAACTTTCCAGGATGTTCCTTAGCAAACACTGGAAGAAAAGCCCTCAGCCGGCCTGCTCTGCCCTAACCAGGCTGAGGTGGAAGGAGCATGGAAACTCCAGGGCAATAAACGGGAAGAACATTTCATTTAAGCTTCAAGCTTTATTTTAATTTCGTCTGGCTGAAAAAGGGCCAACTGGGAAATAGGCTTTTTATTTCCCTGTGAAGGTGGCCAACGAAACTGGGGATTTGGAAGCGCTGGGGGGAGCAGTGGGCATGTCCCAGTACGGCAGGAACCGTTTACACAGCTGCAAAAGGGAGGTTTTTGTGTGCTCGCTCCAGAGTGAGCTGGGGGGAGGCGAGGGCTGACGTCAGCGGGGCCTCGGAGCACGCAGCCCGGGTCCCACACCCTCTCCCAGGACTCCCGGCCCCCCCCCCCCCCCCCCCCCCCCCGCCCCATGCCACACCCCGGCCTTCCTTTTCCAAACGTGACCCGCCCAGGAGAGAGGGCCCCGGGCCTGGCCGGGCGGGGTGCAGGCTTGGGCCGGGATGAGAGACAGCCCGTCCCCGGGGGGCGACTGCCAGGGGACCCAGCTGACTGTGCGGTGGCTGGCGTGTTGGCACCAGACCTTCCTTTCCAGCTTGTGCTGCTTTGAGCTGATTTAGAAAAGTCTCTCCTAAATAGGAATGTATTTTAGATGTGCAAAATCTGCTCCCCATATTCTCCTGGCCTATTTGCCTCCAATCGATTTTGAAAGCCTGCTCTGTCCTGATTGTGCCAGCTCCTAAGCCATTCAAAATGTCCAAATTTCCCCCAAATCCACATCTTGGAAAGCAAAGATTATTAGTCCGAAAACATTTTCTTTCAGGTGGAGATCTTCACACAGAGTGGACGGTGACTCTCCGGGGGTAGTGCAGCTCCAGCGTGGCCGTGGGCACAGTGGCAGGGAGGGGGCCGTCCCCGCACAGTCATCTGGGCAATGGGAGTGTGCACGTGGCTCCCTGTCCCCGGGCCTTTCCATTGCAGTTCTGCACTAACATCAGTTATTGCATCTGATCTTCCTGAGTTGTGTAACATTTTCCTCCTTTGTAAAGTGAAGATAATTTCTCCTGTTACTAAGTTGTGATAAAGATAAAATGATACCGTGGATGCGGAAGAGCTTTCAAGAAGTAACAAATGCTAGGTGAATGTTTAAACATGTGCACGGGTAGAGAAACAGAGAGGCAAAGAGTCTGAAAGCACCATCTGTCGCCTCAGTGCTCCCTTCAGGTGATTTCAGATTCCCCAAACTTGTGGAGAGATGGGAGACCCACTTACACACACTGCAAAAAGACAGAGGAAAGATTCTTAAGTGGACACTGCCTTCTTTATGGCTTTTAGTCCATGCAGCTTACAGGCCAAGGAATAGAATGCTCTGGCCCTGGCCCCCCTGGTCCCGGTCCTGCCTGCTTTGGTTCATTCCGTCCCCTGCTCTCAGACCTACTGACTTTCCTGACCATTAAGTCAGGGCTGCTAGACTGGAAAGGAATTGGGGAATCATTTTTACACAAGCTGGTTGACATTTGTGTATGAGGCTAATCTCTTACTCCAGACAAAGTGGCTACCATAGGTGCATATTAACTTTCTGTGATCTGGACACAATTTCCTTACCATCTTCCCTCAGAAGTCCTGTGTCCCAGGCAAACTGGAATTCAACCTATTACTTGAAAATTCTACCCTTTTCAGGACCAAAGAAAGGTGGGAAGGGAAGTTGGCAAAAGAGCACAGAAGGGAAAGATAAAATATTTGTATGAGATCAGGGGTGTGGGCTGGAGAAGGCGGGCTTTGAAAGGTGGCATGGCTTGGATAGGTGAGAACAGGAAAAGGCAGGTATACAGGGCTTCAGAGCAGGGAGGGAGCTCAGAGCCCACACAATCCAATAGCTTTTTAACTATATTCTGCAGATTGTCAGGAGTTGTACAGCGTACAACCTCCCAGAGGTTGCAGTGTAACGGAGTGGGGGCTTGGGGGTCAGGAGAGCCCCAGTATGTGAGGATCTGGACCCTATGTTGGTTTTCAAGAAACAAACAAACAAAACAAAAAAAAAAAAAAAAAAACTTCATTTTTCTTTTTTTTTTTTAATTTTTATTTATTTATTCATGAGAGACACACAGACAGAGAGGCAGAGACACAGGCAGAGGTAGGAGCAGGCTCCCTGAAGGGAGCCTGACGTGGGACTCGATCCCTGGTCTCCAGGATCACGCCCTGGACTGAAGGCGGCGCTAAACCGCTGGGCCACCGGGGCTGCCCACAACTCATTTTTCTTAACTTGCTCTACTTACCAGATGTCACATGAAGAGATAGTTTTGAGTCAAAAAACAAATAAGCAAACAAGGATTGTACAGTCAAGGTATCCAAGCTAGAAAAGGCCTTTGTAAGTGACTGGTGACATTTTAGTAAAATGGGATAATCTCATCTACATCTCAGTTCCTTACCCTGGAGCTCTTCTTTGTAGTCCCTCTTTCACAAAATTTCTTTCCTTCCATTCCCGCCTGATTAAGGTCCAAATATGGCATTCAAAAGGTCGAAAAGGTGGGTGGGGAAACAATGTTGGTAAGATAGGGAACAGAGACAAGAGTGATGAAGAAGATGCTGGATGAGATTTAAAAAGATAGAACACCGCCTTTTCCACAATAGGAAGAATAATCCAGAGAAATTCTTCAAAATTCTTCAAAACACAAAGAAGGGAAAGTCCTGAATTACTAGAAAATAATTGGATAGGATGGAGGAATCGTAAATGTCGCTGATCTTAGAATTTGAAAAGGAAAGTAAACTTTCTCTGCACCATTAAAAATTAATAAATAAAAACCAGTTGGCTCAGTTTTAAAAGATACTGTTTAACTCACTTCAGGCAAATAAGCTAAGGCAAGCACCTATAGAGGCCCAGTCTTACAGGGGTGGTTTGCGTGTAGAATAGATAGGTACAAGGAAGTAAAAAGGGAAGAAGTAGGAACTATCTTGACTTTTACCAGCTCATTAAACACATTTTTAAAATACTGTATTATTCTTAGCGAAGAGAGGAAAGGAAATGGGATTAAATGCCAGGCTCAAGAAAAATAACATTACACTCTCCCTTACCCTGAAAATTCTGCCCTTTCACACATATATGCGTCCATACCAATTTATAAAGCTGATAAGGAAGGAAATTTCCTTTATTTAGCAAAGAGATTTTGTCAAACAGATAGGACACAGACCACATAGAGAGAACTCTAGTGTTATAGATTCCATCAGAAGTAGTATAAATATGACCAATTTTATACTCTTATCTGACATTTTTTTTCTTATCTAACATTTTTGTGAAGGTCCTAACCAATTCAGTAAGATAGGTTAAAATATCAGAAAGGAAGAGACACATGGTGATTATTTGTACCTCAAAAATGGAACTAAGAGAGTTTAAGATGTTCAGATAAGAGAGAAATATTTAATTATCAAACAACTATACATATAAAAGAAATGTGTTGGATATTCCTAAATATTTTACAAAGTTCCAACAATAGTCTTAAGCAATTGTAAATGGGATCTTTTTTAGAATTCTATTTTTCTAAGATTCCATGAAAAAATATAAAGGACTTAAATAAATGCATTTCTGCTTAGGAAGAGTCAATCTCATATAAATTTCAATTCTTTCCAACTTAATCTATAAATGTGACACAATTTTATTCTAATAAACTCTTAAGATCAATTTTTATTCTAATAAAGTCTTAAGATCTTTTGTTTTTCTTTTTTGGCATAGGGAAACAACATTGATTATAACTTTCATTTGGAAGAGTAAATGTGTGAGAGGATTAATTAATGGTGTTTGGACCTCCCAGATATCAAAACATACTTTAAAGCCACAGTAATTAAAACACTCTGGATTTGAATGATGTATAAAAAAAAGAGATCAGTGAAACAGATCAATGACTTCAAACAAATGGCCCTATCTGAAGCTATGTGAAGTGAGAATATGAAAGCCTGGCCTTGGACCTGCTGGCACTAGGATGTGTGTTCACGATCATCCAGTGGGGAGTCACTCTGAAATAAGATGCCAGCTGCAGAGGGAGAATGGCACAGGCAGCTCAGGCCTCTCTCAACGGTCTCACCACTGTGAGTGTGCCAGGCTTCATGGCAGTTGACCAGAATTCAACACAGGCCAGCAATTTACTTTTTAATTTGAGATCCCAGAGCCACAAGTCACCCAATGATAGCTATAAAACCAATATCCCAGCAGAAAGGATGCCCTGCCTTTCCTCTGGCTTATTTCAGGGCCTGGGTTGGAGTCATACTACGCCTATCAGGGGAAGTCAGAACCATGTCCTGAGAGGCCCACTGTAGGTGGAGACACAAGACTGGTCTGCAGCAGAGCTTTCACAGAGAAGTTGCACTGACTCAGTTCCTCCTGTAAGTTCCTAACACACTTGTGGGAGGGGATGCAGCTGGGCTCAGGCTGAACCGACAATGTGGCCACCACCCATCCGTAGATGTAAAAAGAGAACTAAGGTAGAACATACCAGAGCTGCCTAACTCAGCTTTCTCTACATTTGTGGAAACCTGATTTCCTGAAGAGTGGGGAGGGGTACTCACCTAACAATTCGTTTTTTTCTCTCAGCCTCGGATCTCCTGCCTTCTCTCAGACCTTCTGCTTCTGAGTTGAGCAATGAGTGTTCAAGTGATGAGTGTCACACTCCTGTTGACTTTTTCCAAATAGTGGGCCACCATTGTCAAATCTTGCTCATTATGTCCTTCTCGGGCAGAATGGCTGAAAGAGAAGCCCATTGACTTGGGGTAGTGGATGCTAGCTGCTTCAAAAGCCAAACTCCTAAAATCTCAGCTTTTTCAGAGTGATGGCTTATTTCATGCTCATGTAACATCTCATATGAGTTGGGGGGCCTTCCTGCATCTTGTACCTTTGCCATATGTTTCATCTGAACTCCAAGTTCTCCTCTGCAGAGCATGTGAAGGATGGAAAAGAAGTATTGATCTGAACTCACTAGAATAGGCACGCATTCCACTTTTACTCATAGTCCGATGCTAGATGGTCATGTGAGTCCAACCTAAATGAAAGGAAGCTGGGAATTGCTAGAGGAATACATGGAATACTCACTATGCACTAATCATCTGTGGCACACTCATAATACTGGGTACGTTTCATGCAATTTCACAGTGGAAGACCAGAACAATAGAAAGAGCCCTTGAATGGCAGTCCAGGGTTCCAGAGGTATTTCTGCCACTAGGTAACCCTCCTCCATACTTCAGGGTCCTCATCTGTAGAAGATAACAAAGGGTTGCATGACCAATGTTCTTTCCAGGTCAAAAAGATGCAGTTTTATGGGAAGCATGTGGCTCATCTCTCAGCATTTCACCAAAGATTCCACATCTAGAAAGCCTTAATGGGAGTATTATAGGAGACCAGAAAAGAGGAAAATGCTCCCTCAGAAACCTACCTATGGACAGGCCTGCTGTGATTCCTCAGGGGCCCAGGTTCCCAGCCAAAATGCCTCGCATGAAGGACTTCAAACCAGTTTACATTCAGTTCTAATGTTACAACCATAAAAAGCTCTGAGAAGAAACTGTTGTAATTTTACCTTAAAACGTCTTTGTTAATGCTTCTGAATGTGATCAGCTCTGATCTCTCTCCAGTAGAATGGGGAAAATGTTCTATCTCTTATAAGGCAAGACATTTAAGAGTCCTGTCTTCTGAACTGAGCTCCCAAATTCTCTGTATTTTTTAAGGCACTGGAAGACTGTTTGTCAGACCTCCTGGAGAAAGCCCCAGCCCCTGTTTCTGCAGCGCTGGAAGGTACATTGCTTGGGGAGGGATGTATTCCATGTGTGGACCTAGCTGGCAGAGACTCAGCCAGCATCTGCATTCGGTCTGGACCATTTGCTTAGGAAGAAAATTATGATTCATGCAGAAAGCCTATAAAGCTAGAGAATATGGGGCCTGCAGGAAACAAAAGGGGGTGATATGTTGGGGGTGATTATTCCAGTCTTCTTTGTCAAAATGAGACAATCCCTGAAAAATTCATGGGAACTTTCCTTTTGAAAGCTCAGACTCTATCTCTGTGTCTTCTGGGAACTATCCCCTGTGGCTTTGTGAACTAGCCTCCCTGTCTCTTCTTTACAGTGGGAAGTGGAAATGCCTGTCTCAAATTGACGTGCTCTAAAGACACTAGAGTTCCAGTCTTGCTCTGGACTCACCTTCTGACGCCTGGATCTGAGGCTATGTTGTCACTCTAGAAAGCCATCCAGCGTTTCTCATCCACAATCTATTTTGTCGTCAGGGCAGGTCAGATGGAAATTTATTCTACATGGAAACCTCAGATTATTTGCCTTTCCTCTAACCAATAAGCCCTTTCTCTCACTGTCCTGACCCAACTGCCATCCTCCCCTCCTCTCGGAACCATGCTCTCCCCACTCCCTCCCTACGTGTTTCAATAAAACAGTTGTTTTCAATTACATTCCACAGCTTGGGCGAGCATTTCTGAAAGCAGCTTCCTAGTTTTCAATTGACCGTGGCAACAGCAGCCTCAGAGAAGAAAACTCTTTCCAGGAAAAATGCAAACTTCATTTACTCAGAAAGTAATCTGAGGCTTCTTTTTCCATTGCAGAACAACAAAAATCACTGGGGGCTTTCCTGTGCTCATCGGGAGAGGTTTCTCGGCAAAGCACTCTATGGAGAAGTAAGTCCATTGGGGTAGGATCAAGAGGCCATAACATCGACTTGTGGCCTCTGGAGCTGGGCGGAAACCCAAGAAAAGCAGGAGCGAAAGCCCAGGTCTTTCACTGTGGGAGAGTATGTGAAATAAAGTCCAAAACGAAGCCTTACAAAGTCTGCAAAACTAAGCTGTTTCTTCATCCATGACATGAAAAGCTTGGAACTGCTTGCCCTGAGTGCTGATAGATAGGAGACAATGAGGAGAAGGCAAGATGAAGGGACGAAGGAGAATGATGATATAAGTCAGGAAAGGGGGTCGAGGCCAGGCTCAACCACAAACCATCTGACTTTGTGCTCGAGAATTTTCTTGTGTTTCTTTCAGATCCATTTTCCACCCTCTCCACCCTGCTGTTGAGAGGCTGCTCCCCAAGGGCTGAATCAAGAGCAACCAGGCCCTCCGGCTTCTGGTTGGGGTCAGTGGATGGAAGCCCCTGGAAGGAGATCAGAGGGAGGAGGTGGACTGGGCATTGATTCTCCAGCTTCCTCCCCCTACTCTAGAAGGTTGTCCACTTCTATCCCCTGGAGGCCACAGCCAGACTGCCATGTGTTCTCCAACTCCTGGAACCACTCTTTTCTTTTGTCCTTTCTGTCTGTGGGGTAGAGATGGCTCCCTAAGGCTGCAAGCTCTGGGGATATGGAGCCATACTTGTTATTTTTTCTGAATCCTGCCCAAGTCTCTGTAGAGTCCATGATGAGATAGATGGTAGTTTGGTGTCCCTCCTGGGACCCTGAAAGCTCTATCACCCAATTCAGCTTTATCATGCTTTTGGGCATAGGGACTCTGCATCTCCCAGGGTCCCTCCATATTCTCTCAGGGAAGAAAAGGTTGTATGAAAGCCGTGACTTTTCATTCTTCAACTTGAAAACTGAGATCAAGAGAAGTAAATCATTTATGGGTTCTGCCTGCCTTAAACTGTGTTCTGGAAGCCACCAGAAGGAGGGTGAGGAAGGGGAGAGTGACAGGATAACCCCTCATGCTTCAAGACAGTAGCTCTGTTTTATCTACTTAACAAAATTTACGGAGGTACCGACATGGCTCAGTTGATTAAGCGTCTGCCTTCAGCTTGGGTCATGATCTCGGGGTCCTGAGATCAAGCCCTGCAAGGGAGAGGAGGGGAGGTCTCGGCTCAGCAGGGAGTTTGCTTCTCTCCCTCCCTTTGCCTTACCCATCCCACCCCCTGCTTGTGTTCTTTCTCTCAAATAAATAAATAAAATCTTAAAAAAAAAAATTTCAGCAGAAACTCCAAAGTATTAGAGAATGGAGATGATTGCCAGAGAGTACGGTGTGTTAAGCAGAAAAGCTCGTGTGTAGACTGGAAATGAATGCAGCCATTTTAGCTGAAGAACCCATGTTCTGGGAAGAGCTGAAGGCAAGTGCAGTGGGAGCATTTTGCATCGCCTGCCTGCCACATTCCTCCTTTTAGAATGGACTAGTTCTTGGAGCGCTGATGCAGAGGGGGCTGCTGATGGCAACCCCACCCCATCACAGCCACAGCTAACTGCATTCCAGCAGACACCCGGCCCAGGAGCAATGCATCCATAGGCTAGTCTGAGAAAACAAGTTTCTTCCTCTTGAGAATTGGAGCCAGGTAACCCCCAGTTGTCATCAAATAATGTTATGCCATACAGCAACAGTCACGCGGCACGGGCAGCAGGGAGAGACTTAGGCCTTCTAGAGGCTTCGGCTATTTGAAGCCATGAGGAAAGTAAAACTAAGTGCTTTGCGGCAGAAGCCAGTTCATTGCTGATATAACAGAGCAGACCACAGAGAACATCTTTCTTGTTTTCTCCATGTGGTCTCTTGTCTCGGCTTCTAATATCTGTGCAAACTCTGTCATGCTGGCTATTCTTTCCTGCCATTGGACTCTAAGAAATTTTCCCCAAAATTTACTAGCAAATGCTCTATTGTTGTGCTTGATTGAGAAACGAATAAATACATGGATGGAGCAGAAAGGATGAATCTTCCTTACAGAAGAATTCCACATAATATATGAAGATCTTCCTCCTTCAGTCAATAGAACTTAACTTCCCTCCTCTTAAGTGTGGGCTGCACTTGGTGACTCCCTTCTAACAAACAGAATAAAAAGAGGAAAAATAGGGATGCCTGGGTGGCTCAGTGGTTGAGCATCTGCCTTCGGCCCAGGGCGTGATCCCACAGTCCCGGGATTGAGTCCCACGTCGGGCTCCCTGCATGGAGCCTGCTTCTCCCTCTGCCTGTGTCTCTGCCTCTCTCTCTGTGTCTCTCATAAATAAATAAATAAATAAATAAATAAATAAATAAATAAATAAAATCTTTAAAAAAAAGAGGAAAAATAATGACTCTAGAGTGGAGAAACCTGGCAGATGACACTATAACCACTGATCAAGGTGAACATCGCCAGTGACAAGTCACATAGATTTCATGTACCCTCTGATAGTGACCCCTTGAAGGGAAAAGGCACTTCACTTCTGTGGTATTTTTGCTTTGAAATTCCTAACTCCTGTCAAAAAAATGAAAAAAAAATACCCAATAAGTCCAACTAGAGGGACATTCTATAAATAACTGATCAGTCCTCTTAGAAAACAAAGAAAGACTATAAGCCATTGTCACAGATGGAAGATAGGAGACAGAAAAGACATGACAACCAATGGCAAAGTGATATCCTGATTTGTATACTGGAAAAATTGAAAAGGAGACATTAGTGGAAAAGCTGGTGAAATCCAAATGAAGTATGTAGCTTAGATAATAATGCCATACCCAATGGTAGTTTCTTAATTTTGATAAATGTATCACGGTTATATAAAATATTAACATAAGGAGAAGCTGGACGAGGGTACATGAGGATTCTCTGTAACTTTTTTTGAAAATTTATAATTATTTAAGTTAAAAAAAAAAGAGAAGAGAAGTTCACTGAATCTCCAGGAGCACCAGAGGACCAGTTATGGTGGCTACAGAGCCAGGAACTGTTGCCAGACCCACAGTGTTTGGCCCAAAGAACTGGACCAACAAAGACTATGTAACCCATGCTGGGCGCAGACACTACAGGCTTCACCACCAACACCACAAACTGGGCCCTTATCTGTCATCACTGCCTTCGAAACTAGATGTCACTTCTGCTACCATCATGTGTCACAGTGTGTTAAGCAGGAAAGCTGGTGGACTTGGGACAGCCCCTGCTTCCTCCCAGTGGTGGCTATGTTTGCATGCTAGCTGCAGGAAGGTTGGGACTTGAGTATCTGACATTTCAGCTTCTGTATCTGGAAGAGAGAGCTCTACCTCAAAAAATAGGAGATTTCCCAGTCATAAGTATGCTTAGCAGCCAGAAAGAAGGATAAATGTCCATTAAGGGACTGAGATCTTCTAACTGGAGTGATCAGACAAGGCTTTTTGGAGGAAGAAGAAGGTAGACAGGCAGTATTGTAGTGAAATCAGATTTGGAATAAAATTAAACAGCATTCAGCACTCAGCCCTGTAGTGGAGGTGAGATTCTGATAAACAGAAATTCATCATTCTCACAAAAAGGTTATGTTGAACAAACAGTACATAAAGTATAAGAAGAAAACAACTTTATTTTTGTCTTTCACTGACCCTTTCAATCAACTATGCGGGTCCATGTCTACTATGTTTTCAGTCAGGTAGGGGAAGTTCTCAGGAATTTTCTAGTCACTCTTGGGTCATACACACAATTCTAGGGTCATTTCAAGTCACAAATTACAATTTCAGATTAGCATTAAAATGTCAGCCTTATATATTAGTCAAAATTTCAAATTTGCTTCTAAGTTGAGCCTTCTTCCCCTCCTCTGATTTGGGCCTCAAGTCAAGGAAGAAAAGGGTAGCTCTTCTCTCACATTTCTTCTTCTGGCTAATCAGGTTTCAGCCTCTCCAGGAAACATTCCTACTTACCTGTAAAGTTAGAATTTGTAATCTCTGTTTTTGCACAAGCTTAAAGTGACTTTTCTCATGAGCTTTGACATGGCTCTTCAAAGATTTTTGAAGATCTCTTAACTGCAATTCCTTGGCAGGGCAAAATGCAAGTGTTCTCTGGCTGGTCACTTCCTTTCCCCCCTCATTTTCTAGAAATCTAGGAGTTCCTCAGCTTCTCTCTCTGCTTAAGTCTTAAGTCTCTACGCCACCCTCTTAATTGGCCCTAAGATGACCTTATGCCAGCTTGCTCTCTGGATCCACTTCTAGTCACTCATTATTGACCTGACAGACTCTGGAAGGGCTCACCTCCCTCCTGTCATGGGTACCTCTTCATTGTATCATCAAAACAACTGTTTCATTGAATCTCCAGGAACAACTCACACTTTAGACTATTCTGTGCTCCTCAGGTGCAGGGAACATATATTAAGCTCAATGTAGATCTCTTGAAGCCCCTTTCCCTAAGCTTAAGTTAAAAGTTCAGACACTTCCATCTCTTTTCTTAAAGGAAGAAAAAGGGTAGGACTCATGACAAAAACAAAACAAAACAACACACAAAAACAAACAAACAAACAAAACAACAGCTCTAAAATTCTTCTTTACCTGTTTCCAATTCCTGACTCTTCCACCCAGAATGTGGAGGAGGAGTTTAAGAGTCATCTGGCCTGTTTTCTGTCATTTCTTTTGAAAATATTTTAGCATAGCAAAGCCTTTTACATCCAGCTGTGGCATCTCTTGACTTGATGCTTTTGTCAAATCTTCCCTTTTAACATCCTGTGATGCTAGGATATCCATCTTCAAAGCAAACAAAGCTTGTATGATCCCTCCGGCTCTTCCCGCTTGCTGGAACGACCTAAACCTCAACAATCATCTCGGGTGAGCTGGGATAGGGCCAGCAGCAGACATAGCCTCCTAAGGTGGAACAATGCATGGTCAACTTCTCCAGTATAGTTCTAGTGGATTTTCCTGTCCCAGAGGCCTACTCAAATGCCAGTTATCTTTCCAAATATGATCTGTGCACAAAACCAAGATGAAATATTTCTGCTTCTCTTCACAGGTTCAAACATTTCAAATGCCCCAACTCATTCTATTTCTATTCCACAATAAAGCCAACCTAGGGTACCTGGTTGGCTCAATCGGTTAAGCATCTGCCTTCAGGTCACGTCATGATCCCAAGGTCCTGGGATTGAGTCCTGCACCAGGCTCCTTATTCAGTGGGGAATCTGCTTTTCCCTCTTCCCTTGCCCCTCCTCCAGCTTGTGCTCTCTCTCACTCCCCTCTTTTTCAAATAAATAAATAAAATCTTAAAAAAAAAAAAAAAAACTTCCCAGATTAAACTTGTTTGATTTCCATTCAATATACATTCTTCTGTTTGAGCTCATTCCCCTGAAATGAGAAGCTTATAACAAGAGTGCTAACAGGATGCAAAATCTTCAAAAAACATTAGCAAACTGAATCCAGCAATATATATAAAAGATTATATACTATGACCAAGCAAGATTGGTTGGTTAAATATCTAAAAAAAAAAAAATCAATTAATGTAATATATCATACCAGTAGAATAAAATACAGAACCACATGATCATCTCAATAGATTCAGGAAAAAAATTTGACAAAACTCAATTCCCTTCCTGATGAAAACACTCAACAAACTAAGAACAGAAGGAGATGTCCTTAACCTGATAAAAGGCATCAACAAAAAAACCTACAATTAGCAATAACCTAATGACAAGACAGTGAAGCTTTCTCCCTAAGATCAAGAACAAGACAAGGAAGTCCACTCACACCACTCCTATTCAACATTGTACTGGAGATTCTAGCAGGGGTAATTAGGAAAGAAAATGAAATAAAAAGGATCTAGTTTAGAAAGGAGGAAATAAAACTATCTGTATTTGCAACTGAAATAATCTTGTATATAGAAAATCCTGAAGAATCCACTAAGAAACAAAATAAAAATGCTGCTACAAACTTGCAGGTTACAAAATCAATATACAAAGATCAGTCGTATTTCTGCACACTAGCAGTAAACAAAACAAAAATTAAGAAAATAATTCAGTTTACAATAGCATCACCAAGAACAAAATATTTAGAAATAAATTTAACAAAAGAAGTGCACGACTTGTACACTGAAAACAACAAAACATTATTAGGGGAAAATTTTTTAAAAGACCTAAATAAATGAAAAGACATCCCATATTCATGGACCAGAAGACTCACCATTGCTCAACCATAAAATTAACAAAATCTCATCATTTGCAATGACATAGATGGACCTAGGGGGTATAATGCTAAATAAAATAAGTCAGTCAGAGAAAGACAAATGCCATGTAATTTCACTCATATGTGGAATTTAAGAAACAAAACAAATGAAGAAAGGAAAAAAGAGACAAACCAAAAAATAGACTCTAAAATACAGAGAACAAACTGATGGTTGCCAGATGGAAGGTAGGTGAAATAGCTGATGGGAATTAAAGAATATGCATATCATGATGAGCACTGAGTAATGTATAGAATTGTTGAATCACAGTATTGTACACCTGCAACTAATACAACACTGTATGTTAACTATACTGAAAATAAATAAATGAATGAATAATTTTTTAAAAAAGATACAGTAGTCCTCAAATTTATCTACAGATTCAATGCAATCTCTTTCAAAATCTTTGCTGCCTTCTTTGCAGAAATTGACAAGCTGATTTTAAAGTTTGTATGGAAATTAAAGGAGCCCAGAACAGCCAAAGCTATCTTGAGAAAGAAGAACAAGGCTGGAGAACTCACTTCCCAATTTCAAAAGTTACTGCAAAGTTACAGTAATCAAAATAAAGTGGTACTGGTATGACTGTGTGTGTGTGTGTGTGTGTGTATACACACACACACATATTACATGTAATATATATGACATATATGTGATATATAATACATATATAGATAATCAATGGAATAGAATTGACAGCACAGAAATAATTTCTCACATTTATGGTCAACTCATTTTTGATACAAGAGTAAAGACAATTAAATGGGAGAAAGAACAGTCTTTTCAACAAACAGTCTTGGGACAACTAATTAGCCACACACAATAGAACGATCTTAGGCTCCTACTTCATACCATAGACACCATATATTAAAATTAACTTAAAATGAATCAAAGAGAGAATTTTAAGACCTAAAGCTATAAAGTCTTAAAAGAAAGTGGAGACCTACATTTTTATGACTTTGGATTAGGAGTTGGTTTCTTAGATACAAGACCAAAAATACAAGCAACAAGAGAAAAAAATAGATAGACATCACAATTAAAATGATCTGTGTTTTATAGGACATCAACAAAAAAGTGAAAGGACAACCCACAAAATGGGAGAAAAATTTTGAGTATCATATCTGACAAGGATTACTTTCCATGATATGTAAATAACTCTTACAGCAAATAACTCAATTTTTAAGATGGACAAAGGATCTCAATAGATGTTTCCTTTCACTCATATGAATAATGTAAGAAATAGAAATAGTGAAAGGGACCATAAAGGAAGGAGGGAACTGAGTGAGGAAAAATTAGAGAGCAAGACAAACCATGAGAGACTCCTGACTCTGGGAAACAAACAAAGGGTTGTAGAAACGGAGGTGGGTGGGGGGATGGGGTAACTGGGTGACAGGCATTAAGGAGAGGAGGTGATGTGATGATCTTCAGATGACATTCAGTATAAATGAATGTTATACTACATGTTGGCAAATTGAATTTAAATGTAAAAAATAGACATTTCTTTAAAGAAGATGTACAAATGGCCATGTACATGATTGCACAGCTCCATGAAAATACTAAAAACTATTGAATTGTATATTCTGAGTAGATTATTTGGTATGTAAATAATATTTCAATAAAGCCTTACCAAAACAAACGCTGAGGTAGTCTTTACTTTGAGGAGCCATGAGCAGTGCTGAAATGAAATGCAGAAGACCATTTCTCAAATATTACAAAATGCAGTAAATTTGGTCTTGCTAAAAGTTGTGGTTAATGAGTTATTGTTTTTTAAACCCAACACAACCAGCAGAGAACCTACAATGAAGCGTGAGATTTTTAACTAGATGGTGGTTTGGTAAAGCCCTGGCTCCTCTTTGGTTGATCCCAAAACAGCCTCTGGTTAGGGTCTGCCACTACTACAAGGCCTCCTGGCTCCCAGCAGACAGCAGTGTCCCAGTAGACCTGGGCTGTGTGACCAAAGGGATCCCACTGGGTGCAGGCCTCAAGGTAAGTAACCCAGAATTAACTGAACCATGAGGCAGTGGACCCCTAGCAGTAGGGCTCATAGTCCCAGGGCACATGATACAAGGAGAATTAGATTTTAGCCTATTGTCCTAGCCTGGGTTTCCTTTACTGCAAAGGCTCATCTGTGAGTGGGAACAGGAGCAAGGGTTAATACATAGGGAGGAAGAATGTTCACACACCCATGTGATTTGTCTTGATTTGTCTTTAATCTTTAGGACATTCTGAGAAGCCTCACAGAATGCATCTTAGAACTGTTTACCCCTGGGTTGAAAAAAAGAAGTATTTATTCCTCAGCTTCTCTTTGCTGCTGGGTAAGGGCAGTAAGTGGGGAAGTAACTCTCCCACTTCTGGGTTGTGCAAGCACAGGTTCCCACAGGCATGGGGACAGAGGGACTTGGGGAACACTGTACATTCATTGGCAGCTGTACATATGCTCAGAACTGGTAGCCACAGTCGTAGCTGGAGGAAGAAGCCAAATTGAGAGAATTTGAAGCAATGCTTAAGAGATGTCTGATGCAATCATCCACTAGGTTCTGTGACATCTCAGGATCAGCTACAGAATTAGCAGGGCCCAGTGAGGCATAAAAATGTGGGCGCTTTGTTAAAAAATTATTGGAATTTCAAGATGGTTACAGCAGAGCCTTAAGCCAAGCCCAGAGTGCTCCTGAGCCCTGTGTGGCTGCACTGGTTGCATATGCCCAGGAGCTGGCCTTGTCTGGACTCTTAAATAGCAAGTTACTCCTCATCCCCATGCCTCACCTCACCTCACCTCACACACACAGACACACAGACACACAGACACACACACATCCCAGGGACACCTGACCACATCTTCCGAAGAAACACCAACATCGAGGAGCTCTCTTCCCTGTCTCTCCGTCAGCTCTGGCCACGTAACTATAAGTGAAGCCTCAATGGGGGTTCGTGACTCTGCTGGTGTGTGCTGAGTTTTTCCAAGCCATGGTCAAATCTGGGCAAAGGAGAAAATTTTTCATAAAGCTGTTTATTTTTTTCCCATAAAGTTCTTTATTATAAGACTTTGTCCTTAAGAAATGAAATTATAGTGATGGTAAATAGGACTTTTTATTTTGGTAAGATATGATATTAATATTTTTAAGTGGCAATCCTTGTCTTGGACTTAAAAAGAAAATCACTGGTCTATGAATGACTGAGAATAATGTGATGGGAGGTGGGAGAAGGGATATAGGTTTAAAATCAAAGGCCTAATTGATGTAGGGTTTTGAACCTGTTGGGACAGGAAGGGAACAAAGCAGGGTTTTTCATCATAAGTTCAGAACCCCATATAAGATAGAGAACCATCAAAACCTCTGAGATCCGGGCTGCCCTTGCAAGTGTTCCTGACATGCTCTTTCTTTCATCCATTTTCTTGCCAAAGCTCCATTCAAGGATGAAGGGGAAAGATTCCCTGCCCAGTGGAACATGAGCATTTGGGAAGCTCCTCTAAAGAATATGTCATCTATCCTTAAATCATCCACTGAAATTCTACTACCAGTAACCTGCTGCTTTGGGTAGAATATGAATAGCCTCTGGTTTACTTAAGTGATTTAATGCACTAGTTCTTTAATTAATTAATTAATTAATTAAAAGATTTACTTATTTTTAAAAAATTTTTTTTTAGATTTACTTATTTTAGAGAGAGAAAAAGCATGAGTGGGAGAGGCAGAGAGAGAGGGACAAGCAGACTCCATTCTGAGTTTGGAGCCTGATGTAGAGCTCAATCTCACAACCCTTAGGATCATGACGTGAAGCTGAAGCCAAGAGTTTGAGGCCTCAACTTGCCACTGAGGCACCCTTTAAAGAACCCATTAATTCTTTTAAAATGCATTAAAACTGTAGGTAAGACAATTTTTTGTGGCAGTTAGTATAGTGCCTGATGCACTGAGAATATTGTACAAAGATGAAGATGAATGATGACAATGGTGATGATGATGATGATGAAGATGATGATATTAACATCACTAAATCCTAACAAAACCCAAACAGGTAGGTAGGTGCTAATATTATCCTCAATTTTTGGCCAAGGAAACTGAAATTCAGAGATGCTGAATATGTTACTCAAAGCCACACCGCTTAGAAGCCGAGAGCCAGGGTCCAAAGCAGATGCAGTGTCACTGGGCCTGGTGGGGCACCTAGAGAGACAGATGGTACCAAGTGGTGCTTAGTGGGTCAGAAAGCTCCCTCATTTCTCACTATACTGCTGGATGGGCAGTACTGGCTTAAAAGCGCTTCAAGTGAAAACACAAAGCCCTTTCTTGACCTCTAGTTCTTTTTGTACATCTTTTCCTATACCATCCTCTCTACTGGCACTCCTTATGTGATTCTGGAAGAACCTACTAGAGGAAACAGACCAGAAAGATTCTTTCAGGACCACATCTTGCATCTTCAGTATCTAGGAACAGTATCTAGTACTGCTCACATACAGTAGGTGCCTAATAAATGTTGGCCAATCGTTATGAGAATGTAGCCTCTTCCAGGCCTCTGTCAAGCAGCCAGTGGTGTTCTTCAGCTTCCAAGCCAAAGGTTCCATCATTGAGTATGCCTCACAGTAGACCCCATGCCCACTTTCAACCCGACATCTGTCCCTATACATGGCCAACATCAAACTCATTATTGATAACAATGCTACTGAAAGATACAAGAGGTGCATAGCACAGTCCCATTGTCAAACTTGGGGAATATCATCTGATTTTTTCCATCACCTTCCATTACCTACACCCACCCTCCAAATGTGTCTACTACAATCCTGGAAATCTGAAAAACCAGAGAGTAGGGATAGCACCTGTCCCACACCACCTAATTAATGAAGGACTCTAAGGAAGCGCACCAGGTGTTTGACCAGGGTCCCTGAAAGATTAGAATTTGTCAATGCCTACAGATATGGAAAAGTGTTAGACCCTTCACTCCCAGCCCATCCCAAGGTATACCTTCTTTTAAGCAAAAATCAGCCATTCTTCTGACATTAACCTTTGGTATCCACTTATTAATGGTCTGGCCACCTGTTAAGTGGTACTGAATTCATTATGACAGAGACTATGCAGTTGTAGCTCTGTGTATGGGAGAAACCATTTCAAACTGATTTTCAATTCCCAAAACTTTAATTTTCAACACTAAACAAGGATTTGCCAAAGCTTTTTGTTTAGTTTTATATTTGAGCCAGCACCAAAAGGTAGGCATTTTTTTTAATTGAATCCATCTGTAAATCAGAAGAATATTCTAGATGTTCTGGAAGAAAACTTTCCAAGTTCTATATTAATTACTCAACTAATTACTGAGTTTTGACATCTGGATCTCATGCTGATGTTCCCGCTCTAGCACACACACTCACAATGTGCATTATCATTTCAAAGCATCAGTGTCTGTTTCATTCCAACACGGACACTAATTTTATTTGTATAAAGTTGCAGAATTAAAAGGAAAAGAGAAGGGGAAATTGGACTTTTTTGTTTGGCCAGGCTGGTAATCTTAACTTCACAGATCTTATAGTCAAAGCAAGGAAGAGGCCAACATGGTCATAGAGCCAACTATATCTGGCTCTTCCACAAAGAACAGGCATTCTCCTTGCCCAGCTAAGAAAAAACAAAATCCGCTTACTGGATGCAAAGATGTTCCTTAACCTTACCTTTCTGCGTGCAGACTCAAGTACACACTGCTATTCTGTTCCTTCAGAATACTCTGCTGCTTAGAACAAGCTTAAGAATAATTTTGAGTTGCATAGTGATCAAATCAACCTTGGGTTAAGATTCTCAGTCCTCCTCCTTTCTAAAAGGGTCAAGTATGAAAACACTTAAAAGGGGCTACATATAACTCAGGAATACAGAAAGACAGGAGAAAATCACTTTAGGGAGAAGAGAAGTTTTCTTTAGTACCAGCTGTCCATAGCGTTAGAGCCAGGGATCTAATACATGGGTAGTTATTTCTAGGCCCAAGTATGCTATGCTTTCATATATTCTGTAGATTATGAAGTCTGTTTCCACAAAGAGCAGTTAAAACTGGGTTGGGACAGAAAAGCAACCTAGAGGAGCAGAAAAGGGAAAGGATGAGAAAAAATTCTTGTCCACATGGAACATATCAGAGGCATTCGACTTCTGGGGACCCTTTGACCTCAACCTCATCTTTACCTTTGTAAATATCCTACCTCCCTTCTTTTATTGTCTCCTGATGTATTCCACCTGTTAGTACAAGGTAAAACCTTTTCCTTTATCAAGGAATATAAAGAAATGAGTCTTCCCTCCAGTTTTGTTTGTTGGATGCCAACTACACCTGTTGTGAAAACCAAAAATGTCTTCAGACCCTGCCAAATGGCCCCCTTCCAGGGGCAATTCTTCCTTCCACCCTAGAAACACTAGCCACTGGTTTTTAGAAAATCATTAAAATATGAAAAGGAGACATTAAAGTAGACATCCATTTGAAAGATCAAAATTCTTATTTCCCAAGTATTTCATATTTGAAGACTATTTTAGCAAATCCTATTGTAACTATATGGTGGGCTCATCCACTGATCTCTGACATAGCAGAATCTTCTCCCAGCCCCAGGAGAGATCATTAGTCATGAGAATTCCATTCCCTTTTGCCCATTTCCCCATTCTAGATTGAGACATAAAAGGGGGAAATGTTTGAGAAGGCCTCCCCTTATAAGATTAAATAATAATAATAATAAATAAGATCCTCTCTAAAAAAAAAAGTCTTTCATATCTGTTTTTTTTTTTTCCCCACTAGAGTGTCTGTCTTGAATGTGATGGTACTGCTAGGAACATTAGCAGTCCCTCATAATCCCAAGGAACTAAGCAAAAAAAAAAAAAGAAATGCACAACAGCTTGAGGAAGGTAGGGCAGAAGGAACAAAAGGGCTTCAGTCCTTGATGACATCTTTGAACCACTGAATCAGCCTTGGAATGCCCACCTCAGGCTGCTTATTAGCTGAAATAATTCAACACTTTTATTGCTTAGCCAAATCAATAGTTGCAAACTGTGATTTATGGGTCAAATGCAGGAACTAGGAATTGTTTTTTATATTTTTAAAAGGTTGTTAAGAAATAAAGGTTGTTAAAAATAAACAAATGGGACCCTCAAAGTCTAAAATATTTACTACGTGGCCCTGCATGGATAAAGTTTGCCAATCCCCAATCTAAACCATTCATAATGTCTTGTGATTTGCAACCCAAAGCACTCTTAACTAATATTAGTTCTGGTATCTTCATTTTACAACTATAGAAACTGAAGCTTGAATCTGCCAATAGTAGGCTCAACCAGAGAAGTCAAATACAAATTTGCCATTTTTTTCAATTCATTGTAAAGTTAAGCCAAATTGAGGCATCACAAAACATTTAACAGGCTTTTCTATTCATTAAGGTTTCAAATCATGAATCATATTTGTACTACACATGTGTTTTTGCAAATCAGAATAGACAAAGCCTCTTGAGGAAACACAATATGTTCAGTGAATGCTTTCAAAGGGAGTCAGATTGTCCTACTATCTAGAGCACCAAGGCATTTCCTGCCATGGGAAGTCAAGTCTAGAGACTCCACGGAGGAAAAGACATTACAGAAATACACAAGAAGCAAAGTTGCTGATTTGATAAGTTACCTTTTCTGCTTGCTGATACAATTCCTATATTTTCTTGCTGACTCACTTAGAGAGAGTGAATCCTTACTGAAAAATATTCAAAGCCTTCCACCATTAATTCTAGCACCCAAGTTAATACTGCTGCTCCTAGTTGGACCATCATGTTTGGTAGCACCTTGATAAAGGGTTCAAAAATTCACAAAATCTTATACTCAGAGTCAGGTCCAGAAGGAGGCAAAGTTCATTGTGGAGAGCCCATAAGATGAGTGTTGTATGAGTTACAATAAACACTCGTCCACCTCTAGCCATGGGGCCATAACTGAGCACTGAGTGACTGGCAGGGCAAGACTTTTCTCAGTTGATCCAACCAACATCTTTGCCTTTGTATCACATCCCAACATTTCTGTGCCTATCCCAGTACAGTAAGTGGTCAATCAAGGACAAGAGCACTTAGTCTACACCCAATACTGGTTGTGCTTCAGTGTTGGGTTGGTTTGTCGGCAGAGGTTGACCATATCAGGATCCAGATTCATCCATGTCTCCCAAGGAGCACATTTCTCCACTGGCTCAGTAGCTGGAGAAGCCATTTGCTCACTTTGTGGGTCCCTGAAAAGACTGACTGGGGGACTGCTGGAGCTTTTTAGAAGGGGTGTCACTGTGACAGTGGGTACAGTTATGCTCCTTTCTGGCCTAGGACTTGGGGTTGTAGGTTCCAGACTGGTCTGGGGCTTGATAAGAGGTTTTGTCTTTTCTACCTTCTGGCCCAGCAGCCAGACACACAAGGCCACTGCAGTTACTATCAGCAGGAAGACCACCATAGCCAAGGGTACAATGACCATTAGAGGATAACTATTCTCCCTGGGCTCGGTGGGTGCCCCAGGACTGGCACTGGTGGTGTCTGGTGGCCAAATGACCCTGGTTAGAGAAGTCTTGCCATCCAGAGTAGGCTCTTCACCATGGTGTTGTCCCCATGGATCTGCTTCCTGCTGCATGGTCTGGGTCAGCTTCCCCAGAGTTTCTGTCTTTGCTGTGGGTCCTGAGGAAACCACGGGCTTCTCTTGAGAATGATCTGAAGTCACAAGATTATCTGCAGTAGCCAATAAAGAAACATCAGGGGTAAAGGTTTGCAGACAGAGGGGGTCAGGTGGCACTATGGTGAAGGGAAGATAACCTATTGCTGGCTGTACATGGTCTGCCTTGAGCAAGAAGGTGAAGGAGTCATTTAGCATATTGATGCCTGTTAGGTTGGCATATGGATGAAGCATCAACAACCCTTGGTTAATGTCGCTCTGAGTGAATAGAGTAGTGTTTTCTATTGCCATGCCTTGGCCTACTCTTCGTACAAGTCTTCCATGAGCAGGGGATGCTATCACTTCAAATTTGGGATCACTGTTAGTCCTATTAGCAAGCTCAGTAGCATCAAGGTCCTTTCTTTTCAGATGATAAACCTCTCTGTTGGTAACTGTCAAGTTTGACATAACGCACAGTAAAGGCTGCACTCTGATGTTCAGCATTTGTCCAGTCAAGTTGCTTTCTGATGTAAATAGTGAGAAATATAGCTGGTCCTCTGAGGCAGTGAGATTTGTCATATGGTAAAAGAGTCTCCCTGAATACAGATCTTCCTGCCCAAAGCTGATGACCTTCTGGTTTTCAACGAGCAGATGCCCATGTTGGAGGGGCCATGTCATCTTGTAAGTGATTTGGGGGCTTCTCCCATTGGTCGTTGCTGACAAGTGAATATTGGTGATGGGGACAGTTGTCTGGCCTTGTGGGAGAAGTAGGTCAGTGAGGTTCACAAGGGTGATGGAGATGGGAATGACATCCAGGTGGAAGAGCTTATAGAGTGGGCGGTGTTGGCCATCGGTCACACTAAAGTAAAACACACCCGAGGATGGGCTTCCATCTTGTACAAACCATACCTGAGAGTTATCAATGTCGGCTTGCGTGAAATGGTGAATAGGTATGTCTGGATGGTGAGCCATTGCCAAAAAGCCATTATTAGGACTACGGATGATCATATATCTGATCTCCTCTGGAGGGCTGTCTAGATCTTCCACTCTTAGGTTTTCAGGTCCTACAACCAACCTATTTCCCTGCAGAACTTTCAACCGAAGCCCTTTTGTCTTTATTTCTGGTGCCTGGTCATTAACAGGAGAGATAGTGATGTTAAACATCTCTTCAAGGAAGTCAGTCTCCGGCTTGGTGATGGACTTGCTCTTTTGTTTTGGCCAAACGGCAAAAGTAAAATTATCAGCCAGTGATTCAGAGTCATCATGAAGGTATATGATTCCAAATTTATTAACTATATACTGGGAGAAATTGGGTTTTCCTTTGGTAATATTCCTCTCTCCAACGATAATGGTTCCATGATGAGGAAGAGATATAACCTGGAACCAGATTTCATAGGAAGATCGCTGAGATTTGGGCAACTTCAGTAAGAGGTTGGAAGCATCTAAATTAGATTGGTCAATGAGAACTTTGCCTCCCTCCTTGACAAAAGCTCCTGTAAAAGTGTAAATACAAAGAACAAAGTGGCATTTCATTAGAACTTTGGGATGACACCTATAAAGCTCTTTCTCTCTCAAATTTCCATATCCCAATGAATTACTATAAACGTCTTGGTTGGGATCCCTGGGTGGCGCAGCGGTTTGGCGCCTGCCTTTGGCCCAGGGCGCGATCCTGGAGACCCGGGATCGAATCCCACATCGGGCTTCCGGTGCATGGAGCCTGCTTCTCCCTCTGCCTGTGTCTCTGCCTCTCTCTCTCTCTCATTCTGTGACTATCATAAATAAATAAAAATTAAAAAAAAAATAAAAAAAAAATAAACGTCTTGGTTGTTCAAGGACCTGAATTAGCACTGTTACACACCCACAGCATATAACAAATTATATTTTAAGTATACATATCCTAACTATTAAATCAATATTTCAGGCAAGAGCATTTCAAAATCCTGAGATTCATCCATAGAATGTTAATTTCTTAACTTATCTACTACTGGACTTTCTCTTGCCATGGAAACAGGTGCAGCTTTCAATATCCCTTTTCATGAAGGAACTTGACTTATTTGTTATTTTCATTTTCTATAGGTGGTTTTCAGTCATAGGCATGGTAAAGTCTCCAAGTGAAATTCTTTAGAGCTAATTTTTCATCTTTCCCCCAATTACTACTATTAAAGCTTATGAGAGGAAAGCGAAGAGGCCCAGAGAAAGAGCACATGTAAAGAAATAAATTTTATAACCAAATAAGTTTTATTTCAAAGGTTGATATCGTGGCATTGTTATGATATCGTGGCATTTCCAATTAATCAAGGAATACTTACTTCCAAATTGTCCCTACTTTAATAATTATAGATAAGCCACTGACCCATGTCTTTTGGTGGCTTTACCTGTATTTGCAAGCAGACGACTCTGCCGACCTGGTTCTGTAACTTCATATGAAATAGTAATATGAAACTCCTCAGGACTTAGAGCTGCTGGTGGAGAGGATGTCGTAAACGTGAAAGAGTCTTCTGCAGTCCAGCCAGTGTTTTCACGGTCCACATGTTGGTATAATATGACCTGTTCACTGACCTGTATAGACAGGAAGAAAAATCAGCCCCTGGCTTCAGGGATAATATGAGGACAACATGTATCCTAACTGAAGAAGATACAAGTCTTTTCAGGGTTTATTCTCATGCCCAAATTGTGCACATATCTATGCAAACACAAGAACACTAACAATGTGGTAACTTAAGTTTGTCAAACTTCAGTGTTCTATTGCAAAAATAGTTTATTTATCAGAGAAAGAAAAGCACATTGATTTTGAGATGATGAAGGCTATGGTACGTATATTTTAGAAAGTATATAATGAACCTTCATTTGCCTGTCTGATAATTTTAAAAACTATCAACTTATAACCAATCCTATTTCATATAATACTCCTACCCACATTCTGCTCAACAGCTTATTTTAAAGCCAACCAAACACCATTTTATCTGTAAATGTTATAGTAAATACTGACAAAGATGGCTCTTTTTAAAAAAAGACTTTATTTATTTATGAGAGACACAGAGAGAGAGGTGGAGACATAAACAGAGGGAGACAAAATAAATAAATAAATAGAAGGAGGAGCAGGTCCCCTGTGGGGAGCCTGATGTGGGACTCTATACCAGGACCCTGGGATTATGACCTAAACTGATGCTCAACCACTGAGCCACCTAGATGCTCCAAAGATGGCTCTTTTAAAAATATAATCACAATATCATTATCACATATAAATATTATCAATAATTACTTAATATCATCAAATATCCAATTAGTGTTTAAGTATCTCTGATGACCTAGTATATGTGAGGGTTTTTTGTTTGTTTGTTTGTTTGTTTTTGACATAGTTGCTTTGTTTGAGTCAGGATCTTTAGAAGTCCCCATGTCACATTTGTTTGATGCTTCTCATAGGTGTCTCTTAGTCTGTAGGTTCCCTTTCTCTGATTTTTTTCTTGTGATTTATTTATTGAAGATATTGGGTCATTTGTCTTATAGAGCTTCCTATATTCTAGATTTTGCTGCTTCAATCCCAATGGTATTGTTTAACATGTTCCTCTGTCCTCTATATTTCCAATACACCAGGAGTTAAATTTAGAAATGTAATAAGAATCAGATTTAGGTTTTTGTTAAAAATGTTTTTCAGGTTATATTATATATTTCCTCTGCATCTCATTGCAAGGCTGCTCCTTTTTTGAAAATGTTAGGATTAATAGGTGAATTCGAATTCTGCCACATTGATCCATCTATTTTTAAGTTCCCCATCACCCTTATCATCTGATAGTTTTACAGAGTCATTGAGATGACTGCTTAAGTTCCTTATTTTTTGCAGTGGCAAGGCATTGATATTTTTAATCATTCCTTCTTCATTCTTTTCTGGAATCCTTCTACAAAGAAGAATTTTCCCTCATCAGCTATTTGGCTAAACTGAAGTACAGTGTATGCAGAAAAGACAGGATAAGTACTTGATTCTTTCTCTTTATACTAATTTTTGGAAAAATGAGTCCCCTGGTTCCATGATCAAAATATACCCATTGGTTTTTGTTTTGTTTGTTTTGGGATCATTATAATCTTATGAGTTTTAGCATATGATGTATTTCATTCCATTGCAGTTGTTATTCTCACTGATGTTCAAATTTCCCCATCTTGCTTAGGGCATTTTTCAAGATTTAATCTAAGTCCCTGATGTCTCTTGCCAATGAATGTCTTTTCTAGCTCAACTGATGGAGATGGGCTTCACCCAGTATTTTTTTGTCCAGATACCATATGAGTAGTCCTTTCTCTAACAACTGTGATTGAAAGTTCTCAATCTCGAACCACAGAAGGGAAGGCTAGAGAAAAAAATATCTAATCTTTTCATTCCTGTAGGTCACATCTTTTTCTGACCTGCCTTCTATTATAGTATCTGAACTTACAGGTAGGTTTCTTCAAGGTATCTGTGTCCATGTCAAAAATGCCTAGAATAAATTATCATATAATTTACAGAGCAGTTGAGTCTATTTCATCAGTCAGTATTTGGAAATATTGTATTAACTAACAAAAGTTTGGTGATGTATCACTCTGGCTCAATACTGGTACAATGGATAAGCCTAGAATCAGAGTTCTAGAAAAGCTTCTGGTCTAGTGAGCTTTACAAAATATGAGCTTCCTATTTCCACAGTGTCCAAAAGCTGTTGGCAAGTTTTTTGTTCCTTTCCTATTCGAGCGTAAGGCAAGGAAATGCTGTCATTTGGGGATTTTAAATGGGAAGAAGAAAATATCGTTTCTCAACATTTCTTCATAAAGAAGCAAGGTCATTCATAAAAAATTGGTTTCCCCAAAGATAATTTCTGGTACTGACTAGTAACTTTATGCTCTAGAAGTTTCTGGGAAATAAGTCAGTTTTATTTAGCAGTTATACTATTTCTATTCTCAGCTGAAGATTTACAATAAAATATTCATCATAAATGTATTCCTCTTCCTAGAAATAAATAACTGTGCCATGGATTTTGGATTGGAGAATGGTTTCCAAAGGTTCCCATTCTGCTTGAGAGAGGCATAATATTATAAGACAAGAGACATCCAGCTTCTTAATATTAAAATAACATAGTCTACTGATTAAAAGGAAAAATTTTCTTGAAAGCAGCCATTCTTGTCCTTTGCTTCTTTGGGTTAAGTAAAAATTAACTTCTCTGAAAAATATAAGTTATTGGAATAATCTAAGGATCTTCTGATGTCTACAGGATGAATAGTAATTGTCTCAGGGAAAGAATGCTTCTCAAAGATGAGAACAGTTGAGATGAAAGTCAGAAATCTGAAGGAAATTAATTGGAAAGGAGCCCTGATCATAGCTGTGTACTTTGGAAGACTTCTGAAAGAGAGGTCTGCTATAAGTTCTGTTTTTGAAGTCATTACAAAAGTGAGAAATTGTGAATACCTTATTGACTCATTTTATGCTGGAGAGTGAGAGAATCAAATTAGAATCATCTTGAGTGTCTGAGCTTCAAGACTAAACAGTACATAATTGAAAGTGCTGAGCTAGAAGCAAAAGGGAATGAGTGTGTCTGTGGAATGTCAACTTGGCAGCCATGCCCTGAAGGAGCTTTGAGGTGAATAGAGTCTTTAATGTTTAAAGAAAGAGAGCTTTAAGAATCAGGTTCTAGGGGCACTTGGGTGGCTCCATCAGTTGAGCATCTTTTTTTTTTTTTTTTTTTTTTTTTTACATTTCAGCTCAGGTCTTAGAGTCATGAGTTTTAGCCCCAAGTGGGGCTCCATACTGGGCATGGAGCCTACTTGAAAAAAATAATAAAATAAGACCAGGTTCTAAGGTGTGTGTGTGTGTGTGTGTGTGTGTGTGTGTGTGTGTGTTTGTGTGCGTGGTGAGAGAGGGCTGATAAAGGGAGAACAAGACCAAGACTTTAAGGGAAAATGTGTAAGGTAAACCTCAGAAGAAAAGGATCTCAGACAGGATTAGGAATTTTGTTACCTCAAATAGAAAGTGGCCCTAGGAACAATTTCCAACAGCTCTGCATATTTCTACTGTATTAAATATAGATAGATAAGCCACTTACTGGATACCTGGGCTCAGAGATTATGGAGAGAGAAGAGGAGAGGTTATTATTTCCCATGGATTTAGATTAGCCCAGATATTTTCTCTTTTACAGATGGAGTCTTTTTGAATGTCATTAGATATTAAAATTTGGGGCCGCCTGGGTGGCTCAGTCAGTTAAGCGGCTGCCTTTGGCTCAGGTCATGATCTCAGAGTCCTGGGATCAATCAAGCGCCACATTAGGCTTCCTGCTTAGCAGGGAGTCTGCTTCTCCCTCTCACTCTGCCCCTCCCCTGCTTTGTGCTCTCTCTCGATCACTCTCTTAAATAAATAAATAAAATCTTTTTAAAAAGAAAATTAAATTTTGCAGAATTCCAACTAGTAAATGTGGAAGGAAAAACAGAATGAGAAAAATCACCATTTGTCATCACACCGGTAATAAATATTTCACAGGTAAGAATCCTAAAATGATTGCTTACTTTAGTTGTGATGAAAAACAGAGTAGTTAAATAGTTTCAAAGTATTCCCTCACAAAATACTTAATTGCGAAAAGGAAAATAGTAAGTTTGCCAAGGAGAAACCTGAAAGATAGCACCTGACTAAATGGAGAACATCATCAGTGACAGAGTGGAGTGAGCATCAGTGCTTCCTGACGTGAGGCTGGAGGAGAACTCAGCATCTCTCATGTCAGACCTGCCAAAATGCACAACCTGAATAAGACTGTGATGAAATGTCCAATAAAACCAAGCTGAGGAACATTCTATAAATGACTGGCCTGTTCTCCTCAAAAAATGGCCATGTCACAAAAGTCAGTGTGACTGCAGGATGCTTTCAGGTTAAAGCAGACCAATGACACCTGAAAACTAAATGCTGTTTTATGCTGTGGATTTTTTTCTTTAGGATATTCTTCTAGGGGATATTCATTGAAACAACTTGTGAAATTTGAGAAAAGGTGTTTTATAAAAAGCCAGTTCTGTGGCTTTTATGCCAGTCATTTAATCTCCCTGACCCTCCATTTCTGCACTAAAATATAGAATAACATCTCACTTGTAAATACGCATTTAACCTAATTAGTCTTTTGCCATATTAATGTTCAAAACAGCATACCCTGGGCATTTCTAAGTCTTTTAGGAAAGCATCTAAGTCCTCACTAATCAATTCCTTATTAGGACATCAGAGGATTCCAGTTAAGATGGAAGGCTATACTTATTTTTTAAAAGGATCATGGCATGAAAATATTAAGCAATTAGAAATTTCCAGAATATGCCTAATAAAATAAATCTTTTCTTATAAAACCAAGAAGTAGTTAGGCTGGAATTTTGGCACATACTCTAGAAGCTTACTTCCAGTTGCTTTGTAAATAAGTATTAGTTCACCATCCTATACTTGACATTTCAATAAATATTTGTTTAATGAATAAGCTACTTAAAAAGTGCTTTACAAAATTTAATTATAAAGTATGTTTATATCATGAAGCTGTAGGAATAAGGCAATCCAAGACATTTCTTACCCATTGATTTAACAAAAACACAACCAATACCTTTTGCTGAGCCCTAAATATGTGCCAGACACTCTGCAAGGCATTTTATGTAACTCATTTTACTTTAGGGGCCTTATTATATACACTTGACAGATTAAAAAAAACAAAAAACAAACCTGAGGTTCACAAAATGTAAATAATTCACTCATAGCCAATGAATGGGAGAGCTCAGTTTTTAATCTAGTCCCATGTAACTCCAGAATTCATGTTTTTCCTACTGCACTGCTCCTTCACTATGGAAAGCTCAATGAGATTCTAGGCAACTAAGAACTTCACGTGATTATGTGCTCCAACTTCAAGGAGTTTAGTAATGCAAAAAGTCAGTTGGTAGGTATAGCTAGGGAAGACAAATGCCATTTTGTGGTCTGGCCTGGCTAGGACACAATCAGTATTGGCCAGAGCTTGTAAGGATTCAAAGAAAGAGGTCATTTTATTTTTTTTTTTTATTTTTTTTTTATTTTTTTTTTATTATTTATTATAGTCACAGAGAGAGAGAGAGAGAGAGAGAGAGAGAGAGAGAGGCAGAGACATAGGCAGAGGGAGAAGCAGACTCCATGCACCGGGAGCCCGACGTGGGATTCGATCCTGGGTCTCCAGGATCGCACCCTGGGCCAAAGGCAGGCGCCAAACCGCTGCGCCACCCAGGGATCCCGGTCATTTTATATGCTGTATTTATTACAAAAGGAAAGTTAAAGAGAAAATGTATTGTATATTTTCTTTTATACTATTGTCATTGTATATCAGGTACAAATGTCTCATAGGACCTTAGGAAAAAGAAGGTAGATTGAGGGGGAAAGGAGCTTCCACCTGGATCAAGGCTGAAGGTAATTCCTTTCTGGCCCCAAGGTGACTGGCAGATGTCCATTTTCTTCAAGCTAAGCTTTTTAAACCTGAAGGCATTTAAAAAAATATTTTATTTATTTATTCATGAGAGACACACAGAGAGAGGCAGAGACATAGGCAGAGGGAGAAGCAGGCTCCATGAAGGAAGCCCGATGTGAGACTGGATCCCAGGACTCCAGGATCACGCTCTGAGCCAACCGCTCAACCGCTCAACCGCTGAGCCATCCAGGTGTCCCCTGAAGGCATTTTTAAAGTTTCTCATTGTTTGACTGCATGATTTTACACAAATCTCAGTGTTCTTCAGATATTTTTGTGGGGGTGGGCATGATATAGTTCTCTCTTTCTCTCTCTCTCTCTTTTTGTCAAGATAAAATTCTTAAACATTGAAATTTACAAAGAGTCATTATGAGTGCCTTGGATGAACCCAGGGGTGAAGTGGGAGCTCTGATACACCATGCTTGGTGGAGTCAGCCATGACATGGAATCTGATACTTTTTTCCCTAAAACCGTGTAGATACTATAGATCCACAAAAGTACACGTGGACAAGACTGAGCATTAAGAGAATAAAATTGTCAAATTCAGCTAAGAAAATCAGAGCATAAGTCTTTTTTACACTGATCTTTCCCATGGTGGGGCTTAAAAGTCAATCACAGCTTTGAAATTCCCACTGGAGAAGAGAGTAATCAAATTATCTTGGAGTCGGGTGAAAAAGGGAGAGAGAGACAGGGAGATAAGCAGTCCAGTCACTTGATTCTCCACAACATGATGACTTTGTTAAAGGTCCCAGTCTCTACACAGGACAATTATTGTCCAGAAGAAGCAAGGGAACCAGAGCTGGCCAGAAACTCTATCTTAGGCAGATATTATTCATGGAGAAAGGAGACTGAAGAAAGCAAAAAAATTCAGAAAGGTAAAGGCTCCATATGGGTTAACCAAAAAGTCCTATAAACTAAGATTTGGAAGACAATAAGGTCCTGTGCTCCTGAAAGATAAGTTCAGATAAATGACTCCTTTTTACATGACCTTTCTTACTTTTACCAGGACTGGTACCATCAGTACAGAAAGCAGCCGGGTCTGGAGGGTTCAAGGTTCCCTGAAGAGGTCAGAAGTCTGGGCCAGCCAGCCCAGGGAGTGATAGCTTAAAGGGTACCCAGGTATAATGCTAAATAAAGTGAAACTGGGTTAAGTCTTAGAAAAGATTCTCCTTAATGGAAATGGATAGAAAAGGTATTTTAGAAGGCCTAAGTTTCTAAATGGTGCTTCTTGGAAATCTCTTCCTAGAAATGGGCAACTGAAAACCAGGTCCAAATACTACCCATGCCCCTCCATGATGGAGTCAATCTCCACATAAAAATGCTAGATCAAAAAGCTTTTAAAGGGCCTAGCAATATAGCCATCTATAGCCCTACTCGACAGAAAAGTCCAAGTTCACATTTATATAGAAGTAAACATTGATTCTCATGGGCTTTATGCCATTACAAGCAGGGAAACCTTTAATAAAACTACCAAATGAGATCATAGAAAAGGTGATTTATTAGGAAACAGCAGGAGGTAGTACGGGGCATCTTGCTGTTTTGTAGACGGCTAAAATGCCCCCTTCCCCAATATCAGATCCAAATCCCTTGAACCTGTGAATATTACCTTCTTTATCAAAGCCTTGGCAGATCTGATTAAGGATCCTGATATTGGAAATTACCCTGGGCTATCCAGGGGGCTCTAAGTGTGATCACAGACATCCCTACCAGAGGGAGGCAGAGGGATATTCGACACAAATGAAAGAGGATAAAGGAAAGTAACTATAGAGGCAGAGATTGGAATGATAAAGGCACATACTAAGAAATGCTGGCAGCTACCAGAAGCTTCAAAAGGCAAGGAAGGAATCCCCCCTTAGAGCCTCCAGAGGGAGAACAACCCTGCTGACACCTAGACTTCAGCCTAGTGAAAATGGAGTCCCAACTTTCTGTTGCATTAAGCCACCAGTTTGTGGCAATTTATTACAGCAGCCATAGGATACTAATACAAAGAGAAAAGATAAACCGCTCTCATGGAAATGGGAATTAGTTGTACCTGCTTTTTCAAAGAAAGCCAAAAGTTCTAAGAAAAAAGAAACATTCTGGTTATTCAAACCCTTTGGGCCAGGACCCATGAGCCAAATTCCAGTCTGAACAATGACTAGGTGAGTAAGTGACAACTGAATATTTCTACACATGGAAAATATGCACATAATTCAGTGAGCTGCAATTGCAAAACCAAAATTGCCAAAATGAAACACTGGTAAGAAATGTCCAAAATGACTACTGAGTCTAGTTGCCACGGAGCTTGCTACTGAAGACACCCTAAGAAATTGAGTGGGGGGACAAGGAGGGCAAATGTGATCATTCACAAAAACACTGATCCTTCTCTGCTTAGAAAATGAAAGGGCCCAAGTTTAATGATCCCATTTGCTCTCCATTAAGTTGTAATAAATTAATTTCTATCCTATGGGAAATGTGCTTGCAATTTCTTAAAATGTCAGGGTTACCTTGAGCAATAAACTTAGACTCCAGGAGAAGAGGTAACTGGACAAAATTCACAGCGTAGAATGCATTGTATTCTTTTCTAAGTGTGGTCCTGGAAAGCTGGGTTTGTTGTGTTGCAGTAACATTAACGAAGATGGATGGTCTTCCCTCCACAATGGCACAGTGGCTTAAATGCAGTTACTGGCTTTATGGAAAAGCAAAAAGGCCAGACATCCGAAACCTCAAAACCAGAACACTTTGCTTTTTAATGATTCCAAATGATCTAAACATTCACTGGAATGGAAATCACTCAATTAGCCCTGTGCTCTACTTGGAGTGCTTTATGGAATTCAAATCATACTTTGTTCACACATTCTTTTGAAATGAATGAGAAGTCTCAAAATTGTAAAAAGTTCTCATTTCATAAAATTTGATGATTCACCTTCTCTGTGTCTGCATGTGTTTATTTATTTAGGGTATAAGATTTTCAGCACAAATTTCATGATTTAGCTTTTCCCATTTAGGGAGATGGGATATGATGGTGAGAAACAAGAACGTTACTTCACGATCTTGGTAGGTTGATGTGGGATGGTTTAAAAAATAGTGAATTTATTCTGAGATAAGAAAATATTTTGAGCTATAACATAACAAATGCATTCCTACAATTATTTTGCCAGTGTATGATATTAAGCATGATGGAGTATCTAGGTTTCTCTCACAAGCTATAACCATCTAGAGTCAATGATTTAAATGGTCATTTTTCTTTATCCATCAAAAAAAGTAAGAAAAGGTATGGGTTATGTGCAAAATGATACAATGGCTTTGCCTCCCCACTGAGGGTGGTAGAGGGCTGGAAACAATTTCATCTTTTAAGGTAAAGGTGTGAAAGCAAACTCAACCATCAACTGCCTAAAACATTCTCCCAGTTGGACACTTAGGTCATTGTCTAACTGAAATTAGAAAAATCTGAATTTAGGAAAACTGGTGTAGAATGCCAAAAAGCATTCAAAGCCATTTGATTACATGAACATGGCTGAATAGTTCCAACTCCTTCTAAAATTGAACTTGATTCCTGCCTGAGTCATATCTCTTTTCACCAACCAGACTGAAGAGGGCTGATCAGAGCACGTAGTACATGCTCAAGAAATGTCTTCGTTAAGTAATTTTGGAGAAAAGGTTTTGATTATCTTCATCACCTCCAAAGTCTGCCTCCACCACTTCTTTTATGTCCCAAATTGTTCTGGAGCTGCTGGGTAGTAAATCCAAGCCCTAATGAAATGTCAACCAGGGTTCTATTCAGACAAGAGGCCATAAAATTGCAGATTTTAGGAAAAGATTTACATTCCATTTGCATATGAAAAAGGAGAGAGGATCTGGAAATGGGGAAGCTAGGAAAATAAATAATAAGTTTCTTTCTCTTCCCAAGTCACAAGTAAAACTGCATTTTTGAACACACAAGCTAACCACAATCGGAATGTCTTCAGATTAATGTCGGTTGTACTGAATTTATTGATGATACCCTGTTTTTTTTTCCAATATAAATGCACTGCCTAAAAAAAACAAAAAAAAAATAAATGCACTGCTTTAATCTTTTCTAATTTTATTTTGACAAGAAGCACATGTTATTTTCATACTCAGAGACACACACACACACGGAAACAGTCAGAGTTAGCACTTGGTTTCTAGCTTTACAGAGTTTTCTCAGCATACTCTTTCCTCTCCCCACATTATTGATGTGTTTTATGACTACTAAAGTGGAGGAGTAGTTAGGGTATTTCAATGACATTTATTCAGAGGCATTTAGTCAAACACATATTGCAAAATATATCCTGCAAAAGGTCACCACAGCAGCTGCTCTAGGGAAGAGTCTTTTCAGTGGGTCCTCCTTGCTCTGGCCGCTGGGATGGGATCTTTGGAGCCTCCTCGCCCCTAGCCCTGGGGCCTCATTCTGCCTCCCAGCCTATGTTCTGCTCAAGGTCGAAATGCTTCACCCGGGGCATGAGGACCCCACGTTTCATCAGCCCCCTGCTCTCATCATCACTAAGGGAAGTATGTTCCAGAACACCAGGGGCTTTTCCCCAAAGGGAAACAGTAATTGGGTTATGGGGTGGCAGGCAAATGTCATTCTCTTCTAATGACCTCATTTCCATTCATTAAATCACTGTAGCACATTAGGATAAATATGGCAGCCAATTCTGGTGTCCCAGAAAAATTGCTTTCTCCTGTGAAACCAGTCTTTTGGCTACTGGGAGAGGAAAGGAACCTCTCACATTTCTAAGAACAAAAAGATAGTACCAGCAGCCTTAGCTAGCATTTAGTTCATGCTGCATGGGGAGCAATGTGCTAGGTATTTTGCATCCATTATCCATGTTAATCCATACACAAGCTCCTAGGAGAAAGGAAAGCCTGGTAGATAGGAGCATGACTTGGCAGGGGAGGTCCTGGGTTCAAATCCAGATTCTGCTGCCCCTGAACTGTGTAGCTGTGGGCAGGTTGCTTAACTTCCCTGTGCTTTAGGTTCCCAGCCTGTGAGATGATGAGTAGCAAAGAAGAAAGTTTAGGACAGCACTTGGGACATGGTGAATGTTCAAAATGGCTTCAATTATCATTACTACTGTTTTCCTCATTTTACAGATGAGAAAACTGGGGCTTAAAAGACATGTAACTTGCTCTAACTCACAGAGCTAATCCAGGTCTGATTTTAGAGGCCAAGGGACTTGTCCTGAGCCACCAGCAGTCAGCAGGAGATCAAGGAGCAGCAACAGGGCTCCTGATTCCTAAGTGAGGTGTTGGCTTCACACTCACACCATAGGCATAGAGGAGAGTGTGGGCTACTGAGCTGAATATCTACAGACTCTAACTATATCTTAGATGATGCTTTAAGATACAGGACTTGTCACGTCCAGGAGTGTAATTTCATAAAAGGCCTGATATACAGTCTGATGCCTTGTGATAATAAAAGAAGCTTGCCTTTGTCCTCTGAGACAAAAGCACTAGGCTGGGCTGCTGGTATGGTGGCTGTTGGCCTTGGAAGAGAAAGGTCTTGTGTGTTGAGAAGAGCCATAAACCTGGTCCATTCGAGAAGGATGGACCTCCTTCCACACCACACCTGATTTGTGGCACTGCCCAGCCTGCGCTTTTAAACTAGCCTCCCCCACTATCTCCACAGGAAAGAACAACAGTTGGGCCCAAGGATCCTGATCCCAGACACCCCTTTGCAGGTCTCTTCCAGGCTGAGCTCCAACCTAACACCTCACTTGGCCCAGCCAATACCTGCCATTGCTAATACATTTTCTTGACACTTGCCTCCTGGTTCTTAAGGTGGAAGGAATAATGAGAAGAAAAATAAAATCTTAAGATAATTGGATTTTAATCACTCAAGACTTTTATTGCCTGCCCTAGAGCCTTATAACTAGATTGAGGTTTTAAAGATTTTATTTATTTATTTGAGACAGAGAGAGAGGGGGAAAAAAAAAGCAAGTATGAACACTGGAAGGATTAGAGAGGGGAGGGGAGTAGATTCCCCACTGAGCAGGGAACCTGATGCAGGACTCAATCCCAGGACTCTGGGATTGTGACCTGAGCTGAAGGCAGATGCTTCACCAACTGAGCCACCCAAGCACCCTAGTTTGGGGTCTTAATTCCTGTTTATAATTGTGTGGTATTATAGAAGTGGTTTGTTTTCAGAGGAAAATGTATTACAAAGAGTGTTCAGATTACCAGGCTAGCTCACTGTGGTAGATTGTTCCATGGTTCCAATTATTCAGGGCCTCCTGTCTGTGAGATGAGTGTCCTTCCCCACTCCACTGACAGCAGACTTGCTCACGTGACTTTCTTTAGTCAATGAGATGTGAGCATAAATGATACATGGCACATCTGAGCACAAACTCTAAGAGTCATCATGTGGTTCTAACCTCAATTCTTTTTCCTCTGCTGCAAAAACAGCCAGTACCCAAGAGAGGGGCTGCCCTTTGACCTTGGGTCCTGGAATGAAGGCAAGATATAGAGCAGACCCATAGCCTCTCCACAGCCCATATACAGTATAAGTGAAAAATCAACTTTTGTTATCTTAAGCCATTGAAGTTTGGGAGTTGTTGGTAACTGCAGCATAAACTAGTAGATCTTGGCTACCATATTCACTAAAGCTTAGTTAGATCATATTCATCTAAAATATTATATGTTTGCAGTGGAAACTAATCCTTGAAATGATCACCATCTAAAAAAAAAGTGGGGTTTTGTTTGTTTTGTTTTGTTTTTTAAAGAACTAGGGTCAGAGCCAAGGCATCTTTATAGAGCTGATATTCTTGTCATTATTCAAAATGCACACTGACTCTGGACAGGTTTTGATGCCCTTGGGCGCACTAAACTTCTCACAGAAAACAGTTTTCATCCTAATTTATTTTTTCTTCCTTCCAGAGTGCATCTGTAAACTAGAGAATTCATACTTCCTCTTTTCAGTGCTACATTCAGAGCTTTTGCTAGCCTCATGATCCGGTCCCTTAAAGGCATCACAGACAAAGGCAATTAATTGCAAGGCAAAAGCCAAATTCAGCTTTGCTACATCACATAGGAGAGAAATGGCTCAAAGGTTAAAGGCAGACATGTGGTTCACTCTTGCTATTTCTTCTAAACTTGACTTTGGAATGTTTTTTATTCCTTAAAATGTAAAGCCGCAGCCAAATCATCAATCAAATCCATGTACACACTGTTTAAGAATGGAAAGAGAAGGCTGAATGGCAAGCAAGAATTAGAATTAATTAGAATTAGAACTAAGAATTTTTGAATATGATCCCAAAAAGATCATTTGGGAACACAGACTTTTTAGAAAAATGAAATCACATGTAAGCAAACAAACCCAGCCAGTCACATTCCTAGGATGCAAAAGAAAAAAAAATAAATCAAAAGCCTTGAAGGCTTATCCATTTAAATAAAAAGATATGTGGATGGTGGTGGTGGTGGTAAAACGTTGGTGAAGTCTAAAACAGATGGTTCTGGATACACATTAAATACACACACATACAGAGTTATGTATATATATACATAACTATACTATGCTAAATAATGTATATAACTTTACATATTAAATCTAAATGTACCCAGACATATCCTGCAGGATTTACTCCTGCACCTTGGCTTCGGGTTTCCTTTTATTTTTTTAAATTTTTTGTTTTTAATATTTTTATTTAAATTCAACTTGCCAACATATAGTATAACACTCAGTGCTCATCCCATCAAGTGTTCACCCAGTTACCCCATCCCTTACCCTCCTCCTCTTCTGCAACCCTTTGTTTCCCAGAGTTAGGAGTCTCTCATGGTTTGTCTCCCTCTTTAATTTTTCCCCACTCAGTTTCCCTTCTTTCCTTATAATGTGGGTTTCCTTTTAAATCTGTCTTCATGATAAAAGGATTCCTTTTCACTTATTAGACCCAGAGTTCGAATTTGCTTAGAGTTTTCTGACAATTGTGTCATCCTGTGCTCACTGCAAAGTGTCTGGTTTGAAAACCAGCACAGCTGAAATGAGTCATTGCCTGGGCAAAGGGGCACGTCAGCTGGGCTTAGCAGGATGAGGACAAGTGAGGGGCCGCCCTGCAGGGCCACCCAGCCCTGCCCACGGATGTCAGGACTCACCAGATTCTGTGTGAACACGGAAACATCCTCTGTGCTGTTATCAGAATTTACTCGCACCAACCTCCCCAGTCTAGGGGCACTTATAACCGTAAAAGTTACAGTTCTGTTTCCTTTGCTGTCTGCGTCATTGGTCACAGCTCTCAGGTCACCAGATGAAAGGGGTTTCGTGGAACCTAAATGAAGATTAAAATGCACTTAAGTATGAAGCATATGAAGGCTGCCAGTTAACAAAATGTTCTTATAGACCCTTGAAAATTCTGGAAGACACATGATTACATTTGGGGACTGGCTAGCTCTAACTCGAAATTGTGCTGGGAGGGGCTGGTGATCCCCAAGGCATCTATTTAAGGATGTGATTTGCTCCTGGAGCTGGAGATGAAGGAGGAAAATCAGATAAGATGGGTTCCTCAGTCCCTGCCCAGTCCTGGATGGCCCACTGATCCCCAGAGAAAAGAGGCAACGCCAGCGTGTGTGGCACTGGACTTGGCTCAGAGTGCAGGAAGGGGAACTGGCTGTGTGCCCTGAAAGAGCAGGGGACAGTGCCCCACCCTGGGAGGACGGACGCACCCTGACCTGATGTAGCTGCAGGTGCTCCATGGAGTGCCCATCTGTGGGCATCTGGGGGAGACTGTGGCTCTTGAGCAAGCATGAAACATCTCCAGGGGACCCCAGATAGGCAGGTCACAAGGACATTGTGGGGAGGGAAGGGGTTGCGCAAATGCCAAGGAAGGAAGAACCAGGAACACATGAGTCTGTGTGCTAATGCCACCAAATGTGGCAACGAAAAGCTAGAGAGGGTTGGGGACATATGGGTTAGAGCAGTGGTTCTCAACTGCTCTGTGGTGAAAGATCAGTGTTTTCCCCTCCCCCAATCCCCTGCAGATTGCGAATATTATAAAATACAATAACATGTCACAGCCCTCTTTCAGCTTCTGGAGCTGGGGGCCCAGGATCCAAGGTCACCTGGGGAGGCAAAGGGGAATTATTCTGTACCCTCAGCCAGTGTTACATAAAGTCAAAACTAACACCCATTCTTTGTTACCTGCCAACGTAGGGCTCCCTCATCCTGTCAGGTGAATCGTGTTTTTATGTATGCACTCTTTGGACATCCAAACTTCTTTATCTTCAGCTTTTTTTAGACCTTGTCCCCACTATGCCTTCTTATTTCCTTCTTATAAAGGACTCTAACTTCTCACTTATTCCTCCCTGTCCAGGGCTACCTTTGGCAGGTAGGGGATGGGAGGGACTCTTTCTTTAGAATAATATAATTTAGGGAACCCTGAGTGGCTCAGCAGTTTAGCTCCTGCCTTTGGCCCGGGGTGTGATCCTGGGGTCCCGGGATCGAGTCCTACATTGGGCTCCCTGCATAGAGCCTGCTCCCTCTGACTGTGTCTCTGCTTCCCTCTCTCTCTGTGTGTCTTTCATGAATAAATAAATAAAATCTTTTTTAAAAAATAGAATAATATCATTTAATTTGTCCTAGCCTTTTGGGGGAGAGGACTGACCAGAGATGTTCCAGGCCAAAGGTGCTTTTTTTTCTCAGTCAGGGTACATCAACCCCTCATTCCCTTGTCCAGCTATCTAACCTAGGAGGGTTTCTAGGGTTTAATTCCTATTCATCAGTCATCTGGGCATGCTCAGTCAACAAGACTAGCTGGTTCCAAGCTGTAGCTGCCTGATGAGTATCTTTTATCGTTTAGGCCAATTCACAGAAAGCCAAACATCATTTCCCCCCCAACCCACTTCATTTTATCCAAGCATTTATAGTTTCATCACTAAGCTCCAGGCACTTAATTTAGGAAGGGTTTCTCTAAGGTGCCACCTAACTGTATATCCATAAAATAACCATCCTACAAGGAGTGTGGTAATAAAAGGGCTCATAACCATATCTGTTTGGCAAGCCCTCACTCCATATGCACCTCTTAGAGATTTGAAAAGCAAATCAGCATGTTAAAGACTCTAAGTCCTGGAGTAAAGAAATCTACTTCATTCTTCTTTTAAATACAGCATTTCTCAAACATACTTATATCCTATTATGTTTGTTTCATGAAAAACAACCACCTCCATGACAGCAAGAGTTTCAGGGTCACTAGCATAGGAGGCCTTGCTCATTTCTTCAATGGACATTATCAAGTGTTGGTCGGTGACAAGTCCTAATGAGGAGTAGAGATACACTAGGAAACAGCACAGTCTTGCCATTCCTTTTGGATATCATGATAATCCTAACAAATGCAGATTTGTTTCCTCACTAAGAAGGGATAGGCAAGTCTCAGAGATGTTAAACAATTTGCCTAATGGTCAAATGTAGGTCTTCCTGACTCCTAAATTGTATTTTTAAAGTTGACACTACATTGTCTATACCATACTACTTTAAGCTCAGGGCTAGAAGGATAACTGAGCTAGGAAACGTGATGAATCATTCAACCAATCTAATAGATTTTCCTCTCCACCTGCTGAACATGCTGCCAAACCTCTTCCCTGGTCTTTACCACTGTAGCCATACTGTACTATCTGGTATGCTCACCCCTCTTTGTCACCATTATTGAATTGCTATTGGTTCTGCAAGGACAGCTCAGGACCTGCCTGGCCAACAAGCTCTTGTTGACTGTTGCAGTCTATGGGAAACTATGCCCCCCCTCCCCCGAACTTGTGTGGCTCACCCAGTCTATACCACTCACTGGATCCTTAGCATATGTTTTGCATGGTTAGTGTACTCTTGAGGATAAGTCTCTTGTTTCCCCAATTAGTAAGCCTTTAAGTTTTTCCTTAAGCATCGACAATCTTTACTCACAGGTCTTATCTCCCACTAAGTCTTAACAGTATTCAAATCAGTGTTGCAAGACTAGCCAACTAAAAGGTTTTATAAATCTCTGCTCTAAACTCTAACAACACACTGTGATTTCCTTCTGCTTTCTTGTCTCCCTCAATTCCCACCGCAAAGGACAGATGGCCCATCAGTGAGATGTGATTCCCTCTATAGCATGCCCAAACCCCAAGGGGATTGAAGTGACACAGTCGGCTCTGAATACCCTTCACTGATCAGCTACTGTGTAAGCTTATATTCTAGACTAGCTTGTCTCTCAAGGTCAACCCCTCCTCAACATTTTTTGTAAAAGAGCCAAGTACCATTTGGATATGCAGGAGAACTAGGTCCTAAGGCCACAATATGTTCTAACTTGTCACAACTAAAGATAAATAAACCCATCTGATGGTAGCATTCAAGGTGAAAAACTGGTTATAAAATTTCCTGGGGAATAAATTTTGCAGGAAGAAGTAGAATGAATGTGTGTGTATCTGTGTGCACATATGTGTGTATGTGCATTTATGGATACATATATACACACACAATAACAAAATGAAAATATACATTGAGTAGACATTATTTTCCTAGTTCACACACAAAAAGAGTTCATTTAGAACTGCAGTCCTTCCTACTTTAAAATAACTTGAGTTAAAAAATGACTTTCAGGTTTGGCAGGGCACAGAAGCTCTGGTTAACCTTAAAATATCCACCCGTTAAGTATTCTTCTAAGTATTTTGGCTCACCCTACAAATTCTTCCAGGTCTCAAGTCAGGGCCACTTTTTAAGACTAAGTCCACGAGGAAGGCAAAACAGCCCGGCCAAAGTCTGCCAGGCTGGTGGAAAAAGTCCAACTGGTATGGGATCAGTGTGAGTAAAAACAAAAGTTGACTGATGCCGGGTTGCAATATTCTCCTACTCCAAGAGAGTGAAAAACACACAAAATTTCTACACCATCATTGCTGTTTATTAAACTGCTATGCATATTTTCCTGGTTGTATATATCAATCCATCAATAATATCAAGGAGACAAAATAAAGATGATGGCTGCATTGTCAGAGAACTGGTATTCTAGAATTGAGACAGCCCTGGAACACAGGCATGTCCATAAAGGAGAGAACTGCTGTGATTCCAGCACAAGATTTGAGGTCGGAGTTGGAGTTGGCACTTGGTCTTGGGGCTTATGATTCCTGTTAGTTATATGACTCTGAAACTGTCTGAGCCCGTGTTTTCTATCAACGTTGCATCATGCCAAATAGGGATGATGCAGTTTACTTTAATATACATTATTTCATTTAAATCCTTAAAACAATCCAATGCAGTAAATGAAAATGTAAAACACAATAAAAACACAGTTATTAATAGTATCTGGATGTCCATTCTATAACAGGAATAGATTTCCTGCTATTATGGTTCTATAAAATCTATTGTTCTATAAAAAGCAATACGGTTTCCCTGATATTTCAGAACAAATAGATCACTGGAGTGTGCAAGAGCCACAGTAGCTGACAGCTGACACCTGGAGTCAGACTCTGTGCCCCCCTTCCCTCTCAGCCAAAGTACCGCCTAATAGATGAGGGAGGCAGAGGTCACTCAGAGCCTACTCCCCGCAGGACCTGTCATGATGGGGAGGGGACGGTCCTGAGGGAAAATGGAGAGTGGGGCATCTGTTATCATCCCCCCACAACTTCACACAGCAGCAGGGACCAACATCCTCCAGTGGCTACTGTAGAAGCCAGCTGAGCAAGGCTCACTTGTGTCCTTGGAGAGAGGAGGAGATGTGGTCATCAGAATCACACCCACATCGGGGACTTCTGATGCAGAACAGAGTGGGGCCCCCACCACTTGGGACATTAGGATAAGAAAAACATCAAGGACAACTGGACCGAACGACCCATAAGGTCCATTCCAACTCTAAAATCTGTGATTCTGCAGTAGTCATTTCTATACCCACCCAAGGGATATTTTATCAACCCTAACAGCCACATAATGGAAATGTACATGAAAATTTATCTTCCGGGGCACCTGGGTTGCTCAGTCAGTTCAGTGTCTGCCTTCAGCTCAGGTCATAATCTTAGGGTCCTGGGATCGAGCCCCACATCAGGCTCCCTACCCATTGGGAGCCTCTGCGTCCCATTCTCTCTCTGCCTCTGCCTCTGCCCCTCCTCCTGCTCATGCTCTCTCTCTCTCTGTCAAATAAATAAAATCTTAAAAAAAGAAAAGAAAAGAAAAGAAAAGTAAAGAAAAGAAAAGAAAAGTAAAGAAAAGAAAAGAAAAGAAAAGAAAAGAAAAGAAAAGAAAAGAAAAGAAAAGAAAAGAAAAGAAAATCCATCTTCCTTCCTACTGGCCAGAAACTGGAGCTGGAAATAAGTCACAGCCTGGGGATGGAGGCCAACATGGAAACCAAGAATAACAGACCTCAGGTGCTAGTTAGGGGGAAGCTTGGAAAAAGGAGCCCTCGCTTTGTGTGAGGATAACACGCAAGTTCTGGTGCAGGATTCTCAGAGCCAGTGGGGCCAGGTCAGGATGGGTGGAGTGCATTTTGGTAGGGAAAAGGAACCGCACACTTGGGACTGGGTCCAAATACTAAACAGAGGGCTATGAAAACTATATATTTTGCATAGTTCCACAAAGGTGACAAGAGAATTTGGGCCATTTTCATATATTTTTCTTGCTAAACTAATATTCAGTAAAAGAGATGCCAGAAACACAAAACTTCTAAGCTGTAGTGGCTATAACTCCCCTTCAATCTAACACAACTGTCAAGAATTACTAAACCAAAGTTTAGCCAGAATAGATGGAAAGTATTTTATCTTTTGCAGCAACCAGATTTACTCTGATTTTAAGAACATTTTTTTCCAGTAGATTACTACATTTTTCAGATTACTAGGGTGTAGCAGTTTGCTTATTTTTAAACACTAAATGGCACCCTCGTTGCCTTAAAGAAATCGATAGAAACATCACAGTTATTCCCAGAGACAAATTATGGAATATAAAAAGATTTTGGAGTAGAAGAATCTGGGTTAATGTATCTTTAATTGGATTTTAATAAGATTTCTTTTCTTGAACTCAAGTGCTTAAGGCAACTAAGAATGGCAACATTTCTCCTAAAAAAACAAAAACCAGAAAACAACAACAACAAAAAAACTATGTTTCTGTTAAAGTTACAGTGACTTTTCTCTAGGTCTACCTTAGAAGTATGTGAGCTTTATCCACCATTTACCGATCATACAGCCAAATGACATCATCTCTCTAAACCACAAATCCTGCCAGCTTCCTGTAAATATATCACCTCCCTCACATACGTATAACTAATAAAAGACTAGTACCATGCCCAGTCCCATGGATCTCAATCCTGGCTGTATTTCAGAACCACCTGGAACTTAAAAAAAATATAATGATGGCCAGCCCCTATTGCAGAGGCTCGCGTTCAACTGCGGTAAGGTGAGGCTCAGACATGGCTATTTTTAGAAGCTTCCTGGTTGCGAGTAACTGGCCTGAGTGACCACAGAATAACCATAACTCATTAAATTATTACTATCTCTCTCCATCTATGTTTTACTGGTAATGCATATCAAGTAAACAAGTCACTGTGTAAAGACCCTTTTTTTTTTTCTAAACTGTAACATAAATTTTATTATTTTCTGTTTGGTCTACCTCAGTACATTTTTTTTTTTCTAAATAACAAGCTTAAATGTTTGTCATTCTTTTTTATTACCTCTGCCATTGGGTAAATTTTTCCCTATCCCTGCAAGGAGGGTATTGAGCCAGCAATGCTCACTTTGATTTTTCCATCTCAGCCAAGCTGAGATTCTTGGTAACCAACAGTCCAGAGGCTTCAAGGTTCTAAGGGCCAGCACTCAGTGAAATCCCTCACAGCCCCTGATGCACAGGGTTTTTATATTCAGAAAAAGAAATTCCAAGATCTAGACGATCATTGCAGAACCTGGCTCTCCTTGCTTCATCAAGGACCCTTGGAGAGAGTAGGGGAAAAGTGCACATGGATCATGGCTGCTTTGGGGACTCCTGTCCCATGGCTCTTTACCAGCACACCCTCTCTGGACGAACAAGGGAGGGAAAAGAGGCGGGTGGACAGAGCCAGCCTTGCTTTTGCTGAATTCCTGCAGAGAGGACTCTTTCTGGGACTTTGTAACTGTTGTTGGGATCACTCTATAGGAAACGATGATACTTTTTACCATGCAGGTAGAACTTTCTAAATAAATTGAAAACCACTTCTCCCCAAATGCAGTCAAGTTAAAATCTTACCTGGAAAGATGCTCAATCCTCGGTTTACTTCTAAGCTAAGAGTCAGGGCTTGAGCAGTGATGCTAAAAATTTGTCGTGGTGCAAAGTTCAAACCATCAGTAACCTGAAAATTAAAGCCTCCTGACATGGCTCCTTCAAAAGAAGAATTACACTCTGGTCACTTGGGGTGTTCTGCAGAAACCACCCACTTTTGCCCTCTCTCCCACCTACCTGATCCCCCTGCAGAGCAACACCTATCAACTGGAGAATGTGTTAATAGAGTCACTGAGCTCACCAAACCAAGCACCACCAGCATGTGAAGTTAAAAGAACATTAATAAAGGTCTAAAATGCATGCTCTTCCCCCCACCCTTTCCCCCTCCTCGTGACCTAATAAAAGAAAGCAAAGACATTACCTGCAAATTTTTTTTTAAAATCTTTTTAAACATATACATCACCTGCATTTTATTATTTTGGAATCAATTTACACCAGCAAATGTAACACATGCATGTTGTGTGTGTACACACACACAAACACAAACACGCACACATATACCATTTCTGAAATATTCATCGTGCTTACTTAATAATACCAAAAACCAAAACTAGGGGGAAGTTGGGGTGTCTTGTGGCTCAGTCAGTTAAGCATCTGCCTTCTGCTCAGGTCATGATCTCAGAATCCTGGGATTGAGCCCCACATCCTATTGGGCTCCCTGCTCAATGGGGAGTCTGCTTCTCCCTCTCCCCAAACCCCCCAATTCATGTTCTCTTTTTCTCTCTCAAATAAATAAATGAAATCTTAAAAAACAAAAACAAAAACAAAAACAGGAGGGAAGTAAATAACACTTAGCCCCTGCCTCCAAATAATTTCTAATTATTCACTGAACTCGAACTAGCTGTTTTCTGCTGAGGTGATAAAGAGTAGGGAAAAATCCAGGCCGGCTTTTGTTAAATTCCTGCTAGAAGAGAATTGTACTTTCACACTTCTGTCATAGGATTCGTGATATCAATAAAGTTATAAATTAACTTATGTGTGTAACAGAAATTGAGACAGGCCCCCTATCGATCCTGTTCCCAGGAGTACTTAACCAGTCTGACTCACAAAGCACCAGGCAAGCTCACAATGTAGAGAGCCTGATGTTCGCATTCCCATCGCCCTTTGAAAATGTTCAGCCAGCAGTAAATCTGGAGGCCCACAGGTCTTTGCATCATGTAATGGGTAGAAATGTCCTCTTTGTTGCCCTCAGGGACATGTGGCAAGAAACAAAGAAGGCAGGGTCAGACTTTGCAATTACGTACAAGTACTCCCTTAATAACACAATTTAATAAAAGACTGGTCGATGGCTTCACAGCCTCTCCAGTTTCTGTTATCTACACACGCCCAGAGTTCCGAGTCCTCACAAAAAAAGATTACAGACTTTAAAAAATTTTCCCGATGCACTCAAAAGTCATCGTTTTTTTAAAAAAGAGAGAAAGTAAATTCTGAGTCTGCCTAATTTCGAACAGGGTCCCACAATCGAATTTTGTCTGCTTGCTTGTTTTTACTAGAAATAGCACTTTGAAAGTTGTATTGAATGAAACATGAAATTAGGGAGAGAATGCTTTCTGCCACTAGCCACTTTCAACATTTCATGAATCCAGAAACAGTGGGGAAACTGAATCAAAAGGAATCCTATCAAAATACATCCTAGAATAAAAGCCTGGAAATGCCCACACCGTCACACTATGACCAAAGAGAAGAAAGGAGGGAAACATGAAAGTAGGGGAGACCTGTAGATTTTCTGTTGCACAACCTCAGATCTTTCTGACAATACTTTGCAAAGGGCAGCCTTCAATCACACAGACTCCCACATCTTGGCCTTATCAACCTACTTAGGTTGTTAGGTGAAAAATGAATTAGATTAACGGTAGAGCACTTTGCAAATATAAATGGTCAGGGAGACTAATTAAATGTAGGCCTTTGTTTGGGGCTGATGATGGACAGATGCAGCAAGGAGAACCAGCTGGTCTCAGCAACAGCCTCATCTGCGGTGGGGCTCCAGACACTCTAAGAGCCATTACTGCCTCCACAGCCATTTAGAAAATGTAATCGATTGACTCTCAAAGAGCTTGTCTTTAACTCTCTTTCCTGCCTTTTTTAGGTGAAATTATTTTCTCTACCAGCCAAAACTGAACATGGACCTGGTAGTTGACAAATAAATCCAGAGAGCTAATTTTCATTTTAGTCCCACAAATAATAAGTGTGCTTCTGTAACCTGCTTTATCCTTCAGTGGGGGGGGGGGGGGGGGCAGGGGCAGCCCATGGAGAAAGCCCAGCTTTAGGGTCAGCACAGCTTACATCGTTTTGAGCCTCAGTTTCTTCATCTCTAAAATGGAATCACTGCTTCACGTGGCTCAGAGGACTTCTGCAGAGTAAATGTGTGTAACAGAAATTGAGTCATGTGACTGCACCTCCCCTCGTGCCAGCATGTGCCTGAGCTAGGATTCCTTTTTCTTGCAAACTGCATCACTGTAGAAATCTGAAACTCTCCTTGGGGGGAGTCTTCAGAGCAGTTCTCTCCATTTTGAAAATAGGATAATCCTTCAAAAAATAAAAACCCTTCTAGGCCCTCATCTAATAATACTTGGATTGTTGATATCTAATAATCAAAACCACACATAATTGGAGGAAACTTCCTATTACTTCAGTACCTCTTTAAATCCTCTTTAAATGAATTGTGTTTTATTAATCAGCACATGTGTACACATTTAGAAAATGAGGACATACATCCGTGGAAAAGATCATCTAGTCTAGAAACAAGGCTTCGGTAGATATGTGGGTAGATTTAGTATCTCATTGCCATAAAATTAACCCTGCAAGTCCCCAGGCCACAGGTTTGGAATCACTAGCTGAGAGCATTCACATGGTGAATTATTTTCAAATTATTTGGGGATTCTTCACATCAACTGCAAAGATATCAGGAAATTACTAGATTTGAATTGAGAAGATTTTTTAATCTTCATTTTCTTTACTATATTTTCAAAGAAGTTAATACAAATGGCTGACCAGCTATGCCTGCTTGCTTTCCCCTCATGCCCCCTGGCACACACACCCTCCCATCCGCCCCTGCAGCCTGGGAATGGGTTCCTTCCCTTCTCTGTCCAGAGACAGGGGCAGCCCAGAAACAAAGCCAGACTAGATCACCCCTTCCTCAGGTTTACAGTAGCTCTTTGGCTTACTGATTAACAGAAGGGAAAAAAAAAGCCTTCTAATGACAGAGTCTCTTAGAATCACAGCTATATTCATTCATTTGTTTATTCATGCATTCATGTGTTTAATAAATATGCTTGTTTTGTTCACTCAAGTACCCCTAGCATCTGGAACATGACCTGGCACATAAAAGGTACTCAGAATTATTTCCTTCTTTCAACACATTTTTATTAAGCACCTACTTGTTCTCGTCACTCTTTGAGGTGCTGAGGATACCAGAGCAAACAAAACAAAGATCCTGCTCTTGTACAGTCTAGTATGGAAGACAGACAACAAATAAACAAAGCAATCCATACTACAGTGGTGGGAAGTCCATAAGGGATGCAGAGGGAGAGTGAAGAGATGCTGTTTTAATGAGTGGTCAGGAAAAGGCTCTCTGGAAACGTTACACTTGAGCATAGACTTACATGGCCATGTGAGTAAGCCATGTGCAAGTTATAGGTACTCTCAGATGTTTGCTATCATTAGCCTGACTACAACATGCCACTTAAAAAAAAATTACAGACCCCAGAAAGCTTTTTGATGGCTTGTGGTTTTCAAGTCAGCAACTACTAGTTTTGATGATCATGTTAACCTCTGAAACACATTTTAGTTTCTTGTTACTTTTCTCCATGACATACCAGTGTGTACAAATATGAGCTGGCCCTTGTTGATTTGAGCCTGGGTGAAGTTCTGGATGCTTTGGCCAGGAAAGGACTGGAGAGCCAAATGCCCGTTGCTGGGTGGAGTGACCCAGTAGGTGAGGTCCTGGGGGGAGGAGTCCTTATCTTCTGCACAGAGGTCACCTCTGGTAATCTCAGTGACAGAATTAGCCCACACCTTAAAAAAGGAGAGAAGCACAGATTTTGCAAAGACCAATTCCAATCATATCACATCAGCAAACCCGAGAGCTATGCTACTCTGGCCTCTTGCACAGAGATTTAGAACCTAAAGCAATTCACCAGAGTGTTTAAAACATGAGGATTCTTAATTCAAAACAGGCATAAAATTAAATACCAAATGAAATTCAGGGCATGCTGTAGTGTTTGTTTAATTTATGAGGTCCCAATAAGAAATAATGCTCATAATTATTTATTCAAAAGTAATTATTTAAAGTGCATTTTTAATAAAGTGTAATAACAATAAAAGCTGATGGTAACTAACCACCTTCTGTATGCCTGGCCCATGCTAAGCATGGAAGCATAAGAATAGACTCTACATGGCATATCAGATCATTGTAGAAACTACCTCAGGGGGTTGATTTAAGGATTTCTATTCACTGTTTTAAGAAGTGAATGATTTCATCACCTTTTAAGTATTTGAGGGAAAACACACATTGCACATTTTAAAAATTTTCCTTTATTTTACCAATCTTGCAGGAAAATACATATCTGGTGTCTATGGCCTTGCAAGGTCTGCTGTGCTGATAGCTCATCTGCAATTATTTCTGAGTAATAGTCTCTATTTTCCAATTACATTTAAAGATCTATTTACCTTGCCTAAATATCCTAGTTCCACAATTCATCATTTATTGAGCATCTACTATGTTCCAGGCAATGTTCTATGTGTTTGCAATCCATCAGTGAACAAAACAGAGTCCTATTCTCATGGAGCCTGCATTCCAGCAGGAGAGGATGAAGGAGTACAGGGAAGAAACAAAGGCATAATAAAGAAATGAACTATGTAGTCTGTTAGAAGGTTATGGGCACTAAAAGAATAAAGCTAAATAAGGGGCTCAGGAGTGGAAGAATGTAAATCAGAGGCTCATCTGGAGAAAAATCAGGAGGTGGTGAAGGAGGAGCCACGTGGATATCTGTGGAAAGAACATCCAGGGAGAGGGAACAGCAAGAAGAGCAGCAAGAAGTCAGTATGGCAGGAGCAGAGCAAGTAAGATAAGAAGGACAAGAAGATGAGTCAAAAACGTAATGAAAAGTCAAATTCTGCAGCATCTTCATGGCCAATGTAAGAACTTTGGCTTTTACTTAAGTGCAATGGGGAATCATCATAAAGCTTTAGGTGAGGAGGCTTGGTCTTAACAAAGCCCTGTGGCTTCTGTATCAAGAATAAACCATGGGAAGGCAGAGGTAGAAGCAGGAAGACCAGTTAGGAAGTGACTACAATAATCCTGGAGAGAGATGAAAGAAGAGAGTGGCTGGAAACTGTTGAGGTGGTAAGAAGTGGTCAAATTCTGGGTGAGGTGTGGAAGAAGGAAAGGAAAAAGATGACTCCATGGTTGGGACCTCAACACCTAAAAAGACAGAGTTACCATCGACTGAAATGAGGAGAGCTGCAGAGAGGGTGGATCTGAGAAGATCAGGAGTTCAGTTGTGAATGTGTTGAGCTGAAAATGCTTATTTAGACATCAAATCACATTTGATGGAATAAGGCTGTTTTCAGTTTCTATAGTCATGCAGTCACATGGTATTTCACTAACTAAAAATGGGTGGCATTATCACTACCTAAATTTTCACATTTCTATCTGTATTTATAAATGTCTTCCCTATAGAAACACCACACATATTTTTAAGCTTATGTCATTCTTTGCTCTCTGACTAGAGCCTTAACATCTATGCTTGTTACCAACTTGTTTAGAAATTCAGTCCTCAGTGATTTAATAGATATCTCTCCGGTCTAAGAGACTGTTTTCTTAGAAACATAGGGAGTTTATGAAATATCTTAATTCATGCTCACCCATTATCTAATAACTAAACAGAATTTGAGAAAGGAATATCGGAAAATACATTAAGATTCCTACATTTTCATATGAGGCATGATACACCACATTAGCAATGAAACCTTGGACACATTTCTTAATTTCCCTGAGCCTTAATTTCCTCATTAGTAAACTAGGAATGATAGAATTATTATGTATAATGAGTGATTTAACATATGTAAAGTACTTAGAACAAGCTTCACCTGGCATTAGTAGGAATTCAATAAATAATAGCTCTATGTTATCCATCTTCTTCATCAGATTTGGTTCTGAAGATAAATATGATTTTTTAAATATTACTTAAAAGTCATTTAGAGTATCATGATTACCATTATTGGAGCCATTCTGTAACATGTACTGTTAATTAACATGTTCATCTCACAGCATCTCTCCATAATTTGGAGTGAATTTCATGATTGTATTCTTGGTGAATGCTCCTATATTTTGGCTTTTGGAATATGGCCATTAATGATTTTTCAGCCCTAAACTCTAAGGACATCGGTTTTTTAATAGGTACCAGAAATGCTAATCAACCTAATGTTCAAATTATAAGGTTTTGGTTTTCAGTTAATCCATGGCAAGGTTACAGTGTTTCTAAAATATACAATTGGACTATTTAACACAATTCCAAGGCTTTGATTCTACTTTTTCACTTTTTACATTTTAAAATCTATCCATGTATCTCATTTTCCTTTCTTTAAGAACTCAAGCTGATTTGGAAATGTACTGCCATTCTCTTCTCGTGACTCGTAGATACTCATTTTTTCCAGTACCGTGCACACAAAAGCTGGATGAAGCATGTTTTCCACTGCAGCTACTCTTCCATGCAACTCTGCTTTTGCCCCCTCTTGCCTCTGGAATATACCATCTTTCAAACCAAGTGGAAAACCTGCCACTCAAAACAAGACCTTGTAACTTCAGGTCTTTATTTCCACTCAAACCAAATTTAGTTCAATGAACAGCCCTGCTGCTTTGGGGGAGAATTGATTTAGCGCCCAGTCATTGGTAACAGCAACTTCGGATAGATGGGGAAAAGAAAAACAAAGGTCCCAAACTTGAGTGCAGAATTAAAAGTAATCCAAAGCCCAAGAAATAAGGGTTTAAGGATTAGATATCTGAAAAAAAAAAAAAATAGCCCATTAATTGGAACACATTTTTACAAATTTGCCTTTAACTTAAACAGAAGGTCAATGGGATTTAGAAACCTAATTATAATCCAATAGAATCCTAACTATGCTTCTAATGTTTAAAAACCCAGACCTTTGTTTTGAGTCTCATATGAGGGATGTGAAATGTTTATAGTTACTATCCCACTATCTGTCCCTTCTGGGCCTTCTGTCAAAGACTCAGGCTCTGCTGCTTTAATTCTTCCACTGTCCCTAGCTCTTGAAGCTCTTTTTAGTGATGACAAGTGGTTATCAGAAATAAACAAATGATTCTATTTTTGGTATAAAAGACAACAACAAAACAAAATGCACAGTGTTGGAAGCCAAAGTCAAAAAACAGGAAAATGAAGCCCCCTTGTGGACACAAATACATTTGATCTGGTATGCACGAAAATTTCTGGTGATGCTTGAATACAAAAGTACTCAGTAGGATATATTTTAGAGTAAAATGCAAAGGATTCACCAGAGTTGATCTAACCCCAGTTTGTCATGACAGAAATGGTTTCCTGTGCCACTGAATGACTTTGGAGACCAGCCAGCCACAAGTTCTCTGGCTTAATGAAATGTTGTTCAAAGTACTTCAGCAGAAAGAAATATATTTGAAATGCTAGCATAGAATGGTTAGCATTCAGGTATCTGCCTTTGAACTCCTATCCAGAGTCTGAGATGCTATCAGCTGGTCTACCGTCTATGTTCCCAATTGCTTTTTCCCAAGTAGACTGAGATAATCTTTCTTGCCACTTGCTTGAAGCTCTGATGACAAGGAAAGAGAGTGGGTGGTCATATAGGATAATCTGAAGGTCTTGAGAAAATTCTGTTTGAAAAGTCAAAGACAGCATAGAATCTCAAGACTACGGTGGTTAATTTTATGTGTCAAGTTGACTAGGCCATGGGTACCCAGATATTTGGTTAAACATTATCCTGGGTATTCTTATGAGAATGTTTTTGGATAAGATTAATATTTAATTTTAATAAATTTAATATTTAAATCAGTTAACTGAGTAAAGGAGATTACTCTCTCTCACGTAGGTGAGCCCCATACATTAGTTGAAGGCCTAAGTAGAACAACAACAACAAAAAAACCCTGTTCCTCCTGCAAATAAAGAGAATTCTCTTCTGTCTGACTGCCTTTGAACTGGGACATCAGCTCTTCTTATTGATCTTCATATGGGAACTAAACCATTGGCTCTCGTGGGTCTCCAGCCTGCTGACTAACCCTATAGATCTTGGAACTTGCACACCTCCATAATCACATGAGCCAATTCCTCATAATAAATACATCTATCTATCTATCTATCTATCTATCTATCTATCTATCTCTTTACACACACACACACACACACACACACACACCAATCCACAACTCAAGCATGGTTTTGCGTTGAAGACAATGTTCAGAGAAATTTTGCTTAAGTTGGGCAATTTACAAACCTTGAACTCCGGTCTTCTACCTTTAATTTAAAACTTTTAAGGCAAAGAATGAGAGACTTACAAGATAAATAAATGAATAAACTCAGAAAGAGCCAGAGTCAAATGGCCACATCCACTGAAACTGGGAAGATGCACCCTCCTGGCCTGGACCCAGGCTCCCCAGGAAAGAAGGCAAGCATAAAGGAAATGGCCCTTCCCCCCCCCAGCAAATCTTCCTTTTTTTCTTGAGAGAAGCCCTCTGGAATCAAGGATAGTGGGGAGAGTATGTGGATCAACTACCTGAGCAAGCTCAAGGTTCTTGGCAGAGACTGTATTTCACTAATTTAAAGGGAAGACAGAGATAAAGGCCAGTATACACGTTTTTCCTCTCACAACTCAATGTTCTGAATATCTTAAGTTGACAGGAATATTTCAATATAATAAAGCTATTATTAAGCTGATGATGCATCTTATAATTAATGGCACCTCAGAAATGAAAGCCAAACCCACAATAGGGCTTCGATTCCTTTGCAGAAGGAAGCCTAAGAGTTTCCTACTTTATTCTCTGGTCTTCCGCTTCCTCAGCCAGCTCCAGATCTTCTCCTGTATCTGTCTGGAATTTGGGACCCTCCCCTGAATCTTTCTCATCGTGCAGTTTTGCACCATGCAGCAAAATGCCGAAATCCTCTGCTGAGGTTGTTGGGTGAATACATATGTGTCAATACAACTGCTGTGGACCTATTCCATGAAATCCACTTTAGCAAGAGCAAGAGGCACAACAGCTTTGGGTTTTTTTTCTTCCTAATAAAGACAGCCTCTGATCACATGGATGCAGAGTGGTCACATGGATGGATGCTGTCTCACCACCCACCACACTCTATGTCGTGTGGTGGGTGGTGAGACAGACTTTCTACACCTTCCCTTGGTGCTGCTCTGGGCCTCAGTGCTCCCATTTAATGAGCATATTAATAACAGCAGTTGCTTTGTAGGGTTGTGAAAATGATACCACTTCTGGAAGATGCTCAGGATAGTACTCCATAAGCACATAATAAACATAAACATTTATAACTATGCTGAATAATCATTGACGCCTCTGATCCCTCACTCTAGCCAGCAACCTAGTTCTCTGATCACTTTGCTGAGAATGAGCTCAGTAGATATGAACACAACAAGAACCTGTAGGCCTACAAATGTGACCACTTAGAACATCCCATTCCCAGAGAGTGACTGTAGAGTAAACTAAAGATAAAGCGATGAGTTCTGAAGGTATAAACACCACTGGTTTTTCACCTAAAATATAGAGGCTGAATAATGAACCAAGCTGTGAAATGACACAAAGCACTAAAAAGGCTATTCCTAAATCCAATTATTTTGAGCAAATAAGAACAGATTTTTTAAAACCCAGCATGTTTACATGTTTAACAACATAAAATTGTCTAGTTAGATTAGCCCCTGATGAGCTCTATTCATGTTCACCTCTTCCACATCACTTCTGATTACCTAATTTCCTCTGGACTTCTAAAGAATCTATTATTAACTATTTACTCTCACAAGTGGCATAAAGAAGGCAGAAGTTGTCAAATACATATGTGGGAAGATCTGTCTCTGCCAAATTTCAAAGTGAACATCTTCAGATGCCCATGTCTGGGCATACCTAATGAATGAGTTCCCTAGGGGCTTAAATGTGCAAGGGGCCAAGGATCCTTTTGGAAATGCAGCTGCACTAAAAGAAGAAAGAGCCAAGGCACACACCTGGTCTCTGAAAGATGAGCCACTATTGGGGGTCTTGACAGTTTATCTTTTCATTTGCTCATCCCTTCAACAAATATTTCTTGTTTACTATGTGTCCGTCATTGCTGGATAGTATGAAAAGAGGCATGAACAAGCCATCAGGTTCCTGTGCTGTCACTCTGTCTGTCCTCAGCCTGTCATTCAGCTTTCATGCAATCTCCTCATCTGTCCAATGAGGGAAATGGTAGCACATATCTCAGTGAATTATAAGCCCTTAGAGTGTTACTGGCACACAACGATAGCTAACAATTATTTTTTGAGCACTTACTATTTTAATAGCCATAATTTTATTCTCTGGGCCAGAACAACAAATTCATGCCCAACTCTTTAGGAGAAGGGACAGTAAGGAGTGATTTAAGACCAAGAAAGCCTGCTGAATGAAAACTTTGGGATACTTCAGCGTAAACTGGCACAAATGAGTTCACTAGCATTGACATTGGTAGTGCTGGTGTAGGAGGAAATGGTGCCATAAGAGCCAGAAGCAGAAGAACTTCTGTGCATCAAGCAGCAAACATTGCTTTAGGGCGCCAGATCAGGACAGAAGCCAAATGGTGGACACCATGTGACAGCCAAAACATATTTATCTATGAGTTCCTAAGACGCACCCCCAGGGGATTTTCAGAAAGAGTGAAGGGTGATGGAAGTTCCCAGATACAGCAAAAATACTGTCACATGATTGTATAGTGAGGTTTAAAAGAAAAAAAAAAAAAAACACTATTACTAGCATAGCCTTAGAGTTTTTCGGTAATCATGCTACCATTTATTGAATCCCAACCACATTTCAGGAACTGTGGGAGAGTTTTACATCATTTTATCTCTTACTACTCACAACTCTGTCTCTATTTTCCATCCTCTCGATGAGAGCACACTGAAGGATTAAATAACTTGCCCAAGGTCACACATTCAATACTGGGAAGCTGATTCTCCCTTCCCACCCTAACTAGAAAAGGCCATGCCTCCGGGAATATAGTGTGAATGACACCCACTCACGAAATATAACCCAACAGTAACTCATTGGGATTCATCATCTCCCAACAGTTATCCAACAGAATGCCCTGGTAACAACTAACATTTATTTAAAACCAGTAGGAATATGTTAACCATACATACATAATCATATGTCTTATTATTTAACATTAGAAATAATATAAAAGAAAATCAAATTGGTAGCCCTAATGTTATTATGATAAATCCAAAAGCACAGAGCACTTACCTGAAGGATTTTGTTCACTGTTATTACTGGAGCCTCATCATTTACCGATTCCACAGTTACAAAAAGAGTTTGGGGCAAGCTCTGTTTTCCAAGCTCTGAGCTATTTGCAAAGACGGTGAAATTGTCGAGAAGCTCCTCACTATCATCATGCACATAATAAATCAATTCATTTTCCACCTATAACCACCAGCAACAAAAATCACCAATTTACTGAAATGTGATTTTAAAACATGAATAAATTGTTATAATCCTAATTTTAATATCTCTCTAAAACACAGAAGCATGTATTTATCCTGTAAGGTTTGATTCTGACAATCAGAGTGGAAATTCTGATGGACGGGATAGTTTTTATGAAGTGATGCCCATCCTAGGAATAAGTTTAAGGAGAAATGGAGTGACACAGCACATAGGGCAGGAAAGAAACCACTGCACTGGTAATCAGGAGACCTGAGTCAAAGACTAACTCTAATACTAAAATGTGCTGTAGGTAAGTGATACAACCCAGCTGTTCTTCCAATGGAAGATTATCCACTAAAAGTTAGACTCTACTTGTTTATTTACAGTGACTAATTTTTGAAGCTGTGGATTACTTTGTTAGACAATTCAGAATGTTAGGTTTAGCTCTGAAGCTTCTACCCACTTGCTCAATTTCTGTTGTTTGGAGACATCTGGACCAGAGGAACTATGAAGTTTCTCCAGACTTATCTTTTCTGAACTAAGCATGCATTATTCCCTAATTGTTCTTTGTATGAGAGACTATATGCTATGTCCTAATCCTATTCCTCCTCCTTCAGAATGGAATAATTTTTTGGTGCACCTCATGACAGATGCTATCCATAACTACCATACATCTCCTGTAGACATAATGATATATGTCAAAACCAAATTTTCTATCAAGGGAGATTTCCCTTACTGTAATAACCCAAATGCAAACATTTACTTTTATCCCTGTTAGATTTCATTTTCTAATTTTTGTTCTGAAACGGTCATCAAGTGAATTAATTACTCCTCTTGGATTTGTAATAGCCACAAATTTTATCAGAATGCCTTTCATGTCTTTAAGGCTGTGATAGAAAATACTGAAGAGCACAGGATCATAATTAGAGACCAAGAGAATTTTAAAGCTAGAAGGGAACTTGGCTTCAGTGAGTCTGTGACCCAAACATAAAATGGCAGAGAACTTCCAAAGCCCAACAGGAGTAGCTGAACTTCTGAAAAAGCCTCTGGGGTTGTGTTTGTTTTGATAAAATACTGCCAAAAATTTTAACAGTTCAACTTTGCCGGTTCCTATGGTGCACTTCCTTTGAGCAAATACTTTTGATCTCTCAGAGGTGTTTCTGACAAGAGTTGAAAAGTTCACGAAGAGTCTCAAGGGAAAATTGTGGCCATTTGTACACAGGTGCTGAGAATTTCTTTGGAGTTCTGTGAGCAGAGGAATTTCAGACCATAGGCCTAACCACAAGTTCTGAAACATGCTGTTTTAAGCTACTTGAAAATAAATGCAGAAGATGGTATTGATAAAAAAAAATGAGGGAATTTGTGCCTAAAATGCCTTAGGAACATAGTATTTAATACAAATTGCCTCCTCAATATCTTTCCTGGAGAAATACATAATTTCTTCAAAGGAGTGGCACTCCCCCAAATTACATGCCTTTTAATATGCATTAATATCAAGGCAAAGAGAAGATTCGGTGGGAATTTGCCTGTTCCTAGACTTCTAACACTAGAAAAATGTCTGCTGACTTAAAATGAAAAGATGTAACAGATTTGTAGAAAATCTTGAAAGATTGAAAAGTACTCAGTCCCCTATCACCAATCATGTTCGAGGCACACTGTGTCATCCCTCTACCCACCTTCTCCCTCCTTCCTTGCTCCCCATCTCACTCAGGGTCAAAGGTGAAGTTGAAGTCCCTCCTGTGCTGGACGTCCCAAACCTCATGTACAGCTCTCCTCCCATAGCATGCAGTCCAGTCACACTAAACCCCTTGTTGCTCCCCACACAGCTGTTCACTTGCTCTTCTCTCTGCCTAAATGCTCTCCCTCCAGGTCTACGTGGCTCACCCATTCATTGCTTCCTCCAGGTGTCTGCTCAGAAGCTGCCTTCTCCATGGGACCTCCCCCAACCACTTGATTTGAAACTGAACACACACATACACATCACTGAAGGCCCCAGCCTTCCCAGCTCCCTTTCTTGCCTTATTTTTTCTCCATGGCACTAAATATTCACTCAACATGCCATTTATTTCACTTATTTTATCTGTTGCCTCTCTCTGCCTCCTTCTTTCTCCTACCTGGGTATCAGGGCACGGATTATTACTGGGTTTGTTCACCACTGTATCTCCAGTACCTAAAGCTGGCATGCCTGGCACATAATAGATACTCAAAAATTATTTGCTGAATGAATGAATGGCAAACATGGCCAAGGGCTCCTCAAGCCACTAAACACTAAGGTCACTAGTTGTTAGGGGTTAGTGCCACTTTACATGTAAACAATGATGTCTCAAAACCTGGAGACCTTAGAGTCATATAGGAAGAGAAAGTGTGAAGGGGTCATCTGGAAGAGCAGGGACACATGACCTTAACTGTGAATAAGGCTACACAATAACATGGATCCTTGAGGGAATACATATACTTGACATACAGATTTCAAGCAACCATTCTAAATGCACACTTCTCATAAAGCACAATCAATAATAAATTGAGCAAGACAGGACTAAAATTTAGTGCTCAGTCTCTTACCTAGCGTATCTGAGGTAAACAGTATTGAATTCAACTTGCCCCGGAGCAAGTAGTCACCTTGGATGGTTTGTCCCACCTTTCAGATGGAAGCCATGATGAAGAGATGCCTATAGGAAGTCACTAAAGGATCACCTTCCCTGAGTCCCCAGTAGAAAAGCACTGATTTCCAAGGTTGTTTCCTGCCCTCAGGATACTCTGCTTCTCCCAACAGCTCCCTAATGCCCCCTGGTTCAGTCTAACCCTCTCACATATAATTCAAGACTCTCCACAGTCTGGCCCTAGTTCTTACTATGGCTCCTGAGCCCACCTGCAAGTCTTGTGGGCTATTTCCCAGGCCCCAAACCCATTCACTTTAATGCCTTTATATCCTTGGTCATGCTGTTCCTTTGCTTGTGTTGCTTTTTTCTTTTATGTTTCTCCTCTGTTACCTCTCTGCTCTTTCTTTCCTCAAATCTTGCTTACACGTTATTCCCTCTGTGAGGTCTTCCCTATTCTCTTTAATTAGAGTCAGATGTGCCAACTCTGCACTTCTTAGCACCACTGTGAGAATGCTCTGTGAAGCAACAGAAAGGTGAACTAATATTAAAGCTTGTGTGCCTAATCCCCCCCCACCCCCACCCCCACCCCCGGCCCTGTTCACTTGCTCTTCTCTCTTGGCCCTTGCCCTAGGCCAAGATCTCCTGAGGGCAAGGAATATGGCTCCTTATCATGGCAACCTTGCACAGCAACTTGAACAGAAGAAGGGCTTAGCAAATCGATTCAAGTCCATTGATAAGATGAAATCCTTACAAGCAAAATAAAGCAGCCCACATAGGTTTACAGCTAACTGAACAAAGATACCCAGAGATGACAGGTGGTTGGTAATGGCTTCCAATCTGAAGAGCGCATATTCCTAGGAGCTTATAAAGGAAATGGTAGCAAGTTACTTTCAATACCTAGAAAGTAATGGAAATCATTCTTGTATTCATGATAAGAAAGCTAAGTCTCAAAATATTTCCAACCTAGCCCAAAGCAAAGAAATATGATAGCAGCCTAGAGCTGATTGGTTATCTTACACTGAACATTAGATTGGAAGTTGTATCCAGTGCTTGATTGTAGGGCCTGGGCCATTTAGCCATTGATATCACTATGTTTACAAGGAGAATGGCATCTGTTGATTGACTAATGGAATGAATAGATGAGTAAATCCACTAATGACTAAAGCGTGTCTGTGTTAAATATTAGGTGTAACATTCTGAGTGGGACAGTGAAGTGTGGAGCTCCTCTAGCAATGGGCAGCTAGGATGATGCAGAGGCTAGATATCCATGACGTGAGCAAAAGTGGGAGAACCTAGAGATGTTTAACCTAAAGAAGTTACAATCCAAGGGAACTTGATAACTTTTTCTTTCAAATATTTAAAGAGCTTTTAGAAAAGGAGGTATGACTTGTTCTGTGAACCAGGACTTTGGAGAAGTGTCTAAGTGGCAGACTTCAGGTCAACAGAAAGAACTTTCTAGCAGTTGAAGTATTTTAGAACTGGAAGTACCCATTGCATGAAGTAGTGAATTCTCTATCACTGAATATATTTAAGCAATGGCTAGGTGATCTCTTTATGGAATTACCATAAAAGGGGCTTCTAGCATCTATTAAAAGGTTAAACTAGATACCCTTTCAAGTCTCATCACTCCTCAGTCCATTAATGTAAATAATAAATTGCACTTTTCTTCTCTTATCCCACATACCCAAAAGTATTAACTGAGAATTAGTACCTGTTTCCTGGTAAACTTCATTAGCTTTACTCTTGGAAAATTAGAATTTTCAACATAACCATGTTTTGGTGGTTTGAGGAGAACAAATTCACAGTCAACTCCCTCAAAATATTTGTTTGGAATTTTGAGATAGTCCTCCAGAAGTGTTTTGGAACCACCTTCTTGGACTGTGAAATTTTGTACCTCCAGAGGAATCTGCTTAGGGACAATATCCACTAAGATTTCAATTCCATTCACAGCTTGGAAACCATTCACCACATCCAGTAAAAAACGGTCCTGTTGTTGGCCAGGAACTGTCTGAACATAAAAGATATCCCCATCATCAATATCCTGTTGTGTAAAAGTCAGAGGGGACTTTGCATCTCCACCCAAGCTGCCTTCTTCTGGTAAAGATTTCCGGAGGTATCCATGCATTGGCGGAATTCTGATGGTGAACATTGCCTCTGAAGGAATATTATCTTCGTGGACAGCCTTGAGTTCATACACACAGCACACAGACACAAAAAGAAGAACATGTCAACACTTGTAAGAGTCAAGACCCTTGATGAACCAAATTGTTCTCTATTAATGTCTACAAATGGCTTAAGCTACAATCAGGGTTGATTCAGAGTTTCAGCCAGGGTCTGTTCTGGTGACCATGTCAATATTTGCATTTAGCCTGGTGACCATGTCAATATTTGCATTTAGCCGCGGTTGCAAAGAAAAGTAAGGGTCAACAACACTTGAATAGCTACTAATGCGTTAACAAGGCATTATTCACAGCAGCAAGACACCCAGGACTCAGCAAGATGAAGTGAAAGAAACAAAATGGTATAAGAAGAAAGAATAAAAGATGGTTGAAGAAGCAGAAGCTGAATCACTAAAATTGCAAGACTTTAGAGGAAAGTTTTTCCTCTTCCATTTTAACTAGCTCAGTATTTCAATAATATATTTAATTTATTGATTCAGCAAAATCCATGTCAAAACTGTCATTGTAACTGATTTATAGTCACTGACCTACACATGCCCCCTTGTGGTGAAACATAAACTCTCCAAGATCCTAAAAAAGAATTGAGAAATATTGGTAAGCCCCGCATTTCCTTAGACAAACTCACTTAGTAAACTGCTCCTGATTTGAGTTAATTTCTTCTCAGTGTTATTGGCTGCATTCAGCAAACAAGTAAACTCCTTTGTAGTCCTGAGGGTAGATTCAGCATAGCCCATATTTGTGGCCAGTTGTCATAAATCACAGTTTACATACCCTGTACAGGATTACCCTAAAATGAACACTCTCTTCTAACTGTGATCAGCAAAGGTTTGCCTGCTGGAAGTTTCTAAGTAGGAGCCTCAGGAAACCAGGTAGCTTCTGGTGTAAGGTCTCCCCCCTGGCATTCCACTTGTCTGGGCCAATTTTATCCATTAAATTTAGGAAACAAAATGATGCCATATTCAGAGCTAAGGAAATTAAATGTGTAAGACAGCATTCTCTGCTGTTTTAGGGATCCTTTTTATGATTATGATTAAGTTGCTTTAAATTTTTATACCCTGCTTTATCACAACAAATGTAACTTAGATCAAATGAAATATTGACAGTATTTCTATAAAAATGATAAAAAAGTAAAGATCTCTTAATTTGCTATAATATGTGCATCATCTCCTCATTCCCAGTTCATCCTCCACTAAACAAACATACATACTTGTGTGCTGGGGTGTACTCGGCTTTAACATAAGGCTTAGTATTACTTATATTCCATTACCAACTATAGGGAAATTAGCAGTGTCGAAATCATGAAACCTTCCAGCTTTTCTTTTCAATGGCATTTTACATTTAGAAAAAAGTAATTCTCAATACCAAAGTAAAATCAACACAAAAATAGCTCTTAGATGCAGATTACTCCGGGAGGGAAAGAATACTTGGACAACTACCTACCTGGAGTCTTCCTCGACTCAGTTTTACTGGTTTTCCTTCTTCAACTACAAGGGTCTTGATGAGCAGAATTTGAGCGTGACGTTGGTGACTTTCTGAGTACACTTGTACGTAGACGCTCACTTCTACATAGATCTCTTTAACTTTCACTCTCAGGTTGAACATATCGGACTTGCCACTGCCATCATGCCTATAAATCACATGTCCTTGCTTCAGGTCATGCTGGGAAAATGTGTGGGACACTGAGTGGTTGACCAGCACTCTGCCATGCTTTGGGGGCTGCAGCATGTGGAATTCAATCTCATGGTCTGTTCTAACATCTTGGTTTGTGGTAACACTGAGGTTAGATGCTGTGAGGCTGCTGCCCTCTCCTCTTTGTACAACCAGGCCCGTGTTGTTGGCTATCTGGATGTAAGGGTCTGACACAGTGACCTCAAGAAGGGATGATGTGTAATGGACACCATCTGTCACAAACAGCACAAAGCGGGCGGAGTCGGCTCCCTTATGCCTGAAGAGCACTCGCCCTTCGCGCAGGTCATCTTGCCTGAACTGGTAGAGTTTCTGAGTGGGATCACTGGCTCTCACCAAGTCCCCATTTGGGATGCCCCGCCGGGTGTAGAGCAACTGCCCATCATCAAAATCTGAGTCTGGGTCATGGTAACAGAGATCTGCCAGGGTCAGTAGGCGCTGGCCATTCCTCACGACATGAAAGACCTTATCTACCACACGCACTGGTTTCTCATCATTCCTTAACTCTACAGAAATGGCAACTTTGATTTCTATAGATAAATGTTCTGTGTCAAGATGCCTGACCACTCCTTCCTGGCCTGGTCCTGCAGTGGAGGCCACAAGGAGGAATTCATCACACTGAGTCTCGGAGTCATCATGGACATACATCAGCCGCTCACCCTCTAAGTCTTGATCAGTGAACTCAGTGATACTGTCATGACTTCCCAGAGGATCTGAGAAGTTAACCAGTTTCAGTTTTCCATGTTGAGGACTCCTGGTGATTTTATATTGGAAGGTCCGATTGTCCAGTGTTTGAGCAAATAATTCCGATTTTGTAATTAATTTCTCTTCTCCTTCTTTTACAAATAATCCTTTGTTAGTTACAATAATGCGTGTCTTATCTGCTTCAAAGTTTATTCTGAAAGTATAATCTTTTGATTCTATGTGCTTTGCAACAATCAAGAACCTAAAGGTATCTTGTGTGTCTTCCCTGAGCCTCTCCTGTGGCTCATAACTTATCTTAGAGTCTGAAATGTTTTGTTGGCTGAAGATGGAGTTTGTTTTTAGAATTTTATTGCCAACTAGCAATTTTCCTTTCTTAGGTGGGGTCAGTAACTTAAAATGCAGTTCTCTCTGAGTTACGTCCACACCCTCCGTCACAGCCTGCAAATGATCAGAGTTCAGTATTTGTCTGCTTATTTTATTGACCTTGAGAGGAACATTTTTCAGAAGTATAACCTTAAGCCAGTGGACGGTAATAGGAAACATCAGCTCTTCACTGATTTTTCCTTCTATGTTAACTTTAAATTTAAAGTGATCTGTAATATTTTCTAGCTGTAATCCTCGAAATGTACTATGGTACCGGACCCGACCCCGATCAATGGAACGCTGAGAAAAGGTACTAACTTGTTTCCATTCACCACTTGATCCCTGCCGCTGAATCTGGCCAAATTGGGGTGGATGAGTGATAGCATAGCGGGTCTCCATCTCGTGGGGTTCACCATTAACCTCCACCGACAAGTCACTCTGTGTAATCAGAACCGCGCCACCCTGCTGGACGACTGCACCGGTTCTAATGACCACTTCAAAGTCCCAAGGAACAGCCATGACCCGTAACACTACCGTATTGCTAACCAGCTCTCCATCGCTTGCTCGCAGAAGGATCCGGGAGTTCCGATGACCTCTGTGCACATAGAAAATGTTGCCATCTCTTAAATCCCCATGCGTAAAACTATTGATGGCTTTCCCAGGATGATTGGTGTTTTCTAAAAACCCAGCATCTAAATTGAAGTTGCCAAGAACAGAGAAACTAAGACTCAAAGGATCTGTGTCAGGGTCTGACACATGTATGATATTCGGAGTCAGTCGTTTCTTAGAATTCTCAAACAGGAGAAGCATGTTTCCTTCAGGGAGCTTCAGGTATGGGGGATCATTCACTGGAAGGACAGTAATGTTAAACACATATGGCACATGTCCTTGCAGACGTAATGCCATTTCCTTCTTGCTGTTGGAAGAGACTGAAAATGTGAAAAAATCCCTAGGTTCTTCTGAACCATCATGGACATACCAAACTTTTCCTTGCCCCAAATCTAACATAGTAAAAGCCTTCTCCATTCCCAGCGCAGGGGAAACATCGATTTGAAGGAACCCATGCAGGGGCATTTCCTCTATTTTAAATAGTATTTGAGAATGATGGATACCCAAATCTTCGGATGCCACATCCACTTTCATATGCCTTTGTTCCAGAAAGGCTCGCCCACCTTCTTGGACCTCCAAGTTATTCAGACTCAAGAAATAGCTACTCGCATGGTGAATAAAAGGCTTGCCTGCCTCAGGGACTACAGTGGAAAGGGGAACTTCTGATGGATGCAGGTATTCTGTTGTCGTAATGAAAGGGTTTTCATTATCACTACTCTGCACTTTACACCCAACAGCTATATCTTTGGACACAAGGGCACTCTTCAATGCTTTCTTTTCTGAGTTGACCTCCAAGCCTCTTAAGCACCCTTTGAAAGAGATTCCTCGAGCAGATTTCCTGGGCACGGAGGCCAGTTCCAACTTCTTAACTTCTTCTCCCTTATGGTTATCAAGACCTCCCACAAAGAGGGGGCCTTCTGAGACAAATGACTTGCTTTGCAAAGGCAGTAGTGTTCTTACCGCTTGCTCATCCACCATCAGGTCCAGATACCCTCCAGTGAATTTGAGTTGAATAACATGCCACTTGTTGTCACTAACTAAGCTAAAAGAAGAGAGCTGGGTATTACTTTTGCTCCTTCCTACGTGAGCCTTCAACAGACCATTAACTATTTCCAAAGCAACAAAATTTCCTTCTCTTCCTGACTGAAATAAAAGCAAAGCTTGTTGAGTTGCAGTCTGCAAAGCAAATTCCAACAGCCCTTCCCCTTGCACCCTCCATTCTGGGAAGGTGACATAGGATCTGGAGCTAAAGAAATTGATGGCTTCATCCTCCCCGGCAAAAAATTCATCACTGCATCCTAGTGACACCTCATAAACCTTCTTAAAACTAGGGTAAGATCTAAGGGATGCAAGGATCTCCCTCTGGTTAAATACCACATCCTCCATACACCCGCGGAAATTGGGGAGCTCTTCATCTAGGTAAGCGACATCAAGTCCACCATGGCCTGCTATATAGATTCCATGTTGAAAGTGCAAATTGTGCATCCCACCAGCGATCTGGCCAGTTGTCTCATAATGTTTGTCGATAACCAGAGAGATACTGTTTTTAAAACAGTACAGTTCCACTAAGTGCCAAACCAGGTCATCCATACGAAGTCTTTGCTCAGAAAGGAGTACTTGTTTGCCTGCACCCAAATTCACCCTCACCTGAAAGAGAAAGAATCACAATTAATCAATCTCATCTCATAGCATCTTATTGCGAAAACAGGGCCACCCACAGAGAGAGAGAGAGAGAGAGAGACTTGGACTTGAAACCACTTTCCACATAATGTATGGACTACATCAATGAGGTTTAAAAATTTCGGAGTCAGAATATTTCAGGCATGCTGGTAAAATCGGAGGAGATCCCAACTTTTCACATGGCATGTGATTTTATTCTAATAAAATAACACTAATCAAATGGATAGCGATTTTGTTCTCTTTCTCTCATGGCTTTTCCTCTAGTAATTGAATACTTACACATTTTTAAAGATTTAAGAAAATCTTACCCGTAAGTTTCCTGATAGCAGTTCTATTATACAGTAGTCATTCTTTCCAGCTGCAAGAAAAAGTAATCCCTGTGGTTTGCTGGTTTGAAATTTTAATTGAAGAGAGAACTCAGATGAAACTTCTATGATGTTGAGCTCCACGTAGCTTTCACCATAAAAAGATGCTAGGGAAAAATTTTCAAAAGGAGTATAAATTAGTAAATTTATGACACAATGATAATCCCACTTTAGAGTGTCATCTCCCTTCAGGGATTGATCCTGCTGAGGAAAACTGCCTTGCCCAAGGCCACAAATAGTTCCTGGGGTAGCCCACAGATTCAATGTCAGGGAACAAAAGCTCAGTGTTCTCTTACCCCAACTCAAAACAGCTTTGATGGGCCAGTTTCTCCTCAGAACTCTCAAAAAGTGGTCGAGGCTTCTGTTGAAACTGAATTGGAAGTCTACTTTTCCATGTACCCTATCCTGCTTCTTGCCCTGTCACAGGGATAATCCCAAACCACTGGTGGTGAACTGGTATAAAAGCAGAAGGGAACACATTAGCCAGCCAACAAAGATCAAGCTATGAAAAATACAGGGCAAATAGCAGCTATGAGGACTATGGAATTGAGTGTGTATTGCTAAATTTGAATGAAGCTTTGAAAAAAGATAAGGAAAAGCTAGGCGAGATTAGTTGACAATTACAAGCTAAGTATAAAAGCAAGAGGGCTTGCCTGGTAGCATATAGTCTTCCTTTCTTACAGCCGGAAGCCAGTGGAAGATAAGACTCCTACCCAGGAATTAATCATTAGACTAGTCAACTACAAATAGAGTTAAAGTCCCATCTTTGTTAGGCTTGCTCTGACAAAGCTAAGGCCCTGGTTGGGAAAGAATGGATCCTTGATATAAGGAATTAGAGACATCTAGGTTGATGCGTTCAAATACCTTGGGTCCCTAGATCCCTCTGAACCCTCTTAGCCTACAGAAGTGGCCTATTCCCCTACAAAGGCTGGCATGCCCCTTGCTTAAGAGGTGGCAGAGGATTCTCCCCACAAGCAGCATTTGACCTCTGAAGATACATCCCCATCTCTTCACCTGGCCTCCTGGCCGCTAGACCAAAACCAAAAGTAAGTCACAACCTGTGTGGGGACATGTGGGGCTTGATATGGGTGGTAAAGGACTAGAGCCTACTGTAGCCACAGGACCTCTCCATGTGTATTCTACTACCTGTAGCTGCCAGAGTACACATATGACTCAGGATAGCTGATCAAGGGGCAAAGCATGACGTTGGATAAGAAAGAGTCTATAGGTTTGGGATCACTCTCCAAGGATATAGGATATAACACTCTGGCAAAGACTACCAGAAATGGTGTGAACTCTCTGCTAAAGTGGCTCCTGGATGCACAGAAATTGCAACAACCCACTGTGAGACAGACACAACAGATTACCATGACAGATGGATGAAAAAGATGAAAGTGGTACTTCAGGATTGAACATAAATAGGACCAGAAGGCACAAGCAAGTGCGCAAGATGGTAGCCCTGAGCCCCATGTCATTACCATTTTTATGCCAGCACCTTTCCTCAGCTCATGCATATGGCTGCATGAGCGAATCCTGTGGTACCAGCTGATGGAGAAACAAAACACCTGAGCATGGCTCATAGATGAGTCAGCTTCATCATATGGCTTCATGATGAAAATAGACTCCAGCTGCACCATAGCTCCTCTTAGTGGTGGTCATGGAAAACACTAGTAAGAAAAAGTCCTCCCAGCAGATAGAACTTTGGGTAGAACACCTAACCATCCACTTTGCGCACAGAGAGAAGTGGACTGAGGTTCAAATAAATGAAGGCTGATAGAGAGCAGAAAATGGCCTGGCCAGATGGTCAAGAACCTAGGAGGCAAAAGATTGAAAGAGTAGGAATATGGAGGTCTGGGATTGACACAGGAAGTGGGAAGATCTTTATACTGCATGTTAATGCCCACCAGAAAACATCTACCACAGAATATGCGTCAAACAACCAGGCAGACAGAGTGACTTGGTCTGTTTACATCAGCCAGCCTCTGTCATCTATGCCCCATATGTTGGTACAAAGAGGTAGCTTGATGGCAGTGTTGAAACTATGTATGCAACCAATAGTCTGGGCTCCCTCTTGCCAAGGCTTTCCTAGCTACTGCTACTGCTGAATGCCCAACATGCCTCCAACAGAGTCCAATACCAATTCCCAAGATGTTACTATCCCTTGAAGAGAGGCCAACTGTCCACTTCATGTTGAGCTGACTTCAGTGAAACCCTTCCTCAGAATGGCCAGTGTTCATTTCAAAAAATAAAATAAACACATATTCTGGGTATATATTTGACTTTGTTGCCTCAGATAGCACCCCTATATGAAGAGCTCATGGAGTGTTTAATCCACTAATAAAGGAGGCCAAATAACATCACACCAACCAAAGACATGCCCTTTACTCCAAGGAAGGTGTAGTAATGGACCTAAGATCATAGGATCCAATGTCCTAACATATATTACATCTATTATATATGATAGGACCTGACAGAGTGTTGGGACAACCTTACGGAGGTACCATTGAATCACTAGCTCAGAAGCAATACTTTTCTGGAGTGAGGTTCTATCCTCCAAGACTTCAAAAGAAAGATTTTTACTTCTAAAGGTCTTTAAATTATAGATCTTTAAACACCTCCTGCTGGGTCTCCAGGAGATATAATATCTGCGTCTGAGAGCAAATGTTGATCCTAAGAACAGTCCTCAATAAGGCTCCAGCATGATTATCTCCATCTTAGATTCTGCTTCCTGAATCCTTCCTGAATTCGTACAACACTCTGAATATTCTTTTATTCCAGCATTCACCATGTTGTACTGAACTTACTTGCTTATTCATCTATCTCCTGGACTATTCCATGAGTTTCCTATGATAAGGAACCATCCCTCTCTCTTTTTTTAATCTTTCCCTCTCCAATACCTAGCACAGTACCTGGCCACAGGTGCCTAATAGGTTCTGTTGGTAGCCCACTGAGATCCCTTTTAACAAGCTGGTATACCCATCCTTCAGCTGTTTCACTGTGTTATCCAGGAATTTCAGTGAAGTTACACCCCCTGCCCTAGAGGGGAACCTATAGCCAATGACTGATTGAGACAGACATTTAAAATGTGTAGAGCTCTGTGTTGCCATTCATATTCTAGAGTTTTCTCTGGGATCAGACTGAGAATAGATCAGCTAAAACTAGATCTTTGCTTGGTATCTTCTCCTCCCCTATCATGCTTCTCTCCTTCCTTCCAGCTCTCTCCTGGTCACCTCACTCAGCAATTTATTTGCACAAGAATCCTTGCCTATGCCACTCTCCTTAGGGAACCCAATCTAAGATGAGTAGCAAGCAAGCATTTTTTGAACCAAACTATATGAACCTAGGAGGCCCTCACTTTATAGTTGAGTAAACTCAGGCCTAGAGAGGCTTAGGGACTCATGTACCATCAACAGTTAGTTCAAAACAGAGCTAAGACAAAAACCAAGCATTCCCCACCTCCGATCCTGTGTTTTCACCAAGACAAGAAGCTGATACAGAGATGAATATGATCTCTACAAACTTTCTCACGTAGGTATAAGCATGCTTCTCTACTTAAAAACTACCATTAATAATTCGGTAAAACGAGAATGTAGCCATAAGGTCAGAAGGATGAAACAAGTCTTTACAAATCCTATGTAGTGTATGTATTCCCCTGGCCTTCCGGTTACTGAATACCCCCCACTCTGATTTTTGACAGACGTAGAGGCTGTATTGTTAAGCTCTCAAAACCAGGAAATGTTTTCTAAATCATTAAATCTACTGCTGAGAATGACTAAGTAATATTATATTTTCCCACAGTTCACCTCCCTGGCACTAAATCAATTCCAGGATCAGCTGGTGGCTAGAAATTTCCATTGCCTCAGGGAACAAACAAGGAAGCAGGTTCCGGTGTGACAGCCTACAACCAGTTATGTCCTCACACATCTCCAAACTGACCTCAACTTTTATGGCTCCTAGTGAAGCACCTCAAAATAACAGTAAGAAGCAAATCGAAGCACAAGAAAAACTGGGTCCTAGAAAAAGAAAGGTGATCTCCACCTGCAGCAAAGGAAAAGGTGTGATTTCAGTATTACATGGGTAGGGCAAGCCAAGGTGAACAGAAATCAGAGCAACGTCCTGGTTTTATGTGCTCATGTAAAAAGGTGAAATGATTGAATGGAAGCCAAGTTTGGCAATAAGGTAGGTAAAAGACTTTTCAGGGAAAGTAAGCATTTCTATTCCTCTATAATTTCTCCCACGGGGGTGATTGATTAGTGGACTCATTTTATCTACCTTAGAAATGGTTCCCATTTCTTTTTCCAAACTACATCTTCTTGGATTTTATTTTGTTTGATTTTGGTTTTCCTTGTTTGGGGGTATTTTGGTTTATGACTTACTGAGCACCTACTATGTGCCAGGTACTATCAGGAGTTGGAGGTAAGAAATTACTGAGACTAAGGGGCCTTCCAGTCTATCAGAAGAGAAAGCTGCTCAAATATATATACTCTTCAAAAATATATATATACTCTTCAAAAAGAAGAGTATATCTGATCCAGGCACTGTTAGAAAGTTGTTACAACACTAGCTTGTTTGGGGCCCTGCCAGGGTATGAAAGAAGGAGCACTGTGCCTATCAAGTGTCTCTCTCTAGCAGATTTCAGTGGCCCACCCTACATGTACTTATGCTGTCCACAAATATACCAAATATACCACAGATATAGGGATTCAAAGGTGAACGACATAGACAGCCAATCAAGCACTTACAGTGGCTTAGTACCTGGGAAACAGCACTACAGAGGGACTCAGCCAGGTCAAGGGGGATGGCCTGAGGGGCTTCCAGAAAGACCTAGTGAGGAACAGGAAAGAGCAAGAGGAGAAAAACGAGGGGAGATAGGAGGCAAGGAAACCAAAGGTCCAGTCTGGCCAAGCACAGTGTGAGGGGGGAGCAGCCAGGGTGGCAGCTGCAGAGGTATAAGGGGGCAGGGGACAAATGGTCAGAGGGCTGAAAGGCCTTCCCTGAACTTTCAGTTTAAACTTTCAAGGCCCTTATTGTCAGCTCCAGTTACCTTCCTTCTTTGTTTCCTGGATTATTATCCAGCTCCACTCCCATTCCATCCCAAAGAGAATGTGAGGTTTTGAGGGCAGGAGGCTTTACTAGTCTTGGCCTCTGCTCAATCCTTGGCACCTACAAGAGTGTCTGGCACATAGGAGGCACCCAATGAGGGAGGCAGTCAGGGGAAGAAGTAGGTGGGTGGGTTCAACAGATTTTAAAAGCTGGACTGTCTAGGAGGGAGAAGGGGAGGACACGGGGGCAATCTAGATGAATTTCCAGGTTTCTGGCTAGGTATCCACTTATGGAGAGAGGGTTCCTAGGAGGGAAGCTTGGTTTTGTTTTGCTTTGTTCTGTTGGCACATATTGACGAGATTTTCAATGAACGTTTAGGGAGAAAATGGCTGACTGGCCAACTGGATCCTCATGGTCAGGGACCCACTGACAGGGGCAGGGGAGTCTTACAAACCACTTCAAAAAGGTTGCACCTCCTTCTTCACACAATGGGGAAGATACGGTTTTTAGTTGGGAGAAGACACATCAGTTCTGGATTTTAGAAAGATTGGCCTGGTGACTGTGTGAGGGCAAAGCAAGAGTGAGATAGAAAGTAATTAGGAAAGTATTCCCAAGAAAGAGATTTTGGAAGTGTTTGCTTTCCTGGGAAACTATAGCTGCCTTTTCATAATATAACATTGTCGGCAAGTTTTTTTTAAAGATTTTATTCATTTATTCATAAGAGACAGAGAGAGAGAGAGAGAGAGAGAGAGAGGCAGAGAGAGAAGCAGGCTCCATGCAGGGAGCCTGACATGGGACTCGATCCTGGGTCTCCAGAATCAGCCCCTGGGCCGAAGGCGGTGCTACCGCTGAGCCACCCGGGCTGCCCCATTATCAACAATTTTACACTGTGCCTTTTATGCATTGCATTTCTTTGAAATGTATTCTACAGATGATATATCATAAGCGTAGAAGCTTATTTTAAAAGTTAAAATATAAAACCACAAAAACGAACTTCTCTGCTACCGCACTGGCATCACATAAAGGTCTAAGACGAGGTGCTAGGAGGAGGGCCAGCATTATAAAGCAGCTCTCCCTCATGCTGACCATGTGAGGGGAGTCACAGCACTTGGAAAGGAAAGCCACATTTTTACTTCACAAATCTGCTCTGAGGAATACCTATAGTATTTAACTGTGGCACTGACGTTGCATGCTTTATCAAACCAAACCAAATCAAATATTTATTCAAGAGATAGCTAACCATCCAGAACACTCTGAGAAAGAAAACTTCCAGGTATGGAGTAATTCAGCACAAACACCTAACCTGCCCGAGAGGCCCAACCTCCTTTGTCCATTAGAAGCAAACCCCAAGGAGGGAAACTCTAAGAGTCTCTCCCACAAAACTCAGGTCCACTAACATAGAAGTTGGGACAGAAAGTCAATGAGTGAGGAGGTGTCTGCTCCATGGCTGCAGGGATGGGCTGTTGTTTAGTGGGCTGGGGGACTACAGGGGCCTCTGGCAACACATCTCTGTTAAACATGTTGCTGGCACTGTAGGAGGGCGGGAAAGGACTGGTAGTGGGCCCAGGGCCACATGAAGATGCCCGTCTTGGGTTTCTAGGTGGGGCCCAAGTGATCTGTGGCCCTGCAACTCTTCTACTCTTCTTGTAGAACAGGACCCAACACCTTCTCACTTTTCATTCATTCATCCTCCAAACATGCCATGCCAAATGCTCAGGTGGCAAAGGGCAAAGCAGCACTTACCAAGCTTCTCCTGGTGGGGCATTCTCTACCTCTACCTCATGCCTGCTGCATGGGGTCAAGTAGACTGTGTCCCGCATCACTCCAGGGGGAGCTATTCCTGTGGACTCTGTAGCTTCCCATAGCACCCCTGGAATGAAGCGGGGAATCAGCCCTAGTCCCTAGCTGGGTACTGACTGAGCTGAAAACTCCCTCTTCATGACATAGTACCTATGTCCTATCTTGGACACATGTGGCCCTTGTGCAAATCTATGTTTACTCTCCCACTCTTAACCCCTATTGCTGCTGCACCAAATTACTGCAAATGTAATGGCTTCATATGACACAGATTTACTGCTTTACAATTCTGGAGGCTAGTAGCCCAAAAATAGGTCTTGCTGAGCTAAAATCAAGGTGTCAGCAGGGCTGTGTTTTTTTCCTGGCAGCTGGAGGGGAGAATCGGTTTCCTGGCCTTTTGTAACTTGTAAGAGACTGCCACATTTCTTGGCTTGTGGCCCCCGCCAGCAATCATGTCACTCCAACCTCTGCTTCCAGCAGATTTTCTCCCTTTTTTAACACTTTGTGTTTGCTTAGGGCCCACACGGATGATCCCATGTAATCCCTCATCTCAAAATCCTTAATTGGATCACAGCTGCAAAGTCCCTTTTGCCATGTAAAGCAACATAATCTCTATTCTGGGAATCACGATGTGAACTTCCCCGGGGAGCTGTCTTTCTGTCTTCTCTGGTCCCCAACTGTGTCCTGTCCTTCAGGTGCTCGGATTGATTGAGCACCTGTCATTTGTAGGTATTGTACTAAGTGCTGGGAAGATGGAGCCGAATAAAGCCATAGCACTGGGAAAGTCCCCAGAAGCAGAGGTTATGAGTTTGGTTGAGTTTGTAAGGCAGGTGCAGCTCTATTTCTAATTTAATAAAAATATTAAATTAAGATATTTTAAAGAAAGGAGAATTTAATCAAACACCTGAACTTCTGGGCTTCCCCACATGAATCAGCTGATCGGGCCATCCTGGGACCTATTGATCCCCACAGCACAGCAGCCATGAGTGGGGCTGGATGTCCCAGCTCTGGAGTCCACCACTCAGTGGCAGCTCCTGCCATACCAGCTGTTGCTTGGCTCACCATGACACACTGGCCATGGTGAGCATTTGGGTTTGGGCATCTCAGTTTCAGGTAGAAATGGCAAAGTGGAAAAAAAACAACAACAAAAAAAAAACAAATGGCAAAGAGAGGTGCCAAGACATTCACTGTGGAGTCAGGAGAAAATATTACGAATTCACAGGTTACCTTCATCTAAAAAAATAAGAATTCTTTATTCTTCTCTAATTTACAGATTGATGGGCATCCTGCCTCAGTTGCCCATGTGAGCCCAGCCATGTGTCTCACCTGCTAGGTACACAAGTCTCCCTGAGGGAGCAGTGGGAATTCTACAACCCAGAAGGTTGTAGAACTCTCTTTTCCATTCAGTGACACACCACACATGGATCTGCCTGGCCAACGGGGTTTACACTTGTGTTATCTCACCTTAACTAAACAAATCCTCTCTTACAGGATCCATTGCTTTTTCAAATTCCTGCAAATCAATCATAGCTTAAAAATACATGAAATAATACGAGGACCAGTAAATGCAAAAGGAACTGGAAGTGCTGGCACTTCTCTTCCTGTTCAGGCTTTTCATCAGCGCTGGTACAAGGTCAAAGCAATAATATTCTAATGGGATCTGATAAGAAGGGAGCCAAAAATGAGACATTGAACTATGGACAACATGGGTCTAGTGCTAAGTACATGTTGTACCCTGAGAAAGTGGTTAGTGATAGTAGTATTGATATTTGATTTGCAAATAGCAATGTGCGGAGGGTGTATGCTAAGGATATTCTTACTGAGACAGGATCTGTTTACCAGGCAAAGTGGCTCCCTGTTTGGTGAGACTCTCCAAGCTGAGGACACATCAGCCGATGTTCCTCAAAGACCGAGAACAGAGTTCACCTATGTTTGACAATTAGATTTATTCAAAGCAACAGCCTGAATCATCCAAGGAAGTAAGAAAGAAAAGTAAAATCAGATCACACATTTAGCTAGTCAAGAAGATATTCTTCAAAGCGTCCTAAAGTAGCTTTTGATAAGACCTCAGCATCCAATATTTGTGTTGCAATTAAAGCCATGGGTGGGACACCTAGGTGGCTCAGCGGTTGGGAGCCTGCCTTTGGCTCAGGTCGTGATCCCAGGATCCGGGATTGAGTCCCGCATTGGGCTCCCTGAGGGAAGCCTGCTTTCTCCCTCTGCCTTTGTCTTTGCCTCTCTCTCTCTCTCTCTCTCTCTGTGTGTCTGTCATGAATAAATGAATAAATCTTAAAAAAAAAAAAAGCCATGGGTGAGGAACAGTATATATGTTAAAAGTACTGTAGTTTTTCCTTATCTATGATTTCAGTTACCTATGGTCAATCATTGTCCAGAAACAGATGATCCTCCTTCTGACCTATCTTCAGAAGAGTAATAGCAGCCCAAAGCTACGTCACAATGCCTATGCCATTCGCCTGGTTCATCTCATCACATAGACCCTTTCCCATCTCACAGCACAATGAAAAGGATGAATGCAGTATGAGGTATCTTGAGAGGGTGAGACCACATTCATATAACTTTTAATATAGTATATTTTTATAATTGTCCTATTTTATTAGTTATTGTTGTTGATCTCTTATTATGCCTAATTTACAAAATAGACTTTATTATAGTACGTAGTATAGGAAAAAACATAGTACATATAGGGTTTGGTACTATCTGTGATTTCAGGCATCCACTGGGGGTCTTGGAGCGTATCTCTTATGGATCAGGGGGAACTGCTGTCTATGCCATGGAATTCTTTATTCAAGAAACCTTCCATATCCACATCCTGGGCCCCTCAATGAGAAGTATCTAATCCATTGGCTTCTTAGCCTCATACCCAAGGTAATTGCACAGATGACGAGGAGAGAGGCTAATGAGTAGAAAAGGAGGGAAATGAGCACTACTGCGTAGTTGTCTGGCTGTAAGGAAGTCTTACACAGTATTGTATTCAAGCCTCTCTGCAGAAGTTATTATTTCAATTCTACAGATGCAAATTTAAGACTAGATAGGGAAAGTCACTTTCCCAAAGCCACTCTGAGAACATATGACGGCACCCAGGTCGAAGCCCTAGTCCTTCTGACTCCAAGGTTATGGACTTGCCATCACCCTATACTGAGCACTACTAGATCGCTGGTCCATCATGGATCACCACCCAATCAGCACAATTCACTGTGCTCCTATATCTCCCTGTTCTGCAACTGAAATCTTCTCTCTCAAAGCCACATCAAAGCCCCAGACCTGCAGTTCCCGGCCTAATCGACCCTTCCGGCCAGGAAGGAATCAGGAGAAAGAGCTAGGAAGGGCCCACATACAGCAGGGTGGCAGCAGAGCTGGGGGAACTGCAGTAAGACCCTGAGCAGCTGGGCTAAGAGTAAAGTGTCCATACTACAGATGCCATTGTGGCTGCAACATTACTCAGGCTCCTGGTGAATCAGGCGCTGTAGGCCGCAATGGCACTGTCTACTCTATGCCTAAAATGAAGTAAATAAGTGTTCAGAATTTAATCCGAATCCTACAAAGAGATATAAGGCCGTTGATTAGGAATGTTTTATCTTAAAAAAAAAAAAGCATCAAAGGAAGTCTTTAATTGAACTAAATTAAATTTCAAGGAGCCACATTGGACTAGAAGGCCCACGTGCAGGACTCTAAAGAGTCGTACACAATTAAGTATGCTTTTATTAGTAATCCTCGACTTTTGGAAAGCGCCATGGAAATGCAAAGCATTCCCAGTAAATCAGAAAATGTGGGTGGGCTTGTGGAGGTACTTAGAGGACACAGGCCAGGCCTGGGACCCCAGAAGTCCCGGGACGAGTTTAAGGCCCCGAAGGCCGGCGGGTCGGGCCCAGGGGAGGCGCAGGGCTGCACAGGCTCGGCGGGGAGGCCGGCAGCTCGCGTTCCTCCGCTCGCCGGAGCGCGACCAAGAGCCCAACTCTGAAACCCCGATGGGCGGCGAGGCCCGCGCGGCCTTCGGGAGCAGTCCCCACCCCGGGGCGCCCCGGGGCTCCCCCGGGCTCCCGGACCTGGCGGGCCGCGCCGCGCGGGGGGGGGGCCGGGAGCTGGAAGCTGCCCGAGGCGGCGCCGACCCCCCCGCGCAGGGCAGAGCCGTCTCCTCCCGCCGCCCAGCCCAGGAACGCCCGGCCTGGGGTCCCTCCCCGAGCCCCCGGGTCCCGGCTCGCCCACCCTCCGCTAGCGGGCGCCGCGCGGCGGGGAGGGGCCCGGGACGGGGAAGGCAGGCGCGTACCTCCGAGCGCCCCGCGCGCCCCGCAGAGCCCCAGGCAGGCGGCGAGCAGGACGAGGCGGCGGGCCCCGAGCCGCCCCATCCCGCCGCGGGAGCCCGGCGCCCGCGCTCACTCCCCGGCGGCCGCCCAGCCACCTGCGCCGGCCCGCCTCCGCCCCGACCCCGAGGCCCCGCCCACCGTCCCGAGGCCCCGCCCACCGCCCCCGAGGCCCCGCCCACCGCCCCCGAGGCTCCGCCCACAGCCCCGACCCCCGAGGCCCCGCCCACGGCCCCGACGCCTGCGCGGGGGCTGGGCCGGGAGAGCCGTCTGAGCCCGCGGCCCCGCCCACTGCCCGCCCACAGCCCGAGGCCACGCCCACAGCCCGAGGCCACGCCCACAGCCCGAGGTCCGCGCGGGGGCTGGGCCGGGGCGGGGAGAGCCGTCTGCGCCCCGCGGCCGCCAGCGCCTCCAGCGCCCGCCGGGGCCGGGCTTCCTCCGGGGCCGCCTACCAAACCGGAAGGGAGCGGGGCGCGGGGCGCGGGGCCCAGGCGGGGGGTGGGTGGTCCCTGCCCAGCCGGTAGGGTGAGATGTGCTGCCGGAGACGGTGACCCAGGAAGGCCGGGGAAGGGTTGCTGGAGGGGGTGGGACCCTAACTGGGCCTTGAGGCAGCCGGTTCCTCGGCCCCGACTGAGCTCCATCCAGGAGGGCGGGGGGCGGGGGGGGAGGTTGTTGGGTTTATTGCTGTATCTTCAATGTACACCTGGCGCGTTGGCACCAGCAAATGCGGGATGGATGAATGACCAAGAGTGGGAGGTGATAAGATGGCACCATCATTCCTTATCAAATGTGAACCTCATTTGTATTTAAAGGACGATCCCTCAAGTTTCTTCATTGAATTTTTTGGAGGCTCTATCAGAGGAATGAATCGAGGCCCAGGAGTCGTGTGCAGATTCGCACCTTCTGATTTGGGGCGCACGCATGCTCCTAGACAGGAAAAGCCTCCTCATACCAGAATGAGGTTTCTGGTAACATGGACTTGAGCAGGATCCGGCAACAACAGGGTTTGATCAATAAGAGCCAAGGGCCTTCTAGATCGACTTCCCTGCCGGGTGAGTTTCCCTGGCTGTGTTCTCTGCAACACTGGTGTTCGACAAAATAAAATGCCAAGGAATGTGCTACATGGGCAATCAATGCTAGTGATACTTTGTTCCTAATAAAATTAAGGATGACTTCATATCCCCTTCCTTTCCCTTTTTTAGTTCTGTAATAGTTTTTTTTTTTTTTAAGCGTAGAATCCAACTTTGACTTTTTTTGTCAGCAATCTGCAATTTGTTTAATCTTGAGCAGACACATTTCACCTGCTCAACAGTCCCCCCCTCCATTCTCCTAGCAGCTTTATCCTACTTCTCTAGGGGAACTGCACCCTACTTTTTGCCCCTCTCCTGCCCTGCCCCCCCCACCCCCCACCTGGCTGGCACTATCCTGCCAAAGAGCTGGAGATGAAGTTGATCATATAAGTCGGCCTGGGGCTGAAAGGCCAGTTCAGCTCAGACTGGTCCAGGCATGCAGAATTTCTCCTGGCTGGCTCAGGTATTCACAGACATTTAAAATATGGGTGGTGCAGAGCAAGATTCCCCAGAGAGGCCCTGGTGTGCACCAAGGAGGCTATACTCAAATGTCACCTCTGCTTAAGAGCCCAGGCTTGGTACTTTAAGAGATCTGAGTGAAGATCTCAGCTTGGGTACTAGTTAGTGGTTGTGTGGTTTACCTAACTCGTGAGGATTGATTGTTGAGCGTGGGGACTGGTTCATTCCACCTTGGGGTCCAGGCAGGTCCATTGGGCTTCTCTGGCTAATTTCTGAGCATCCCTGGAGAGATACACAGTCCTGAAAATGAGTCATTTTTATCTTTCCTTCAGGATGGAGGACTGTCTTATTTTCCTTCCATGAGCTTAGCAATATATACTGATAAGACTGTTCATGCTATCCACGTAACAATTCTGATACCGATGTCAACGTGTGTTTTTTTTTCCCCACCACCAGGCATACTCTGACACCAGCTGGGTTCAGCTGGACTCAATTCTGGCACTAGCTACATGAGATTCCACAGGTTAAAGGCTCAGTCACACAAGACTGCCATCCACTAAAGATGCCAATCACAGGTCCAGATTGCTACGTGACCTTCTGACTGACTGGTTATAAATCAGAGACTCCCATAACCCCCTACTCGGGATCAATTAATTTGCTAGAGTGGCTCACAGGACTCAGGAAATGGGTTTACTCACTAAATTCTGGTTTATTATGTTGGGAAGCAAGAATCCCTGCTCCCTCAAAGGCCCTTCTAACTGGACTAAGAATCAAATTGACATGAGACAGATTAACAGGAGAGATTCAAAGTAATAGGCTTACATATGGGGAGTCCACATAGAGATGGAAATTCCAAAGACCGGCAAAATGAAGTGTATGTCATTCTGAACTAAGGAGAAAGGGTTAGGGGGTCTGGGATTTCGGAGGAAAGGAATGCATTTCATGATTCCTGATAAGAAAAGCAGATATTTGGTAATTACATGTTTGCCCTACTGTACAGATGGGTGACTCAGATAAAATTTACCTCTGTTTGTAACTCTTAGTCTGGGGGAAAAAAAAAAAGCCCAATTTAGGTTCTTCTATGCGGTTAAGGGAGAAGCAGAAGTATCTCTTGAACCTGCAGGATCTCGAATGCCTTCAGCTCAAAATAATCTACACATCAAAATGGCACATGAGGTGGAGGGTGGGTTGGGGAGGGTTGGGGAGGAGGGCCTATCCTGAACCTGTTCAATTACAAAAGATGTTAAAGGATATGAAGGAACTGTTTTAATTAGTGCACATGAAAGAGGACTCCAACTACCTCCATTTTGACCTCAAACTTTCTAATTGATTTGAGTCTCCTTCCAAAGACCCTGTGGGCAAAGTATTCCCTGATGGCAACTGACACTACCCCCTCAAACAGTGAGGACTGCCCTGAGCCAGCAAGACTCCTTATGATGGACTCCAAGACAATGATTAACCAGACTTTTACTGCCCACCTGTGCAAACCCACCTGATCTTTGTCCCACATTTTTCCTTAAATACACTGGAAAGTATTTTCAGCCCTTGGAGATTGTCTTTGGAACACTAATCCACTGTCTTCTCGGAATTGGCCTCACTGAAATAAATTCCTTTCTGCTTTCACCACCACTCATTTCTCTGCCTTCAGATTTTGTCAGTGGTGAGTGGCTGAACCTGGTCTTTCTGGGACCCCTGGGGCCACGGACTCTTGTACTCCGGTACCCCAGCTACACAGAGAGAACTTGGAAGAATCAACTTGTAGGAATCAACTTGAACTTGCAACTTGTTATAGAAATGAAGATGCAGGTGAAGAGATATATAAGGCAAGGTCACAAAGGAGTTTCTGTCCTGGTGGAGTTTGGGGCCCTGCCCAGTGGCACATGGAAACGTTCCAGTTCACCAACCTGGAAACTCTCCAAACCCTTCCTTTTGGTTTTCGGTGGAGGCTTCATTACATAAGCATGATTGCTGAAATCATTGGCCATTAGTGATTGAACTCAATTTCTGGCCTCCCCTCCCCTCCTTGGAGGTCTGGGGCTGAGATTGAAAGGTCCTACCATCTAATCACATGATCAGTTCCCCTGGCAACCAGCCACTAGCTTTAGGGTTATCTGGGGCTTTCCAAAAGTCACCTCATTAACATAACAAAAGGGATACATTTTATAATTCTCATCACCTAGTAACTTTCAAGGCTTTTAGGACAAGTAAAAAATTAAGACAATATATTTATTTCTTACTATAAATCACAAATCACAACATGTTACTAATTTCTAGCATTATCCCACTGCCCATAGCAGTTCTGATTTTTTTGAGGTTGAAGAACCCTGGACCCGGTGGGTGGGAATTCTAGCTCTGATTCTAGCAGGGTGACAATCACAAACCTTATTAACAATTTCAGTGTCCTCCCCTATAAAATGGAAGGATTGGATTAAATGTAAACTCCAGGCCCAAAATTTTATGATTCTCATTTGTCATCATTGGCATCAGGACAGCCCTGCCATTTAAATAGAGCTCTTTTACTTAGCTCACAGAGAAACTTGAAATATTTGAATTTCTTTACTCAAACCAAAGGCAATGATTGTTAATAAACTTGAAGCTTTTAATTTAGAAAAATCATTTCAAGTGTCAGAAGGAGACTAGGAGTAATCTTCTGCAGAGTGCCACTTCTTCCTCTTCTTTAAATTAGCTGTAATCTATCACTTAAATGCTTCAAACATTGAAAGTGGTCTCCAGCCAATTTCCATAGCAGTTAAGACAGCTCTAAAATAATGAGAAATTAAGATGTTCAGTTGTCAGGGAAAGCCCAATTACAGATATGGTGATGCAAAGGATGTTTCTTTATAGTGTCTGGTCAGGAAATCCATCTGCATAAGGGTCACACTCAAATCTTAGTCATTTTGGCTGGCACTCACCTATTACTCCTCAGCAATGAGAATTATTCTATTTGGGTTTTATCCTGGACACTGTCCACTAGGAAAAAAAAGGTATAAAGAATAGAGAATGAATATAGAGAAATGGAGGGCTAAGAGGAGAGAGATGTATACTCATTCACCAAATATTCATTGAATTCTCCCAAATGCCAAAGTCACACAAAGATGTCATGGTGCATACACAAATGAATCAGAACTTCTACTTTCAAAGATGTTATAAGGTAGAGAGGGATATAAGACACGTGCAGCAATAATTTTAACAAAAGGGAAATTAGAGATTGGGCCAGGCCTCTGGGCCTAAGACCCTCTTCTCTGAAACTTTCTAACCCATCTACTTCTGATGACTGGTTTGATGTCTGATTTACTGATTCCTCACCTTCCGACCCCACGGACTTGAAGCAGGGTGGGTTCCTGACCTAAAGGGCATTACACTGGCAAACTGGCAAGAATGTCAAAGGTGATACCCTCTCAAAACTTTCAACCGGGAGGCACTAAGGATTTTCATGGCAGCCACAGAGCCAATACGTGGCTTGGAGATGGCTCCTTAGTGAGCACCAACCAAAGACCCATGTCCACCAATGTTTTGTTTTGTTTTTAAGATTTACTTATTTATTTATTTATTTATTTATTTATTTATGTATTTATTTATTTATTTATTCAGAGAGAGAGAGAGAGAGAGTGAGAGGCAAAGGGAGAAGCAGGCTCCATGCAGGGAGCCTGACGTGGGACTTGATCCCGGGTCCCCAGTATCACCCCGGGCTGCAGGCGGCGCTTCGCCACCGGGTCTGCCCCATGTCCACCAATGTTATGGAAAAATAGGGATTAGGAGTCCAGAGAGAAAGCCACCTGCCTTTGTCTCAGCCTTTGCAGAGGGGACATTGGTACCATGTCCCAGAGTAAAGCTGATTATGAGGGACAGTCAGAGCCGCCCGCAGTAGCTGCTAGTGGCTTTCTCATTCCCGTGAAGCCCAGATATACCTCCAGAATTTTGTTTCCATGAGATTCTTTTGAATTCTTTTGATAAATCCACACTCTACTAGAGCTTGTATACAACTCTAGCTTCACAAATTCAGGTGTGCATGAATGACCATATTTCTATATTTTTCCCAAACTCAACTAGCTTTTCCTTTTGACCTCCCAATTTGTGGTGGATGCAAAATTGTACCTCAGTCAATTGAGATTTTTGTTCCTGCATCTCCCTCCCCAAGTTGTACTGAAGTCTTGTGGGACTTATGCCAAGGCATCAGGGAGAGCTGAAGGAAGAGGTGTGGGGGTTATCTGCAGTTCAGTGCCCTTGTGGGTGTGACTTCTGAGACATTCATCACCCCGTGTGGTCTTTGGATGTGAGTCCATAGAGGCTCCATAGAAAGAGTCTCACTCCCACATGAATGGTTCTGTCAGAAATTTCTGTTTCTCCCCAGCCATTCTGAATGTTCTCAGCCAGTCTGGTGTAGAACTCATTGTAAGGCTGAGTAAGGCCTTGGCTGCCAAGACTCACCACAGACATTTTCTCTCCTGGTGTTTGTTTTACTATCTTCCTGAGGCTCATAAATCTACATATAGGGATTGTACTACTTCCATGGGGCCCTGTCTTTCTTTAGATCCATCAACGTCACCATTCTGACTGCTTCTCTCTGATTATCCTGCTCTCCCAGGGGAGGAAACTCTATTCCTCTCAGCCTGCTGGGTGTTGAGAAGAAACACTGCATAGATCAAGATGGAGGCTAGTCACTCAGCAGAATAGGATATAAAAGTATGAGTTTGATTATTGAAAAATAAAGTTATCATTCTTGCAAATCTGAGATGTAGACTGGAATTTGTATTTGCCATATTAAGGAGCCTATGCAGGAGGCCTAATAACTCTCATGGAACCTACTCCCAGATTAGTTTACAGGTGACTAATTTGCACCAATTTCTTTGAGGCAATGACTGTGACCCCAGCAGTGTTGATATTCGGAAATGAGGCAGACTCTGAGAAGTCACTGCTAACTTCAGGAACACCAGTCTTTAAAAGAACATCCCAGGATGCTTGAAATCTCCTGGGAAGTCAACAGAAAGAAAGGGCAAATACAACCTTGTTAGTTTGCTGCAGAGATTAAATTCTCCGAGTTCTAGAAAGCTGCCCAAGGAAAGTAAGGACCTCTGTCAAGGATTCTGAATTTCTCAAAGAGCAGAACTGCATAAGGGGGACAGAGAGATTCCAGCCAAACCAAAGACCTCCAGCAACCAAGAGGTCCCTTCCTACCTTGCAAAACCCACAAAACTAATGCCACACTCACATACCATAGTAGCCTGGGGTGCACTCAGAGTCTCCCTTCCAGGCCAGAGGACAGCTCTGCCGAGCCCAAGGTGACTGTTTCAGGATAGCTGTTCTGAGTAGAAGGGACATTCCTCCAAGTGGGAAAGGGCAAATGTTTTTTGCTCTTCCTTGGTTTAGGAAGATAAACACTTTATGGGAGATTCTACATCAGAAGTGAACCCACAGTTCATAATGTGGAAGCTGAGGCATGTTTGCCGGTAGTTGGCAGGGGAGGCTTGGAAACCTTGAGACTGGAATTGGGCCAGTCTGACTATCAGGACCTATGCTCATTCAGCCCTTTTTAGCCCAGGAGGTCAAAGAATCCCCAGCCCAAGTTTAAATAGTAACTGTAAGGAGGGGAGAAGAAGGATAACACATCTGAGCAGCAATTTGATAACATGTGAAGGCAGCTTTTCATGTAGGTTCTATAACCTCTGCTGGTGAGTAGTGAGAGGTTCAAATCCCAGCTCCAGCGCTCAGCAAGGCAAGCTATTTAACCTATATGCCTCTGTTTTATCATTTGAAAAATATGAACATGGTGTAGTATCTACTTCCATATGGATATTTCTAGGTTAAATGAGACCATCTACATAATGTGCTTTGTATATGATGGGAGGCAGCATTTTGGATTGCTAACTATTCCTACCTTTAAGCAAAGTGAGCTATCCTCTCCTTGAACGATTCAGTTCAAAGACATACAGAGACCAAGGGAAAAAAAGAAATAGATGGGTATGGAGGGATGCAGGGATTTGTTTCATTAAAAAAATAATACTCCCCCATATTAGTTTGCTTGCAAGGAACAGAACCCCACTAAAGGGATTTTAACTAAAACAGAAGGCCATAGATGATGAACATGAGGTGAGCAGAGGCCCTTTTTAGTTATTGAGGTAGACTCTGAAGCATGGGTCAGTGGAGATGGCATAAGAACCCAAGAGGAAGGGGCACCCAAAGGCCTTGAAACTGTTTTTATAGAGAGTGAGGACAGAAGTCAGCTGGCCACGGGTTAATAAAGAAATGAGAGATGTCCTGGAAGCAGTCAGTATAAAGAATTTAGCTTCAGAAATCTCCATGTTTTACCTGGCTGGCATTGTTTGTTTGACTGTCAGTAACAAATAGCTTAACATCGAAGGGATGTAAAAAATTTTTGAAGTCACGCGACTGGATGCAATTATGAGGGTCCAGCCACAGTCTGCATTTTGAAACCTATATTAAAAAGAACAAGAAGGTTGGGTTAGCTGGTCTCTGAGGTCCCTGCCAGCTCTGACATTCCATGTTGCCTTGAACAAATGGACTTTACAGAGGCCTTTCAGAACACACAAAGCTGACTCTTGTCTGTAGCCACAATGGAATTCTTGTAACCTTCCCACAAGTGGTAAATCCTCTGCTTCCAGCTACACCATTTTCTGCTTAGCTTCATTCAGAATCAAGGCTCCATCAGGCCACAGGCTTTGATGTAAAGTTACCCACCAAGTGACAATGGGTCCACACAGCCAGCTCTAAGTGGGAAGCTCTCCCCACAAACCCACCCACAGGGCCTGTGTAGAGTCAGGCCCCATGTGGAAGCCCTGTGCTGAGTCCCAAAGCTCCAGGGTAGTTTATGGCCACTTTATATGTCCACAGGAGGCCTGTGGACTTCTCAGCAACTGGAAAATCAGAGAGTGCCACCCCCCTCCACTGAACAGCCCCAGGGACCCAGACACAATACCAATAGGCACCAGGCCTCATTAGGGAAGACACATTTCTGCCGAACTTGCATTTCTAATGCAAAGCTGTGTTCTGGTAACCCTAGTTAAAGAAACATAAGAAACCACGAGTAACCATTTTGGCTATCTTAGAAGAAGAAAATTGATTTTTAAATTGTTGAACTCTGCTTTCCAAAGGCTATTTACTGCTACATTTGGCCTCCCCCTTATGCAAGCTATACATGTGATTCAATCCTACCTCCACCCACAACTGGTGAGCCTTGAAAGATAAACTTGCCCTAAGGAGAACCCTCGGCCACCTGGCTCCTCCACTCCAGATCCAGAGCACTATTTTCAAGGCAGCAATGAAGAGTGATACCTAAACTTTTGCACAGCCCCTTCTCCTCCCACCTGCCTGTGATCCTCTGTCTCTGGTGCCACCTGCAGGAAGTAGAAATGGCCAAGTATTTTATATCTTTCTCTGGTATTAGTTCATAAGTACTGGTGACAGTGACTGGAGGACACCACATAGGAATAGTTTGAGAAAGATGCCAAGGGGGTGGGAGGAGGTTCTAGTTGCATAGGGGATTGAAGAAGCAAAGAATGTTTATTACAAATGGTCAACTGTGCTAAAGACATCAAAAAATTAAAAAATTCAAGTAAGATAAAGATGAAAACCATTCAGTGGTTTTGGCCACTTGGATAAAGCTAATTTTGATGAGCGTAGTTCTAATAACTCAGTGGGAGACAGAAATTATAGTGCCCTGAGTGGATGGGACACAAAGAAGGGACATCATATATGGATCACGCTCTAAGTGTTCCGACCGAAGAGTAGGAATGAGGGGAACATAATATCAGGAAAGGCCTTTTTAGAACTTGAGCTTGCTCTTAGGTGGGGAGAAATAAAAAAGAAGAGATGGAAGATCCCAGGAGAGAGGACGCTAGAGGTGAGCCCTGGAAGAGGCAGGAGGAAATGGGATCCAGACACAAGTACAGATTGGTCCTGAACAAAAAGAGAGGAAGGGAAGATGAATTTAGGCATATTGCAAGTGTCTAGGTCAGAGCAGCCTCAATCTTTTTGGTAGCCTCAATTTTTTCTATGAGATGGGATGAAAGGTGTTTGCTAAGTATGGGCTGGAAGGGCTTAGAATTATCCTTGGTTTGATCCTCATTCCCTTTCCTTTCAATGCAGGCAGGCTGGGGCTAAGGACCCAGAGAGGGCTCCCACAGGACCAGCTAAGAAGCTCCCTGGGTTCATGCGGGATAGAAATCAAACTCGAGCCAGAAAAAGTGAAAACAGAGTATACTGCATCACTTGAGTGACAGAGAATAGCAGATGGAGTACCTGGGAGACTGAGAAAGGAGAGCAGAATGAGTCTCTTCGTCACTTGGGGCTAGAGGTTTATACTGGAAGGGGGTCCAGGGTACATGTTCCTTCAGGAATCGAGGGTCGGGTCTGATCAGAGATAGGTGAACTCTGATCAGAGTGACAGGTGAACAATAGGTGTTATTTTATAAATCTTCGAAGGTGGGGATCACTGATGCCAATGTTAACTGGAGTTTATTTGAAGCTAATGTCCTGAGATATATTTGGGACTTAACTCTTCTTGGATGTTATCAGATGTTTGGGGTTTAGGAGAAACTCAGAGAATGATTAACTTTCTTGCTTCCTTCCTTGAGTGGAAACATAGTGGTTTTTGCCTAGATTCAAGGTAAAATATAGAAAATGAGTAAACAGGGCCCAACAGGAAAACAGCAAAGGTGGAGCCTTTCTACAATGGATGCCCTTCGACTTTCCTATATCACTTTGGTAATATAAAATTGCTTGTCTGTACATTGATGTTACTCCTGGTATGTCCAAGACAGTCCTGGTATATGTCTATTTTCAAGGTTTAATTATTTATAGTAACCATTCTATCAATATAGCGTCCCAGTTGGATCAGTAAACTATATGGTGCCTATATATTTAAGAGAGAGAGAGTGAAAGACTGATCTTTCATCAGCCTGTATTCTTTTCTCCTTAGTGCAAGCTCCTGCATCAGATACAGAGGAGGTGAAGTATAATATTGACCCAATGTTGGCACTTTCCTAGGTAGAAAAGTTGAAGTAGAAGGCTAGGTGTTCATTAGATCTTAAAGTTCTAACAAGTGAGTAGCATGAGGACAATGACATCCATCAATGCTGCTTCTGTGACCTACATACAAGTAAGGAGACCAGAAAAGTTTATGATTTTAGGGATTTACAAAGGCCTGCAGGGCCCATATAACCTGTGTTCACCTCCAACCTTCCACCCTTCCCTCTTGTTTACTCCTCTATGGAAAAGAAGATGGCCTTAGAATTTACATGAAGATTTCACTGCTGAAAGGAGGAAGGAGGGAAGTGCCTAGAAGTTCAGCAAATACAGCAGCCCAGATCCTTAACACATCAAAGTTAAAACTTTGTTTTACAACTAAGACGGACCCCAACTACCACTACCTGAGAGTGGCCCTTATGCCAAAGGAGGGATGTGGGATTTCTGTGAAACACGGACAGAGGTAGAGGGACCTTGAGATTGGCAAGGGAGGGGAAATCTAGGGATCGCCAGAGGATGGGAAATATGGTAGCCCTAAATTAGCAAACATCAAAAGGCCACATGGAAGGAGTGGCAATTGTGGGCTTTTTAAAGAGATTACAATGCTTCCTAGTCAAACTCCAGCAACCTATCATTTTACTAAGCTGTTTCTTTTCCCTAAGTAGCAGTTTGTGAAACCTGAAGCTCTAAAGAACAAGACACCAGATACGTCTGGAGTGGAGTGATAAGGAAAAGTCAACTCTGCACTAGACAATTACCCTAAGTACATCTCCTCCTCAGGGGCTAGACACTCCACGTTTCCTCTGCTTGTGATACTCCTGTGTCTTCATGGCTAGTCCCTCACTGCCTGCAGGTCTCTGCTGAAACATCCTTTAATTGGTCACCTTTGGAAAATAACTCCTCATCCCACGTAACCTGCTTTATTTTTCTCCATAACACCTATCTCTGCACCTGATATACATGTGTCTTTGTTTATTGTCTGTCTTCCCACGCTATAATGTGAACTCCATGCGGCAGGGACTTGGTTTGGGCATTGCAACAACTCCAGTGTCTATAACCATTCTTGGGCCATAATGAGTTTTTAATGACTATGTGTTGAATGAGTGAATAAATAAATGAATGAGTAGGTTACTAAGAGTATTAACACAATGTCTGTCTTCACAGAATTTTGATAAGTCCTCATGATCAAATTGGGGAGATATTCTAAGAGAGTAACTAAATCTTGTTATGAGTAGAGGAGTTGCCTCTTTCCCACATGGGAAAATCCTTGTTGGGCAGGAAAGCTATGCTCAGTTTCTGAGATCAAGGCTGTAAAAAAAGGATATTAATATTTAAAAACAAAAACCAGAACCCTGTGGAGCAGGCATCATTGTTGCAGATTAATGCTAAGATGTGGAACAGTATTTGCTCAAAATCATCCAGCCGATGAGTCTTGATCCTTGACCCTAGGATTTGGTCTTCTGACTCCAAATTCCATCCTGTTTCTATAGCTGAACACGCCTCCCTTCCTATAACAGTAAAAGGAAACTCTTTGGCCAACTCTTTCCTGGCCTTCTCATCCCTGCTCCCCAACATCTATTTGCATTATGCTCACCAGTGATTACACAACAGCATGTCTCTGTTCTCATAATATCCTACCTCTGGGGGCATTCAAGTTGATGATTCCCTCCTTGAATCATTGACCTTTCTTGGCTTCTGTACAGCACAGGTTCCTGGTTGGGCTGCTGCTTCCGTAGATACATCTTCATGGCTTCCTTTGCTGGTTCCTTGGTCTGAGAGAGGAGGAATATAAGCCCCAGAGGTCAGCCCTGCCTCCCCTTTTCTTCTCCCTCTGCAAACTCTTTTCCATCCTGGTTTGAAGCATTACATGGAAATAACTCCCAAATTCCTATCTCTAGTTCTGAAACTCCCCCTGGGTTTCAGCCTTATTCTTGTTGCCTAAAGCCTTGTTGTGAGCTGAATGCTTGTGCCCACCCCTGGCCCCATTCCTGTGTTGAAATCCTACTCCCCAGTGTGATGGTATTAGGAGGAGGGGACTTGAGGAGTTGCTTAGGACATGAAGGTAGAGCCCTCGTGATAGGATTAGTGCACTTATGAAGGAAACCTGAAAGCTTGTCCTCCTATCTCTGCTCTCAGCCATGTGTGGATAGAAGAGGGCTGTCTGCAAACCAGAAAGCAAGTCCTGATCAGGCTCCAGATCTACTGGCACCTTGATCTTAGGCTTTCCCAGCCTCCAGAAATGTGAGAAATACTTGTGTATCTTGTAAGACACCCAGTCAATTGTATTTTGCAATAGCAGCCTGGGGCTGCATAAGGAAAGTTTACTTGCCTCCTCTCTCAGAGATCAAATAGGCATCTCAAAATTAATATGATGAATATAGGAGCCTTCACTTGTGCCCCCAAACCTGGTCCTCCCTCATCTCTGTAACTAAAGCCACATGCACCCAGTGGTTCAAGACCAACCTTAGGAATCAGCCTTCATCATTAGTCTCTGTTCCTCATATCCCAGATTCTCTCCTTCTAACATGACCCAGGACACCTGGGTGGCTCAGTGGTTGAGCGTCTGCCTTTGGCTCAGAGCATGATCTTGGGGTCCTGGGATTGAGTCCCACATCAGGCGCCCTGCTGGAGCTGCTCCTCTCTCTGCCTATATCTCTACCTCTCTCTCTCTGCATCTTTTATGAATAAATAAATAGTCTTAAAAAAATAAATAAACCTGACCTGAATCAGCCTGCTTCACTGCATAGCTACTGCTCCCCAACGCTTGTCACCATCATCTCTGTGGGCTATCCCGAGGATCTGAAACAGTGGCTGACACATAGCAGGTACTCAATACCTATTTGATGAAGGGATGAATTTGAAGTCTTTTCTTCAATTTGGAGTTGCCAGTTTATTGATTTCATGGGAGAGTACTTGAGAGCCAGGAATTCCTTCTGCAGCAGAACTCAGAGACCCCAGGAAAAATTTAGACATTAGTGAGGTATGCCTCCTCTTACCCCAAAATGCCAGCCCTGCCCCTGCTCCCATGGGACCTTTCTGTTCCTCTGCTGTCTTCATGACTTCTCATAATGAAAACCTATGCTGAAGATAGGAGCTGAGATTTCCCATTGGGAAATAGAGATCAGCCTTGGCCACTTCAAGGACTGTTCTCTCAGAGCGTTGGTGAGCAAGACCTTAAAATGATGGAGGAAAGTTAAACAGATAGGAGTCAGTGGAAAATTTTCTTCTATTTCCTCTAAGAGCTCCAGAGACTCAGGGAAGTAGGAGGTGCTTCCTTTAGCCCAAATTAGATTCCCGGTGAGCCCAAAAATACCAGCAGCACCGAAGACCCTTGTGGCCACATGGGTGCCAGAACAGTTGCTGAAACTGAGAGGAGGTAATCCAAGTGACACCTTCATGATGTATCTGGATTTCTCTGCCTTCCTCTAGCTTCTAGCCCTACCATCTCTCCTTCCTATTAGGAATTGGGCGATGCTTCTGTTTTTAACATCACGAGAGGGAAAGACACGTATCTAGGGGGAAATGCGACTAAAGAACTTATGAGATGAGCGATGAATCTCCCTCTGTCTACTAGTAAGAGTTGGGACTAAAAGCCAAGTCTCTCTAAAACCAAAGCCCTGAGGTATCATGCTGCACTGGCTCCCGTACCTGCTGTACTGGGCCACGCACTCTGCTAAGAGCATCCACAGGTGCTTGGAAAATGTCACCTAATGAAACAGTATCCAGGAGCCAGCTGGGACCTACACACAGTGTGTGTTCTGGGGGAAAGCTGCCCTGTGCCTCCTCATTGAAAGTTTTAGGATTGGAGAGATCCTCCTGGTGGTGACTGACTCCATTATTCACTTCACAGAACATGCGGGATCCCCCTCCTCATGAAGCCTGGTTTCTTAAGAGACTTTCAAATGAGCACTCTTGAGCAGCACCCTGTCCCCTGAACCGCCATCGAAGGGCTGCTTACACTGTGAAAATGGGTCTAAATTTATTTGACCATCAGCAAATGTCTGGTTTTCTTTTGGTAAATATTGGAAGCTGATATTTCGGTGGTTCTAAGTAGGGGTACAGGGTGGATAGACACCACCTTCATCATAACCCAATACCAGGTGGTGGGATAATGAAAGGGACAAATTCCACCCAAAGTCACAATTCAGTCCCATAGCCTGTGTAGGGGAGAAGAGGCCCCATGTCTGCCCAGGTCACACAGCCGCCCTCACATGAAAGCCTGTTCCAAGGTGAGTGGGTGCCCATCTTTACAGTTAAGTCCAGTGATAAAGCTCTCCTTATAGTCCTCGGAAGGAGGTCCAAAGGGATTTTAGATCTGGAAACCAATTATTAAAATCCTGGGCTTTGCAGAATTTTAAACACTGTTCATTCAAGGACAGTGAATCTTTTTAAAAAATTTTTTTAAAGATTTAGTTTATTTATTCATGAAACACACAGAGAGAGAGAGAGAGAGAGAGAGAGAGGCAGAGACACAGACAGAGGGAGAAGCAGGCTCCCTGCAGGGAGCCCAGGGTCCTCAATCCCAGGACCCCGGGATCATGATCTGAGCCAAAGGCAGACACTCAACCACTGAGCTCCCCAGTTGCCCTCAAGGACAGCGAGTCTTATAGAGAATCCAAATCAAACTCTATCTCACACCATGAAACTTAACACATAATTATCTGACATCCCTTATGCTAATTAGCATGCTCTTTTAAAAAGGTTTTATTTCAATAAGAATACTTTAAGTGCCCTGAAATCGACTTCTGGGGTTTAGATTTCTGTTTAGTATTCTGCATAACTAATAACCCTGTGATTTTCAAAAACTACTAATCACCTCTCGTATGAAGCTCACGGTGAACTTGTACAAAAAAGTTATAGTTCAAATTATTCTAAAGTAAATTAATCTAAGGACAATATGACATTGACTCTAGTGCTGCCACTTAAGGCCCTCACTCATGGGTAGCTCTCACCTTCCTTGACAGCAACTAGCTGTCAATTTCTGTTTCTCTATTTCTCTCTCTTGTAACTCCCTCCTTTCCCCCTCCTCTCTTTGTCTGTCTCTTTCTCTCTCTCTCTCTCTCTCTCTCTCTCACATGCACACAGGCACACAGATCTTCAACACACTTCTCTGCTTGAATAGGAAGGAACAGAGAACATTAGGCAACAGTGTGCACTTTCACGAGGCTCCTATTTCTCTGGCTCAGCAAAACTTGTGATTTAGTTCATTTACCCTCCATGGAGCAGTTCTCAGAAACCATAGACAACATGAATGCTGTATGCATGACTGGAAGGTTCAGAAAAGGCTGTTTGGTCTTTGTGTGAGTTTGGGGTTTCACATCCTAAAAATGCTCCTGCGCAAATGGTACATGAATAACTCCCACTGCGGTGGGTATGGGATTCTGTGATTGAGGGGCCGCGGCTTCCTAGTTACACAATCACACCCCAGGGCCCGAAAATAAAGGCTCATTGCATTCTTTCCCCAACCAGTCACATGCCTTCTGCAGCAAACTGCTGTGTGGGGGTCACCTCCTCCTCCTGTCATGCCACACAGTCCGCCTTAACCGCTCCTCCACTGTCATTCGCTCTGCTGCTTCCTGATGATTTGAGTGCCCACATCTTTACTATAAAGCACACAGATAGGTCTAATATTTTAGATAGCCTCATGGCACCTTGCAGAGGGTAGGTGCTTCTCAAATTTTTGTTTCCCTTTTCTCTATAGTTTATTTATTCACTTATTCAATGATTTTTGGATTCCCAGGTAGAATATTCAAAAGTGACTCCAGAGGGACAATTTCAAGGTGGCTTAATTTTTCACATGGAGATCTGCTCCTGGGTGAGTCTATTCCAGGTATCTAGAAAAGGCATGCAGGTCAGATTGTGGAGACAAAAATAGTTTAATGGGAAGTTGGTTCAGGCTGTAAGCTAGCCTGCCTCTTTCTAACATGTCTCTTGGACTGATAAAAAAAAAAATTAGTAATAATAACAACAAAAATTAGTTTTTTTGAGAGTGTTTGCTTTTTGCCAGATGCTGTTATAAGTGCTTTACTCATTTAATCCACACCATAACTTTATAAGGTAAGTACTATTAATATCCCCGTTTTATAGATTCCATGGTACCTAGAATTCTACTGTTAGAGATTCATTTAAACCACTCCCTCTTTCAGGCAATTCTCTCAATTCAAATGCACATACTCCTCAGTATGACAATGTGATGAAGCATTCCAAGATGAAGGACAAATCTTAGTGTAAATTAATGGACAAAATGCCTCACCTCCTAAAAGTCTCTACTTTTTGGCAGAGCTGGAGGAGAAGGCTCTGAAGAGAGAGCATAGGCAGGTGCAGAGGCAGAAAGTGGGATAAACACCTGTATCATAGTCTGGAAGCCCTGGATCTAGGGTTTAACTGGGTAATGCCTGCAGATGTTGAGAAACCCTGTTTTATCTGGAGCTGCACCTGTATGGCTAGAAGTCCTGCAGTCCTGGTGCTGCAGGGAAGTGATTAATGGTGAGTCTAAGTCCCATGAGCACCCTCCAGTGGCTATTGTGAATTTCAGGAGCCTAAATCCAATGGGTGTCTCCAGGTCTCAATCTTTCCCCCACTGTCTGCTCAATGCCAGTGGAAGAGCTGGAAGGGAGTCCTATCCTTGACAGGTACTGTCGTCCCCTCCATGCACATGAATTTATGTAAAAGCATGGAGCGTGAGGCTTCTCTCCTCATGATGAAACTCCTCCAATTCCCCAGTCTGTTAACTTTATGGAAATAGTTTTGTGGGGCAAGAGAAAGGTACAAAGTTCCTTTTCCTGAAGAGGGAGCATGAAGGGATACCTGGGTGGCTCAGTGGTTGAGCATCTGCCTTTGGCTCAAGGTGTGATCCCGGGCTCCTTGCAGTGAGCCTGCTTCTCTCTCTGCCTATGTATTTGCTTCTTTCTGTGTCTCTCATGAATAAATAAATAAAATCTTTACAAAAAAAAAAAAAAAAAGGAGCATGAAAACCAGGGACCTCTTTCTCTTTTGTGCCAACTCAACTAAACACACCAAATCAGTGTGGGGGCTTGTACTCTCCAAACCAGCAGAGTGATATCTTCATTACTCTCCTAGGAATATTAATGAGCTTTGCAACAATAGCAATCTCCTTCTGGTGTCTATGAAACCAACGGACAACATCCTTACTTGAGCATAAATCTCTATGACACCCTATTGAAGTTGATCATCCATTCTCAAAACAATGAAGGGGCTTTATTAGAGCTTTTCTTTCTTATTTCTGTAGTTTTTAAGCCCCTGGATAATTGCTTTGGTCCTTACGTGAAGTGTATAAAACACCAAAATTATTGGGCAAGTGTAAGCCTGAGACTCATTCTAGGTTCTTCTCTGGCTGATGTTGAGTGGAGCTGTTTGTTCTCCCAGTCCATAGATCATGTCCACATTTGCCAAGCTAGGTTTCTGCTGACTTCTGATCAAACCACCCAGCCTGTTGGATGGAAGGGGGTGTAGTGCAGTACTTCCCAGCCTCTAGAGGGCTAATTTTTTTATTCAAGTGACTGATCAAACACCCATGCAACAGAAATTGAACTGTCCAGCCATGGCCCCTGGCTTCCTGTCTCTCATATCAGCTGCCTCATTCCTACTGTGCTGGGGGTTGTGAAGAGGTCTGGTGGATGATTGGCCAACCTGTGGGAAGCTCTGAAAGCGTCTACTTAGAATGCTTCAAAGATTTTATGTTCAAAGTCAGCCGTCAAAAATAATGACTAGAGTGGTTCTTTCATCCTACCAGTAACTTGACCACTGACACTTCAGCGGAAACCAAAGAATGAAGCATGATTTGCCACCCTGTAAAGTATAAATCACTGTGGCTTCTTGAGATTGTATGTGTAGGAGGAAGAGGTCTGCACTATGCTTAGCTTCAAAGCACTTACTTATTTTTTTCTAGGTAAAATATGTTATTCAAACATCAGCTGAGCATGAATCTCTTGGTTATAAGAGCAAATTCATCCTTCCCAGGAGACTGTTCACCATGCTCTGCAGCATCTGCGTATGCCTCTGAAAGTTTTGTCCTCGAGGCAGCAGGTAGCAAGGAATATCTCAAGTGCTCCAGGGATCAACGACTAATAAGGGAGAATTTGGGTAGTCATCTTAAAAGTTAATAACCCTATCTGGTAATTTTGATTGTTAGAAAAATAATCTCTCCAATTTCTAAGGAACAAAGCTTCTGAAAGGGCTGTCATTAGATTTGGGATCTTGAAATGGGATGTGCCACTTGAGGGCGCCATCAGGTTTTAAGAAAAGAACTTTCTGCTACTTTAAAGTGCTGTCTTTGGATGCAATCTATATCCAAAGAGTTCTATGAAATAAGACTGAATTTAGGTCTCACTTCTAGGAAACGGAAGGGAAACAGTAATCTAGTCTCTTTAGACTCAAGTGGGATTAACCAAGATCCAGTTGACAAGTTCTAAATTCCCTTTAACAAAGCTGCCTTTATCCAGCCAAATGAAATAAAAAGGGATACTGTGTTAAAAGATGCCCTGTGTATTTTTGTAGAAGAGACAGTTGCCTAAGATCAACATTCCAATGGCAAGTGAGAAAAATAGTGGGAACAAATTGCATAATAGGGGCCTTCTGATTTTAAAGTGGAAACTGAAACCGTTTGGGTTCCATGGGGGAAAACTGCTTTACTCGGGGGTTTGAAGACTCCCAGAGAGAAGAAAAGCTGCTATGTGACCTCGGCTTCCTTATCAGGTACTGTCTGCCTGTCGCAGGTCCTATTTCAGCAGGGACTAGTGGAAAATTAGATAGAAGGCCAAGATTCCCAGACTAGCTGCTGTAGAGGGCTCCCGCGGGAGAGAATGTACGAAGCCTCTAGAGTGCATTTTCAAATTCAAGAAAGTGTATCAGTGTTCATGCAGAATCTTCAGAATGAGACACTCCATAGGGAAGTAGACCAGAACAGAGATATCTGTTAAAGAGAACGGAATAGGGCAGCATCGATCCCAATTTGAATTTCCTTTCCCTGCCTTCCCACCTTACCCAATCTAGTCAATCCTTGGTGCTCAGTGCAACGTCCGTGCCTTCCATGGTGCTTTCTTTGTTTTTCCAAATGATCATTTCATTTCTTAAATTTTCTTCTGCCATTATGTTGCTCTAATCATTTCATATGTGAATCCAGCTTTCCCTGCTGGACTATAAGACCCCCCCAAAACAAGGAACAAATACCCCATCTTTATAATTCCTATTGCCCAGCCCAGGAACATATCAGACACATAATTAATGTTTTCAAATTTACTGAGTTATCTAAAGAGAAATAAGAAGATAAAAAAAGGTTTCCTTCCATTTGCTTGTCTTTAAAGGAAAAGAAGTTGATCTCTATTAGTGAAAAGGCTTGAGGGTGTTAAAGACTTGAAAAGAGATATGGATTCAAGTTTAAAAACACACACATACTGGACCATAGTTCTTCTTTATCTCCTCCACCTAGTTCGCCCAGTCCCCCGCACTCAGTATTTATGAGTCTATTTTCGTTTCTTAGATTCCATATATAAGTGAATTGTGTGGTGTTTGTCTTTCTCCAGCCGACTTATTTCCTTTAGCTGATGCCCTTTAGGTGCCTCTGTGTTGTTGTAAATGGCAAAATCTCATCCTTTTTTATGGCTAAGTAAAATTCCACTGTCATACACACACACACACACACACACACACACACACATATACCATAAATAAGTCACAAAGCGTAGGGAATATAGTCAATAATATTGTAATAATATTCTATGGTAATGGATGATGACTGTACTTATCCTGGGGAACACTGGGTACTGAATAGAATTGTCAAATCACCATGTTGTACACCTGAGACTAATAGAACCTTGTGTACCAACTATACCTCAATAATGAGTATTAAAACACACACATATTAAATTCTCTACCCTCGAGGCTTTTTCTTTGAAGGTAAATTATCCTGCAAGTAATATAACAATCCAAGAGTTGTATTTTAGGAAAATGAATCTAATAGTATTGTAAATGTTAATCAGGAGAAGGGAAAACCTGGCGTCCAATATTCATTATTGTTTATCAAATGCTGACTCCATGAACATGGCCACTTCATATTTATTATCTTTATTATTTATTTATTTATTTATTTATTTATTTATTTATTTATTTATTTTTAAAGATTTTTATTTATTCATTCATGAGAGACACAGAAAGAGAATGAGGCAGAGACACAGGCAGAGGGAGAAGCAGGCTCCATGCAGGGAGCCCGACGTGGGACTTGATCCCGGGTCTCCAGGATCACACCCTGGGCCGAAGGTGGTGCTAAACCGCTGAGCCACCCGGGCTGCCCCATATATTTATTATCTTTAAACTCCAGGAGTCTTGCTTGGAGCGAATTAAGCAACTCCTTTAGGCCTAGAGTGAAAGGGTGGTAGAACCAAGATGCAAGTTCTGAGTATATGATTCAAAGATTATGATCCTTTCACTACACTGAGACTTGTCTTTCTGGGAAAATGGCTGTGGGATTTGAAGCTGCAGCCCAAGCAAGCACTGAGCCAGAGCTGGGGAGGAATAGTGATGAGATGTGGCTCCAGCCCTCCTCCCGAGCTCAGCCTTCGTGGGTGGTGCAAGTGCCCGCCCCTCCCTGGTCCGATCAGGGGGCTGGGCTCTAAGCCCTGTGGGTGCTGCTGTGGGACCAGTTGGAGGCTTCTCATCTCACTGTGGTCTCGTCTCATTATTAGCCAGCCACCTGGAGAGCTGGGATTGCAGCCAACTCCTCCTTGCATTTCCAGCAGGGCCTTGCCCATCACTGGTACTCCGTACATGTGGAATTGAATCTTCTAGAGGGAGATAGAGAAGTCTAACTACAATTATGGCAGTAGGGCTGGAAAGGAAGTATGGATTCAAATGGTGATGCCGAAAAAAATCTAGAATTATCGACTAGTATATGTGAAAGCGAGAAAGACTTACATGTGATTCTATATAGGTCCAGGAAAAAAAAATATTCAGAGGAGAGGTGGTTAGAGTGGGAGGGGGTTGGGGCCTGACATACTTGGAGCATTACAATGACATTCCAGATGGAGTTAAAATCATGGGGCTGATGGTGGTGAGACAAACCAACTGGAGATGTGTGTTTGCCCATCCTGCTGGCTGGGACTTAAAAACTATCCTGAATTTCACTTCGTTTCATTTCCTCTCATACCACACTAACTGGTCTGGGCCACCAGCGCTTTTGGTCCTGATTATGAGAGATGCTTCTGAACTGGTTTGGCTGTTTCAGGTTTTGCACCCCCGGCTCACCCCCGACCCGTAGGCAACGTCATCCTTCTAAAATGTCATTCAGTTTGTGCCTCTGCTAGAGCCTGGCCATGGCCTCCCTCCACACTCCGAGTAAAAGTCCGAGTCCTCATAGAAGCCTGCTTGACCCCACCTGATGGGCAGAAGCCCTGCCATCACCCTCAGACCTCGCCCTCCAGCACCCCGTTCCCTCTGACCCAGCTCCAGCAGCACCAGCCTCCGGCCTACACTGTAAGTCAGCCAGGGCCACCCACAGCCTGGGCCTCTGTCCGGGCTGCTTCTCCTGCTGAGAGCCTCTCCTTCCGCTCATCCCGCTCATCCCGATGGTTCACTCCCCTGCCTGCTGGAGGACTTTGCTCAAATGTCATTTTCTGGGTAAGGCCTCCTGCAACCCTTCACTTCCAAGTGACAGTAACCCTACCCCAAACTGACTCTCCTTGCCCTGTTTTGTTTTCTCCCCAGGTCTTATCACCCTCTGACATCCTGCATATTTTCTTTGCTTACTAAATTACTGTTAATTGTTTATTATCCCTCTCCTGACACTAGAAGCTGTGTGTGTGTGTGTGTGTGTGTGTGTGTGTGTGTGTTTCAGCAAACACTAAGAATGATGCTTGGCATGTGGTGAGCAGTAACTAAATATTAGTTGAATGCCTATTGAATTATTGATGCAGACTAATAGTTTTAGCTGTGAGACAGCCAAGGGCAAGAATGTAAACAGAGAAGAAGGGGACTTTGAACCAACCTTGGCACAGGGCGCTGGGTGTCTGGTCACACCCAAGGCCACGTCACTGAGCTGGAACATAAGCCTATTCACTGACTCCTAGACCACCTGTTGGTCAAGGTACAAAGCAGCTTCATCTCCCAGAGACTGGAAAGCCCAATAAGGGTGAAAGAGTTAGGAGGGAGAGGTATTAACCATTACTGATGACGTGTCAGATCACCAATGCCCAGGGGAAAAAAAAGATAATTATTTTTCGGTCTGTGGCAGCAGACACAACTAAGGATCTGGTGACTTTGCTTGTGGAGGCTGATCCAGGGATTATTATTTTATTATCACTGCTGCCCTACTGTACCCCCTAGAGAAACAAGAGTTACTTTAAAATTAGGCAGGAATCAAACTGACCTCTAGATGTGAACTGTCACCAGAGCATGAGTTACTTTATTGAAATATAGCAGTAGCTTACTAACTTGTGCCCTGGCAGCAGAGAAAACTCAATGTACTTTCTCCAGGAGCTTTAAATGTCACCAGAGATACTTAAAAGACAACAGGTTTGTATCACTTGATGATGCAGTGATATCCTGTTTCCTCTAGCTTTCTCCTAAAAATCTTCTGGTTATTTGCCTGGAACTTTTTACCGTCAAGGTGGTCGTGTGTCTTGAATCATGAAATGTGGGCCCATTGTCCTCTGTCCAAACCCACAAGGTTATTTCAGAAGACATCAGCCCATCATGAGTCCCTGGAAAATTGGTTCATTGAAAGAAAGCTGTGTGACTAATTGCCCGTGGTCCTCCAGACCCAGCTGTCAGGCCGAGTGTTCAGCCAAGCAGCAAGACTCCACTACAAATATCTGCTGATTAGCTCTGCAGCCAGGCAATAAATTGGAAAGCCAAAGAGTAGAGCCAGACCAGTGAAAAATAATTGCCTACTCATCATTGAATCTAGACATGAGAAGACCTCAGGGAGCATCGTTATGAAAATGGCGAAATCTTTGCAATTGTCAGCAGCAATTCTGTGCAGCAGTCTCCATACATGTGATGATCTGTGATAGGATCATCATCATTGCCACCATCATCAACAGCCACAGAAGCAGAATATATTCATTAAATTCCCACTGTCTGTACAGTGCTATTCTGACCACCCAGCAAGCATACTGTCCAGTGCCCCTAGCATTTAGATGTTCACTAACTAATCTAGAATTGTTGCCTAAGGCTGAAGCTGCTTTTCACAGAGATCAGCTTCCATCTGCCTGATGTGTTACCTCATAGTTGTTATTTTAACCTTTCCAACATGATTCATGCTGTCATCAGACACAGGCTACTTTGGATTCCCTGCCCAGAAAGAGTGATGAGATAACATCTGAATAGTATTTTCATGAGTATGAATCCATTTATTCCTCATCATAACTCTGAGGGGCAGGTTTTTTTTTTTCTTTACCGGTTTATAAGTGATGAAACTGAATCTCAGATAAGAAAGGTGACCTATTGATTCATAATCTTGGGTAAGTGGTCGAGTTCATGTTTGATGACTCTGGGAGAAAAGAAATTCCAGAGAGCTATGACCTTTCCAGAGGAGAACCTTAATGGTTTATGAAGAAAAAGAAGAGCACAAACTCTTCTCTTGAAAAGATATTGCTGTCGCCAGTGTGTGTGTGTTTGTGTGTGTGTGTGTGTAAAGGGAATGAGAGAGACAGAGAGAAAGAGAGAGAATGAGAATGAATCCACTTGTGCTGATTCAAGGAGGAGACTGAGCTGAGGGAAACTATGGGAGTGTAAGTACCAGGCCAAACAGCCAGCTGCTCATAGGGTCGCTGTGGACAGAGCCCACGGATCCGCCTAAATGGGCAAACCAAGTCACCTGAGGTGCTGAGAGAATTGGGACAGGACCTACATCTGGAAGGGAAAAAGGACTGAACTAGAAAGAAAGGATATCCCCACACAATCATTTCCAGCTCCTGAATAGGCTTTGATTCTGGAAGGAGAATGAGAACATGGAGGACATGGAATGGCCACATGGTGCGGCAAACCTGTGCAAGACTGTGTGACAACAGCCTCTGCTCTGGAGAGCTGGGTCTCACTCTTCCTCAGCTGGGTGACAGTCTCTGTTGCTCTTGCTGCCCCTGCCTGGCCCTCGCCTGCCCCTTCGCCTCCCTCCCTTCACCCCTGCACCTTGCCAGATTCTACTCCTCATCCAGTACCAACCTATAATGGACTTCCTCACAGAAACCTTCCCACTTTTTGCTCCTTGTGCCTTCTAGAACACCATATTTGTAATTTCTTCTCAGGCTCCTCTATTGGAATCTGTGCTCCATTGGAGCAGAGGCCTTGTCCCTATGTCCAGGACTGTGCCTCCAGTTCCTAGGAGAGAATTTGGTACAAAGAAGAGACCTAGTCTGTACTTTTTAAATAGAATTGAATGAAGATTTCTTGGATTCACTTCAGTGGACTCAGCAAATGCCATTATCCAGTGATCAGAAGATACTGTTTCAGAAGAGAAACATGGGCAGAGGCTGTAACTCCTAAAGCTTCATCTTTGAAAGTACTACTATCCTTCTGAAACATTTTTGTGTGTTGATTAACTTTCCTTTCATCATCATTCTGGAATTCATGTCAAGAGTATAGACCAGGTTAAGTTCCTTTCAGGGGCTACTGAGGGATACTCCACGTTTCTGAAAGATCTCATGACTTGTAACAAACCATCTCAGTACACACTGGCTAAAACAATTATTTATTCTTTCTCACAATCCTGTGAGTCAGATATTGAGTTAGGACTTGCTTGGCTGCTCCACAGGCATTGGCTGGTGTCACTGACTCAGCTGCCTCTAGGTGGCAGCCAGACTGGGCTACACAGCCCAACAAGACTTCACTTACACATACAAGACATGTGACCATGTATGATACCTTCGTGATCCTTCATGTGGCTTCTTTCCCCACAAGCACTCCTCCTTTGGTAATCTAGTCCACTTCTTTACAGCATGGTTTCTGGCTTCCTGAGGGAAAGGAAAGTTGCTGAGATCTTTAAAGGTAGGCCTAGAATCAACTAAGTATTCTTTAGCCCATTCTACTGGTCAACATAAGTCACAAGATTGGCTCATACTCAAATGGAGGGGAAATGGACCCCATCTCTTGGTGGATGGAGCAGCATGTGTGAGCAGGGAAGGAAGTGACAGCTTCTTTATGTAGGGACTCTCTGCCACACTTCCTGTTGTCATACAGCTTTAAGACCTTGTCTACAAGCAACTTTCCCCATTCCTCATGGCCAAAATTAATGCCCACTCTGAGCATATTAACCTTTTTTGGTATTTTAAGTTTATTAGTTTTCATGTATCCTAAAGGACAATCAATCTGATACTCAAAAACAAAGAATCAAATCTGTGTCAGGTGCCCAACTTCTTGACTCTAACTTGTAGTTATATTGGCTTGCTAAAAGACTCCTGATACTATGTGTAAATGAAATGATATTAATCAGCACATTCAGATTCATAAAAAAAGAGATGGCAAAGTTTCATTTGAATTAGGGATTATATTGTAAGCCCAGATAATTTTGTATTTGCAACCTGTTTGTGCTACTGAGTTAATGAGACTCTTTATGTAAACTTACAAACACTGAGTAATATCCCCAAAGATCAAACACCATAGCCACCCAAACATCAAACCAATGAGCACCATAGCAGATAGGAAGTATGGTGCTGAGTGCCTCTACGTGTCAGCTCCCTGAAGTAGAGAGAATGCTACTTGCGTTGCAGCATCCAGTAAATAATTTCCTGAGAACTACTTCAAATCACAGATTGCAAAGTGTTGTATTATCCAGTGCATTATCAAGCTGCTCAGGCCAGCCTGCGCCTGTACTCACCACCTCTCTGGTGGTATCCATATCACTTAAGGTATCTTAGAAAGCTCCTAAGTTCTGGGTTCATGATTCATCACTGCTGTTTACTAATTGTGTGTTCTGTGTCCTCTATGACCTCTTTGCAAGACTGAGGCAAGAATCAGATGAGAAAATAGATATAAAAAGTAATTTGAAAACTGCAAATACATTTCTGCTTTTGGTGTTTCTTTCAATTACAACATCTCTTAGCATAGACACATTCTTAGCCACAGTAATAGATGACCCAGTTGGACTAATGTGTAAGTGCTTGCTCTCCTAGGGACTGTTCTAACTCTACATATTAACTCATTTGCTCCTCGTAGTAATGCAGAATGTATTGTTGATTATTCCCATTTTACTTACGAATAAATGGAGACATAAGGAGGTTAAGTAACCAGTCTAAAGTATTCCAGGTAGAAAATGATACAGCCTAAATTTGAATCCAGACAGTCTGGCTTGAGAATCCATACTTGTAACCATTAAACCACACCATTTCATCACCTTAGAAACCATAATTGGTCAAGGAATAGGGCCATTGATCAGAGATAATTAGAGCTGTTTTGACATTGATATGTGGACACAGAGTAGGAAACTCTCTTTCTGCTGGAATCAGGTCATCCCAGAGGCAGTGACAACTATTTTCACTGACATACAGAAAAAGCTATCTACAGAATGGAGATCTCATGCAGGATACACTGGCCAGGAAGGCTCCTCATTGTGACAAACAATCCAAGTAAATTTATTTTGGGCTATCCCAACAGTCCAACACCAGTCATCTTGAGTGAGTGGCTCACCTCCAAGCAACAACTCTGTGACTCATTTTCCATCTTTTTGGTATTGACAAAATTGGATGGCTTTCTGTGGCAGCATGTCATCTAGTACTTCTGGACTTATTTCACATGCGTGATTGAATAAAAAGATAAAGGAGTATGTATGGGTAAAGAATCTAATAGCTGGATTCAGAGTTCTCCACTATCTTGTTATCCCAAAACAGATGTCTAAAGAAATGTCTAAGGTCAAACAGAGAGAAGTTAACAGCTGGGTCTTCCTTTTCTTTATGTCTCGTCTCCAGGCTTTCTTTGCTTGCAAGTTTAAGCCACTATCTCCTAGCGGTGGACTGCTAGTGGAAGCAGGTGTGAGGCAGGCATTGCTACATTAAAGGCTTAGATGCACCATTCTGGCACAAAGGCACACAAATGTCTGGAAACAGAGGCATAGGATCATTTTACTACTTTTGTTTCATTTTAACAAGCTGTATTTGACATATTTTGAGGCCAAATGTTGAGATATTACCATGGTGAATAATATCCAGCCCCTGTTCCTGTAAGTGCATGAGGTAGATGCTATATATAAACAATTAAATATGACCGATCTACAGTAGATGTCTGGGTAAAATGCCTGAGAAACCAGGAGGCAAAGAAGATTAGTAAGAGCCTCACAGAGATGTTGCACCAATAAGCCTTTAGGCATCTATGAAGGAAATCCATGAACAAGAAAGCTTTGGGATAAGCTCCTCAACTTTAGGTCATTCCACTCCTGACGAACAGAAGGCTTGCCCCTCAGGATTCAACAACACTGGAGCTTAGCTCAGATAATACAAAGAATCTAATATCCCTCCACTGCATCATTAATATCAAAGTGTTTCCTGAGGAAAAATACAGGTCAGAGTCAAAACTCACTGACTCTTGGGCTTCCCTAAAAGCCAAACTCTTCTGGGACCATTTTTTCCCTTCTGTCTCACATCTCTGAAATGGACCAAGGGCTATTTTTTTCTTCTTACCTGTGATTCAGGGCGGGTTCATTTCTATGCTATTTTGTGCTATTTCCTTTGTTATTGTCTTTGGCTGAAGCTTATCTACCTTCTATAATTTCCTGAACTTTAGACTTCCCTTACTTTGTGACTTATTCCATTCAAAATGGCACAGTTATTTCACGAGCAGCTCATTTTATTAATTGACATGGAAGTACAGGGTCAAGTTTGAAATACTGGCTGTGTAAAGTGAAACATCAGGGTCTGTGAATGTGTGACTCACTCAGCTGACGAATTAGTCAGGACCCACAGGCTCCATCCCCTTCCCTCTGGCTTTCCTTCATCCTTCCATGTGTAAAGGGCGCCAGTGGGGTTTTAGGTCAGGTGATGGCATAACTAATCATCACCCTGGGACGATTTTGCTGGTGAAAGTAGGCACTAACAAATCATTGACAAGCATTAATTGAGCTAAAAGGGGCATAACCGGTTATTGTTGAGGCAAGCCAAGAAGTAAGATCATCCAATTATTATGTCCCCTAAGGCATTCTTTTGGTGACCCTCATCTTGGCCTGAGTGTGATATGGTAGAGGAAATATTTTCCTTTTCTGCGGTCTTAGGACTTTCCAAGCAAAAGAAACTAAAACCTGAGTTAAAAGACACATTTTGGAAATTAAAGGGTATTAGATCTAAAGGCATAGGCTCTCACTCATAGGGTAATAAAACTTACCTCCCCAGGAGCCAAACACTTGCTTGCATTCCAGGGAAGAGACCTTCCCCTTTCTCTTCCTGAGATAATTGGTTGACACTCAAAAGATTGAAATTGGGGAGCAACAAGCTTTTCTTCCTCTTTCAAAAGGAGAGTTGCAATTGATTGCTCTTTCTTTCTTTCTTTCTTTCTTTCTTTCTTTCTTTCTTTCTTTCTTTCTTTTCTTTCTCTTTTTCTGTGTATGGGTCAGGCTTTCTTGTCTCTGCATGTCTTAGAAATTTTGTCGAAACCTGGATGTTTCAAATAATGTAATGTGACAACTCTGGACATCAGATCCACTCCCCCCCCCCTTCTGTTGCTGCCTATTATAGTTCTTGTTTATTCAATGACTCTTCCTAATTCTGTAAAATATATGTTCTTTGTTATGTGTTATCACTGAAGTCTCTACTCAGCTTTATACTTGGCTAATGATCGGACAGAGATTTTCTTAAATGCAGGGAACTAATAAAATCTTGCAGTCTTTGCCTTGGAGCCCTGTGTGCATGTTGGGCCATGCAATGGACATAGAGTTTACAACCCTGCCTTGAAGGTTACTTCACTTCCTATGTAGGAAGAGCCTCAGAGTCAACCAGAGGTGAGAACTTGGGGCCTCCAAGTGTCACTCATGAACATGCACACAGCCCCACATATGCACATGGTCATCTAGGTTCCCAGGAATACATTGGGGCATTTCAGTGCACCTATGGATACTTTGTTCTTCAACATGTCCTTTTAAGCTTTTGTTTATGATTTGTCTCAACTGTCACCCATCATCTCAGGGCAGCTGTGAAATAGCTGTACTTAGCCTCAAATGTTGTCAAAAAATGATCCCGGGGAAAAGTTTTTAGTCTTAGGGGGGGCTCTCAAGTCAGGTCAAATAAAGGAAGTATTGTGGTTGGGGTATCCGGGGGCACCACCAGACAAATCAAACAGTAGCAGTTCTTTGGGAACGAGGCTTTGAAAGAGCTCAGGCTTTATTCTGTTCCATCCGGTACCAGGTGTGCAGGCTGTGGCTCCCAAGGCTACAACTGAGCTAAGGAACAGAGTGTGAGAATAAGGCATGTAAAAACACCACGAGTTTCAGTTTTCTTACTGAGCTTTAGTCATTTTTCCTTCTCTCAAAGAACTGTCTGTATTTGTCAACAAGATGATAGATGTCTTAGCCTGAGGACTCAGAAATCAGAGTCTTGAGGAAAAGGCTTTATGTTACTACAATATTAGGGAGCATAAGCCTGGAGAGCAGTAGTAAGAGACAAGGGAGACTCACAGGGAAGAAAGAAGAGGCAATGCACAATCTGTGTCACCAATTTAGTGGCTATTAAATGAGACTGATAAGCAATACCACTGGATCATCCTCTGAGAAGCCTTATAACAGCACAGACAGTTGATTCAAGGGAGGAAAGATAGGTAGTTGATTCACTGGCTCTTGTATTCCATTTGCCAAAGATTCACTTTCCTTACTTCTAGGTTGTGATTGCATCATTATGAAGCAAAGTTCATGAGCCTTCCATGCTTAGGAGCCCACAGGGAAATCCCACAGCTGAAGACTAGGCAGATTGGAATGAGCATGAGGAAAGATCCAGTTGGCATACCAGTATGAAAGGCACTCCCGGCCCTCACAGAGCTGCTCCCAGCCCTCACAGAGCTGACTACTCTCTGGAACAAGAGACAGTTAAGGAAGAGGGGACGTGAAGCAGTGTATAAGGAGTGATTGACAAAATGAATAAATCGGATAGTGATACAAGTTATGAAGATATAGATAAAAAAGGGCCATTAGAAAAACATTAAGCCTAGTGCTTTGTGGGATTCAGAGAAAGAAGTGGGAAAGCAAATTGGGAATAAAGGGGTCAGGGAAATGTTCATGGCTGAGGAAACATTTGAGTCCAACTCAGAGTGATGGTGGGGTGTGGAAAAGGAGTGGAGTTTGTGGAATAAGGGAAAACAGAGGTTCATTCTAGCAAGGACTAGGGTGACAGGGAGTTAGTGCAGAAAAGCACCTTAGCCGGGTTCCCCCAGAAACAAATCTTTAGACAAGGATTTGAATACAATTGTTAATTTGGGAGGTGATCACAAGAAGCTCAGTAGAAAAGAGAGGAAGTCAGAGAGGAAAGGGAAAGAAGCCAATTCAAATGAGTCCCATGAGCAGGTTACCTCTGTGGCCACTGATCTCCCTGGAAACCTTGGGAGACTGCATACTGCATAGAACATACCACACAGGCTCACCTGCTGAAGGGTGAAAAAGTGGGCTTTCACTTCCATTCACTTTCATTGCCATTGCTTGTGGGCTGCTCTTAGTGGCATCAACTCTTTGGCTTTAGGCCTGCTCTCTGTGTAGGCTGATGGTGCTCCTAGTCAGAGAATCCCTCCAGCAGAGTCAATGAGTTCTGTAGAGAGTCACTGATATCTAAGGCAATGATGAGTGTCAAGGAGTTATGGGCTGAGCACTGACAGCATTTGCTCAAAAAGTGAGGGCTTACATGGAGAACAAGGAATTAAGCAGTTGAGCATGGAATTGGGGCATGTTTAGAGTTGGGGACACAAGTGCCTTTAGAGGCTTAGTAGGTTATGTAAACAAGTGACATGTGTGGGTAGGGGCCTGGGAGACGCTGGGGTTCTCTTGATGATCTAAAAGTGATAGCCACTACTAAGATCCAGCTGATGATGACTTTGCGGAGGTATGGACCTAGTATTGCCAGATCTTTCAATGTTTCAGAAGCTAGAAACCTACATCTGTGTGTGTGTGTGCGTGTGTGTGTGTATGTGAGAAAGAGAGAGAGAGAGAGAGAGAGAGAGAGAGAGAGAAACCTCAATGTGTTCTTTTTTTTTTTTTTTTTTTTTAAGATTTATTTGTTTGGGAGAGAGAGTGAGAAAAGGAGAGGGGAAAAGGGAGAGAGAGTCTTTTAAGATTCCATGCTAAGCAGGAGCCTGATGCAGGGCTTGATCTCAAGACATTGAGATCAGGTCCTGAGCTGAAACCAAGAGTCAGTCACCTAATCAAGTGTGCCACTCAGGTACCCCGAAATGCCTCAGTGTCTAAATGTGAACAATTAATTAGTAATTTAAGACAAGCAGTAATTTAATCAATAATTTAAATGAGTAATAATTAACAATCTTAATCAGCAATTTAAATTAGTAATTTAAGACAAACTGAACAAAGTCTGCAGACTGTGAGTAAGTAGCCTGGAGGCCTATTACAACTTCTAATGTGGTGTTAACAGTAGGACATAATGGGAAACATAATATGGTTGGGCTGGGGCCATTTTATGAAAAAAAAACTTGATTTCTAGGCTTGAAAATTGTGGTGAGATTGGTTTTCACTAAAAAAGCCACCAAATACTTTTGAGCAGGAAAGTAGAGTGATTTGAGATCTGCTAGGAAAAGGTTAATCTGTTGATGGAGTAGAGAGTAGGTAAGAAAAGTTGGAGGAGGGGAAGTGGAAGGCAGGTAGACAGATTACGAGGCCACAGCTACATTTTAAGCAGGAGAATGTGAAGGCCTGGGTAGAATTTGGGTAGAAGCCTAAACCAGGCATCCAACAGAAAGGAGATACAAGTCACAATGAAATTTAACTATATTAGTACAAATAAAACACTATAGGCTTGCTGGGAGAAAACATCTATGGTGCTCAGATCATCCTGAAAGTTTAAGAGCTAGGTGACAGAGAGCAAGGGGGTTGTGAATGGCAGCCAGTTTGGCAGCTGTGCCCATGCTCAGCACACTATGGAAAGGTGGGTTTTGTACACTTGGCCTCACACCCACACAGATATATCCAACAGTCCAAGGAAGAGAGCACTGAGGAACTTGCAGGCTAATGATGAGTGATGAGACCAGGGAGAGCAGCCCTACTCTCTCATTATGTTGACAGGATCCCCAAAGTGCAGAAGGACTGAGAGGATCAGGACAGGTTCTACACCAGTTTCGAAGCATGTCCTCCAGTTTCCTTCTGTCTCCCCGGCGTTCTTAAGCTAGAGCTGTGGACTTTGAAAACTCACTTCAACTGTCTTCGAGGACTATTATTCCAACTTTGTTCACATTTCCCTCCCTCATTCCATCTCCTCTCCCCAAAACAACTCATACCTGATCTCTGCTCTGTTCTTTCACATTTTGTTCTAGATCACAGGATGAACCAAATGAGACAGACCCCACCTTGAGTTTCCCTGCAGTTGCAGTGGGCAGTCTTGTGCATTATGTCCATATCTGGCCCTTCTATCCTGCTATCCTCTGCTTGGGGCTTTCTCCTGTGCCTTAGGAGCTTACTTAATTCATGCACAGGTGTCCTGGGTGGTCCAGGGATTAAACTCCCTCAGGGGAAATCCTCAGCCGCAAAGGGGTGGGTCTCAGGGCATAAGCACCTGGTCCCAAAGGAATAGTCCTAATGTGCATTTCTTGAATTTTCTTACAGGATTTTCAACTTCAACTGGAGTTGCCAACAGTAGTGATTCTCTTTAATACAATTCTTAATGACTTTTCTCTCTTCATTGTCTGGCCTTCTCCTCTTCCTCCTCCCATATTCCTGGAATCACTGCCGAGAAAAAATGCCTGCATCAGAGTCTGTGTAAATGTCAGCCTTTAGGGAAAGGTCCAAAGAGATATTACCTATTCTTTTGTCAACAAGCCATTGTATTTTTAAGTTGCCATTTTTAGATTATACTTGAGTGATTACAGATACTCCTTCTAGAGAAATAAGAAAGAAGTCCTTGGTATAAAGGAGTGACAGGAGAGTTGATTATTTGGAGTACAGTTATCATCCATAGTGGAGACACTTTCAGGCACATAGCATCTATAAATACTCCAAACACCCATGTAAACTCATATGTACAGGCTTTTGCCCCATGTGAAGAGGGGAATATGCCCTCCTATTTACACTTATAACCACAATGGAACACACGGAGGTCCCATGCCTGAACAATCTGCTTTGTTCAGTAGGGAAAGATATAAACTACTTTTTCTCTGTGGAAATCAATTTGAACTGCAAATGGTGAATGTGGTTAAAGCTGAGAGAAGTCAAAATTGGCACTACCAGATACAACCATTGATTGATGACCTGCTATGAACCAAAATGGTCAAGCAGCATTCAAAATATGTCTACGAGCCCCATAATTCAATTTAAGTGGAAAAATTTTTAAAAGCCCAGACCATCTTACAGTTTTCATTGCACTCATATAAAGAAATGTTGAGTTTTATGTGGAAATGAACTACATTTACATTTAAAAGACATTATACCCAGAGGAGAAAGAATGGTATGATAATAGAGTATTGGCAAGTGCATCATTTCTCTGTACAAATTTATATTCCTATATTTTTATTGGCCCTTCACTATTTATGTATTGAGCAGCTACCGTACTAAAGACACAATGCCATGCCCATTCAGTTGTGTATAGTTCTGGCCTTCCATGAGCTTACGGTCTAATAGGGACTGAGGTAATGCAAAGGATTAGATTTTCAAATCAAATTCACATGAATCAGACATCTTACTCAATATCAAACTTTATTAATATTTCAAGGATATGAGCATTCAGGAAGAACAGACAAAGCAGAGGGAGGTTGGATTATCTCATGTGGCTCCCCAGGTCCTTTCTCACACACTAGAAGTGTACTTTCTGGCCAGGGTAGATAAAGTCTCTAAGTGCAGTAATGGGTCACCTTACATAACAGGGAGCAAAGAATTTATGATGTACCTCCATTTCATAATCAAGAAAATTGTGTTGCTTATAAGACATTCTCCAGGGAACAGTGCTTCATAATCCATAGATCCCAGGTATGTTTCCCTAAACAAACCAAAGACATCCAGTTAAGACCAATCCACAGAAAAAGACTCTCCTCCTAGAAAATGCCATTAGTTATTTCCCAGAGGTCCAGTTACTGTGCTGACAAAGAGATTCAATGAGGTCACCTGCTTTATTTTTCTTTCCCTTGGGGCCATCCCCCTATTCATTCCACTCTACCTCCGGTAATGGGGAGAAAATGGATCATGGGCCAGCTGCTTCAACTCCTTCCTCTCCTTCTTCAACCCAAACAACTACAAGACCCAACAGAAATCAGTTACTGTTACAAGATGGCAGAAGGTGACTTGTATATAGAATCAGAGAATGGTAGAGTATACAAAATTCTACCGTCTGGGAGAGTTCATAATGTACATTTTCAATTATCTCAAATTATGACTCTTACTTATGACCAAAACATCCAGGGATCCCCCAGAAACCACTAGTGTCCATTCTTTGAAAACTGAACCAAGAAAATGAAGGTGTAAATGTCTGATGATTGAGCAAGATCATCACTGTGTGAAATACTCAGTCCAGTGCCTGTAGCCAATGAGGAGGAGCTGGTATTATTAATATAAGTGTCAAGGCCAGGATTAGAGCACAGTTTGCCTGGCACCAGTTCATGTTCCTTTCCATTATTATGTTCATTGGAAACAGGGCCAATAGGAATATCCAAGCCATAGTTCCATCTTTCCCTTATGGAATACACAAGCTCAGGGGAGAGTGGGCTCTTCTCTGTGTATCACTCTCTTGATCCCAAGACACCATCCCTGCCATATACCCCATGCCACTCAATGCCTCTTTTACGTAAGTGTCACGACTACTGCTGTGAGGGCTTCTGGCTGGGGGAGTCATCCTTGACTGCCTCTGAATAGAAAATGAGACCCAGAGGAATTGGAAGAAGTGGAGACAGAGGGGGCTTTGCTTCCCAGTCATCTACTCTGTTCAGATGGAGACGAAAATCAATGTAACATTAAAGACCAAAGAAATTTGACTATGCTTTTGTTTTTGTTTTTTACTGCGCTGGTAATAGTAAAATGATCCTGTCATTTGTATTGTGAAAGCCTCCTCCCTGAGTTTAAGGAGCCGAGAGATCATATAAAGGAGGTAGCCCTCTAACAATGGTGTTCTCATTCTTAGCTGACTATTAGAATCATCTGCCAGCACCATAAAATACCAGTGTATCACCTCCATTCCAGATTTACTAAATCTATGTTACTGGGGATGGAACCCTGGCCTTTGTTTTTTTTTTACGTATCCAAAATGATTCCAACATGCAGCCTATAATCTAGTATTAAAACTATAAAATTGAGAAATTATGTTAATTTCTTATTGCTGCTATATCACAAATTTAGCTGTTGGCTTAAAACAACACAAACTTATTATTTTACAGTTTTGGAGATGAAAGGTCCAAAATGAGCCTTACTGAACTAAAATCAAGGTATTGGCAGGGCTGCATTTCTTCTGGAGACCCTAAGGGAGAATCTGTCTGTCTTTTCTAGCATCTGGAAACCACCTAAATTCCTTGGCTTGTGGTCCCTTCCTCCATCTTCAAAACCAGCATCTGCAAAATCTTTCTCTCTTGCTTCCACTGTCACATTTTCTTCTCAGATGTTTATAAGCATCCGAGACCCTTGTAATTATATTGGACCCATCCTGATAATCCAGAATAATCTTTCCTCCTCAAGGTTTTGAATTTAATCTCATCATCAAAGTCTATCTTTTTGTGTAAGATAGTCTTGTTGTGTAATGTAGTCACACTTTCCAGAGATTAGCATGTGGATATCCTTGGGGGTTCATTATTCTGCCTACCACAGAATCTTTTAAGAATGGAGAAATGGTAGCAGAGTACATCACAGTGAAATTACCCTTGGCTGAATAGCTGGGCAAATTTTAAAAATTGCTTAGACCCTGAGAATGAGACTTGCAGAGTTTTATCCTATTACCCAAGCAAAGCAGAGAGATTTTAGGTGTGGATTCTATACGGACTTTCACTCCTTGCTGGCTTTTTCCCTTCTTGCCTAAGACCAAACTCCCCAGCAAAATGTTAGGTTTCTCTTCAGGCGACTAGACAAATGCCTTCATGCTTTTTATAATACGTAGATTGTGAGGAAAAGTAGAATATTGTGGGTTTCCCATCTTTGTCGAGTAAAACATCATTTATAATAAAAAGAGATGTTACAGGGCCCCAAATAGGTGAACATAATCGAGCAGTTGAAGTACCACCACTCCCTTCTTTTCATAGTTGGGATACACATGCACCTGTGGGCATGCACATAGCTCTCGAGTTGGAAATCCTTTTAAGGAAGGAGAATATGGAGTCATTCTCTCTCTTATCATCTATGAGAATAAAACCCTGCAAACAGACAGGTATCACAAAGCAGAAACCTTTTCAGAAATTCTCCAGGATGGATATTCCATTTTTGTCCTTGATTTCTAATCACCCTGGGGATGATTCTTCCTCTTAAGGTCCCACCTTCTACTGCTTGCAATTGCAGAGGAGATACTTTGATAGATTACAGATTGTTTTCAGTAGCTGACCTAGACATAACATCACCACTTCCTGATTATATTGATATGTGTTTCTATTATTTGCTTATTTGCGCCTCCAGAAACAATTCTTTTTTGTTGTTTTACTGTAAACAGCATTGCAAGGTCTCTGTATTAAATCATAATTATTTACCCATGCAGTTCATGCACCTTTGTCCCTGGGGAATCTGGTGACGTGAATTTACAGGAACATCAGGGTATTTCTCACCAACAGTTTCCTGTTATTGATATGCTTTTGTTTAGTTGTGATCTTTTTTTTTTTTTTTTACTCATTCAGTTTCTCAAGGGAAAAATAAATAGGCACGTGACAATTATCACAGTCATGGGAGATCATCTGGGAACCTCACAAATTTGTTTTCATCAGAGGCTGGCCACTCTGGCAGGGCCAAACGCTGTGGAATTGTATAGGCAGACAATTGGTTATCATTCATTTGTTCTTTCAGTTTTCCCACGTGCTGCAGATAGCTATCTTAGTGAATGTGCACTACATTATGTAGGAGAATTTCCACAGTCCAGAAAGAGTCTGTACTAAAATAGAAAACAATTCTAAAGATGTGTCAAAGAGAAAGAATTGATTTTTCTGAGCTTTAAAACACAGGAATCCAAAGTTTGATTTTTTTCACCTGCCCAGTAACAATATAGTCTAATCAATATAGCTTAGAGCTCTCATGAGCCAAAGTTTTTGTGTCAACTAAAGTAGAACACTCATATTACTTATATTTTTTTACACCCAACATCTCCAAATAATTTATTTGGTACCAGAATTAAAAGAACATTTGACAGTTGAGAAATTTATTCTGATCCAGTTGTACAACTAATCTAGGACAAATTGCCACATAAATTTTACATTATTTCTTCAGAACTGGGGTTTGTCCAAGACTTCAAATTTGGGATCTTCAAATTTGAAATTAGGGAACGTATTCATGTCTGCCTTACCATACATTTGCTTAAGCTTAAAAAGCTCCCTCTCCAGGTCTCTCTGGCTACTCTGGGCCAGTATCAACAGGTCCTCCAGATGTCTGGCGCTTAGTTCTATATTCTCTAATCTTGTCCACGAAGAGTTTCTGTACAGGATCAAGTTCCTTGTTAAATGCCACTGCTGTAACACCAATGTTTCTCTTCAAATGGACTGAGACTGCAGATCGAATGAGCGAGGAGAACCTGAAGAGCCTCTGAAGAATCATGGTGATTCTGTTACTTGCACTCAGTCCCGAGTTGCCAGAGTCTCCCCTCATACTACTTAACTACTGAACTGAGACTGTACAAAACTTGGAACAGTATGATATGTATACAAGTTCTCTTATCCTCACTTAAATACATATTTATCAGATCTTCAGTGCCCACTTTAATGGAAAAATAAGAATCCTTATCATCAAAACATTCTGGAAAACATAGCTGTTTTTATAAATCCTCTTTCCTATATTAATATGCTTATGAAACATGAGCCGAAGCTTGACATCAGCAAATACTATCTGGAACTGTACTGTCCAATACCGTGGCCACTAGCCACACATGGCTACTTAAATTTAAGGTAATTAAAATTAAATAACAGTAAAAATTGAGTTTCTTTGTCACACCAGCTACATTTCAGCTACTCAAATAGCCACATGAAGCTAGAGGCTATCTTCTAGAAAGCATACATTATTGAACATTTCTCTCCTTGGGCAAGGTTCTAAAATGGGATTCAACTTGCATTAAAATCCAATACCTTTTGAGATGAACATTTACTAGTGGAAATTGCAGCTAAACTTCAAACTTGGTTTTGAAGCTTTTCTGGTTTTAAATTTCTTGCAATCTAAGTGGCCTCTGTTCATTTCTTGGGCCCTGTCAGTTTTCCTTCATCTTGGAAGCAAGTTAATAAACGATGTAGATCTGGTAAACCTGAAAAATGAATGAGGAACATAAAAAAAAGGATCGCGAAGCAATATTGCATCCTGGGGCAAGAGCGCCTACCATGGCCAACTGACAATCTGCCTGACACTTATACATTTTTCTTTCCCCCTCCTCTTGAGCATCAAACTTAAGTGCAACACTTAGGTGAACAGCAAAGCCTGTAAATATAGAAGTCAGTTGTTTGAAAATCACCTTTATGATCTGTTTGCCCTTTGCATAGAGCCCTTTCCTTCTAGGGTCTCTCAAATTTTATCGCCCATCTCCCCAACCCCAGACCCACCTCCAGCCTGTGGATCCCTTAAATATGGTAAAGAGGAGTACTCAGGAAAAGCCTCTAGTTCAGATTTTGAGTCCTGGATCTACCACTGGCCTTGAGCTTTGTGACCTTGGGCAGGCGATTTCTCCTTTCAGAGAGGTAACTTCCCACTCCTACAAAATGAGGACTGCTCCACCAGCTTGTAGTGAAGGCTGCATGAGATGACAGATGTGATGACAACATGTGAGTAGTAGAGCACACCCCTTAGGCTAGGGCTGTAGTTACTAGTTATTTTGCATTATGGGCCCGCAGTGAGGTTCTGAAGACCACAGTACCTGGGAGTCACATGCAAAGAAAATGGAACCATTGAATTTCTCAATGTATAGAAAACCCCAGATTACCTAGACCTGTCAACTCATTGTCAACTCTAAAATGCTATCTCAATATTTTTCACCTTGCTTTAGAGATGAGTAAAATCAATGCTCAGCATTAAAGTGCTTATCCAAGACCCTACAGTTCTTGGGCACTCAGGGCTGCCAACATTGTACACTGAAGTTTCTTATTAGACACTAATGCAATCTAATTTATACGACCTTATTTAGCTCACTTAATCTGGGTATTGTTTCCAAAACTATTCAATAAGAAGTAACATAATCATAAGCATCACAGAGTAAACAAAATCACAGTGTAATGAGAAAGAATGGAGGGGAAACATCTATCCAAATAGAGTACTTATAATTTATACACAGTTGGTTCTATTTTTCCACTTAACCTTCACTAGAAGATTCTTTTCAAAGCAAAGAGAAAAATAACTTTTGTTCTATCCCTTTTGTACCTAGTCATCTCAGATTTGATCCTAAGGAGAAGGATTTCATTGTTGATGAAAGAATGATTGATTTTTAAGTTCATGAAATGGAATTCTTGCCAGGACGATACCATTCAAGGGAGTTTATGCAACAAATCTCTGACCAGGCTTCCAGCACAATCCTGCTGGTCCTCCCCACTGCCCGGGGATATACACAGACAAGGTGATGTTAAATGTCATTACAGAGCCAAATTCTCTGTTGGACAACACAGGGTATTGCCCTGCAGTTTCAATTGTTTCTCTTTCCTGGTGTAAAATTTGTCATTCACAGGCAATTAGCCTTGCTGTTCCCCTGTTTCTTCATCCGCAAATTGCCTGCCTTCCAAGGGATGTTGTGAAGACACATTATCCCACTTAACATGCTAGCCCAGATCTTGGCACACAGAAGATATGTGCCAATATAAGCTGATCTCCTCTTCCCTCTTGAATTTTCATAGTCAATTCCACCTAACAAGCACTTACTGAATCTGTAAGACCCAGATAGCACCGTGGGGAGAAATTAGCACTTGCCTAAAGCCCTCACAACACTTCTAGGCTATGGGGATCCTGCTTTTTCTCACCGACTGATTCTTCCCTAAGGGAAATTATGGTGTCAGATGTTATAATAGTAATATTTTCTCCATCATCAGTCCTATTTACTACTTATCCACACTTTTATCCTAGCCAGGCTTCCTTCAGGGTTGGTGGGGGGCAGTCTGCCAGGGCAGGCAGTCCGTGTGCTCTGGCCAAGTCAGGAACCAGAGAGAGAAGCCAAAGTATACTGGACGGGTCACCAAAGTCTTTGCATGCCTATCACTTACCTCATCTCTTTTAGGGAAAAGGCTCTAAACAGCACGTTTCTGCCCAAGTATCTTTAATTTTTACCACTGCCCCTGAGTGAAACCAAGCCATCTAATGTAATGTTGCCACAGCTGATTTGAACAGAGCTCAGCGCCTGAGTTAAATGAAGGGCAAGGATGAATGGGGCCATCCCGGGAAAGCCAGTCTCCTAGGGATGATGTGCACTAATTTTGCATAATGAGGGCCTTCCATGTTGAATGGTGGCACATTATCCCCATTAAGTCTTTTTTGGGGACAGTCAAATGCTAGAATCAACTATGGGAAAGTGAATGTTCTGAAATGGTTTAAATCTAATTTTGGCAAAATCTATCCATACTGACTGCTTTCCTTTTCTACGGCTGACCTGAATCTTTCCCCTCCACCTCCTAAATTGTATTTTTCTGTTTACTGAAAGGGTGTGCACCACTGGGGGCTCTCATTATTCAAATGGAGGGTGACCAAGTCTAGGTATATAAATTGAGTAGATAAGGGCAGCCCGGGTAGCTCAGTGGTTTAGTGCTGCCTTGATTCCAGGACCTGATCCTGTAAACCCAGAATCGAGTCCCACGTCAGGCTCCCTGCATGGAGCCTGCTTCTCCCTCTGCCTGTGTCTTTGCCTCTCTCTCTCTCTCTGTCTCTCAGGAATAAATAAATAAAATCTTTAAGAAAAATAAATTGGGGAGATAATCTAATGATCTAATCCATCAGAGTGATCCTCTATTTTTTTTACTCTAATAATCTGCATCTTCTGCATAGACAGTTTGAGGATATTTGTATATATATATGTATATATATGTACATATATATATAATATATTTTAAAGGTTTTATTTATTCACGAGAGACACACAGAGAGAGGCAGAGACACAGGCAGAGGGAGAAGCAGGCTCCCCCAAGGGGAGCCTGATGCGGGACTCTATCTCAGGACCCTAGGATCACAACCGGAGCCAAAGGCAGAGGCTCAACCACTGAGCCACCCAGGTACCCAGTTTGAGGATATCTTGTCTGAAAACTCAAAGTGTTCTTTGCAAATAGCCAAATACCAGTTCTTACTGGGGTTTTGGCAAGCTTCATGAGATATAACTTTCTGTGTTAGATCCAGGCTAAGGATCCCTCACGTTGTGGCTTCTGGCTTTCCATCACTTTGAAGTGGTTGTAAATGGGGCTCTGCACAACCAAGAAATGTAGGGTGCTTTACCCCTTGGGGTTTCCCTTTACTAATGGGAGATAGATGCTCAGGCATAAATGCTTCACCTGTCACCTCACAGGAGTACTGCTCTGAGATAGATTTCCTAAAGTTTCTAACGAGACCCAGAGATGGAGGACCAATTGCCCCAAACTGACCAGCTTGATAGCATATTCTAATAAATGCCTTTTTCTGCTTCCCTGTTTTCTTCTCTGCGCTTCTCTCTTATTCTCTGTGAGAGCTTAAAACTACCTACATGTAAGACTTTATCACAAGGTCTGCTTTTGGGGAAAGACATCTATTAGAAGGCAAAACACCGCCCAGTAACTCTTGTTTTCAGGATAAAAATTTCGTCTTCCTAATATTAAGATTTCACATGTAGATTGTTCTCCTCAATGAGTGGGCGGTACACTGACAGGTCCTCAGAACCCAGCACTGCCCCTGCCAACTCAGCTCTCAAAATCTGTCATTAGGCAACAGCCTATTAGAAGCTGAATGATTCAGAGACAATATGAACAAATTGCATCTTCACTATTGCTCGGTATGATGTATGGTATGGCATGTAAGGCTTTTTGGTGAATCCAAGAACAAATTCTTTTATTTGCGAAACTATCATTGGAGATATGGGCCAGGGGCTACTTCATTTTCATATTGAAGTTTTAAAATAATCCTAAAGTATATGCATATGCAAGCATTACTTTCCAGATTTGCCTAAAATATATTTTTCCCACTTCTTTATTTTTAATCTTTTCATATTACTTTGTGTCAGAGTACTTTTGAAAGCAAATAGATTCTTTTTGTTATCTAATCTAATAACTCCTATTTTCTTAATGGAGGGGGAGGGAATCCACTTCCATTTATTAAACTTACTCATATATTTGAATTTATTTCTTCCTCTATCTTTTAAATTTTTTCTACTCATAAATTCAACAGAAGGGAGAAACAGTAAGAAAAGGATTGTAAAGTTTCTTTATTTGTTTCCCTTTTTCCTCAATGAGTTTTGAAGTTATTGGTCATATTTTTATTTTTTGTGGTTGCTCTTCATATGTATGTTCTTTGGATGACTTAAATTTTTCTTGCTCAGTTTGAAGTTATTTTATCCCGGACAAATGAAAGATCTGAACATGCTTTAGCTACTCTTTCAACGTTATCTGTTATTGTAATTTGTCAAAATTTAGTTTTACCTATCTTGAACACATGTACATACACATAATGATTATTTTCCTGTCAGTTTTAAATTCAATTTGCCAACTCAAAAAATTTATTTCTGTGTTAATGGTTATGTCTTTGATTCCATGCATATTCTTTGGCAATTTTCCTTTTGTTGAAGTAGATACAGGAGCAATTCTTTCACTAAAGACCTATGGATGGTAAAGTCCTTTAGTCTTGTATGTCAGAAAATGCCATTACTTTGCTGTTAGCCTTGAGTGACAATTTATCTGGATATAAAAAGTCTTGTTAATACCCATTTTCCATAAAACACTGAACATATTATTCCAGTTTCTAGTGGCATCTATTGTTGCCAGTAGGAAATCCCTGCCAGACCAACAACTGTTCCAGATCAATTGTTATTCTTTTTAAAGTAATCTCTTTTCACTCTAGTAACTTCAGATTTTATTGGTCTTTATTCCTAATATTCTGCAGTTTTACTAAGATGTAGTTCAGGGATATAAAATGTATTTTATATTTTTGAGATTTCTAACTGATTTTTTTAAAACCATCTATTCTTAACACATTTCCTTCTGTTCTATTTGCATGTGTGTATATATTTCTATGTAAAAACTTAAATGTATACTTAGGTCTTATAGAATTAATTTCCTTTTTAGAGAACTCATGTTCCAATTGTTGATTTTATTGGATGTCTTTCTTAGCATGTATTTTGGAATTCTAGTGTGGAGGCATATTTTTGAGTGGAAAGTTTTAGGATTTTGTCTTTGTGGGATTTTTTTTTTCTCTCTCTCTCTTCCTCCTCCATGCTCCCATCCCATTTTAGTAGTTTCATAGTTGGCTCTATCAAATGCCACTGGCCCTGCGTATAACCTAAGGGTCTGGGGAGTTTCTGAAGTGACTGTTTTTGGAGAGACTACAGATTCATCCACCCAGTCAAAGGACATCTTGGTTCATAGAACTACATTGGTGGGTTTTCCCCAGTTCAGAAGCTTTCTTAAATCTTAGCTTCTGCAGAGGTTTCAACCTCCCTCAACATCTGCGAAAGCCCACCTGGTCCCATCATTTCAAGTGAATCTGAGTCCTCCTCACTTGCCTTTTAAAATGCTTCCTTGTCCCCACTATCCTTGCAAAAAAGAAACCTTCAGTTCCAACCAAGATATGGCTCAGCAGGCTCATGGCTTTAGCCATGCTCACCACATTCAAGCATTTTCCGTTTTGTGAGGATTTTTCATGAGGGTATTTATCTTGTTTTTAATCTCACTAAGTCTTTTTTATTTTCTCAGTATCTGTGTTTCATTACTCAAACAAGAACCTATTGAGACTTTTTGAGAGAAATCGTTCAATATTTTTATGTTCAAGGACAAAAAGAAAAATGAATTTACTTTTTTTTTTTAAAGTAACACTTTCCTTTTAAATCTTAGCTCTACTGGTAAAAAATATGAAATGGAAACTCATTTTAAATTGTAAAAGATAACTTCATAATTTAAAAATTTCAATATGGTTTTTTTTCTTCTGTTAAGAAGAGAAGTTAAGTATTTGTTATTTCTGGAGACATTTTTAAAATGTTGGTGGCAATGTGGTTTTACAGTAATTTTGGTTCTTGACTATTAAGTCATAAATATATTCCATTTTCAAAAAAAACAAACATCCAACATAAAATAAAAGACTGTCCTGGCAACACACTCTGTATGAACTAAATTCCAGGCTGATCATAGTAAGTATAAAGCTAATTATTGCTTTGGAGAGCCACAAAAATATATGGCAAGATTTTCCATTTAAACAGTAGGATAAGAAATTCAAAATACATCTATCTATGGATATTTTGGCCAAACTTTTAAAAATGCAATCGTTCCTTTGGCAATCATTCCATTTGAAAAATAAAAATAAAAAGTACTCAAAAGCAGTGTGAGTCTTTATTTATCCTAATATTTGATCCCAAACATATTTAAAATATTTACTTTTATTTTATTTTATTTTGTTTTTGTTTTTACTTTGCTAACCTTCACATTCATACAAAATGTTAAAACAAACAAACTCTAACTCTAACAGCAGAATTTGGAGCCAATAGCACTTGTTTCCTTTTTATGAATTCTATTCTTCCCCTGGATTATTGCTTTCTTCACTATTGTTGGCTCTCCATCTCCATTTTGGAATCTTGCTGAGGAAGACTGTACTAGTTTGCCCAGATCCAGTAAAATTTAACACAGGCTGCAGATGGTTAACTAGAGTATCAGTAACAGGTAAGTCTGTGATCACAAAACACCCTCAACCATACCTCTTCAATACTCTGAATGTGGGAACCCTGGGTGGCGCAGCAGTTTAGCGCCTGCCTTTGGCCCAGGGCACCATCCTGGAGACCCGGGATCGAATCTCACGTCGGGCTCCCGGTGCATGGAGCCTGCTTCTCCCTCTGCCTGTGTCTCTGCCTCTCTCTCTCTGTGTGTGTGACTATCATGAATAAATAAAAATTAAAAAAATTAAAAAAAAATACTCTGAATGTCAGGTAACCTTAGTCTGCTATGCCTCCTATTTAGGTTTGTTCCTCAGTGGGCCCACTGGCCCAGGGCCACATTTCCCCAGAGATGATTAACTAATGGTGTGGAAAGGCCTTTCCAGTAAAAGGATGACTTCTGGCAACCATAAACTTCTACAGAGAGAAGGTATCTTCCATGAATCACTGCATGATTTTCCATTTTACTTCCTACTGGGGAGTCTGAAATACCGCTATCTCTGCCCATCTCCTAGTCTAGCATAGGGATCCAAATGGTATTACATATAGAAGGGCTTTGAGGACTAGAAATTCTCTACCCATTAAGGATACTATTTGTGTTTACCCAAGTCTGGATGTGAGGTCATCCCACAACAAAACAAACAGCCTGACAGGTCAAATTTCCTGCTTGTGGTACTTACCATCCTCATCGTTTCATTACTGGACTACAGCTACTTTTAAAAGGCTAAGAACACTTTCCCACCTGCCATTCTATGTCTGTTACACTGGTCTATACATATAGAATTGAATTCATCATTATATATGATGGTGCACAGAATTGTGCACTGCTTCTACTTGTTTCTTTGCAGGAGAAAATCAACTCCCTATACATAGCACTAACGACCTGGCACTATCTGTCTTGAGCCTACCCTGACAGCTTCATTTTAAATTTCCCCATCCCCTAGACGTATGTTATTCACATAGGATTACTTAAAATCCTCATAAATGCCATAATCTCACAAAATCTCCAGGCCTTTGCATATCCTGTTCCCTCTGCCTCAAACTTCCTTTACCTACATTGTTCTTGATCAGATCCCTACAAATCTGTTTCTCTTTCCTGAGATGTTTCTCTGAGGTCCTGGTAGACCAGGACATACCTTACTTCGGAGCTTAGCTCAGTGTATTATCCTCTGTAGAATAGTCTGTCCTTCTTCTGAACTGTGAGCTCCTTTTGTAGATCCAGGACCCGATTTATAGAAAGCAGCTAGTAAATTTATTGAATGAATAAATTAATGAAAACACTTCTTGTGGAAGACTAAGTTTGATAAGTAGGGGCTGATTCATTCATTCATTCACTCTTCATTCATAACTAAGCACTTATTTTCCTCTAATATATGTGATATGTTGGACCAGGATTATCAAGGCTGCAAAATGACCTTCCCTGTCTTTAAGGAGCTTACATTCTGTTCAGCATAGTAATACATACAAAAAACAATTCAAGGCAAATCTTCAAACCTAACTCATTGTCCTAAGTCCTATTTACAAAGGAATTTTTTCTATTTTTACTCTGTGGTCACTTTGGATGTTCCATCTAGAGTTTCTTTTACTTGGCCTAAAATTAAATTTAAGTAGTCCTGATGGAATTGTGCCTTTTCTCTGGTTCCTGTCTATTGTTTGCCAAGAGCCCCTGGGTATAGTGGTGAGCTATCGCAATACCCAGGAGATACCACAAAACACAAAAATATATTTTTTGATTGTGCCTAAATAGCAAGCAGTAATGATTCCTTAGCCATTTTCCTGCCACCTGAGGAGTTGCCTTTAAATCTGAAGGGTGATTTCCGTTTTGCATTTTTCTCCTTCAGATTCATAAAATCCCAAGGACCTGAACCCTGAAGAACTACCTATGGAATTTCCTTTTAGTTTTTTTCCTCAAATTCAAGACACTATATTTCACTTCCTCCTTGATTTTTTTCCCAGAAATATTTTTATGTTTTTTATAGTTTATCCAAACTTAAGTGATAGGCCTGCACCCTGGTGATATAGAGCTTGGGTTGGCAAAAGACATTTTTCTGGTGGTTTAATGAAAATTGCAAAAGAACACCAACTAGATAGATGAGTTTTAAAGGTGGCTCCTCCCATTTGATGAATTACACAAAGGTGCTCCCTCTAGACAGAAGAGTTTCAAAGAAGGTTCCAAGGCGCAAATGATTCACAAAAAGGCAGATGCCCCTTGGTGAGTGTAGTAACCCCCACTACCCCTCTAGGTTGGGTCCTTGTCCCAGGTTGAAGTCCCTGTAAAGCCAACACTGAGATGGAGATAAATGTGCAGGTGGGAGTACTCTTGAAGCAACACCAGTGGAAGGGAAGGGAAAAGGAGGGGAGGGGAGGGGAGAGGACGGGAGGGAAGGGAAGGGAACAGGATTGGACAGATGGATAAATGGAAAGCTGAGCTGTCATGGAGTCTCCATGGAAACTTTAGGGAAGCCTGCTAAAAGTTTTGAAGCTGGTATGCCCTATGAGCTATAACAAGTGGGGCAAGGGGACAGGGACTTTAGATCCCCATTTTGGTTAGTCTGTGGATGCAGACAGCCCCTCAGAAAGACTCTCTTCAGCAGGGGCAATGTTGGAAACTGACAGCTGAGGGCACCTGCCTACTGGCAGCATTCCCAGCAAATGGCCAGTAGGTCCTCCATTCCTGAAGGAGTTTCTAATCCTTCAGGATTAGACAGTGCTAATATTCCCACTGCAGATGTGCACAACATCCTTTCTAGCTGTAGATGGCCCTCTATGCTGCCTCTCAATGCTTTCCACTTTGTCACTCTTTTTGCTTCCCAGAGCTATGACTATCTCTGAAGATTTGTTAGGATAACATCTGCTATCTTCTGACTAAATGAAAGAGTGGGAGCTCTGGGACTTTCTTTCCTCACCTGTCACTGTTCTTAACCAATCACAGACCATATTTGTAAAACATAAGTTGAAGAAAAATGCACGAGAAGGGAAACTTTGCTATATACAATTTTCCCTGATGAAGTAAGCCACTTTGAAATTAAACATTTAGCAAACACTTATTGAGTCCCTACTATGGACTTCCTAGAGATAATATAAACATATTATATCTCACTGCAAAAACAGTGAGATGCGATACATATCTTCATGGAGCTTAGAGTCTCATGAAAGGACCTGATGTGTGCCTAATTGATAGCTAATTGCAGCTGCTACAGATGCCTGCAGAGACACTGGTTTATATCAGCCAGGAATTTAGCCAAGTCTGGGAATCCAGGGAATGATTCCCTAAAAAGTGGATGGTTGCACTGAAACTTGAAGAGTGACTAAGAGTTAGCTCAGCAGAGGATAGGAGTTTGGGACATTACAGGTAAGAGAATAAGATGCATTAAAGCCAGTGTGATTAGAGACAGCTAGACAAGCATAGTGGTAAATAAGTCTCTGACCCCAAACCTGAAAACACCTCATTACTGGAGTTTTAGGCACTTTGCTAGACTGGGAGAAATCTGAGGGCAGGTAACAATTCTCTTGTCTTCATATTGTGTTATATGGGAAGCCAACTATGCGATATGCTTACAGATCTACCTGCATACACACATCCTCCCCTGACCCAGTCTTTTTCTTCTCAATCATCGTGAGCAATTAGTTTAATCACTACAGCTTCAGGGATCAAAGTCTAATTCAATACTTTTAAGACAGGATAATAGAAAAGAGGTCTCAGAGGTCAATCAATGAAGCCCCTAATTTTCCAGATGAGGAGACTGTGATCTAGAGTGATCGAGTTATCTGCTGGATGTCATACCCCTAGTTAGTTGAGCAACACAGTCCAGGTTCACATCCTTGGCACCTAAGTGTTTCTTTCTCTTAAGGCCAGGTGCTTTGATATGCTTCCCAGAACTTATCTATTTGGATGTTTCAATGCCAACTGTGTGAGGCATGTATCACTGCATTGCTCTGCCCGTACCCTCTTATTAGAGACTTCCTCCTGGCTCCAGCCCTCAGGTCCTAAATTCACTTGGTAGCATGTGAAATATGCCCCATCTCACCTGCAGGTATAACTGACTATGAATGTAGAAGATTCTTCCATATACACTCCCAGCCCTGGTCTGGTCACTTAGACTCCACCAAGGCACCTCCTGGGACTTTCTGCTATAGTTAATTGGGGGAATTTCTGGGAGTTATTTCTGGGACTGCATTAAATAGGTAATCCCAGATCCCCTGCTCCTGAAAGATGGAGTTGGAGACAGAATCCTGATGATTCTGGATTAAGCCAAGCCTGAAACTAGTAAGACTCACTTTTCTGGGCCTCCCAGTTACAAGAGCCAATACCTCAGTTTGCCTCTCACAAATTTGTAATAATACGCTTAGAGATTGTTCTGGAGTCAGCCAGTGTGTGGTAGCTCTAGAAATTAAAAAAAAAATGTGTAGGGCTAGAGTAGGAGTTACTGCCCAAACATATCAATTCCTTGTGCAAGCCAAAGTAATGGAGGACTCAAAACAGAGCCAAACTGCCCAATCTGAGACCTAGCTCTGCCCATACCAACTGTGTAATCCTGGGCAAGCTACCTGGATTGCTATGTCTCAGTGTACTCAACTGGAAAACAAGGTAGTATCTGCCTCATGGGTTGTTGTGAAGATTAAACAAATTAATACATAAAAGACTCTTAGAACATGGCTTGTGCAGAATAAACACACCATAAGTGTTAGCCACTACTGGTATTATGCTACAACTATTAATATTATGGTTAACCAAAAGAAACCAATTGACAGTAAGGAGAATGAACGAGACAGAGAGTCAAATAAGATTAGGGACAAAATCACAAGAATATTGACCACAGAAGGAGAGAGAGGAGTTGTCTTTATTCCAGATGCCTTCTCAAATCCCATAGGGCCAATCTACTTCGTAAGACTTCTCTATCCTTAAAATAAAGCTCCCCCCCCCTTTTCTTAACGTGAGCCCTTTTAATTGGATTTCTATTTCTTATAATCAAACAAGCCTAGACAAAAACATAGACTTTGCAGAGTGCAGTGCAGGCCAGACCAGATGGCATTTCCCTGTTCAACACCATCAACTGCCCCCGGGGTATCTCAATTGTGTGTACTCGCTCTGTTGAAAACCATCTTACTTCTTGAAATGCCACTCAAAAGCAAATACCTCTCATGGCAGGCACCAGCACTGTCCCAGACAACTACAGGAACTAACCAGGAAGCCCTGGTCCAGGAATGTGTGGGAGTTCAAGAGGGAATCCTCTTATTTCCACCTTTGAAGAGCAGGTATATCATTTCCTTTGCTGGGATCAAGCAGCCAGGATTGCCATGTGAATCCAAAGTGTTTCTAGCACTCTCTTTGCTGAGTTCTATTCATAGAAAACCTTGGCCTGGCTCCAGGTCTGTGTCACATTGTTTGTGTGGAATGAGGATGTGCTCTGCTTTTTCAGAATAACAAGCCCATGTTTTTGAGTCATTACAGGAAAAACTTTTCCCACAGTGTGATGAATGCAGTTCACTTCATCACAGCCAAGGTGTGTCATTCCAAAAGACGTATGAAATGTCCCCAAAGAAGAAATCCCAAAGCCATTCACATTCCAGCCCCCTTGCTGGTCATAAAGAGCCTGAGATATCCCCCACTGTGCTTGGATGCTCTCTTCCCCTGATCACTGGCTCCCTTTCTCCCTTTTGTCCTTACTTCAGAACATATAAAAAATTCCACAAGTAATTTTTACCAGGTGAAAACATCTGATCCAGCTTTCCCATCTGAGTGTTCACCCACTGAGCAGTCAAAATTCATGTTTATCTTAAATCTCACAATTTCAGATTTACAGACCTGACATGCCAGAGCAGGCTCCAGCACAGTCACACCTGTAAAGATGGAAGTATATAAATATAGTAATAATCTCCCCATCTATTAAAACCTCTTCATCTCTGAAAATGGAGTATTAATCTTGTTTGAATAAGAACAAATAAACATAGTTCATGAATTCTTTTTTTATTGAGGCATAATTGACTATATAAATAGTATTCTATTAGTGTCAGGTGCACAACTTAATGCTTTAGTATTTGCATACATGGTGATATGATCACCATAGTAACTAGTTAACATTCATCCCCATACCTAGTTACAAGCTTATTTTTCTTGTGAAGAAAACTTTAAAAATCTACTCTAAGCAATTTTCAAAGATGCAATACAGTGTTACCAACCAAAGTTGCCATGCTGTGGTTGTCCTCATGACTTATTTATTTAGAACTGGAAATTTGGATCTTTTGATACCTTGACTCATTTTGCCCTTTTGCCACTTACACCACTGACACCCATCTGTTCTCTGTATCTACGAGCTTAGTTTTTTGTTTTGTTCTTTTAAATCCCACATATCAGTGAGATTATTTAGTATTTGTTTTTCTGACTTATTTCACTTAGTAAAATGTCTTCAAGATCCATCCATGTTGCTATAAATGGTAAAAGCTTCTTTTTAAATGACTGAATAATATTCCATTGTGTGTGTATCATAATTTCTTTATCTATTTATTCATCCAGAACCCTTAGGTTGTTTCCATGTCTTGTCCACTGTAAATAACACTGCAGTGTATATAGGAGTCCATATATCTTTTTGAGTTAGTGTTTTCATTTTCTTTGGATAAATGCCCAGAAGTGGAATTACTGGATCCATATGTCCTTTATTGCATGGCAAATAATTGTACAAATAAAAGAAGGCAACGTTGATTAGAAGTGGTATTTTACAATGGGTGACAATGATCATAGGATCAAGAGGAGCCTTGCAGCTGTCAGTCTCCAATGATCATCTCACTAGGGTGTGGACACCTCCTCCAATTACTGCCTTGCTGCAGGTGTCAGAGCTGTATTGACTTGGCCCTCATCAGCCTGGCGGCCCTCTGCTTGCAAAAAGTAGGTGTTCCAGTCTATCATCCCCAATGATACACTCTTGCCGTTTTCTGTTACTTCAGGGTAAGTCCCCCATGCAGACTTAGAGATGGAGACGTAGTGGTTTCCAGGGCCTCAGAAGCAAGAGGATGGTCACCACCCTGAGCTTTTCAAGGTTTTAAATAGTGTTATGTTGATCTAATTGTAAAGACACTGAGAAAAGACAGTCAAGGAAGAAGCATGAAAATGCTGATCAAACTATCAGCGATTGTGTTTTTAACATTAACTTTGTCTTAATTTCAGATTTATGGAAAAATTGGAGAAGAGAAAAAATTCCCACGTAACTTTCATCCAGATTCCCCAAATATTCACATTCTTTCTCTTAATATGTGTACATGTATGTTTTTCCTCTTTGAGCATAAATTGCAGCCATTTGGGTAGGATTGAAAGGAAGAAGGTTTTCAAAAATAATACTTCAAGATGAAGAACAAAAATCATTGATGTTAAATAATTAGATTTTTTAAAAGACAATCTTGCCTTAAAGACAATAATAACATTTTTGTCCTTGGTATCAAACAAAGTCATTTAAGAAAAAAAAAATCATTGGTCAGACTATGACATAGATAAAGAGAGCAGTCAAACTGCTTCCTGCCAGTGACATTGTAGCCACAATCCCCATCCTGGACTCATCTGAACCTAGTCATGCCTCTGCTCCATCCATCAAGAAGATTCAATCAATCTGCAGAAACACTTGATTAACACATTCAGTCCTTCTCCCAAAAGCACACAAATGACCTCCAGTGGGCCTCCACTTCTTAAATCTCCAAGACCAAGGAGTGAGGTTCTTGGTTCTCTAAGGCACTCCTTCCCACCCAAATTTTACAATTCTACTTGTTTCTTGTTATCTTATGCAACTTGTTTTTCACCAAAACAGTACTGCCGAAATTGATCAACATCTTATTGGCCAGACTGGGCTCTGAAGAATTTTGGCTACATCCAAAACTGAAATCCAACTACAAAGGAAAAATGTTTGTCACGACTTAGCTATTTATTAAAATGGGCCATAAGGTCAGAGGATAAAATCCCAAAAAGAGGAGTTTGAGAGAGTTTTGGAACCATCAAGAAGCACTAGGATATGAACAAAATGACTATGGCTCTTTGTCCCAGCAGCACCCCAGTGTAATGTCTATTTGCTCCTGGCACTTGCACCTCCCCAGCTGCCCTGCATCCTCCAAACCAATGGATTCAGCAGGTGTGTTATTGTCCCACTTTGTGAGATACCCCATCCTACAAATACATTACATTTATGCTGAAGTTGGCTGAAGTCAGTTTTTCCACTGTTTGGTTTTGTTTTGCCTTCAACCCAACAGCCACAAGCTACCCCAAATGATTGAGTGGGGCACCTGTGTGTTTCCCTTCTGTCTGTGCCATCTCCGAAGGGCTCTTTGAAGACAGGATCACAGTTTCTCAGCTGCTCACCCTGCTTCTGTTAACCCTCTGCAGAGCAAATGCTCCCCCAAGCAGACTGCCTGACTGCTCATAGGTAAAGGGTGAAACACCTAGTACACTTATTAGACCTCATTCTCTTGGAAACTGGATTTTGCTTTTGTATAAATCTAACAAAAATCGGTCCATTTACCAGTTCTTCTGGTTTCTAGAGGCCATGAAACAATTTCAGGAAAACAGTATTTCAAATCCATTGATCTCTGCTCTCAGATGCCTCCATAGCTCTGATTCATTAAATAACTAGAGAGTCAACCATGATCCTGGGTTTCCAAAGTTGTTTTCAAACCAAGAACTCGACTGCTGCCAAGACTAGCAGGGGTTTCTGAGCTGGCCAACATTCCTTGAGTTTCCTTTGAGAGGTGAAAAAAAAAAAAGGCAGCTTAAAATGCATTATATAAGAAAGAAAGGTATGAACAAGTTAAGGGGAAACTACAAAGGAAGCGGGCCAAGTCCCAAAATAAAAGGCAGGAATAGAAAACTAAAAATAGCAACAGGGATGTGTGCCACATCTGTGGGGCTCCCTTGCATTCTCCTGGAGCATTGTACCTTTTTTTTTTTTTTCCAGGAGCATGCTAATAATTGTTTGGAGATTTAAATAGAACACTATTATTTGTTCTTTAAAAATAGTCACTTCTTTTGTAGAATTGTGAGAGAGTTTCAAATTACATTAATTGAATTTCACTCATTTGTTATTTACCTTTTACGGACATCTTCAAGGGTGTTAAAGAGACTGTCAATTTTCTTCGACCTCTTTATCCATCTTTAATGGAGCATTTGAAATATTGGAGATATTTCAGTCTTGTTGCACTTAATGGACATTTGAAATGAAAAAAAAAATAAAGTTGGCTTATATGACAATACTTTAAATATCTGCTGTTTATTGGAAAGCTTAGTGCATGCCAGGCACAACGATAGGATGAAAATGGCATACATGTGCCAACATGTGCAAAGGTCCTTACAACTTTGCCCATGAGCCATTACCCACGCTCTTCACAGAGGACACTAAGGGGCAGCATGGGTAGATAACAAACCCAAGTCAATAATCAGTGAATATCGCAAAGAGTTAATCCTGGCTCCCTTTGATTCAAAGACTTAGGGTCCTTCCACAATACTTAAAATAATCAAAAATATTTTTCAAATAGGCTAACTATGCATAGTTAGCACAGAGCCATCAGCAGGAATTCATTGCTCACTTTCTCATTTTTGCTTACTTTTAAAGACCTATACTTGAATTTATATGTAAATTCTGAAAATGTTTGGTACACACCCCATGACTGAGATGGGTGCCATTCCTCCTGGTTATAACGTTTGTCTTCCACCATTCAATTGGTTGTCAGATTAGTAAGACAATTACATTTTTCCCTTAAGAGAAATATGTTATGATAGATTTGAAGAAAATGAAGCCTCATACCAGGGAAGTGCCTATGTAGATGTCGTTTACAACGTTTGTTTAATAATCACTTCCAAGTTGTAAATTCCTGTTTTCTCTAGACACAACAAAAACAGGAAATATTTACCAACTTCACAGGTGTCAGGAAATACTTTAAAAACCCTGGTGGCCTAACCACCAGCTTAAGCAGATAGCATTCTTGTGTATAGGTACAGAAGGTATATTGTAATTTGAAACGTGTACTTACGATCCAGAGACCTTCACCTATACTTACTAAGGATTCACTGGCTTTGCTTCTGTTGGACCAGAGATTTTATTTTCCCAGAAGAGGAGTATATTGTGCTAATGTGCTTTTTTTTTAATCTACCTTTACTTGGTTTGAAATCCCATTTCTATATCTAACCAAGTACCAAGATGAAAAAGTACATCTCAAAACTACTGAAATTTAGGATTATGTTTTTTAGTCATGTATGCAATAAACCACGAATTCATTTTCATTTGCTTGCATTTGCAATTTACATCTCCAAAAATGGAAAGAGCGTTATTCTTTTTCCCAATTATCAAACTAATGGCAAAAGATTTCAGCATAGAGCTAAAAAATAAAGAATAAGGTAAGCATCCCTGTTAATGTCTGTATTTATACCCACTTACAATTTTTTTCAGAAAAACGAGATTATTCTTATGGCATCGTAGCATGTTTTCTTTTTTCACCTAACATACAGTAGAAGTGCTCTCAACCAACCTCCACTTACTCATCTCACTACCATCACCATGTGTCCCCCTTCTCTCTGGATGACATGCAACTGTTGAGGTCCACGGTGTACAATGAAGAAGGATGCAGGCCCACAGGCCTCTCTTGGGGATGCACTTGCACACTTTCATTTCTCTACCAGCTGAAATAAAAGCTTACCTAGAGTCTGTTGCATTTCTTCCAAAACTTGTTTGTGCCAGTTATCACTGTCGCAAAACTGAATTAAATACTCAATGTAGATCAATAAGCTAGCAACAAACACAACAAGAGGATTGTTACTGTGGAAACTAAAGCAAATGTTTCAGAGAAACCTGATAAAGTTATCAAAAAATAGCTGCTTTCAAGCCAGGGGAGAAGGACTAATGAAAATCTAGTAGTCAGCACCCTTTAGGCAGCCACACTCCCTGACCAACTCCTGGCCAGATTACATTGTCCCTTTCCACTTTGGAGTGAATGCCAACTATGTCAGTCACGTCAAGCGCACTTCATCACTTGCAATGGCTAAAGCACAGTCAGTTCTTGGCTACGCTGTCATTCCCTTAACGGATACTCTACCAATGGCCTTTTCAGGTTACTTACGATTTTTTAATACTGTAAAAACATTGCCGCTGTTTTTTGTATATATTTTTGTACACTCAAAAAATTATTTCCTTAGAATAAATTCATAATATAATTTTTGTTTGAAAAGATGTATATATTTTAAGTCTTCATATAGATATATGTTTTTTTAACTATGTGGTAGATAAACTGCAGATTTGAATGTTTTCATTAAAAAAAATTGAATGGCTAAATTGGACAAGTGGTTTTCACCACACTACACAAGATTTTATCGCCAGATTTATTTGGGTCTAGGTGTTTTCATCTGTAAAATAAAAGGTTTAGACTAGAATTCTTTGGGCCCATTTTCAACTCCAATATTTCAGATTTCTATGTACTCTAATATTTTCCAGAGAGCTGGAAAATGTATAAACACATCTACTTGAGAGAATGCTGTCACAAGGATCTATATAAATGGAAGTGTATAATTTGGATTAATGTAAACACACCAGACACTATCATTGCTTCAGAATGATTTCTCCCTAATCTTGGGGGGACAGGAAGAAACAAATAGTCCCCTCATATCCAGGTGTTCTCCTCTGTAGTTGCAGACTAACTGCCCTTCTGTCCTTCCCAGAAGACCTGCCATGTAGTTATCAGCACCCTTCATTCAGGCTTCCACCCTGACCTCTCCAGGGACACTGCTCTTCTGTGGTCCCCAGGGGCCTCCTGGGGACTCTAGGTCTGCTTAAGCTCTTCATGACACATGGCACCACCAGTTACTCCTCTTGAATGCTTTTCTTCCTACGAGACCACAGACTCCTTGGCCATTTCCTAATTCTCTGGTTCTTCCACTTCCATTCCCTTTGATGGTTTTCTATTTGTCCCTTATAAGTCTCCATGATTTAAAGTTTCTCTGATATTTTTTTCCAAGTCTCTCAATTGCTTAAATAGTTAAGTATCTTTAAACAACAAAAGCAAGTTGAATGAATCAACTGGTTAAGAAGTATTGCAGTGCATGCTTTCGTAAGGCCAGGAATGATTGGTTTTGATCACTCTTAAATTTATCTCCTTTCTAGGCAAGTCTAGATCTTGCTATACTAGTGATTCTCCAAGTGTGGTGCCTGGACCAGCAGCACCTGCATCGCCTGGGAACTTGTTAAAATGGAAAATCCTTGGGCCTCATCTCAGACATACTAAATCAGCAATTTGTATTTTAACAAGGCCTCCAGGTAATTCTAATGCGTAATAAATTTAGCGAATCACTGGTCTATAACATGCACCCTTTTAAAGCCAGGCCTTGATTCAATGATTAATGCTAACTATGGGTGATCAGAAGTAATCAATTCTCCCTCCAAATATCTGTGCAATATTGAATTATATCTATAGATCCTTTATTCCTAGGGACCTCAGGGTAAAGGAAAATAATGAAATACAGGATGGAAACAACAGGCTTCCCCAGTTGCCTTCCACAGAAAATGACAACTCAGTCTGGCTGCCGCTAATAATACCTTACAGTTTTCGTTACCACGGGGGATGTCCCCACTGCCTGATGGAGAAGCACTCCCTGTTTCTGTTGCCCTGGACAACCCTATTTTTCAGATTCACTGACTCTCATGTATGCTTCCATTTTTTTTGATCTTCTTGAGTCCCCACAGGCAAGATAAGTAGCCATCGGGGAGATGAGAGCTGGCAGGTGAAAGGGATGGGAGGCCATCTGCTCCATCTGCTCTGCTGGAGACAGGCCTGTCACCCGCTTCCTTTGTTCATTTCTTTCTTCCTTCCTTCCTTCATTCCTCCAGACATCCACTTACCCATCCACTCACCCATCTTTCTTCCCAAACATCCTTTTATCCATTTATCTACCCATTCACTCTTTCACTCATCCACTCATCCACCCATCTATCCACCCATTCATTAATCCATTGATTCCAGAAATATTTGTTGTTTGGAATAGTGCCAGCTTGGTTTCTCTTCAATATCAAATGAAATTGAGCCTCACTGGAGACCACTGACCTATGGCATTTCCTTTTACTTCTCCAGTGTTTCCCAGGACAATCCATATGGATGCAGGGGAAAAAAAAATCTCAGAACTTCTATTTACATTTATTTTTAACTCCTAAAAATTTCTACTTTGAGTATGTTTTATAAGAACATAGTGCTTAATACTGTGTTATGTATATAGTTTAAAATTGCATGCTCAAAAATATTGTAATCAAAAAGTGCAAAGTCCAAAAATTTTGGATTCTACTGCTATGAAGAATAGAGTCAGAAGGCTACAGAGCAATATGGGATGGACAGGGACTAGCATTTGAGGTGAAAGGCACAAAAAGGTCCCGGTACCAGGAAACTGGTCAGCTAGAAAACATGTGTAAGAACAGATGAGCCCACTTTTGTATGACTGTATTGCCCGTGGTCTGCAATGCTGCAGAGCAAGAGCAGAGGCAAGTCCTGCCCTGGCCTAGCTCTTATTCCACTGTACACCCTTCTCCAAAGGGACATTTGGACTGTGATCTGGGCTTCAGGCCAAGTAGGGGGACCTTTAAGTAACCTTACTCCCCGACAGCATGTCTTGAACTTCACTGCACACTGGTGAAAGTAAAGATTTTCAGTGCATTGTTTTTATTTAATAATAATAATAATAATGTGAGTATCTTACATTAGTATAACTTTTTAATCTCATTTACATCCAGTTTCTCCCACTTTAAAAAAAGGAAAAAGATTAACTCAGGCAAATTGATGTTTTTGCTAATACAGACCATTTTTTTAGCATGTGTCAAATCACTTAAATGTTTTCCTAATTTGCCCATCATAAGGCTGAGTGAACCTACCCTCTTCTTGGACACAACACTCCAAACTGCAAAGCTGAACGGAATGCTGCTCTATTCTTTTATAGGCACTGAAACTTTTATCTTTGCCTATTTCCTCTAAGGTGTAAGCATCTTCAAACACTAACAGAAGGATTCTTTTGTCTTTGCCTCTATAGAATGGGTTGATATATAGGGACCTGCTTTTCAGCAAGCTGTAAGGCATGAGAAGACCAAAAATGTGGGGCAAAGAAATAAATATCCTAGCTTCATGTTTTGACAGAAAATGCTTATCTGTGGCAGCAAATTCGATTGAGAAGATTAACTTCAATATGCATATGAGAATTCCTGTTCATTGGATGAATCTTTTAAATAACAATGATTTAACAAAGTCATGAATGGACCCAAAACAGCTGTCTTATTTTTTTATTGAACAATCATAAACTTTGCCTTTTAAAACAAATCCTAACAGCTTATTCAGCTTACATTCAAAGACCCTCCCACACACACACATTCATAAGTCTGTTGGCAAACTTTGAGAATAAAATATAGGTAAATAGTGAAATAATTCTTAAATAATCTTCACTCCAAATAAAATACTTCTGCAAATATTTCCTAACAAAATCTAATACAACAGTCCTGTTTGTGCTAAGATCCTCCCAAGTGTACTCATAATTCCACTTATCAACCAACCTTAAAGGAAAGAAAAATAAGAAAATAACAATACTTTAAAGTTGATGTTTCCTACTGAAAATTGACTTTCTTCCAAACCTCCTAAAAACGTGTTTTCTACTTTAAATCTGAAACTCATCTAAGTCACTGCACTTACTATTAAATAAATTCCTTCTGTTGCTCATTTTCTGACATTTTATAAATCCATAATGACTATTTTTTCTAGATTTTTCTTATGCTCGTTACTAGTAATATTACTATAATTATTAATAACAAATTTACCATACCTTGGCTGTTTGGAAACCTTGAAGTGTTACACCTTTATTCTACCTATTTTAAACAAACAGTATTTCGTTCATCTTCTCAAGAAAGTAATAAGTATGGGTATGGAGGATGATTCGTACTAACATAATTGTTACAAAATTATATAAATATTTACCTTCACAAGTCTTCCAAGGGGGCAAAATAATTCCTAGCTCTCTCAGTCTGAAGTGGCATTCTTTAAAACCATTTATGGGCATGTACGTTTGCCCTCTGCTCCAGAATCATCCTTCAGGTACGGTAACCTAGGCATGACCAGTAGCAGCTCTTTGAAACCTGCCTCAGTTCAAGGCTGCTACTCAACCTCCCACAAGCTTCAAACATCCCACTTCCTTCAGGGGTTGTTTTGTTTTGCCTTTTCCCAAAGTAAATAAAAAGCAAAACTAAATTCTATTGATGCTACCACAAGGAAGACCTAAGTATCATACTCCCCCACCCTGCCCCCACCTTCTCTCACTCCTCACTCTCCCTCCATCCTGTATCCCAACATCAATGTACATCTGAGTCACGGACGCGTGAACCCACTCTGGTCTTCAGCTTTGGCTAGCTCTCTCTTTGGTTGATCTGCATCCATGTTAAGATGATCTAAATTGCATTTTCAGTTCTTCAGTATTACTATAAACACATATTTAACAAATCTATATGCATTCAAATATTTAACAAGTATCTAAAAGTGTTCAGTCATATGCATTTTATGGATTGTTAGTAGCCTACTTTTTTTTTTCCTGGACCCACACACTTGGCCTTCCAAAATCACATGTCCATATGCTATAATCTAGACAGTTCCTAAAATGTTGGCTGTGTGTTGAATGATCATTAAAATAAGAGTCTTCTCTCAGAAATCCACCCCCCAGGATCAGCGAGGATTTAACCATTTCATTACAGGAGAACGGGCATTTTCTTTTACGAGTTCTTCTCTCACAGCATTGCCATCTCCAGATGCCATGTCATGCTCTGAAATTAGAAGGAATGTACATCATGTCCAGATGTTTATAACTCTAAGATGAAGTACAGTTTTATTTTTGTATTGCAAGGGATTTACAATAAAATCTTTAATAGGCTCAAAGAGTCTGTGCTCATTGCATTCACCTACTCTGTCAGTTGGCACCTCCCGTCTAAGTCAGCACCCCCTGAATGATTTATTTTCATATATCTATCATCACCAGCCATTAGCTTATACATGCATTTGTCTTTTTTTTCATGTAATGTCTCATACCACCACTAGAATATCAGCTCCAAGAAGACAGGGGCTTTATTTTGTTCACGGCTACTACAGTGCCTGGAACATAGCAGGCACCTAATAAATACTTATGTAATTAGCAAATGTAAGAGTATCTCTCTAAGTAAGAATTTCATACAGTCTGTTATGGAAGAGGGATTAGCTTATTGTGTGGCTTCAGAAGGCAGATAGCAGATCAAAGGACAGCACTTTTATATGGATAGCTCTCGTTCTACATAAAAGTTTGTAATATTTAGAAGTTTCCAAAGTGAGATTTGTCTGCTTCTAAGAGTAGCGAGGTATGTTTACTTCAAAAGTGCACTTCCTAAAATGGAATGCTGTATGATTAGTGCAACCTGGCAAATGAAAGTGTGCAAAGAAATCAAATATTCCAGATACTTGATAGTAATCCCCACTCCCCTAAAAAAAAACGTCACTTGTAAATTCCCAGTCTTAGAAAATTGGAAATCTCACAGCAATAACAACAATAACAAGTGGAAATAGGAAGGCAGGAAGCCCACTTGCCAAGAATGCAGTAGCCAATAGGTAGAAAGCTAGAGAAGATAAGCTCTTGCAATCAGGGTATGGAAGGTACCTCCAGAGGTCCCTGTGTGGACAAACCTTGGAACCACTTACAAAGGATTTGTAAACAGATCTTCAGAGAGGAGATGTGAGGCCCATGGAAGGACTGAGCCTCCAAGGCCTCTCCTCTAAGTGGTGCCACATGCACCCTGGCCAGTCCAAAGGAGGCAATGGACCACGAGCAGAGGAGCTCCTGGGCAACCTCTCCATGAGGCCTTTAGGACAGTCTGCTCTCCAGCCTAAGGTTTACCTCCTGACTAAGGTTTACCAAGACTGCACTAGTAATTCTCTTTAGCTGCTCCTTTAGCTAATGAAGCTAATATCTTAGGTCAGAAAATGCTTTCCCCATAAATTTATACCAAGAATCTTGATACCTAATTTGGGTATAGAAATATCTTTTGTGTAACCCCTAATGTAACTTCCGCCCAGCGAAATAACTGTGTCCAAGGCATCTATACAGTAGTCAAGATATCTGCAAAATCTGCATGCAATAACACAGGGTGGCAGGCTCAAGAGAAGGGGACTGCAATCAAGTTTAGTAGAAAAGAGGGTGTGGGGCTGGGTGTGCAGTCGAAGGGATGGGGGTTCCCTTCTTGAGGATTATTCCAAAGGAGCTCTCACAGCCACCAAACGTTCATCCCAAACACCAAAAAAATTCACAAGAGATTCAATTCTCTCTCAGTGGGAAAGGTTTAGATGCAACCATAAATGAATGGAGAGGAATGCAAAAGTTGTTCTTCAAAGTGCTTTGTAGAAAAAAAAAAGTACTTTGTAGCCCGTAGTTTTAAGAAAACAAAATAAGACATAGGAAGATGCAAGTGTTTGAGACAGCTAGCTGTACTAAGACAATAGGTTTCAAACCTGTACTGAAGTAATCAAATCATTCAAAAAATGTGCAGGTCTTGGAAAGTAGATTGATGGTTACCAGGAGTTGGGAGGAGAGAGATATGAGGAATGGGGGCAATTGCTTAATTGGGGTTTTATTTTGAGCTCATGAGAATGTTTTAGAACTGGACCAAAGTGGCAGCTATGCAGCATTGTTAATGTACTGTCACTGAATTCACTTCAAAATGGTCAATTTTATGTTATGTAAATTGCACCTCAATACAAAATATTTTTTAGGACTTAAAAATCTTTTTCCATTTTGCTTTCCTTTCTTTTAAAGATTTATTTATTTATATATTTACTTAAGAGAGAGCATGCACGAGAGAGAGAGAGAGAGATCTTATAGAGGAAGAGGGAGAAGCAGATTCCTCGCTGAGCAGGGAGCCTGACACGAGGCTGGATCTCAGGACCCTGAGATCATGACCTGAGCTGAAGGCAGACACTTGACTGACTGAGCCACCCAGGTGCCCCCTCTATTTTGCTTTTCAAGGACTGTAGGACAAGTCATAAGTATTTAAAGTATTAATGATGATCTCATTTTCCAGATCAAATATTCAGAAAGATATATACCTAATAGTTTTAAAGGGGGGAGTTTATTTTAAATTAATGTTTAAGGGCATAGACACACTTCAATATAATAATTCACTTAAAAGTATAGTATTTCCTCTTTCTTTTAATGTACTTAATTATAACCATGTGTAAGAAGGAGGTAAAGCTGAGTAATAAATACATTTGCCAAATATTTCAAATCTTAGTTAACTTGAAGTGCAAAGAACCAGAAACAAAAACTAAATAAAATGAACTTGGATTGTCAACTATTTATATCTGGGCGGGGTGGGGGGGCGGGGATTGCATAGTTTGTTGATGCTAGCTAGCAGTTACTATGGCTACATTTTGTTTTAAATGAGTTACTTTCAATTTAGTGAAGCTTTACTGTACTGGTTATTCATTCTACAAGATAACCAAATATGTCCACAGCACCATCTTATATGCCGTATTTCTCACATTTTAACAACCTGGGTAAGAAATACACATGCATGAACAAGCATCATGTGACTATTACTACAACTTCATTCAAAGGCTTAGAGATAATTCCCAAATTTAATCACAGATACTGTCTCTTATCCTCTCCAAAACCCATAAAAATACATGCTTGGAAATATTCCATTTAAATACTTCCATTTTGTTAAAAAAAAAAAAAAAGAAGAAGAAGAAATGTTCTATATTTTCTCTCTTGGCTCTTAACCCTCATCTGATAAATTCCTGAGTGTGTTTTTTCTGTATGAAGCTGAGAAAGAAGTAGCTTTGTCTAGAATGTATATAAAACAGATCACTGAAGAATTTGAAGGACTTTGTATATATTGGTTATTTTATTATATTTTTTGGTAATCAGTCATATTTATTCTCCATATAACTGGATAAACTTTATGGAAAAATGTAAATCATTAATGAAATCTTAAAGATAAAACAAAATAGTAACAGAACCAAACTCAACCACCACCCTTTTCTCCTGAAATAAAGAACAAAATCAAACGAGTGCTTTCTTCTCATCATCTGTGTTTCTTAAATTACTCAAACTGAAAATGAGATTATTTTTCCAGTGTTTATACAGAAATCAAATTTTTTTTTTTGCTAAAAGGTTTTATTTATTTGAGAAAGACAGAATGCAAGCATGAACAGGGGGAGGGTTCGAGGGAGAGGGAGAGGGAGAAGCAGGCTCCCCGTAGAGCAGGGAGTCTGATGGGAGCTCAGTCATGATCTGAGCCACAGGCAGATGCTTAACTGACTCAGCCACCCAGGCACCCTCTGAAATCAATTCTTACCTGTGTGAGAAACAAATCTCCTGTTGGAAGCCTTGGCTACTGAATATTGGAAGAAGGGAAATTTCAGACACTTGCCGGTCACTCTGTCACATATGCCCGACTGACAGTTACAGGTCTCCTTGCAGTCCATCCCGAAGGTGCCGTAAGGGCAGTCTGAGGACAAAGGGGGGGGGGTTAGAGGGGGACCTGCTCCCTGGGCCCCAGCCCCCTGCCACACAGACCCTGTGCACACAGCCTCCAGATCTCCACAAATCTCACGAATCCTGACTGTCAGATAAAATCCAATTCTTAAACAAATGAGCAAAAAAACAAAACCAAAACAAAACAAAAAAACCCTGAGCTTTGAAAGTTGGAATTTCCAGCCACAAATGTGAAATCACACACTGAGACTAGACAATGGACACCTCCACTGTCGTGTCCTGCTGTGAAGCTTAGTGGAAGACAGCTACACATAACCAATATCCTTGAACCAGCCTTACTTCTGTTCACTTTCTGCTTACCAACACACAGGTTCTCGTAATTTCCTTCACACTGTTCCTATGACAGCCCGGTGAGGTGGGCAGTGGAACAGACACATACATGCATCAGCTCCTCCAAGAGTTTAAAGAATGTGATGCGATCTTTGGATCCACTGCCTTCAGAAACGATGTGAACATTTTAGATATGCAGGCAAGGGGCTGGGTGGGCTGTTATGCCAGCTCTCCTGGAAGTGACCAGTCCTCACTCTGCTCCAGCTCTTATCAACTACCTTCTCTGTTGAAATGGCCACACAATTTACCTAACTCCCCTGGATTTTAAGAGGGTTTATTAGTAAAACCTTCTGCAAATCTAAGATGCAACATTCTAAGAACAAGAGCACAGAATTTACCTGTATACCTCCCCCAAATCTGAGCTTCAGTATGTTCAAGTGGACAAACCCATTTATTACAAATGCAGGGTCTTTATTTTATTTTATTTTATTTAAAGATTTTATTTATTCAGAGAGAGAGAGAGAGAAAGAGACACAGGCAGAGGGAGAAGCAGACTCCATTCAGGGAGCCCAATGTGGGACTCGACCCCAGGCCTCCAGGATCATACCCCAGGCTGCAGGCGGTGCTAAACCGCTGCACCACCGGGGCTGCCCTGCAGGGTCTTTATGACATAGACAGCATCTCAATAGGTGACCCAGTCTTTTTTTTTTTTTTTTTTTTGACCACCCAGCTTTTAACAATCAAGTGGAATGGATGTGGAACATTTATTCTCTTGGCATGAGAATATTCTCGTAAGTGTACAATCATACCTAGGGGAAGAAACAAGTGGTGAAGCAGCTGAGCCTTTAGTAATCTAATATTCCATGGAATGATCAATGTAGACATTAATGAAATTTATTTTTGGAGGATATTTAGGATGATGCTTCCTGGCATTCTTCAGATTGCCGAGGAGCCTGGGTTTAAACACTGGCCTCTCTGCCGGGAAGAACAGTTCTTTTTAAAAAACCTTAAAAAGCCCCTTGCAGAAACGCACACAGGATTGGGGTTTGACTGTGTCTCTAGTGATATCAAAGACTAAAACTTTAGCCAAATTCTAGTTATACTTCTGTTGCCCACACACACACACCCCCCCCCCCACTGCGTATTGAATAGTGTTGGCCAGATAGCAGGTGTTCAGTAAATATGTGTTGGCTGGCTGATTGTTAGCTTGGCAGCATAATGCCAAATGTCTGAATATTTAGAAAACATCTGGATGTGCCGCTAAAGTATACAGTTTTCCTAGGCGTGTTCAGTGAAAAAGCAGGAGGAGGGAGTTTGCCTACAGCAAAATTCTATGTCTCTGTGTGGAGTTACTGAGGTTCACACAAGGCCACTATTTCCAGCAGAGAGAAAAATGTTTGAAACGAGACTCGTTTGCAATGTGAATCATGCCAAAAAGAACAATCTTAAATACATTTTAAAAAATCTATCCCATTAACAGCTACCTCAGTCATTCAGTAGAATGTTAGACTGCAAAAGATCCCAGATGCCTTGCAACATTTCTTTACCCAAATGTGACAGTGCATTTACAATCACATTTATTTTATTTTATTTTTTTTACAATCACACTTACAGAGGCGATTCTTATGCCAAGAGAAAAAGCGATGCACTGCATATCCTTGCTATATCATAAGTATGGTTCTATTAACCACTTCCTCTCTAATTTCCTTGTGTGAAATCCTGTGATTTTGCAGAAAATACAGCTCCTATCCAGCTTAAATGTTTGTGAGTGTTCACCAAAAATAAAAAGGTTCCTCGCTATTCTGCCTTTCGTTGGTTACAAACAAAAATAAACTGAGCAAAAAATAAGATTCTCCTAGTAGTCCCAGCATGTATTTCCTAATCCTTAGCATATGTTGTGGATTAAAAGGTAAATTAGCTTGTAAAATATTTGTCTAAAAGGTAGGCGAATTCATGAGACTGGCTCCGTGGTGGATGATCATCACTCATAAAAGCATACAGTACAAATTAAATACAGAAAATCTAAGAATTAAATAAGACAGAAAATACAAGAAATAAATTTCCCAGTCCCATCTTAAAAACTTCTTTGTATTAAGAAACTGATGAATGGGGCCAAATAGCCTAAGTGTTTCATCTTGATAATGGCTTTTAATGATGACACCAGGAAGTATCCCCATAGAGAATATCTCAAAATCACCATCCTTTGGATTCTAAACCTTTTAAACTACAGTCACTAAGTTTGAAATAAATTCTACAAATGTTTTAACTATACATGGTTTAGCTATGATTTCAGCCTAATGACGTTTTTCTTCAAGTCTGGAAACTCTCATTCTTCACAGACTTCCAATTTTTAAATCTTTCTTTGCTGTTATTTTTACTTGTCTTAAACCATCTGCTATTCTTCTAGATGACTGAACACCTTTATAAAGTGGCATGGGGTTTGTTTTATACTTTGGGGTACCTTCTTTCAAGAAGGTGAATCATTCTGATAGATGGCTTAAGCCCATCCTACTGCACAAAGCGCATTAGTGTTCATCAGAAATAGTTGATTTTGAGAGATGCCCTCCAACGCCGGGACCCTTTCAGGATCAAAGAATCACTAAGCCTCTGGCTAGAGGCCGCTAGAGGTTATCTAGCGCAGATCTCTGTAATCACTGCTTGCAGGAGAGAGAGCACCTAAACCATGCAAACCAATTACTTGTCAAGTTCCTAAAGTTTTCCAGAAAGGGAGGTAACACAATTTTTCATTTAAATGCTTTTTTTTTTAAAGATTTTATTTATTTATTCATGATAGACATAGAGAGAGAGAGAGGCAGAGACACAGGCAGAGGGAGAAGCAGGCTCCATGCAGGGAGCCCGACGCAGGACTCGATCTCAGGACTCCAGGATGGCGCCCTGGGCCGAAGGCAGGCGCTAAACCGCTGAGCCACCCGGGGATCCCCTGCGATGCTTTTCTTAGAATCTCCTACCCTCATGGAGGGAAACGCCCTCCTGCTTTCTATGCTTTCCTGCACCAGGGGTTCAGTGCTGCTTGCAGAGTGCTCCTCCTTTCTCTCCCGGTGACACCGCCTGTGCTGGGCCTTGTCCCTAAAGCCACCTGCATCTTCCCTCTTGTCCTTGCCAGCGAAGCCTCCGCACCTCCCACGCTGGCTGACAGCCCTCAGGTGTGCCCCCCCACCCCCCAATCCCGGGGCCGGGGTAGAGGCAAGGGGTGACCCTTTACCTTTGCAGATTCCGAACTCGTCGCCAAAGTCATCCTCCTCACTGTAGAACTGACACCTGAGCCCCGGGCCGCACTTGACGCCGTCCATGGCCGACACGGTGCGGTAGCAGGTCTCGCCGGGCCCCGCGGCGCACACGCGGCAGCAGCCGCAGTCGTCCAGCACCGTCCTCTTGCAGCGCAGGCTGCTCTTGCACCCGGCGCTGTCGCAGCGCTCGGGACAGTCCACCGCATACCTGGCGCTCCAGGCCGCCGCCAGGTGCGCAGGGACCAGGAGCGTGGCCAGCAGCAGCAAGAGGCTCTTCATGTCTCCCCGGGGCTCGGGCTCGGCTTCCCGCGGGCGGCGTGGTCCTTGCAGGCGGGAAGCAGCTGTCCAAAGTGGTAGCTGAGCCTCTGCCTACACGTTTATGAGTTTTATACACTGGGTTGCCCGCATGTTTCCCCGTCATCAATTTCCTCAACCCAGCAGCAATGCTGTCCTCTTGCCAGGCGCTCTTGTTTTAGTTTATGAAATCCAGGATGAAGGCTGGATTAACACGCCGCTGCCATCCAGGAATTGAAAAGCCCAAGCTGATGTCATCTGTTATGTTTAGATGGTTGTTTTGCATGAGCACTGAAAAACTCGCTCACATCCGTCTCAAGGGCTCAAGGACGTCTGCGAAGGGGGAATAAAGAAGGTTGCATACCGTCCTCAGGACAGGAATTGTTCTGACACCGGCATATCACTTGGGCTGTGGCTTTGTCTCGGAGCCTCTGTAGTGAGGAGGAAAATGATATCGACGTGAATCATCAGGCCGAAAGAAGCTCCTTTAAACAAAATAAATAAACATTTGGTATTTCCCCCTCAATAAATAGCTATGAGATCATTTGCAAGAAGAAAGGGTTATATTGTGCCTTTTCAATACTTAGAAGAAGGAAAATATTTTGAAAGAGATTTTTTTTTTAAAGGCCCCTCTCTTCCTTCCTCCCACCCCTCCCCTCAAACGTTATCTCTAAAACAATTCATAGCACATATAGCTAAGTTTATCGTGGATGGAGCTGTATTTCTAATAAGATGTGGAACGGCCCCTGAGAATTTTCTTTAAACTCAATAACAAAACCCACAGAAGAGGTAAGATGCTGCTGGCACCGTTTCTGCGTTACTGGGTTCTGGAAAAACTTATCAGACTTCTTCTGACCCAAAACTCCCTGGGGAGAGGGCTCATCCATCACCGAGTGTGCCTGTCCAATGACTGAGCCCCTTCGGAGCTCTTCCCCTCGCTCCTGGCATCTATCAGAGCCCTCACTAGAAACCGCCAAACAAGGCAGCCAGCCCAAGGAAACAAGTGAGCCAGCAGGGAAATCGGAACGTGGCCCAGAGAGGCAAGTCACTGGGAAGGGAAAACATTACCCATCAGGAAACGGGGTCTTCAAGCTATGGAGGGTCACAGGGCCTAGGTCCCACTGGGAAAGACAGAGCAGTCCTCTTGCAATATCAGCTGGAACAGCGCCTCATGAAGCAAGGATGAGAGGGGGGGCGGGCAGAAAGGGCAAGGTGAAAGAGGAGAGAGCAGAGCTCTTACATCAGCTGCGTGATGCACCTCCAGCTTGTCAAAATTGACATAAACCCACTGTGATCTAGCAACTACTCAACCAATGAAGCTGATGGCTGACTCTTGGTCTGTCACAAATGAGCTTTGGGCAAGCCATAGGACTTCATTCAGCCTCACCGTCTGCTTTTGAGAATTGACAGTGTTAGGCTGGTTGATCTCTGAAATTCTTACCCCCACCTGAAGATGAGGCTGAGGCCATTGGGTAGGACTTGATGATCAGCCTTCAAAAGTGCAATTGTAGAAAATGGAAGGAACAGAATCTGGAATGCAGGGAATTGAGGGGGTGGAAATCAAGGCATGAATCTTCCACTTTCCAAAATTTTCCATGCAATCCAATATGAAATAGTCTATCTGCACCTTCCCAGAAGCAAACACACACTTAGCAAATGCACACTCATTTTATTGTGTTCAATAGTGGGTAACATCCGCTGGGTGCACAGTATGTGCAGATCACCGTTTGGAAGCATTTTACATGTACTGATTCACTTGCTCCTTACCACAACCTCATTAAGTGGGGACTATCATCCTGCTCATCCTATGAATGAGGAAACTGAGTCAGAATGAACTCAGGTCCCCATAAGGTCAGGGCTGAAACTTGAACCAAGTAACTCTAAAGTCAAAGCCACATGTTCCATTGCTTATTATAACACAGTGGTGCTCCCCTGGCTAATGATTCTGATGGCCTACTTTACAATTTAGGCTGGAAAAGTTTACTGCACACCACATTCTGAGAAAAGAGTGGCTAATTGGAATAATGGCTAATTATAATATCTATTATAGAAATAATATCTATTATAGAAATTTTACTGTGTGCAGAGCACTTTATATGTATTACTATATTTAATTTTTATTTTTTTTATTTTTATTTTTTTATTTTTTAAACAACTTCAAAAGGTAGGTACTATTCTTATCCCCACTTTAGAGGTGAGAAATCAGAGGTCTTGAAGGGTTAAGTAACTTGTCCAAGGAAACAAAATTAGCAGATGGCGAAGCAAGGACACAAACCCTGAAACAGATTGCTTCTAGAGACTGGAGTAAGGATCAAACATATATAGGTACCAATCCAGTGGCCCAAGTAGGTAAAGTGATAAGATACATCCGATATAAATGGGAATGAGCAGAGTTGTTCGCCTTAGAGCACATGCCTCCACGAAGGGAAGAGGCTACTCCTTAGAAGTGGCTGGCTGCTGCCATGAAGGAATATGAGCCCACTGGGTCGAGTCTTCTATTTTTTTTTTAAGAGAAGGTAAAATCCGGACTTTTAAGTGTAATACTCTAATTTTTAAATGTTGGCCATTATTTCATTCAAATTATAAAATGTTACGTGCACCCTTATTTCTCATATGCAGGATCCAGTCTGTGAATTATTTTAGTCTTGCTATAAATTTTGGATTCTGACATTGCTGGATTTGAATCTCTGCTCTGCCACTTACTATCTAAGAGACTCAGAAACTTAGTTTAACATTTCTCAACCTCCATTTTTGTCATTGTGTATGGTTGGACAAATACCCTTTTTATAGGGCCATTGTGAAGATTGATAAAAAGGGATGGACAGTGTCTAATATAATATGCATTCACTAAATGATGGCTATTCTTCATTTTTAAAACGTTGTCATCATAGAGTTGGCAGTGAATAAAGAAAGACAAAGCATAAGAACATTCTCATCTTTTATAGGAATTTAAGGAAGAAACAATAAAGGCCTTGCAGATGTCAACATCACAAGTAGTGGAGGAAGAAGAAGAGGAGCTCATGGACAACCATCTTCTGCATTTCCAAAAACGGATAATACTTTGGTAAAGGACAAGGAAACAGAGAGAAAATGGAAGCTGAGGGTATCAGATCCACAATAATAGTAGGCATAAACACGTGCCCAGAAGAGTGGAGGAGACGTGCTCTCTGCAGAGTTCATAAGTGGTGGAACTATCTCAACATGTACTTCCTAACAACTCATTCTTGGGGAACGTTCCATTCCTTCCAAGACCCGACAAAAACTGTTTGTCCCAGCATGATCCCTATGGGATTTATATCTAGCTGTATTGCCTTGTTTCCCAACCAGGAACCCAGCTCAACCATTCTTTGGAGGGAAATTAGCAATGGCCACAAAGGGTTAGGAAATTGGAACATAAGTAAACAAAAGATCTGCAACTTGAATCTGCAGCAAAACAAATTAAGGTAAAGCTGTTGATGAGGGCATGAGGCCCATTTTGGTTTGCTTGCTTTGTGCTACAGCTGGCAAATCTCTAATCTTGCTCTACCTGTGCATCAGGTGCCAGACCAAAGAGTGAGAAAGGCCAAAGGGAATCACATAAGGTTTTCACAACTTGGAAAACATAAGTTCAAGTTGTAAGGGGTCAAACCATATCATCTTGGGGTCCAACTCATGTGGCCTTCTGCAACAGGAACCGAAGAAACAATAGAACTGAATAGACTATTCAACCCCTTACACCTTGTTCATTTAAAATGAACTTTTTCCCTCAAACTTGGTATTATGTCAAGAAGGAAAATAAGCCTAGGTAATGTGCTCTGGCAATTTGTGTTTAATTTTGCCCATTCTGATTGCTTGTAACCAAATACCCAGCATTTACTTCTGGATTGGCAAAGTGGGAAAGGCTCTGTAAGGATTCCAAACCATCATGGTCAAGTCAAATTGTCTCATATTTACTGTGCCTTTCTCACAAACATCTTACCAGATAGGTTTATTTTTTAAATTTTAATTTTTTAAAGGTAATCTCTATATCCAACATGAAGCTTGAACTCATAACCCTGAGTTTAAGCATCGCATGCTCTACCGACTGAGCCAGACAGGTACCCCCAGATAGGTTTTATTTATTTATTTATTTATTTATTTATTTATTTATAAAGATTTTATTTATTTGAGAGAGAGTGAGAATGAGAGAGATCATAGAGGGAGAAGAAGAAGGAGAAGCAGACTCATACTGAGTGTGATGCCTGATGTGGGGCTCAATCCCAGGACTCTGGAATCATAACCTGAGCCAAAGGCAGATGCTTAACTGACTGAGCCACCCAGGTGCCCCATGACAGGTTTAATTTAAATTGAATTATGAAGGCAGCCTTGAAGGCAAACATCTCCAAGGGGCAAATGGAGAAATTTAGGTGTATGAGTCTTTGTTTTTGTTTAGTTTTTGTTTTTGCTACCATCTGAAAGTCTTTCTGCTTTGATACCAGCTGATGGCAATTTTGCATGTGCCTAGGGCATGGTCTAGCACGTACAAGAGCTCAATACTTAGTAAACATGTAAACATGACTGGTTCTTTCCCAGAATCATTTTCAGAGAGTAGTAAGTTAAAATGTGTACCAATGTGTTCCCCAGGGGAAGCAAAGTGGGGCCTCGGTTCTTGAACAGGCTGAACTGAGCTGCAGAACTGAGTGCTTCTTTTGGAGAATGAGATAGAGGTTTCCAGAGACAGCAGAAGTGTCTGGGGATGGAATGAGGTCCAAGTAGAGTCCTATCAGGTCCGCTCTTGCACAATTGACCAACTTTGTCCTCCAGACCTTCCAGCCGGGGGTCTGGCACCACCACACTCACCCTGAGAAGAAGTTCATGGGAGCTCCTCATTTTTGATAGACCCTGATGAAACACATCTGCCAAACTGACTTTTACAGCAGTGACAGGTTGGCTGTCACACAGGCTTTGGGGACTCCTCCCAGAGCCTTTTCCCCTGGGAACAACTTGCAGGAATTCGAGAAACAGTTCTGCCGCTACCAAGTTATGTGATCTTAGGCAAGTCACATGACACACACATTAGACCCCTCATCTCTCCTTTCTACTTCAGTAATGAGTTAAGAAGACCAAAAGGGTCATCTTCACTATTTTTATCAAAATCTAAATTTCTAAAGATTTCCTTCATTCTTTAAAAATGATCTTACATCTTAGAGCAAATACTTTCCCCAAAGAAATAGCATCTCTCCAGTTCTCTAAATTTTCATTTCTAACAAAGGTAACCTTAATAGTAAATGGGGATTGGATGTTACAGGCAATTTTTAAAGACTATACCTGCTCAGGGGTGCCTGGCTGGCTCAGTTGGTAGAGCATGCAACTCTTTGGTCTCAGGATCATGAGTTCAAGCCCCATGTTGGGCATGGAGCCTACTTAAAAACAAAACGAAATAAAATTACACCTGCCCAGAAAAGTAAAGTGAAGTGCACGTGTTATTGTCCGCATGAAGCCCTCTGGTGTATCTTAGTAAGCAGATAGAGCCTCCGGGCAGCTGGGAGCAAATAGCTCTGCAAGAATAGTGAGTGTGGTACAGTTTGAGAAGATAAAAACAGGACACCCACATTGTCTGCTGCAAACTTGGATATCTGGGCACCCTTCCTAGAGCTTTGCTATCATATCCAGGGACCTGGATCCAGAGATGTCCCCTGAGAAAGCAAGCAGGATCCAGCTGTTTTTTAACCTTGACCAAATCTAGAAAGTTCTCCTTTGCATTCACACTTCCAGGAATTTTTTTTTGAAATTGAGACAGTTTAGACATGGGAACATGTGAGGAGCTCTTACTGTCTGCCCACTTCTCTCCACCCTGGATTCTGGAAGGTCCTAATGTGAAGAGTCAGGAATGTTTTTCTAACAGCTAGCTCTTTCTCAAATCAGGGCTCTGAATCTGAGAATTCATCTGCAAGAGATTCCAGTAATATAGTGTCTTTCCACCTCTAAATATAAAGCCACATCCACAAGAACTGGTGCCACCCTGATACAAAACCAAAGGCAGTATGAGTGGCAAAAGTAGCTCCAAACTTGGAACTGGAAGACCTGAATTTGAGTCTCAATTCCACCATTGGTCCTGGGTGAAACACCAACTAGCCTTCCTGAGTAATGTGAAACCATTTGTTTCAGTAAAATCTAAAGGATTGAAACCCTGTCCCTCTCTCAGAGACTTTGGCAAGATCAGAGGGTAATGTAGGTGCGAAAACAGGCTGTCCACTATAAACTACCATGCAAGTGTAAAACGGTATAACTTATTTTAGAAGACAACTTACATACCATGAAAGGACATGAGCTTGTGGTGATCTATCTCAGACCTCACCTGTTCCCCCATTCCTCCCACCTTCTGCAAGATGGCGTGATTTGTCATTCATTTCATTCATTTCATTCATAGAATGATGGCCAAGCATCCACATTCCCCTTAGGAAGACTCCACTTCCTCTCCCTTGCAGCCTTCCTTGCCCCATCCTGGTATGGGATGACTAGACAGCTCAGAGATTGCTCTTGTGGGCCAAAGGGCCTCTTGTTTTGTTTTGTTCTGTTGTTGTTATTTTTTTTTTAATCATCAGTTTCCTAAATGACTGAAGAATTAGCTTAGGCATTGGAAGTCATTTAGACATTAGTTAGAACTATTGACATAAGAGAACATAGGTTTAAAAAGTCACATTAGAAGTGATTGCTAAAACATATGGAATTTTCATTAGGAATTTTGGAAAGACTGGGATTTCTGATTAACACACAAATCATAGGAAATGATTCTGCTACTTTGCTTCTCTAATAACATGGCATTTCCCTGGCCTAACCTTAAGCTGACCCCTTTTATAATGTAATATAATATTAGTCAGGACCACCCTCACCAGACTCATCATTGGAGTTTGTCTAGTGATGAAGAGCCTTAGTCTTCATATGTTATGTGGGCTGAATAAATAAATGAATGTTTTAAAAAAAAAGTTCAAGGTAAGCACTAGAAGATGAAACAAGAAGTATAACTTCCAAACCCCTTATTTATAATGTTTAAGGAATTGGCAGTTACTGACTCACTTCCTAATCTGGCATCAAAAGATCTTGGCTCTTTTCTTCCTGGGATCCTCCCAGTGAAGGGCCACATTGTGACCTTCTTTCTCTTCTTCCTTTTTAAAAAGTGTTTTACTTTCTTTTGACTGTCATGGACTTTATGAAGTCTCCAAGTCTATAGTCTGAGAGTTTAATACACACGGAAGGTGCCTCGGACAGGGTTTGGGGCAGTGCACATCAAAGTACAATTGCTCTGGGCTGCCTGGGTTGCTCAGTTGGTTAAGCGTCTAACTCTTGATTTCCACTCAGGTCATGATCTCAGGGTCATGAGATCAAGCCCTGCATCAGCCTCTCTGCTGGGTGTGAGCCTGCTTAAGATTGTCTCTCTCCCTCTTCCTCTGCCCCTCCCCATCACCCCTCTTTACCATCATGCTCTTTCTCTTAAAAAAAAAAAAAAAAAAAAAAAAAAGCACTGTTGCCCAGACCACTTGTGTCACTGTCCTGATATCAAAATGCCACAGCCGGGAATTCCAGCTTTGTGGGTCAGTGGCAGACTTAAGAATCAACATTTTTAACAAGATACTTGATTATGACAAACTCAAAAATTTGATAAAACTTTACACTACTGGTTTCTCCCTGTCACATGTTAGCAGGATTAGTACTTATCTTTACTCTAGAGATTTCTGATAAACAAAACTTCTCTTTGAAGGGTTGACCTAGAATTTTTAACTACATCATATACTTAACATTTTTTTAGCATACTTTCCTGATTCTAAAACACACATCTTCACATGTTAACATCACTGAAGTTGAAATTTGGCCATTATGATGGAAGTCATTGCTACATGTACACATCAAAACTCGCAGGATGAGTATCAGTTACTTGAAAGAGAATCCAGTAGTGGGGCTAGCTTTTAAGACATGCTGCATTACTGATGATCTTAATCGCCCAGCGTCTATACTCTGTGAAAAAGACATGATACTGACATGTGATTCAGAAAGACCAGATGTGACTTTGGAGTCATTTAGAAATATTTTAACCAATTTATTGAATTTATATTTTTCTCCCCATGAATGTTCAAAAGCTCTAAATGATAGAAATCTTTGTCCAAATAAACCCAAAAAGAGGATTTCAATAAGTACAAACACTGTATTTCAATAATAAATTCTTAAAGCATAAATAAAAATTCAAAAGCTATAGAAGCATATGTCAGAATTTAATTGGAAGAATTTTTTCCTTTAATGTCATATATTATACTGATAACATCTTAGATTCAGCGAAATACAGATGTTGTCCAAATAAATAGACCTTCTATTTTTGTTGACAAACTATCAACAGTTTGCTTAGCAAATGTTTTTACCAACCTTTAATCCACTACAACTTTACATGATGGAATCAACCTTACTTGTGCAGGCTGCCTTGATAAACATCATCCTAACTTGATCAGACTAGAGGTATTTTAGGGTGAGATATACATGTTGTACATATATGTATATGTGTGTACATATATGTATATATCTATGTATTTGTATATCTATGTGCCCATATATCATGCACCCAAGTTCGATATCCCACTTTCAGTTCCAAAGTACACACCCACACACCCACGTGCACACACATCAGGCTTACACTTCTAACAGTGCATCATGGGCCTATGTACACACCACACTTCCAGACAACATGCTGAGCATGGCTCCTTTGTAAATATATCTAGGAAGTATTCGCTGAATAAAACACCAAACAATGTCTCCAAGAATGAATGGAATCCAAAATACTTTTGGCTTTCTGTATTCAAAGTGTTCTCAAGATGGCAAATCAACATTTTAATCTTTATGTGGTCTAGTCCACAAAGCTGGTTTATAAAGGATCAGCACTTACTATAATAGACAATTTGATGAGCACTGACTCATGCTAATTTTCTATTATTAATGCCTTCACTTTAAAATAATGCAACCTCAAATAAGGCCATGAATGATCACCTTCTAAGCACGCCATATCCAAACAACAGTCTATATTGAAAACTTGTAATGTATCTGATGCTCCCAGAGAATAGCTGGCAAGTGCTTTTGAAGGGACTTGCAAGGAAGCCATTTAGTAAAGCTGTTTGAAAAGGAAATAACAAGTATGGCACATTTGCCATGATAACCTCTTCCTCACTGGCTGAAACACACACACACACACACACACACACCATACAAGCCAAAAACAGTGAAACACCTAGTCTATTGAACAATCCTACATGGTGATCCTTCAAAATTATGCACTTGCATTTGGAAGACTACACAAATCTGCTGTAGGAAGACATGCTTCTTCTCTGAGGGGCAGGATGCCTCATCAGAGCACTTGACATTCAATTAGGAGGGTCCAGTCTTCAAAATGCAAAGTAATGATTTCCTCCACATATTGTCCCACTGCTAGGCCAGTTAGCATGAACAGGTAATCAGAAACCTTTAACACTTCAAAAGAAGAGAAGCAGGTACTTAATCCCTGGGAGTCTCTCAAGCCCTAAATACACCAGAGCTCTGAGCTTATACCCAGAAAAAGTCTGACTAAAAAAGTGGTTCAGGGTAAGTTGCTTACTCAACTGCTAAAGAAACCAAAGTTAAGAAACAATACCTTGGAATTTTGTAATTTACTTTTTAACAATATATTTTTTAAACTTTTCAGTTTTTTAAAAAATCTTGACCTATAGTAGTTATGCACTGTAAGTACTGATAAGTTTAGTAAGTGACTAAATGTTCTCTTCATAGAAAACAAAAAAGACCAGATTGTGGGCAAATGTGTGATACAGTCAATGGCCAATGTGGTCTGGGTCTGCTCCTCAATCCACCTGCTTAACTTCTTTTTCTCCATCCATCAAAATGCCTCTTGAGGCTGAGATGCCAGGGGCTATGTGACACTCTAACTGATCTCTTTGCTGATCCCTCATCCAACTAGGTATGTCTGCACTTCTAGCACTGTCCTTTATAGCTGGGGAGCCATCCAGTTCCTGTGAGCAGAAATCATTTTATGATTATCGTCATGGTCTTCACAGTGCTTGGCTCAGGTCCTGCACATACAAGGGGGTTAAGAAATGGTATAGCTCTGAGAAGAAATAAGCAAACTTCAGAGACAGCCTCATGAACCCCAGCTCCCCAAGTGATAGTGAAGGGGATGGACCTCCACCCCCAGTGACCTCCCATGCTGCCTATAGTCTCAAGGAGCCATATTTTAAGGACTGTGTTCTTACTTCATTCTCTTCTAAAATTAAAATGGCAGAAGCAGCACCAGCATTACATCACATGATTGGATATGTTGATCAGATCACTTTCCTTTCTGCCCTGTGCCTGCTGCCTCACCACCCCCTCCGGCACCAAGCCCACTACTTCCTGTGACCCTTAACTCCTCTGTCAGAGAGTGAAGGAGGGAGGAAGCAATAAATCTATTTCACCATATAAAGCAGTGGCTAAGAATGCCCGATTCGAGGGTCAGATCACTTGTCTTCCAATTCTGAGTATACAACTTATTAATACCACAAACTGAGCATGACATTTACATCGATAAGCCTTGAATTCCCCAGGTGCAGAAACACACGAGAATGCTGACTTTATTGGGTTGAACTGATCCGTGGGACCCAGCTCCTGGCAAGTGATGAGCACTCAAAATGTGTTAATAACAGCATGGCCTTGGGCTGGGCCTCCACCAGATGCCTCCTCCTGCCGTGGCTCTCCACGACCCCATGATTCCTGGTCTCACAGCACCCAAGTGGATGCACATGATGGAAAAAGAAGGGAGGGAGAAAGTCCCCAGGAAGCACAGAAGCTCTGACTGTGTCACCACCCACTAACCCCTCTGATGCCATTTACTTATGCAGGGGGCAGGTGTGGATGAAGCTTAATTTATACAATAAAAAGTCAATTTAGCCCCAAACTGTTAAAGTAGTTTATTTTTGTAGACATGGCCTTGCACATGTGGAAAGAGCACTCAGCATTGGTCCAGGGTTTTGGGGGCTCTGGGGTCTGCAGAATCCAGCTGCAAGGCTGAAGGTCAAGGCGGCCAGGAGTGGGCCTTATTTATAACAGCCTGAAGTTTCCAAGTGAGCAGAACAACAAGACCTTGCGTGAGATGAGTCATACCGACTCCCAGGATCAGAGAAGTCATAGAGGATCAAAGAACAGATGAGCCTTCCAGCTCCCTGCCCCTCTCAAACAAAAAGACGATTTCGGAGGGCTCACTCTAATCTGTTCCAACTAATTTTCAGGGATTGAGTTGAGAGGAAGAGTCAACAGGAGATTTAGTTGCTATAGCCCTGACAAAGTGGGCTTCAGTGGAATAATAAAAAGCGATCTTTTCCTCACAGCAAAATGTATGGAAGTCAAAATCTTACTTGGGCTGAAGAGATTAAAGACATAACTTAGTAGTGTGTCAAGCAATCAAAAATAAACGTGGATGACATTGAGCAACCTGCAATGCACCACAAATAAATGTTACTTATTTATTCAAGGACGCTTATGTAACTGTTTTCAAAGGGCACATGTATTTTGCTTTTCCTGTTTAATTATTTGTTCCATTATGATGTCTGCCCACCAGCCACAGGTCAGATGGCAGAGTAATGTCACACAGGCTGGATCACAGCATTCAGTATTTTACCCACTAACCACCTCACTTTGCAAAGCAATTGTAGATGAGTTTTGCAGCTTAATTTATACAATAAATTGGCCTCATGAATGGCCGTGCAGTTGATTAAAAAAGATTTTGGCTAAAGAGCCAGGGAACAAGGGACTCTCCATGTCTGCTGTGGGAGCCCTGCTGCCATCCACACTACCCTGTTGGTTCCTGCCTGGGTTTCTTATAAACAAAGCAACTGGCGAAGCAGTACATGATCTTACAAAGCAGAGTTCACTGGGGAGATGAGACCAACTTCCCTGTGGTCCATCCTAGAACAGTGCACCGAAAGCCCAACAGAGCTATACTTTGGGCTGCATGGTGAGGGAACGCCAGCTTCTTCTTCTTCTTTTTTTTTTTTTTTAAGATTTTATTTATTTATTCATGAGAATACACAGAAAGGAGAGAGAGGCAGAGACAACGGCAGAGGGAGAGGGAGAAGCAGGCTCCATGGGGGGAACCTGATGTGGGACTTGATCCCGGGTCTCCAGGATCAGGCCCTGGGCTGAAGGCAGTGCTAAACCGCTGAGCCACCCGGGCTGCCCGGAACACCAGCTTCTTAACTGGTATCATCAGAGACTGTACACAATACCAACACGGCATGTCAGTACCTCAACTCTAGGCCTATCCCACCAGCTCAGCATTCATGCTTAGGGAGACACTGGTCTTTACTGGCTGAGGGCCGAGATGCCACAGGCCAGCTGCAGAATTTCCCTATGGACATCAGTGGTTAGGGGAGTATCAGCCCATCTCCTGGCATGATCACAGGCTGACCAGGATGAATTGCTCTAGGCGCTGGGGCATCCAGTATCCACGGAGGGGCCAGCCTCATCTTTAACAAGTGAACTCTTACCTCTACCAGGTATAAGCTGTTTCATGTAGTCACATACCTGCTACCCACTCTGCCCACCATGGATTTATCTATGGACTGTCTGAATGTAAAGGATGGATTTCTGAGGTCCTTTTCCACCCACCCCAAATCCAGTCTCTGCTCTTTCCTGCCATGCTCCACGCCTTCCATGGACCACATCACCTAGGCTCCCTTGCCTTCCAACTTATCTTTGGGCTGATGGGGATCAGGGGAAGAGGGACAGGTCTGGCATTTCTTCCTTACTCACTCCCTGCTTTAGCCTGAGATTATGGCAGGGGCTATGTCCTTCCATGCTCATGGTTCCTGCTGGATGCCCTCCTCCACAGCTGAGCTCTCTTGAGAGGAGCAGGAGTAGCAATGGCTCCCTGCTGTTTCATGTCCCTGTGTTCATGTCTCTTTGCCTTGCCCACACCTCTGTGAGTACATCTCTTCATTTGAACCTCCTGAGTCAGATTCTATTTCCCGTCAAGATCTGATCAAAACAGTAACTTTCAGCAATAATATCCTGTGATTTTCACACTTGTGGTCCAAATAGACATATGTATGCTTTGTTGAAACAACATCCTGAAAGAGGTACATTACTGTCACCAGAATGACTTCTGATTCGGGGAGGAAAATGACTGTACATGGGTTATTTCTTTAACTCAGGACTTTACACTATAAAAGGATCTATTGATAATGATTAAGTCCAATTATGTCAAGTTTACTAAACAGTTACCTTGAAAAATCACATATATAAATACAGACATATATCTCAACTAAATAGTTGACTTCAGGTATAAACTTTGCATTTACTAACGAACTGGAGAAAACACTAATCCCTATTATAGACTTGTCTGGATTGTCCCTTGTCTCCTACTTGCATTGTCCATATTTGGATGATCCTTCTATGGACGTTCCATGTTGATCTTGTTCTGTGTCCAGGACTTGATTCTCTATCTAGAAAATGAATGCCAGCAGGGACTAAACCTTCACTGCTAAATTATCATGGACTCTTGGCTTAATTCTGATGCACTTGGCAAAATGCTGGCTGCCTACTGCTTTTATTCCTTGTTTTCCCACTGGAACAGTAATCTTTTATTTAATAAGTTTAAAATATAGTTCAGGATGCCAGTTGTTGCCACTGGTAATTATTAGTACTTTAAAACTTGAGAAGGAAGAGATTTTCCCCCAGAAAATTATTTTTTAGACAAAATAATAGATTTACCACATGTTGGTTTTGACCAAGAGATTTCATGTCAATTTTTTCAACCCTTTTCTCCAAGAGGATTGGTCATTTGGATGCACATGATCTTTCTCATCACCAGTCTTTTCTCTATATGGATCTCTTCTGACCCCTTTACAAAATAAAAGCCTAAAGAACAAACAAGACTATTCTAGATGTCTGGGATGGAAGGGTGATGGATGGGTGTGTTAGGAGAGTTTTTCTTTTTCCCTGAACTATGAATTATTAAAAGCTTCTTCATCTTATAGAATACTGAGCACCATAATCTCACACCAAGCATCTTTGGCTTTGGTAGAATTGATGTCTTTGAATACTGACAGCTGGTGCTGCAACCTACTGGCTTTGAGCCTATCAAGTGAGTTACAAGGACACTTTTCTGACTTCTGACTACATGAGTCTTTATTCTTACAGCAGGTGTCTGGTAGTTATTATCACAAGACCATTGCCACTCAGAGAAGGGCCATCTTTCTTACCATCATGCTATCCCATTGTCCAGCTTCCTATGTTCTTGTTAGAAGTTATGAGGAAATGGCTTCTCTGTGTGTGTGGATGCAGTTTGTGAACCAGAAGCCCATAGCTCCTGGGATCTTCACTCTTCATCTTTGTTTTTTCAAAGAAGTTTTTAAAACTGATTCTAGTGAGAAGAGTACTCTGGTTGAAATCCAAACTTTAAAGTATTTCTCTGCCCACCTCCCACACAATCTACACACACATTAGATAGAAATACATATGCCTTAACACTTCTAGTGTAACAATTTTAAACATCCCAGCATCGGCAGCTTGGGAGCTTCTGACTTATCAATCACCCAATAACATGCAAAAACAAACTATATGTCCAGAGCCAGCCTTTTACTCAGCCAGAGTAAATGATACTGATGTGATGTGACTTGATCAAAACAAAAAATATTCTCTACCCGAACTATCTTCATCCTTGACACCATACCTGATAGTCCATCATTATAGGTGTTTCCTCTGAATCTGTAGAGTTATTATTATTATTATTATTATTATTTAAGAAACATTGAATAAAATGAGAATATGCTATAGAGAGGCAACACCTTAAAATATTTTTGAGGTATGAGACATCAGCAGGTATGTGCTGACAATAAATCCTTGCAGATGAGGATTGTTAAGAGAAATCAAGATACTGAGAATAGAGATGAAAGTGTCCCCATGGTCAATTTTACCTTCTTTAGAATTTGGTCTTGACAAGTTCTGATAATTCTAGATTTTGTTTTGTTTTATTTTTTTATTTGTTTATTTGCTTTTTTTGGCAAATTTCATAAAGCATAGAGAGAACTAAAAGACACATTCAAACTTTGTTTATTAAGAGAGAAATGATTAGAAGTGGATTTTGAAACATGTTCTTTCCTGTTGACACATGTTCAAAGAATGTCTGGAGGAAATACTAAATTAAAATACAGACGGATTCAACTATTGGCATCAAATCACTTACAATGTGATATGGTTGCTATCTTGAATATGAGAGAAAATAAAAAGAAACTTCCCAAAGTTATAATTTTTTTGATGAAAGCAATGAAAATCTTAATTTAGAATCTATTTTATGTTATTTTGATTTTATTACTGTGAACTCCCTTGTAGACTTTACTCAAAAAGGCTCTATTATATTCCTGGTTTGTGATATTACTGGTGTAAAGGGTATAGGGAGGACAAAGTCTTTAATACTTGAAGTATAGAGTTAGTAACCATAAATATTCACCTATGAATGTTCCTTTTCAGGTAAATTTTGAGTCTTCCTCCTGAAAATCAGGAAATGTAGTAGACAAGTAACAAGTTATAAAATCTTGTCTAAGCACATAATTTTGCACAACCTTCTATCTGTTCTTTGCTCATTAGCAAGTCCATAGAACGTTCATTGTACTCTGTGAGGAGCAGGGCAAGATAGTAAGATATAAATATACTTCTGTCCATTCACACTTTGCTAACAGAACCCCTATTTTGTTCAGGTCTATTCCTTCTCAAAGATGATCCAAACCTCAGCTCCACAGATACATCTAAGCCAGTCCAGTGGGAAATAGGGAACCATATTCTGCTTGCTAGTAACTGCTTTTAGAGAGGCATGTAATCTTGTTCTGTTCAACAAAATGTGGATGGAGAGGTGCCAGTGTGCCTCTGAGAAAGGTGTGGCATCCTAAAATGCACCTGAAGGAGTTGCTGTGGACTTTTATGTTTCCTCTAAACTTGTACCCAAATGTGACACCTGGAGTCATGAGGTTAGTGAACACAAGGACTGAGGATGAACACCTGAGTCTTGACAATAACACTGATCCCCTGAATTAATCAACCCTGGTGCTATCCTGCCCCTGAGCTTCTTTGTACAAGAGAAAGTGTATTTCCTTGTTTAAGTCCCTCTGGGTTGGGTTTTTTGCTACTTGCAGCTGAAATGATTCCTTGCTGGTACAAAGTACACAGACATAGTTCTCAAGAAGGTAACAATCTTAGATGAATAGGCTAAATATAAGTATATCATAATAATATTGAGCAAGATGTTAACATTACTTCTACAGCTTCCTCTTGCACTTGAAAGAGGGGAAAAGGAACTTCCACCTGGAACATTTAGGAAGCATAACATATGAAAGCTAGCAGGAGAGGCTACAGGAGAGTAGTAGAAGAAAAAGTTGGTGGAGCAAGATTATGAAGAAAGGTCACAATGGAAAGCTGAAGATATACGCAGTTTTCCATCATGAGTTGTACGGAATTCAGGTATATTGAGACGTTCTGTAAAAATAAATGTTCTGTGGTAAAATAAATTTGAGAAACTGAGCATAGTCTAACTCCATATAGCCCCCTAGATATTGACAATGCATATAAGCGTTTAAAAGCTCAAAGAAGTCCTAAAGACCAGAACTACACTTAATTTTGTTGAATTGCCTATTTGTTTCTGAAACTTCTTGGACAACAGAATGCTTTTTGCTTCAGGACAACTGCTATCATCACACATGTGGCTAGTGCAATGTAGCACCCACTTTGAAAAAGGCTGGGCTGTAGAGAATAGAGAGACTTCTAGAGGGAATTTGGAGAACAGGAAGAGGGAGGGCAGTAAAGAGACAAATAGTGATCAAAGGGGTGAAGAACATAAGGACAAGGTATCAGGAGTTAGGGACAGAAGATGCTTCCAGGAAAAGTTGGTAAGCAGAGCAAAAGGATTCAAAGAAATAAAAAAGAATGAGGACTGAGAGAAGCCCACAAGAGTCACTGAAATTGTGTTTCACTAGCAAAGTGAGAAATGAAAACAATCTGTCAAAATGACAAGAGACAGTGAAAAATTGATTATGAAAGAAAGAAAAGGAATGATAAACTGAGGAGCAAATATATTCAAGTGAATACCTTTCATGAATAGATAGGTCTGGTTGCTTGCATACAAAATTAATGTAGGGTTAGTTAGATAGATGGATGATGAATGAATATTGAAGGAATGAACTAGAGAGCGTGTAGAAATTCAAGTTGCAATTTAAAGAAATAATTAAAACATGAAGTCCTCAGGAGATGAGAAGAATAAAGGTGTCCCTCTACAGAAGTATAGAGGGAAGAAAAGATAAGCAGGAAGAAAAGATAAGCAGTTAGATAAAGAGACAGATTCTCTTTCAACTTCTGAAGTAGAATGTGACAGGACAGTATCTAGTAAAGTGGGGAAAAGGGTCCTGGAGAAGATGAAGAAAGTCTGGAAAGGGTATTTTGGCCCATGATCTAGAGAATGAACAAGAGATGAGTAAAAGAATTTCTAGAGCACAGTGAACACCCTACCCTGGGGTAGCCAACTCAGATCTGTGATTTCTGCAGCAGTACTCTTTAAGCCAGAATCTGAGAAAGCAAATTTTAAGGGTGCAGTGTAGTTGGACAATTCCATAGTAGAAGATTAACAGGGTAGACAAACCTGGAGTTAATAGGTGGACCTTGTTACTTTGACTGTCTTGTTCAGACTAAAAAGAGGTCAGGCAGTTGCAGAAGAACTAATGGACATGACTACATTACAAGAAGGCCGGTGACTTGAAATTCTGGCGAGAATAGAAGTGTGTATTTTGACTTTCGGAAGAAGAAAGAGTGAATTAAGGAACCGGAAAGACAATTTATACGGTCAAGATCTGAGAGAAATATCACAATAACATTGTTGCTAAAAATCCATCAACTGACCCACCAACCATGAAAATGTAGTAGATGATGCCTTTATTCAATTCTCTTTTCTTAGTCTAGTGATCTTTTTATCAGTGTACTATTGTTGTTAGGCTCTTTGTGTATCAAACCTATACTTCCTAAGCTTTCCAAAAAATGTGCACTGTGCTTTATTTTTTATTTTATAATCACTAAGATTTAAAATATTATTTATGTGAGGAAGCTCAACTAAGATATTATTTGTATTTATATTTATTTGCTCACCATTTGAACCCACTTACTATTCTTATCTTTTTTGATCAATTCTGTAAGACCACTTCACATATTAAAGATACTACCTTTCAGAAGGGAATGTTTTCCAATACAAATGACATTTTGTCATAAGTCTTTGGACATTACCTACCGTATTGTTTGCCTTACATTAAGTCATAAAATCTTACGTGCTCTAACACTGATGGTTTCCCTTCTGCCTTCCCCTGTCAAATAGTATTTTAAATTTGCTATTTCAGGGGCACCTGGGTGGCTCTGTCGGTTAAGAGTCCAAATCTTGATTTAGGCTCAGGTCATGATCTCAGAGTTTATGAAATCAAGAGACCACTCTGAGCTCAGCAGGAAGTCTGCTTGAGATTGTCTCTCTCTGTCCCTCTCCCTGCTCATGCATGCTTGTGCACTCACTCTCTCTGAAATAAATCAATCTTTTTAAAAAATTACCATTTCACTTAGATTTATAATTATTTCATTTTTTCATAGACAATCTTTGATCCACTTGAAATTTATGATAAAGAGTAGATAGGGTTTCAGGGATAGTGAGGGTACAGATGGAGATGTGCTAGAGTGTGTGCGCATGTGTGTGTGTGTATTGTTTGGTCAAGCATCAGTCTTTGGTAAGAGTATTTCTATCATACTTAGAACTACATGATAATTTCTACTTGATCTCATCTAAATGAAACAACTGAGTTTTTGAGTTCCAGCTAGGCCATAGCCTCATCAAAAAATCTTATCATCCTCTTTGAAATACCTACTACTTTGCCTACTGTGACTTTATGAAACCCTTCTGATTAGTTCAAACAGCTGACTTGCTTTCAATATAATAAGACGATTCCTTTTTAAAGATCTGTTTCTATTGTAGAAAGCTGATATATCTGGCTTGGTACATATCTGAGATGTTTAAATATAAGTGAATGTGTTCTCTCATCCTTGATTGATTGTTTCCTTCTTTCTCTACGATATTTATTTCCTTCCCTTCTTTTCCTGCTCTTCCACCTTTCTTTTGGCTCTTTCCTTGACTTTACCTACATGCTGACCCCAGTTTTCTCACTAAAACCCCACCAGGCTCAAAAGTCCTCAATTCCTCTGTGCAAGGCCAATGTCCCCATTGGCCTGGAGCTGGGAAGAGAGGTCAGGGCTGCAAACCTTCCTTTGGCAGTCATTCCTGGTGAAAGGATTTTCACATGTGTAAATCTTTGAGGACAAAGACTGCAGACAGCATGAGTGCAAAATTTTCTGGATCTGCCTCAGGTTCAGGACATCTCAGGGACCACCCCAAGTGGGACTTCCCTCATCTCTCCCATAACATTTCAGCTCAGTGAAAATGAACTCAAAAGCCACCCTGTAGAAGAAAAGAAAGAGATGTCAGCTTGTACCTGGAAAAACAGCTGAGAGAAAGACAGTGTCTGACCAGGCACCCAGCTTGGCAGTTGCCTGGAGCCAACACTAGAAGTGTTTTCCCATGGTTGATCCTTCTGCCTACATCCTGTATTTAGCCATTGCTCTTCTTGTCCGCTGCTACTATCCCTTAACTGACTTGGAGTTAAGGAAGGAGGAGGTGAAAGGACTATTGTGTTACTTAACTCAGCAGTGGTGGGTAGGAAACATTCATATTTAAGAAAGGAAGGTGATTCATATGCAAAATATGTTCTGACGAAGAAAGTTAAGAAGGAGGAAGATACAACAAATTTCCTTCCAACCCACTCTCATCCCCACTACCATTCCACCAAGAGGAGGCCTTGGAGCGATTTTCAGGAGCATTTAAATAGCTCAGGAAAAAGCAGAACTGCATCAGCTGCAACCCAGTTCACCCAATGTCTCTGCCAAAGAGAAACCATTGACTACCAAGACCACTGAGAAACCTTCTACCCTTGAGGTTCAGGCCAAAGCCCCAGCCCAGGTCCCAGTCAAGGGGAACTTTGCTTTCCTTAATGATTGTTCTCAAGCTCATCCGTTTTAAGAAATCTCAAGAGAGGCATGGGTGGAATGTGAAAGTGGATGTATATTTTCTTAGGACCTTTGGACACAATGTCATCATATGGCATCCCAGTAACCATTCCAGCCAATTTTCAAAACTGCCATACTTTATTATAATTGCTAGCAGATTCATTTACCAAATGAGTTAAGCCATTATTGGACAGAAATCAAGGCTTTTGGGTGGTGGGCCATAAAGGAAGGACCCAGGGGAACTCTGCCAAATTCTAGGACTTTTGAGGATTGGGCAGCCAGGGGAGTCTTGGAAATCTCAGTGTTGGGAAATTTTTTCAAAGGAGGCTAAAAAGGAAGAGAAGGGAAGGGCTTGAAACAGATCTGCTTTGCAGCTGTGCCTACAGAGCAGTGGTCAAACTACCTGCGGAGAAGACCAGGTGTTTTGGGTTTTTGTTGTTATTTTGTTTGGTTTCAGTCAGTCCACTGTGGACTGATACTTTATACGATGCAACATAAGTGAATAGAAAAATTAAGTTTTATAAAAGGCATAAAGAATATATGCCCTGTTTTATGGTTAGACTGAACAGATAATAAGTAGAATTTCATTAACTAAAATAAATTAGTGTGGAGCCCTGGTAAATGGCTATAATTTCTTCTAAACTGACTTGGTTTCTGTCCTCAGTTTGCCCCTGGTGGGTGATGAACAGGTCACGGACGGAGACAGTTGGGACCCTGTTCTGAGCAACATGGCTTTAGAGGGCGTGGCTAATGAACGTGATGAAGCAGGTGTCTAGTCTGGTAAAGAAAGCAGCCTAATGGAGAGAACCACACGTGGTCTTTGGGCAGACAGCTGTTCTATGAGGGTCTCCTAAAACATTGGAGGACCAAAAGAGAGAGGAGGGATGAAGGAAAACAAAAACTCTGTGCTCAAAAACAGCATCTCTCAGAGCAGCAAATGAGGACTGCTGAACATCATGCAGCAAAGGCAGACGCAAGGTCCCTGGTTCGAGAAGCCAACCTGGCTCTGAGCACCACCTCACACTCGCTCAGCCCAGCACAGCTGCTGCAAAGCCCCATCCAAAGCAAACACAGCTCTCTCCACAGCAGACTCAACAGAACAAAACCAACACCCAGAAATAAATTGGATCGCCGAGCTCATCATGTTACACAGCTCACTGTTCTCAAATCCAGGATCCTGAATATAATAACAAATGATACTATTAACTGGTCCATCGGTCTGAAGCCAAAAGCAAATAACTCATTACTATAAACCAAATTGATTCTCAGAATTTTCCAGGTCAGCTACAAGAAAGAGTTATGAGACTGTCCTCCCAATTGAACTAAATCTCACCCATGTCTAATTGCAGTGTATATGGCTAAATCCCTTTCCCCCTCTGCAGAGCCAGCTTATCTTTCAGCACATCTAAACCCCAGGGACTTCTCAAGGCAGTGGAGGGATGTGGTCAGGTTGAAAGCAACGATGGAGCCCGAGCCCAGGGCCAGCACATAAGTGTTTAAGAACTGACTCCGCCACCTGCTAGCTCTGTAATCTCCAGCAAGTCTCCATCCACAAAACAAGACTGACGGCCACCTCCCTGGAAATTCAGTTGAAAATGCTTAGCAATTTGGAAAAAGCTAGGTGCATATTAGTCCTCTCTACACAGAAATAAGCAGCTGAGAGATGTTTTTAACCATGCTTCCCAACTCCTCCAGAAATGAAACTTTGCCTCTTACACAGTTCATTTCCTCCTCAGAGTTCAAACCACTTCCGCAGGTCACACGTTAATTTCCTTATGTGCCCAACATCACTGGGATATAGCAGATAATTGGAATCATCAGGTCCACTTTACAGCTTGGAAAAGTGGCTTATGTGGGATTTCCTTAAGGTACATTAGCAGTGACAAGGATGACTTGAAAATTCGTAAGGACATTTGGCTGGCACTAACAAATTGGTTTACATTTGTGGCTTTTCTTGTGCTCGCTTCAGCAGCACAGGCTTTTCTTAACCCAGCTCCTCCTTGTCTCACCCACAGGACTCTGCAACAGGAAGTCACTATTCTACATTTGTTTTGTTGTTAATTCCACTTATTTAACATGCAGAAGAGCTTTCCTATTGCTGTATCCTTGTAAGGTGAAAACAGGATATTTTTCAAATTCTGTGCTCTGACAGTGTATTTATTAACATACAAATTATTTCAGGTCAAGCAAATAATTTGGTTCTAGTTCCATATGCTGTGTTACCTTAGATAAACTACTTAGCCTCCCTGAGCCTGTTTCTTCAGTTGTAATATAATAGTTGACTTGCCTGCCTCGCAAACATAAGACATGAAAATATATAAATAATCATGTAAAGAGAATTTTGAAAATAATTTAAGACACTGCACTTATATAATTAAATTATATAGCATATACCTTTATAATATTGTTTATTATTATTCCTATTGTCTTATGCTAAAAAAGCAACAATTTGGTAGGACTTTCTTGGAATCTGCCAAGTATAACAGCTCTGGACTTCAATTCTTATATATATATATATATATATATATATATATATATATATATATATATATAAAGAGGATAGGATGCATACATTTTAGAAAAAAGAAAATAAGTTCTATTAATTCAAGGTAAATCTTGGTCAGTATTTCTGGATTGGGGTTTCAGTGCCAGATTTATCTATTTGTACTCATTTTATAAAATTTGTGCTGATGATCAGTATGAAGCACAAATAGAATCTTGTAGAGTCTTAAGTCTAATAGCTTTGGTAGTGAAGGAGAAAGTTCCATAGAAAGCCTGGCAAAAGATCATCTGTTCTTGGGGAGAATTATGGAATGTGGTCTCTGATTTTTATTTTTATTTATTTTTTTTTTTGGTCTCTGATTTTTAAAAGATATTATCAATGCCCTGGATAATCACATGATTATTTTCAATTAAAAATGAGTATAAAGGAGAGACTTGGAATTAAAAATATGTTACTCTTGTTCCTCTCTAATATATTATGAAACCTCTCAAAAATGTAACTAAAATTAATAAAAATTTAGTCAAATTTAGAGTAAATAGTATGAGTAGGAATAAGTTTGCTACAAAATATATGGGTTTTTCTGGATGATGTTCGGACTTTACCTAAGCCCTATTGCAATGTAATCACAATTTATGCAAGGTTCCATGTCTCTCCACATAATAAATCTATGTCCAAATTGAAAATAGAGAGAAACCAAATATGATAGGCACCTTTTTCCACCAGGAAAAAATAATATGTATTGCCATAGAGCAATGAACATCTTTGGATTCTGTCTGCAACTTTATTAAGTTCTTATCACTTGGATATTTTTTATTTTTTCACCATTTATAACATGAGTACTCATACAAATATTGAAGATAGTTACCTCCTGTAATGAGTTCTTTATTACATATGCATATAAAAAGTGCTAAAACCATAGATCTGGTCTCCTCAAATTGATAGGCACTTTTAAACATAGGTGTGAAAAACCAACATTCACGTTCCAACACTACTGTCTGGAACACTTGTGGTGAGAAAGATTAAACTTTCAAAGTCAAAGCTCAGTCTTTAGAACCTTCTCCCTTCACCAGTCAGAATATTTCATCTAAGCTTCTTACAGCTATTAAAATGATGAAGTTTTCTTCTTTTTCTCTATTTTTCCTAATTGCTGGAGCTTACATGACTGCACAGTGTAAGTATCTCCTATACCTACCACATCTGTGCATTAAATGAATTTCTAGTGATTGTGTTGTTACTGATAGATTAAAATGATTTTTCACAACCATGTCTATCCCTCTAAACTTTATTATGAGTTATATTTATCATTAAATCATTAAGTTATATACAATTATATGTTATATATTATTAAGTGTATTATACAATTGCTTATCAGTAAAATTATAATAGCTATTAGGTGATTGTAGTGTTTTTTAAATCTTTGAAATGATATAATGACTGTTAAAAGAATTACATGAAATAATCTTCTTGGATCTTTCATATTAAATCTTTGGGTCTTCTTCTGCAGGTTTCAGCATGGAGATTATTGGAGGGAGAGAAGTGCCGGCACATTCCAGGCCATTCATGGCCTCCATTCAGTACCGTGGCCAACATCTCTGTGGAGGAGTGCTGATTCACCCACAATGGGTGCTATCAGCAGCCCACTGCCGCCCTCGGTGAGTACCTACTCTGGGCTTGTGTGTTTTACCTCCACCAGCTAGAAGCGAAGCTCACCTCTCCCAGAAGAGAATTATGTTTCTAACATTCTAAGTTTAATGAGCACAGTAATGTTTGATGAACAGCGATGTAATGTCAAGGGGTATGAATAACAGTTCCATCATATATATGTGTGTATTTCTTTCATTGAAATATAGTTGTCATATCATATTAAAATTAATTTCAGGTATAAAACATAGTGATTCAATAATTACGTTCATTATGATAGGCTCACCATGATTAAGTGTATTACAATATTATTGACTCAATTCTCTGTGCTATATTTTTCATCTCCGTGACTTACTTATTTTTAACTGGAAGTTTGTAGCTCTTAATTGTTTGCCCATTTTGTTCATCCCCCCACTCCTGCCCGCTGGCAACCACCACTTTGTTCTCCGTATTTGTGAGTCTGTTTCTCTCTTTTTTGTTGTTACTGTTTTTTTTTGTTTTGTTTTGTTTTGTTTTTAGGTTCCACATATAAGTGAAATCATATGGTATTTGTTTTTCTCTGGCTTTTTTCTTCAAGCATAATGTCCTCTAAGTCCATCCATGCTGTGGTGAATGGCAAGATTTTGATCTACTGTCAGCTTCTCTAATTACTGATCAACAGATGGGGTTTACTTTCTCTCTTGCACATCCGAGTTTTCTGCCCTGAGTTTTCATTTTCAAGGAGATCTGGGCACTTCTCCCAGGCAGGCCATTGGACAGATCCAAGTCCTCTGTGGAGGGCCAGGGAAGGCAGCGATGGTAGGAATTGGAGCAGCGGTGTTCCTGACCTCATAAGGCAGCCTGGATTCGCACCTCTACTTTCCCATTTTACAAAAGGAGAATGATAATAGTAGTTCCTGCTTCATGGGGTTTGGAGAATTAAATAGTACCTATTTGAATATTTTAATATGCTTAGCATACAGTAAGCACAAATAAGTTGCAGCTGTTATTGCTATATGTAGGAGAAGCCTGCTTTGTTAATAGATTTTTAGAGCTCTTATGTTAACTCCTATGCCCCACCTCCAACCCCAGAGGCCTGAGGCCCACAGTTTGGGAATCACAGCTGTAAGAGGGCAACAAGCTTCCCAGCAGGGAAAAAAAAAAAAAAGTTATAGAAGATTTCTACAAGGAAAGAAAGATCTATTTCCCTGAGATGCTTAGAACAGAAACTTTCTCAAAGTACATTTCAGTCTGCGATTCTCTTACCCCAGCTAAAAAAGTCCCAAATTCTTCTTAGGATACTGCAACCTTTGCAAAAGGAAAAGCCATAATGGTTTGCTTGCCAGGCCATGGAACAACTGAATTGATTTGTTTCTCCATGTCGATTGCCCCCATTTTAATAAGACTAGTCACAAATTTAGAAATTTTGAAGCCTGCAGAAAGTGAGAATTTCTGCTTTATTTCTAAATAGCAAGCTACTAATCTCCAGTTTAATATGGCTACTTCATTCAAATGGAGTTTTAGCTGTCATAGAAATCACTCTTGTGTCCCTATCATTTCTGTCCCTTTTAGAGCACTTGTCTCCTGGGGACCAGCCAGGCAGAGGGTGACTATCAAAAAATGTTCATTCAATTCAAAATACGTACATCTTCAAATATCCTTACAGCACACATTCAGATGGATTCTAACTTCCCCAGACACAGACCTTGACTTATTATAAATGTTCAACAAAGGCTGGATAGAAAGAAGGAAATAAATTGGAGGACTTTCTTTTTTTTCTAAGCCATAAACAGTGTGTGAAGTCCTTCACAAGCCAATAAAGTGCTATCCAAAAGTATATAATATTATTAATTTGAATTTAAAATTTTGTCAAGTGAACTTGACTTGATAGGAGTGGGTCCTCAAACTGACAAATTGGGGAAAAGAGATCTTGGAATTAAAAAAAAAAAAAAAAAGAAAAGAAAAGAAAAACCAACTCTTGCTAAATACCATTTTAAATGGCCAGAGTTTAAAGAACTCCAGAATATGTGGATCAAATTTCCTCTCCAGGACACTTGGGTGTAAAAATGTAGGCGGTTTGGTGCTTGGAAAAATATTAAGCTTTATGAAATCCAAAATATTTATGAAATAGTTTAATGGTGGCTTCCCACAAATGTACTCCCAAGTATCCTAGGGGAATAGCTTACTAACTCCAGGCTCAGCTCTCATGGTGAAGGAAGCCAAATCTGAGGTGCCCCCTTCTCTCTACCCATCCACACAGTCCTTACTGCATCTCTTGGCCCTTCTATTAGTTGCCTTGCCAACTGTAAAAGGAAACCCATTAAAAAGCTTCTTGTCTAATCTTTTCAACATTTCAATTTATCAGAAGCAAAACTCTCACCAGTTGTTTTCCACTGTCTTCTTGAATCCCCCACACACACTGAGCCCCACTTCTCTCACCTGCCTGGGCTATAAATTAGATGAACTGGCACAGCCCCTTCCACGTGGCCTCACCCCATCTCAGACCTCTCAGGGCATCCAGAGTGGAATGGTGAAGGTTCAGGCCTGGGCTCAAACCAGATGAGCTGCAATCCCACTTGCATTTGCATCCTGGAGCCTCCCCTTAATATCGATGGGGCTTTCTCAAGTTTGTGAAGTTACCTGAGCCTGTCTTCTCATCTGCAAAGTGCGGATAATCCTAATACTGAGGGACAATATGTAAACTGTTAGCACAAAACATGGCACAGCACAGTAACATAATAACTTTTATATCATGTCATCATGTTATTATCTGTACCTTCCATGGTAGTCACTGAGGCATAAGTCTGATGACCAAGGCATGTTGAGGATGGGACTGTAACAATCCCTCTCTGACAGCCAGGTAATTCCTTCCTCTCTTAGACTAAAGAGACCTCCAGGGAGTAAGGACTCTGTCTTTGTCAGCCCTGGAGGAGTGGGCCAAAGCAGAAACACAGCTCAGTGTCAAGGTAAACTGGCAGAGGAAATAAGAAGCCTGATGGGGCTTGGCATGGGGCTTCCAGAAGTTTCATGGAAAAGAACACTGGACTTGGAATCACAAAAGCTCGGTTTCCCTACTTATCATGTGTGTCATCTTTGGCCAAAGAACTCTTCCATCAATTAGGGCTATACAATATATCAGCTTGAACAACACTGTGGAAGGGTTCTTTTTAGGCCCAGTAGAAATGATGTTTTGGGGAGCCTGGATGGCTCAGTGGGCTGATTGTCTGCCTTCTGTTCAGGTCATGATCTCTGGGTCTTGGGATCAAGCCCGGTATTGGGTTTCCTGATCAGTGTGGAGTCTCCTTCTCCTTCTCCCTCTGTTCCACCCTCCTCATTTGTGCTCTCTCTCTCTCTCTCAAATAAATAAAATCTTAAAAAAAAAAAAAAGAAATGATGTTTCAGTAGACAGAAAAAGATTATTTAAGCAACACCTTGGTTCCTGCTCTACATGTAGTTTTGTTCTAGGTAAGTCCAGGGTGGAACTCAGAAAGCTGCATTTTAAACATGCATCTCCAGATAATTCTGAAGCAAAGACCACCCGTGGAGAAACCCTACAATAAACAAATGAAAACACTGCTTTATTACTTTTCTGTGTGAATTCAGACCTGTGTTTAGCTAAGGAGGTGGCATCCTAGAACTCAGGTAATTCCAGGTATCCTGTGGGGAGAAAAAATGAACTTTGTAGTATAGATTACAGCTGAAGTGTATCAGGAAATGGAAAGTCTGAAACCATTCATGGTCTGTTTGCATTATTTTGAGTATTAACATGTCCCAGTGGAGAGAAAAATAACCAAAATATTTCAAAGGCATTAACTAATCAAGGAAATTGACAAAAGATGAGGAAAACCAAAAATTTTCTCAGCATCCATCCTCTAATCAAAATTCATCTTCTACACCTGCATTTATACCCCACAGCCATCCTTGTGTTCATTATTTATGCATGTATCCATCTTTTCTGTTAAAGCAGCAGTCCTGGGGATTTGTTATCATTCTCCACTGTCCCCTCCCCCCAAAGTTTGGGTTTCATGAGTATGTTGAATTTGAGTTTAAATCAATCCTAGGAAATCTGATCCACATCCTTTGAGAAATTTCATCCCCATCCTGATTTTGCAATAGGCAAACTTTTCAACAAATAGAGCTGAAATTCCCAAAATAGACCAAAATAAACTCTTTTGGTAGAAACTGAAGAGTGGTCATTCCCGGCAGTCAGAGCCCTACCATATGCAAACCTATGCCATCGTAGTCCTGAGCTTATTTTTCAAACCTGATACAACACTTTCTTCTTTTTTCTGTATGTTTCTGTGGCTTTTAATTCCTATTAATCTTTAATCTGAGAGTATGAATGAATGTGTGTGTTTATTTATTTTAATTTAAAAAAAAATTTTTTTTAAGATTTTATTTATTTACATATGAGAGACACAGTGACATAGGCAGGGGGAAAAGCAGGCTCCTCAAGGGGAGCCAGATGTGGGACTCCACCATGGGACCCCGGGATTGCCCCTCTGAGCCAAAGGCAGATGCTCAACCATTGAGCCACCCAGGTGCTTCTGTTTTTATTTTTAATTGAAGTATGGTTGACATACAATATTATGAGTTTCAGATGTATAACATAGTGATTTGACAATTACGCACATCATGAAATACTCACTATGAGTATACTCACATACTGTCATTAAAGTTATTGCAATACTATTTACTATATTCCCTCTGCTGTACTTTTCAACGCCTTGAGTTATTTTATAACTGAAAGTCTGTACCTCTTAATTCCCTTCACCTATTTTGCCTATCCGCCCACCCTTCCCCTCTGTGACCACCAGTTTGTTCTATGTGTCTGTGAATCTGTTTCTGTTTGTTCATTTGCTTTGTATTTTTTTTAGATTCCACATATAAGCAAAATCCTATGGTTTTTGTCTTTCTCCGTCTGACTTATGTGGGTATGGATGTTTTTAATGTAATCTATCTTGATCCCTTTTCCAAGTGACAATGAAGTAGTTAAATGTAAACGAGTGTAAGTCTTTTTAGAATCTTCCCTGCTTTCTAACGGATTTGTAGCTGATTCCTAATGGCACACATCAAAATGGGATTTTTTTTATAGTATGCTGAATGCCCCAAGGTGTTGTCAAGATCTCAAAAAAACATATTTCTATTTTCATAACTAGAGGTAAATATAATTTTGTTCAACATGCAGTGAATCAAATCAATTGTGGCACTATCAAAACATTGGTACTGGAGCTGTATATTACTGGGGTAAGACAAAACAAAACAAAACAAAACAAAAAAACAACTGTTGTTTCTTTATCTTACTCATCTTTTTATATCCTCTAAATCTCCACAGTGGAGTTATCAATGGCTACTAACCCTACGGTATCTATATTTCAAATCAGGAGTGATTTTTCACCTTGAGGAAAGCTTTCTATCCTTGTCTGAATTATCTTTCTAATTAACAGGACAGAACATAGCTTATCTGACAGCCACATAATGGATCTTATTCCCCATGTTGGCCTGGGTTGAGGTCTGGATATACCAGATTAGCAAATGCCCAGTTGAGTCTTTACCTTTTAGTTACTAAAACAATGTTGAGAAGATGAAAAAGTTCTGGAGATTGATGGTAGTTATAAATGACCAACAATGTAAATATATTTAATGCCATGGAACTGTGCATTTAAAAATGGTTTAAGTTATAAATTTTATGTTCTGTATATTTTACCTTAATTAAAAATTAACAATGGTGGGTAGAAATCTCAACCCACAACTTGAGAAGCATAATTTCATTTTACATATATTAATATAATTTTGTTGTAAACTTGATATCAGTCAATTAGAATTTTACTTCTTTTCTTCACAGTAGGATATAAGTAGGATATAAGTCCTGATATTCTTTTGCGATACTAGGGAAGTGGGGTGGGTCTGAGAGAAAGTCTTTTGGCCTTTGATATCATTCATTCATGCTTGGGTCCACTAAGACCTCTGTCACTCCACCTAATCCAAATAGGTTACCTTGGAGATGGTCCTTGTTCCTGTATGTCTTCCACCATTTCTCTTCCTCACTAGGCTATTTGGGATTTGATCTGTTACTTCTATTCTTTCTTTTTTTAGGCATGAAAAAGTCCAGTTGTTCAAAGTGATTTTAGGAGCACACTCTCTCTCAAAGAATGAAGCCTCCAAACAAACATTTGAGGTTGAAAAATTTATACCATTCTCAAGATTTATATCACATCATAAGTCAAATGACATTATGCTGATTAAGGTATGTAGTGTTGCCTTCCTTCCATTTCTCCAGCATTCTTATACACCATAGTTCAGTTGTTACATAAAAACATTTTGTTAGCACCAGCCACATGTTTGAGGTAATTGTGATATATCCTGGAAGGGCCCATTTTACTCCACATACTGCTTTGAAAGAAACAAGAATTTATCACCAATGCATCAGATCTGTGTTTAAACAAGGAAAAGCAGCCCTGATGCTCATATATGTGGGAGGGAACATCCCAACAAATCCAAGGATCCCCCTTTGAAAGCCTTTTTCCCAAGTGCTTTTATCATTAACAAATAAAAAATACAAGTCCTATATGCAACAGAGACAAGTGAATTCAGGGACACGTAAGTGAGTTATAACTTAGTCTAGACCATACTTAGTTTAGTTCAAACTTAGTCTAGACCATACTCAAGGGTCTTATCCTGCAGGAAACAGCCCAGCCCTCAAAGTCATGACCTATGGATGTTATTCCACAGAAAACCATCCAATGCAGAGCAAAGGCCAGTTTGCTTAAGACTGGGCAAAATTCCTGCTCTGTCTAAGCTCCCTCCCCAAGCATCATTGAGCTCTACAGGGGTTGGAGAGCATTTCAGAAAAGCAACAACCACAAATACAGCTGCAGGCTACCACCAAAGTAGATTCAAGAAGAGGGATGCCTTCCTAGACCAGAGGGACCACACATATATTGCTCAGACTAATAGCAGAATACTACTGGGAATGAATGATCATTTATTCTCTTTTCAATCTGTCAGCTTCACACGGCTGCAACGCTTGACAAATATGTCCAGCTGCTCCACCCAAGCTCCAAAAATGATATCAGAGCTGGAACAAAATGCCAGGTTACTGGCTGGGGAGCCACTGACCCACAATATTTAAGGATCTCTGATACCCTTCGTGAAGTCACTGTTACTATCATAAATCGAAAACTTTGCAACAGCCCAAGTTATTACAACCACAACCCTATTATAACTGCAGACATGGTATGTGCAGGAGACACCAGAGGCCAGAAGGATTCCTGCCAGGTAAGAGTCTGTCAGTCAAATAGGCATCTCAGAGCGCTGTACTATATGCAGTCAAGGCTCCATTTGCTCCCTAGCACAGAGGAGAGGGACAGAGAACACAAAATCACAACTCCAGAGAGTTCCTCTCCAGTCCTGCACTGAGTTCTCTGTTCTTTCTCATCTACCAGCGTGAACAACTCATAAGAACGTCCCCAACACATAAGTACTCATTCAATGTCTGTTAATCAAGATGACAGACTATATCTGATAATGTTTACAGGCTTCTTCTGGGGGATGTCACAGTCCTTAGAAAGCCTAACTTTGGCTGAGGTCACTAGTGGTGACTGAAAGATAACTCCCTCTCTGCCCCCCCCCCAAACCCACCATTCAAGGTAATCAATAGAGAGGTGTTAGAAGGCTCAAATGCAAGAAGCTCAAATATATAGTGTGTGTTTCTTTTTTTTTTAAGATTTTATTTATTTATTCATGAGAAACACACAGAGAGAGAGAAAGAGGCAGAGACACAGGCAGAGGGAGAAGCAGGCTCCCCACGTAGGACTCGATCCTGGGACTCCAGGATCACACTCTGGGCTGAAGGCAAGCGCTAAACCGTGTAGCCACCCAGGGATCCCCTAGTGTCTGTTTCTTAAATAACGTTGACACATTGACTAAAAGGAACAGGAGTCATACTTTTCAGAATCTTTTGTTTCCTGAGGCAGTAAAAAAACAGGTGTTCGTGATTACAGGTGACAAATCACACAGATGGATTGATTACTAATTTTTGAGGAATTACAATGCACTGTTCACAGCATACTGTATGAAGCATTGTCGAGCGGAGAGCATGGTGATTTTAAAGATCACGTGTATTTGCTGTGCCCCAAGATTGTCATACCCCTAAGCCTCTATTTCCATGGCAACCAGAGCATAAAGTGCTGCAGTTCACAATGTGAGTGACAGCAGAGGCAAAGGCTGCTCTTCAGATTTGAAAGCCCCCTCCTATCACCCTGTGATTTTCCTTGACAGAATTTTAGTTACATGTTTAGTTCTGAGTCCTCAAGAATCAGTTCACTGAGGATGGATTTACGAGGTGCTGTGTATATGCAGAACATTATGTTCAATTATAGGTGAATGCAAAAACAGGATAAAAAATAAGATAGAAAAAAAAAAAAAAAAAAAAAAAAAATAAGATAGAGTCCCTGCCACCAATGTATTTACTACGATACATTTCTCTTTTCTGCCCATCTCAGTAGCAACTTGGTGTCAGCTCTGTGAGCACCAAAATGAAGTTCACAACTTAAACATTTCTTTCATTTCAGTGAATTACTTTAAACTTTATATCTACTCATTCCTTAATGAATAAAGTTCTATATCATTGATTACCGATCTTTGTATACATATGTAATCCTACAGAGACAGGGACATGGACAGAGAGATAGACAAACACACAGACAGATGGATGGAAATATGGTCCTAGACAGACACAGGGACGTAGAGACAGACAGACAGATGAACAGAATCATTGCCCTGGCCAGAGACAGAGACAACCCACACTGAGTAAGGGGCTGTATCGGACACTTTTCAGGACACAGGGAAACCAAGGACCCACATAACAATCTTTTGAGTAATGAGTCATTGATGGCAGAAAAAGTTCAACAGCTTCTCACCAAATATCTATTTTCTTCTTTTCTAGGGTGACTCGGGTGGCCCTTTGGTTTGCAAAGGTGCCTTTTATGCCTTAGTCTCTGCAGGTCGTGAATGTGGTGATGCCAAAAAGCCTGGAATCTACACCCTAATAACCCAGAAATACCAGGCTTGGATTAAAAGCAAACTTGAGCCACCTCATGCAGACTATGACCACAAATGATTTTCTTGGATCCACCAGTTGCTTGTTTTGTTTTCATAAGATGTTCTAGAGATCACCTTTGTCTTCCTATGTAGCTGTATGTAAAGTGGAGCACAGCTACGGTCCACTCCTACTCCTTTAGGACTGATTTTGTCAAGGAATCAAGTTCTTTTTCATATCTGTAACTGCTGTGTTTTTACTCTGCTGATTTCATTCTGAATAAAGTTAGACTACATGTCCTTGTCTTTTATGGAAACGAGATACAGCAAATGATATGCTCCCCACTCCACTCACACTCCCCCAGAGGGCAAAAGGTGATTAAACAAACCTTCAGCCAGGCACCACCTGCAACCAGGTTTATGTTGTGATTTCTGCTGTGATTTACCCTAAACTGCGTTTTTAAATTAAGAAACAGTAAATTCAAACACCCCAATTCAAGTGAAGAAAAAAATCATCAAGGCTTATACAAATATTTAGGATAGTACTTATTATTTATTTCTGTCACACTTTGTTCCACACAGGATTTGAGGCAAAGTACAAAAATACCTGCCATAAAACCAAATATGAAATTAAAAATATTTTCCCCAAAAAATTAAAAACAGAAAATGTTATATGATCCAGAAATTCCACTGCCAGGTATTTATCAGAAGACAATGAGCACACTAATTTGAGAAATTATCTGCACCCCCATGCACACTGCAGCATCATTTACAATGGCCAAGATATGGAAGCAAGTTAAGTATTCATTGATGGAAGAATAGATAAAGACACTGTGAGATATATATATATATAATATTCAGTAATGTATAGTATGTTATACATATATGTATAATGTATATATAATTATGTATTATATATTACATATTATATATTTAGCCATAAAAAAAGATGAAATCTTGCCATTTGTGACAACATGGATGCACCTCGAGGGCATCATGCTGAGTGAAATAAGTCAGACAAAGACAAATATCCTATGATCTCCCTTATAAACATCAGCTTCAAGCTCAGAGATAGAGAACAGATCAGTGGCTGCCAGAGGTGGGGAGCTGGGAGATGGGAGAAATGGGTGAAGGGGGTAAAAAGGTAGAAAAAAATATATATATATAAGAAATAATTTGGTGAAGAAACAGAAGCCAGGGAGAAATGAGACCTTTGAAGAAGGAGAAGATGAAGACAGAACTGTTAATAGTCAAAGGGCCACTATTTTCTTCCCATATTGTTGCTAGAAGGAGCCATATTTGCCTCTTAGGCTTCACTTGAATCAATGCAAAAAGAGCAACACAATCGGTTATATGAATCACAGTATCCAGGAAATAAAAATAAATGTATTTGCTCAGACATAGGATCACTGGTGCTAGCACGGGGCCTGGAGATAACTTTTTTGGTTATCTATGTTGAAAGATGCTGTGCCAGGGCTCCCACGTCCCTACCCACTGCATCAGATCACTTGAGAAGATACTTTTGTAACACATGTTGCCCCTACCCCTTGCTCAGAAGTTCAGATTGAATGGGCTTGAGGTGGGCTTGGAAATCTGCACTGTTTAAAAGCAATTCAAATGATTCTGATAAATGGCCAAATCTGAAAGCCATTGATAATGAACATCCTTAAAAATGTCTACGAGAAAGAACAATATGTATCATGGGATTGTTCCTTTATAAGCCCTTCAGCGTGAACTGAGGCCTGCAGACCGGGGTGCCATTCAGTAAATGCACTGGAGAGTCTCATCGTCTCATCGTCGCCGCCCGGCGATTAGAGTCCTCACAATTTCTAATCTGATCGTGGTGAACATTAAAGCTTTTTCTTCAACAGCTAGAAACCAAAGGGTTATTCTCAGCCTCTATATTTCATTTGGGCTTTCTAGGTGCCACCATTGGGTTTTCTTACATTCATATAAAAATGGATGCTTTTATCTGTTTTTGTTATGGTTCTCAGAAACCATTCACCAGGATTACTCCACTAGAAATACTTGACAAGTGGAAGCACTGGGTTAAAAGAGAACCTAAATAAAATTAAAACTACTATGAAAGTAAGTAGTTAAAAAAAAAAAAAGGTTCTTTCAGTATTTCATTTTGTATCATTCTGACTCATTAAAAATAAACTGATTTTGACCCAGAAATCCCAGGCTATCTTTCCTAAGAAAAGAAAGGGGAAGTTAGAGAGACTCTGGACTCACCATAAAAAAAAGTATCATATTTTTCATCTAAATTACAAATCCATGGAATATATAGTTGCAAGTCTCTTTAATCTAGCAAAAGGAAGGGTGAGTTTCCCTCTAGTTGCAGTTTGTAAGTATCCTGAAAAGTTTCACTAAAATCTGAGACTTGTTTTGATTTTAGACTCCATGCTGTTCGTATCCAAGAGTCAAACCAGATAAGACTGCCAGAGAGGAAGCTTCTGTCAACAGCTATAGCAGATCTGGTGACTCTTAAATTGGAAGATAAACAGTTTATTTTGACAAGTAGCTGATGATGGAGCCCACAATTGAAAAATATTGCTCATCTTCTCAGGGAAGCAATATTTTATTAAAGATACCAAAGTCTTCCCAACCTAGCCTAAAAGAATATGGTGTTTTGGTTTGGGAAAGTCTGTCTTTGGGGACATTATTTGATTCCATCTATGACCTCAAAGAAAAGCTGAGTGTCAAAATGAGGTAAATATCTAGATTTTGAAAATTGCTCAGAGAATTTAGGGGAACATAATTGGCTGTTGTCATTCTAAATTATCCCACTTTTCCCCTTCTTCGTGACTGTGGACAGAGCACATTTGCCTTCTCCTCAGACACTGAAAAAAAAGCTTCATGCTTTATTTTATGTCCAACTAGTTTTAATAGAAAGCGACAGCCCTAAAAACAATCAAGACAATATCATGCATAAAATAAATCAAGATGAATTCAGGTGAGTGCCTAACCAGTCTAGAACCAGGTAGCAGATTTAGTCCTATCCTTTTTTTGCACATAATAAATCTCCATTTACCCTGAAATGTTAGGAAAAGCAGTGCTTCACACTTGATTGCTTCAGAAAGGTATCTCATTAAAGGAAAGAACTGCTCTCATTCTGTCAGAGACCCTCTTCCTCTTTGACTAAGCTCTCGGTTTATGACGGGGCACACACATGATGGAGAAAAGAGACTGTTCAACTTGTCTAAGGCCAATGCACTCAGATCTCTCTGAAGCTTACGATTTCATGAGATTACTGAGGCACAACACACAGCTACTCATACGTTGTCTTAGGAGACATTTGAGTATCAAGTGCATGCTGGCTGAACAGGTGGGTTCCTTGTATCTTGAATGACTAAGCCCAGCTTTTAAGGTTTCACACTTTGACTTCCTGTTTACTAACCTTAACTTGCTCAGTCCTTTTGCTGAATTACATCAGTCAACTCCAGATTGGCATGCAAAGATTGTGTTCAAGAAGGGTCTACACTGAGGCTTCTCTTGAAAACTCAGGAGTAAGTAGAATGAAATTGTCCTTTGAAAGTTAAAATTTAAACTTCATATATATTGTCTCAGGGCAGAGATCCACAAGATCACTCTGAAGAGTTGTTGAAGTTCACAAGCCTGCAAGACTGCCTGCAATCTGTTTGAAGATTAACAATTCTCCAGATGAGCATCCCAGTCTGAAGGAAAGGAGGATAGCCATGGATACAGGGAAAAGCAGGCAACACAGGCAGTGGACCAACCAGAATTGATGAGGAAGGGAGGAAGGCGAGCTCTTAGACTTCCAAGCCCATGCTCATGTTAGCCTGATTTCACTAAGCATTCAGCTGACTAACTTGGTCTTTTTCTAATCCCATGCTCATCAACCAAACTTTTGTGAGCACTCTGCTCCCTGTGACAGTTATTTCTTATTGCAAATTAATAAATATTGTGATTTCCACATCTGTGATAATTTTTTTAACCAAATTAGGGTTATTTGAATTTCTCTTCCAGGGTCAAATTCACTCTCTGTGCTGGTAAGAATCAAGGTTCAATCCCTGAAGTAATGAAGGTCAAACCCTGAACTTTGGTAAATTCACCAGCATAATGAATATTAACTACCCCATGAGACTTTTCAACAGATCAACAGCCTGCTTTTCCCCTAGAGAGTACTCTTGGCCTCCCTGCTCTGGCCACAGGCATGAAATGTGCTCACACTTGGAGTATCTATACGTACATTAGCCCATTAGTCCCTGATTATTCAATAACTCCAAGAAAAATTATGGTTTTTTAGCTGTGTTCTGTCTGGCTCGTCCAGTAGCAGAGACTTGCTGGTTTGCTACTCATCAGCTATCTCCTCTCTTCCCTGGTAACAAAACTCAAATTTTCTTTGGGGCCACAAATGTACACAGCTTAAAAATGCTGTTTTCCAGCTTCTTTCACCGCTAGAAGTGGTCAAGGAGATGTAAGTGAAAATTACCGGCTGAGAATTCCCAGGAAGTTCCTTTAAAGAGAGCTGATTTAGTAGGAAGGAGTGCCCTTTCCCCCTTCCTTCCTCCTACTACCTTGGTTGCAGATGTGGTGGCTAGAACATCAGCAACAATGTTGGAACCATGAGGCAAATTTGAATGGAAGCTGAATGTTTATGGCAGTGAAGCAAAAAGAAGGAGTCTTTATGGCAATCCTGTACTCTTTACCTAAGGAATTCTCTTACATGAAATAAAAGAAACACTTTTGCTTAATCCACTATTATGTAAAGTTTTCTGTTAAATATATCTCCACTCAATCCTACCAGATGAAATCAGAAACTTAATATTTCTATACCTGATGTATGCTCTAAACAATGACGAGCATATGTCTTTATGCCCTTATGTCCAGATCCTCCAAAATCCCAAATAACTTTAGCTTTCCACCTTGTCCTATTTTTTTAAGATTTTATTTATTTATTCATGAGAGACATAGAGAGAGAGAGAGACACAGAGATAGAGAGAGAGGCAGAGACACAGGCAGAGGGAGAAGGAGGCTCCATGCAAGGAGCCCTACGTGAGACTCAATCCCAGGTCTCCAGGATCAGGCCCTGGGCTGAAGGCAGCACTAAACTGCTGAGCCACCCGGGCTGCCCATACCTTGTCCTATTTAAACAAGAATTGATTCAGAAAAGTAGTTTTTAAATGTTATCATCAATAAATCATTTCTCCCTCACTGTTCCATGCTGTGGCTTAACATGGAGAAAATACCCTGGCTTACTTGAGAAGATATTTTTGTCTTAACCACACATTGCTGCATAGCAAACATTCTTATTCCTATTGTAAAAATAATGCGTGGCACTCAGTAATCTGTAACACTATTTTCTCCTTTTGTGTATATTTTGTAAGAGGATCTTGTAGAGCTATTTTTTGTAAAGTTCCCTGGAAATAATGTTTTCTGGCATTTGAGGTTTTATTTGCTTTATTATTTCACAATCATTTGAAATAATGCAGAAGTTTTTTCATCCAGACTATAAAAGCAACTCCATTGGAAGATAGCGGGATATAATAATACCCTGAATATTAGTAATGTTGTAGAAAAACAAAACAGGCCCGCATATGAACAGAACAGCCAACTGTGCAGACTGACTGTGTTAACAACCAATTCAGATAGACTCCTAAACCCTCACTATGGAGCATTCAGAGAGATTCCTTCATTCATTCACTCAACAAACACTTACTGAGCTCCTCTATGTTCAGGGCACAGTGCTAGTTGCTAGTTGCTGGATATATCAATGGGAAAAGATACAACTTCTGCCCTGCGGAAACTCATAGTCCAGTGAGCAAACATGGACACACAAATAAGCAAATATACCATGCTCCAAAAACTGATATAAAGGTGACACGTAGAGAATAGTAATAATGGAGATATGTACAAAACAACTATATTATGATACAACAATTATTATAATGAAGATATGAACATGAGAACAGAATCTTCAGTCAAATGTGAGTCATTCAGAATTCCTGCAGGACAAACAATTGCTCTGCCATTCTGGGTCTATACATTTAAGGCCTAATTCTCTTGTAGTTTATCAACAGTTTCCCCAGGTAGGGGGAGGGAAAGATCTAGATCACCAGGTTTGTTCAACCCACCTCTGTCTCAGATAAAAAACAAACAAACAAACAAAAAAACAAGAGGGTTGCCTGGTAACTCAGTGGCTGAGTGTCTGCCTTTGACTCAGGGCATAGTCCCGGAGTCCCGGGATCAAGTCCCGGTTTCCCGCAGAGATCCTGCTTCTGTCTCTGCCTCTCTCTCTGTGTCTCTCATGAATGGATAAACAAACTCTTTAAAAAAAGAAAATATAGCTACAACAATTGCTGTAGTGAAACCACGACAATAAAGGTGAGTACATTTACTCTTCTTAAGAAGTTGGCTCTGTGGGTGAGCTAACCCCACCTTAAAGACATCCAAGGCTAAGCAAGATGTGCCAGAATATCTATTTCTCAAGAGGAAATGTTCTATTTCTTTCAGCATGATGATTCAGTTTGTTCCCTAAATCAGGAATAATTATTAATCTGCCCTTTTAGGAGCTTTAGGAACCAGGGAACAGAAGAATTTGTGACATGAGAATCTTAGATATACTTATCCCAGACTTTGCCTTGATTGCAGGCTCTGTTCACTTACTAAAAAGAAAAAAAAGCAACTCAACAGAACATTAAGACAGGTTGACTAGAATATTGCTTTCCATGGGCCCCACCCTTCTTTGCCAAGTGAAGGATGGGCACACCTCACAGTGTGATCTAGTCAGTTCAGCCTCCATAGGCCTGGGTGTATTGAACTCAGCTCTATTTACACAAGGCCTTCGTTCTCTTTCTAAGTGTTCCTACCTTTTTATCTGTGTAGTTTAAATGTATTATATTATATCGCAAATTAGCTACCTGAGTCTTAATTAGGAAAAACCTATTTCAAAAAGTATTTTAGATGGAAATAGTATAATCACAGAAATCTTATTAGAATTTATGCCATAGGGGTGCCTGGGTGGCTCAGTCAGTTAAATGTCCGACTCTTGAATTCAGCCCAGATCATGATCTCAGCGTTGTGAAATTAAACCCTGTGTTGGGTTCCCCACTCAGTAGGGAGTCTGCTTGGGATTCTTTCTCTCCCTCTCCCTCTCCCTTCCCCCTTGTTCTCTCTCTCTCTCTCAAATAAATAAATAAATCTTTTTTTAAAAGCTTTACAAAGGGCAGCCCTGGTGGCGCAGCGGTTTAGCACTGCCTGCAGCCTGGGGTGTGATCCTGGAGACCCTGGATCGAGTCCCGCGTCAGGCTCTCTGCATGGTGCCTGCTTCTCCCTCTGTCTGTGTCTCTCCCCCCCCCCCCCCGTGTGTTTCTATGAATAAATAAATAAAAAATCTTTTAAAAAATTATAAAAAATAAATAAATAAATAAAAGCTTTACAAAAAGAATTTATGCTGTAGAATTCACCATACCATTGGTTCCATGAGAACTCAGTCCCATATCTGTGTTGATCACTACTATATAGCGTAAGACCTCACATGTGGTGGCTTCTTAATAAACATTTGGAAGTAGATGGATGAGTGGGTGGATGAATGGATGGATGAATGGAAAATTTATTATATTGATGAATAACTGAAAAAATAAATGATGAATTAATAAATCTCTATTTCTAGGACCTTTTAAAATGTAGTGAAGATAAGACAAAACCAGAGAGGGAGACAAACCATAAGAGAACTCTTAACTATAGGAAATAAATTGAGGGTTGCTGGAGGGGAGGTGGGTAGAGGGATGGGGTAACTGGGTGATGGGCATTAAGGAGGGCACTTGATGTAATGAGCACTGGGTGTTATATGCAACCAATCACTAAATTCTACCTCTGAAACTAATAATACACTAAATGTTAATTAAATTGAATTTAAATTTAAAAATTTGAAAAAAGAATATAGTGATTATATTCATGAAATTACTTTTTAAAATTCTTCAAAAAGGCAAAGGATAAGATGGCATTGGGTATAAAATAGGTGACCTAGCAAGTCCCATGATTATTTGATAGTCTTTAGAGCTCTGCAGTAAAATAAAAAAAAAATTAAAAAAAATAAAAAAAAAACACGATATAAACTTTGAGTACTATTATTTATTTGAAGGTTTCAGTGAGTCACCCTTTATTTAAGACTTGGTCAGCATTGTTCATTGCTTTGTAAGAAAGGGGAAGAAAGGTTAAAAAATAATTAGTATGCCAGATCTGAAAGAGATTGTTTTGAAAGTTACTTGTTTTTGCCTTGTCATCATTGTCTAAATACTACAGTAGTTTGGTCAGATTTTAGCAATATCAAATTTAAGTGGTTAATTATTGTTTTTATTTTCATAAAGTACTTACTCCCTTCAGTACACTGCATGCCTTAAAAGATTTAGAAATATTAATATTTTCCAGTTCTATATTGTCAGGGAGCAAGAACTTTCTGTCCCCTCCCAGGTTCTTCCAGCCAAAGAGTCAAGTTGATAGGAACTAGATTAACAGGAAAGAAAATCAAATTTAATAGTGTAAGTGCAGGGAATCCACACAGACATGGAAATTCCAAAAACGTCCAGGCGAAATAAGGTATATATATCATTCTAAATTAAGGAGAAGGGAGTAGGGGCCTGGGACTTCAAAGGGAATCAATGCAATTCACAGGAAGATGAAAGAGTGCATGTTTAGTAAGTAAATATTTGCTGATCCATGAGCAACAATAAGACATAGAAAATTTGGATCAGGTAGATCTTTCCAGGCTCTTCCTTATCATACCTAGTTCATATCAGAATGTAGTTATGGTGGGAGCTCTCTTCTTGGAACAGTTTCTCTATCCAAACACTTTTTAGGTAGCTGACAGGGTGGGGGGAGATGTAAAGACTTTTTCTTAAACCTATGGGGCTTCAATTGCTTTTTAACTCAAAATAATCTTCATGTTAAAGTACTCATCTTGGGGTGGCCTGGCCTTGGTCCCTACAGCATAAAAACTACACTTTCCAAGGAGTCTGATGAACTTGATGTGGTCACTGTAATACCATCTGGGTCAACAAGTCTGAGGATGAATATAATCTCCAAATCTTGTTGATGGAGGCATTGATGCAGGAGATGTCAGATAACCTGCAGCTAGCCCAAACTTGACTTTCCTGATTTCATTTAGGAATTGTTTGTCAAAGGGGTTGAGGTCTTGAGCTCTGCAGAGAAAACTTTTTTTTTATGTTTTTCCTTTTCCTAAATGTTATTCTATGTGGCTTGCTTGTCTCAGGAAGCTTCTGTGGTACTATCAATACTGCATATCTAATCCTTACCCCAGGAAGATTACTATATAAGTATTACTCCCACCCTGCAGTAATAGCTATAGCAGAAAAAGAGCCTCTAAATGTTGGAGTTGGAATTGCAGTTGGAAATATGAGGTATAGAGAATGACAGAAAGAACAAGAGATATGGGGGAACCCAAACAAAAACTTGCAGGCTGCCATCTTGATTTGGGCTTCCCCAAAGAAAAATCCTGAGTCACAGGTTTGAGTGTGAGATACTGTGATTTAGGAATATATTTTGGTCATGTGAGTGATGATGACCAAATGTCATATAGTTTGGACATTTTCCATAGTTCCTGGCTCACAGTTCCCCAAACCCTTGGAATTTGCTGACCAATAAGAGCAATGGGACCCTTTTTTGTCCTCATATTTGGTCTCTTGTCCTCAGTTCCTGAAAATGCTTCAGAGCCAATAAAGGTAAAATGGGTATCTTTTCATAACAAGCCCCTTCCCACCACAATTGGGATTGTTAATCTGAAGACTTTTAGTAGGCACCTAAGGATGGAGGCTGGTTGTCAGGGCAGGAATAAAGGCCTAGAACTTTCTGTCCCATCCCCTGATGTCCAGGAAAGTAAGAGGGGCTGGAAGTTGAATCAGTTACAAATGGCCAATGATTTAATCAATCATGCCTATGTAATGAAGCCTCCATAGAAAACAAAAAGGAATGAGTATACAGAGTCTCCAAGCTGGTGAATCAGAACACTTCCACATGCCATTATGCCAGGCCCCAAACTCCACAAAGACAGAGGCTCCTTTGTTTGGGACCTCAGCATACATATCTCTTTACTTGGCTGTTGACTCATATCCTTTAATATCTTTTGTAGTGAATCAGTAACCTAGTGAGTAAACAGGTTTCCTGAGTTCTGCGAGCCACTCTAGCTAACTAACTGACTGAGTGGATCATGGAAATTTCGGATTTATGGCCAAATGGTTAGAAGCATATAAAGCAACCTGTATTTTTGATTGGCATTTGAAGTAGGAGCAGTCTTCTGGGACTGAGCTGTTAACCTGCACAAGCTGATGCTATCTCCAGGTAGATAGTGTCAGAATTGAGTCAAGTTGTAAGACAACCAGCTGGTGTCAGAGAATTGCTTGGTGGTATGGGAGAAACACTGCCCCTTCTACACACATTGGAATTGATAGTGGAACTTTCGTGTGTGAATCTAGCTATGAGGAACACCAGGAAACAAGAGAGTAGTGGACTAAGAAGGGAAAGAATAAAAATCCAACAAAGAGTGCACACTTTCATGCTGGTTACCAATATAGGCAATGGGAGTTCAATCCTATAGGGAACTCTGGGTGACAGTACAGAACACACCTCCAAGTTGTTCCAACTAAGGGTCTGGAAAGCTAGGTTATTAACCACTGATATCCCTACCATCATTGTTGAAGGGTCATTCCATGGTCATTAACTTTTCTACACTTGCACCCTCAGATAGAGTTATAGGTTTTTGGGTAAGCAGCCTTTTGTATGTAGAGGTGAATACCAAGGGGATATGGATACCAACAGTGTCTGCTTTGACTGCTTTGAAGGTGCTCACCATATGACCTTGATATCACTCTTGACTGTGTTTCCTACCACAAAGTCTTGGCTAAAATGTCTAGCTTTCTCAGATGATAAGTGAATTGGCAATGAGGTCATAATGACTTATACGATTACACTTACTACTTCTACATGACACGCTTGATTGCAACATAGTCTTTAATGTCATTATCTAGGGCTGAGATTTTCAAGCATGCATCATCTATGGATTGAAGGAAACTTTTAAAATCACACCTCATATGATCCTCTCAATAGATGCAGAAAAGGCATGACAAAATGCAGCATCCTTTCTTGATAAAAACGCTCCACAATGTAGGAGTAGAGGGAACATACCTCAAGATCACAAAAGCCATATACAAAAGACCCACAGCAAATACCATCCTCAAACAAGGAAAAACTGAGAGCTTTTCCCCTAAGGTCAAGAACATGACAGGGATGTCCACTCTCTTCTGCATAGCAAAGAAAACAGTCAACAAGACCAAAAGACAATCTACAGAATGGGAGAAGATATTTGCAAATGACCTATCAGATAAAGGGCTAGTATCTAAAATCTACAAAGAACTTATCAAACTCAATATCCAGAAAACAATCTAGTCAAGAAATGGGCAGAAGACATGAACAGACATATCTTCAAAGAAGACATATAAATGGGGATCCCTGGGTGGCCAGTGGTTTGGCACCTGCCTTTGGCCCAGGGCGCGATCCTGGAGACCCAGGATCGAATCCCACGTCGGGCTCCCGGTGCATGGAGCCTGCTTCTCCCTCTGCCTATGTCTCTGCCTCTCTCTCTCTCTCTCTCTGTGTGTGACTATCATAAATAAATAAATAAATAAATAAATAAATAAATAAATAAATAATAAAAAGAAGACATACAAATGGCCAAAAGACACATGAAGAAATGCTCCACATCACTTGCCATCAGGGAAATACAAATCAAAATCACAATGAAAAAAGAAAAATAATCACAATGAGATAGCACCTCACGCCAGTCAAAACCAGAACAGATATTGGCTAGGATGTGGAGAAAAGGGAACCTTCCTACACTGTGGTGGAAATGCAAACTAGTGCAGCCACTCTGGAAAACAGTATGGAGATTCCTCAAAAAGTTAAAAATAGAGCTACCCTTGGACTCAGTAATTTCATTTCTAGGTACTTATCTAAAGGATACAACATAGTGATTCAAAGGGGCATATACACCCCAATGTTTATAGCAGCAATATCCACAATATCCAAGCTATGGAAAGAGACCAGATATCCACTGACAGATTATTGGATAAAGAAGATGTCACACACACACACACACACACTGGAATATTACTAAGCCATCAAAAAGAATGAATTCTTGTCATCTGCAATGATGTGGATGGAACTAAAGGATAGTATACTAAGTGAAATAAGCTAGTCAGAGAAAGACAAATACCATATGATTTCATTTGTATGTAGAATTTAAGAAATAAGAGATGAACACAGGGTAAGGGAAGGAAAAATAAAATAAGATAAAAATTGAGAGGGAGGCAAGCCATAAGAGACTTAACTATAGGATACACTGAAGGTTGCTGGAGGGGAAGTAGGTGAGGAGATGGACATTAAGGAGGGTACTTGATGTAATGAGCACTGGGTGTTATATGCAACTGGTGAATCACCAAATTCTACCCCTGAAACTAAGAATACACTATCTATTACCTAAATTGAATTTAAATAAAAATTTTATTTAATTAAAAATTTATTTATTTATTTATTTATTTATTTATTTATTTATTTGAGAGAGAGTATGTGTGCATGAGAGAGAGAATGAGCAGAGTGGAGAGGTAGAGGGCAGAGGGGGAAGCAGACCCCCCTGAACAGTCAGTCTGATGGAGAACTTGATTCCAGAGCCCTGGGATCATGCCCTGGGCCAAAGGCAGACGCTCAACCGCTAAGCCACCCAGGTGTCCCCCTAAATAAAAATTTTAAAAAATAAGTAAATAGTAGGCTTTTATTCATTCATCCCGTCCTTAAGTTAGTGTAGGCAGCTAGAGAACCAAATTGTTTCAAGATCTTGTACAAATTTTTCCAATAGGCTATGCAATATCCTTTGCTTTAGGTAATAAATGCACAAGAACTAATATTTGGCAATATCTATATTAAAGCTCTTTAAAAATTCAACATGTTATTAAATGTCTAAGCTAGCCATAGTGAGAAGCAGCTGGGATAGAATGGTAAGCAAAACAGATAAGATCATTTACCTCAAACAACTTAGATTCAATTAGTTAATAATATTCTAAAAAGTCAATTTGAACTTATGTTGTTCATTTGAGTAGTCTCTACCCTGGAATATATACTTATCGTCATAATCACACTTTTTACCAAAGCATGCTTCTTTACAGTTTTGGAGATTGGAATCTGTGTCTCTTTGGCATACCACCATTGTTCTATTAGTTTACTTCCCTATTTTTTGGCACTGCAAGTTGCCTCAGGCTCAACTTCTCTATCTGGTGCCTCAGTCCTAAAGTCAGCCATTTCTCCAAAGACCCTGATTTCCTTTCATTGAAAACTAGGATTAGAAATCACAATCTAGGTGATAGGTATGCTCTCAGGCACTCTCAGGGCCTCTTAGCTGACAGAGCAAAGAGATATATGTGTATGACCTATACATTTCCAATGGATAAACCACCAGAATCTGGGTCCACTTTTCCAAAAGTTTGCTACTTGCAAAGGGACTTCTCTAATATCTAGAATCCAAATTAAAGCAACTAGTCCCTTTTTCTTATCCCAACCCAAAGATCAACAAAACACATGTGAACAGAAGACCTCCTAACTATGTGAGAAAAAGTGTAGGAATAAAGTCTTCTTGTCATACATAAGGAGTTACTTACTCTCTCAGTCTTTTGGTAAGCCTAAAAGATTGTTTGGTGCATTTAAAGAAAACATTTACTTTTGAATGTTTCCTCAGGAAAATAAGAACTATATTGTTTCTGGAAGGGATGTCATACATTAAGGCTATGTTTCAGGATCCCCCACGTGACCTATCTCACACAGAAAAGGTAAATGAAGATGGAGGTTAACAGCTCTGGAGATTAGCTATCTTGTTTGACTTTTCCCCTCATTTACACAGATCCAGCTGAAGAGTTCTTTTTTTTTTTTTTTTTTTTTTTTTTTTTTTAGCTTTTCTTTTTTTTTCTTTTTTTAAAATTTTTTTATTGGAGTTCAACCCAGTGCTCATCCCATCAAGTGTCCCTCTCAGTGCCAGTCCACCCAGTCATCCCCACCCCCTGTCCATCTCCCTTTCTACCACCCCTTGTTAGTTTCCCAGAGTTAGGAGACTCTCATGTTCTGTCTCCCTTTCTGATATTTCCCACTCATTTTTTCTCCTTTCCCTTCAGAATGGGAGAAGATATTTGCAAATGATGTATCAGATACAGGACTAGTATCCAAGATCTATAAAGAACTTATTAAACTCAACAGCAAAAGAACAAACAATCCTATCATGAAATGGGCAAAAGACATGAACAGAAATCTCACAGAGGAAGACATAGACATGGCCTTCAAGCACACGAGAAAATACTCCACATCATTTGCCATCAGGGAAATACAAATCAACACCACAATGAGACACCACCTCACACCAGTGAGAATGGGGAAAATTAACAAGGCAGGAAACAACAAATGTTGGAGAGGATGTGGAGAAAGGGGAACCCTCTTGCACTGTTGGTGGGAATGAAGAGCTCTTTAATCTGTGTGTGAGGAGCTAGATGGGTAAAACAAATGGCCCAAGGGGATGAATAAAATATAGTCTATGTTCTGCATAAAGGCTTTATAGTAGCTCATGTGAAGTTGGAGACAATTTGAAGACAATTTGATGTGATAAACAGAAATCTGGGGAAGGAAAAAAGTAACAAGAGCGATTACGGATTCTAAGATAGAGAAGAGATGAGTAACTTCTCCAAGCAAGTGGCCTAGAAAGGGGAAAGGGAATCCAAGCAAGAAAAAGAGTTCAGGGAACTAAAATTAGACATAGGCATGACCTCTTAAAAGTTTTCTGCACTACAAGCACATTAGACTCAGTAGAGCTATTTAATTTTCTATTTTAACCTTTTATTATGAGATAATTATAGATTTAAATGAGTCAATCGGAGAAGGACAAACATTATATGTTCTCATTCATTTGGGGAATATAAATAATAGTGAAAGGGAATAGAAGGGAAGGGAGAAGAAATGGGTAGGAAATATCAGAAAGGGAGACAGAACATAAAGACTCCTAACTCTGGGAAACGAACTAGGGGTGGTGGAAGGGGAGGAGGGCGGGGGGTGGGGGTGAATGGGTGACGGGCACTGAGGGGGGCACTTGACAGGATGAGCACTGGGTGTTATTCTGTATGTTGGCAAATTGAACATCAATAAAAAATAAATTTATTATTATAAATAAAGAAATAAATAAATAAGATCTATAAGTATTTATAGATCTATACTCTATAATAAATGTTGTAATGCCTATATAGAATTATGATATTTCTATTATCAAAGTTGTCTAGGAAATTGTTGTATTTTTTTATGTTAAACCTATTTTGTTCAATTACAAGATTTATTCATTAGGAGTCAAAATTGTCCAAACAGTTTAATAGAATCACGATTTTTCTCTTCTATGCTTTCAAGTATTTCTATCTAAAACCATGATATACCTTCCTAATTTTTAAAGTCTTCTATGTGTGAAAAAATTATTACTCTCTGGCTAACTTGATTCATAGGTATTTTGTCTTCTGTAAAATGACAACTTTGGAGTACAAAGATGACTTACAAAATGTCCTAACATTAAATCTATCTTTGAAATTTGATATTGTGTGGAATATATATCTATTTAGAGGAAAATAAAAATAAAAGAGCTTGTTTGAAGTGGAGATGAGTGAATCTTTCACATCTAGCCTGTAACATAAGTTTAGAAGTTCCCAAAATACTGCTGGCTTGACGATGGTGAACTAGATGATCATTATAGTCCCCTTTCTAATATCTTGAAACCTATGATGCTTAGGAGAGTGTTTTAGAAATTGAAAACAAAGAGTCAAATTTATGAAGAATTATAAAAACAGAAAAACTGACCATGGAATTCCATGTAGGCAGATGACTTCAATCATCCAGAAAATCAAATAAGCTAAACTTTGAAACTGGAGGCAGGCTTGTAATCCTCTTCTACCTGTATATAGGTGGAAGAATGTGGCCAAGAAATGGATCCTATCCCTAAAGAAGTCCAAAGCAAACATTCTCAGTACATCTTATGTTGGAAGATACATAATTTCAAAGTAAAGAAATTACAAAGGAATGAAAATGCTACTCTAGAAAACAAATGTTTAATAAAATAAGGAAGTAGTAGGGAAATAGAGGGGATATTAGACATTTGAAAAATAAATAGTAAGGCAACTGAACAGAAATAAGCCTTAACTTACCATTAATTGCATGAAATGTAAATGGAACAAAAAACACTCCGATCAGAAGGCAAAGATTTGAAGAATAGATTTTTTAAAAGTGAACCAGCTAAATGCTGTCTGCAACAGACACACTTTAGGTTTAAAGACACAAATAGGGATCCCTGGGTGGCGCAGCGGTTTAGCGCCTGCCTTTGGCCCAGGGCGCGATCCTGGAGACCCAGGATCAAATCCCACGTCAGGCTTCCGGTGCATGGAGCCTGCTTCTCCCTCTGCCTGTGTCTCTGCCTCTCTCTCTCACTGTGTGCCTATCATAAATAAATAAAAATTAAAAAAAAAAGACACAAATAATATGAAATTAAAATAATGAAAAGAGTTATGCCATGCAAATAATAACAAGAAAAAAGAACTCAGGGTGCACCTGGGTGGCAAAGATGGTTAAGCATCCAACTCTTGGTTTCAGCTTAGGTGGTTATCTCAGAGTCATGAGATGGAGCCCCATGTCAGCCTTGATGCTAAGCTCAGAGTGTGCTTAAGACTGTCTCTCCTTCTACCTCTCCCCACTGCTCTCCTGCCCTCTCTCTCTAACAAATAAATAAATATTTAAAGAGAGAGAGGGAGAGCTGAAGAAGCTACATATCAGATGAAATATGGAACAAAAATTTTTTATTGAATAAAAGAAGAAAATTGTACGAGAAAAGTGTCAATCCATCAGAAAGACATAACATTAAAACATATATACACTTAATAATTGAACTTTAAACGCATGAAGGAAAACCTGACAGAATGGAGAAGAGAAATAGACAATTTGAGAGTAGTACTTAGAGACTTCAATATTCCATGTTCAATGAATAACAAATAGGCAGAAGACTTACAAGGAAATTAAAGACTTGAAGATCACTAGAAACCAACAGATCTAACAGATACCCAGAGAAAATTTCACCCCCAAAGAGCAGAATACTATTTCACCTCTAGTACATATGAACATACTACAGGATATCACAAATGTTAGATTATGAAATAAACTTGAATACATTTCAGAGGATTGAAATTACAGAAAGTATGTTAAATGGCCTTCTGAATTTCTGTTCAAAAAGGCATCTGAAATTTTGAACGTGTTGGATCTGTAGATCATTTTGGGAAGTATGGTCATATTAACAATGTCAAGTCTAAAACATGTGTCTGGGATATATTTCTAGTTATATAGGTTTTAATTTTCTCAACAGTATTTTGTATTTTTATTCTACATTTTTTGTTTAATTTGTTCCTAAGCAAATTATAATTTTAAAGTGCTGCTACAATTGAATGTCTGTATGCAAAATAATGAAATTAGACACCATCTTACACCATATGCAAATATTAACTCATGTAAACAAGAGTTAAAACGATAAGACTAGAAGAAAATGTAAGAGAAAAATCTTCCCAATCTTGCATAAGGCAATCATTTCTTTTATTTGACATCAAGAGCACAGGCAACAAAGCAAAAAACAGATAAATTGGACTTCACCAGAACTAAAAGTTTTATGCTTTGAAAAATACCATAAGGGGAAAAAGCAATCCACATAATGGCAAAGTCTTTACGAGCCATATAGGTAATTAGAGACTTGTATCCAGAAAATATAAGGTTTCTTACAACTCAATGATAAAAACATAGTATTTTCTCAACAGTAAAAAGTTACATTTAAAAATGGATAAAGTATGACATCAATAACATAAAGTGTGGGAAAAGCAAAAGTGTAGAGTTTTTGTGTGTGATTGGAGTTAAATTATTATCAGCGTAAAATAGATTGCTATAACCATAAGATGTTTTATGTAAGCCCCACAGTAATCAAAAAAATGATACTTCTTGAAGATACACAAAAGAAAAAGAGAATGAAATCAGAGCATATCACAGCAACAAATAATAGCAGGGGATTTTAATATCCCATTTTCAATAACAGAACATCCAGACGTATCAATAACAAAACAACAGATTTGAACAACACTGCAGACTGAAGGAACCTAACAGATACATCACAACATTCCACTCAACAGAATCAGAATACACATTCTATTCAAGCACACATGGAACATTCTGTAAGGTAGGTCACACAAAACACATTATAACTTAAGGTATTGAGATCATACCAAGTATGCAACCATCCGTATTCAACAAGCTGAATCTTTTATTGATACATGAGTGAGGAGTTTTATGGGGTAAGATAGATGGCCTAGGGCAGACAAAACACAGGTATTCCGTGTCCTCCCTTGAGGTTGTAAAGCAGGTCATGAGAGATGCCTCACAAATATTTCACACTGCATCTTTTCTCAGCAGGAGCCTTGGAGATAATTTCGTCTGATGAACCCTGAAATATGAGAACGAAGAAGGTAGTTAGTGTGGTTATAGATTGTAAGATAGATCAGCTATGTGAAAACTCCAGGCAGGTGAACAAGGAAAGGAACAAGGGCATCACACTAGGCAAAAGGAGTTTGCAAGTGTTAATTTAACAAGTGTTTTAAGTCCTAAGTGGTTTTCAAAACTTGAAGAATGTTAGAATCACCTGGAAACATTTTGCAGGCCGACGATGCACCAATTCACCATCAAGACCATGAGTCAATGATTAGTACATGAACCCTTGTCATTGCTGTGTTTTAAAAGCCCCTAGGTGAGATTCAAGTGTAGTCAGGTGTGAGAACCTCTGGACTAGAATGCAGAATCTGAATTCTGGGATAGAAGAAAAGAAAGCTGGGGATGGAAGTTGAGATTAGGTGGATACTGGCCTATATTATATATTAAGTACATTTATCTTTATTTCAGAGGTACATGGGAACTACTGAAAACTTTTAAAGTAAAGGAGAGATTTTTCAGTTATTTTCTTCCTAACTAATAAATCAGCTATATAGACTGACTCAATGGAAAGAGCTTTGGGAGTTCACTTCAAATCCCATCTACATATAAATACTGTGAACTCCATGTCTAAACTTTCTAATGCACATTTATGTATTTTAGTGTTTTAAAAAAATTATTTATTTGAGAGAGAGAAAGTGTGTGAGTGCAGGAGGGAGGGGCAGAAGGAGAGAGTCCTCAAGCAGACTGCCTGCTGAGTACAGAGCCCCACATGTAGCTTGATCCCAGGACCCTGAGATCACAACCTGAGCCGAAACCAGGTTGTACCTTTAACTGACTGAGTCAGTTAAAATAATGTATTTTAAATTTGAGAGCAATAATTTCTGCCCCATAGATTTGTCACAAATACTAGAGATAAAATATTAAAACTATCCACACTTCAGTTGTATATGTGGACCCTATTTGTCACCTGAAACCTTCCAGTGATTTTTTAACACTGAAGAAATCTAGGATTTAGAAAGCTTCATTACTTTGAAGCTGATAATATTCAAAGCCAATTCAATGCAAGAACCTAAATTCTTTCAAGTCTAGAAAGTGTTCCTTTAATATTCTAAAGTGAAAGTATGCATATTAATTTTTTTTGCATATTAATTTTTTTATGTAGAACACCAGCAGAGAAATGTGCAGCAGACCAATTGTTCTGACATAAGATGTTTGTGGGAGAAGTAAATGCAAGTCTAGAATTGAAAATGGTGGGCACTGGACTTCTTTTCTATGGATTTATCGGCCAAGAGCAAGCAAGAAAAGCTGCCTATTAGCACGGAAGGCTAAAAGATATTGAAATTAACCAGTGAAGTTAATGTTAGACACATGGATTATATAATATAGTTTCATGAAGAACATAATGCATTAGCCACCAAAGTTGTGGAAAAGGTAGAGAATACTATGACTTTGAGACTGAGATAATAAAAATAGGGCAAATGGGAATCAAGAGCAGGCTCCAGTCTTCCCAATGGCACTGCTCCCGTTAAGTGGAAAGTTTCATAGATTGAGGCACCAAGAGGAAAAGCAGAAGTAGAATTCATTTTAAAAATGGTGAACCTTTGCATAGTCTTTAGTTTGATCAATACTAGCATACCCGGTCAGTTTGCTGGTTTTGTCACCGTGTTGTGGTTATGTAAAGGGTAGGCACTGCATGACGCTAGTTAAAGACTATGCAGGAATTCACTCTTATTTATGCAATCTTGTGACTAAATGGAATTCAACTTAAGTATAGTTAACAAATACAGAGATTAGGTAAGTAGTTTTCAGAGGTTGGGGTTGGTAGAAGGAATTGACAAGATGGTGCAAGGTAGTTTTTTAGCTGATGAAAAAATTCTGTAACATAATTGGGTAGTGGCTTACATAATTGTGTTTGTCTACTTTATAGCTATAGATGTTTCCTTTTACTGTGTGTGAATTTATTTCAATAAACCTAAAACCATGAAAATCAGTCAAACCTTGTACTAGGCATATCTCCTATATCTAAATCTGGTAGGGTTAATCTACATTTACTACTATAAGAAGAGCAAATTTTTTTAGTTTAGAACATTAAAATTGGTAAACGCTAGGCCTTGCTGGGTTTTATTGAATAGTGTTATATGAATGTATTAATCCAGACTTATGATCCTTCACAATATTAAGTATCCCAAGCATTTCTGAAACCTCAGATGGAAAGTATGTCACATTTTTATTTTTTTAATTTTTTAAAGATCTTTATCTATTCATGAGAGGGGAGAGAGAGAGAGAGAGAGAGGCATAGGCAGAGGGAGAAGCAGGATCCATGCAGGGAACCCAATGCCGGACTCCATCCCAGGACCCTGGGATCACACCATGAGCCAAAGGCAGATGCTCAACCACTGAGCCACCCAGGCATCCCTATGTCACATTTTTAAAAGTGAATTTGAAAAAAAAAAAAATGAATTTGTTCTTTATTATTTTGGTCCTTTGATATTAATTAATCTACCCTTGGTGAATTGAATGATTTACTATTGTGTGTAAATTATTTATCAAACAAATACCACAAGTACCTGTATTTGCAAGTTTTGCCATGGCTCCTGATATTAGAGTCATTTCAAATAATTCAGCTGTTATAATCTGTAACATAGAACAATGGCATTCAACATATAGTGTTTTATTACATGTTACTTTATGAATCTTTTATTAAATGTTATTTCCTCAAAGTGTATGAATTTTAAGTGCCATGTCATGGTATAAAACAAATGAAACTCTGGTTAACATACTTTGGATTTTTCATACTGGACAGTTTGTTAAAGTTTACTCTCTACCTGCATTTGGACTGATGGTTGTCTGAAGCATTTATTCAGTTCAGGATATCTAGACTTTGTATATATATCTGGAGAGTCACTAGAGGCTAGAGGACTCTTTGTGGTGACTCTGAGGAAAAAGCAGGACAGATGCATTTGAGTTGGGTGCCAGGTTAAGGGAAACCCAGGGATCTTTCCTTGGTCATGGCTACAATACATTTTCTTAAGCCATTCTGTTCCTCCTGGACCTTTGGGTTCTATATCCATCCCTTACTGTATAATTTCAGGTTGCACAATCAATATTTGTTGTATGAATTGAAAATATTATTTTGGACAAGCTTCCCACTTTAGGTAGTAATTGCCATTTACAATTATGTTTAGTGAAGTGGCTTTTGCAATCATCAGCAAAACACAACACTACTTGCAACCATGTGCCTTATACAGTGTAATAGCCCTACCATAGAGGAATTGGAGGACCACAACACCAAAAGGGCTCTTGTAAAAGAACATGATGGTTCAGAAAAGCTAATTTCTGAGTGCCCACTTACTGGTTTAAAAGCACTATGAATGGATGGGGTTTTAGCTGCTATAACAAAAATACCATAAAGAAGGTACTTCATAAACACCAAACATTTATTTCTCACAGTTCCAGAGACTGGGAAGTTCAAGATCATGGTCTCAGCAGACTTAATGTCTGGTGAGATCCAGCTTCCTAGATGGCCACATTTCCCTGTAACTTCACATGGCAGAAGGGCAAGCTAGTTAGTACTCTGCGGTCTCTTTTATTTATTTATTTATTTTTTAAGATTTTATTTATTTATCCATGAGATACACAGAGAGAGAGAGAGAGAGGCAAAGACACAGGCAGAGGGAGAAGCAAGCTCCATGCAGGGACCCTGACGACTGGTACTCAATCCCGGGTCTCCAGGATCACACCCTGGGCCGAAGGCAGCGCTAAGCCACTGAGCCACCCGGGCTGCCTTCTGCGGTCTCTTTTAAAGAGCACAAATCCTAATCATGAGGATCTGCCCTCATGCTCTATTTCCCCAAAGGCCTATCTCTCTCCACCACCACCTTGGGGATTAAGATTTCAATATATGAATTTTGCAGGACATGAACATTCAGTCCATAGCAGATGGCAATAATGACTATATCCTGACATTCTGCTTGTTTGAGAGAGTGCCCAGAATTTTTTTTCATTTCTTGCCTGGAGCTTAATAAAAGCAATGGTTACTCTGCCTGTCGATCTGGGGACAGTAGGAGAAACTATGGTACCTAGTATCACTACTGAGGAATGTAAAGTTGGGTAAAATTAGGTCAGATTATCAATAAAATACATTGACACCTTTTTATTTATTGAAATTAATTTTTCCATTATGATAGTAAATATATCTTCATTACAAAGAGAAACAAAAGAGATGTAAAAATGCAAAAAAATAAAAAATAAAACCTTAACTCTATTATGCAGATGCAACCAATTTTAATATTTGGTATATTATATTTTATTATGATTTGACATTTCAAAAATTATGACCATAAGGTATATACACAGAATTCATTTAAAGATTTAAATGGTATTATGAAAATAATAAATGCCACAATGGCTATAATCAAAAAAGGGAATTAAAAAGTGTGTTCATGAGGATGTAGACAAAGTTTAACCTCATGTATTGCTAGTGAGAACATAAGAAGCCACTTTGGATAACAGGTTCTTAAGAAGTTCAACAAACATCCACCATATGAACCATCTATTCCATTCCTGCTATTCACCCAAGAGAAAAAGAAACAAAAACCATATGTTCATACAAATACTTGTATACCTAATATTTTTTTTTTTTTTTTTTTTTAGATTTTATTTATATACTTGAGAGAGAGAGAGAGAGAAAGAGAGCACAGGCAGGGGAGACAAGCAAACTCCCCACTGACCAGGGAGGCCCACTTGGTGCTAGATCCCAGGACTCTGAAGTCATGACCTGAGCCAAAGGCAGACACTCAATGAGCCACCCAGCTGAACCATAATATTCTTAATATCATTATTCATAATAACCAAAAAGTAGAAACAATCCAAGTGCCCATCAACTGGTAAATAAATAAACACAATATGGTTCATCAATGCAAAATGGAATACCCCATTCATCATGTAAAAATAATGAACTCCCGATAGATAATTTGAAGTATATGAACTGCTAAATCACTATGCCTAGTGAAAGAAGCAACTATGAACAACTATGTATTGCTTCACTCTATCTATGTGAAACGTCTGGAAAAGACAAAGCAATAGGGAAAGAATGCAGATTAGAGGTTGTCTGGAGATGGAAGTGGGAAGATAGATTACCTGCAATCAGGTTAAAAGAAGCTTTTCTGGGATAATGTAAATAACCTAAAATTGGGTTGTATTGATGGTTATGTATCTGTATATTTACAAAAATCTGGATACCTAAGAATGATTTTTTTTTTTGCTAAGTAAATATTTCAATGAATCTATTTTAAAAGTAAAAGGATAGCAGATTCTCTATTAAAATTGTCTTTTCATTACCAAATGGCAGCTTTTAAATATTGTGAAACTCCCCATCTCACTTTCATGTTGCTAAAGAATGGAGCCAATGTCTCATGAGGTTTTTATAAGAACTAAGAGAACATGTGGGACACAACTCATGAGCATGCTATGAAGGCGCATACATGAGTTGTATCCTTCCATGTCAGCTTTATTCAGTCATAAAGCAAAGTGAAATCACAATTACAAAGTAGGTTCAGAATTCCAAAGTCAATGACATTTCACCATGTGATGAAACTTGGCTTCTTACACAGCACACAGAGCAGGACAGAAGACAAACCACATAACAAACAAGATAACAGAAGGGTGTAGGAAGTTAATGAACCAAATGCAAAGTAAGTTTGTGGGCATGCAATTGAGATAAGGCTTCAGTCTGATCTGGATCAGATGTCGGCACTTACAGCTTTTTACATTCAAGCCTTGGAGCACTTCTGTTCTGCAGGGACATCAATAGGGTGGAGCCTCCAGAGGCAGCTGCCTTTTTCAATGCTCAGACATAAAGAGATCATGTCTGAAGAGTCTGACAGTTTGCTGTCAAAATCCTTCCCTTTTTAAAGAGATTTAATCAGTTTTAGGATCCTGCAGACCTCCTCTGGTTCTGGAAGTGTCAGCAGATGCTGGTCCTGGCCAATGTCTTGATATCTCTGAGTTATATGACCTTTAACTACTTGTGTCATTGCTTGACACAGGTCTCTGCTTGACATGAGAGACTCCATTTTGCACTCTACAATATACATGTACATACACGTCAGTGGAATAGAATATACACATGAAACATGTATACATATTGAATATATCGAAGATACATATCCACCACTACCACACTGTTTTGATTATTATGTCCATATAATAAATACATACTAAGACTCAAAATCAGGTATTTTGACTTTTCCAAATTGTTTCTTCAAATTATTTTAGCAATTCTATTTCTTCATAATTTCATATAAATTTTTAAGGTAAACTTGGTTTTATCTACAGAAAATCTTGTTGGGATTTTGACAGATTTCTTTCTTGATTCTGAGTCACTTCAAGAAAAATTGCCGTCTTTTATTAGTTTGAGCCTTCCAATCAAACTAATTGGAAGTGCCATGTTTCTCTACTTAAGTTTTCTTGTAGAGCTTATAAGTACAATGCCACGGTGTAGAACAAACAACATTTTTGTGACATCTAGATATTTCTGGACCTGAAAAGTGTCAAGTTGAATAATAGTGCCCTTGCCTGGAAACATTTATATTGGTGGTTGCCTGAGGCATCTTTCAAAACATGGTATATGGTTTTGTTATAGGAGTCCTGAAAGAACTAAAGATGAGAGGAAGTTGGGAAGTGAACAAAGAGCCAGATAGAAAGGCTCTTTCCTTGATTTTTAGCACTAGATGCCTTAAGCACAGTTCTTTTTTTTTTTTTAATTTTTATTTATTTATGATAGTCACAGAGAGAGAGAGGCAGAGACATAGGCAGAGGGAGAAGCAGGCTCCATGCACCGGGAGCCGGACGTGGGATTCAATCCCGGGTCTCCAGGATCGCGCCCTGGGCCAAAGGCAGGTGCCAAACCGCTGCGCCACCCAGGGATCCCTTTAAGCACAGTTCTTAAGGCAGACTGTGCTTCCATTAACATGGGTATCATAATCAACTGATAGCCTGTAGTCACTAATGGCCATCTCTATAAAACAGCTTTTATCACAGAGATGGAAAAAATATTCATTTCTAAACTTCTTCAGACCCTTCCATGAATGGCTCTATTAAGACACTTAGCTTCCTATTTTTGGGGTACATAGTTCATTTAAGAGTTTAGATTCTTTGATGGTACCCAGAATGGTACCATATGCACAGTTAATTCATTAGTCCTTGAATAAATGGCAACTACTAATCTGGGTTGGAATTCCAGTTAGTTATGTGGTAACCCATTATGTGCATTTACAGTTTTGAGTGATGGGGGTACTTTGGTAATCATCACCAACTGTGCCCTGTGGAGTTTGTTTAATAGATCTACACTGGTGTCAGAGGAACTAAGCAGCATTAGGATGTTTGTAAAGATAAGCGGGTTCAGAACAGGCAAGACAGACATGCTCAGTTAGAAGCTCAGAAAGCATTGTGGGGTGTATAGGAATCACACTCCTGTGCAAGCTGAAGATATTCAGCTTGAATGAGAGAGTACCCAGAAAGCTTTCCATTCTTCTCTGGATCTTTATAAAGCCCAGCCTGACTCAGAATGTCAGCCTGGGAAATGGAGGAAACATTTTGGTATCTATCATTGGGAATGTTAGGACAGGTAAAATTCAACTATTTAGCATTGAAAGTCTTTAGATATTTTGTTGCTTTATTAAAAATTATTTTTTACCTTATGATAGTAAATATGTTTCTTTTTTTAAGATTTTATTTATTAAAAAAAGATTTTATTTATTTATTCATGAGAGACACAGAGAGAGTGGGGGGGCAGAGACACAGGCAGAGGGAGAAGCAGGCTCCATGCAGAGAGCCCAATGTGGGACTTGATCTCGAGACTCCGGGATCACGCTCTGAGCCAAAGGCAGATGCTGAACCACTGAGCCCACTACATGTTTCTTATTAAGATGAAAGACTTAGAAAATTGGAAAAGTGAACATATATAACTCCGTTACCGAGAAGCAACAAATTTAATATTTGGTATGCTGTCTTCTATTAATCTTTGTTTATATTTTCTTATTTAAGGCCACAGTATACATACATATATGTATAAATTTAATATCTTGAAAAAAGTGTTTTTAACTATTACAAAAAGAATAAATGCACTCATTATAACGGCTATGATTGAAAATCTCAAGAATTTTTGATTCTCGGAGAAGGACAAAAATTATATGGTCTCATTCATTTGGGGAATATAAAAAATAGTGAAAGAGAATAAAGGGAAAAGGAGGAAAAAATAAGTGGGAAATATCAGAAAGGGAGACAGAAAATGAAAAACTCCTAACTCTGGGAAACGAACTAGGGGTGGTGGAAGGGGAGGTGGGCAGGGGGTGGGGGTGACTGGGTGGCGGGCACTGAGGGGGGCACTTGACAGGATGAGCACTGGGTGTTATTCTGTATGTTGACAAATTGAACACCAATAAAAAATAAATTTATTAAAAAAAGAGTTTTTGATTCTTTGAGAAAGAGAAGATCTCAGATATCTACTTTTTATAAACACTCAAGTAATATAATATTTGGAAATTAACTTTTTGAGTTCTAAAATTTTTTCCTTATAATTACCAAAAATATGCATTTGTGTTAACTTACTATTCAGCCAAAGATATAAAGGGCATTTTAATAAAAATAATACCACTTAGCATTTTATTAAGCAAAATATCTAGAATTTTTATTACATTAGGTTATATGTTATCAGGCATGCAATTAATATATTACTTTTTCAAGGTATCATTGAATAATTGAACATAGAGAATAAAAACCCTGACATCCCAGGATCTTAGAATTAGAAAGAAGCTTGAATGTCCAGTTTTCCATTTTGTGTCCAATAGGAGGACTCACCTGGGGTTTTCTAGGAATTTAAGACCCTGATTGCAAAAACTCTAATTGGCTGTAGAATCCACTGCAAATATGATTACAGTAAAATCCCTACGGATATATAACTCCATCAAAAGTTAGCATTTTCCAAAATGAGACAATTTAAATTTGTTAGAACCTTCTCTGTAGAAAAAAAGAGAATTTTTTTAAAAAAGAAGTTATTAAAAGAATACATTAAACTCCTGAGAAATGCACAAAGTGCTTCTTCATGAAGTCTAGAACGTGGACTCCAGGGAGACACTGTGCTCCAATCTAGAAACCTCTGGACCTTGCCTTCTCCCAAGCCTGTAGGTCTTTGCTTTGAGTAATTTTTTTTTTAAGAGAGAGAGCATGCACAGGTGCCCGGGGGGTGGGTGGGGTGGGTAGTGCAGAGGGAGAGGGAGACAAGAGAGAATCCCAAGCAGGCTCCATGCTGAGCCCAATGTCAGGATTGATCTCATGACCCTGGGATCATGATCTGAGCCGAAATCAAGAGTCAGAGGCTTCACTGACTGAGCCACCCAGGCACCCCTGCTCTGAGGATACTGACCCTTCCTACTTGCTCAGCCCTGCCCTCAGCCTTGGAGCCTGCTCTTGCCTGAGAAAGGAAAGGATTAGTGATTGTGAGAGTGGTTCCTGAGAAACAGATGACCATTGGAATTGTAAAGCAAAGATTTTAGGAGAGGAAACATCTATGAGAAAAAGATGTGGACAAGGCAGGAAAGCCTGGCAGAGGCATTAGACCACAAATTCCTTCAGTTTAAAGGAGAAAGGGAAGGACGTTTGGGTGTAAGTGTACTAGAATGCCCTGCAGTCTTAAGAAGGTTTGAAAGGTTCTCATGAAGCTCAGGGGACAAACCTGACCATCAGAGGAGTTTCTTTTCAGCATGATTGGGCCAATTTGATGGATTTTTTAAAAAAGATTTTATTTATTTTATTCATGAGAGATACAGAAAGAGAGGCAGACAGACAGGCAGAGAGAGAGCAGGCTCCTCTCAGGGAGCCTGATGTGGGACTCCGGAATCACGCCCTGAGCCAAAGGCAGACGCTCAACTGCTGAGCCACCCAGGTGTCACACATTTAATGGATTTTAGAGTATAGCAAAGGTCTACCGATTAGCATCAGAGCTTTGGAATTATGTCATATTGGTTGAGAATCTGTCATTAGTAATTCATAGTCAAATTAATTGATTTATATGTTTCCAGAACACCCAGCATGATTAGGGTTCAGAGAGCTCAAACACAAAACGACTTTTACAAACAAGAATTTCAAGGAAAGATACAAGTGTGTTTTTGATTTTTACAGATATATTAGTTATTTTCTGTGTATCTGTGTTCAGAGTACCAGCAACATGGATGCTAAGATCTTGGGTACTAAGATTTTGTAATTGGTGTTTCATTACTTAGAAGCACATATTTACTGCTGTGGTCTTATTTCATGGCAAGGCAGGAAACACATTTATTACAGTAAGTGCTGCCATTGGTTGCACAGACTGGATAATATCTTCTAATGCAACTTTGTGCAGGACTATCATACACTTCACATATTGACTGTAAAACAGAAAGACAACATATGTTTATTGGATAATGAACATTTGAAAAAATTCATCTTTATATGAAATGTCTTACATATGAAATAAGGTAAATATAATCAGTATATAGGTACAAAGACAAATACCTGTGTACCTGCAACTCAGTAGAAAGTTTTTAAAGTTACTAATTTTTTAACATATATAAGCCCTCTACTAAGAAAAAGGCCAAGTAATTAGCATGAGTATTTTTATAGTGTAGCAAATCCATACCCATACTCATGATCTTCCCCGGCAGATCACATCTCCCTTGCCCCTCTTACCAGAGGAAATCACCAAACTGAATTTTCTGTTCATTATTTCCTGCATTCCTCTGTAATTTCAATGCATATCAAAAAATATATTCACAAAATGTAAATATTTATACATTTCAAATTTATACATGTATTCATATATATGCATAGTTTAGGGTATCATAGTAATTTTTACAAAGAAAACAATACTATATATATTCTTATATGGCTTGCTTTTTAGACTCCTTTGTGATCTTTATATATATTGATATCAGAGCTATAATTCATTTATTTTCATCTCTATGTAACATTCTACTATGTGACTATATGGAAGTCATTATTTTTTAACATTAAATTGATCATTTATTGATTTATTTTTTTGCTTGTTTTATGAGGATGAATAATTCAACTACAACACACTTCAAGAGCTATATTATTCATTAAATACAATAAGTAGATATAATCCAAATGTCTGTGAATTGACAATGGATAAATAATAAAATGTGATACACCCACAGGTGGAATATTAGTCATAAAAAGGAAAGAAGTACTAATACATACTACAATGTGGTTAAACTTTGCAAACACTGTGCTAAGTGCAGGAAATCACTCAAAGAAAGACCACACACAATAAATAGATGAGTATATTCACTTCCATGTGAAAATCATACACATACTACAGGATTCCATGTATATGGAATATCCAAATAGGCAAATTCATAGAGATAAGAAATAGTTTCATGGTTCTCAGGAATTGATATACAGGAAATTGGGAAGTGTGTGGTTGTTCTTTGTTTCTTGGAAGGGGGGATAAATGATGGAAATATGTTGGAATTATAGTGATGATTGTACAACACTGTCAATGAATGTATACTAAAAAACTTATTCTTCAAAATGGCAAACTTTAAGTTTTGTGTATTTTATCCCAAGGCAAGAAAACACTATATTTTTCCTTATCAAGTGTCAGTTTTAAATGTTGCTACATTTTCTGTGCCTCACTTTCATTAGGGGTAAAACGCAGAACTGATGCCCATCTAACAAGATTTCCTTAAGAATTAAATTACGTGATGTGGGGGATGTAGAAGCTGACTCACAAAGCTTGTGTAGAAAATAGTCATGTGGGAAAGTGGAATTCCCATTGCTGATGGAAACTAACTTTCACCAGTATACCCAAAGTTCATGGAAGACAGCAGTAGTATCTGCTTTCTTTACCAACTTTTTCCTCCCATTGATACAAGGCTTAACATATAGTTGTGATTTTTAAAGAAAATAATATGTTAAATAAAAGGAAAAAATTCATTTATAAAATTACCAGCATTCACTGAATATTTTTATACATGTCCTCTATAATTAAAAAGGTTATGAAAGTGGCTGAATGCATTTTTATAATGTGCATTCTAATTCTGCATGTCTGCATTCTAATGGATACTTTCATTAAGAATCAATACTAAAAATGTAAATGAATATATAACTCCCACATAGATCATTACTTTAAAGGTGGAAATGTTTAGTGAAAAGGAGAGCAGGCCTGATAGTGTAGCAGATTGATACTTGTATTCTATTAATCAATATACATTTCTTCCATTAAAATCAAGCTTTAAATGAGCATATGGCCACCTAAATAAATGTGTTTCTTGTTAGCTGAGAGATGAAAGAAATGGAGAAGTATCAGACTTGACCACAGATGGATTAAACTACATCACTGAGTTGCCTGGAACCCCAGGATCATCAACCTATCTCTTGACTGGTTTATGAGACAGAAAGAAAATAATACAATTTTTCTCCCAAACCTCAGAAAGCTTACAATACCTTTTAACAGACTCTCCAAGTCTTTCAATAATAGACCTATGTTTCAGAACTTAAGTCCATATCGCCTGACATTGATAATCATAAAATCAATGGAGTACATATTAGAATTCAAGTTCCCATATCTCTCTCCTAGAGATTTTGATTCTTTAAGATAAAAAGGAGCCTAAGTATCTATATTTTTAATAAATGCACAAGTAATGTATTATATGTTCATCTTTGAAAATATTTTTTAATTATAGTTACCAAAAGCATTCATATCTTTTAACCCACCTACTCAACCAACCAAAGAATTTTAAGAGGATAATATTATTGAACATTATATTGATTGAAATATTATGATTTTAAATTGCACTAGGTTTTATATTTAGAAACACATAATTAAGAGTTTTCAAATGTTTTTGAATAATTAAACTTAAGAAGAAAAATCTTTCAGTCATAGGGTCTTAGGAAAATTCTTCAACATCTTGTTTCCCATCTTGAATACCACAGAAGTCTTTGTCTGGTTATTTAGGAATTTAAAACTCTGACTGAGGAGGTTGGTTGTAGAATCTACCACAAAACTGGATTACAATAAAAGCCAGAGGATTGTGTAGCTCAGGCAAAATCAGCATCTACCGTAATAACCAAACTTAAACGCTCCACCACTCTCGCTGTAAAGAAAGAAAAACGGAAAGAAAAAGAAAGTATTAAAAGAGCATTTGAAACTACCTAGATATTGCAATAAATGTTTCTCAATGAGAATTTAAAAATGGGGTAGTTTGTAGAGGCTATGCTACAAGTATGTGGGCTTTGCCTGCTCTGGAGCACTGCACATGCTCCCCTCACACCTGAGTTTAACTCTTCCTACATGCTCAGTCCTGACTCAATCGTGGAGCCTGCACAGATCTGAGAGAGGATAGGATTAGAGGTTTTTCTGATTAAAAGAGAAGAAATATCCGTGATAGAAAAAGGTGCTGCAGAAAAGTTGACCAAACTTAAGGACTGCAAACTCCTTTTGAGTAAAGGATACAGGAAGGGAGTTTTCATGGAAGGTTCGAGAATGTTCTACTACTAAGGAAGGTTTGGAGTATGTCACGGAGTTCAAGAGACAGAGCATCAGAGGAGCCCTTCTTAGCATGAATGGGTCCACTGTGATGGATTTCAGAGTTCTGTAGCTAGTAGGGTTTCTTGCTCAATTTATGCTCAAGTTAGTTTGCAGCTACACCATGGAGACTATCATTTATCATCTGGACTTTGGAACTATATCAGTCACTAGACTGTCAGTAAGTCATAATAACTAAATTAAGTTCAGCTAATTGATTTATGCACTTGCAGAATATCCACAGAATTATATTTGAGAGGTCAAATATAAAACTGCTTCTAGAAATGACAACTTCAGAGAAAGGTACAAGTGTGTTTCTGTGGCTTTTACAGAGACTAGTTATTTTCTGTATGTACTGCACCCAGGCTATCAAAAACATGGGTTTTTCTATCATTTTATGATGGTTTCTTCATTATTTTGGAAGAGCCATATTTAGTCTTCTGTTCTTACAATTGTTCACTGCAGAAAACGCATGTATTGGAATAAGTTTGGCCATTGGTTGCACAGATTGGATCCATTTCTCTTGTGCAAAAATGTAACTGATGTATATACACATCACAGTTTGGCTGTTAAACATAAAAAGACAACATAAAACATAAAAGGTATCAAATAATGAATATTTAAAATAAAATGTCCTTTAATCTTAATACGAAATGCCATGCATCAAAATGGAATAAATATATTCTACATTGAAGTTTAAAAATAAACATCCAGGTACTCATAGTCCACTTATACATAAAATATTTATAGTATATCTTTACAAACCCAACATTATTTTTTTCAAAACATATAAATGGTTGAATGTATTTTTATAATTTAGACACTCTGCCTTCACTTCTCCTCATATTGGGTCATATTTTCCCCCAGATGGCCCTTGATCAGTGAGGGTCTTGGAGGTATGGACTCTCCAACCCCACATAGTTGAAAATCCATATATAACTTTTGACTCCCCAAAATTTAAATACCAACACTCTACTGTTGACCAGAAGCCTTATGATAACATTAGCAGTCAATTAACACATATTTTGTGTATGTATTATACATGGTGTTCTTACACTAAATTAAGCTAGAGAAAAGAAAATATTAAGAAAATCGTAAGGAAGATTGCACTCCTGTAAAAAAATCTATATATGTGGACCCATGCAGTTTAAACTCATGCTGTTTAAAAGCCAACTATATTTCATACCACAAGAAATCATAAACAATTTTTTATAATTCCCTTGTCTTTCTCAATAGTTTCACTACTAGGTAATCTGATAGTTTCAGATTATCACACTTTTCTGAATTCATATATATGAGTAGTTGCATATATGTATATAACCAAGTAGATATGTATTTGCTTAAGGATGGCCATGTTGGTTATTTATATAAATAAACAATAATGTGTGTATTCTTACATGGTCTGCTTTTCAAATATCTTTCTAAGTTTTATCTATTCACATGTTTAGAACTGTAGCTCATTTTCTTCACCTCTCTGTAATAGTTCACTCTGTGAACATATGATAATTGTTTTATCTACTGTTGATAAATTGAATTGTTGCTTTTTTAATCCTCATGTTTCGCTAGGATAAACAATTCTACTTTAAACATTCCTTAACCCATAACAGTTACTTGTCTATAGCAAGGCTATGGCCAGTGATGGAATTTTTTAGTAATGGGATATCTTTACTTTGTCTTTAATACCAAATGATTTTATATGGCTGGCAAGATTCTGTTTCTTGAAATTAGTATAATAAAAACACAGTTTGTTGGTCTTTTTGTTACTTTTGAAGGATCATTCTGTTGTACACAGTGAAATTTGCTGTTAAAACTTACGGTATAAAAAAATTAAAGTCTTACATTTCAATTCCCTAAGTAATCAGTATTAACTTACCATTTTACGGTCTTCTGGTGAAGGATACAAAGAAGTTTCTGTGACCAACCAACACACACACACACGCACACACACAAATTAAAAATAAGAAGAGGAAAAGGAGAAAACCATCAGAGTCTCTTGAGAAGTATCTACATCTTTTAGCAACAAAATACTATGCAAATTGCCTAATCAGAACCCTGCAAATAATGAGATGAGCCTCTTATAGTGGTATCAAAACAGTAAGTTTACAAAGTAAATTCAGATGCAGAAAGATAATTCCAAATTAATCTCACTCCATGAAAATTATCTTATATATTATTTAATAATCACCAAACCCTTCTGTAAGACATTATAGTCATGATTTTTTTTCCATTTTTTTAGATGAGACATCCTAGTTGAAGAAGAAAATGGCTTGCTTAATGCCACTTATATGCCTTGCAAAAAGTCACTTAATACGAAGAAATTAATTATTACTTAATTAATTAGTATTGAGGTCTAATATCAGGGATCTATCCACTACCACACAGCTACTTTATTCTGAAATTCATGGGCCATGTTGGGCTTTCAGGACCATAAGTTGTCAGCAGAGGAATCAAGGAGGTTTTCCCTTATACAGAGCCTTGACTCAGAGGTGGCAAATAACAAATTAGATTCTCAAGGAAGATCGGACTTAGAAGACATCATTACTTTACACACTTTGCATTTAACAACCATGGAATCTGACCTTCAAAAAAGGGGAAAAAATAGGTAAATATCTTTAGTCACAGATGAACAAAAAGACATGTTCATTCTATGAGTACAGCTCATTCTAACCTACCTCTTTGTCTCCACCTCTCTAAGGTGGGAAACTGACACAATTTTAAAAGGTATTTCTAACATACTCTGTTTCATTTTGCCAGTTTAAGATTTATAAATCTGAAAAATCAAACTCCTCCATTTCTAGATAATAGCGATTGTTTGCTGCATTTCTAAGATACATGAAATGCTTCATCCAGGACTGAAAATGTACTCACCAGAATAATGAGGAAATGCCAAGACAGTGATAAAAATAGCTTTGATCCATGTCAAGAAGAAAGACATTTTACCAAGTCTATGGAAGAAACCCACAGAGACGTTATTACATATGGCACAGAGACAAACTGCCCATTTCCAAATGAAACTTTCTTATAGGTGAAGTTTTTCCACTTTCCTATATTTCTACTTAGAACAGACTTTCCCCAACCCACAGTATCAAGACATACAAAGAAGACCTTGTGTGGACTTGAACACCAGGCAAATCCTCTGTGCATATTTAAGTAGGAGCTTATTATTCTTCCAACTTGGCTCAGCCCACAAGGAGGCATGCTGCATTTACAGAAATATGTACTTCAGAATTTTAAGTTTTTCATCAGAAAATAGAAACCGTTATTTCAGGAAGGACTGACCTATAGCAGGCCTCCCATCATAGCTACCTTCACAGAGTCCCTGTCTGATCCATCTGACACAATGGAAAGTGGGGTAAGGACTGTACCTATTTGGTTCCCTTTACTTCTCAACTATCTCCATCCAGCTGAGGAATCTCCTTTATTGATTTGGTAGTGAGGAGCTTAATGGAGGTGAGATGGCTTGTGGCAGGAAAGATGCTGAGGTACTCTGTGTTCTGCCTAGAGGCTCTAAAATAGCCATGAAAGATTCCTTGTGAGATTGACAAATGGATTATCAATAGATCTTCTCTAAGCAGCAGATTTGGGACAGTTTGATCAGATGTATACAGAAGTATGGGGAGGAGAGATGGAAATAGTGCTTCGAAAACAAGGTAGAGAAGAGATATGAAAGCTTTCCAAGCTATTGAGTTGGGAAGAAAAGGAGAATCAAAACAAGAAGAGAAAGGGACGCTTGAATGGCTCAGCAGTTGAGTGTTTGCCTTTGGCTCAGGGCATGATCCCGGAGTCCTGGGATCGAGTCCCATATTGGGCTCCCTGAATGGAGCCTGCTTCTCCCTCTGTCTATGTCTCTGCCTCTCTCTCTGTGTCTCTCATGAATAAATAAATAAATAATATTTAAAAAGAAAAACAAGAAGAGAAGAAAGAGTTTTGGGAACTGTAATTGGACACATAACCTAGACTCTTAGTATTTTGCGGTACCAAAAGCACATCAGACTTAACTGGAGGTTTGATTTGTATTAACCTTTTTATTTTGAGATCAATGGAGATTCTCCTAAAACCTTATCTTAAGTACTAATGCAGGGAGTTCTCATGTTCTTTTCAACCAATTTCCCCTAATGGGAACATCTCGTAAAACTATAGTAAAAATTCGCAACCTGAAATGTTCAAAAAGCTCCTAGATAAGCATTGGAATGACCCACTTTGGGGACCTGGGCTAGAGGAAAGCATGTGCCCTGAATTACATGATGAATACTTTGATCTTTACCTCAAAGTTTAGTGGAAGACCCTATAGGATTTGAAGTAGGAAGAGATTTAATCAGACCTATTTAACTAATCTGCTTCACCATATGGCTCAGCGGTAAGAGCTTTGGCAGATGAAAGTTCTGATTCAAATCTCAACTACCATTGAGTAAACTTGACACAATATTCAGACCCTTTCTAATCCACAACTTCCTGATTTTAAATGTGAGAATAATTTCTGTCTCATGAGTTTGTCATAAATATTAAGGATAAAATATTAAAAGTCTGTGCATAGGCTATGTGTCAGACTTATATTTGTCACCCTAATCTAACCTGCCTTTTTTTTTTTAATCAGTGAAGAAAGCCAAGATTTAGAAAAGAATCATTGAATCTAGCATTGCCCCATGCCAACTTAATGGGAGACTACAAAATCTGATAAGTGCAAAAAATGTACCTTTATCATAATAAAGTGACTATTGTGTTTACATTAGTTCCTTGAAATATTTACATAGACACCACCAGAGATATTTATGCAGGCAAATCCTTTTGGCACATTTGTGGAGAAATTAAACTGAAGTTCTCTTACACATATTGAGGTTAAGAGCAGGGAAAAAAAAAATAAGAGCAGGAGACACTGTCTATGGTGCACAACAGGCTATGAGTTTTTTAAATTAATCACGAAAGAGAATGTTAAATGTATGGATTATTTAATGGATATCTATCTTTCTAGAAAATGTTTAATATGCACAAATGTTTGAATATATGCATATATGTACAGATATTTAGTATACAACTATACTAAAATCTCACACAAATATATGCATATGTGTATATATAAATATATGCTCTCGTATGTATGTGTGTATCTATATGCATGTATATATCTATATTTTTAAAATATTTTATTCATGATAGATACAGAGAAAGAGGAAGAGAAGCAGAGGGTATATATATATAATATATATAATAACATGTGTTAATGTTACATCTACACATATATAGATGCATATATACTTATGTACATATACACATACATAGCATATGTATACATACTATGTACTATGCATACATACGTATACTACACATAGTCCATATACATATGTGTATATCTATGTATACATATCTAAATACATATAATTATCTTGGTGAGCCCTAAATGTCATCACAAGGATTTTTATAAAAGAGAGACAGAAAGAAATTTGATGCAGACACAGAAAGAAGGTTTTATGAAGACAGAGCTGAGAAAGATTTGAAGATATTGGCCTTAAAGATGATAGATAATAGATGGATACAGATAAATATATGATAGATGGATAGATAAAAATAGAAACAGGAGAATAAAGATATTTCTCTCTTTTTTCATTTAACAATGATATATCTTCATATAAATATATATACAAGTATACACAATTCCTTTTAAGGTATTGCTAAATCCTTTTGCTAGGTGTTGTACTGAATATGATTATACAGGTCATTTTATGCTCATTCAATTTTTTTCTAGACTTTTAGAAGTTGCATTTGAGTAAAATAATAAATGCAGCTTAGAATTTATAGATAAGAGCAAATTACTCTCCAGCACACTTGTAGTCTTTTACTATGAAAAAGATAGATTACAGTCATGACTGTTTCTCCTCACCTCTCCAAATGTCTTCTGAAATATTCCTGTTTCCACAAACACATTTAAATATACACTACACATAGGGATGTGTGGGTGGCTCAGTGGTTGAACATCTGCCTTCCGCTCAGGGCATGATCCCAGGGTCCTGGGATCGAGTTCCGCCTTGGGCTCCCCACTGGGAGCCTGCTTCTCCCTCTGCCTATGTCTCTACCTCTCTCTCTGTGCCTCTCCTGAATAAATAAATAAGATATTTAAAAATAAATATATATACATACACACATATAAAATACATATATTTGGATGATTTCTTTCAGTTACAGAATTTCTTCATTTGGGAATCACGTGAAAATTGTAAGTTAACAAGACCACAATTTCTATTTTTTTTACTCTTATGAATTTTTGTCTATAAACATGGTTTATTCCCTATGTGAGTCCTGAATGTGTGAAGAAACTATTCTTTTCTAATTAATAAAACTCATTGTGATTTTCTCTTCTGCAAAATGAGAAATTTGAAGACTCCTTGGTGGAACCTCTTGTCATACACGGCATGTACAAGTGAGACAACTTATTTAAACTGGCAATATGTGAATTTTTGACATGCTGCCTATTGTGTCTATTAGGTCCAATATTAGGTATGAATATTAACTCTTGCTGGAAAACACTGACCACATGTTTATTTATGTTTCCTCTCCAATATTCCATATTAGGAGATCCTGTGAGATACTGGAGGCAAAATATCAAATATAGGGAGATCAATATAGGCAGGAGAATTGACCATGGGATTCTGTAGAAGCAGGTAATTCCTAATATCCAGGAAGCAAAAGAAACTGTAAGCCCAATAATCAGAGGCAGGTGTAGTAATCACATGTTGTTGGGTACAGTTGAAAACCATGGTCAGGGGTACTTCGTGGCTGAGTCAGTTAAGATCTGTCTTCATCTCAGGTCATGATCTCAGGGTTCTGGGATCCAGCCTTGCATCCAGCTCCCTGCTCAGCGGGGAGTCTGCTTCTCCCTCTTCCTCTGCCCCTCCACTCATTTGTGCTCTCTCTGTCTCTCAAAAAAATAAAAATTTTAAAAAAGAAGAAAGAAAAGAAAACCATGAGCAGCCAATGAACTTAATCACTGAAGAATTCAAAGGTAGACATGCTTAGAGTACCTCTTATGGGAAGATATATGTCATTATCCAAACTAATAAAGTCAAAAAATTTCTTTTATTCCAAAAAATCAGATTCATTGATGCTTTCTATGGAATATTTTGCCTCACTTTCCAAATGCACATAAGTCCAGGTTTGTCTTTAAAGCAAATTGCCAAATAAATAAATAAATAAAACAAATTGCCTTGGGTACCTGGGTGGCTCAGTGGTTGAGCATCTGCCTTTGGCTCAAATCATGATCCAAGGGTCCTGGGATCAAGTCCTACATCGGGCTCCCCGCAGGGAGCCTACTTCTCCCTCTGCCAGTGTCTCTGCCTCTCTCTCTCTGTGTCTCTCTGAATAAATAAATAAAATATTAAAAAAATAATAAAGCATATTGCCTTGTCAGAAAACAGGCAGTATCTTAAGGGCCATAGAATTTCTCAGGGCAGCACAAAGGAATGTGGGAATGGTCACAGAATGATTTTGCATCTTGATTTTGATAGTGGTTACATGACCACTATTTGTCAAATCTCAGGATAGTATACCAGAAACAATGAATTTACCATATATACTTAAAAACTAAATTAGAAATTTCCATTTAAAAACACAGTTGATGCATTTGCTGGAAGTAACCAACATTTTAAAATCTGTAGCTATTTAATATAGACCATTTAATTTAAAATAGCTTTCTCAAAGTGTCTGTTTAAAAAAATTAATGTGGGCATCCTGGGTGGCTCAGCGGTTTAGCGCTGCCTTCGGCCCAGGGCATGATCCTGGAGACTCGGGATCGAGTCCCACATTGGGCTCGCTGCATGGAGCCTGCTTCTCCCTCTGCCTGTGTCTCTGCCTCTCTCTCTCTCTCTCTGTGTATTCTCATGAATAAATAAAATCTTTAAAAAAACATTGATGTCTAGAAAAGTATAGGAAATAAATGACAACTTTGAGCTCCTGCCTCCACAGCAGAGTGAATCCAGGGTGTTAGCAGAGTGTCCTTGACATAGCTGACAACGAAGTCCCAAATTGGATGATCTCTGAGGACAAGATCACATAATTTATTTTACACTGGCACAAGGTACATATATATGTATTTGTGTGTCTGTGTCTGTGTCTGTGTATTTACATTTCTTGAAGCATAATTAATATATATCATTGTTAACTTTAAGTTGTGCAATGTGTTGATTTAACACACTTTTATATTGTAAAATGATTAGCACCATAGTCTTATCTAACCTTCATCCCATCACATAATTTCCTTTTCTTTTTTGTGGTGGGAACATTTAAGATCTACTCACTTAGCAACCTTCAATTGCATAATAAGTAGCATTAATTATAGTCACCATGTTGTACATTAGATTTCTGGAACTTAGTCATAGCAGAAAGTTTGTGCCCTTTGACTAACCTCTCTCCATTTTTCCCACTCTCCAGGCTCTGATGACTACCATTCTACTCTCTATTTCTTTTCTTTTCTTTTTTTTTTTACTCTCTATTTCTATGAGTATGGATTTTTTTTTTTAAGTTTCCACATCTAAGTGATATACAGTGTTTGTCTTTGTCTGGCTTATACTTAGCGCAATGCCTTCATGGCCCATCTATATTCTCACATTTGACAGAATTTCCTTCTTCCTCATGGCTGAATTATGTTCCATTGCACATATACACAGCACATCTTTATCTATTCATCCATTGAGAGACACTACAGTTGTTTTTGTATCTTGGCTATCATGAATAATGCTATAGAATTGGAGAAAATATTTAGAAAGCATATATCTGATAAGGGGTTAATGTCTAAAATACAACAAGAACTCATGCAACTCAATAGCAAAAAAACCGAAAACAAAACAACAAGAAAAAAACAACCCAAAAACAAAACAAAACAAAACAAAACAAAATCCCACAGGCATCTGATTAAAAAATGGGCAGAGGAACTAAATAGACATTTTCCCAAAGAAAACAGACAAGTAGCCAATAGATACACAAAAAGCTGCTCAACATCACTCATCATCAGGGTAACGCAGATCAAAACCACAATGAGGGATCCCTGGGTGGCGCAGTGGTTTGGTGCCTGCCTTTGGCCCAGGGCGCGATCCTGGAGACCCGGGATCGAATCCCACGTCAGGCTCCCGGTGCATGGAGCCTGCTTCTCCCTCTGCCTATGTCTCTGCCTCTCTCTCTCTCATTCTGTATGACTATCATAAATAATTTTTTTTTCATTATTAAATTTTTTTAAAAAAACTGTTGTTTAAAAAAAAAACCACACACACACAATGAGGTTTTACTTCATGCCTGTTAGAAGGGCTGTCTTCAAAACATGAGAGTAACAGTAAGGGTTGGCAATACTGTGGAGTAAAATGGAACACTTGTCCACTGTTGGCAAGAATGCAAATTGGTACAGCCAATAATGGAAAAATAGTATGGGGATTCCTCAAAAAATTAAAAATAGAATGATCATAATTGGAGCAATCCCACTTCTCGGTATGTACTCTTCTTGACAAATTAAGTGCACAATTCCATATTGTTACCGTAAACACTAAGTTCCACAGTAGATATCTAGAATTTTTCCATCTTGTGTAATTCTAACTTTATACCCATTGGGCAACAGTTTCCCCTCTTCTTCCTCCTTCAATCCCCTGACAACCACCATTTTATTTTGTTACTATAAGTTTGACTACTTTAGATAATTCATAGAGGAGAAATCATGCCAGTATTTGTTCTTCTTTGACTAACTTATTTCATTTAACATCTTCCAGGTCCATCCATGATATGGCAAATGGTAGCATTCCCTTTAGTTTTAAGGTTGAGGGGAACGCTGGATGGCTCCGCGGTTTAGCACCTGCCTTCGGCCCAGGGCGTGATCCTGGAGACCAGGGATCGAGTGCCACATCGAGCTCCTTGCATGGAGCCTGCTTCTCCCTCTGCCTGTGTCTCTGCCTCTCTCTCTCTCTGTGTCTCTCATGAATAAATAAATAAAATAGTTTTAAAAAATAATTTTAAGGTTGAATAGAATCCATTATATGTGCATACCATATTTTCTTCATCCTTTTGTCTGTGATGGACACTTGGTTGTTTCCGTATTTTGGTTATTGTAAATAATGCTACAATGAACACAAGAGTGCAGGTGTCTCTTTAGGATCCTTCTTCAATCTTGAGGATATTTACTTAGTAGAATTGCTAGATCATATGGCAGTTCTATCTTCAATTTTTTGAAGAACCTTCATTCTGTTTTCTATAATAGTTACACCATTTTACATTCTCACTGACTTTCTTAGTCCAGTTGGGCTACTATAACAAAATGCCACAAACTGGGTGGCTTATAACAAAAAATGAACAGTTCTGGAGGCAGAGAAGTTTGAGGTCAAGGCACCTGTATGATTGCATTCTCATGAATGTTCTCTTCCTATTTCTTAGCTAGTGTCTTCTCACTGTGCCTTCTCACCTGGGGAAAGGGGCTTGGGTTCTCTCTAGAGCCTCTCTTTTAAGTTATTAATTCCATTCACGAGGGTTCCACCTGCACTATTGAAGCAACTACCAAAGGTCTCATCTCTGAATATCATCATCTTTGGGTGTTAGGATTTCAATACAAGATTTTGGGAAGGACACATTCAGATGCTAGCACTAATAGTGTATAAGAGTTCCAGTGTCTGCACATCTTCACAAACATTTGTTATTTCCAGTGCTTTGGCCATTTTTAAATATGGTTATTTGGTTTTTGCCATTGAGTTGAAGGAGTTCCTTTTCTATTTTGGAAACTAACACCTTACCAGATATATGGTTGACAAATATTTTCTCCCATCTATAGGTTGTCTTTTACTCTATTGATAGTTTCCTTTGTTGTACAGAAGCTGTTTCATTGATATAGTCCCACTCATCTACTTTTGCTTTCATTGCCTGTACTTTTGGTATCGTATCAATGAAATCATTAGTGAGACCAATGTCATGAAGATTTTATCCTTTATATTTTCTTCTGGGAGTTATACAGTTTCAAGTGTTACATTTTAAGTTTTTAATCCATTTTGAGTTGATTATTTTGTGAATGGTGTAAGATAGCTATGAAATGCCATACATCCAAAAAAAGGATCAATATAATCTGTATTTAGATTTAAAGACAAACTTATGTAGTCACATTCCAATAAATAATAAAACATTACCAAAATATTGTTATAAAAATCCAAGAAAGGCCATGCAACTGGCTGACTGTTTTTATCATGTAACCAACTCCCTATTCTCACCCCTCCCAGGTCACCTCTTTCTCATTCCTTCCTCCTACATACACCAGAGGAAGACACCTAATTGAATTTTCTATTTACTATGCCCTATCTTCCTTGAGAATTCCACAGCAAAACAATGCATATGCTCATGAAAATTTTGGATATTTTGATAATATATGCAAAGAAAACAAACTATACATTTCTTACATATCTGTCTTTTTACATTTTCTGTGATCTTAATATATATACTGATATTTAGAGCTGTAGTTTATTTATTTCCCTACCTAATATTCCACTATGTAGATGCATAGAAATCATTACCATTTATCCTTCTACAAACTGATACTTGACGTGCTATTTGTTTCCCATTGTGTTGTTGGGTGAATAAATCTACTGTCAATACACTTTTACATCTCTCAGTTTTGTGCACAACAAATAACTACCTATGGAATAATTTGGAATTTGGAGATGACTAAATAGACCATCACCTTGTATAGATGATGCTAAATGGTCTTGTATTTCTTGTTAGATTCTATTTCTTAACCTTGGTATAATAATAATACACATAATTTTACTTTTTGGAGAATTCTTTTTTGTACATCTCGCTTGGTCAACTTTGTTATGATTTGAAAAATTGAAAGTGGTTAAAAATTTACATGCTTCAACTTCCAAATGAACCAATAATAACTTACCAGATGTCTGAAATGTGATGATTTTTAAAAAGGAGTTTCTGCAACCAAAGAACAGTTTAAAAAAATAAAAAGGCTACACATATATCAACTGCAACTAATGAGGTCAGAATTTTGTGGTAGTAATAAAAATACAAAATTTCAAATGTATCCAAATTTTAGGAAAATATTAATCCCCAAGTTAATCTATATCTGTGAAAAAAGTGTCGTATATTATTTTTAATAACTCCTACTTGAAGATTTATTTTATTTAAATTGCAGTTATTTAGCAAACAGCATAGTATTAGTTTCAGGCATACAGTATAGTGACTCAACACTTGCATACATCACCCAGTTTTCATCACAAGTGCCTCCTTAATCCCCAACACCTATATCACCCATCCCCCACGCACCCTCTGGTAACCATCAGATTGTTCTCTACAGTTAAGAGTCTGAGGATAAAAAATTTAGAAAGCTCTATAAAATAGATGTTTCATTGTGACATAAGACAATGCCTTGTGTGAAGTCACTGAAATATGAAGAAATTCTGCTCTAATATCAGGGTTCTATTCAATACCTAACAGCTACATTTTTCCAAACTTTATGGAGACACCTTGAACTTTAAGGAAAGTAACTGGTCACCTCAGCTATAAATGAGTTCTTTCCCTATACAAGACCTTGATTTCAGGGACTCATAGCTGATAAATAAAAAATTAGATTTTCAAGGAATACCAGATCTAGAAGAGATCACTCCTTCGCTATATTTTGCACAGAACAGTGGAATCTGGGCCCCAAAAGGAGAAAAGAATTTGGTTAAAGTTCTTGAGTTACAGGTGAATAAAGAACTACAGCCATTCTAACCCACCACTCTGTTCAACTTCTCTAACATGGGAAATGAAAAAAAGCAGTTCAATGATGAGATGTTTAAAATAACTTTAGAATATATGCTGTCATTTTACTAAGAATTAAAAGCCCAGTAAAACAATCATTTCATTCCTAAGCTACAGGAGAACGCTTCCTGTTTTTCTAGGATATGCAAAGTATTTTACCCAGGACTGGAAAAAATATGCACCAGAAAAAAAAGAGTAAAGGCCAAGATGATGAAAATAACTTTGATTCATAAGGAGAACAGAGTCATTTGATTGATTCTATAAAAGAAACCCTTCTGGATGTTTGCAACAATGGGACAAGACACATAGCCCATCTCCTAAGGACAGGCTAACAGAATTTAGGATACATTTTATGGTGTCTTACCTTATAATGAAGTAACTACTCCAACTCCCTAGATTCCTAAGTGGATTATTAGCTCTATTTTTCTCCCAACTCTAAAATTCAACATGAAATATGTCAAGAGAAAGCTGTTCTAAAGATCTGAGAGAAAAGACCATAGAAAGTGCTCTGTGAACACGAGAGAAGAAGTTGATTACTTTCCCAAATCTTTGAGAGAACATACAAGGAGCCTGGCTGCATTTCACATAAACGTGCATATTTCAATATCAGTATTTTCTTCAGAAAAATGGTAGTTATTTCTGAAAGGAGCAATCCGGAGCAAGACTCACAGCAATGCTATACCCTGGGGCTACCTCCCTAAGTTCTCTGTTTGCCATACTTCACGCAGAGATAATGAGTAAAGCAACAGTGGCTATTGTGTTCACCTTTTTCCTCCAACCATCCATCTCCATCTAACTAAGTGTCTTTTATTGAGATGTGAGTGATGAGATTGATGGAGTAATACAGATAGCTCAGAGCAGATAAGAGAAAGAGGCATTCTGTGTCCTCCCTGGGAGCTGTACCGTACATCAGGAGAGATGCTTCACAAATACTTCTCAATAGATCTTCCCTCAGCAGGAGGTTTGGGACAATGTAATCTAATATACTCAAAGTATGAGGAGAAAAGAAAGAAATGTGTATAAATATAGATTTTAAGATAGGGAAGATAACATGAAAATAAGTAAGTGAGTTGAAAAAGAACAGGAGAATCAAGCAAGAAAAAGAAAAAAAAATTTGGAAATGCAAATTCAACAAGACTCTAAACTTTGAAACTTAAGAAAAGCTAGCTGAATATTAGAATCACCTGGAGAAATTCTAAAGCATGAAGATGCACCATTCTACTATCTAGATTATGAACAATTATTAATAGTGAATCCTAGGCATTACTATGTTTTAAAAGTTCCAAGATGAGACTCAGGCACAACCTAGGAGAAAGCACAACATATAAATTGCTAGAATAGGAGAAAAAAATCTGGAGATTAAAGTTGAAACCAGATGAGGCATTATCCTAAATTATGTGATAAATAATTTGATCTTATCCAGAGGTAAGTGACAGACACTAAAGGCTATTCATATAAGGGAGAAATTTTTCACTTATTTTCTTCCTAACTAACCAATCAGCTTTACAAACTGATTCAGTTTAAAGAGCTTTGGGAGATCAATTCAAATCTCAACAATGAATAACCTGAACTCAACACCCAGACTTTATAATGCACATTTTCCTTATTTTATTTTTTATTTTTTATTTATTTATGATAGTCACAGAGAGAGAGAGAGAGAGAGAGGCAGAGACACAGGCAGAGGGAGAAGCAGGCTCCATGCACCGGGACCCCGACGTGGGACTCGATCCCGGATCCCCAGGATCACGCCCTGGGCCAAAGGCAGGCGCCAAACCGCTGCACCACCCAGGGATCCCCATTTTCCTTATTTTAAATATGAGAATCATAACTCCTACTTTACACGTTTGTCATAAATATTGGAGTTAAAATATTAGAGCTGTCCATACTTGTGTGTGAGGATTGCATTTGTCACCCTAAGCCAACCAGTAACTTTTAGCATGGAAGAAGCTCAGAATTTAGAAATATCAGACTCCATACTTCAAGGGAAAGCGTATTTACTGACACATAAAGAGAACAAAAACCAAAAACAATAGCACAGACACCAGGAATTTAGTTGGGGAAAGTCATCATAAAGAGTCACTACAAAATACTACTAAAATGCTCATTTTTCAACAAAATATATGAGAAATTCAAGAAATAGGAAAGTATGTCCCATACATAGTGATTGAAAAAAATGCAAGTATAGCAATTCTCTTTGAGGGGCTAAGATGTTGGACCTAAGAAAAAAATTCAAAGTAGCTTTTATAATATAATGAAGGATCTAACAAAAAAAACTGTATTTATAGAATTAAAGAATGGCATGACAATATTTCATCAAATAGAGAATATCATGAAGATATAAACTTATTTGAAATAAATAAATGGAATTTCTGTAATTGAAAGTACAATAACCAAAACTTAAAAGTTCACAGTAGGCTTGAGCTAGCAGAAGAAAGTATCAGTGAACAGAGGTTAGATCAATAGGCAGTAAGAAATCTGAAGAACAGAAAATAAAACAAGATAAATTGAACACAATGTTAAAGAAATCTTGAACACCATTAAATGCACCAACATATGCATAATAGGAGTAGCAGAATAATACAAGAGAGAGAAAAGAGCAGAAAAACATTATTAGAATAAAAGCTGAAAAATTCTCAGATTTTATTTTAAAAACACTATTCTACATATCTAAGACAGTGTACTACAATTAGAGTAAATACAAAAAAAAAATCCAAATCCAGACACATGGCAATCAAAATACTGAAAGCCAAAGATAAAGAAAGCATGTTGAAAGCAGCAAAAGAAATAATGACTCATCATATATAGAAGGACAAAAATATAATTAACAGCTAACTTCCCATCAGAAAATATGGAGGCCAAGGACACCTGAGTGGCTCAGTGATTAAGCATTTGCCTTCAACTCAGGGCATGATCCTGGGGTCATGGGATCAAGTTCCACATCCCCTGCAGGGAGCCACTTCTCCCTCTGCCTGTGTCTCTGCCTCTTTGTGTGTGTCTCTCATGAATAAATAAATAACATCTTTTAAAAAAGAAGAAAGAGAAAGAAAGAAAGAAAGAAAGAAAGAAAGAAAGAAAGAAAGAAAGAAAGAGAAGAGAAGAAAAAGAAAGAAAAGAAAAGAAAAGAAAAGAAAGGAAAAGAAAAGAAAAGAAAAGAAAAGAAAAGAAAATATGGAGGCCAAAGGTGTTGGCTTAACATATTGCAGTTACTAAAAGGAAAAAAAAACAAACAAACAAAAACTTCACTCAAGAAGCTTATACCCCGAATAATAATCTTAACAAAATGAAGGCAAAACTAAAGACATTTTCAGAGAGAAAAATACTAATATAATTTGTTACTATAAGACCTTGGTCTTGACTTACAAGAAACATTAATGGAAGTATTTTTAGATGAAAGAAAGTGATATCAGACAGTACTTTGCATCCACATGAAAAAATAAAGTGCATTAAACTTCTGGAATGATAGCATGAGAAATTCTGCTGACCCATTCTCCAGTGAAAGTGGTAAAAATTTTTTTAAATCAAGTCTATGAAAATGGTCTTAAGGGCAAAGAGCAAATGAAGATATATCTACTAAAAACATCTATAAAAATTCATAGGAAAGGGCAAAAGTCTGCAGTATTTAAAGCAAAGTGCTTCTCCCTTTCCCTTTCCTGAGTCAATAAGATGGAGACTCCACTCCAGACTGCTTTATCCAAGAACACAAGAATATCTCTTTACCCAGCTCCAAGCTGGAGGGTTTTCTTCCAAGGAAGAGCAGGCCTTTAGAATTTCTCTTCTTACTTCCATCTGTCTGTTGCTGGGTTTAATTCCTGAGTGAGTAAACCCTGAATTGGGGGCTTCCTCTTCCACCTTCCACTATATATACATATATCATAGGATCAAGGCTATGCCTTAGGTGTGGCTTATGGTGGATACTGCACACCTATGGTCCTTCTCCCAGTTCATGAAGTAATAGTCCTACACCAGGAGAGGCAAACAAAGTGAACCTGAGGCTACTGCTGAGTGATTGAGTGACCACTGAGTGGTCAGGTGCTACAGAATGGGTGTCACTTAGAGAAAAGCTTGTCATTGTCTTCACACTTAGTTCTGAAGCCTTGGATCAGAGGTTTTGCCTTGGAGGAGAAGAAGACCATAAAACAGATAGCTCCAGATCTCTTCCCAAAGGAACTGACTTCATTTACAATAGAGTATGAAGAAATTTAAACCCCAGAGCTCTTTCAAAAAGCACAAAGGTTATTGTGAAGGGAATTAGGAAAAGATTTATGGACTTAACGAAGATACTGCATAGACTACAGGTTAGCTAGTTTGCAGGAGGCAAATCAGGAATAAGATAGCTTGGAGGAGCCTTCCTGTGGTAAGAAAAAATATAAAACACTGGCCTCAAGACTATTCCACCCAAGGAAATACAATTAGATTAGTTTGTAGAGGTATTTATGTCCTGAGACATTGTTGTAAACAGTAGAGTGATCTGCTGGCAATTAGTGGAGTGTAACAGATGGTCTATTCAGAGACAGAGTGGGAGAGGCCCAATCTGTACCACTGTCTTTCAAGGCAACTGTAGGCATTCCCAAAGTTGTGCCTCTTTAAAAAGCAGCATCAAAGACAATATTTAGGAAGAAACAGGGGAGTAAATGGCACTACAACTACTCAGCCTATCACTAAAAAAATAAACAAGCAAATAAGAAGAAACAGTCCTCGTGGGGGGAAGCAGTACCCAGAAACACTAAAGTCATTATATGTTCAGTTTCTAACAAAAAATTAGGAGATATGCAAAGAAACAGGGAGGCACAAGCCATCACAATGAAGAAAAGCAGGCAACAGAATTGCCTATGAGAGAGACCAGATGTTGGATTTAACCAGAAAAATTTAAAGCATCATTATTAATATTTCAGAACTAAGGAAAACTTTGATTAAAGAAGTAATAGAAGGTATGAAAACAATGCCACTTCAAATAAAGAATATCAATGAAAAGAGGCAAATGGAAATTCTGGAAATTAAAAGGCTCTTGAAGCAAAAAATTAAAAAAAAACTCTCAATAGAAGGGAACAATAGTCGATTTGAACTGGTAAAAGAAATAATTAGTGAATTTGAAGATATATCAATACACATTATGCAAGCCAGAGAAAAGAGGAAATTTAAAAAATGGGGAAATGTGGGACGCAATGTAGCACACTAACAGTTGTATAATGGCAATATTAGAGGAGAGGAGAGAGGGAGGGAGACAAAAACTGATGAAATAGAGTCTGAAAACTGCCCAAGTTGGTTAAGAAAACAACCTAAACATCAAGGAAGCTCAACAAATACCAAGTAGGATAAAATACAAAGAGACCACAAATATACACATCATGGTAAAAATGCTGAAAGTCAAAGACAAGGAAAAAATAAAAGACAAGAAAAATGACACTTAGAAGCAACATTCAATAAGATTAATGGCTAACTTTGCAGCAGAAACAATGGGGCTAGAAGATAGTGGGATAACATATGCAAAGTGCTCAAGGGAAAAATTATTAATCAAGAATTTCAAGTAAAACCTATTGTTATTCAAAAATGAAGCTGAAATTAAACAGACCCAAACAAAAATTTTAAGAATTTTGTTTTCAGCAGATCTGCATTCAGGAAATGCTAAAAGATGTTCTTCATTTAGTAGATTTCCTTTTCATTTTATTGATTGTTCCCTTTGCTGTAAAGAAGCTATTTAGTTTGATGTAGTCCCACTTGTTTATTCTTGTTTTTATTGAATCTGCTTTTGGTGTCAGATTAAAAAATCATCATCAATCCCATGCTAAAGAGCTTACCACCCACATTGTCTTCTAGGACTTTTATGGTTTCAGGTCTTACATTCAAGTCTTTATTGAAGTTTGAGTTAATTTTTGTGTGTGGTATACCAATCCAGTTTCACTCTTTTCCATGTGGCTGTCCAATTTTTCCAATGCCTTTTCTTGAAGAAACTGTTCTTTATTTCTTGTATTTTCTTTCCCCTATTGTATATTTTTGTCATAAATGAATTGACCATACATGCATGGGTTTATTCTGGGCCTCCTATTTTGTTCTATTGATATATGTGTGTTTTCATGCCAATACTATAAATTACTATATGTTTTAATTACTATAGTTTTGCAATAGCATTTGAAATCAGAGTGAATGATACATACAGTTTTGTTCTTCTTATTCAAGATTTCTTGGTTTTTTTGGAATCACTTATGGCTCCACACGAATGTTTGTTCTATTTTTGTGAAAAATGTCATTGGAATTTTTTTAGATTTATTTACTTATTTGAGAGAGATAGGAGTGAGCAGGGGGAGAAGTGGGAGAGAGACAGAATCTCCAGCAGACTCCCCATTTGAGCACAGAACCTGTTGTCAAGCTTGATCCCACAATCCCAAGATCATGACCTGGACCAAAATCAAGAGTCAGACACTTAATTGACTAAGCCACCCAGGTGCCCCTGTCTTTGGGATTTTAGTAGAGATTGCACTGTATTGTTTTGAGCAGTATGGACATTTTAACAATATTAATTCTTCTAATCTGTGAGCATGGAATATATTTCCATTTATTTGTATCTTCTTTATTTTCTTTCCTTAATGTCTTCTAGTTTTCAATATACACATCTTTCACTTCCTTAAACTTATTTCTAGGTATTTTATTCTTTATGATCTCATTGTAAATAGGATTTTTTTTTCTTATTTTCTCTTTCTGGTGATAGTTCATTATTAGTGTATAAAAATGTAAAATTTTGTGTGTATTGATTTTGTATACTGAAATGTCACTAAATTTGTTTATTAATCCTAATAGTTTTTTAAATTGAATTTTCAGTGTTTTCTATATATAATATCATTTCATCTGCAAATAGTGGCAGTTTTCTTCTTCCTTTCCAATTTGGATATTTATATTTATTTCTTTTTCTTATCTATTTGTTCTGGATAAAACTCCCAATTCTCTGTTGAATGAAGATGGTGAGCTTATTAGTAGATTGGACGTGGCTGAGGAAAAAATCAGACACAACCAAAAGGCTTGATTTGTGAAAGCAATAATTGATAATCTGGACTTCATAAAAATTAAAAACTGCTGTTCTGCAAATGACAATATCTAAAAAATGAGAAGACAGTTCTCAGACTAGGAGAAAATATTGCCAAAAGACACATCTGATAAAGAACTGTCATCTACATGATCCAGTAACCATGCTTCTTGGTGTTTACCCAAAGGAATTGAAAACTTACGTCAACACAAAAACAAAAACCTGCACCCGATAGTTATAGAAGACTTATTCATAATTGCCAAAACTTGGAAGCAACCAAAATGTCCATCAGTGATAAATGGATAAACTAGTACATCCAGACAATGGCATATTATTCAGATCCAAAAATAAATGAGCTATTCAGTCATGAAAAAACATGGAGGAACTTAAATGCCTGTTACTAAAAGAAAGAAGCCAATCTGAAAAGGATATATCCTGTATAATGCTAATCCTATGTCATTTTGGAAAAGGCAAAACTATATAGACAGTAAAAAGATCAGTGGTTGCCAGGAACTGGGGAAGGAAGGAAGGGATGAATAGGTAGAGGATAGAGGTTTTTTAGAATGGTGAAAATATTCTGTGTCTCATAATGATGGATACAAGTCATTATACATTTGTCCAAATCCATAGAATGTACAACACCAAGAATAAACATTCACATAAATTATGGACTTTAAGTGATTATGATGTATCAGTGTAAGTTTCATCAACTATATCAAAGGCACAACTTTAGTAAGGGACATTGATAATGAGAGAGGCTATGCGTGTGTGGCGGCAGGGGATATATAGGAAATCTCTGCACCTTCCTCTCAATTTTGCTCTGAACCTAAAATTGCTCTGTAAAAAAAAAAGTCTTATTTAAAAAAAAAAAGACAAAGAAACCCATTTTAAAAATGGGCAAATGACCTGAACAGATATTTTGTCAATTAGATCTGGAAATGGCCAATAAGCACATGAAAACATAATAAACATCATTAGTAATAATCAGAAAAATATAAAATCACAATGAGATACCACTTCACACTCATTTGGATGTCTGAACACATGCAATGTACAACACCAAGAATGAACCCACAAAGTAAACTACAGACTTTATGGGATAATGATGTACCAGTGTAGTGTATTTGTTTTCATAACAAAGATACTGCTCTGGTTGGGGACATTGAGAATGAAAGTGGCTAGGCAGGTGTGAAGGCAGGGAGTATATATATGGGAAATGTTTCTACCTTTTGCTGAATATTGCTGTGAACCTAAAAGTATTCTTAAAAAATGTATATTATGTAAATGGAAGTTATACCTTTGTCCTGGCCGAGACCATATCCACTGGCTCTCTATTCTGATCCTCACCACTCTTTACCAAGTGGAGATAATGTTTGGGTGCTTCTAATGCCCACTTATGTGTACAGTGATACTTTAAGCCTACCTTCAGGTCCATCAATCTAGACACTCCATACAGGGGAGGGTCTACCCATCACTTCTATGCTATAGTGGGCTCAGGAATTTTGTGAGGACTTTCTGGCTTCCAGGACCCTGAACAGAAATTGAGACACAGATTTTTAATACTCTTAGATACTCAATCATGTCTGAATTCAGCAAACCCTCTTGATATTGACCCCTTCCCATGGTTGATGGGATGGCAGGATAAGATCCATAGTCACTCTTTTGAACTATCACCAGTATCAAAGACATTTCTTCCTTGGAATTTCTCTCCTCTCAATCCATAAAACATTGTAATTAACAAATATAATCATAAATCTTTGTTCCTTATGAACGTTGATTTTCTGAAAGCAGTAATTCACCTCAGGGTGCTTTATCACTGACATGATGACTTCATTCTGAGCAATAGGGCTCTTGACCAGGAAAATACATAACCTCACAGATTAGAGTCAGAACATTTCTCCAAATCTAAGAGTATGGAAAGCACATAACAGTTCCATTTAAATGCCACATAAATTGTATTCTAAAAAATAGAGAAAAAATGGCAAAATACTTTAAATGAGTTCACTGGATCTGATCTACTGCAAAATGTTTCAGATCCACTGAAGCATTTAACGTACTTCACCAGTATGTAGTTATCCTAAGACAATACTTGATCTTTATAATCTGTAGTTATTGAGGGGTCCAGCTTGCCATTTATTTTTCCCAGTCTATTGTAGAATAAATGTTCACATAAAAATTTAATTTCTCATCGTTTTTAATAATAAAGTATGGTAATACACTACCTAGTTGTATATATAGGGAGACATGAGTGTAGGAGATGGAGGTGGGGCAGAAGCAAAACAAAAACTAAAAACATATATGTATTTATAAATATTATTATATATAAATATATATAAATATTATTATATATAAATACATATATATGTTTTCAAATTATCATCCCATGGAATGATATTAATGTCCTTAAAGCGGAGTGGAAGTCTCTCCATCATCAAGACATGGAAACTGCATATACAAGATCCAACTTGAGCAAGTCCTGAAGGCACAAGTAAGTTGCATGAATAAGTGCTTGTGGCCCTACAATGCCACATTGCCTTCTCTGTCACAATTAAGCTCTATGCTGGGTTATTATCTTGATCTTTCAGTTGCAGGAGACAGTTTTTTTTTTTTAAATGACAGCGGATGATCTCTGGCCCTAAACTTTTCTTTAAATTAGTTACTGACCAACCTGAACCTAATGTTTTCTCCCTTCATATATTGATGAGACTTAATACCAACATCCAATATCAGAGTCATAACTATGATTTTCCTTTACCTCCCAAACATCAAAGGTATCACATAAGCCAGGGCACATCCTTCCATCTCTATCTTGCCACACTCAACACAGAGGAAAACTTTAAAATTACATTGTTAGAGCATGCCATGGGACACCAACACTATTTGCTACCAGGCACAAGATATTCAGTGCCATTTGGTGGGCCAGATATCCAACTCTAGAATCGCATCCTTATAATCTACTCCCTATAATCATGATGTCACCTACTGTCATAGGCTTGCCTTTCAGGAAGATCTTAATATGTTGATTCATGTACTAGTGTTTATTGAAGAAATGCCCCTGGAAGATATGAGTTAAGGAGTGGAGTTGTTGAATAAGGAGGAGAAACAAGTAGACCAAAGATGCAATTTTATGTGAATTTCCAGAGGTAGCTTCATTCCCTGAGGAGTGTAAATTACAGCAAAGTTTGTTCTGCAGCAAGGCAAGAAATCTGTGCTGCCATTCTCCTGCATTACTCACTCATTACATAGAGATTGCTACAAGGAAATGTAAATTCCTAGCACTTGGTTTTTGGAACATCCAGACAAAATAGCACTAGTATCTAGTACAGGTAGTACTCTAAAGAAGGTAGTGATGCAAGTCATAATGAGCAAAGTATACGAAATCTGGGAAATAGGAGTAAAGATTTAATTGGTAAATGGAATCTGGGTGAAGCACACACCAGTGGCCTCTACAGTATCCATGTATTCAGCACCCTGTTCAAGAACCAAAATGTTACCAGAATCCCTAAAGCCCTCCCCACTTTTATTCTCTACTACTAACTCCTAGGATAACAATTATCCTGGCATCAAATACCATAGTTTGGTTCTGCCCATTTTGCACTTTCTGTAACAGGAATTGTACAGCATGTCCTCTTTTATTTTTGGTTTCACTTACTCATCATTGTATTTGTAAGATTCATCATGCTGTTGCATGTATCGATAGCTCATCTTTTACTGCTATTTTGTATTTACTATATGAGTATAATTAATGTTTTTATGTTTTACAGTGAAGAACACTTAGATGATTTGTAGGTTTTGGCCATTGTGAATAAATTTGTGTCCTACATTTCTGTCTATGAGTTTTAGTGCACAAATGCTGTCATGTTTGCTGTGCAATTATTACATCCTGGTGTATTTTTCAGCATTAATAGTTAACACATCTTCCCAATTGAATTGAATCCATTTACACTCACAACTGTAATGTACAGGTTTTCCATTTTCCACATCTCCTCACCAAGCTTTGGCTTTACCAATCTTTGCTTTTAGCCACTTAGTGAGGTTTAGTGATATATCATTGTGGTTTAATTTTTGTATCTTTGGGATGCCTGGATGGCTCAGTGGTTGAGTGTCTGCCTTTGACTCAGGGCATGGTCCCAGAATCCCAGGATCGAGTCCCACACCAGGCTTTCCTCAAAGCACCTGCTTCTCCATCTACTTATGTCTCTGCCTCTCTTTCTGTGTCTCTCTTGAATAAATAAAGTCTTTTAAAAAATAATTTTTGTATCTCTGATAATGAGTAATATTCTTTCTCATGATGCAGTACCGTGAAAGTCACCTGTTTGAAGATTGAAGGGCCTCCGCTTCATCTCTCTGAATAATTGTATGGACGAGAATACTACTTCCCCAACATCTGTAACCACTTTTAATTGTTTATATGGAAAAGAATATATATCTACTGTGTATGTTGAGCCATTGTGCATTTTAGTTTTTTTTTTTTTTTTTATGATAGTCACACACACAGAGAGAGAGAGAGAGAGAGGTAGAGACACAAGCAGAGGGAGAAGCAGGCCCCATGCACCGGGAGCCTGACGTGGGATTCGATCCCCGGTCTCCAGGATCACGCCCTGGGCCAAAGGCAGGCGCCAAACCTCTGTGCCACCCAGGGATCCCCCATTGTGCATTTTAGGATTATTTGCTACAATGGTTTTCTTACATTAATATGAATATTTTCTTTTTCTTAAGTATTAAATATAGTGCAATCCCCATCAGGATTCTCTTATTAACTCAGAGAATCTGTGTTAATTTGCAAGCATATAGATAGTACATGTTACCATATGTATTTCAGAATACACAGTCTGTGTGCCTTGGAATTTATTGAGGCTTCCTGTATTACCTAAAAGATAGTCTAGTTTTCTAAATGTTCCCTGTGTGCTTAAAAAGAGTTTATTTTGTTTATTTGATCTAAAGTTCTACATATATTTAAAAATACAGTGAATTATACTTATTTAAGTTATACTTATTTTGGAATAAGTGTTTCTATTGGTTTATAGTATTCTGGTTTTTTATACTGACTATGCTTCTTAGGAGCCTAAGTGATTTTATGTGGGAACCTGTGTTTCCATGAATTCTGTATGATAACATGTACTAAGGAAACTAAAGTCAGGCCCTCATCTGAGTTCTTCCTGGTGACTCTTAGTACTCCCAGGAGGATAATAAAAGGGAAGTGTTGATAATTTTTGAAGTTGTTTTATTAAGACTGGAGCAGGACTGATCTTTCACTAACATCCACCCACAAGGAGATAGCCACATTCCTTTTGACTACAGTCAAAGGTTATGCAACTCCTTGGTTAAGATATTAAACTGGATATTTACCCAAAGAAAATGAAAACACTAATTCAAAACAATCATACGAAATCAGAGTGAGAAACAAACCATAGGAGACTCTCAACTATAGGAAACAAACTGAGGGTTGTTAGAGGGGAGGTGGACAGGAGGGGAGGGGTAATTGGGTGATGGGCCTTAAGCAGGGCATTTGACGTAATGAGCACTGGGTAACATATGCAACTGATGAATCACTAAACTCTACCTCTGAAACTAATAATACACTATATGTTAATTAATTAAATTTAAATTTAAAAAAAAAAACAAAAAGATATATGCACCTCAGTGTTTATTGCAGCACTATGTACAATGACCAAGATATGGAAGTAACCGAAGTGAGAGGTGATAGATGAATGGAAAAAGAAGATGTGATATATACATATAATATATATATATCATATATCTAAATATAATAAAATGGAGTATTATACAGCCATAAGAAGGATGAGATCTTGCCATTTGCCAATGTCATTTGTGAGATCTTGCCATGGATGGACCTAGAGGGTATTATGCTAAGAGAAATAAGTCAGACTGAGAAAGACAAATACCATATGATTTCACTCATATATGGAATCTAAAAAAAAACAAAACAAATGAATAAACAAACAACAAGAAGAATTCACTTATAAATACAGAGAACAAACTAATGGTTGCAAGAGGGATAGATAAAATGGGGGTAGGGAAGTGCTAAGGTACAGATTTCCAGTTATGGAGTGAATAAGTCGTGGGAATAAAAGGTAAAGCATAGGGAATAGAGTCAATGATATTGTAACAGTGTTGTACGGTGACAAATGGAAACTACAATTGTAGTAGCACAGCATAACATATAAAGATGCTAAATCACTATGTAATGTAAGATTTTGTGTCAGTTATATTCAAGTAAAAAAATTTTAAATTGTGGCCTTTGCTTCTGTTCATGAAAGTTTTCTTTGATCCAACACCCTCCCTACTTCCCTAATAAGAAAAAACACTGGGTAGCCATTGTCATACTTTTAATATTACACAATAATACTTCTTCAATGTAGAAAACAGACATAAAAAGGCACAAATTCAAAATACATACAAATATATACATAATCTTAAGAACTAGAAATGGCCATTTTTAACAGTTCAGAATTTGTCATTATATTTTTACATACAATTTTTTTTACATACAATTTTTTTTAAGATTTTTTTTATTTATTCATGAGAAACACAGAGAGAGACAGAGACACAGGCAGAGAGAGAAGCAGAGTCCATGCAGAAGCCCAACGCGGGACTCAATCCCGGTACTCCAGGATCACGCCTGGGCTGAAGGCAGGCACTAAACAGCTGAGCCACCCAGGGATCCCTTACATACAATTTTATTGGAAGTTGTTTTTACCCACATTACACATGATTTTCATTATATGTTATACTAAAATTTACATTATTCTACAATGTGTAAACTTATATTTCATGGAGTATAAGATGATATATTTCCATGTCAATAAATATTTTTACAATCTTATTTTTAATAGTTACTTATTTTTTTCATTCACAGATAAACCAAAATATGACCACTCTCTGTAAGATGACTTCCATTTTGCAATATCACAAAAAGTCCTGTCATGAATATTTCTGGAAACAACTTTATGATGAACTCTCACATGAGAGAGTTTATAAGTTCTACAAGTTTATGTTCTCATCAGCATTTTCACCAACTTCAAACGTTTACAGTCTCTTTTTTATCTTTGACAGTTTTCCTATTACAAAGAATATTCAGATATAGAGATTTTATTCAATTCACTTTCAATATTTATCAATTATTTATATAGTAACTGTCCTTTCACTTACTGATACAATAAATTATACTAATAGCCTTTCTAGGTTTTTTTTTATTTATTCATAGAGACAGAGAGAGAGAGAGAGAGGCAGAGACACAGGCAGAGGGAGAAGCAGGCATCATACAGAGAGCCTGAGGTGGGACTCAATCCAGGGTCTCCAGGATCACGCCCTGGGCTGCAGGCGGTGCTAAACCACTGCGCCACGGGGGCTGCCCTAACATCCTTTCTAATATGCAACTGTCCTTTCATTCTTGAAATAAATCCTACTTCTTCATTGTAAACTATTCTTTGGCATACTCAAGGCTTTTTTTTTTTTTTTACATACTCAAGTTTTATTGACTAATCTTTATAACCTTAATGTATTTCTAAGACTTTTAATATAAAATAGCATTGATGCCTCCCATACACAAAGCAACTTGCACAGATTGGAAGATAACAGATTGAAGAATTTCACAATATCAACACACTCATTTAAGCATCACCTGGACCGAGTAACCAGACACTATCAGCACTCCAGAAGCCCCTCAAGTCCCATTAGCATTATTAGCTTCATCCATTTGGATGTTCCCGTGTTATCTCAAACATCTTCACAAAAACTTATTCTCCAAAGCATCTCACCATCTATCATCAGGGTTGCTGGTAACTTCTATATCACAAGCTAGGCCTACAGTTCTCTTGACTCCCAGCTGAATGTCAAAGCTTTTCAAGGTCTGACCCTACTCTGTTGACCATAACAGTCCTGACTGCCCACTTCTCATGCAAATAACTGCTCTCTTTCCTTAGCTAAAATGTTAGACCCCCTTAATTAGGTTTAGCTTCACTCCAGATTATGAAGCTCTGACCAATCCTAGTTATGGATTTTTAAAAAGCACCATGTGCAGCTTAGATGATCCCAGATTAAATAGATTTGCACATCCTCCCACTCTGGTTATGGGTCCTGATTATGATAGCTGTGCTTCCAATTTGCTTTAGGTTCACGGTCTTATATACCATGTAATAGCTACTTTTTTAAAAAAGATTTTATTTTTTATTTATTCATAGAGACAGAGAGAGGCAGAGACACAGGCAGAGGGAGAAGCAGGCATCATACAGAGAGTACAGAGAGCCTGATATGGGACTCGATCCAGGGTCTCCAGGATCACGCTCTGGGCTGCAGGCGGTGCTAAACCACTGCCACCCGGGCTGCCCTAATAGCTACTTCCTTACTACATTTCCCTTGGGTAGACTCCATCCATGCCTTGCTGACATTACTAGGAACCCCTTTTCCATGAGACTCAAGTTCAGCCTTGGATAACCTAGGTGTTTACTGCTTTAATTTCCAAAGGCCATTTTTTTTTTCCAGCATAAAATGAAAAGGAAAACATATTTTTGCCTCAATGCTTTCCTAAATTATTGTTTGTCCTTTCCTGTCATTTCCATCCCTATGCTGCCATACCCACCCACTTCACCAATTATCTCTGCCCAGAAATCTGGCATAGAGCACTCCTTTCCAACTTCCCTGCTGCCCCACTATCCACTCAAGTTGAATCAGATGAGGCCATCCTTTGACTTTGTTGCGTGCTACCCATCACACCTGGAGGCACATGGATAAATGTCTTTCTTTATAAAAGAGTGCTTTACTATTCAAAAGGAATACAGCATAAAGTTACAATTATAGGCTATACATGAATTTGTTCAGAGAGAAAGTCAGAAGATCCTACATCAGGGAATCACATTGCATGGATTTATGCACACTGTTTAACCTGGCTCCTCTTCCCTCTGACTTATGGTTTATCTTTCAAGGTTTCAGTGTTTTGTCCATTGGAATCTCCACCCACCATCAACATCCCACAGATTGGAAGAGATTCAGAGCTGATGTGGTCTTACTGGGGGATTCCTCCTTTTCAATATTCTAATCAGTGTGAGTTGCCTATTTGCCAGGAAAAAGTGCACACACACATACGCACGCACATACACACACACACATCTGCCAACATCAAGTAGTAATTCTTATATTAATTCTCACTTTAAACCAGTGTCTTTTACACTAACGGCTCTGATTCATAAATATATTGTGAAATCAAAGTGGATTGCAACCTGAATCTTAATGGAATAAACTAGAAGAAAACAGAATGCAATAGAAAATACCATAGTGCATTGCACACAGGGTAACTGGTTTTGTGAAATGTATGTTTCATATATGTGAGTGTGTATGTATTTGTGTTTTGGTTGTAATATAAAACATTTCTTACTATGGGTTGCATTAGATAATGCAAAGATATGAAAAAACATATAAACATATAAAGAAGTTTTAAAAACTTCTAATTGCAAGATTCTCATCTTCTACTAAGGTAGATAACATTATTAAAGCAGAGTATTGTTTATTTTATTTCAAGCTTCAAGAACATGCATGCTACTTCAATCCAGCCAAAAGAAAAAAGCCAAATATCTTTTAATAAAAATACAATTTTAGTAATAATTCAATTATGTTCTTAGGCATGAGCCTTTGATTTCCTCAGGTTTTATTCCATCAAAGAAAAGAAAATGTTCTGTTCTTTTAATTATCTTACGTTGGGAAGGTTCTCTCTCTTCTTCTGATATTAGTTCCACCCATGACTCAGGTTTTCCTCACCAACTGCCACATGCCCTAGCTGACTGCCTTTCGACTTTTTTGTATTCCTCCTTGTTACCTGCTTTTAATAAAACTCTAAGATTTATAAGAGCAGTAATTAATGGATTCCAGGCCATCTCTATAACCTAGCATAAATCCAGCACTTAATGGATAATCAATAAGGAGTGGTAGAGTCAAATCAAATTCTGGTCCTCCTTTTTCCTATCTGTTGGTGTTTGTCTGGTCAATGTCAATGACATGACTGGATCTATAGGACAATATTATGTAATATTATGTAATATTACAGTACAAAACAGAAATAGTAATAATGAATGCATTATTTAGTTCCATCAGGAAAAAGACCTTATAAGTTAAACAAAAAGGAAGAAATATGCTGACAAGACATTAAGTGCCTCATAGATGGTCCAGCTACCCATGGTTTGCCTATACTTTTTACCATTTATGAAACAGAGCCTATAAGAAACTCAGCTGCAAATCCAAGCAGGTAAAAATGATAGTTCTTGGATACAATGTTTTGAGGCAAAAGTCATCTGTGCTCCTTTCATGGTCCTTTGGCTAGGGAGAACAGATTTTTGTCAGGGTTGTTCTTTGGCCTGTGCCTCCTGGTGTTTCCAGGCTGCTATCTTCCTCAGCTCCAAGTCTGGGATACATGAAGCACAAAGAAAACCCAGGAAATTCACCATCGTATTATTTTCCAATGCTCCATGTCCCCAACTAATCCACTTTTTCTCCTCCTTACTGTCTTCTTATGTTTATTTACATGTATTTTCATTTGTATTAGTGGTAAAAATAGGGAAAGTCTACCTACTACATAGTCCAGAAGCATCTGTAGTGTTTTATAAATTTCAGTTATGTCGATTTGGTATATCGTGATTGTTATTCAAGTCATCTGTAACTTTTCTTTCTATCTTCTGTGCTAATGTTGCTGGCATTTGAAATGTACTTCACCAATTACATGGAATGCAAAGTAGATAATACTGTCTTTTTTCCAGTTATACTGCAGATATGGACATTAGGGAATTTTATGTACTCTCCAGATTACGCTCTATTTTTTTTTCCTTTTTTTCTTTTGGAAGATGTGTGAAGAGATCTGACTTCTTCAGCCACTGTTTTCCTACAAAGATCAAGAGATCTTCTTCCTAATGTTAGTGTCTTTTCTATCTTGCAAAACTAAAATTATGCTGGTACATAAAGGATCTCTTACGCCTTTGAAAATGAGGGAAATGGGGCTTCACAGAAGCAATAGGTAATTAATAGCCAAAGACCTTTGAATCTTCAACAGATTGAACTGTCTTTAGTTGGAAGCTGCAGGAATTTTATTCTCTCACTTGAATTTAATTTCTAAAGTAACTGCTCTACAGACACTAGAAAGGTTGACACTAGTACTAAGCTGATCCAAAAAGCTTCTAGTTATCTTCTTCCCTTGTCTTCACCCTTCTTATGATCCATGCCTCATTCAACCTCCATGTCCTGCCCCCAAAGGTCTCTAAGACACTTTTTGTCTGTTGTCAATAGAATTTGGATATTCATGAACAAGTTGATTTCAGTTGTACAAAATAAGATGTTAAATTTCTTCACATTCAAGTTTTACTATAAATAATAACCCCATAATATAACCAAGGAAGAGCTAATGTAAGATTTGAATAGGGCAACAAGATCAGATTGTGTTTTTAAAAATAGCATTCTTGAAATTCCTATACATTAAGCAAATAGATAAATTCCCCTGCAAGTTGAAAAGAAGGCATGTCACATTCATATATGAAACTGGCACAAAAAAAGACACATAGATCGGTGGAACAGAATAGAGAACTCAGAAATGGACCCTGAACTCTACGGTCAACTCATATTCAACAAAGCAGGAAAGAATATCCAATGGAAAAAAGACGGTCTCTTTAATAAATGGTGTTGGGAAAATGGGACGCCACATGCAGAAGAATGAAACTAGACCATTCTCTTATACCATACACAAAGATAAACTCAAAATGGATGAAAGACTTAAATGTGAGACAGGAATCTATCAAAATCCTAGAGGAGAAGACAGGCAGCAACCTTTTTGACCACAGCTGCAGCAACTTCTTACAAGACACATCACTAAAGGCAAGGAAAACAAAAGCAAAAAATTAATTACTGAGATTTCATCAAGATAAAAGGCTTATGCACAGCAAAGGAAACAGTCAACAAAACCAAAAGGCAACCTACAGAATGGGAGAAGATATTTGCAAATAACATATCAGATAAAGGGCTAGTATCCAAGATCTATAAAGAACTTATCAAACTCAACATCCAGAAAACAAACAATCTAGTCAAGAAATGGGCAAAAGACATGAACAAACATATCTCCAAAGAAAACATACAAATGGCCAAAAGACACATGGGAAAATGCTCCACATCACTTGCCATCAGGGAAATACAAAGCAAAATCAAAGTGAGATACCAACTCACACCAGTGAGAATGGCTAAAATTAACAAGTCAGGAAACAACAGATGTTGTTGAGGATGTGGGGAAAGGGGAACCCTCTTACAGTGTTGGTGGGAATGCAAGCTAGTATAGCCACTCTGGAAAACAGTGTGGAGGTTCCTCAAGAAGTTAAAAATAGAGCTACTCTACAATCTTGCAAATGTACTACTGGGTATTTACCCCAAATATACAGATGTAGTGAAATGAAGGGGCACCTACACCTCAATGTTCACAGCAGCAGTGTCCACAATAGCCCACTTGTGGAAGGAAAAGAGATGTCCTTCTACAGATGAATGGATAAAGAAGATGTGAGATACACACACACACACACACACACACACACACAATGGAACATTACTCAGTCATCAGAAAGGATGAATACCTATCATTTGCATCGACATGGATGGAAATGGGGAGTATTATGCTAAGTGAAACAAATCAATCAGAGAAAGACATTATCATAAGGTTTTACTCATGCAGAATATAAAAAAGGGTGCAAAGGACCATAAGGGAAGGAGAGGAAACTGAATGGGGGACATTAAGGAGGAGACAAACCATAAGAGACTCTTAACTCTGGGAAACAAACTGAGGATTGCTGAAAGGGAGGTGGGTGGGAGGATGAGGTAACTGGGTGATGGGCACTGAGAAGAGCATGTAATGTAATGACCATGGGTGTTATACACAGCCGATGAGTCATTGAAAACTGCACTGGAAAATAATGGTGTACTATATGTTGGCAAATTGAATTTAAATTTTAAAAAAAGAAAAAAGACCACATTATAAAGATGCTACTTTTATCAAATTTATGTGACTCCAATCAAAATTTCAGTAAGGTTATATCTTAGTCTAGACACAATATATCTAAAATACATTTGGGAAAACGCATTTTCAAGAACATCCAAGAACAAAGTAAAACACAAAAATAATGAATAGATCCTTTCCTTTTTTCCTTGCATATGTATTACTGAATACCTATTAAGTGGCAAAAAACAAATAAACAAAACAAAACAAAAAAACCTTCCAATGCACTGCAGTTATAAGTTTATAAGGTTATATCTTACCTATACAGGTAAGACCTTTTCCTTCATGGAGCATATAAGCTAATTACCTAGGAGACAGTATCATGGAGAGATCAAGAGTATTGGTTTTGGAAGGAGGGACAAAGATGGGAAAATCAAAGATACTGCCAAAAGAAGCATATGGTATGACACAAGATATTCATGGTATTTGTCTAAAAAGATTGATGGATAAGTAAAAGGGAACATTCATTCTCTAAGATGAGAGAAGATGTGGAGAAAGTAAGTAGACATGGGCTTTGGGGTTAAACATACCTGTATTTGAATACCATCTCTGACCATTACTCACTAGTTACTTCATTACTACTCATTAGTAGCTAGTTAATTTCAGCGAATGAATTTACTCTTCTAAGCTTCAATCTCTTTTTCTCTTATACACGTCTCACAATGACATAAGCCTCATGGGATTATTGTAAGGAATAAAGGTGATGAGGAGAGTAGACCACATAACCAGGTACTGGCAGAAAGAAGGGATGGACAAATGTGTATATCCCAAGTAAGTTGACATGGAGAGAAGCATACAAATAGAAAGAAAGGTAGATGATAATATTTCCAGAATTACAAGGCAAAAAAGGGGAAAAAAGTAGAGTTGGTTCACCCTAAAGCTTCTTTATTTAATAAAAAGAGGTAAACTTTTCTACTAAAAGTAATATAGGGGAAGTATGGTCAGATGACTGAAAAAAAACAGCTTAAAAAAGAAATTATATGGATATGGGTGGCATAGTTAGCAACTGATATTAAATAAGTGGCTTTCTTAAGAGTCTAGCAGGTTTAGGTTGACAAACCAAGATTAACCAAGGTCTGAAGTAGGAAAATTGGAAGTTGAGTTTATCCTGGCTTGGAAGAGGGAGGAATAAAGGGTAGGATGTCAAGAGAGTATGGCCATGTCAAGAAGCTAATTATAAATATCAGACTATGGGACTCAGGTTTAGAAGAAAAGACAAAACAGCAAAATGAGTGCTAACTACTCGAGAGAGTTTAAAACTCTCGATAAAACTTTTCCAGTTAATGGCCACACTTTTAGGCTTTCATATGTTGAAGCAGAGGGAAACAAGTGGAGAAACTGGGAAGCTTAATTATTGCAAAGATTATTAGTTGCACTACTCGAGTTTCCTGGGCTGATGTCAGAAATCATGTCCTAGAAAGATAAAACATGTAAACTTTCTGAGAAGCAGAATGGGCTAAGTACCTCAGGAGGCAGAAGAGAGCAGAATGATGAATCAGCCTTGAATTAGGCAGGAAAGTCCACCAGGCCATCTGGAATGTGGGAGACAATTAACCTTTGCAAATGTGGTCAAATATTTAGGATGCTGGTCCTTCTTGTTCTTGTGATCTACAACCAGTAACCACAGGTATGGAATCTCCAGCTCTGTTCCTGCCTGCTGGAGCCTGTAACACCAGAGGAGGTGGTTCAAGAGAAGGATCAAAGTAGGAAACAGCCATTAGAGTAATTTCATGCCAAGTAAGTGGTCACTCAACTGAGCAAGGAAGTTGCTCCCTGTGCTCATCATGATCTTGGCCACAGGTTTATAGAATAGCAACTTTACTCAAGGCTAGCTGTGACCTCAGGGTGACTAGAGCAAGCTCATATTCTGCAGCAACCTCATTCAGGTAATATTTCTTCACTTCCTGTATCCTTAGCTCAAATCAGTGATGGGGTCCCTGCATTTCTCCTCTGTCAGTAGATTTTCCCATATGTTTGTCTTTCTCCAGTATCCTCCGTTAGTTTCTTCTGCACATGAAAGTTGAGACAAATTCACTGTTAATAGGGTTCTCCCTCATTTCTTTGCATGCCCACCAGCTACAATTTGGAGTAGAGATAGATGGACAGAGTAGGACAGGAGGAAGTTGAGGAAATTACTTGGAAAATGTCTCCTCTCTGGGCCTAAATATTTCCATCTCCACAAAAGAAATTGCTAATTTAATATAGATAAATTCTTTACTTATAACAGTATCAGTTGATCATCCCAAATGCTTTGAAGTTCATACTTTTTCTGAGGCTCACACTTCTAGGAGATGTTGGAGCTAGGATTTGAACTCAGATCTCTCTAATAGATACATACAGAAATAGATATTGATATATAATAAAAAATTATGTATATCTATCAAAAAATCATAAAAATTATATCTAGATATATATCCTGATCTTTGCATCAGGGAAGGTATATATAATTTTTATGACCCAAGACCAACAGCTCTATTTTCAATTCATTCTTTGTATTTGAGCATGTGTCAGTAGTCTGGAAGAAGACACTGAGCCAGAAAATGAAGGACTGAATAAAATGGTCTATCCCAGGAAATCAAATGACTCACATTATAAAGTGACATGTCCCTGATAATATAGGACAGTCATCAGTTCACACTTGTTTTATCAGAATTTTTAACAAATTCTTAGACTGTCTATATTTAATAACATGACTGTTCCAGTGTAGATGCTATATTATACGGTGAATCTATGTAAAAGGAACATGCCTAGGGCCAGCTCTAATGAGAACCCCAAGACTAGTTCCTCTTCCAACCAGGACTGGGATTATAAATAGCTGCTGGCAGGAAAAAAAAAAGTTATTTTAATGGTTTACTTTCCCTCTTTGGAGCAGAAGGGCCCTCTCAGGACTGAGCCCATGGGATCAGGCCAGTATGAGACCATCATGATCAAGTTTATAGGAATGCAGCACCTCAAGGTAGTGGGTTCTCTCATGTTTGGAAAGTCAGCTGTGCAAGATATTAGGAATAAACTATCTCAAGCCTTTTCCCAGGCCTCACCTGAGCAGGACATTGGATGAGATCAAATGGCTTCCTTTTCCTACATGATCATATTTTTCCTGGTTTCCTCCACTTTGGCACATACTGTTTCTTCAGGTAAGCAGACTTACAAGTCTTGGGAGAGAAACCTATGATGTTCTTTGAGTTGTAGAAAAGAAAAATAGTCATGTGTGACTGAATGGAGAATGTTCGGCTTGACAATGCAAAGTGGGTATCAATTGGATATCACCATTAGAAAAGGGAGCTACTCTGGAAAATACTCCAATATTTGAAAATGAAATAACATGTTTCTACATAATGCTTGGGTCAAGAAACTCCAAAGGGCAATTCAAACTTATTTTGAACACAAGGGAAATAAAATGAGCAAAAGTTTAGGTTTAGAGAAGTGTCACTACCTCCATTCCCCTTTATTCCAACCCCATAGCTATCTTAATGGAACCAAACTCATTGGTTTCTATCTTTTCTGTGTTACTTTTTGCTATCTTTCCTTTGTTACATGGAAATATATGTGTGCACATTGTGTCATTCTCCTACTATCTTAAATAAAACATGCTAGAGATACCTGAATGCAACTTGCTTTTCTCAATTTACAAATATCCTGAAAATCAGTATATATCGATTCACAGAGATCTCCCTTATTCTTTTACACAATAACATAGAATTTCCTTTGGTAGGTATCACAAAGTTTATTCAACCAGTCTTCTATGGATGGGCATTTAGTTTGTTTCCAACATTTTACGATTACAAACAATACTGCAATAATCTTATGCATATGTATTTTGTATTGTTGGAGGTGTATCTTTAAGGTAAATTCTTAAACTAAAAGATACCTGATAAACTGGAAGAAAATATCTGCAACACAAACCACAGGTAAAGGACTAATATATATAATATATAAGAATACTTAAAATTGAGGGAGAAAATAAAAACCAATCGCCAAATGAGTAATATGCATACATATACAATTCACACACACATACTCATACCCCCAAAATACAAAACTGGCTCTTTAATCTGTAAAAGATATTTAACTTCACTATGAAAAAAAATGCTAATCAAAACTATGCTAAAGTACCATTTCTCACCTACCAGAAAGCATTTCCTACATTAAAATTAAAGAGAAATTCAGTTGATCCTTGCATGGTTTCATTTCCTATGTTCAGATGCATTTGAAGTTTATTACTATATATGGCATACAATATATATTTTTACTTTATTTATGTCTACTAGATTAAGGTCTTTATTTTTCTTTTTTCATCACTATTGCCAGCTGCTCCTGTCATTAAAAGATCCTATTTTTTTAGAATTAGAAAAAGCATTCCATTTTTTTTTTTATTCTTTAAAAGATTATATGTTCAATTGGCATAGTCTATTCCTGGAAAGGTTGGTAGACTTCTTGTTTCCTTTGGGAAAAATTTTAAAATATAATTCAAGTTTTCTGTTTGAACTTTGGAAATTCTAACTTTTGGAAAGCTTAAATTTTCTAGACTATTTAAAAGATCATAGTGCAGTAAGAGATAAGAAAAAGCAGAACTATGATAAGTCTTTTCCTATTTCCTTCTCCCACAGCCAGCTGGCCACCCTCTATCCCCAGGAACCACCAGCATCTTAACACAAACTAGTTTTTCAGAGCCAGTCAGTCTCTCCAGAGCCAAGGAGCCCTTAAAGTTTCTGATCATCATTCAAGCCCTTAAAGTTTCTGATCATCATTCATAGTGTCCTCTTTAGTTCAGCATCTTGTTAGGAACTAGCCTAATATTTTTTTTACTATATCATATTTAATAAAAAAAACTTTAAAGTACATATACTCATCCCTATTGTAGTGAAGAGGAAACTAAAGCCAACAAAAGTCAAGTGGCTTAATGAAAATAACATAGTTTGCAAACTATGCATACAACCTCAATTGGTTTTTACTCTTTTCTCAGTGACATAGAAAATTTACAAATAAAATCAGAACTGTGAAAATGAAGGAAAGAATGAATAAATGAATAGAGTAGTTAACAAAAGAACATCACTCACAAATTCTGTTGTTATAAGTCATTTTGTATACTGATGTGCAAATGAGTAATTAAATTACATTTCTTTATTTAGTTAGTAACTTCAGTGGGTGAAATCATACTCCATGAAGAATTATTTCTTCTAATCTATTGTGTATGTACTTTATCTGCCTGCAGAAATCTTCAAGCCACATGCTATAAATAAATGGCCTAAGGTAAATTTAAATTTCTCAGTTCTGAACTCTGATACTAATCTGATCACTCTCTTCACATGAGAGACCTAAAATTTCATAGGAGTAAGTAGAACCAAAGTTTTCCATGTGACCTTGAGCATGTATAACCTTTCCAGACTTAGATTTAATCTCATGTAGCACAAACACTATAACAGTAAAATACATATCTGAGCATTAAACGAAATAAGACCTCTTACTTGCTCAAGGTCATGAAGTCCAACAGTGGTAAATACAGGATTTATTCCCTTGTCTCAATATAGAATCTTCACTCTTAACAATTACTTTTGAGCCCCTTCCCCTAGGAGTCTACAAATATATAAATATCTCTACTCATAAACTTCTTAGAATGAGTTCATGGGATTGGGACTCCAAGTTTAACTGAAAAATTTACATTTCAGATTTAAGTGGGGATGATATAATGCTTATGACTTTAAGAGAGGATGGATGAGTCAGTGCATTTTCTGACACTGCAGTCAGCAAAAAAAACCTGCCTGACCAAAACCCAGAAGAAATTCTTGAAAAAGATCAATTGAATAGAAATATTTGATATTATTTCCATGGGGGGAATGGGGGAAATTATTTCCATGGGGGAAAGCAGAAGTGACAAGCCAGAAATAGATGAGGGAAAATCTACCAATTGTTATTCACATGTTATTTTTTTGATATTTGCAGCCTCCATGTAAAATGTACTACTCAGTGGATCCTTCTTATACATCACAATGTCCAGATGTGATATCATATGTTTGTGCTACAAATGGTCACACTTACCAGAATGAGTGTTTTTTTTGTGTTGATCAGTGGTAAGTTCAAAATAAAATACCTTTTTTTTGCTGTATTTCCTCACAGAAATATCAAAAATCTTGGCCAAGGAGCTGGATTTACTGATGGATGGGATTTTTATTTAAAATAATCTCTACTGTTCATAAAATATTCGGGACAGACTATATATAAAGAGAAAAGTCTCTCTGAAAAACTTTAGTTAACATTCAAAGTTGACTTGTTAAAAAAAAAAGAAAGAAAAGCTTATGTGATGTTTTGGCAGAATTGTACAATGATCATATCAGTTGGTATCTATAGATTATATTCAAACAATAAATATAAATCCATTTTTTCAAATCACTCAAAATTTTTAACAAATTACATTGACATGTCTATGAATACTGCCCATAAATATTGCTTGGTAGACATAAATAAATATCATATACAGATACAGGTATAGATATAGGTGTAGATATAGACATGAATAACAAAGTGGTTATGTGGTCTTACATAGATAGAATTGACAGTTGACTTCTATATTTCTTTGCCCTTCAAATAAGTTCAATAGTAAATTTAGAATAAAAATTAATAATAATCCTTGTGATATATTTTAACTCCATTTGAAGTTGTTTTTGCAAACAGACTTATGTCTTGTTAGTAACTACTTCCATGATCTGTCGGATTTTCTGTGTTGGGAACCCTCAAGACTATCCTCAGGTTTGATGATTTGTTAGAAGGACTCAAAGACTTTAGAAAAGCTGTTATACACATGGTAGCAGTTTATTACAATGAAAGGATATTAGTAAAAAAACAGCAAAGGCAGAAAGCTCATAGAGTGGTGCCCAGGAGAGAGCAATCACAGGTTCCACTTGACCTTTCCCAATGTACTTACACAGGCAATGTTTAATTCTCCCAGCTATGATGTGTGACAGTACATATGAAGTATTGCCAACCTGGGAAGCTCACCAAAGCCTTGGTGCCCAGGCCTTTCATTAGAAGCTGGTCCCCTAAGCATGTGGCACATGCATGATTGATAACTACTTAGTCTCCAGCCATCCCACATTCCCAGAGCCCAAATTGATATAGAGTGGCTCAGGACCACAATAAACAACAATAGGCATTCACTTGAGCATAAACTATAAGGCATGATCTATGACCTCAGGTTATAAAGTCACTCTTATCAGAAGGGATATTCCAAGGGCTTATGGTTACTTCCCAGCAGCTAATTTAAGCATCTCAAGTCTGTTGAACTACCTCTTTAATGCATATCTTCCCTTAAAAAGAATCTTCATGCACTTCCAGTGCCACATTTCCAACCCACAAGGATGTTATTGTTGAGCACTGAAGGAAATGTGAGGTAGAAGCTAGTCCAAAAAAGGAAATATATGCTCATCTTCAGAGGATGGTTGAAATGTCATTTAAATATATTTATTTATTTATTTATTTACTTACTTACTTATTTATGAGAGACACACACACACACAGAGAGAGGCAGAGACACAGGCAGAGGGAGAAACAGGCTCCATGCAGGGAACCCGACGTGGGACTTACTCCTGGGTCTCCAGGATCATGCCTTGGGCTGAAAGTGGCACTAAACCGCTGAGCCACCCGGGCTGCCCCTGAAATGTCATTTAAAGGAAAAGAACGGAAACTGAAAAAATGGGAATTAACCAAGCATCTACCATCAGTTTCAAAGCAAGATGAATAGGAATTCATGAATGTCATCAGACTACATAGAATAATTAAATTATATTAGCATTTCTTCCTAATAGCTGCTGTCACTTTCTCAGGCATGGCTAATTAGGCAAGACACTTGGAAGTGCCTTCTTAGCTTTCAAAAGAAAGCTAGAGTAGCCATACTTTATTAGACAAACTAGATTTTATATTTAAACCAAAAGCTGTAACAAGAGATGAAGAAGGGCACCATATCATAATAAAGGAGTCTATCCAACAAAAAGATCAAACAATTATAAATATTTATGCCTCCATCATGGGAGCACCCAAATATATAAAACAATAACAAACATAAAGGAATTCATTGATAATACTACAACAATAGTAAGGGACTTTAACACCCCACTTACATGAAAGGACAGATAATCTAAGCAGAAAATCAACAAGAAAACAATGGCTTTGAATGACACGCTGGACCAGATGGACTATATATATATATATATATATATATATATATATATATATATTCAGAACATTTCCTCTGAAAGCAGCAGAATACATATTCTTTTCAAATGCACATGGAACATTCTTCAGAAGAGACCATATACTGGATCACAAATCAGGACTCAACTGGTACAAAAAGATTGAGATCGTACGATGCATATTTTCAGACCACAACACTATGAAACTTGAAGTCAACCATAAGAAAAAATTTGGAAAGACCACAAAAACATGGAGGTAAAGAACATCCTATTAAGGAATGAATGGGTCAACCAGGAAATTAAAGAAGAAATTAAGAAATACATGGAAATAAATGAAAATGAAAACACAATGATCCAAAACTTTTGATATGCAGCAAAAGCAATCTGAGGAAGGAAGTATGTAGCAATATGGGCCTACCTCAAGAAGTAAGGAAAGTCTCAATTATATGACCTAACCTTACACCTGAAGGAGCTAGAAAAAGAACAACAAATGAAGCCTAAAGCCAGCAGAAGAAGGGAAATAATGAGATTAGAACAGAAATAAATGATATAGAAACAAACAAACAAAAATAATATTTGTAGAGATCAATGAAATTAGGAGCTGGTTCCTTGAAAAAATTAATAAATTGATAAAATCCTAGCCAGATTTATCAAAAAAAGAGAAAGGACTCAAATAAATAAAATCAAGGATGTTAGAGGAGAAGTCACAATGAATGGCACAGAAATACAAACAATTATAAGAGAATATTATGAAAAATTATATACCAACAATCTGGAAGAAATGGGTAAATTCCCAGAAACATATAAACTACCAAAACTGAAACAGAAAGAAATAGAAAACTTGAACAGACCATAACTAGCAAAGAAATTGAAACAAATCAAAAATCTTCTAACAAACAAAAGTCCAGGACCAGATGGCTTCACAGACAAATTATACCAAACATTTAAAGAAGAGGTAATACCTATTCTTCTCAAACTGTTTCAAAAAATAGAAATGGAAGGAATACTTCCAAATTCATTCTCTGAGGCCAGCATTACCTTGATGCCAAAACCAAAGACCCCACTAAAAAGGAATTACAGGCCAACATCCCTGACAAATATGGATGCAAAAATTCTCAACAAAATAATAGGAAACAGAATCCAATAATACATTAAAACAATCATTCACCTCAATCAAGTGGGATTTATTCCTGGCCTACAAGAGTGGTTCAGTATTTCTAAGTCAATCAACATGATATACCACACTAATAAGAGAAAGGATAAGAATCATGTGATTCTCTTAATGGATGCAGAAGAAAAGCATTTGACAAACTACAGCTCCATTCTTGACAAAAAACTCTCAACAAAGTAGGGATAGAGGAAACATACCTCAATATCATAAAGGCCATATGTGAAAGACTGTCAGCTAATATCATCCTCAATGGGGAAAAACTGAGCTTTTCCTCTACCATCAGGAACAAGACAGAGATGTCTACTCTTGCCATTGTCATTTAATATAGTACTTGGAAGTCCTAGCCTCAGTAATCAGACAACAAGAAATAAAAGACATCCAAATCAGCAAGAAAGAAGTCAAACTCTCACTATTCACAGATATCATTATACTCTATGTTGAAGAACCAACAGACTCCACCAAAAATTGTTGGAACTGATACACAAATTCGCAAAGTCCCAGAATACAAAATCAATGTACAGAAACCTGTTGCATTTCTATACACCAATAATGAAGCAGTAGAAAGGAAATCAAGGAATCAATCTCATTTATAGTTGTACCAAAAACCGTAAGATAGATACCTAGGAATAAACCTAACCAAAGAGGTAAAAGAGCTTCACTCTGTAAACTACAACACTTATAAAAGAAATTGAAAAAGACACCAAGAAATGGGAAAACATTCCATGCTCATGGATTGGAAGAACAAATGTTGTTAAAATGTCTATACTCCCCCAAAGCAGTCTATACATTTAATGCAATCCCTATCAAAATACCACCAGCATTTTTCACAGAGCTAGAACAAACATTCCTAAAATTTGTATAGAACCACAAAAGGCTCCAAGTAGCCAAAGTAATCTTGAAAATGAAAAGCAAAGCTGGAGGCATCATGATTCCAGACTTCAAGTTATATTCCAAAGCTATAGTAGTCAAGGCAATGTGGTATTGGCACAAAAACAGACACATAGATCAATGCAACAGAATGGAAAACCCAGAAAGGGACCCACAGCAATATAGTCATCTAATCTTCAACAAAGCAGGAAAGAATATCCATTGGAAAAAAGTCTCTTCAACAAATGTTGTTGGGAAAACTGGACAGCCACATGCGAAAGAATTAAACTGCACCACTTTCTTACATCATAAGAAAACAAATTCAAAATAGATGAAAGACCTGAATGCGAGACAGTGATCCATCAAAATCCTAAAGGAGAACACAGGCAGCAATCCCTTTGACATCAGCCTATAGCCACTTCTCGATGTCACCACAAACAAGGGAAACAAAGGCAAAAATGAACTACTGGGACTTTATTAAATTTTATCAAGATAGGGATCCCTAGGTGGTGCAGTGGTTTGGCGCCTGCCTTCGGCCTAGGGCGCGATCCTGGAGACCCGGGATCGAATCCCACATCGGGCTCCCGGTGCATGGAGCCTGCTTCTCCCTTTGCCTGTGTCTCTGCCTCTCTCTCTCTCTCTCTGTGACTATCATAAATAAATAAAAATTTAAAAAAAATTTATCAAGATAAATAGCTTCTGCACAGCAAAGGAAACAATCAACAAAGCTAAAAGGCGACCCTGGAAATGGAAGAAGATATTGGTAAATGTCATAGCTGATAAAGGGTTAGTATCCAAAATCTATAAGGAAGTTATCAAACTCAGCACCCAAAAAAACAAATAACCCAGTTAAGAAATGGGCAGAAGACATGAATGGACATTTCTCCAAATAAGACATTCAGAGGACTGACACATGACAAAATGCTCAATATCACTCATCAGGAGGAAAATACAAATCAAAACCATGATGAGATACCATCTCACACTTGTCAGAATGGCTAAAATTAACAATACAAAAAACAGCAGGTATTGGTACAGAGAAAGGGGAACCCTCTTGCACTGTTGGTGGGATTGTAAACTTGCAGCCACTCTGGAGAACAGTATGGAGGTTCCTCAAAAAGTTAAAAATAGAACCACCCTACTATCCAGCAATTGCACTATCAGTCATTTACCAAAGGATAGATAACAACAGATTCAAAGCAATACATGCATTCTGATGTTTATAGATGTTTATAGCAGCATTATCTACAATAGCCAAACTTGGAGAGAACCCAAATGTCCATTGACTGATGAAGGGATAAATAAATTGTGATATATATATTTATATTTATATTTATATTTATGAATATTACTCAGCCATCAAAAAGAATGAAACCTTGCCATTTGCAACAATGTTGTCTGTGGTGACATGTCTAGTAAGAAGTTGCTACAGCCAAGGTCAAAGAGGTTTCTGCTATGATTTTGGTGGATCACTGACTCACATTTAAGTCTTTCAACCATTTTGAATTTATTTTTGTGTATGGTGTAAGAAATAACTAGCTGGAATTTAAATAAAAACAAGAAACTTTAAAAAAAGGCAAAAGAGAACAGAAGAGTGCAAGTGTTGGCCAGAATTGATACAGAATCATAGTTCCTATCCTTAAAAGAATCCCTCAAGCTAATCAGTGTAGGATCCTCATAATAACTATAAAGAAAATAGAATGAAAAAGATCTCAGGCTCTTTAGAAGTTTGTGATCTAATCTGGCAAAACGAATATATGCCTAAGAAAATTCATAATAATAGAAAACAGCATTGATTTTATTCAACCAAACGACATTTTAGTAAAAATCTTGAAATGGTTGAGAGTCTTTCGAAAGTCAGATTTTATCTGGAAATACAGATTTCCAACTTATTCTAAAAAATCAAAGTTGTGCTACTAGTAAACTAGGATTTCACATGAAAAAAAACAAACAACAACAACATCTGCATAGTAGAAGCTGCTCATCCAAATGGAGTTCAGGTACTTCAAACAGTCCCACTTCTCTGTTGTGGTGAGTGAGGCCCCCTCCACTTATGTATATCACCAGCTTGGCTCCTACAAATTAAAATGTTTGCAATCCCTCACCCAAGTGAGTAAATCAGATATACATTAAAGGTCAGCCTGACAGGCAGCCCGAGTGGCTTGGCGGTTTAGCCCTGCCTTCAGCCCAGGGCCTGATCCTGGAGACCCAGGATCGAGTCCCATGTCAGGCTCCTTGCATGGAGCCTGCTTCTCCCTTGGCTTGTGTCTCTGCCTCTCTGTTTCTCTGTTTCTCATGAGCAAATAAATAAAATCTTTAAAAAAAATAATAAAGGTCAGCCTGAGATGGGGGTCAGGGTGGGGAGTCTTTTGAAAGAAACTAAGTTTAAAGGATTCTTTTTAAAAAAATGCAAGAAAAAATAGAATGGGCAATTTATACAGGGCTTTCTGCTGGGAAAACATTTACAATTGAGAAAATATGCAGTATCTTTAAGGAAATAATAAAGAAAAAACTGTTTGAAATGAATGTTATGTATTTAGGGCACAGTAATACATAGGGTGGAGAGTTAGACAGAGGCTAGCCTTCTGGGAAAGATACAAACCAGGATAAGGAGAATAGACTGTAGTCTATGAGCAGTGCAAACCTGGTGAAAATGTGGACAGACTGTGAATAATTATGCTTTGCAGTCTTGTTATGGTTGTCTTTCACTTCTTGGTAAAAACAAAAAACAAAAACCAAAAAACAACCTGGCAAAAAAAAAAAAAACAACCTGGCATTGCTACTTTGAATTGAAAGGTATCAAAATGGGAATGAGTTAGGGAATGGAAGAGTCTCTTTTGAAAGACTTCACAGAACACCTTTTTGAATAATTAAGATATAGAGGAGAAATGTGGGATGATAGGCAGGAAAAGACATGGGTATAAAGGGAATCGTAAAGCAGCTCCCTTTCTCGGGACTACATTTGGAAGATGAGAGAATGTGAAGCAGTACCCACTTTCCTTCTGATACTAATCTCCTTTTTTTTAAAAATCTCTTCTCTTTAGGGAATTTGGTCTTCATATTAAATTTTATAAATATGGAAAATGTGGATAATGAGTTAACAGAGTACTACACTTGTTTATTCATTTTCACTACATAATGCTGAAAATTATTTCTTTGGAATTTGAGGGCGTATGATAAATAACACATCTATGTTACACCCAAATTTGGAAAAAAAAAAAACCTGAAAACAAATGGAGAATCAACTGACATATTTATTACAAATAAACATAATAATGAAAGAAGTGGTATTTACTCCTGTGTAGTGGTGTTTAAGTTAAGCTTTCATTTTGTTTGCGTCTAACATCTGTCATCAAATGGTATTACACTCCCCAAATTAAACTTACCCCAAAGTGCAGGCTCCCTGCACTGTGAGATCCGACCCTGCCCCACTAGTCTCACCCGAAGACATGAGCATAAGAGAAAACATCTCACAGGCACATACAAAGAGCTTTTTGAGAATTTTTGCCTCATACTCATAAATGAAGTTCACCTTCATTAAAGGAAAACAAATGGGGACGCCTGGTGGCTCAGTGGTTGAGCACCTGCCTTCTGCCCAGGACGTGATCCTGGAGACCCGGGATGGAGTCCCACGTTGGGGGTCCCTGCATGGAGCCTGCTTCTCCCTCTGCTTGTGTGTCTGCCTCTGTGTGTGTGTGTGTGTGTGTGTGTGTGTGTGTGTGTCTCATGAATAAATAAATAAAATCTTTTAAAAGAAAAGGAGGGATCCTTGGGTGGCGCAGCGGTTTGGCGCCTGCCTTTGGCCCAGGGCGCGATCCTGGAGACCCGGGATCGAATCCCACGTCGGACTCCCGGTGCATGGAGCCTGCTTCTCCCTCTGCCTGTGTCTCTGCCTCTCTCTCTCTCTCTCTCTCTCTCTCTCTCTCTGTGACTATCATAAATAATAAAAAAATAAATAAAAGAAATGGAAAATGTTCATATGCTAATAGAAGGAGGGAGAAAGGGCACCAAGAACTTCGGGGGGGGTGGGGAGTATGTTTTTGAGAGGAAGAGTAGATACTATTTGACACCCTAATTTTAGCATTTTTAATCCATATTCCATTCCATTGTTTCTACTATATCAGTCAATAAATCTGCTTTTCTTTTTTGTTTAATTTGTCTTATAAGCTGTCACTTTTAACTGAAAGATCTTGGCTAATTCAGGGAGATGAAGCTATTATATATCTGAGGCTGGGGAAATGAAAGGCTTCGGTGGGCTCTGTACCATTGTTGCCACTAGATGTCAGCCGCACTCTTCTATCTTAATCTGACCAGTTCTTTAACCGGAAGGATTCCCACAGCTCTGCTTTCTCCATCTCCTTTCCAGCTAACACACAGCTCAGTTCTGCAGGCAATGGGGCCTTTGTCCTCATACATCATCCTCCTTCCTTCCCCAAGGCCCTTGGTCAGTAAGATCCATCAGAGTGGATCTCTTTGGAGCTGGGGAAATAGTTTCAGGTCTGACCATTATCTCAAAGAGTCTCCTAAAATATAGATCTGCTTGCTAATTTTGAACATCTTGTGTAATTTAACATTATTTTATTTTTTCAAATGTTTTATTTATTTATTCATGAGAGAAAACAGAGAGAGGCAGAGGAGAAGCAGGCTCCATGTAGGGAGCCCCATGCGGGACTTGATCCCTGGACTCCGAGATCACATCCTAAGCCAAAGGCAGATGCTCAACCGCTGAGCCACCCAGGCTTCCCAACATTATTTTATTTCATCTTCCCATCTCTATTTTCAAAAATAATAGAAGGCAGAACAAAGAAATGGAACAGTAGAACAGTAACTCCACCAAAATAAAAATTAAGGAATGGAAATGAATTACCCTCTAGGCAGGGGAGTCAACGTGAGATAAATTTGATAAGAGAAGCAAGATGTGGACATAGTTATGTATTTCTTTCTAGCCTGCCCATCTGACCTGGACAAGCTACATTTAGGTAGTATGCATTGTAAAGTGTGTAGATATAACCTTAATTCATAGAAATATTTGCTTAGCTGATTAATCTTTTTTTTAATATTTTATTTATTTATTCATGAGAGACACAGAGAGAAAGAGAGAGGTAGAGACACAGGCAGAGGGAGAAGCAGGCTCCATGCAGGGAGTCTGACGTGGGACTCGATCCTGGGGCTCCAGGATCACGCCCTGGGCCGAAGCAGGCGCTGAACCACTGAGCCACGCAGGGATCCCCTGATGAATCTTTTTAATAAATATATGGGCACTACTAGGACTGGTAGATTCCTTGCATCGATGCAGTGGTGGTAGCAGCCAGGAAGTAGGCAGAGGCTCTCTTTCAGCTCTAACAGGTAGACGAAATCTATGGCCTTCTCCACTGAAGGGGGCTCTGCAAAGGGGCCCTCGTTCACTCAGACAACAGTGATTTCAACTAAAGGACATTGAGTCATGTGGGAAATAAAGTGGATAAGATTGTGCTCAATATTTCACAGTTTCCTCTTCTAATTGAAGTTAAATTCAATCTAAAATTATGATGTTTAAATTCCAATGAGGTACACTTTCTTTTTAAATTCCCTGATATAAACCAGATGATTTCTTCTCAATGCTGGATGAATTCTGTTGTAACTCTACCTTGTGACTAACAATGTGGAATCTTAAAACTATTCATTCATTTGGCAATTATTTGTGGAGTAGTTCTTACTCTGCAATGTACTGAGGTGCTAGTAGAAGCAAACAAACAAGGCAGGCAAGATCCTGTTCTTATGGAACCTGCATCCCAGTGGTAAGAGATGAATAATGTGCAAATAAAAGAACAGGCAATAAGAGGTAACAATAAATGCTGTGATGAAAATGAGTAAAACAAGGTCATATAATAACAAATGAGGCACATAGAAGTTTAGTAAGTAGACACTAAATCGATGTTTGAGACCATAAACTCCTAGACACATACTCTACTTGAAGTCACCAGAAGGAAAGTTTATAATAGGAAATAATAAGAAAAGAGAGACACATGGAATAAAGACCATCCAACTAAGAAAAAAAATAGATGAAATAATTTTGTAATCCAATCTTACATAGAATTCATTGCAAAACATGTAGTCTAATCAGAGAGGACATGTGCTGGAGCCTGACTGATTTACAAGTTGACTCCTTTAAGGAAAAAGCAGCCATTTTATATAATCCCGGAATTGGAAAAAGTGGAATCCCTCAATAGGCTGGATATGCCTTTGGCCAGCCATCACATTAGCTCTTCTCTCTGCACCATTGATTCCCTGGCTCTTCTAGAATGGCTCCTTGTCATCATTCAGCTGTCTGTCCTCATCATTCAGGCTCTGAGAAGCCTTCTCTAATCATGCAATGTAATTTTTCCTTATTTCCATATTATTATCTATTCTAATACTATGATACATTTTCTTTTAAATATTTATCAAAATATGAAATCATCTTACTATATTTTTTGTTATTTTTCCTTTTTTTTTTTACTCTACTAGAAAGGAAGTTCTGAGTAGAGATTTTGTCTACCTTATTTCTCTCTGTAACTCCAGTGAGGATGACACTGACCAGAATAGCAAAGGGAAATGGTGAAGTTGATTATGACTTGTGTCTCACTGTTATTAAGTAATGTTGTGTTAATATGTCAGGATCTAGAGAGCCTAAGGGATTATATATACTGTAAAGGAAATATTAAAGAAGCTGGTCTGTAACATCTGGAGAAAAAGGACTTTGACAAGACCTTCCAGAGCTGCCTTTACATATCTGAAGGTATAGACTTGGAAAGAGAGCAGTCTCATTTTATTGGGCTCTGCTCTGGATAACTAGAAAGCCATAAAGAGCCATACAGAAATGGTGTTCTGTTCAATATATGATGAAGAACTGCTGAGAAAGCCAAACGGACCAAACTTCAGTGATCTTTCTTGGTAACAAATCTTTATATTGGACATCATAACCTTACAGAAAATTGGAGTAAATCCTTAGTTCTCAGTGTGGAAGAAAACACTAACAAATCTTTAGATGTTGTTTAATGTTTGTAAAATAATAAGTAAACTATGGCAAATTAAGTTTGGAGAAAATTGAGTTAAAGTACTGCAGAAAATTTAATAGAGCCTTTAATAAAATAAAGTGCATTGTAGATCCTCCCAAAAGAAATAGTGTTCCCCTCAGCGCAGAGCGCAATAGACATGATTTTACCAATAGGAGCTGGAGGCTGTTGTGTGAGATCACATAGAAAAATGAACCAACAGGAAAAAGAGTTACCATTAATTTACGTCATTTTGTCCCACAATTGAAACTATTTCGCCCCAATAATTCAAAGAAAATTAAATAAAACGAAAGCATCAGATTCCTGGATGTGCTAACTCCTTGTTCCCACAAAAAGCAAGGAACAAGGTTCTGCCAGACACAAAATCAAGATGCAAATATCCAGATCTCTAGGCCATTGTGCCCCAGTGCACATAAGGGCATGAACATCAGTGAGGTCTACATTGAACAAGAAGGAGGAGGAGGAAGAGGAGAAAGAGAAGGATGAAGGAAGAGGAGGAAAAGAAGGAGGAGGAAGAGGTGAGGGAGAAGGAAAAGAAGAAGAAGAAGAAGAAAGAAGAAAGAAAAGAAAAAGAAAAAGAAAAAGAAAAAGAAAAAGAAAAAGAAAAAGAGGATGTGAAAGAGTCAGACAGGGAAGGGAGAGGAGGACAAACAAAAGGCAAGAGCTAGTCCACCCAAATCCAGACCATCGATTTTTATATTATCACGAGAAGACCTTGAGGATGTTGAATAGAGAGAGTGTGATGGGTGCCCAAAGTGAAGGAATCCAGAGGCTTGGGGATGGGCTGATGCTCTTCCCTGTGGCACCTTGAATCCTTAATACTCTCAAATTTTTCTCTCCTTTGATTTTTATGTTTTCCCAAGTTAGTTCTCTTCTGCCTTCCCTAGAATGGAGCCATGGTCATAGTTTGACAAGGCCTCAAGCATCCCCTCCTCCCTTGCAAGAAGGTTAGGAAGAATAAAGACACATCCCCCGCCTGAAACGGATGTCTTTTTGTCTTCTCTAGCTTCACCTTTCAACTCCAAAGGATCCTCCCTCTATAATTCATGGATCATTGTGCAACCTAAACATTTCTTCTCCACGTAAACATTTCTTCTCCCCAACAAAGCAACCCACACCTGATCATTTGACCTCAATTTTCCTCACCTTTTTAAATCCAAAGAACTTTATTTCCACCAATCTTTTATCTGCTTTATATTTAGATACACCCTGAGATTATTATCTCAGCCCCACCCCTGAGAAATTAATCTGACATTTTGCTTACTAGCCATAGCCTTCATAAACAATTGTTCATATTCCCCACACCTAATACTACTACCAAGTTCACACGTATCCTGAACTTTGACCTCTAAACCTTTAACTACTCACACCTTGAGTAGACTACAAGTATGTTCTTGAACACTTGACTCTTTTCTGAGCCTACAGCCATCTTTATGGTTCGCCTCCAGTCTCTGATGAACACACTTCCTATCCAGAAAGTCACTCTTTTTTTTCATTTCTTACTCAATGTCATAATATATTTTAGGAGAAATATTCAGCATGGTACTGATTGAGCCTGCAAAAATCTAATACTAATTTGGGCTAGTGGCCATTAATTTTTATATCCATTGTTAACTATTTGACATTCTCCCATTGATATCTATACCAAACCTCTCTATTCTTCTCCAGCTTCCAGACCAACCCAATCTTTCTACTGTAAAAGGCAACCCGAAAACTTAACAGCCAGGTCCAACCTTACAATGGTGATTGTGCAACTTTAAGTATACATGTTAAGCTCTGGATGTTTTAATTTCCTCATCTGTAACAGAAATAATATTTACCTGCCGGAGTGGCTTTGGGTATTGAATGAGAGTATATATGTATATATATATATGTATATATAATCTCATGTGTGTGTGTGTGTGTGTGTGTGTGTATCAGAGTGCCAAGATCATAATTAGAGCTTCATACATGGTAGCTAGAATATGGAATGTGATCTTCAGAACAATTTACAGTTTTTTTCCAGTTACAGTTTTCTATACTGACTGTAATTAGCCATCCTCCACCATGTATGTCAAATTCTTTCTAGTTCTGTTTTGTTGTAAGACAGTTTCAGCCTATCCTAGACCTTGCTAAAGCCTTAGCTTCTTTCATTTCCCTCCTCTCTTTGACTGTCAAATGTCTGAAAAAATTATAATGCTATTCTCTACCTCATCCTAATCTCCCTTTGAACCCATTCCCATTCCTCTTTGCTAAATACATTTTCTAACTGCAACAAAGACACCTCTTCTTGAAACATAATGGCTTTTTCTCAGAATTAATTGTCTTCAAACTATCATAGCAAACAATAAAACTTATAATGAAGTGTCTTTATTATGGCATTCACTTCTCTTCTTTTCCACAACCAAACTCCACATAGTCTCCCCTATTAATTAGTATCATGATCTTGTGAAGATTACTTAAATCCTCTGAGTCTCAACTTACTCACTGGTAAAATTAGGGTAATAAAATTCCTTCCTCAATGAGTTGTCCTGAAGATCACATTCCATATTCTAGCTACCATACATGAAACTCTAATTATGATCTTGGCACTCTGATACACACACACATACACACACAAGAAAAAATATATATAACCTCATTCAATACTCAAAGTCATTCTGGGAGGTGAATATTATTTCTATTTTACAGATGAGGAAATTAAAACATCCAGAGCTTAATCTGTATATTTAAAGTCTCACAGTTAACAATTAGTAAAAGCAAGACTCCTAAAAAGACCTTCTGGACTAATTACCCATATTAACTACTACATTATATTCCTTTCCAAACAGATGTAAAAGTCAAAATTTTAGGGAGCCATGCAATGTCATTTATTACTAGCTTATTATCTTTGCAGATGTTGTGTTTCAGAATGCACTGAAATAAACCCATCAAGCAAAAGACTGGTCGAACAGAGTCTACCACCCTCCTACAGGTTTTTATACATATGCTCTCAAGCCCAACAGGGAAAACACAGCTATTTAGACAATTGTATTTGGACAATCCAATTTACAATCTCATGTCAGCAACCCATAGCAGAGACCTATGACTGATCATTAATAATAATTATAATAACAATTACATGCACCGCATTTTTTAGAACAGATTTTCATGTACATGACTCCAGTTCAGTAAATTCTATTGGGGTTATCAGCAGGCCTCACTTGATAGGGCATGAAACCAAGGCTCTAGGGTGGTCTTTGTATTGTTTGCCAACTGTTTTCCAGTTCTCTCCCTTCTCATCTTCAAGGGATAAAATAAGATCACACTGTAACCTCGATGATTGAGCCAGGTCACTTGCTGGTGAGGGAAAGTGACAGCAGTGTCACTTCTTTTTTTTTCTAAAGATTTTATTTATGTATTCATGAGAGATACACAGAGAGAAGCAGAGACATAGGCAGAGGGAGAAGCAGGCTCCCCGTGAGAAGCCTGATGCAGGACTCGATCCCAGGACCCTGGGATCATGACCTGAGCCAAAGGCAGATGCTCAACCACTGAGCTACCCAGGTGCCCCTGTAGTGTCACTTCTGAGGGGAATAAATAATTGCTGAAAATGGAAATCCTCAAGAACACATCTTCACTTCACCTTGACAATGAATGACATACAAAACTACTCGACTCACTTGGGATCCATTGAAGGCAATATGACACCATCTGCTGACAACTGTCTGTGGATAGCTTGAGTACAAGGTAAACATATATTAAGATACAGAAATTCTGAGGTTGTATGTTAGCAGAGAATAATCAGGTCTTTCTGACTGATACAGGCTCATGGCACATAGTTGACTTACCCAAGGTCACACGGCCACAAAATGTCAATGTCCTCCTCTAAGCCTCATCAGCGCTGAGGTCACTGTTCCTCCTACCAGGTCTCAGCTTGCTTCATAGTTCATTGCTTCAAAAATAAACAGTATTTCCCCTGGAGGCAGAATATAAACCTAAGTGTGATCTGTCTAATCTGAGTCTAATATTCTTTATTTGGTGAAAAATGTTTGATGTTTTTACTTATTTCATAACTAGACCAAGCAGCCTATACTTAATTTCTTCCACTATATGAAGTTGAGAATTCTAAATAACAGTCCCCCCCTCTGGTGCAGGCAGAAAAATACTTCTCACCTCAAATAATCAATTTGTCGTTCAGATAATAAGTAGCAATTAAGTGACAAGAACCTCAACACCACCCAGGGTGTGACATTGTGTTTTGAGAGCTTTTCAGAGCCAACACTGACTCTGGGTGACCTCACAGGAAAGGTGGAGAAACCAAGCAGTGGCATATAAACATGACCCCTTTCCTAGGATATGGTTCACAAAGCTGGTGTGACAGCCCTGAGAGCCTCTGTATCATAGCCATCTCCACCATGAAGGTCACTGGGGGGCTTCTTCTGCTCTGCGCAGCAACTCATTTCTTCAGCAGCTCAGGTGAGTTAAAGGCAGAGAGTGCCCTGTGTGGCCATTGAACTTGTCTTCCCAAATAACCCTTTCTAAGCATTGGAGGGAAATGTCTGATCATGTGGATTTAAAGTGTACTGGCTTATAATACAAACAGTCCTGGCCTGGGATGGGAAATTCTTTTTTTTTTTTTTTTTTTTTTTTTTTTTTTTTTTTTTTCTGAAAGGGAAGGGAGATTCTTATGTGCCAACAGGTGTTTGGGAGTTTGGATCCAGTGTCTTCCCTTTCAAGGATTTTTATTTTCATCCATGGAGCCATAGGAAAATAAAAGAACTGATGTCTTCATAAGTCTACCATTTCATAAGGACACTGGAAGCAGCTGGTGTTATTAGATACTATCCCTCAGTGCAATGACACAGAAAACCGTGGATGTCTCTCCAAATCAATTCAGGAGAATCAAAATGAAACACAAATCTCCAAAGCCCAGGAGTCAACAATTAGACTTTTATAAGTCTTTATATGGTGAAAATGGTTTCAATAAATTAATATTGTAACACCTTAACATTGCGTTACATTTTTTACATCAATTCAGAGGGGGAAATATCAAAGATGGCGGCACTTCAGGCTCTTAGGAGGGGTGACTGCAATACTTTTTATTGCTATCTGACTCTGAATCATTATCAAAGACACAAGCTCCAGAAAATGTCCCATAGTCAATAAAGGGAGGAAACTGTAGTTAATTCTCCTGCCTAAATAAAAGGCTTACATTACTGGCCATTTGGCTTCTTCATCAAACAGAGTTTTATATAAGAACAGAGTGTGTGCTAAGATTCATCACCAGAGCAAATACAGAGTCTTAATCTATAGGCCCAAATTTATTTAACCAATGAGACTTTGAGACCTTGCTTTATTTTTAATATTTCTATCCATAACTCTCTTTCAGAAGCTGCTAGTCTGCCTTTAACCACAGTGAGTATATTGAATTACATTTTAATTTCAATTCCTATTGACTGGCATTTAGTCAACAAATGCTTTTGAAATTTACATGCAGAATTAATTCAGTGTGTTTGGGGAGGGGGTTAAGAGGGAGACAGACACAGATTAAAAATTCTCCTCTGCTTTCCAGAAGGCAGCTGAAGGAACATGACATACATATAAGTAATCATAGAGTTAAAAAAAAAAATCCCAAGTTAAAGGAGAGAGAGATGACTTCCAGCTGAGAGGTTGGCAAAGTCTTCATGGAAAGGACAACATGAGAGGCAGAACAGAGTTACCTTGGTTAATTGCACAGGCTCTAGATTCCAATCCCAGACCCATCACTGACTAGCTTTTACATTATGCATGTTCTCTGTTTTAAAGCCTTAATTCCCACCATCTATAAGTAGGCGTAATAGTAGGACCTATCCTATTCCATTGTTATGAAGGTTAAACAAAGAAAATTCACATATAATTTAAGCTTAATGCCTAGCATGGAAACGCTCAGGAATTAATAGAATGTGCTAGTAGTAACAGAAGTGTGGACAGCAGTACTAGTATTTAGCATGGCAATAATATTAGTAGTAGTAGAAATAGGCACAGCAGCCTCAGAATATCTGATCTGGGACTCCTAGGATGGTATTTTGCTTCCTGCCCAACAGAGACCAGTGTAGCCTATCTTGGGGGCCAGGAGACCCTAGGACATTCTCTTGTGCCTGTTGCAGGTGGACTGCAGTATTTACAAGAAGTACCCAGTGGTGGCCATCCCCTGCCCCATCACATACCTGCCTGTTTGTGGTTCTGACTACATTACCTATGGGAATGAATGTCACCTGTGCATTGAGAACTTGTGAGTACCTCATAGAAAATAAATAAGTTGCGGCCAGTGTCCTCCACTGCAAAACTCTCTTCTTTCTATGAGCCCATTTCACTTTCCATGAGCTGTGCTTATTCCCACCCAGAAGCAGCTGGTAGAGAGAGAAAACTGTCTCACAGTCAGGCTAGGTTTTCCTGCTCTACCAGCTTTAACTAGTTCCATCCATCACCCAACTGCCAATTTCTATCTCAATTGAGGGAATTCAGTAAGACCAGGAGCCCAGAAGTTCAAGAGAGGCAGGTCAGGAGTCACCAAAGGGGTGAAGGAGATCATTTGAGGGTGATCTCCAACCCCCTTCAGCTTTTGGCTATTTTAGGTAGTGGAACAGTATCTTGTTAGAAGAAAAGATCTTGAACCCCATACTAAATAATCACTGCAAACCACTGTCCTAGATGATTTCTAAGAGACTTGCAGACATACTGCTTGATTTTTAGACAAACTGTGGCTATAGAGACTTTATCCTTCTCACATTCCTACTGGCTCTAAATAACTGTAGCCTAATGGCAGAAGGAGGGAAGAAGACTACTACAAAAAAATTTTCTCTTATATAAAAAAGGGGTTTGCAGCTGTTAGTGCTTGGACCTGGGTCCCGTGAGCATGTTTTGCTTAGGTATTTTTGTTTGGCCTGTGCAGTATTTTTGAAGGCACTATAACTAGGTAGCTGTCACTTCTTTAATGAAGAACAAGTACCTTAGCATTTATTACCCTACACCAAGTCCACTTTGTTCTTTGTTAAGTCTCCTTTAGACCACTGGATTTTGGCTACCCATCTCCAATCCTGTATTTTTCATCTCTGTGATTATCTAAACAAGTTAGAATATCAGTTTACGCCCTAAGCTCAGGAGGATATGTCTGCATCTTTATTTCTATTCAGGAATAGGAAAAATTCACAGAAGGGAAGATTCTCTAACAGGCACACACATTGGTCCTCAGCCTAGAAGCTAGCTTGTGTTCAAGGACACTGCAGGGGACATGTGGTGGCAGTTCTCACTAATGCAAGATCCAGCTTCATCACAGGCCTTGCTGGCCAGGAAAGGCCACGTTAGCTTCCCTTGTCAGAAGTCTTCCTCCTTTGTTACTATAAGATATTGGTTGATGGTCCCAGGTTCTGACATCAGTGGAGGCAGTAGGTAGGGTGGAAGTATCACTGGACTAGGGACACTCTGCTTCTATCTCTGTCAGAAACTGCCTGTAGCAGGGATATTCCTTTCCAGGGATTCAGTTTCTTTATCTATAACATTAAGTTCTGTTTCATGGTAGTTCCTTTTGGCTTTGAGATTATATAACATTTCCTCTTGTTTAATGAATCTTGGTATGTGTTTTCTTATAGGAAAAGTAATGGAAAAGTCCAGTTTCTTCATGAAGGAAGCTGTTAACTTCTCCACAGACATGGGTACTGCAGTGATAATCTTCACTGTCATCTTCATCATCCCTGGGCTCTGATTGCCTTTTCCCTCATCCTGGCCAGTGCTCTGGGGTAGGAGTGGAGACAGATCCAGAGGCATCTTTGTTGAGTCAAGAAAGTTGACATGGTCTTCCTCAAACTCATGCCTTATTGACTTCCTGGGTTCTTTTTGTACTTCAATAAAAAAAAAAAAAAACCTCCCTGGAGAATTTATCTTTACTTCTACTTGTATTTGTTTCTTAGATTAGGATGTAATATCTCAGTTTAAAAATAAAACTGAGGACCATATAAATCTTCTTTAGGAGAAAATTTTGTATGAAGACTGCCAAGTGACTTCCAAGAGACACAGGGACACACACACACAAACACACATATGTAAACACACACACACACATGTGTGTGCGCACACACACACACACCAGTGAATGCCTTACCCTCTCCTGGAGTCTTTACTTTCCTTAATTAGTACCTGCCACTGGGAACTAGTCTATGGACCATGCTGGTCTTTATATTAGTTTCTTTTCCAAAGTTCCTTAGAGGGGCACCACCTTCATTATAAGTCAGCCCTGGAGAATAGATTCTCCTCCCCATTCCATGAGCATTCCATAATTTACTTTTCTTGTCTCTCACCTTGCTAACCTGCTGTAACCTTAACAGAACATCTCTGGCACTGACTACTACATTGCTTGACTTCTTCTCTAACGCTTGCCTTCCATACATATAAAATGTAGACACCACTATGTATGAAGACAACATTGACAGTATTGGCAAATTGTACATTTTTTGTTTTAAATACAGAGATCTATAACTCATTCTTATTGATGAATTTGGAGTTCCTTCTGTAGAGGGTACATATGTGACCACAACACTTTGAGGAAGTCTTTAGTGATAGGCATAGCTCACAAGAAATTAGTGACTCAGATTGGGCCTTGGTGTACTTTCATGGTCCTCATTTTCTCCTCCCCAGGTTCATTTCTTCCCTCACTTGCCCCAGAACTATTCTTGGCCTCTCTCATCTTTTCTTTATATCAAATAAATAAATAAATCTTAAAAAAAAAAGAAGAGAGATGCAATCCATAGTTTTGGTAACTCCATAAAAGTGGTATAAAAAGGCTTATAGGGGATCCCTGGGTGGCTCAGCGGTTGAGCACCTGCCTTTGGCTTGGGGCGTGATCCTGGAGTCCCGGGATCAGGTCCCACATCAGGCTCTCTGCGTGGAGCCTGCTTCTCCCTCTGCCTGTGTCTCTGCCTCTCTCTCTCTCTCTCTCTCTGTCCCTCATGAATAAATAAATGAAATCTTTAAAAATAAATAAATAAATACTAAAAAGGCTTATAAACAGTTGGTTCATGCCTGCATTTAGATTCTTCTGTTATAGTGTTATATAATCACATAAATACAGACTCTGTCCCCATGATCATGACACACCTAACATGGTCAGGATGATTGGGATAAAATATGGGTCTGAATCAGAGTTAAATTCAAAGTCAAGTTCAAAGTCAAGGTCACACCAGATCATGGCCAAGTCAACTATGGAAACTATACAGAAGACAAGGATAGAAAACTATGTTAGACAAACAGAGCTGCTGAAATAAAAGTAGCAGATAGGGAGAAGTTGTAATCTGGACAGTGAAGGGCCTGGAATAGGTGGTCAAATGGTTTTGCTGGCTTAGCCCTCTTCAGTTGCTTGCCACCTTCAGTGGCTCTTACTTTCCAGTTCCAAGCTCCCACCCCTACCAATGTGATCCTCTCCTGAGCTGCTCGTACCTGCTCATATGTGTGAAGCATCCCGTTGCCTGAGTTGTACACAACTCCACAGGTTTCTCTGTCTGCTGTGCTCTTCTCATCATGCCAATTTCTCCTACCTTCTTAGATCTTCAGCTTCTCTTTTCTTGGTCTTGATCTGTCCCTGCGCCTGACACTGTTTGCCCTGTCTTAAACATCTGCATTTTCCCAGTGCTCCTCACTAATCTTTCTTACATGTCTTCAGTTGTTTATACCTTCTTATGAGCCTGATTTTCATATTGCTCCACTTACCTAACACCTTTCTCCTCTGCTGCTTTCAAACCTTTGGCGACCTCAGTTTTCCTCATTCTTCCTCTGACCTCACTCACATCTCAGCTGAACTGAATCCTCAGAAGCTCATTCCTTTGTACACAAAAGTCCCTTTCTTCTAGTAGTTGGATTGTGATAAAGACCATATCATGGGCATACCCCTACACTGTGAGCTTATCTTCACCCTAGTATATAGTAAAGATGAAATATCTCCAACAATCTCTGCCAGCTGTGCATGAAGGTCAGGGAGAGATACCAACGGAAACATTATATAAAATGTGGGCAAAATACAAATCTATATAAGAATTCCTGATCTTCATGGATGAAAGAGAGCCAATCAACAGCCTCATTTTATGGATGGAGACTCTGAACTCCAAAAATTAGAAATGCCTCCCTGCTTATACAGAAGATGAGGACAAGAACTCAGACCTGCTACTCTCAATCCAGGGTCCAAACAGTATTTACAGAATCTTATCCATCATATCTCAATACCCCCGGGAATCAAACTCCTTCTACTCTGAAATTACCCAGTATAAAACATCTGTAAAAAACTTATAGTTCACAAAAGACTGTCATATTCCCTAACTCATTTCATCCTCGCACAGTACCCATCATAACATAGACATAATCAGCCTAGCTTCTTGGGTGAGATAAAAGAAAGAAACAATGGGCAGAACTGCAGAACCATAAATGGTGCATGGTTCTACTGGCTCCAGGTCTAGCTAGTGTTAGTTCTATATACTACACTGCATAGACATTGAGGAAACATCTGGTCTTATGTCTTCAGTCTATATTGTATCCAAGCGGATGCTAGCTGTTGATGACACTGCCCCTTTTCTTCCAATATTTACCAAAACTCACTACCTAAAAGAAGATTTCCAGTATTTCTGAAATGGAAGTCAAGAGTTGGCCTACAACTGATACATCTCAGAATCCTCTTAATGTTTACAAGTGATGTTTAAAAATAGTTATTGCTCTTCAAATTTTGGAATCAACCCATGGTTGAACTGTAAAAGAGTGAATTATGGCATACAGAGAAGAATGTGCATATTTTAAATGTCTGAAACATGAAAATAAAAATAGAAGTGACAAATCTTTAGAGAGAAAAACTGACTGAGGGAAGGATATGGAGGCAGGTAAGTTTCTTGTAGGATTGTGAGATGCTGCCTAAGGAAAAGAATAATAGAAAATGACTAAGATATATTATTTAAAGTATATATTATTATGTAAAGATAATATGCATAATTTTTAAAAGTCACAATATATTCATTAAAAATTGGGAAGAACTAAAAATGAGAAGGTAATGTAAATTAACAATTTTCCTTCATAGATGGCAGTCAATAAATAAGAAATGTATTAAGATATCAAGAAACAGAGGTATAAGTATACTATTAAGGATTGTACTGGTAACAACCTTAGAATAGAAATGGTTAAAATTTTTTTAAAAATGGTTAAAATTAGCTCCCACTGAAGTGATATTGGCAATAAAGACTTTTGGTTTTCATCATAAGCTTTTAACGTCAATGGGATTTATATATATATATTTCTTACTATGGCATATGCATTAATTTCTTTTCTTTTCCTTTTTCCCTGCCAGGAAAAGTAAATCTTTGCCACAGAGAAGCTGTTAAATCCCCATAAATATAAATGTAAAGTAGATTTATTTTTAAATTTTTACCTCTCTAAGTTTAGGCCCTGGAGAAAAAAAAATTATTCAGTTTTATTCACGTCTCTATGTACTCATCAGCACTTAAATCACTGATATCTTTGACATAATCATCATTATTATAAATCTCCACCAAGTAGCTCAGGAGAATACAATAAAACTTGGAACAGGAGACTTGTATGCTTATGCCAATTCCAATATCACCAGGTGTGTGGCAGTGGATTAGTCATTTATGTGTGCAGTATCTCTTTCCTTACCAACAAAATTAAGAGAATAATAAACTCTAATTTAACCTGTATATTATGAGAGTCAGATGACATGCATGCGAACATGCTTTGTAAACTGTAAAATCCTATGGAAATGAAATGGTTGATTATGATCTGTATGTGCATCCTTTTCCAACATTTACCCAGGTCTGAACACATATATCACATCCTTGGAAATATGTTTGGCATGCTGAAGTAAAGGCCCATGATTAGTAAATGTTGTGGGGTTTGGTCTTGGTTTGAGGAATGGGAACATTTCAGTTTCTTAGAAACTGATACTAAAAAGTGAAAAGACAAATGTACAATATGAACACATTAAGGTTACATGAATTTACGTATACAGTTCGCCCCATTTGAACACGGCCTCAATACTGTGAGTAAAACTGTGATGAAAAATGAGATATTCAAATAATCTCAAGGGATGTCATCACAAAATATTTACTAATTTTGGAAGGAGAAAGAGTAACTGTAGAGTGGAGAAACTTTGCAGATACTAACCTGCACAAGTGATCAAAGTTAGCATCGTTAGTGATGGGGCAAATCAACATCATGGGTACTATCTCAAAGTATACAATGCGAAGAATGTAGAGTAACTTCTGTATTTCCCTGCGCAAAAAGCACAACCTGAATATAGACACTAGGAAACATCAAACTCAAATTTAGAAACATTCTCTAAAATAACTTGTCAAAACCAAGAACAAATCTTTTAAATATTCTACACTGGAAGAGATTAAAGAACATGATGATGCATGATCCCAAATGGATCTTTAATTATTGTTGTTGTTGTTGTTGTTTGTTGAGAAATAGTTCACATACCATAAAATTAATGTTTTTATTTTTTTATTTTTGAAATTGAAGTATAATTCACATGCAGCATTATATTAGTTACAAAAATTCTTGTTTTTAAAATGTATAATTCTAGTCTTTCCAGCCCCGGCAACCATGAATCTAATTTTTGTCTATGAACTTGATATTCTGGACATCATACATAAATAGTGTTGCGCCCAAGATTGCGAATCCGAGAAACCACCAAGGCACCGGCACCAATGCAAGTACATGACGGTTTATTAGCAAGCTCAAGCTTGGGTCCAAGTATACCCGACACAGCGGAGCAGGGACTTGGACCCCGAGGTTAAGAGGCATAGCAGTTTTAATTTTTTTTTTTTAATGATAGTCACACAGAGAGAGAGAGAGAGAGAGAGAGAGAGAGAGAGAGAGAGAGGCAGAGACACAGGAAGAGGGAGAAGCAGGCTCCATGCAGGGAGCCCGACGTGGGATTCGATCCCGGGTGTCCAGGATCGCGCCCTGGGCCAAAGGCAGGCGCTAAACCACTGCGCCACCCAGAGATCCCTGCATAGCAGTTTTATAGGGGCCAGTGGCCAATGAGATTGTAACACAAACAGAAAGTTGCATAGTAATGTCGGTCCACACACAGGTGGCCAATTGAATTACAATTTACCCTAGAGTGACCGTGTGAACTAGCCTATCACACTCTGGTCAGAATTGGCGTGCAGGTTTGGCGGGCAAAAGGCGAGGTTTACATTCTTATGAGCTGGTTTCCAGTAGGGGTGTGCTCAGCGGCTTGACTTGGGTGGGGGAGTGCCTTAAGCAATAAGCAGGTCATGTGGAGGGTTATACATGAGATTGCGGGTGTAGGACAAAATGGAGTTAGTCCTGCTCTGCTTGTCCAAGGGTAGGGAATTTTTGTTAAATTCCTTGGGTCCCACAATAGAATCATACAATATAAGCCTTTTGTGTTTGACTTCCTCCATTAGCATAATGTTTTCAAGGTTAATCCATGCTGTAGCATGTGTCAGCAGTTCATTCTTTTTTTGTAGCTGAATAATATTCCATTCTATGGCTATACTATGTTCAGTCATTTATGAACTAATAGATACTTGGATTGTTTCCAATTTTGGACCATTATAAATAAAACTGCCATAAACATTCACATACAAGTTTTTTGTTTGTTCATTTTTTTGTTTTGTTTTGTTTTTTTTTTTGTCTTCAATGCTCTTGGGTAAATTACCTAGAAATAGAATTGCTAGGCCATAGGGTAACTCTACATTTAACTTTTTGAGGACCTACTAAACTGTTCTCAAAGCAGCTACTGTGACATTTTTCTATTCCCATGAGCAATGTATGAGGATTCCAATTTCTCCACATCCTTGACAACATCTTGTCTTTTTTTTTTTTCTTTTTTAGTAATCCTAATGGATATGAAATGGTACTCATTTTGGCTTTGATTTGCCAAAATAACTCTAATAACTGATAACTAATGATGATGAGCATATTTTAGTGTCTTTATTGGCCATTTGTATATCTTCTTTGGAAAAATGTTTATTCAAATCCATTGCTCATTTTTTAACTAGATTATTTATCTTATTATTGTTGAGCTGCATTTATTCTGTTTAGCTTTATATATTCTGAATATACTAGTCCTTTACCAGATCTATGATTTACAAATATTTTCTCTCATCCTGTTGGCTGTCCTATTAAATGCAAAATTTGGATTTTGATAAAATTCAATTTATCTATTTTCCCTTTTGCTTATTATATTCTTAGTGTCATATCTAAGAGGCCACTGCCCATTCAAAGGTCACAAAGATTTATGCCTATGTTTTCTTCTAAGACTTCTATAGTTATAACTCTTACATTTAAGTCTTTGATTCATTTTGAGCTAATTTCTTTTTTTTTTTTTTTTTGAGCTAATTTCTGCTACAATTTTTTACACAAAATGAGGTGAAGGTCCAACCTCAATTGTCCCAGCACCAATTCTTGAAGACTATTCTTTCACCAATAAATTGTTCTGGCAATTTGCCTTTGTCAAAAATCAAGTGCCATAAATGTAAATTTTTTTTTGTATTTTCAATTCTGTTACACACTATCTTGACTACTATAATTTTGTGGTAAATTTGAAATTTGAAAAGAGTGAGTTCTCTAGCTTTCTTCACTTTCAAGATTGTTTTGGCTGTTCTGAGTAACTTGTTTTTCCACATGAATTTTAGGATGGATTTATCCATCTTTCCAAAAACAGCAGCTAAGACTTTCATAGGGACTACTGCTGTCATAATAATATTAAATCTCATTGGATTGGATTTTGTTATAAAGGCATTATTGACACAAATGGCAAAATTTGAATGGAGTCTTGAGGTGAAGAGTACTCGAGAAGTTCTTTTTTAAAAAAAGATTTATTTATTCATGAGACACACAGAGAGAGGCAGAGACACAGGCAGAGGGAGAAACAGGTTCCTGCAGGGAGCCCAATGTGAGACTCAATCCTGGGACTGGAATCATGCCCTGAGCCTAAGGCAGATGCTCAACCACTGAGCCACCCAGGTATCCCAAGAAACTCTAGCCTTGCAACAATTATTTCAAAATATAAAATTAAAATGAACAAATTCATTCCTAATTGTTATGCAAAGCAGGTGCTAGTAAGTTGATAGAACTGCTCCTCCAAGGAAGCAAAGTAAAAGCGCTGAAGTGACTTAAGAATGGTTAATAGCAAGACAATATGATAAGGATATGCTACACAGAGGGAGTTCTTAGGTAAATTCTCCAATAAACCATAAAGTTCTCCTCACTTCTCCTACCTCCCAATACACACTGAAAATAGTTCAGAATTCCTTAGGAAAAAAAAACACCCTCAATTCATGGTGACATTTTAAGCTGCTGCATTCTCCTTTCCTTCCCCTCCTCTCCACCTCCTCCCCCTCCTCCTCCTCCTTCTTCTTTTTATCAGTATAACTCAGGGCTGCTTAAAAGGTCTTGCTTATTAGGAAGAAAGGACTGCCATTGTATGGAAAGACATTTCTGAAGAGCTCAAGTGACTTCGTGTCAAAGTTTTCCTGATTCCTAGATCTTGCAACATTTCCTCTCCACAGGTGATCACTTAACCCATGCATGCACATCAATGGCTCCTAAACTCTACCCAGTCTTCCTTAGAAGCAGAAGAGGTCTTAGCAATCATAGCCTCCCCCAGCCCAGCCCTTTGACACCCTCCAGAGAGTCACCTTTATATTAGTCCTCCTCTAATCTTGTAACCAAAATCTTGAGATTTGGTTCTTCTTGGGCTTTAATTCAGAATACTTTATTCCCTGAACTAGAGAATCTCCTGTCACGGCTCTGGAACTCTATGTGAATTTAGTCCTTCCAGATTATCCTCTTTTGCTTCTCTTCTCTCTTCTGCGTTCACACTCTCATAACAAACCAAGCTGAGGCTCTGATCCAGACTCTTCAGGTACAAGCTCTCCTTCAAGAGATGATGCCTGCCCACCAGACAGCACAGGTTTCAGATGTCTTTATCTTTTTGAAGGGAAACAATTGTGAGTTTCAGCCTCTCACACTCTGGCACTACTTCCACTAGTGGTTTATAGTGTCTTCCACCTCCATTTATCAAAACTGCAAGAGGTACTTACAAGGTCTTCTCATAGAGTCACTGTATTTGAAAATTGGCACATTCCAAAATAAGTATCCTTGTAGCCTTTATCAAGGATTTCAAATTAAAAATGTTTGGATAAAGCGCAATTAAACTTCTTTAAACCATGGCCAAATGGTTGGTAAGCTTGTCCTTTAAGGATAAGTCTATTAGCATAAGATATCACTGGTCTCTTATGTAACTATGTAACACTAATTGTATTAGTGTAAGATATCACTGGTCTCTGTATGTAACTATGTAACTAACCAGGGCAATGTCATTTCATTCTTGAATCATCATTTGTGGTACTAGAGAATCATGGCCAAAACTTTAGGGACAGTCCAGTCACTGCAGTCACTAAATCCATTGCTGGTTAAGATGGTCATATAGCATTTCATTATTGCCCTTGAGGAGTCCCTTTGCCCAAGGGCCTTTGATAAACAAGCTTCCACGAGAGATCTAGTGGGTAAATGAGGTGTGACTGCTCAGCAGTTCTACCTACTGTAGCATCTCCTCAAATTTAGATTCTTTGGAAAATTATCCCCCAGCTAAAGAGCACCAACCATTGCTTGTTTCTGCTGAATCAAGAGTTGGGTGTTGGGGCACCTGGGTGGCTCAGCTGGTTAAGTATCGACTCTAGATTTTGGCTCAGGTAATGAGGTTGGGGTTGCGGGATTGAGCCCTGTGATGGATTCTATGCTAGCTGTGGAGCCTGCTTGAGACTCTCTCTCTCCCTCTCCCTCTGCCCCTCCCCTCCCCCAAAAGACTTGAGTACTGATACATTTCTCTGTGCCCAGTCTGAGGTCTTATCTGGTAACATTTCCTATTTGGTGCCAGACAAAAGAGGAGAAACTGGGAAAATATCCAAACTTAGAAAGCTGCCATGCTGATGAATGTTCCCAAAAGTAGTACAACAAAGAATATGTAGTAAACTCAGTAAAATTACTTAAATTCTTTGCCTATTCACTTTCTCATCTTTATAACAAGGAAAACGGTAATAATTCTCCAACAGATTTGTTATGAAGATCCAATGCTGGAGCAGATGTGAAAGCACTCAAACTCTCAAGTATGTAAAGAAATAAGGAAATAACACCTTTATTGGGTTCTATCATCTATTAAAATCAGCAACTATCTGATTTCACAATAAAAGAATTCCCGTACTAGCAATTGTTTCTAACCTCTTCCCATGATTCTGTTACTGGAAATAGCTATTTCACAATCAAGATAGGAGCTCTTGACAATATATAAAACAGGACCCAAGTGGGCAGAGCAGACACCAGAAAGTCATTTGCTTTGCCACCATCTGACTGCCCTTGACCACTTCAGCAGCATGAAAGTGACAGCCTTTGCCCTGCTCTTGACTCTGGCACTTACAACCATCTTCAGTGAGTATCTCCCTCTGCCCTGATACCAAAAGCTCATGTCACCTTCTGCTCACAGAATCCTGGGATATACACAGCACATAGATAATAGGGAAAACTTTGGCAAATGCATTTTTTTGTCCCTACTAATATATCACTAACTGATATAATCTTTGGGCCTGAGTAGACCTAAATGATAAGCTAAGTCCAAATTCTTTTTTTTTTTTAAAGATTTTATTTATTTATTCATAAGAGACACATGGAGAGAGGTAGAGACATAGGCAGAGGGAGAAGCAGGCTTCCTAAGGGATGCCTGATATGGGACTCAATCCCAGGACCCTAGAACCACGATCTGAGCCAAAGGCAAAGGCTTAACTGAGCAACCCAGGTGCTCAAGGCCAAATTTTTATCCATATAAACACTTTGTATAACTTCTTTGGTAAGCATACATCCAGACTCTGCTTTGATTTTATATCACCATTTCTGGGGACCTCATTTCTTTATAAAACAGTACCATCTATTGTTTGGCAGCATGAACTCTTATTATTTTTCCATTGAGTTGAAATCTGCCTTCTAGAAATTTTCAATGCCCTAGAATTTTCAACTTTCAGTTTTCAACATAATAGCAGACATTCTCTAAATATAAAACCACTTTTTTTTCAATATTTCCTAAGTTCTGTTACGAGGTAGGAAAGAACAAAACTCCTCATTATTATAGTAGCTTCTTTATACTTTTGGCTATGTTCTAATCCCATTCAAAAAAGGGGGAAAAAAACCTATGTTGAGCTTCAACCTTTGATATTATATTGATACACAGTTCTGAAGAGAGTCTTATATTTTTGACAGGCTGAGAGCTGAAACATAAATAAAAGATCTTTTTTTAAACAAGATTAAGTTCTTCTAGAGTTTAATTTGGTTTCTCATCTTTTTCTTACAGATGTAGACTGTACCTCACGCCCTAAACAGGTCAGTACATTCATCTTGATATGAAAGTCCTACTCCTATGTAATTTTAAAGCTAGTATCAACAAGGAAATATTTGCTACTATACAATAAATTGCTACATGTTTGAAGATTTTTTAAGTATCAAAACTGATTTTATTTTAAAAAATCTATTAAGAGATCTTTCTGAAATGGACATAGTAGAACAAAGTTGGTTAGATACCTAGTATCTGAGTTATAAAGTCCTGGGTTTGAATTCCAGCTCCTGGATCATGTGGCCATGGGCAACAATACTTGTTTCATAAGCTTATTGTGAGGATTAAAACCACAGTGTTTGAAGAGAGATGAGCACAGTACCTGGTACCTAGTAAAGCCCAATAAGGACAAGTCATGATTCTTAAAATTGTTAAATGGGACACATACATCTTTGTTCTTTATCTTAGAGAATGAAGATTTTAATTTAACCTTTCCTTTATGATTCATATTAAGTAATAACTATTGTTGAGAAAATCTAGGTGTGGTAGTAAAAACTTTAAACCAGAAATCAAAGCAATTGGGACTCTAGTTAAAGCTCAAAGGCTTTACAGCTGTGTGACTCGGGCCTAGGCAGCTCCTTTCACTTCTTTGGAACTTTTGTTTTACCTATTAAAGAGAATAATAGGGTAAGAGTGTGTAAATTTTGGAGTCAGACAGTCTTAAGTCCAAGCCATCCTTCATGATTTAGCAGCTGCTTGAGAATTTAAAAGGTTAATGAATATGAAGCTTTGGTAGTTTCCTGGTCACCTGGTGACCAGGACATAAGTCCTGGTGTTGGGGTTTGAGCAGGCATGGAGAAGTGAAATCATGCTGGTGTATACTCATCATCATTCCCATTCTTCACTAGATTCCACTAGCCTCTGAGATACTTCTGCCATTTTATCATGGTTACCAATCTTTGTATTGCCAGCCATCACCTCAGCCCTAAAACTTGGAAGGTACATGGCATAGGATACCCAAAAGAATGAATGGATTAATTAATGAAACATAGCTAAAGGGGAAGATTAATTTAACTTGAAGTTTGAGAATATTTCAAGCTATCCAGGTGGAGATATTCAACAATTAGTACAGTATCATATGTGGAACTCTGAGTTGGAAAACCTGTAAATGTAGAGTCTTCTGTGTAGAGCTAGAGTTTGTGTAGTCCTGAAAATAGAGCCAAGGGGTAAAAATAATAGCTAGGATTTTTTCATGAAAGTGCTAAGCATTTTACACATATCTTCTCGATTATATATTTTTTAATCTTACAATATAGTTATTATCACCCTGCCTTTGCAGGTAAAGAAACCGAGGCTTAGAAAATTAAAATGATTGTGCCAGAGTCATATAGTCAGAATTTGAATTCTGATGTGTTTGATTTTGACTGTCCACACTCTTCAATTTGCTTATAGATGAAAACCCCAGAAAACTCTATCTTGGTGATTGCATACTTGCTCCTACAGGGGGCTTTACACTTTGGCTTTGCTCCTGGCTTTTACAACAGTGATTCTCAAATACAATAGTAAAATACATGTCTCTGTCTATGTGCTGGTGAAGTGTATAACAAGTTATTTATTTGTTACTAATAACTTAATGATTAATTAAAATCACTAATCATTAATTGCTAATGATGTGCTAGTTCTTGAAAACTATAGTAGGTATCTCTATAATAAATCTCACACTTATATTCAGATAGAACTTTTTTTTAAGATTTTATTTATTTATGAGAGAGAGAGAGAGAGAGAGAGAGAGAGAAGCAGACTCCACACAGAGATCCCGATGCGGGACTCGATCCTAGGACTCCAGGATCACGCCCTGGGTCAAAGGCAGGCGCTAAACTGCTGAGCCACCCAGGGATCCCCCAGATAGAACTTTTTAAGTGAAAGAGAGAAATAGCAGGATGTGCAGAAAACTAACCCCATGGGAATGGTTACATCTGTGAATCTACCATGTGTGTTTTAAATAAATTTTTAATTTTTAGGCAAATTATTTGGTTACAAGCTACCATAAAGAGGTTTATCACATGTAATTTTATATCTAAGAAATCTCTATAATTGATATATTTCAAGGAGGTTGGATGAGGACAATTAGAATAAGAAACCAATGATTTGAGAGCCCTCTAAACTTGCTTGGGAAATCCTAAATCCTGGGAATAAAGATTTGATGGAAGGCTTTTTATATGTATTTCCAGGTTGATTGCAGTAAATTTAAAAAGTTACCACCAGGAGAAGAGAGAATTTGTTATGAAATATATGCACCAATTTGTGGATCTGATGGCAAAACTTATGAAAATGATTGCTTCTTTTGTTCTCAAGTTCAGTAAGTGTTGCAATATTTTTTTTCTATATTTAAGGTGTGATTATGTGTTATGACAAGTATACCTCAGTTAGAAGAAGTGGTTTAGGGCATAATGGATATGTGAATATGATGAGTATGTAGGCTTTGGAGTCTCTAGTGTCTTTGGATCCATCCATATTCTGGTAGAAAGAGTAAATCAAATAATCTAGAATCTCTAAGTTGGAAGGAAATTTGACGGTCATCTAGTTCAACATCCATCTACTAAACTATTGCTTGAATTCCTTCTACAAAAATCTCAAGTCATCCTACAGTGTGTGCTTGATTATTTCCAGGGACAAGGAACATTCCTCCTCCTAGGCATGCCAGTCTATTCATCTGTCAGAATGATCTATATCTATTGTTCAGTTTTAACAATTAAGTTTAGATATGTTAAAGCCCCCTAATTATTGGCACAAAAGGGACCATATCTAAAAATCCTAAAGAAATTGTTCTGTTTCAGAGTATCATTTCTCAACAAAATATATATTGAAGCTATAATAAAAATTAAATTTGAAAATCAAATAGCCAAAAATAGCTTAAAAGTTACAAAGTAATCATCAGAAAGATATGTTAGTATCAGCTTGAAATATATAAGATGGTGCATGAAATACTAGAATGTATAGAAACACATAGATCCTCCTAAGTATTTTCAAAACATACATGAATGAAAACAAACACTTCATACAGATGGCATATTTTTCCTTTTTTTTAAATCAAAAAACAAATTACTTTTTTAAAAAAAAATATTTTATTTATTAGAGAGAGAAAGCAGGAACAGGAGGGAGGGGCAGAGGGAGAGGGAGAGGGAGAAGTAGCCTCCCTGCTGAGCATGGAGCCAGACACAGGCCTTCATCCAAGGACCTTGAAATCATGACATGAGCAGAAGTCAGATGCTTAACTGACTGAGCCACCCAGGCACCTCAGAAAAAAGGTGCCTCTCATTACTTTTATGAGAAATAAATATTTTGTGATAAATGTAAAACGTGACTTTTACAATGAAATCATTTATGTAAAAAGGTTTCTAAATGTGTCTCCTTTAAATAAGAAATTCATTAGATATGTTTTCAGAGGGCAGCCGAGGTGGCTTAGCAGTTTAGCACAACCTTCAGCCCAGTGTGTGATCCTGGAGACTTGGGATCGAGTCCCTGCATGGAGCCTGATGCTCCCTCTGCCTGTGTCTCTGCCTCTCTCTCTCTCTCTCTGTGTCTTTCCTGAACAAATAAATAAAATCTTTTTTTTAAAAAAAAAGATGTTTTCAGGGACATATACTGATTGGTATATATTGCGAGCATTATCCTTACATAACCAACACTAGTTGCTAAAATATTTCTAAATTGCAATCACTCCCTCCTTTTTTTTTTTTTTTTTAAAGATTTTATTTCTTTATTTGAGTGAGAGAGAGAACGAGAGAGAGAGAGAGAGAGAGCATGAGTGGGAAGGAAGGGCAGAGGGAGAGAGAGAAGGAGAAGCAGGGAGCCTGACTTAGGGTTCAATTGCAAGACCCTGGGATCATGAACTGAGCCAAAGGCAGAGGCTTAGCCAACTGAGTCACCCAGGTGCCCCAGTCACTTCCTCCTAAAAACATCAATAAGTGAACTGACCTGAGTACCTGGGTGGGGTGAGGGGAGGAGTTCATTAGTGAATGGTAATTAGTCCCGGATGCTAATAAAATGTTTATGGCTTTAGCATTTTCATTTTTTTCCTTTTTTCTCTTCACAGAAAAACTGACAACAAACTTAAATTTGTACATTTTGGAAAGTGTTGAATCTATCTTGTGATTCCAGTTCACACAAAAACACACTTACTTCTCCCATATAACCTATGCTGTGTTGCCTAATCTTGTCACTAGTATGTCCTGATTTCTTTGTAGAATAAAGTAGACCTATGTGAAATAAATACATGTCTGACTCTTTGTTTAGGAGTTGAATCTTCCAGATTTGTTTCACTTTTGGGTGATGTTTAATGGACTACCTTAGGGCCATATCCTGGGGGGAAAAGGGGTTAACTAAGACCAGTAGTGGGAACCAGAAAATCAAAGGATTTGAATCTGATGCCTTCTTCTTGCCCAGGCTAGGAAAACACCACATGTGCATAACTTAGTTCTTGAGTATTCCTGAAACATAAACAGAAAAAAAAAAAAAAAATCTTCAAGTACAAGAATCAGGAAATACTATTTTGCTAGATGTTTCTTGTGTTTAAGACACTGAAAGTTATCCTAGATTGAGATAGTTCTTTATTTTCTACCAGAATACATGTTTGTAAAATGTGGCTAGTCAAAAGTGCCCAGTAAACCTGTATAAATTCCCATGAAGTAGTTGATGTCTTCCATGGGACTTTTTTTTCCCTAAAGTTTGATATCAGATCTAGAATCTGAAACTTATCTAATCTCACTATTTATTACATGGTCCCAAAAAACATATTATTATATGTTCCAAAGATCGCACTGTCTATTCCAAAGAACAGAGAGTAAGCCTTGCACATCTTTGTAATCCATTTGTGCATCTCTGCAATTAACACACACTTATTAATGCCTACTTTGTGTCAGTATCTGTGATAGGCTTTGGAGGATACAATGATAAATAGAATAGACTTGACCTTGCCCTCTTGGAGCTTATATTCTGTGGAAGAAATTGCCATACTTAGTATAGTACCTTGCATAGAACTGATGTTATGCAAATATGTTTATTAACATTGAATCAAAATTAAGCAACATTTCAATTATAGAAACAAATTATGCATGCATCTAACATGAAAATCTAAGAGAGATTCTCTGCAAAGAGGAAGAAAGAGAAAATTGAGTCAAGTCCTTTTGAGCTGTGTTCTTATCTCACAAATCCATTAGAGATTCAGACACCAAGACTGACCATCAAAATAACCTTTGCTAATTTCCAAAGAATTCAAGTACAATGATATTCTTTGTGGTGATTTATTTTCTTTTGTCTTCTCTTTCACTTTTTGTTGTTGCTGTTGTTTCCTGAATGATCTAAGACCATCACTAGGATTACTTAAAAGCATTATTCAAAGAAACAGAAAATATTGACTTAAACTTCATTTGTCTTTTCACCGAATATTAAATATCCACTCTTTGTTAGATGCTAGAAATGCATCAATGAGCATACAAATATAAAAATTCATCCTTCCTTTATGAAGCTTTAAAATTGCATAGGAAGGGATCCCTGGGTGGCGCAGCGGTTTAGCGCCTGCCTTTGGCCCAGGGCGCGATCCTGGAGACCCGGGATCGAATCCCACATCGGGCTCCCGGTGCATGGAGCCTGCTTCTCCCTCTGCCTGTGAATCTGCCTCTCTCTCTCTCTGTGACTATCATAAATAAATAAAAATTAAAAAAAAATTAAAATTGCATAGGAAGAATTATATTAATAAAATATCAATCATATATATATATATACATGTATATAACATATGTATAAGTTAGACTAACTAGGGCAATCAGGAAAGGCCTCCCCAATTCCTGAGGTGATTTATAAGCAGAAGCCTAAATTATGGGTAGAAGTTAGGCAAGGAACACAAGGGCAGGAGTTGAGATGGGTGGAATGAGGAGGCAGTAGCCATGGGTTGAGAAGTGAGAAGTGTCATTCCAAGTAAAGGGAATAGCAGGAGACTGCGACATAACAAACTAGCAAAGTTATTGGCCAGTTCATGTTTTCCAGCCACTCTGCCTCCCAAGCCTCCTTACTATTCACTGCCCACCATCTATTTCCAACCGTCTCCAGAGTGATATTTCTCAAACACAGATCTTATCTTGTCCCTGCTAAAATCACTTTGGTGAGTCTCTCTCCCTACAAGTCCATCAGTGCTAGCCTCGCTCTCCAGCCTCATCTCTCTCCATTCCACATTATGAAATGGACCATTCTCAGAACCTTCCATGCACTTGGCAATTGTGCATATGCTGGTCCCTCTTCCTGCAATTCTATTTCCCATTTCTCCTTTCACTGATTTCCTCTCATTAAAAAGATTCATCCCTAATGCTATCTTCCCTAAAAAGCTCCTATGTATTCTCTAATGAGTGTCTCCTATGCATTCATTCATTCATGTAATCCTCCCAGGTTATCAAGCATCATAGTATATTCTCATTAATTTGTAAGCATCTGTCTTTTCTGCTATATTGTGAGATCACAGCTGGCATGCTGCAGGCGTTTGGTGAATGCTTAATAAATTAACTGAATTAAATTAAGATGAATTGAATTTGACTTCTAACAACATGTAAGCAAGGAAACCACAGTGTCTTATCCCAGATAATCCCAAAATCAGATGTCACCTTCTGATCCAACTCTGTCACTAGACTATATGGCATCTGTTTACATTCTGTATCAACCCAAATTCTGAATGCTTCTTCAAGTTCCCATAAAAAGAATCCACAGACATACAAATAAGAAAGAGGGATGATTGCTTTTCCAGAAATTGTGGAAGAGTAATTTATATGGCAGTCACCTTGCTCACCACCGACAGCCTAAAACTCCCCATTACATTCCTGTCCTCAACAGTCATCTTTTGCAACACCACTTCGTAAATCCTTGTCATTTGTAACATGAAAAGAAAACTGCCATAACATTTTAAAGATACATAAATAAAAGAAAAGGAAAACAATTAAAGCCATTTGTTAAAACTGGTTGCTAGGACAGAAACCTACTCACATTCTAAGAAATCTCACTCTGTGTCATTTTTAATTAGTTCTTCCTTACAGTTCAGCAAAGCAGGCACTACTCAGCCAATAAACCAGTCTTTCTGGAACAGGTAATTCCTGTCTCTCTCAGAGAACAAAGGGAAGCTGAAACATTGACTTTGGAATTTTAATTAATGATAATAGTACAGATCAAGGAAGTGGAAGCCAGATCTACAAAAACATTCCTTAACAAAACCTATATCCAGGGACACATCCAGAAAACCTTTCAGAATTTCTTAAGAAAAGGAACTCTGAGTCAATTGAAATTAAGCTTTTTTTATGAGTTCCTGCTGAAACGCTGGAAGAGAACTACTGAAGTTGTGAAAGATGCCTCTGGGGAGCTCAGGAAACTATCTGATCGATAGTTCCACTTGCCAGACTCCTAGGCGCTGATTCCCTGGGATATGAGTCATTTAATGCTCAAAAATAGGCTCTGTGGTTTAAACAGCGAAGTCCAGGAGCAGCTTAGCCCTCTGTAACTGACTCATCAAGAGGAAGCCTGGCTTCTGGGTTTCATTCTTTTTATTCCCCATTGTTCCAGAATCTCAGTCCATAAGCCCAAGATCCCCGTTCTGACCAAGGCAGCTTCCCCAGCCTGTAGCCCTACTCCGCAACGTGTCCAGCATCCCATCCATCTGGTCTTGCACTTCTAGTCTGTGCTCTTTGCAGCTCTCCTTCTCTCCCTTCTACCTGTTCCAGAAATGGAGCCCAGTGTCAGACACCCTAAAATATTGGCTGACATCTATTATGCCAGTCACATCCCTGGTTGCCCTGTCTCTGTTTGGGCTGCCTATCTGGGCTCTGGTCAGTTCCTTCTCATTTATCTATGAAGCCCATGATTGGCAGAACCACCAACCCCTTGAGATATTGACGTGTCTTCCATGTCAGATGAAATTATTTGTGAAACCTCTATAATATAATGGTCAAGAAGGTGATCATTTGGCAATCTATATGATTATTGAATCTTTATGTTGCATATCTAAAACTCATATGTTATATGTCAATTATATCTCAAATTTTTAAAAATTCCAAAACAAAAAAGAGGAAAAAAAAAACCTAAAGGAATTAAAAAAAAAAAAAAAGGGATATGAGGCTTTGGGGACAGAGAGCCCTAGGATTAAATCTAGATTTGCCACTTCTGAGTAACCTTGAATTACTGGTTGAACCTGAGTTTTAGTTCCTGCATTTCAAAGTAGAGGCAGCAAGAGTTCCTTATGGACTGGCATGAATCAACATCTACACACAATACATAATACTGTTGTGGGCACATAATTAGCAAACAGTAAGTGATTGATTTCCAAAACAGAAACAACAAAAATCTGTGGTCATCCTAATTTTGTCCCCTAAACACAATGGGTAGGTTCTGGCTTTTCATTGTCTTCTGCCTAATTCCACCTTAGCATAAACCCACTCCTGCCTAACTCGGCCTGAAAGAACACTACGTACCTCCTGTTAGAGTAGATCATCACTGTTAGAGCCACAGAAGGCAGCAGAGTGGTTTGACTGCAATGAAAATATTCTCCCATCTGGGACCTTGGTAAGAGGTTTTTTTTTTTTTTTAATTATCCTCATTTTTGGTTTAAGAAAAAAGGACAGAGGAAAGAAAAAGAAAAAATATGCATCTTCTAGTTTGGAGTCTCCTGAGAACAGGAGATTGTGTCCTCTTTATCGTTATGTCTAAAATGGATATTTATTTGTTTCTCCATGTCATGCCTGACATACATATGTAATTTTTAAATTATCAGGGGGAAAAAATGAAAACCAACTTAGGTCAATTATACTCAAAGCCACGTATTCAACATCCTAATGGCATGAAGAGCTCCAAACTAAATTCTACATTGCCTGCAAATGACAAGAGAAAATAGCAAAGGGCAGAGAACAGGAAAATAAACTTAATTCCTCACAGCTGGAGAAATGTTTCTAGACTGTGGTTGCATGAGGGTCTTTGCCAGAGGAGAGGAAGATGAGGGTGCAGTAGAGCTGGCAGCCTGAGTTGCAGCAAAAAATGGGAGTTAGGGAAGGGGCACATAAAAAGTTTTAATGACAGAACTTGTGGCTATTTCTCAAACTGTCTGATAGACGTATGAGCATTTGTGTTGCTGTTAGTTTTAAACTATACTTGTATATTATACACACTCTTTTGTATATTTGACATATGACAAAATAAAGAAAAGATGGGTAAGGAGGGAAGTCGATGTTCTCCGGTATAAATTGGCTGTGAATTTGAGATTTGCTAAGTGAAAAGTATCAAGAGGTTTGCCTTTATGGCATTCTCTTCCTTCCCCAGTATCTACAGGCTTCTTTGACATGTTTTCCTCAAGGACAGAGTCTTACTTTCTCTTCTCCTAAAATAGTGCTGAAGTGACCAAGACTAGCCCATCGTGGGGCCCAAATAATAGAGAGAGGGATACAGGCTGGAGTAGGGCCCTATGTTACTCAATTGGCATGAATATTTCCACTTTTGCATTGAAACTTCCCATGAAGAAAAAAGCACAAAATACAGAATATTCATGGTATGGTACATAATATTAACATAATAAACTCAATAAGAATTATTATCACAGTTTAAAAATATAAAACACTGGTGGCTACAATCCTTATGCAATGCAAAAATTGCCTTTATAGGCCTCCTAACAGGTATTTTTTTTCTTTTTTTTTAATTTTTATTTATTTATGATAGTCACAGAGAGAGAGAGAGAGAGAGAGAGAGAGAGGCAGAGACACAGGCAGAGGGAGAAGCAGGCTCCATGCACCGGGAGCCCGATGTGGGATTCGATCCCGGGTCTCCAGGATCGCGCCCTGGGCCAAAGGCAGGCGCTAAACCGCTGCGCCACCCAGGGATCCCCTAACAGGTATTCATGCAGCTTCTTGTTGGATCTATTGGGTGAGAATGCCATTATTAATGGGGACCTCTATTAAGGTTTTGTATTTTTATCAAGCTTAGATTTACTTAGGAAAAATTAGGAGAGTAAATAGTATGAGCTTAGAGCCACAGAGAAAAACTATAACTGTGAACTCTTTCAATATTTTTAAGATAGTTCTTTATACTTTCTGAGTTTACTAATATTAGTTGAAGAAAACCTTGGGCCATGTCCTATACTAAATGCTTTATATCATGATCTCATTTAATTCATAAAATAACCCTAGTAATAAATGTATGTGAATACAAATTAGGGTATTTATAGTATTTACCATGGTAAATCTGGCACCTAATTTATTTCTAGAGCATGACTGGAGCTCAGAAAAATAAAAAAAAAAATAGTAAGTTAAGGAATGAATCTGCATTTTTCCCACTTAAGAAAAACAAAGTTCAGTGAAGACAGATATGCAGTTCAATACGAGTAAGAAATGGTAGAGTTATGATTGATAAGAGCTCTGTTTGACCCTATAGCTCAAGTCCTTAAACACTATGCTCCCTTAACACTTAAACTATGCTCCTTAGGCAGTATCATAATCCCTATCCCCAGAACAGCCCATCCAGACAGATTCTGGCTGTTTTTACTCTCTCACAAGGAGATAAATGTGAGTTCTCCACTGCACAGCATTTCAAGGCCAAGGGCCCTATGTCCACTGGTGTTGTAGAGAATGCTTGCTAGCCTGTGAGCTCTAAAGTCAAGAAGAGCTGCCAACGACCTTTTCATAGAGCCATAGAATGGCTCTTCAAAATCTTCATTTTGCATAGTTGAGTCCTTGTAGTACTTAGCAAATAGTACACATAAAGAATGTTTCACTTTGTTAAGTTACTTCCTAATATTTGGCACTATAAGAAGTGCAAATGCTATCCTTCCCTTTGGACAATGGCAGTGCAGTTGATGGTATCACTAGCTAAGTATACCCCCAATACTGAATGCAATGGAGGTCTTTAGCTCTTGGTCCATCAAACTCTACTTGGCTTCTAAAGTTTAGTCCTACTTGGAGACAAAGCAATCATGGACAAAGCATAGGAACAGCCCAGCTTCTGCACCATTGGATTCTTAAGATATCCACATGGACCCCCATTCTTGGTTTGAGGATGCTGGTGATCTTCCCCTTAGGAAACCTGAATAAGTAGCTCTCAACAGAGAACAGGTATATTTCCAATAGACAGTCAGCTAACTTTCCCATTAGCTCTACTTGTACCATAAAATCTGGGGTTCCCAAGAAAGCCATAGAGCATGGATTATTGCATAAGTCTTGCCAACTGAGATCAGTGAATGGATTCCTCTGCTCTACGTCCAGTCTGGAACCAGGTCTGGGAGACTTTCAGTTGATGTGAACCCTGGGTAAAGGGCTAAGACACCTAGTGCCGATAGCCTTACTTATCGCTGCATCAGACTCACATGAAAATGGCTCTATTGCAAAAAAATGAGTACTAAACCAAGGAACCTATCTTTAAAACTTATTTTAAACATTTACTGGTTCTGAGATCTTGAACCAGTTACTAATTTCATTAAGACCCAGTTTTTTTCTTCATAAAGATGATGATACCCATCTTAGACAAATACGTGAATCAAACAGTATATGCAAAAGCACTAAAATAGTTTATGCACCATCCAAACGTAAATTAGCATTAATTTAGGTTACATTATGTAATCCTTTCACAAGGAAACTTTTCCCATGATTCATTGAATTTTTTAAACCTGTTCTAGGGCTCTGGAAAGTAGCCATTTCTTAATAGGATGACACATCTGGCCAGGATATAATGCAAGCCTCAATGGGCTAGGCTGATAATAGTAGGTCACTTCTATTGTCTCCACCTTACAGCCCTTGGCTGCTTTCAGCAGCATGGGAGCAAATAGCTCCTTATTATCCTAGAAACTGTGCCCAGGAAATTCTGAGACTTACTCATCTTAAAGATAAAGCAAGTCTGTTTTTGTTTTAATGCATTTTTCTCGATCCAGGGAGAAATCATTGAATCACATAATCTCAGAATTAGAGTGGCTATAAGCTCATCTAACCCAACTGTCAGAAAGCTTCCTGTGAGATCTCTGAGAAGCAATCACCATCCAGCTTCTACTTTGATACAAAAACTCCCTTGTCAAAAAGACAGTTCATTCTTGATCTATTTGAATCAATAGAATATTCTTACTTTGAGTAGAAATCAACATTGACCAACTTGCCATTTATGACTGACACAAGATTTAAGAATTGTGAAATTATATCATTTATCTGTCCATTCCATATTTATAGAGTACTGGCTATGGCCTGGCATCATTTAATAAACAAATTCTCATTATAATCCCCTTTTTAGTCTTGGGTCCTTTTTCTTGCACTACATTCTCACTTTAGAAGAGCAATCATAGCATCACCACTCTCTCTGAGTGAGTCTAAACTGATTAATTTGATTTGAAGCCTTGATGGGAACCCCATGTCAGCTGGCACAGATGAGGAAGCAAAGCAAAAGTCCAATATACCTCCCTAACATTAGTTTTGATTAAAGAAAATGGTCATTTCACAACATATGGTATAGAATTACTACTCTTATATAATCTCATAATTGGGATGAATTTTTCTATCTCAAAATTAAAAGCTCTGCCATACATCTTTTAATATGTAAAAGATATGATTTAGATCATTTATCTAGAATTATCAGAGATAAATCTTATATGCCACATAATTTTGTTATGTACCTGAGTATTTACCCTATTAAGTGTCAAAGTTGATTTTATTGAAAGAATTCTAGATTCAAACCATTATTAAATGCAGTCAATGTAGTATAGCGTCCAAGTGCACTGGCTTTAGAGTCAGAAAGAATTGTTAGTTCCCAGCTTTGTTGATGTGTGACAAGGACACATTATTTTAATTTTCTGGACCTGTTTATTTATTTACACAATGAGAATAATTATATTTACCTCATTGAATTGCTATGAACATAAATGCTATAATTTTTGCAATAGGCTATAGCCCTTTGTACATAGTAAAAATTCTAGAACATTTAGAAAGTATAATTATAAAATGCCATGTTTCTTTATTTATTCATCAGTGGATAAAGAATGTGATCTGATCTTTTTATTTTGATTCAGTATGAAAATTATTAATATTCTTTAGAGACTTCTCATACACAGTAATAAAAACTTTCAACTAATGGGCAGGCAATGTAAGTGACACTTTAAATTCCCTTTGAGGCTGTGCCTCATAAGTGAAAGAGAATAATAAATTAGCATAGAAATGAAGAATATGTACTTTGAAGTCACAGACTTGGGTTCCAGTAATATGCTTATCAATTACTAGCTATATGATTTTAGAAAACGCACTTTTTTTCTGTTTAGGTTTCCTTTTTTAAAGGAAATGTTAATAGTGTCTACCTCAAAAGATTGCAAGAGTTAAAAGGTAAACCACATTCAGGGTACTCAGGGGGTTTCTGGCAATTATCCAGGAGTTCCATAGATCTCAACTATTGTTGATCTATGCCTTCCTACGAAGCATGTAGGCTGATATGATGCAAAAGGGGTGACAAAAGAGTGTGAGATGAATAGGTAAGCCTGTGTTGTGAAATAAATAAGATTTTCTGAGTAAACCGTGAGAGGCAGTAGAGTACATGATGTAGGCATCAAAATACATTACCCTGACTTAGGTGAAGAGTTCACTGAACATGAAGCAAGCAGTATTTGGTTGAGAAGAGAGGATAGAGTTTGGGTCATTCCTTAGACTATGAAGGTCCCCCAGGGTAGTGAAGACCAAAATGTACAGTGTTGAGCCACTCAGCCTCCATCTTGCAACACCTAGCATCATAAGCAGGCAGCGTCTAAACATATCTGTGCCTCAAAACATCACTTTCCAACAAGAATGTCAGAAGGAGTAATTACAGCAAATATTTAAAGACCATTTTATCTGCCATCTACTATTCTAAGTCCTTTGTTTATGCAAACTCACTTAATATTATTAAGAACTATATGAAATAGGTACTTCCACCCCCATTTTGCAGATGGAAATGGCATTGGAATTAGAGCCAAAACATGGATTAAGGACTGTCTGTGTCGTGGACTCTGGGCCAGTTAATTTAGCTTTCTGAGTCAGAAGTCATCAATTGGCAAAAATGCAAATAGAAGTAACCGCACTTCATTGAGTTGAAAAGAGGGTCCTGTCAGAACGTATGTGATAGAAAGAGTGTGGTGGGAAGGGCACCAGTGCTCATGTAAAAGAGTGTTGGCCTCAAATCCACCTCAGCTTATTACCATAAACCAGTCACTTGTCATCTCAGAATGGCTGCCACATTTTAAAAATAGGAATAATAGCCAGGCCCATTCATAATACTTGGGGCCTCAGGGCTAGAATTAAAATGGAAGCCAATGTACTACATGTCTACAATGCACTTAGCTCAAATATTTAAATAAATTTAAATAAAATTCTATCCTTGGCAAATATAGCATCATTGCAATGTGAAAGTCCAGGTTGAATTTAAAATTCTCAGTTTCTTGCCAGAATGTAGATGCACAAAAGAAGGTGGCACTAAGGCATTGGTCTTTCTTTTGGACTGTAGTTGGTTTTCTCTTCTCCTCCCTGGTATTTTCATGCCTCAAGAAGAGCCTTGTGCACTTGGACCAGCACACTAAAGCACTGACATGTTCAATCTTCACCCAAACCTTGTCAGTTACTCCTAGGTCACATATTGGGGTGATAGCTGTGCATTCTGGGGAGAATGGACCTGAGGAAGAAATTCACATAAGCCCTGTAAGCAGGATCAAGTCTGTTTGGAAAGAAAGTTCAGTTCAGGGCTCCAAGGTATAGTCTAGAAGGTCTTTGACTTACATACAAGCTCTTATTCTTGTGAGGAGAGACATGGCTGGAGAAGAGCCAGTGAGAAGCCCCCTAAAACTTGGGGGTCTAGGGTAAAGGATCTCCTTTTGCAAAGATTAAAGATGGTACCAGTAATACCTACTTTTCAAAATTAATACAATTAGATATCACCCAACATCTGTCAGAATGGCTAAAATCAACAACACAAGAAACTAAAGCTGTTGGTCAGGATGTGAAGAAACAGGAACCCTCTTACACTGTTGGTGGGAATGCAAACTGGGGCAGCCACTCTGGAAAGCAACAACTTCTGGCAACTTCTATGACAGCTGCGTGAACAGCATGTCTGACCCCTCCATCTTTGTGATCTTTGAGAGGCACCGGATCTACCGGGAGTACGTGATCCAGTACGCCTGCTCCAACAAGCCCTCAGAGGGGGGGCCTCCACCCTCTTCTCCTTGGTGTCTTTCTTTAGCGGCCGGCAGTGAGCACACAAGGGTGTGTGTTTTTTTTTTTCTTTTTCACAAGGGTGTTTTTAATGCCTTTCAGGCATGTCTTCCTTGGCGTTGCTATTCGGGAAGGGTTTTGTTTGTTTGTTTTTTTAACAAAAACTTTTAATGAACTGTTCATTTAATGTTGACATCCTGATGAAGTTACAGTCTTTTTTTTTTTTTTTTTTTTTTTTTTTAATTTTTATTTATTTATGATAGGCACACAGTGAGAGAGAGAGAGAGGCAGAGACACAGGCAGAGGGAGAAGCAGGCTCCATGCACCGGGAGCCTGACGTGGGATTCGATCCCGGGTCTCCAGGATCGCGCCCTGGGCCAAAGGCAGGCGCTAAACCGCTGCGCCACCCAGGGATCCCTGAAGTTACAGTCTTAATCTCACTAATAATGGTTCTGTTTTAAGCCACTTTTGGGCTCGTTAGAAGACTAACCAGAAGTGTTTATAGGTGGGCCTGTTACTGCTTTTTACTAGTGGGTTAATAAACCTCCAGCGACTCTGGAGTTTCCTCAAAAAGTTCAAAATAGAACTATCCTACTATCTAGCAATTGCACTAGTAGGTATTTATTTATTTATTTATTTATTTATTTATTTATTTATTTATTTATAAGAGGCACAGAGAGAGAAGAGAGGCAGAGACACAGGCAGAGGGAGAAGCAGGCTCCATGCAGGAAGCCTGACGTGGGACTCGCCCCTGGGTCTCCAGGATCAGGCCCTGGACTGAAGGCAGCGCTAAACCTCTGAACCACCTGGGCTGCCCACTAGCAGGTATTTAACCAAAGGATACAATAATACAGATTTGAAGGGATACATGTACCCCAGTGTTAAAACAGCATTACCTAAATAGCCAAACTATGGAAACAGCCCAAGTGTCCATTGACTGATGAATGGATAAAGAAGATATGGTATATATGTATGTGTATATATATATATCTATATACACACATGCACATATATATGTATATATATACACGTATATACATATACATATATATACATATTTATGTGTGTATAGATGTGTATATATGTAATGAATTATTATTCAGCCTTTAAAAAGAATAAAATCTTGTCATTTGCAACAATATGAATGGAACTAGAGAGTATTATGCTAAGTGAGATAAGTCAGTGAAAGACAAATACCATATGATTTCATCTATATGTGGAATTTAAGAAACAAAACAAATGAACAAAGGGAAAATGAGAGAGAGAGAGAGAGAGACAAACCAAGAAACAGATGGCTAATTATAGAGAACAACCTGATGTTACCAGAGGGGAGGTAGGTGGGGGGATGGGTGAAATAGATGAGGAGGATTAAGGGGGGCACTTGTGGTGAGCACTGGGTGGTATATGGAAGGGTTGAATCACTATATTGTACACCTGAAAGTAATACTATATGTTAACTGGAATTTTTTTTAAAGATTTTATTTATTTATTCATGAGAGACACAGAGAGAGAGAGAGAGAGAGAGAGAGAGAGAGAGAGAGAGAGAGAGAGAGAGAAGAGAGGCAGAGACACAGGCAGAGGGAGAAGCAGGCTCCATGCAGGAAGCCTGACGTGGGACTCGCCCCTGGGTCTCCAGGATCAGGTCCTGGGCTGAAGGCGGCGTTAAACCGCTGAGCCACCCGGGCTGCCCCAGTTAACTGGAAATTTCAGTTAAAACTTTAAAAACCTGTTATAAAGGTTAATAGCATGTGGAAATACCCAAAACATGTCACAATGTTAACAATGTTAAGTTATATAAATGCTATTGTAGCTGCTGCTGCTGTTATCATCATCATCATCATCATTAGAATGTGCTTGGAAAACCACTAGTAGCTCTAGGGAAGCAGGAGATTGAGGTTCTTGTCTTATGGAGTTGGAAAATGAATCTCATCAAGAAAGGAGAGTGAGTAAAGTGATATAGTTTTATTAAACAAGAGTGCAGAGAGAGCTGTCAGGAGTGAGGGGGTCCTAACAGGGTTGCCAACATGGGCCTCTACTGACAGTCTTTAATTTAGGACTGAGGAGGGAGCTTGGGGCTTTGTCATTCTTGTGATGTCTTTGAGTAAGAACTGATGATAATATCTTTAATGCTCATTTCTTTTTAGGGTCTGGTTTTTCTTTGTTGGTCACAGGTGACTGTCATAAAAAAGACACTCTCTCCTACCCACACCTAGGGCAGGATGGTCTGGTTTGTTCCCTTGTTTCTGGTTTCCTTACACCTCAGCATTTTGGGGATTTCTGTGAGCCTGATTCTGTAGCCCTTTACCTATCTCTCCCCACCTAGCCCTGCCTGTCCCTTACTCTATAGGAACATAGGTAGTATTTTGGTAATCCTCACACCTTTTGTCCCTATAAAACATTGAAAGGCCTTGTCATCAATTCAGTACTCAATACCAATATCAAGGAGAAACAACATTTGTCAGGCTATGAGTTTAAATCAACTCTTCTGGGCTTCAGTATTTTAAAATCCATACCAGCAGCCCAGAGGGTATTCCTGAGGGGTTTGAGGAATCTGTTTCCACTTTCTGGTTCTAAACTTAATTTTCCTAAATTAAGACTTTTCACAACTCAGCAAATAGGTCTAGCATTCTTTAGCTATCTTAAATCATTAAGAGGCAATTTAGTAATCAAGATGAATTCTCTTGCTCGAATACAGTGCAAGTATAAGAGGCCTGGCTGGCACTGCCAGATCGGCTGTCTTGGTTCCATCCCACTAACTCTGGTCATTTCAGCCCCATAAGCACAGCACTTCCCTCTTGTTCTAAGTCCTTGCCTCAGCCTCTGGATCTTCCTTGCTCTGGTGTTCTTGCCCTTGCCCACGGCAACAGTAGCCCCGGCACGGTCTTCTGCCCAGAGGATTCTGAGATAATGTCACCTCACAGAAGGATAACTATATTTTTCTCCTGAAAGACGTTGTGGCAACACATTTTTATGACTATTGGGAAATTATAGAGTCACAGACTCTCAGATCTTGAAAAATATGAAAGGTCTTATCTTTCAACTTTCAGTTCGGAGAGGAATCTCATTCCATATCCCTGAGAGATAGTCATTCGACTCTTGTTTCCATTTGGGTAGCCCTGAAAATGATATGGCCAGGTCTCCATAAGGCAGTACTGTCCATTATTTGACATGCTGAATGTTTGGAAAATTGTCTGCTCACAATCTCTTAATCAGCACTTATTCATGCATCATGAGCTGGGCGCTGGGTTGAGGGCTCAAAATGCAATGATGAGTAAGATCATCTTTGTCCTCAGTGAACTCTTTATGTTGAGCCAAAAAGCCACATAATACAGTGGTTAAGTTGGTGAACTCTGGAAATCAGTTTTCCCAGGTTTACATTCAGCCAATAATACTAACAAAATTTCAGCTCTAGGATGCTACGTGCTGAGGTTCTAACGTGCTGAGGTTCTAATGTAAAATATGGTGACTATGGTGGAAAACACTGTACTATATAATTGACATCCGCTAAGAGACTAGAACTTAAATATTCACACACACACAAACACACACACACGAAGGGTAACAATGTGATGGATGTGTTAATTAACTGGATGGGGAAAACCCTTTCATAATGTAAATGTGCATCAAATCATCACAGTGTATATTTTAAATAGTTTACGATTTTAAAATAAAATCTTTAAAAAAGGACTGGTAGGCATCTTACAATTTTGTTACTCAATCCATGTACAAATAATTATATTTGCATAATACAATTGTGGTTAAACTGACTTAGCAGGGTTTTTACAAAAACTAAGTTTTAGAAGGGATTGTACACATGACACTAGGAGAAAGTTCAGGAGCCTGCTTAAAGTTTAGTGAAGCAAAGAATATTGGTCACACTGTGGTAAGAATGATCTGTTCTAAGATAGTCCATCTTTATTTTTCAAACCCCTAGTGCTTAGAAGAACTTGGTGTTCCTGGGAAATCTGAGAACTGATCATATTTGTAGGATAACACATTCTTCCTTAAGAGTTAAACCTCATGTCTTTGTTTTAGTAACAATATGAACTAAGCCCTATTTTACCCAGTTATAACAGAATCTTTAATACAGAATTATTGATCTTTCATGATCTCTGTGCCCTCCCTTGTTATGCAATCCAAGTACTATAATAGAAATCACATATAATAAACTTGAGTTTCCATGTATATATACATCCTGGTTATTTAACACACTTTATGTTAAATAAAACAGTAGAGGGTTCCCTTTTCTCTGCATCCTCTCCAACATTTGTGGTTTCCTGCCTTGTTAATTTTCCCCATTCTCACTGGTGTGAGGTGGTATCTCATTGTGGTTTTGATTTGTATTTCCCTGATGGCAAGTGATGCAGAGCATTTTCTCATGTGCATGTTGGCCATGTCTATGTCTTCCTCTGTGAGATTTCTGTTCATGTCTTTTGCCCATTTCATGATTGGATTGTTTGTTTCTTTGGTGTTGAGTTTGATAAGTTCTTTATAGATCTTGGAAACTAGCCCTTTATCTGATACGTCATTTGCAAATATCTTCTCCCATTCTGTAGGTTGTCTTTTAGTTTTGTTGACTGTATCCTTTGCTGTGCAAAAGCTTCTTATCTTGATGAAGTCCCAATAGTTCATTTTTGCTTTTGTTTCTTTTGCCTTCGTGGATGTATCTTGCAAGAAGTTACTATGGCCGAGTTCAAAAAGGGTGTTGCCTGTGTTCTTCTCTAGGATTTTGATGGAATCTTGTCTCACATTTAGATCTTTCATCCATTTTGAGTTTATCTTTGTGTATGGTGAAAGAGAGTGGTCTAGTCTCATTCTTCTGCATGTGGATGTCCAATTTTCCCAGTACCATTTATTGAAGAGACTGTCTTTTTTCCAGTGGATAGTCTTTCCTCCTTTGTCAAATATTAGTTGACCATAAAGTTGAGGGTTCACTTCTGGATTCTCTATTCTGTTCCATTGATCTATGTGTCTGTTTTTGTGCCAGTACCACACTGTCTTGATGACCACAGCTTTGTAATACAACCTGAAATCTGGCATTGTGATGCCCCCAGCTATGGTTTTCTTTTTTAAAATTCCCCTGGCTATTCGGGGTCTTTTCTGATTCCACACAAATCTTAAACTGTTGGTGGGAATGTGAAATGGTGCAGCCACTCTGGAAAACTGTGGAGGTTCCTCAAAGAGTTAAAAATAGACCTGCCCTACGACCCAGCAATTGCACTGTTGGGGATTTACCCCAAAGATACAGATGCAATGAAACACCGGGACACCTGCACCCCGATGTTTCTAGCAGCAATGTTCACAATAGTCAAACTGTGGAAGGAGCCTTGCTGTCCATCGAAAGATGAATGGATAAAGAAGATGTGGTTTATGTATACAATGGAATATTACTCAGCCATTAGAAACGACAAATACCCACCATTTGCTTCAACGTGGATGGAACTGGAGGATATTATGCTGAGTGAAGTAAGTCAATTGGAGAAGGACAAACATTATATGTTCTCATTCATTTGGGGAATATAAATAATAGTGAAAGGGAATATAAGGGAAGGGAGAAGAAATGTGTGGGAAATATCAGAAAGGGAGACAGAACATAAAGACGCCTAACTCTGAGAAACGAACTAGGGGTGGTGGAAGGGGAGGAGTGTGGGGGGTGGGAGTGAATGGGTGACGGGCACTGAGGGGGGCACTTGACGGGATGAGCACTGGGTGTTATTCTGTATGTTGGCAAATTGAACACCAATAAAAAATAAATTTATTATAAAAAAATTAAAAATAAATAAAAAATACTTATGGGCTGGAAAACCAGTTTTAAAAATGTCAGCGCCATCAACAGAGGAATAAAGAAGTGAAGGCTATGGAAAAAAAAAAAGAAATTGCAAATACCCACCATTTGCTTCGACATGTATGGAAATGAAGGGTATTATGCTGAGTGAAATAAGTCAATCGGAGAAGGACAAACATTATATGGTCTCATTCATTTGGGGAATATAAATAATAGTGAAAGGGAATACAGGGGAAGGGAGAAGAAATGGGTAGGAAATATCAGAAAAGGAGACAGAACATGGAAGACTCCTAACTCTGGGAAACGAACTAGGGGTGGTGGAAGAGGAGGAGGGCGGGGGGTGGGGGTGACTGGGTGGCGGGCACTGAAGGGGGCAATTGACGGGATGAGCACTGGGTGTTGTTCCGTATGTTGGCAAATTGAACATCAATAAAAAATAAATTTATTATTAAATAAATTAAATAAATAAATAAATAAATAAAACAGTAGATGCTAGAACTAGGAAAGTAGGCAAGGCCATGGCAATAAAAAGGATAAAGAGATTGTTCTACTAAGAAAAATTGCCATTAGGTAGTAAACAAAGAAAGGGCCAAGAAAATTAGTCCTTTAGTGTAAAATTGTGGTATCCTAATCAATCGGTTCTCAAGAGGTAAATCAGACACTCTTATGCAATTTGTGTGTGTGTGTGTATGTATGTGCTTGATGTGTCTGAGTCACACTTTGGACCTACTGAATCTGAATCTTTGCGGGGTGAGGAGGTGGGGGGGTGGGGGGAAGGGGGACGGTGAGCATGTGTTTTGAAGACAGACACGTAAATTTCACTCTAAGTTCATCTTTTTCACATTTGTTTCTTCTTACTAGTCAAAAAATGGAATGCACTTCTGTGGAAGTGAATGATAATCTAACAATCAAACAAATCGATGTTAAATAATGATATCATGCCACAGCTCTACAGCTATTACAAATGAAATATTTTGGCCTGGGAAGTGTTCACAGTCTTTGATGACCCGGTGACTTTGCCCATGGTGTCACATGTAAACAGATCATTTACAGAGTGACTTCATAATAGGGTCTCAAGTTCTTATGGGTGGGTAGAGCCCTCAGTTCAAGAGAATTGAGCCTTCGAGGATCCACTACGAAGCTCTTGACGGAGGGAACTCTGGTGGATGAATCACATTGTTCCTTTTGGGAAAAGATGAAAACTTTCTTTGTGGCTATTTTGGCTACTGGCTATTTCTCATGTAAGAATCTGTCAAAGAACTTTGGGGAGAAAGTTAACATTTGATCTTCTAAGGGAAGAAACAAGCTAACAATAACTGTTTTCTAGATGTATGTATTTTTGAACCTTTGAAATTTCTCTGAGACAAATTTACTACCTCAACCAGAATGAATATCAGTGGTGAATCCATTTTTCTGTATTCCCAAAACTCTACCATAGACAGGTTCAGATTTGAGATAGTTTAAAGGATGATCGATGAGAGGTATAATCACTATTTGACAAATAATTTGGTCTTGAGTTAATGAGAAGTTTCATCTATCTTCCTGTCTCTTCCTAATAGTTTCCCATCATACTTCCACACACTGGTATTTTGTGTGTGTGTATTCAAATACCTTCTACACAAAGCAGTATCAGTTTTTTTTTTTAATTTTTATTTATTTATGATAGTCAGAGAGAGAGAGAGAGGCAGAAACACAGGCAGAGGGAGAAGCAGGCTCCATGCACCGGGAGCCCGACGTGGGACTCGATCCTGGGTCTCCAGGATCGCGCCCTGGGCCAAAGGCAGGCGCAAAACCGCTATGCCACCCAGGGATCCCTGCAGTATCAGTTTCTAACATGGCTTACTATTAGAGCACAACCTGATGTTATCAAATCTCAAGAGAGGGCTCAGCTTTTCTAATTAACTCCAGCAAAATGGGAAGGGAAACCCATGAGGTGAAACTAACTCTGCCAGTGGAGCAGTAAAGTGGAAGGGGAGGCAGGGAGGATACTCAGCTGCAGCTGCTAAAAGAATTCAAGGCTGTTAAGTAACATATGAAATTTGAAGGTAATAAGAACTGTTAATAGTTTAGGTAAGCAGGTATGAATGCAATCCCAGACAGAGGAAGAAGCTTCTTTATAAGCAGATGGAGTTTGGAAAGAGGATATGTAAGACAGGCAATAATCAAAAAAGAAAGCAGTCGTCTAAGATTTCTGTGAGCAGGTAGCCAGGCCGACTATTAAGAACCAGACTTTTTCTGAAAGGGGTCTGCACAATATCTGAGCAATCCTGTGGTGGATGATATGCTGAGTCCCAGAGGATGAAGCCTGGGTTTAAATCTCTCCTAACTTCAGCATTAAACCTAGGAAAGGGTTATGGTTGAATTCTCAAGGAGGACACGAAGTGTGTTTGGGGAAGTGTTTTTGGGAATGAGGCATGGCAGGGCAAATCTTGAGTGAAAGAGCCACATATTTTTCTACAATTTTCATGGTTATTAATTTATATGGGATTCCTTAAGGGATTAATTAACTCAATACTACATTTTTTACTTGATCCTTTTTCCTAAACATTTTTGTTTCAGATATTTTTGGTGACCATTTATTCAAGGTAAGTTTTCTACTTCCTACATGAGGGTGATTTTTTTATAATATTAGGCTTCTAGTATTTCTATTAGTTTGCACCGTATTAAACCACTTGTAATTGTTACTATTTGAGCATTTCTGATATGCATAATGGCAATACATATAGTTCAATCTACCCATCTCTGTCAAAATAGATCCTGGGGTAAACCAAGATCCATCCCTATCTCTACAGCTCCTCCATATCCTATATACCACTAGCAATTAAAGCTCCTAATTTCTGATTTTTATTTTTTTCTTCCCTCTAAATTAATTGCTTTGCCTGCATATTAGGTTCTCCTTACTTCTTGGCTGTAGTATTGCAATGGCTACCCAAGGGTCTTCTTGCACTGAGTGGGATCCAGGGGTTGGCAAACTTTGGCCATATATTTTTGGAAACAGAGTTTTACTGGAATACAGCCATGATCATTATGTATTGTCTTTGGCTGTTTTTAGGCTGCAAAAACAGAATTGACTAGTTGCAAAAGAGATCATATGGCTTAAAAATTATAAAATATTTGATACCATGCTCTTCATAGGAAAAGTGTGTACTCATCTTCTCCACACTACAGGTGTGGGCCTTCTACAATACAAATCTGATTGAGACATCTCTTTAGAATAATAACTTCCAGTACTGGTGGGGATAAACCTTTTTGCATGCCTTTACAATATCTTCTTCAACCTAGCTTCTTTCTCACTAAAAGGAGAATTTCCTTTCACACCTTATAAATAACTTAAGCTATTTTGGGGTCCATGCTATCTCAATTTTGCCTCTGTGTATACAGTCATCTCTAATTAAATCATTTTCATACTCCTATACAATTTTAGAAAGCATCTTCATCTTATAGGAATCCACTAAAGAATCAATTTTTTGGTAAAGCCTCCCTGAACAAACCTTGTAGCCTTCCTCACTAAAGGAGGAGATGAGAGACATAAATGGTATTTCCCAAAAAAGTGATTTGAGAACTTTCTAATAATATTAGTGATGATTTTAGCTAATTTGACAATGCATATTTTTATCGTAATAGTTAGTTTTTAACGTGTGTTAGAAAAAAATATAATTACAACTTCAAACCCAAGATATCATGGATATTCATATTCAGGACATTTCTAGGGTGAATAGTCAAGTTTAAAAAAGAAGCCCAATCAACCAAAAATATTTTTAAAGAAAAATGGCATATGAACTTGGAAGGAATAATGAACCAATGACAGAAGTTGGCCAACATTGCTTTCAGTAATGAGAGCCTTTTAAGTTTCATAGACAGGGAAGTACCCTGATCTATGGATATCTGAATATACTGTGATTTGAGCCAATGAAGGAGAAATTTGTGGCAGCTGACTTATTTGTTCATCACATAGTGCTCATGAACTTTCCAAGCCCTCCTTCTACCTATAGACTAGCCCTTCTTCTACTCTGTCAGTCAAGTCCTCTAAATCCAGCTTACTCCAACTCTGGGACTATGAAGGAAGAAAAACAAAATGAGAAAATAATCTTTTCTCATTACTCCAGCCTCCTAATCCTCAGGACTGGAATATAGCCAATAGCAGAGTGGGACCATGCAGGGTATTCTAATCTGAGCGCCACAGTGAAAGGGGGTTTTGATGAACTAAAATGATTCCAGAAGCACTTGGACAATAGTTGTAGGCATTTTTGTAACTTCCCTGAATGTTCTCTTTCCTTTCTAACAAGTTACAGATACATATCATATCATAGAGCCAAAGTATAGGACTATATAGCTTCAGCTGCCTTTCAAAGTGGAAATCCCAAAGGCTTTGGCTGCTGAATTTAAGATAAGGAAGTTTGATGTTTAAAGTGTGAAGGAAGACATATTTTATCATTATTTTCGTCTGCATAAAATAAAACTCCCAGGAACTTATATTAGAAGCCATTAAGCCAATCATTACAAGATTGAGAGTTTTACCTGTGAGTTTCGTTTTAGGACATTCAATGCAGTTATTATCAAAAGACGTTTATACAACGGAAACAGACATGCTCCATAAGAGTCAGCCCATTATGCGCTTCTAATAATGTTACATATTCTAATTCCTGCGTGTACTGCTTCGCTAACATGTAAGTGAAAAAAACCAAACCCCAAACAGAAACTTCTTTTTAGAAGCTAATATGCAGCTAAATTAAAATCCATGGGAGTGTTGAATCACTAGATTGTATACCTGAAACTAATATAACTACACTGGAATGAAAATTAAAGATACAAAAACAAAACCCTTCTATACATTTTGGCAAATGTATGTGAAGATGTGATTCAAGATGTGATTCTGTGAACTAAAAACTCGCTAGGGTTTCAGTTCAGCAGCTGAACCTAAAGGGGTTGGGGGTACCAAAGACTTGAACAGCCGGGATCCTGAGCCCTACCTCCAGCCCCAGGAGAGGAGTCAGGTTTTATCTGTTTCAAACATTAGGCTTTAATATGAGATTATATGTAAAAAAGGTTTCTGTTCCTAAAATGTTTGAAAATCATAGCCATAAGAAAATCCCCTTTTTCAAGATAAGATGAAAGCAACAAGTCTCAGCACTCAGAAGACCTTGGGTTGAGGCCTGACCCGTAGTTAAGTGATACTGGGAAGTCTCATAACCCTACCTCAAGTTCTCATCTACAAGTCTGAGATAAGATTTCCTGCTTTACTTGCTACATATGCTATGACAACACTGACTCTTCTTTCCTGGTATCTTCAAACATAAGAAGCTCATTGCTGTTTCAGGACCTTTGGGCAAATCGTCCTCTCGTACGAGAGTGTTTTCCCTGGATTTTCATGGGACTAGTTCTTCCTCATTATTTGGGCTTCAGCCTAAATCCTTCTCCCTTACAGATTCTTTTCCCTGGCCATCCTGCCTAAAACCAATTTACCTCTGATAGTTTCTGTGTGCTTCTGTTTCCTTCATAATTCTTGCCATAATTCCCAGATATTTTTGTTTCTTAATTTTTGGCCTATCACCAAACATAAGCTCCACAGACAGGTTTGTGACTTATTCTCAGCACTTAACACAGAGTTTGGTGCCAAGTAAGTGCCATAAGGACTTGTTGAATGAATGCACAGATGAACGAATGAGTTCCTAGAGGGGAGGAATGTGACCATGGGTATAAAAAGCATTTTTAAACTTAAAGCACTCTTTATAGATAATTTGTTTTTCAATTTTATCATTTATTGTATTGGCTCAATCTTTCAGTTGAGTGGGTGGTTAAGACTAAAGACTCTGACTCTATGGACTGGGATTGAAATTTTAGCTCTTCCATTTTTTTTAAAAAGGATTTTATTTATTCATGAGAGATACACAGAGAGAGGCAGAGACATAGGTAGAGGGAGAAGCAGGCTACCTGCAGGGAGCCTGATGCAGCACTGGATCCCAGGACCCCAGGATCATGCCCTGAGCCAAAGGCAGATGCTCAACCACTGAGCCACCCAGGTGCCCCTTGGCTCTTCTATTTGACCTAGGATAGATAACTTAACCTCAGTAATTACCTGAGAAGCTGACTGTGAGAATTGAAAAAGATAATGCATAAAGGGATCTTAGCATAATGCCTGTGTCATGGTAGGCCTTCAGTAAATAATAGCCCATCAGTGTCCTTGTCATGTTGGTTCCAACTAGATAACCTACCATCCTGGTTTGCCTGAGGCTGAGGGTTTCCCTGGAGTGTGCAGCTTTGAGTGCTAAAACAGGACGGTCTCAGACAAAACAAAGTAACTGGTCACCTTACCATCAATCAGCTTTCCTCTCTAGCCCCTTGTTCTCCTTCCATATTTACCAACTCTTTCTTTCACTCAGACATATGACCTATACCATAGTCATCCTCAACCAGTGCAACAGTACCTTCCAGCCAATGTCAAAACCTCATCTCATAGGCTTCCAATGTAGTGGTCATGATAATCCCAAGGAACACACTGAGATTCCTTAGAGGAAAGAGAAAACTGTAGAGACTACCCTTTCTCCCAAATTTATTATTAGCTCTTCCTTTCTTCCTTCCTTCAAACTTGCTGTTTGCCTTCTTCCCTGGGATCCCAAGGCTTCAGGGAAATGAAAAATAACCTCTCATCGTAAAGAATTTATTCTTAGAGTCTTAATTTAAAAACAGAGTAAATAATAAATTCACTCTTTTAGAGTATATAATCCAGTGGTCATTAGTGTATTTAGAGTGGCACAACCATCACCACTATCTAATTTCAGAACAAATTTCATCAAAAATAAACTGTATCTCTTCTACCATCCCCCCAGTACCTGGCAACCACTAGTCTACTTTCTGTCTTTGTGAATTTGCTTATCCTGAACAATTAGCATGAATGGAATAATAAGATATATGGCTTTTTGTTTCTGACTTTTTTCATTTCACATAAGGTTATCAAAGTGCATCCATGTTGTAGAACGTATCAGTTCTTCATACTTTTTTATGGTGGAGTAATAGTCCATTGTATGTCTATACCACAGTGCTATTATCTGTTTGTCCATTAATGGCCATTAGGTTGTTTTCACTTTTTGGCTATTAGGAATAATGTTGCTATGAACATTCATGTATAAGGTTTTGGCTGGATCTTTCCATTTCTCTTGGATATATAGCTAGGAGTTGAATTCTGGGTCATATAATAACTCTATGTTTAACACTTTGAGAGGTCGCCAAACTGTTTTTCAAAGCAGCTGCGACATTTTACAATCCCACAAGCAATGCATGAGGGATCCAATTTCTCATATCCTCAGAAACACTTACTAGTTGATACTGTTCATCTTTTTAATAATAACCATCCTAATGGGTGTGAAGTGGTATCTTGTGCTATGATTTGGGTTTCTCTTATGACAAATGATGTTTCGCATCCTCTCATGGGGGCATCTGTGTGGCTCAGTCGGTTAAGCATCTGCCTTCAGCTCAGGTCACAATCCCGGCATCAAATCATGCATGGGGCTGCCAGCTCAGTGGGGAGTCTGCTTCTCCCTCGGCCCTTCCCCCTGCTCATGATTTCTCTCTCATGCTCTCTCTCTCTCAAATAAAATCTTTAAAAGAAAAAAATATCTTCTCATGGACTAATTAGTCATTTGTATATCTTCTCTGAATAGATGTCTATTCAAATCCTTTGCTCACCTTTGCTCAAATAATATTATTTGCCTTTTTATTGTGAAATTCTAAGAATTCCATATATATTATGGTTACAATTTCCTTATCAGATATTTGCAATATTTTCTTCCATTCTGTGGATTATCTTTCCACTTTATTAATGATGTCCTATGAAGTGTGAAAGATTTTAATTTTGGTGATGTTTAATTTATCCATTGTTGTTTATGCTTTCATTGTCATATCTAAGACAAAGATTTACTCCTTTGTTTTCTTCTGAGAGGTTTATAGTTATTAGTTCTTATACTTATGGTTTTGATTGACTTTGAGTTAATTTTTGTATATGGTACGAGGCAGGACATCCAACTTCATTGTTTTGTATGTGGATAGCCAATTGTCCCAGCACCATTCATTGAAAGACTATTCTTTCCCACTGAATCGTTTCAGTGCCCTTGTTGAAAATCAATTGACCATAATTATAAGGGTTTATTTTTGGACTCTAAATTCTATTCCCTTGGTCTGTATATCCATCTTTGCCAGTACCACACTGCCTTGATTACTGAAGTTTACCGTAAGGTTTGAAATTAGGAAGGGCAGATTCTTCAACTTCGTTCTTTTTTCTGATTGTTTTGGCTATTCTGAGTACTATCCTTAGAAAGTGTTAAAGGTGTTGTCAAAGAACATTGTATAGGTTTGTTCAGCGTAATAGTCTTAAGAGTAACATACTAGGAAAAAGCTAAATATTCTAATAATACATGATTGGTTTCAATAATTTGTAGTACAACTGTAGCCAATACTTCTTGGGAAATGGGGAAGGCAATTGTGTCACCATTTATGGTAATTCTATAAATCTCAAGGCTCCAATGCCCTCTGACTTTGCTAGAAAGAAATTTAGTATTTTCTGAGGTTTTCATTTTGCCACATAGTTCTTAGATAAGTTCAAAGACATTAGTAGCACTGGAGGAAATACAATTTTCTTAGATAAAATATGCTCCTTTTCCTATTATGGCAATGCCACTTAAATATCCTTGTTCATATCCATCTCCCCTATGTTTAATACATCTATGTCCTACTGCCAATCTTCTTTTTGTCCCAGGCAGTTAAGAAGTCCATTCTGCTTCTCATGCCTAGACATTTCTAGAGAGTTCACACATAAGATTATCTGAGCCACCAGCTGTCACAGTTGTCTCTTTTAACCTGTGGCTGTTTTTTGTTTGTTCTTTAGGTTTGTAACTTTTTCTTTTTTTATACTTTAATTTTTTAAATTTAAATTCAATTAGCCAACATGTAGTACATCATTAGTTTCAGAGGTAGAGTTCAACAATTCATCAGTTGCATTTAACATGAAGTTTCTTTCTTCTCAGATTTTCGAGGCATTCCAAATGTGGGGCCAGGATGCATTCATGATAAGATGAGGGGACCAAGCACAACTTTATACTTTGCATATGTGCCTCCCTCCATCCTTCTAGCTCTAGTTCAGGTTCTGCCAGTACTTTATTTCTGCATCCTGGGGGACTTGAAAGGTTGATCTGCTTGGGCACACTGAAGACCTCTGGCTGAACACCATGCTTAAAGGTTCAAGCTATATATAATGAAAAGAAATTTTACTAGATGTTATATAGTTCTCTAAAAATAAGCAGGATACGTTAAGTTAAAAAAGAGAAAATATGAGGATATAAAATTATATATATAGTATGATCAGATTTTGAAAAATATATTCATTACATATACACAGAAATACAAAATATATTAAAGAGAATACAGGATGGGGATTTTCAGAAACTTTAAATAAATGAATGTAACTTTTGTGAGTATTATAAGCCAGCCACTGTGCATGCTAGTACATGGTAATTATCTCATTCAATATTCAAAATGATTCTATGAAGGAGGTATTGGTATTAACTCCCATTTTATAGATGATGAAACTGAGGCTTAGAATAATTTAGGGACATATCCAAGATGCCATAGCTTAGCAAGGGGAGAATCCAGAACCTTCAAGCTAAACTTTGTATTATCTTATCTCATGATTAGAATCTTATACTTGGCTAGAGTTTTAGAATTTTTTAGAACAATTTCTCATATTTGTTTCATGAATATTTAGTAAGTACTTAGAAGTTTGAGACACTGTGCTAGGTGCAGAAAAAGGGGGGAAAATATAGTATTATCAAAAATAATACATGATTATAAATCCTGCCACAGCATGGAAAGTACTTTCCCAGACAGAGCACCTGTGAGACTCACAATACCACTAACCTGTAGGCAGAAATATAATTATTCCCTTTTTTACATAAAAAAGAACAGACTCCAAAGTTAATTGTTGTCCAATGTCAAATAGGAAGTATTTGCAGAATATGAACATTTTTATCATTTTCCAGTAGCTCCTATGTAGCTAGTGTTAAACTTAAAAAAAAAAAAAAAAAAAAGGACTCCTTTTTTGCAGGGCACTAAGGTGACAGTTGGTTAAGATCTAACTCTTGATTTTGACTCAGGCCAGGATCTCAGAGTCCTCAGACGGACACCTACCAAGGGCTCTGCACTCAGCAGGATGTCTGCTGGAGATTCTCTCCTTCTTTCTCTCCCTCTACCCATCTCCTCTCTCTAAAATAAATAAATCTTTAAAAAGACAAAAAAAAATGGACCACTTTTTCATGAAAAATGCAATAGCAAAAGCCCATTAGCTATAATTTAGCCAAAATGGAGTGATTGGCTTGCTGTTGTTATTATATTTCAGTGAAAAAGTATAATTTCTTCATGTTTTCCACATTGTTGTCTTTATCTTGCTTTTGACCACTATGTCCCTTGCCCTCAGCAATAAAAATCCTTCCTGCTTGCAGTTCATAGAGCACTTTCACAGTGAGCCACGAAGAACTTTCTCAGTTGGCACTCATAATTGTGGTCATTTTACAGAGAAGGTAAAGTGAAAAAATTTCCCAAGGGTACCTCAGTGAATCATTGTCCTTCCCAATACTTCTTGATATACAGGTTCACACATTGCTAAAAGTTCTAATAAGTTTTCACCATGATTATAAAGTAGAGGAGTCTCCAATATAAAGGTAGAGTGAAGGGAGAGCATATCATTGTAGCTATGGGTTATCTGTAAGTCAGGCATTTACAAATCAAGGCCTCCCTTCCTTTAAATCCTTATTGGAGTACAGCTAGCTTAGAAGGAAGGAAGGATATATTGCATACAAACGGTCTCTAAATATTTATATCAATTTCTCTTAGAGCTTTGAAACTCACTCTTAGAATTCAACACAGTGGAAAATGCAGAAACACCAGAAAAGTTTGGAATATGACATGATTTTCCTCGTCAGGAGTGAACTCATTTAAATTAAGCATTGTCTTTCCTTCAAAAAGTGGAATTCATTATATTAGTTTATTTTTAAAAAATCAATAAATCTTATCCTAATGGAAAGTCTCTCTTTAACTCAAGATATATTTAATAAGGGATCCCTGGGTGGCGCAGCGGTTTAGCGCCTGCCTTTGGCCCAGGGTGCGATCCTGGAGACCCGGGATCGAATCCCATGTCGGGCTCCCGGTGCATGGAGCCTGCTTCTCCCTCTGCCTGTGTCTCTGCCTCTCTCTCTCTCTCTCTCTCTCTCTGTGTGACTATCATAAATTAAAAAAAAAAAAAAGATATATTTAATGAGACGCGTCAGAATTGTGTTTGTTTCTAGAAATACAGAGCTGAACAGAAAATGAACTCTGGCTTTGAGCAACTCACAGTCTGATAGGCTAATTGGACAATATATTCATTTACTCTGTCAATATTGGGTTGAATTGGTTAAATTAAATCAGAGATTTGGTTAAATTCTGGGACCTCAGTGGTAATCAAAACAGATCTAGGTCCTTATGCAGTTTTATAATCCTGCAAGGGAACAAGAAAATGAATAATTATTTAAAAATATGACAACGTGGGTAAGAAAACAACCCCATAACTTCTAGGAGCCAACCTTGGCATTGCTGTAGGTTATCCTACTCACAGTGAGGCCTTGATGTTCTGTTTAACACAAACAATTTCACAGAACGTTAACACACAGTAAAGCCATTCATCTAGTAAAGTCTAGATGAATCTAGACTAAGACAGTATCACTCCATAATCACACCTGAACACAGGCAAAATGTGAACATTATGCAAACTACGAAATACCAAACATCCCCTAACTAATGTAAGTGATTACTGCTTCTCTGCCAATTACAACTTTAGCCTTTGGCTATTCTTCCCTCTTTCTAAATAGACTTTTTAAGATATCAAACATATTGAGGGCATGCAATCTACAGCAAAGTCAGTCTTCCTTAAATTTTCCCCAAATTAATTTAACAATCCCAAAACCTACAATGAATCCTTTATAATATCCTTTCACTGAGCTTTCCTACGGCTTCCCATGTGTGTTCTCTCTCTCTGCAACATACCATAAACCCAACTTGTTCAACTCTAATGTTCTTTAGTGTTCTTTGGCTGGAGGTCATTGACAAATGCAAAATTGGAAAGTGGCAACAGTATCATGCCTGTTGTTCAAAACTCTCTTTTCTTACTCTTCTTTCAAGACATTGAAAGGGGCATTAAGAATATGAAAATAGGGGAAAAAAAGAATATGAAAATAGGGGGAAAAAGAATATGAAAATAGGTGATATTTGAACTCTTAAGGGATAGGGAATATTTTACTCATTTATTTTTCCATTCATTGACTCATATGATACCTTGTTCCAAAAATAATTTAAGGTGACTGATATTATTAGGTGGATTCAGAGGTACGGAGTGGATGGCAGCTGAGAGCATCAGATAAAGATGACACTGACCAAAGAGTCACCTAAATATAATGGAACCTGAAGGTGGGATGAGGATCCCCTAAATGACACTGACGTTTAACAGAATACACCCTTCCCCACTGCTCAGGCTCCCTCTACTCTTTCCTCAACCTGGAATAACACGTGAATCACTTCCAGTTACATTCTACTTGACTCTCTGTCACAATAGGCACTTCTTCCCTTTTCTGGAGACTTTTCATTTCCCATTCTCAATCACTATCCATTCCTGATGGCAAACTCAGTCTGATCTCAGACAAAAAACAAAACAAACTCATTTATTCCCCCTTAGTCTTAAAGAATTTAAGAAGCTCTAGTTCCTCAGGTAAATCCAAGTTAAGTCACTCTTGGTCAAACCTAATGATTTTTGAGTAGAGTAGTACTATTCTCACAAGAGCCATTAAAATATGTGTGGGTGACTTTTGCTTGTCACAAAGACTGGAGTGGTACTACTTGCATTCAGTGGACTAAGGCTCTGTAATGCTCTGAAGAGTCCCACACAGTGAAGAAATGACCCACCCAAAATGCCAATAGTATTCCTATTGAGAAACGTCCCACCTCTCCCCATGCCCGCACCAGTAATCCGGAATCAATGATTGTACACTCCACTGAACTCTATGTGGTCTCAAAATCTTTCTCAACATAACAATCCAGGTATGCCTTGCCAATCAGATTTGGCTTGGAATACAAAACCTATTTCCCTTTTTAAAACTACAAAAGCTTCATGATTCTCAAGATGAAGTCTTCACTTGCTATCTTAGTCCTATTCCATCTCCTATGCTGGTAGCCATGACTTGGTCATCTGACTGTTTTCTCAGTTCTCCTAAGACAAGGGGCTCCCTGTCAGGGAGGTAAGCTCTGTGGCTGGGACCCTGCACCAACCCAACAGGGGTTCTCTGACAGTATATGCCAGCCTGCTAGCATTACCAATCCAAAAAAAAAAAAAAAAAAAAAAAGTCTTACTCACTAGAGAGTAAGCTACACCCTCTAGTGGGGAAACCACATGTAATATAGCCAACTTCTTTGGAAGAATAACATCCAAAAGAAAATCCTACCCAAAGTGACTGAAGTTAAAAAATCAAAAACAAAAAGTGTGTGTCTGGCAATTTCTAGGGCTCCTGCATCTGAGAAGTCCAGAGGAATCTCTGAACTCAGGCATGGCTAGATCAGAGTCTCAGAAAAAGTTGCCAGAAATTTTCCTCTCCACTTTTGGGATCCCCCCATGCCTTCCTTGCTGTTGTCTTCATTCTTAGAAAGACACTGACAACCTCGCCTCACTCCCATCCCTGCAGCAGACCTAAGCAGTTCTAGAGTTACAGTTTCAGTAGGAGACAGCTTTCCTTTCCTAAAACGTCTAACAAAAGATTTAAGTTTTATTAGACTAGCTGGAATAAGATTCTTGAATCAGCCTACAATATTTGGCTATAGGCATGCTTAACTCTCATTGAAATGGACTGAGTTATAAGGCACTGCAGGAGCCAGGGTTGACACAGCCCCTCTATACGGACTAGAAGAAGATAAAAGAATTGTTCCCTGAAGGAATATTGAGGCACTATTACCAGAATAAATGAATGAAAGTCAAGCAAAACAACAGATGTGTTGGCACTATCCTTTCTGGATGCCATTTTTCCCTCCCCTGATTCTGAGGTTGCCCTTAGGCCTGTGCAAAACTCAACTCAATCCCCTGCTATTTTTTTTTCCTTTACTATAATTAACTATTTAGCCTTTTTGTATCACAGTAACACTTATCTTGGTAGAAAGCAAGGAAATGTCACCCAGAGATCTAAGCCTTCTGGAAACCATGCTCCTGTACTCATTCACACAAAACTATTTAACTTCCCATTCCATAAACCAAGAAGTCTAGTAAGAGGATCCCAGGGCATTTATATTCTTATTACTTGCTCTGTAGCTCTAATTTTGCAGAGTTCTCCATCAGCTCCTCATTTCACCTGATACTGATGCCTCACTTCTTACCACTTTGGTGCAAATGAGACCCTCCCCATCTTCCTTCATTCCTCAAGCACTTTCAACGCTATTTGGGGTAAGAAATGTTTTGTGAAGGTTTGAAATCATAAGGGAGGACACTGGCTAGCAATCATAGGAACTGTATCAGGATTCTTTTTAAGAGTGATGAAAATCCAGGGTGCCTGGGTGGCTCAGTTGGTTAAGCTTCAACTCTTGGTTTCAGCTAAGGTTATGATCTCAGGGTCATGAGATCGAGCCCTGTGTTGGGCTCTGTGCTCTGCATGAGTCTACTTGAGGTTCTCTCTCCTCCTCTCCCCACCCCCCCAACTCTCTCGCTCTCTCAAATAAATATTTTTGAAAAAAGAATGATGAAAATCCAACTGCAATTTAGCTTAGGCTAAATAAGAAATATGTGGGTTCATGCAATTAGGATTCAGGATGGGTCTTGACTCAAGCACAGCCACAGATTTAAGCAATACCAGGAGTCCATCTCTGCCCTCTGCTAGTCTTTCATTAAGTGCTGAGCTAATGACTCAATCTACAGACATACAGACTCCATCTACATGAAGAGACAATGGCTGCTACCTCCCCAGGCAAGTGTCCTTATAGCTCAGGAGCCAAAAGGAAAAAAGGGTGGGAAGAAGGCAATGCTGGGACCCAGTTCAACACCCCTCCAATCATTATGCAACTACAATCCCAGATATGGGAAATGGAACTTTTTTTACATGATTGTCTTATAATACCCAAAAGATTAAGTGTAAATATAGAAATTAAGATTGAATTTTATGTATATTACTATTTTGTGTTCAGAAATTATAGTGTCATTTAAAATGTTTGTCATATTTTAAGAAAATACAGCATATTAAAGAATGCATGAATCTTATTCTATTAAAAGTTTTTTGAGTATTGATTTAAACTTAGAATTTTAAGTTGAAAGAATAAGAATTTTATTAAAACTAAATATTATTGTCATTTTGAGGAGAAGTTGTCATTTGCCATATTTATATGCTTAATTGAATAGAATTATGTTTATTTATTTGGGAAGGTTTCATTTGTGATGCAATTGAAGCACTTAGAAGGAAAAATTGAGTATAAATGGATTTATCCATTTATGAATTCCTTCATTCAATAAAACTTAACTGTGTGCCCCTCTCCATTTGTTCAATTTTGAGAAACCAATTCACCTCTATGCTTATTTATTTGTCTTTCCTTTCCAAACTGAAGGTTTATCATCACAATTGTTTCCTTGCACTTAGTCCAATGCCTAGACTCAGAGCAAGCACTCAGAAATATATATTGAATAAATTCATGAACCATGCGAGACTCAAAATGCAATTAGCTTTTAAAAATTACAACTATTCTCTCCCTGTTACCTTTGGAACATCATTTTCTGTCCCAGTATTGGGTTCACCTAGGGGCCCATCTTCCATTTCTTTCCTTGTAATAGCTGAATGACATTGATTCACCTTCTGCCTATAGGGAAGTAACCTGTTCATTTGGGTAAGATAAAGGGGAGAGTCACAAGGTATCCAAAGGGAAACAGTGATCCTGTGCACAGCTAGGACTTATTGTTTGTGAAGGAAAATGAGATTGAAATGGTAGGCTACAATCAATGTGTATGGGCTTTGGGCCTCTTATTAACAAGTTATAAATGTATACATAAAGGTTGAAAATACTATCACAAAGAAGCCATTGACACAATTCACAGCATGCTTTAGGAAGATTAATCAGATTATCACTTGGAGGAAAAATTACAAGAATGTACCATTTAGTAATTAGGAATTTGGGTTTTGAAGTCAGATAGCTTAGTTTCACAATGATTCTCTCCAATTTACTAGCTATGTGACCTTTAGCAAAATACTTAACCTCTCTGAGTTGCATTACTTATAAAATGGGACAAGTGATCCTTAGGTCACAGAATTCATTGGCTTAAATTGATGATGTATTTAAATGATTGGTAGAGTGTCACTGTGACATTAAAAATGCAAAACCAAAACAAACACAATGAAAGTAAGACTTTGCAAGGGAGAGGCTAGAGCCAGGATGATTTAGGAGATGGAGCTACAATTAAGAAGTAGTGACACAGAAGCCCATAGGGGAGGGAAAGTGAGTTTAAAGAGTACTTAGTTATTTCAAGTATAGCTGCATACAGTTTGGACTCACTTAGTGCCTGCTGTGCTGCCGGGCATCCTGGGATTCCCCTGAAATGTTTTTGTAAATGATGTCTCTAGCCTGCCTAAGAACAGAGACTCGTCCCTGGTCATCTCTGCAGCCCTGGTGTCTCATATATTCTTAGGTTGCACGAAATATTTTAACAAATGTCAGCTGATTGTAAATAGTTCTTGACATTTCAAACCATTTTCTAAAGAGTAATTTCTTTATTCTGATATTTCTAGAGATCAGGCTAAAGGATTTGCACTAGATGAATGTAGTATTGGGGAAAACACAATACGAGTAATTTTAAAAAGAAAGCTTGTTAATTTCTTAAGTTTCATCCTTCATTTTTCCCCTTTTCCATGACATAACTTTGGTCTGGTGTAGTTTGGTCCAAATTCAAAATAAAAAGCAAAGGCCATGTTGCTTAGTGCTTACTCAGAGCTTATGCTCATAAAAGCCTCCCATGAAGATTTTTCCTTCTGTTTCTCTTTCTCTTCCTTCCTTTTTCTTTTCTTTTCTTTTTTTTTCTTTCTTCTCTCTCTTTTGTTGTTGTTGTTATTATTGTTGTATTTTTGGGTGTTTTTTTTCTCCCTAACCTACCAACCTGTGTTTGGTTTTGAAACTGCAATTCTCAATGCATATACCTAGGTACAATATCCCTTCTTAGGATTTCCTTATGTAACTTGCGAAAATGTAAAATGCTTTGAAAATGAACTTCAGAAATATCTCATGCTAAGAATTCAGCCCTTGCAACTTCAATTACAGCTGAGAAGAGGGAAAGAAAGGCCTCTGGACAGTCAAATAATAATAGCTAAGCTTTGTGGGTTTTGACACATGCCAGGCACTGCTCTAAGTAGATTACAAACATTACCTCACAAAAAAACAGAAGACAGCAAAGATGTGGAGAAATTGGAACCCTTTGTGCACGGTTGGTGAAAATATGAGATGGTGCAGCTGCTGTGGAAAAATTAAAAATAAAATTACCATATGATCCAGCAATCCACTTTTAGATATATATGTGAGAGAACAGAAAGGCGGATCTAGAAGAGATATTTACATACTCATGGTCACTGAAACATATATCCACAATAGCCAAGAGGTAAAAACAACCCAAATGTCCACCAATGGATGGACTGACAAAATGTGGTGTATAGATACAATGGCATGTTATTCAGTCTTAAAAAGGAAGGAAATTCTGACACATGCCACACATGGATGAAACTTGAAGACATTATGCTAAGTGAAAGCAGCCAAACATAAAAGGACAAATATTATATGATTCCACTTAGGTTAGGTAAATAGAGACAAAAAGTGGAATGGGGATTGCCAGGGGCTGGGCGTGAGCAAGGATGGGAGTTGTTTAGTGGGTAGAGTTTCAATTTGGGAAGATAAAGAGGTGGGTGGTGGTCACTGTTGCACAACAATGTAAATATACTTAATGCCACTGAAGTCTACACTTAAAAATGGTTAAGACGGTAAATTTTTTATCTGTGTTTTTACACAATTAAAAAGAAACACATAAAGAATCATTCACAGGCAGACTCAAAACTGTACTGGTAGGGTTCCCAGTCTTTCTTTTGGATACCGCTACATATAGCAAACAAACAGACAAACAAACAAACAAAAAGATGAGGAAGTGTAGTAAATTAAAGATGGCCACAAATTCTTTGCTACTCCTTCAATTAAGACGTGGAGTCTTGTTCTCCCCTTGAATCTAGGCCGGCTTAGTGTCTTCTTGACCAATAGATTATGAGAGAAGGAACTTCTGGGATCCTAGGCTAGATCATAAGAAGTCCTACTCTTAAAAAAAAAAAAAAAAAAAAAAAAAAAAAAAAAAAAAAAAGAAGTCCTACTCTACTGCTTGGAACAGCTCACTCTCTGCATTTTCTGTCTCTCAGAGCTCCCAGAGAAGCACTTTGTTGTGAGAAACCCAAACCAGAGAAAGAGGCCACACGCAGGCACTCTGATGGATGGCTCTAGCTGAGCCAGTAGGGCTTCCAGCCTGAGTCACCAATAACAACATCCATTTGAGCCTGACGTTAACTATAGTTTCAGCTCACACCTGATGGCAAATGTGTAAGAGAGCCCAAACTAGAACCACCCAGCCAAGCCCAGTCAACCCACAGTATCATGACAGATCATAACAAATTGTGTTAAACCACTAACTTCTGCAGTGGTTTATGATGTAGGTACCATAGTGATGTCCATTTTTACTTGGTAGACCTGAAGCCAAGAGTTGAAATGCTTGCTCACGGTCTCATGCCAGTAAGCAGAGAACTCACATTTGAACCAGAGCTTTCTAAACTTCTAAAATTGTAAAGCCTGCATTGCTGACTACTGAATATACAGTTTCTCAGCTGAAACAGCTGTAAAAGGATTTACTTCTCAAAAAATCCCGAATTTAAATTCATAGCTGAGGGTAGCCTCGGCGGCCCAGTGGTTTAGCGCCGCCTTCAGCCCAGGGTGTGATCCTGGAGACCAGGGATCGAGTCCCACATTGGACTCCCTGCATGGAGCCTGCTTCTCCCTCTACCTGTGTCTCTGCCTCTTTCTCTCTGTGTGTGTGGTGAATAAATAAAATCTTTAAAAAATAATAAATTCATAGCTGGTTTTACCACATTACTAAACTCCAAGTGTAATGTGGCTGACCCTGACGTACATGGTACCTCCTGCAGTTGTGCCTTACACAGGCCGCATAGCCCTAAGTGGACCTGAACAAACCCTGTCCTCTATTCTCAACCACAGCCTGTTCTCTTAAGTGTTAAGACCTTCTAACAAATATCAGTCCTCATTTAAAGGCCTAAGAAGTTTCAAGGGAGGAGAGAGGTTGGTGCTAGAACCTATGTCAGTATGAGAAGTAAGAGGTATTTAAAAATACCTAAGGGGAGCCTGGGTGGCTCAGTCAGTTAAGCGTCTGCCTTCAACTCAGGTCAAAATCCCAGGGTTCTGGGATTGGATCCTGTGTCGGGCTCCCTCCTCTGTGGGGAGTCTGCTTCTCCCTTTGCCTTTGCCCCTCTCTCGGTCTCTCATGCATAAAATAAAAATAAAATCTTAAAAAGTTTTAGCTAAAAAGTAGGGAGTTAAAAAAACAAACAAACAAACCCACAGTGGTTCAGGGCCATTTAGCGTCGGGCAGATTTCACTGTAGAGGGCAGAGCTTCCCTGATGATGCCACTGTATGAGAGCAGGGAACACTAGCTCAGGACTCTAATAAAAACCCACATCACGAAGGAACAAAAAAATCTCAGAGGTAAAGGGATGCACACATTCTACCTTAAAATGTTAAAACTGGGGCGCCTGGGTGGTTCAGTCAGTTAAGCGTCCAACTCTTGATTTCGGCTCAGATCATGATCTTCGGGTTCTGAGAGTGAGTCTTGTGTAGGGCTCTGCACTCATCAGGGAGTCTGCTTATTCTTCCTCCTCTACTTCTCTGTCTCCCCTCTCCCCTCCCCCTTACAAATGAATAAATAAAATCTGAGTAAAAGAATATTAAAACTAGGGCAGCCCGGGTGGCTTAGCAGATTAGTGCCGCCTTCAGCCCAGGGTGTGATCCTGGAGACCCGGGTTCGAGTCCCACGTCAGGCTCCCTGGGTGGAGCCTGTTTCTCCCTCTGCCTCTCTCTCTCTCTGTCTCTCATGAATAAATAAATAAAATCTAAAAAAAAGAAAAAGATTGTTAAAACTAGTTAAGTCTATTTATACACAGCAGGCATATATCACTCAGAAACCATCTTGATTCAGCATTTATTACAATGTTTGTGGATATCCTTTTGTTGGGACACCAGCTGGCTCAGTGGTTAAGCCTCTGCCTTCAGCCCAGGGCGTGACCCTGGAGACCCGGGATCGAGTCCCACGTCGGGCTCCCTGCATGGAGCCTGCTTCTCCCTCTGCCTGTGTCTCTGCCTCTATCTGTGTGTGTCTCTCATGAATAAATAAACAAAATCTTAAAAGATACATACTTTGTTTCTCTCTCTAAATTTGAAGTAGGAAACACATCTCATTTGTATTTCTGGTCCCACCATAGTACATTTTTACCAAAGGAGGAAGGCTAATGAAATTCAGTAATATACTGATTTAAAGACTTGACCCATTTGCACCCAGATAAGTCCCTTGTATCTATGCCAGGCTCAGTGCCAGACACTTGCGTATAGAATTCCTATTTGTTTTTCTAAACAATCCGGAAAACAGAAAAAGCCACGGTGTTTATTGTTTGTTTAAGTTCAAATACGGAAGAAATCGAGGAAAGGAACGGACACGGGAAGGGGATGTCATTCTCACTTAGAGGAGTAAGGTGACGTGAAGGCGGGCGTTAAGATGAACAGTATATAACTATGATGAGGTCTTGTTGCCTTTTCTTCCCAGAGCCCTAACTCGAGACACGTGGTGTGAGACGTGGAATGGCACAGCTAGAACTCTGATAAGCTGCCAAGATAAGCTGAAACCTATGAGACCAAAGCATAGTGGGGAAAGCGGGAAGACCAGCTTCGGCCTCGAGGAAGGAATAGGAAGCCCCCCCCCCCCAAAAAAAAAAAAAAAAGTAAAAAAAGTCTTCTTTTAGCTAAACGAAACGAATTCTGGCAAAGTCCCTACTGGAACGCAGTCCTTTGACTCCAAAAGCTTACCCAAGGCCGCCCAACACCTGCGAAGCGAGCACCTGCCTCCCCAGCGTCAGACTCCAGGCGCTTCCGGCGCGCCGTCGCCCTCCCGGAAACAGGGACGGGCCCCACCCGCCCCCACTCCCCCCGCCCCCATCAAACCGCCACGCTCAACATGGCTGCCGTGACTCGAAGCCTGCGTCCCACACCCAACATGGACACCGGGAGCGAGCCCAGCCCCGGAAGGCAACCCTCCGGAAATGCCCGAGCGGCGGCGGAAGCGGAAGCGCCGCGGCGGTGGGGGCCGCGGGAAGTGTCGGTCGCGCTTCTCCCACCCTCTCAACCACAATAACAGACAGAGGGCCGGCTTAGGTGAGGTGGCGGCCGAGTGGGCCCGGGGACCAGCGGCAGGCCGCAGAGCCGTGGGTGTAGGTGTGTGTGTGGGCGGCGGGGACGGCGGGGGCGGGGAGGAGGCCGTCTGGGGGCTCCCGGGCTCCCGGGCTCCCGGGCTCCCGACAGCCTGGACTCTCGGTCTCTGGCCCCTTTCGGGCCTCGATCTGCCGGGAGAGCAGAGATTGGGTGTGTGGGTGTTGGCCTTGTAGGCCCTGGTTGCGGGGTTTGCTTACCTCGTCCAGACCTGGCCGAAGATTCTAGCATATAGAATCCTCTCTGGGTTTAGGTTTCCCCAGAATGGGGGCGGGGTGGGGGGTTGGCCTGGGCAATTCATGGGACACCCTCCCACCCGGGGCGCCACGAATTCTACAGTGTTAACGCTGTCAGTGTTTAAGCCGATATGTTGAGGAAGATCTGTAGTCAGCGTGCTGAGGGGATGTCCCTTGGCAAGACGCAGGGAATACAGCTTTGAGAGGCGGCCAGGCCTGGGTTCAGGAGCCTCAAGTTCTAGTCTTACCTTGCCACCGACTCCCTGTGTGACCTTGCCCAGGTCCATTACCTTCTGCTATAGCACACCTTGCGTATCTGTAAAATGAAAGTGTTGGTTGCCTCTGATGCTTCTCCTAGCTCTGAAAATCAGATTACCAGCTCCCGTTAAAGGAGTCTTTCCTTAGAGACAGACCTGAAAAGCTTGTCTTCTCTGCCTCCTGGATAGCTAGGAATTGACTGATAAGAGATGTCTACGTGTTTCTTTCCAGGCCCCAAACTGGCCAAGGGCAGCTGGGTACTTAGGAAGGTTCTTGTGCAGGGAGAAACTCTGTCCTGACGACTTTGTTTTATGAATCCATGCCAGCAGTGTAAAAACACACCTGTGTGAGTAATGGGAGACCTCTCTCTCTTTTATTTTTTTGTCCTAGAGCTGCTGTTAACTAGCTGGCACTTTGGGCAAATTCCTTTGGGCTCTCTGGACTTGGGATTTCTCAGCTAGCAAATGAGAGCGTTGGATTAGGTCACTGGTTCTTAATCCTCTTTCCCATACCCTGAGCACAATTGAAGAATAAAATAATGGCTCTATAAGGCCCTGGTTTTCAGGGTGAGAGAAGGGGTGGGATGTGGAAAGCTACATGTTGTGTAGTCCTATAGATTGAAAAAAAATGTGCTTGTAATTTTTAACTTCTGACAGTTAACTGGTTTAGGTGACCCCTGAGGTTCCTTTTGTCTTTTTAAAAATTGCAGTGCTGTGATTCTTATGTTCTCCTAGGGTAAGGAATATAGGTTGTGGGTGTGTGTGTGTTTATTTATTTTTGTAAGATTTTATTTTTAGGTAATCTATACCCAACATGGGGCTCAAACTTAGAACCCCGAAATGAAGAGTCTCATGCCCTACTGACTAAGCCAACCAGATACCCCTTGTGTCTGTGTTCGTTTAAATGAATATGTGCCTGCAGGTAACACACTTTAGTGAAGAAGATACTAAGACATAGCAAAAGAGAAAAAGGGAAAACGAGGTTTCAGCAAGGTAAAGTGACGTAGTAAAATAAAATTGGTCTTGTCTTGGAGTTTGAGACCTGTATCCTTGCTTCAGCACTCATAGTTTCTGACTTGTGTCTTTGGACAAGCCGGCATACCTCTCTGAGCCTCACTTTTCCTTATCCGGAAGATGAAGGGTTGGACCAGGTGGTTCCTAGACCCATTTAGCACTAGAATTCTGTGTGTTTGTTTTCTATTTGAGCAGTTTGGTAGATGTGGTATGGCACTTCTTTAGGCAAGAAGGGCTATCCTAGGTAGTAGATATAATAGATCTATGATGTTAGGAATGGGGTCAAATGAAGTGACATACAAGATTATTTAGATATGAATGAGCTGAAACCAATAGAAACTAAAAAAAGGCATCAGAACCTGAAGGGCAGGGAAACCCTTGACCAGATAGATGATTGAGGACATTGGGGAATTTTAAATGGGAGAAAGGTATTTTTGGTGAGGGTAATAAAAGGTAATTTAAATTATAGTAATGGAAGTGATGGAGTTAAAAGAAACTGGTGTTAGAATCGATCTGCTATCTGAGACAGTAAGTTTCATGGAATGAAACAATTTGTCACCACCTAGCACTTAGTAGGCAGTCAGTGATAGAGAAGATAGATGGATGGACAGGTAACAGCAATCCAGAAAAGAAGTTTCTCCATAGAATTGTAATTAATTTGATACAGAATAGAGGAGTTGGTTCAGAATTATGAAAATTTTATGGAAGAAGAGATCTTTAAGTTTTATGGTTAGTTGTAAGATAGTTGGTTTATCTCTGCCCTGTAAAATGTGTTAATAAGAGATAAACATGGACCCAGGAAGGCCTGGTGTGATCTGAGGAAAGGATTAATTAGTTGAATAAGTCAGGGATGGTGGAAGATGTTGGCAAGATGGTAGTGGTATAGGAAGATTTTTAGTTGTGACGTTTAGGGAGTAGAGGAATGGATTTATATGGGATTTTTATAGATATTAGCAATTGTCAGAATTGTGAATAGTAATAAAATCTCTACAGTGGAAATAGAGGATTAAAAGGAAAAGAACTTGATTTTGCAAGCAAGGAAATGTTAGTGCTCCCCTGCAAGAGGTAGAGATAGCCTGAGAGTTAGGGATTAAAAGATAGGAATGAATTTGGGGGCAAACAGAATGAACTGAATTAGTAGAGGATGCATAGTTCTGTTTGAGAAGAGAGGAGATTTGAATTGGCTGGATGGAAGGAGAAGAGCATACCTAAGAGAAATTGTATTACAGAAGGACTCCTGGCTTAATACAGACAACTCAGGCTTACTGCTTAGAATGTACTTGCAAACTGGGATGAAAAAAGATGCTTCCAGTGGCTAAGGCCTGCTAAACAGACAGCCACCAAAAGACTACAGGATATCCCAAACTGCTAAAAGCTGTTGTGTGGGACTCTAAATGACATGGACCACAAACCCTAATTTGTGAAGGAGGGTGTGGTCAGCAGCAGGTCTGTCAGAGCATCCAGAAGCCCATCTCAGAGCACTGGGGCATAGCTCTGGAATGCAGAGAGACAGCCTAGGTGCAGAGCCTGACTTGATGATAGGGTGTGTAGTGTAGGCCAAGAAGTCTGAATGACACTTAACACATGCCCTGGGGCAAGTGACTTATCCTCTCTGGTTCTGTTTGTCTATCAGAAAATTGAGGGAGCTGGTGTTAGGTAGGGACCTCTGAGTGAGCTTTGATGTCTGTGAAGGCCCTGAAATTGTGTATGAAATTCATTGTGCATGAATCTGGGTATGTTTTATTTTCCTTTTGGGGAGAAGATGTGCAGCTTTCACCATAGCCTCAGATGGGTTTGTGACCCACAAAAATTAAGAGCTGTGTGACTAGGTAGTCTCCAAGGGCCCTTTCAGCTTTTGATATTCTGGGATTCTATGCTTCTGTCAGAATGACTTTTTTGAGGTTTAGAGTCTGAGTCTTCAGAACTTGCCAACCCTAGAAATACCTAGTGCTACAAAATATATTCTTCATGTATTTATACTCACTTGTTATTTATCCTCACCTCTCCCTTACCCTCTGTGACTCCTTTGCTAGGCCCACTTCAGTGCTTCATCTTTACCTACTGTTGATTTTTCCTCCTTTGCTCTTTTTCTTCTAAGCTACTTGTGCGTGGCACCTTCCCTGCCTTGTTGAGTTTCTCAAGGGCAAATGGTGATATGCTGGGATAGGGGTAGGAAAAAAAAACAAGATATGGAAGGGTACTTTTCTATTCTCACTTGCTTTTTATCCCTCATCCTATTAAAAGAAAAGCAATTAAGAGAGAGAGTGCACAGACAAGAGAGACACTGTCATCACTTGGATTTTGCTTGCCTTGCATGGTGTTTTCTTCTCATACAGCAATGCTAGGCCCCTGTTATACTCAGCATAGCCTGGCTAGGTATTTCACTTCAGTGAAGATGAAGCCAACCTTAGTTGTCCTTTATAGAGTTTGAGTGATGGTAGGGGCACATAAATAAATCCTTTAACAAGGAAGTTTTTTATCTCCTGGATATTTCTAGGACACCTGCCTGGAGGAGGAAAAGACCACTGTCTTTCCCCTGGCTGTGGGTCCTGACCTTTTAAGTCCTTAGATATAGGATGAAGATCTTACCTTTTACCCTAGTGTACATCTCCACAAATTCCCCACCAGAGGCTTAAAGCACAGAAGTTACTACTCCACCTGCTGCCAGCTACATGAAGAAGTTTTCAATTCTAGGCATCATATGGGGAGAAAAATTGTGTGTGTGTGTGTGTCTAATTTCACCTAAAATTTTGTTAGGCCCTTTGGTAGTTTGTGTTAATGCATACTGCAAGTTAAATAGGTTTTTGTGGGCTTGGTAAGAATGTTCTTTGCATAATGTTATATAAAGTCATATATGTGAGTAAATATCTTTTCTGAGTTCTAAGCAAGTGAACTTTAATAAACCCAATAATATTTAAGGTATAGTCTGTTTTCTGTTTGGTTTAAAAATTCAAGTATCAGTTGTACACCGGGGCTACTAGATCTGATTTCCACAAAAATGACTTGCAAAATAATAAGGAACACCAAAAGGTGGAATCATAAGATGAGAGTGTAAATTGTTAGTGGTGTAGATTTGCTGAGGAGACAGGGAGAAAGACTAAGAAAGATTTTTACTTACAGGATGAAAGTCAAGAACATGGTATTCATGAAAGGTTAGAGTTGTCAAGATTCTTAAAAGTAAAGCATGTGCTAAAATATGATAGCTGAAGAATTCATTCATGGTTGAACAGTCTTGTTGAGGCATTTGTAGACACAGGTAGCTGTTTGTTTTGTGTTTCTTGATTGGATTAAGATCTGATTGCATTTTTGCCTGGGTTATAAGCTTGTTGCTGAGATCTTTGAGTGCTGTAGTAGCAAACAGGGTCCTCAGAGGACAATGAGATGGTTCCTAGCAGCTTTGAAGCTAGTGGATGCATCTAGAATAATGGACAGACTGATGGATGTTCACACATTAGATATTTGAGGGTTTATTATGAGCAGACTTGTTTTTACCTAGAGGCAGGAGATTGAGATTCTTTCCCTTACGCTGGCTGAAATGTGGCCAAAATGTTCTTTTTCCTCTTCCTCTTCCTCTTCCTCTTCCTCTTCCTCTTCCTCTTCCTTTTCCTTTTCCTTTTCCTTTTCCTTTCTGATTTTATTTAGGGACCCCTGAGTGGCTCAGCAGTTTAGCACTTGCCTCGGGCCCAGGGCATGATCCTAGAGTCCTAGGATCGAGTCCCACATCAGGCTTCCTGCATGGAGCCTGCTTCTCCCTCTGCCTGTGTCTCTGCCCCACCCCCTTCAATCTTTAAAAAAAAATAAAGATTTTATTTATTTATTCATGAGAGACTCAGAGACACAAGCGGAGGGAGAAACAGGCTCCCTGTGAGGAGCCTGATGTGGGACTCAATTCTAGGATCCTAGGATCACAATGTGAGCCAAAGGCAGACACTCAACCACTGAGAGCCACCCAGGTGCCCAACTACACAAATTTCTATAGGAGAAGCATAATGTTAGTCTCACAGGGAGTTCAAAAGAGATGAGAAGCTGTTTTCACAAAGGACTTAAGTTTTAAACTAGATTTTGAAAACAGATTAGTGGTGTTATAGGCAAAAAAGGGAAGAAAAGAACATTCTAGTCAGAGTTAATAGCTTATTATGAATGAAAGATCACTGTTTGCCTGGGGGAACTGAGGATATTGGTGCGGCAGGAGTGAGCGTCTAGAAGGAGTCTTAAGGATTGAAAGATGAGATGGGGAAGGTGCGATGAGATGAGATTGGGAAGATTTTATCCTGTAGAAACTAGGATTCCTTGTAGGCTGTTTGTTTGTTTGTTTAGATTTGTTTTATAAATTTTCTAATAATGAGGAAGAGTATGAAAAGTAAAAGTCTCTTGGCTACTTTCCTAAACCCCTGTTCTCCCCAGAGGTAGCCACTATTAGTATTTTGTTGTGGACCTTTCTAGAAATGTCCCATGCAAACACATGCATATTCCTTTTTCCCTTATGCAAATGAGGTAATACCTTTGACATAATCTACATCTTGCTTTTTTTCACTTAATATGCAATCAAAGGACTGATTTGAAAAGATTTTTCTGGTTTTAGTGTGCAATACAGTATGGTAAACAGTTATTCAGCAAATTACTTATTGTGGGCCTATTGTGTAGTAGGCTTTGTTCCAGGCCCTGGGAAGCTATTGTAGTCACCTCCCTGAGATTGATAGAGGCCTGAAAGCCTGCAGGAGTGGATGCAGGAGCAATATTGTGGCAAGATTGGTAAGAAGAGCCAATCAGATGACTGGGAAATGAGTGATCACAACATGTTGAGGTTTATGTCACGATTTCTAATTTGAGCATCTGGTAAACTAGAGTAGAGAAAGCATGTGTGTGAATAGGAGAGGGTAGTTGTGGTTGTGGAGAGAGTTCATTTTGGACATAATATTTTTGAAGGAAGTTCAAGATACTCTGATGAAGGTTTCTGAGAGGCAGAGGAAGCAAAGGTCAGAACTCAGGAGAGATAGGAGCTAGAAGTGGATTTCTTTTTTTAAAGTGTATTTGTAGTAGCAGTAGTGGAAGCCCATAGACTGAGTTGCCCCAGGCAGAAGAGGATTCTAGGGTGAATTGGCAAAGGAGACTGAGGAGTGGTCCTAGAGGAATGAAGAGGACCAAGAGAATATCACTTTGGGGTCTCATGTTGTGAGGTTTCAAACAAAGAGTGGTTTAGCAGTACCCATACTACAGATGGGTCAAATGGGGAAGCATTGAAGAGAGCCTACTGGATTTCATGATGAGGAGGTTAGAATAACCATAGAGCAGTTGCGGGAGCTTATAAGATGGAAAGATTCATTTTCCTGGGAGAACGCAGTGAATAGGGAAAGGTAGGCAGTGATAGAAACAGATGAGTATATTTATAACTTTTTGTGGGAAGTTCTTAGTACAAATTTTTATTTCTCCCAAGGTCTGTTAACCAAAATGGGATGGACAGCATACATATAAGCTTTTAAGAAGGTAAAAGAGATGTCACAAATTTGGTACAAGGTAGCTCATGCAGTTAGTTACTCTTTGCTGAATCCCTTAGGTCTGTACTAGGTGCCTGTTGATAACTAATCAACATACAATTGTAGAAAGGTATTTCTTTGGTTTCCTAGGCCATAGCTGAAGAGATAACAAATTAGATGGGGGATTAGAGGTAGGTGTAGAGGGGTGTGTGTGTGTGTGTGTGTGTGTGTGTATGTATGTATGTATGTATGTGTGTGTGGGTAATGCAGGGAGAAGCAGGCATCCTGCTACCTGCATATTTGTCCTTTTTCCCTTATGCAAATGAGGTAATGCCTTTGACAATTTACATCTTGCTTTTTTCACTTAATATACAATCAAAGGGCTGGTTTAAAAAGATTTTTCTGGTTTCAGTGTGCAGTATGGTATGGTAAACAGTTATTCAGCAAATTACTTACTAAGAGAGGTTACAAGTGAGGGAAGAGAGAGAAGAGACCAGAACACATACAGGCACAGGAAATCTGACGATTCACTTAGACATGTAGTTTGCTTCCCTTTATGGATAAAGCAGAGGATCCCCAAGAACTCCACAGACTTCCGTAGTCCCTGAGGAGAGGTATCACAGAATATAATGGATATTCATACTGATAACCTGAGGTCATGAAGAAAAGGTTAAGCTTTTATTGAGTCCACTTTGTAGGAAAATAGAAGCATGTACTCCACTTTACAAAGTTTTTATAGTAAAGGCTTGTAATTAGGAAAAAGGAAAAGATGGTACATGAAATGGAGCAAATACTATTCTAGAGATGTACTGATTTGGAACTGCACTCCTGTGCATCACTGCAGAATTATGAAATTTAAGCTCTGATCAAGAGTTCTCTGCGTTTGAGTCCAGCTCATTTTTGAGAATTTTACCAGTGATAGTTGATAATGTTATTTAACGGACAGTGTTTTTACAGGATTCCCTCTTAACCTGATCAACAAAATAAAACAAAACCCTCTGGGTGTTTGCTCATCTGACTTTTAATTCTCCTTCTGCCCTCCTTCCCTTCCTTTTTCTCCCTCCTCCCCTCTCTTCCTTCATCACCAAAGCTTATTTTAAAAACAGACAAAACAAAAAACAAAAAACAAAACAAAACAAAAAAAAAACAGACAAAACATACATTTGACACAAAAGTGAAGTAACCTTTGCTACTTAATGTTTACGGGAGAGGGAAAAGGGTGGTTTTATTCTCTATCTGAAATTGTATATAAATAGTATTTAGTTTTTGAGTGGGAAGTCTAATTTTTATCAGATTTATAAAGGGGTCTGGGTAGGGTCTAATCCCCTCACTTTAAAGGTAGGAAAATAAAGAATTTAAAGGGTGACTCAAGTTCATAGAAGTAGTTTGGCAGATACAGGACTGGAATTCAACGTTCCTCTTCTGCCTTTGTGTGAGGGGCAGACCTAGAATCAAGAGTTCCAGAACTGGAAGGGGTTTTGTTAACCTAGTTTAACCATCTCTTACCTTACAGGTTAAGAGATTGGTGCTTGGGGAAATTGGGTGAATTAGCTAGGAAGAAACAGAATATAAAATAGAATACAAAACTCCTGATTTCTTGGGTTGTTTTTGTTTTTGTTTTTTTTCTCATTCTAAGTAATGCATTTTTATATTCTCTACTGCTCTTCAGAAAAAGATATTCTGTGCATTCTTGGTAACGTTTTTATTAATTTGAAGGTGGTTTGTACTTTTCTTATAAAATAAACATTGTTTACGAAACTAGGTTTTCTGGGAATAACTTCTGAGTCTTAAGTTGATGTGCTTTAGTCTACTCTAGTCTCTGCTTGTTTTCAGCGGCTTTGAATTCAAGTAATCAAGAGGGAAGATTTGCTCTTTGATACTGGAGATAACACAGCAATGGGTCCACGAAAGAAAAGTGTTAAAACGTGTCTCATGAATAATGAAATTGCTGAGGAAACAATATCCGATGAAACAAAGGACTATATGAATCAACTTTCACATGAAGTGCTCTGCCATATTTTTAGGTAAGATTTTGTGTGGTTGACTTTTACCCCCCTAGAATGTGTAATAAGTAGGAGCAAATGCTAGAGCTGCACTGTCTAGTATGGTAGTCACTAGCTACCTGTGGCATTTAAATTCAAGTGAAATGAAAGTGAGAATCCAGTTCCCCAATTACACAAGCTTATATGACCTGTGGCTACTGTGTAGGACAGCACAAACAGTGAAGATAGAGAATACTACTTTCGTTGCAGTAAGCACTATTGGATATTCATTCTCTAGACTGCATTAACATTCCAGGCTTCTTGGAACTCTTATTGACTGATTTGTTGACTTTTGTTATTACAGTACCATGTGTGTACAACATAAGGCAGTGTTTCTGACTTTTTTGACTACAACCCACAGTGGGAAACATTTTCTTCATATGCACATATATGTAAGTGATTGCAATCAAAGTTTCGTGAAATAATACCATACCCATTGTTACTATATGCAACACACACATTAAAGTTGTTCTGTGGTAAAGCTCCTCTCAGAGTCTTTTTTTAAATTATATTTTTGCCCAGACTACATTATAAACAACAGTCAGAGAAAAACCAAAACAAAGAACAACAAAACCCTGCCACTTCCAGTTTCCCCTGCTTTCTTCTTTCAGTCATTATCCATTCAAATAAACAGCCCTAACACACTTTGTCTCTGGAGTTAGAGACCTGACTTGGAAATCATGAGTCTCATTTACTTGCCTTGGACAGTGATTGATAACGATGGTATTGTAAGGATTCGATGAAATAATGGTTTTAAAGCACTCAACACACTGCATAGCATAAATGCTTGGTGAGCCTTAGTGGTTAGGATTTTTCATATTGCTCCGTGATCTTCATAATTACCATTTTAGTCACTAAAATGACTAGACCACTAGACCAAGACACGATAATTAACTTTGCCCTTGTCTTACATCGGGATTGTCGTCAGTTTTTGTCTTAAACAATTGCAATGAACTTTTCCAAGCATTTGGATTTTCTGTTATTTTATTTACCTAGGGGAAATTTCCATATATGAAGTTCTTAGAAATGTTTTGCATTTTTTTAAATTATTACATATTTGCAGATAAAGAAGTTTTAAAATAGAGATAGCAGAGCTACTTTAGGGAACCATGGGCACTTTATTTTTCTTTTCCAACATAAGTTTGGAGTAGTCCTTCTACAGTTTGTTGTTGTATGACACAGCATAGTTTTGTCAGTTCAGTTCTGTCTGGCAATAGGAAACCCAAAATAACAGAATTTTTTTTAACATAAAGTGGTACTGAAGTTCATTTGGCAGAAAAAAGTCTCAAAATCTTTCAGAAAGTTTTTTCAGAAAAAGAGTCTTAATCCTACCAGATGTTCAAATACATTCTAAAATACACAATAAATGAGGATTTGGTCCTGGGAAAATTAAGCAGATAGTTGGGTAAAACAGTTGTTATATGTCGGCTCTATATGGGGATTCAAATGTATGTCGGGATCTAGCTTATGATAAACTTGGTATTCACATCAGTGAGGAAAAGCTGAGTGAATTACTCAGTGATGATGTCATAACCCAAGAACCATTTGGAGAAAGGAATAAAAGCATGTTCTTATCTGTCATTATCTGATACCAAATTCTAAATGCATCAATGAGTTAAACCCTTAAAGCTGTTAAAATCTTGAAAGAGGGACGCCTGGGTGGCTCAGTGGTTGAGCATCTGCCTTTGGCTCAGGGCAAGATTCTGGAATCCTGGGATCAAGTCCTGCATTGGAGCCTGCTTCTCCCTCTGCCTATGTCTCTGCCTCTCTCTCTGTCTCTCTTGAATAAATAAATAAAATCCTTAAAAAAAAAAATTCTGGAAGCATAGGTAAAATCCTAAATGCATCACTTTGTTAAACCCGTAAAGCAGTTAAAAAATCCTGGAATAGCATCTGCCTGTGGCTCAGGGCAGGATTCTGGAATCCTGGGATCAAGTCCTGCATTAGGAGCCTGCTTCTCCCTCTGCCTGTGTCTCTGCCTCTCTCTCTGTCTCTTATGAATAAATAAATAAAATCTTAAAAAAAAAGCCCTGGAAGAAAGCATAGGTAAAATTGTTTCTAGGGATGTGTGTTAGATATTTGTTGAATAATGGGAGGACATATTATGAACAAATTGGACCATATTTTAAGTTGAGAGTGGATATGATAACATTTTGCAGTTCAATATTCAAATGGAAGGAGTGGCATCAAGTGTTAACATCTTTTTAAAAATGTACTTGAAATGCCTCCTGCTCTTCAATTATGTATCTATGAAGAAAAAATACAATTCTTTTTCTGAGGGCAAATATGTATGATAATCATGTGATTACTGATCTATTTGTACTTTAAAAGGGTATAAAATTTACTCAGGCATATGGAAAAAATACTTTAGTGTATAACTTGATTCAGAAAACAAATTCAGTATTTCCCATTGTTTATAAAATGTGTAGTCATAATTTCTGAAAATTATCCTATTTATATCTGAGTTAAGTAAAGTGCAAATTAAGTTAGCAATAATGCTTTTTTTTGTGGAAAATTATATTTGATTTTATCTCTTTAAATAGTTTGAAGGGGAAGAGACAGGGTCCAGAGGTTGACAGAAATGGAGCAGAGAAATGCTCAGCAGGCATACTTGGACTTTTCTTTTAGAATTAGCCTAATTTTTAGGAATTAGAGTCAGACCCAACTGTTGACATTCCCTACTCTTCCTTCATCTTTCCTAGCTGTTGACTTTTTGCAGGTTAACTTTTTTGAGCTGATTTCACTACTTGTAAAATAGCACCTGCTATATCAGTGAGGGTTCTAGTAGGAAACAAGATACATATACTTGGCTGGAATTTGAAGATCATTTAATGAAAGACTATTTAGAGAGGTTTAAATAGGGTTAAGGGAGCCAATAAGAAGTGCCAAAGAGTTCAGCTTTGAGACTAGGAATAACAGGAATAACAGAAAGCCTTAGCTTGTGGTATGTGTTGGCCAAAATCAACTGATAGATGGGTAGGGAACACAGAGAAAGAAAGAAAAAGGATTGGGGAGGGCAAATAAAGAACAACCTACTTGGTATAGTTGTGAAACAGTGACTACAGTACAGTGTCTGTAACACAATGTGAGCTCAAAAAAGGGCAGTTTTTGCCTTTTTAAAAAAATAATCTAAGAATGCATGGAGGGGGTGTTCAGGAAGAGAGATGAGATTTTCTGATCTTTCAAAATATATATTGCTATTATTGGAAACAACAAAAGTAGAGGTTAGTTGAAAAGTTTCAGGAAGGAAGAGATAACAGGGAAGTTGGAAAAGAGGAAATTGTACTTGGACGAGGTGTTCTCACTTAATGCTTATACAATACTTGTATGTGATCTGAAAGATAAAAAGATCTAGGAAAAAAATGCATGCTATAAACTTGGTATAGATGTTTGTTGATGGAGAAAATAGATTCTGGGTGTTGAGTGAAGAGAGGAATTTTTTTAGCTACTACAGGAGATGAATTCTGTAAAAGCTATAAAATTATATTGGCCGTGTTCAAACTAATTCTCTCTGAACTTTTTCATATTACCTTAACATCAGGGTATGATACGCACTGAGATCTTTTTCTTTTCTTTTTTTTTTTTCCCCTTTGAGATTTTCTTTGTAAAAACTTAAAAGGAGTAGGCAGGTTTTTGCAAACCACTCTATGAAGGGAGCTCAGTAGTTTATTTGGATGCTTGAGTATTGCTGACTCATCGGTTTTTAATGAAAGCTTTACGTGTATGTTAATCTTAAAACCCTGCAAATATTGCTAAGGTCTTATTTCATTGACAGGGTAGGAGCATGGAAGAAGAAAAAAAAAACCTGTTGGTGAGAGGAAGTACTTACCCACTTGATAAATATGAGTTTCTTTCTCTCACAAAGGTACCTCCCTCTGCAGGATATCATGTGTATGGAATGTCTTTCCAGGAAGCTAAAAGAAGCAGTGACCCTATATCTGAGAGTGGTGAGGGTTGTGGATCTCTGTGCAGGGCGGTGGTGGGAATACATGCCAAGTGGTAAGTGGATCTAGCCTGTAAGGTACCCTGGAGCCCTATTGGAACCTAATAATTAATATTCCCATCAAACATCACTTGTCTTAAGATAGGCAATCTAAGTCACTTCGTTGGTAGGGAGGCAGAATTTTATCTAAATTACTTGATTGGTTTGGGTTGATAAAATATGTTTTGCCTGAGGCTTTACTGGCTTATTTCCTTAAGGAACTATGTCATATGTCAGCCTGTTCCACAAATGTATGATTGGAGAACTCTATATATATCTATTATATTTGACAAAGTGTCCTTTGTTCTATGATGCAGGTTTTCATAGTTTCCCTGTACCCTTTAATGGCATCTTCTGGTTAAACAAATATTAATCAATTTCTGTAAAGCTGCTCTAGCAGCCCACAGAAATTGCACTTCTTGAGCTTTCGTTTCTTTAGCACTTTTGGAAGGCCGATACAAGGTCTTAGAGATTCTTAAATAAGACATTGGCCTTAGGTGAAGAATTCAGAGTTAGTGGCCTAACCACACAAATGGACCTTAGGTAAAGAGACCAGAAAAGAAAGTTCGTGACTTTCATTAAGGAGAGCACACCTGAAAGAAAAGAATTAGAATTAAGGACCAATCAAGGCTTCTTTTCAGTTAATACCAGTCTATTAACTAGTGCCTTTTAGTTACTGTCATGTAGCAATTTTGAATGTCTTGTTTAACCACTTTTTATCAGCGTTATCCAGATCCTGATATTTTGAAAATGTGATGAGGTTGGGATGAGGGAGCCTTGACAGAAGTGAAGTGGAACAGGATAGTCTGTCTGCAATACGGGAATATTTTACAGTTTGGGGTGCTATATCCTTTTGAAAGGGTCATCAGTCAACTGGTAACTCTTACCAGTTGGCCAGAATTAGTTATCAGTATATATACTTTTTTGTGAAGAACATTGCAGAGACCTGAGGCTAAAGCTCAGCTTGGTGAGAGGCAAACTCAGTTGTCTTCAAATACTTCAAAGAAAACATCCTAAGGGAAAAGGGCTCCTTTTATTCCAGAGAATGATCATATATAGCAAGAAAGAAAAAAGAATGAGGGCAGTGTGAAAATGACCATCATTCCACAGATGAGATTTGCCTTTTTTTTTTTTTTTTTTTTTTTTTTTTGAGATTTGCCTTAACAGAGGTTAGACCAGCAGGAATTCTGGTGTTGGGATTAATGCACTGTATAAAGAGGCAGAATTGCAGAGCTCCCATGTGATGCAGTCATAGCCTTAACACATCTGCCCCTTATCAAATTAGAGAAGAATCTGTCTGCACATTGCTGACTTCTCTCAGATGGTGATAAATACCTATGAGCCCAAAGCTTCTCATCCCTACAGTGAATATAAAAGAGGATTGAAGCAAATAGTCTCTAACCTAGAATAAGATCTCATTAACTGTGATTACTAATGCCACTCTGGCAGTAGTTTAAACCTGGAGTTTAAAACCAGATTCTCTATGTAATAATGATAACTAAAGTTTTTATGTAGTACTTTATGGTTTACATATGTGATCTCTTTGGATTCTCACACAGTCTCAGTAGAGAAGGTGAAACTTTATCCATTTTTTGAACTTTATCCATTTTTTGATGAGAGGCAACATGTAGCATATGACAAAAGAAGTGAACATTGGCAGTGGTCACACTTGGTTTTGAACTCTGGCTCTCCCACTCCATAGCTTTTAAATTCTTTCAAGTTCATTTTTTAGGTTCATAAGTGGGGTAATTACCTTTTTCATTGGGTTGTAAGAATAGATGAGAAAACAGAATTGTTATCCCATTGAATGACTCAGTAGTGAAGATTACTCTACAAGATGATAATAAGAACTCTTCATATAATCAGACCAAGTGATTTTTTTTTTATTTTTATTTTTTAGACCAAGTGATTTTTGAGGTCTCTTCTTACTTTTTAGTTTTGTGATTCTAAAGTTAACACAATCATCTGGACTGGCCCTGTGTAAATAGAACAACTTTTAGTATGTAAGATAGTGATGTGGGGCTTCATTTACATTCTTGAGAGTTAATATTTTTTTATTTGTCGTTAGCAGACAATTGGATTTCTCATAGCCTCCATTAAAGACAAAATACCCAGATAATAAAGTATCAACTATATGAAACTTGTCTCCCTGCTTAACCTCACCAGATCCCCTGCTATGAAAGTAACTGCCTGTCTATTTCTGTCTGGTGGATGGAACGCAGTTGGCCTCCCAGATAAATAGCTTTCTGTCAGCTCAGCATCTTTTCAGTTTGGCTCATTTATGTTCTCTTCGCTAACTTGCATCTGTCTTTTTCAGAAGAATGAACTCTCTGAAATGTCCAGGGAGTGATAGTTAAACACAGGATAGGGTAATTATTAGGAAACAGACTAAGAGAACCTAGTTTGCGATGGGGTTTATATTAGAACTGTGAGCTTCCTGAAGGTGAGGATCACATCTCCCTCCTTGTTTAGTTGTGTGCTCTGCAGAGCCCTAGAGGTTCAGAAGAGACTGGTGCTGATCAAGTAGGTGGTCCTTCCTAACCCACCAATACAGTAATAGGTGCAAGTTACCTGGTTAGACGTGTGCTCCCTTAGTCAAAGATTTCTGTACCTTAAAAGCAGCAACAAAAAAGCCATCATAAATTAAAAGCCTCAGCTCTATAAAATATTAATTCAGAATAAATGGGGTTTCTGAAATGTTTCCTCTTTTACTAAAGGAGTATATTTTCTGTTTCGCCATTTGTTCAGCCATAGTGTTAGTCTTATAAAACTTGAAAAAGAAAACCTTTTGTTGTTGTTAAACTTTTAAAAAATTACAAGTGCCTAGTAAATTTTCATGCACACAAAGGTGAACTTGCCTCTAAATGCTTCTGAATTTCTCAGGCTTCACAGATTCCAGTTTTCTAACACTATTGAAGAAGATGCCAGATGTTGAACAACTCTATGGCCTTCACCCTAGATACCTTGAGAGGCGAAGGGTACGGGGCCATGAGGCTTTTAGCATTCCAGGCGTTCTGGAAGCTTTGCAGGCATGCCCAAACTTAGTGGTGAGTGTACCTGGTTGAACATTTGATATCAACTGGTTGATGAAATAATAAAGAATGAAAGAACATGCTCACTTAACATGCAGGTTTCATTCATAACAAATTTTTAAGTTCCACTGCGTATTTAGCATCTTATGATACAGAAATAGAAGCTTTGGATGCTAAATTAATAGCTTTTCTTATGCTTGCTTGGCATTATTTTCTAGGGTGTGGAAACTTCTCACTTGGAATTAGTAGAATCTATTTGGACATATATGCCACATGTTCATATTTTGGGGAAATTTCGTAATCGTAACGGAGCATTTCCAATTCCTCCTGAAAATAAACTGAAAATTCCTATAGGAGCCAAAATTCAAACTTTACATTTAGTTGGTGAGTACATGTTTCTTGGGTCACTTGTGACTCCTTGAAATATCATATGACTGAATATTCACTGAAAGGAAATAATGAGAATTTTATAAATGACTGTTGCAATTGATGATGGCCAAAGAAGTGCTTGTGAGACATGTATACAAATTTCGATTTCCCATTAAGGAGTCCTAGATGGGGATAGGGGGGTTAGAGAAATACTGCCTCACAACTAGTCTGTTCCGTTTGAAGACTGTTTGGGTAGTTTTGAAAGTTGTTAGGTTTTGGGATTGTTTTGTTTTGTTCTGTTTCAGTGAGCCAGACTCTTGCCCTTCTCTGCCCTTTTGGTCCTGGTTCTACCCTTCAGAAGAGAGTTCTCCAATGCAGCTTTCTGTGATGATGGAAACATCATGTGTTTGTACTATCCCATATGGCTCCCACAGCAGCTGGTGAAATAGAGGAACTGAATTTTTATCTTAGGTTCATTTATCCAGCAGCCACATGCAGCTAGTGGCTACTTGATTACACAGCTCAGCTCTAGAATATCGAGGAAGAAAAACTCAGATAGCTTAGTTTACTTGGTATCTTCTCCAACAGAAAATTCCTCTATGTCCCACCCAAAGCCAATGAAAAACTTCTACTACTTCTCTTTTTCCCTGAGAAATGTGAAATGGGGGTGCTCTTTTTGCAGAGGCACTTTATTTGCAGTGATTGCGGTGTACATTCTCCATCGAAATAGTCTATGAAATTATATCCCAGTAATTTCCACCTAAGTAAATAATAAGGGCAGATATTTTCTCAAATTTCATTTGCCACCTTTGGCTCACATTATTGAAAGGTTTTCAGGAGGAATCCTTTTACTGTCATCTGATTTTTAATATTTATTTATTAATATTTTACTTAAAGTATACCTGTTGAGTATCTGCTCTGTTGTAAGCATTATTCTGGGCACTGGTGATGGTCTTAAGAATCAGAAATTTCTGAAACCAGGTCTGGTGGTGGGGAGTACAGCAGGGACGGTAAGGAGTAGGTCTGAAATAGGGTGTATATGCACAATTCTGGCTGAAGACGAACGCTCTCTAGTAGCCTTTTATTTACAAGATCAAGGATTGATTCTGATTAGGCATTTGGATATCTAGTTTGAGAATGGGTTTTTAGATAATAAAGGAATTCTGTAATATCTGATGTTTATAACACGAGCTCTATAAAGTCAGTGTTTTTCTATCTTTATATTTCCCATGATTCATGTCATTGTTCATTGCGGATACAAGTAGTTGGTAAAGTTTGTGGAAATACATTAATTCATTTGATTAATTCAATAGTTTAACACTGTGATGGTGTTATAAACGTGGATAGCAAATTAGTGCACATGCTGGGAACACTGATCATTGTGTCCTTTGTTCATAGAATTGATTTGAGGCAAAATGTGGATTGGCTATAGGATAGAGCTGTGTTGTCTGGTGGATCTGTCTCACTCTTGATACTCTGAGTTTCCTAATCAGAATTACCACCATTATGGTAGATGCTAAATGTACCTTTGTGAATTCTGCATCTTGAATCTTAGTCTATACTCATTGCCTCTGCCTTTTCTTCCTTTGGTCTTACCAATTTTACTTCCCATCTGCTGCCATACAGGGTGTATGTGTAGTTCAAGGCTAATGGTAACTGCTTTTTGGGAAGGAGCGGGTTAAGGAGTGATCCTTATAGTGGGAGCATCCTGCAGAATTCAGCTTATAAAGAACCAGTCTTGAAGGTACTCCAGCTTTGCTCTCTCTAGTTGCCCTTGCTGGCAGGGCTTCTACCAACTTCAATTTGAAGTTATATTAAACTGATTTTGCCAACTACTTCTTGTTAAATGTCATCACACTGGGTCCTTGGGATTTCTCTCAATTTGTGTCACTTCCTTGGCTTTTCATGAAGCTGTGGTATTTAACTGTTGGCCAAGTTCCCTGATCTGCTTCCTTCCATTTAGAACTTATAGGTTACCTATCTTATTTTTTCTCCTGTGTCTCCTGGTTTTTCCTTCCACTATACATCCCCTTTCTCCCAGACAGGGTCTCTCCTAAAGTTAAGTCACTTACAGATTGGAAGGATAAAATACTATCATCACTTTGAAATACTAAAATAAATGATGGGTTCTTACTTTCTTGGAGTCATGCTGACGGGCTTCTACCGCATGTTTATAAATCCTTAAGGTTCACTCATTTGTAGAAACAACTTTAATCTCTGTCTCTGGAAGCCAGCTAGCTTGCTTTTGTCCTGAGAAATTTAGCTTTCTCACTTATGGGACAGTGGGCATTGGTAGTTAAATAGTACTTTTGTGTATTCTTTCCATATAATTTTGTTTTCAGTAACCTGTTTTATTTTATATCTCCTTGGTGTATGTTATCTTGGAAGAGTTGTAGAGTTATGAGAAAGATTCATGTGTGTAAAATGCAGGAATACTTTTAAAATCCCACCTCTATATGCCTTTTCTAAAGAAACAACAAAGTAGAGTGTTTATGGTTTGCTTAAATTGTTCTTTATAAGCCTGTTTCAGATAAGCCAAACTTGAAAGACCTTAATTAGATAATTTGTTCTGGTGAAAATATCCATGAAGGGTAAATTGTCAACCTGAAAAGTAGACTGTTGCACTTATGCAGAATACAGAGTTTTTCGTGATTTTTGTTTTTTGGTATATGTTTTTAGGGGTGAATGTTCCTGAAATTCCTTGTATACCAATGCTAAGGCATCTTTATATGAAGTGGGTAAGACTTACTAAACCACAGCCGTTCAAAGACTTTCTATGCATCAGTTTACGAACTTTCGTCATGAGGAACTGTGCAGGTAATGGTACATAGTTATGGTGGAATTATACATATGCTGTTCTAAAAATATCCAAAAGCAAACTTTAATAGCTATGCTTATAAATGGAATTATGTTACGTTATTATTATTTATGTTTGGTAATTTATTCACCTTGTGGAAATAAATGTACTTTTGTTTTAAAGTCCATAGACATGGGATTAGTGGGGGGAAAAAGCATCACAGTATCTCTACATATATTTTATAGACAGTTTTTACTTTCTGCAGGATTGTTACACTAGATCTCTGATTTCTTTGTCTCTGGTCTTCTAATCCTGCATGTAAATAGTAGGGAGACGTAATCTCATAAAGCAAAAAGCGCTGCTTTTATGGTATTGCTTTTCTGTTCAGAAACTTTCAGTGTCTGTTGCCCTAGATTGTCAGATGGGAACTATTCTGTTTAAAGTTCTGAATAGCTGGGGCCCCTGTCGATGTCTTTATTTCTGACTCTTTAGCAATATGTACCTTCTTATATTGTGAGGCCCCCTCTCCAGCTCTACCAGCCTTCACCTCAGTGTTTGTCTTTACACTATATTATTGTTTTCTTGTCCTGAGGTACACACTTCCTTCCTTCCTCTTCTTTTTTTTCTTTTTTATATGTTACAAACAGACCCTGTTTTTGTAGTTGGTATGTTATGCCTTTGTATTCTTAGAATTACAGTTTTATCTCCATGTCATTTGCAAGGTCTATGATAAGACTACTATGTTGTGATCTTCCACAATACCTCATAAAACACTGCTTGTAGAGAGGTATTTATGATCCTGCTATTTATTGAAGTGAAGAGACATTTTTTAAAAAAAGATTTTATTTATTCATGACAGAGAGAGAGAGAGAGAGAGAGAGGCAGAAACACAGGCAGGAGAAGCAGGCTTCATGCAAAGAGCCCAATGTGGGATTCGATCCCGAGAGTCCGGGATCACGCCCTGAGCTGAAGGCAGACGCCCAACCACTGAGCCACCCAGGCGTCCTGAAGGGACAAAGTTTTAACTAAGTTTTCTCCCCTTAGTTATTTTGAGCTCAAAACTATTGAGACTTCAAAGGATTTACAGAAAATACTAAGTATCTCTCCAGTGTAAACTGAAAAATCCTTATGCTGAATAAATACATGGTTAACAAGCTAATATTTTCATTTCTAAGAAGTGTAAATTATAGAGAGTCAACTACTTGGCTGTCAATTTTACACAGAATTTATAAGTTAATTCATTTCAGATGCTGGTTTGAAAATTCATCTTTAAAGCAATTTTCATTGTTCCATTAAAGTATTTTTACCCCCTCAGGACCTACAAACTCCTTGAAGTATGTCCCTTTAGTAACAGGATTAGCCTCTGCCCGAAACTTGGAACATTTGGAAATGGTTCGAGTTCCTTTCCTTGGAGGTCTTATCCAGCACGTAGTTGAAGACAGTTGGAGATCAGGTATTCATTTTTCTTTAGTTACTGAATACTTTTTAAATCAGTTTTTAAAGTTATTACACTTTTATTTAGCTTCTCTTGTGAGTCTTTTTAAAAGAAAATGCATATTAGTAATTGCCCTTTCTCCCTGGTGCCTTTGATAGAGAATAAATAACCATGAGCATGGACTAGTGTTCATTTTCTTTTATGCAATGCTAAACCTTCTCAAAATAAATAGAGTGTTAAAGCATGTTTTCTGGATTGTTAATCCTTATTACTTAGTTAATCATGCATCTATTATACTTGGAATTTTTCTAAGAAATATTAGCAGGGATTTCTAATGTCCATTGGTGATAAGAGATGTTTTTTGACTTGGACATCTTGGGCCTACAAAAGAACTCGGGCATTAGTAATGATAATGTCTAACATTTGTCTGATTCTTTAAGGTATATCAAGTGCTTTCATATTTATCACTCGAGTTAGATCCATCTCAGAGATGGCTTTCGAAAGGAAAATATATTTTACTCTCTAGGTCCTTTAATTATATTTTAAATAATGATATGTGACAATGTGTTCCATGTTAAACATTTTGTTGCAACAAAAATACCACAAGATTAAATAAGCATTTAATTAAGAATGATTCTGCCTTACATTTTACTTAAGGAGTCAGCATACTGTACACAGAAGTTAATTCCAGATGAGTCAGAGACCCAAATTTTGTGAAAAACAAAAAGTTTGTAAAAAAAAAAAAAACATAGAAGAACGTCTTTCTGACCTTGGTTAGGCAAAGATTTATTAAACAGGATACCAAAAAGCACTTACTATAAAGAAAAAATTGATAAACTATTATATTAAAAGATTTTTCCATTCATCAAAAGGTATGATTAAAAGTGAAAAGCCAGGTTTTGGAGTGGGAGACTATTTGCAATACAGATAATCAGATGAAGAACTTATATCTAGAGTATATGAAATATTTCTAAAATTAATGAGAAAAAGCAGACAACCCAATAGAAAGAAAAAACAAGGATACAACCTAAATAGAAAAGACTTCACAAAAGGGGATAACCAAATGGCCAATAAACATGAAGAAATGATAGATGTCATTAGTCTTTAGGGGAATGCAAAATAAAAACCACAGTGTGATACGCAAGCACTAAGATAACTATACCTAAGCATGACCAATAGGAAAGAGACAAAGTATTGGCCAGGATGTAGAGCAATGGGGCTTCCATACACTGCTGGGAGTAAGTCTAAGTTGATATAATCACTTGAAATATTGTTTGGTAGTATCTGCTGAAGTTGACTTTATGCATATCACTAGTTGCCTTCCTGGCTTTAAACCCAACAGAAATGTATACGTATGTTCAGCAGGAGACATACCCCAAATTGTTCATAGTAGCACTGTTCATAATAGCCTCCAAATGGGAACAACCCAGATGCCTATCAACAACAGCATGGATAATTTAAATGTGACAAAAATGCAAGGGAATATTACACAGCAATGAGGATGAATTAACTACCATTATATGCAACAATCTGGATGAATCTCCTAAACAAAACTTTTAGTAAAAGAAAGACAGTAATTTTATTCATGAAAGTTTAAAGTCAATCTTGTGAAAATTCTTTGAGCTATATACATTAATAATTTGCATACTGTTTTTGCTGTGTATTTACAAGTTTCACAAACAAAAATAGTTGAAGTTAAAGGAGTTGTGGTCTTTTTCCCCATGGTAGATTGTAGCTTCAAACTTTGGCTTAAAAATGCCAGGATCCCTCTTTACAGTTCCCTTATGAACTTCTAGCTTTCTGAAAATTCTTTCTTAAAAGTCTCAAAAATTTGGAGTAATTTTCTGACACCATCAGAATGTCTTTTCAGAAGGACAGTATCTGCTTTCATGTCTTTTTAGGAAATGACTAATAGTTATAATTCATCTTGAAATGTTAATTTGAATGGAAAAACAAACTTAGATTTACTTTTAACCAGATAATTTTCATTAAAATGCATATAAATACTTGACTGAAAGTGTTGTGGTCAAAAGAAATGCTTACTGTTTTTGTTCCTTTTCTCCCTTAACTAGGTGGTTTTAGAAATTTGCACACTATTGTTTTGGGAGCATGCAAAAATGCTCTTGAAGTAGATCTTGGTTACCTCATCATCACTGCTGCTCGTAGGTATGTTTCCTCTTCATGTTGTCTTTTGTCTTAGAGTTATATGTTTTCCTGTTTTACAAAAATTAGGGGAATGTGTATATGAAGTTTGATTATGCCTTGCCAGATATAAAATACAAAGGAATTGTGTAAATAGCATTAGGACATCACTTAGTAGTGGTAATCTTATGTTATAATTGATAACCAGCTAAGCTGCACTCCAGACCCAGCAAGTTCTGAAAGGGTATGGTCTCATCAGAGAAAAGCAGTCAGCGCTCTGGAAGTCCAACAGATCAGCACTGATGCACCCAGTGTCTGCAGCACTTTTGGGAACCATTCTTTCAACTTTCTCTGATTTTTGGAATTATTTTAGTTTGTGACGGTATTTGCTATTCAGAAATCAGTAGGAAATATCAGAAAGGGAGACAGAACATAAAGACTCCCAACTCTGGGAAACGAACTAGGGGTGGTAGAAGGGGAGGAGGGTGGGGGGTGGGGGTGAATGGATGACGGGCACTGAGGGGGGCACTTGACGGATGAGCACTGGGTGTTATTCTGTATGTTGGCAAATTGAACACCAAAAAAAATTAATTTATTATTTAAAAAAAAACAACAACCCTGTGTTGGGTTCCATACTAAGCATGGAGCCTACTAAAAACACACACACACACACACACACACACACAAAACCTCATACTTGGAATTCTAAGCCGTGTCTGTTTTCATGATCAAACCCTGACTAACTTGTTTAATAAATATTTGCAGAATAAATGGAAAATAAAAAAAAATAGAAAATAAATAAATCAGCTTTTTGAGTCTTGACATTGTAACACCATTATATTTTTAACAGATCTTTTTATCAGTTTATGCCTCATTTACTCTTTTGATCCTACAGATCAGAAGTCTATCTCTACTTTTATATTTTATTTAAATTCAATTAACCTTTTTTTTGATTTATTCAAAAATAAAACCCTTTCCATTAAAATAATTTTAATAATATAAATAAAACAAGGGACCCCTGGATGACTCAGTGGTTGAGCACCTGCCTTCAGCCCAGGGTGTGATCCTGGAGTCCCAAGATCGATGTGGGCATCGGGCTCCCTGCATGGAACCTGCTTCTCTCTCTGCCTATATCTCTGCCTCTCTCTCTGTGTGACTCTCACGAATAAATAAATAAAATACTTTAAAAAAATATATATGTGTATATATGTATATATACAAATATACACAAAAATATATATAATGTGTGTGTGTGTATATATATATATATACATATACATAAAACTGTTTAGGTATTATTATCTGGAATAGAACTATAATCTTTGTTTTAAAGATGTTATAAAATGGCACTTTTAACAGCTAGCATAAAAAAGGATGTTGAACAATCAGTACCAGATGCAGGTTCTGACTTTGACTTAATCAGATTTAAGCAAGCATCAGCAAGAATATAAGATTCTTAGTGTATAATTTATTGTTAATTAATGTAACTTCAGTGTACTACCTAAGATGTGCCCACACTTTGCAAAATGCTCCTTTAAAAAGGAAACATTTCTAATGTTTTTTACTAGGGGAGTGGGAAGTTGTTTGCCTGTGACACTTCAGTAAGATGAACTTCTTTCAGAGCCTTATGCTAGGAAGAACCTATGTCTCTGATGGCTTTTATTTTACTCTGATGTTTATCTTTTTCTTCATAGGTTACATGAAGTTCGGATCCAGCCTTCCCTAACCAAAGATGGCGTCTTTTCTGCCCTAAAGATGGCAGAGCTGGAGTTCCCCCAGTTTGAAACACTTCATCTGGGCTATGTAGATGAGTTTTTGCTGCAGAGTAAGACTTAATCAACCATTTTATTCCCTAGAATTACTGTAGGGAACTTACTTGACAGACTGAAACTTGAATTGAGATGTGCCATATTTTCTTGAATATAAGACAGCTTAAAATCTCAGGGGCTCTGCCTTCTTGAAAAAGGAACTTTTAATCTAAACTTGAAGTGTCAGTGATTTTTTTTTTCCCATATTGCCTCTGACTTAGCATATTATAGAAAATATAATGATTAATAATATACAAAAAAGAAAAAAAATCCTACCTCATTTGATATTGTCTCCATTTTACTGCCCAAGTTTCTTTCCCATTCTGCTTCATTTTTTTCACAGAATGTCATCCTTGGTTCCATTTGTTGAATTTGATCTGCCACACTTCTTGAAGCTTTTGATGGTCCTCTCAGATGAGGTCCCATTCCCTGTCCATGCTCTTCATTTCCATAATAAGCCCGCTGGGGGTTCTGGATTTCCCAGATAGTGTGAGCACATAATGGTCAGTATTCATTTGATGATGATTGCTGTTGGAAGGCTTGTTGACAGCATTTTCTGGAATGTATTTACAATTGGGAACTCATTCCTTTGGGTTTGAATGCATGTCAATTCATTATTCAAGCTTTTTTTCCCACATGACATTAATCAGACATGCAAGAGCATTTCCACCGTTAGCATGTTTTTATTTTTGCAAGAATTGTTTCTTCCCCATGTAATTTATAACAAGTCTTTCTTAAACTCACTGTCATACGAGAATGGCATTTTTTCTTAGGATCTAGTTTACATTGTGGAAGAACATAAGGTTTAACTCCTGATCAGGACAGTCTAGGTCAAACAATATGACTGTTGTCCTTTTTCATTTTTAATAGATGTGACAGTATTGTTTACTTTTTCTTTGTTGTAGTGTTCATTATTACATTTGACTGATTAAGAAATCCAGTCATTATCTTCTTGCTAGTTTAATGGGAATTACTTTTAATCTGTATAACTTTGAAAAAGATTGGCTTTTGACCAACATAGCTCTGTATTTTCAAGATGGCCATATTTAGGTCCACTGAAGGATTGTCTTTGAGAGTTATCTTTATAACCAGCTATTTCCCTAGTGTCTCTTTCCCCATAACACACGTTCAATAGAAAAACACTTTACCTTTTGAGTACCATTATTTTATGCTTTTCAACATGTTTCATAGTCTCTTTCATACTGAAATCTCTGTCTTGATCTTTTCATAAGCATTTCTTGTCTTTATATTTGCTGCAGTTTATCCATTTCTCCATATATGTACTTGCCCCCGTTCCTCCAAAGATGACTCAGGATGTCTGTATCACAGTAGGTGCCAGGTGCCTCTAATAGCCCGCCTTGGAAGAAATAAGTGGTCACTGCTCATATTTTGTCACTTAATCTCACTCTTCTCAGTAATTTAGATTTTGAGGCACCTCTCCAGGAGGGTGGGGGTGGCATCACCTCTAGTAAAACCTGTATCACCATTTTGTTACAAAGACTTGGCAAAATAGAAACATCACCATTGTGCCCTGTACATTTACAGTAGATATGATAGTGCCAGATTGAAGAGGTGGATATGCTGAAAAGCAGATGCTGTGCGTTAAGAATAAAAGAAAAGTGTTCCAAAGATGAATACCTTGGAGTTTTTTTGCTTTCATAGACTTATGATAGCAGAGTTTTACTTGAAGGTGATAGGGATGTCAAACTCATTAAAAACCAGAATAGTGTAGTCTTTAGTGCTGGGGCTTTGGAGAGAAGGAGACAGATGGAATTGAGACCCACCTCTTATAGATGATGGAACCTTGCAAGGGCAAGTTACTTCTTAAGTCCGTAGTTCCCCTTTTGTTAAGTGGAGATAAGACCACTTGCCATTTTTTCCTCGAATAGTTTGGAGGAATCAGTAATAAACCCAATTTTATCATTATAATCTCTGACCCTTAGAAAGCATGTAGTAAGTGGTAGTTTTTACTTTTAGTTGACTTATGGGCTAAAGAAAAAAGAAACAAAAATATGTTCTGGGTGATGTCATCAGAGTTCTTGAGAGAGTGTGACAATCAGGAGACCCCAAGAGCCAGAAAAAGGTGGTGGTCTCAAAGGAATGAATGTATGGTAGATTTGTCATGTCAGGTTGCAGCATTCATGCAGGCAGAGAACAGGGTGAGTTCAAAATTTACCCATTCATTAGAAAAGTTTTAAGCCCAAAGGGCAAGAAAAACATTTTTACAGCAGGCTAAAGAAAATTGCTCAGTCGAATTGTAAGAGTTAGATTAAGGTAAAATCAGCAAGAAATGCCAGTAAATACCAAAAATGGGGACTACAGGAGAGAGACTGTGAACCGTGTGAGAATAAAATTGGAAGAGTTTGGAGTAAATAGTTGTTTTAAACATGCTCCAAGCTAAAGGTGTAAATCCCTGTAATATGTGGGGCAGCTTCACCAGAGCAATAGTGTTTTCTGTGTACCTGGTGGTAGGTGGTGGAAGGAACTGAGAGACATTTGTTGAGTTCCTGTCTCACCAGCACTCTGCTGGACATTGAAAATGTGACTGTCAACTAACTAGGCATGGTCCCTTTTTCCTTCAGATTGCTTATAGTTAAGTGAACCGTCCTGGAGAGTAAGGACAGGCAGCTGGAAGAAATGAGGACAGGAGATAGGGAATGAGACATGTTTTCAGTGCCGTAGTCTAGAATGGAGGATCGTCTTTTACTGATACATTCCCTTCCCCCAATCCCCGTGCGGGAGGCACTAAAGCCCAGTGGCAGAAGGAGTGGGTATATTTGAATTAGAAGTTCACTTTCTGGGGACGGGCACATCTTTACTAACCAATACTATGGCTCTCAGAATGAGTCTGAATTCCCAGTTTACTCTCTTCTTTATACATGGTCACACCTAACTCCAAAAACATCCTAATACCGTGAGAGAGAGTCACATATTTAAGATCTTACTTTTCTTTATAAAACTAAAGCTAAAACTTTGCCATAAGTGTGAGCCAATACAATATATCCCTCAGTTTTAAGAATTTTTGCTTTCTTTTTTTCCTTTTCTAAACAATGGAAAACACTTTGTTTCTACTAGCTAACCCTTGACTTTTAATACAAATTTTTATTTTGCAAAGTAAATGGTATTTGCAGAGAATACCTAATCTAACATTGTACTCAAACCTAAAGCTGATGATGGATTGATGACACAGAACGATCATAGAAGAGTGTTATGCTGGATGTTAAGATAACGAGTCGGCAACATCCTATGACAATTTAAGAATCTTTTTTTTTTTTTTTTTTTTTTTTTTTTAATTGGTTTCTTTTTCTAGGCAGAATGGCGAATGCAGATCTGGTAAAGTATGGTTTGGCTGATGTGGTAGAAAATCCTGGTATCATCACCGATATAGGGATGAAGGCAGTCAATGAAGTTTTTTCCTGTATCAAATATCTGGCAATTTATAATTGCCCCCATCTCCATAACCCATACAATTGGATCTCAGGTACTGTAGGTTTCACAACAGTTATGTCTGCCTGATAAGGAAAGAATATATATTTTTGTTTCTGTATGTGATGAATTGTATTCCTAACATAAAATGTAAATACTTTGTATGATCATACAAGTGCTGGGAACTTTTGATAACTGTGTTGGAAGTGTATCAGTGCCTCTTTGAACCTGTAAAATTCTCTGCCTAGAAACTGGCACTTGACTAGGTTATGGATTCAACTGCCAAGGCAGTTGTGCTTTGCTAGGCACAAAGAAATAATAAAGTTATTATTATTATTATGAAATTAAGGTTAGGAATTGTTGCTTGGGATACTACATTTGTTACCTCTGAATTACCATCACATTGCACAACATCTGAAAGGACAAAGTGGGTATGTATTTAAAAAAAACTTAGGTGACAGATTTAGCATTAACTTTTAATGAAATTTTCATTTGCTTTAAAATCTTAGGTTATGTCAGCTCTCCCCTTCCTACCTGATGCCTTGTGTCTAAAAGTGTGACTGTACTTGATGCGTTTCCTTATATGAGGAGTTCATTTTCCTCCCTGAGAGAATAATACTGTTTGTTTCTTTTAAGGCCCTTCTTAAATACTTAAAATTCATAACCTTTAAATAAATTCAGAGCTAGAGAATTTTCATCGTGACATCCTCTTTAACCAAGCCAAGCCCCCTCACTGACACCTGCAGAACAGCCTCCTCTCCTGTCTGAGTTGCCTCACAGGGCCCCTATAGCTCCTTACAGAACTCATCTCTGGCATCTTTTAGGGCTCAGGGGCATCTACTAAGATTACTCATTAAAATGGCCATGTCTCCCCTACCAAAAGTGAGAAATTCTGTCTTTGGCCCAGTTGCACCAAGAAGTTATTGGGAAATACAAACTTTAGGTTGTAGCAGGCATAGGATCACTTTTTTAAAAATAACATTTATTGGATTTTTGGTTTGTTTGTTTTCTTAAATACAGAAGAGTATAAAGAAGAAAACAAAAAATGGCCTATAATCCCATCACTCAGAACTCCTGTTAACACTTAAAAACTAAAAGTAATACATGCACTTGATAAACAATACCAAACAGTACAGAAAGGTACAAAATGAAAAGTCTCCTCTTCTCAAAGGTAACCACCATCAACAGTTTCTTATATATTCTCTGGACAGATTATTTTGTACATGTTGCATCCTATACATGTATAGCATTTAAAAATGATTTATATATACAAAAGGACATTAGCATACCCTCTCCTATAGCTTGGTTTTTACACTAAGAGTATTTGGGAAAGCTTTGTAATAGCAAGCATACTCAATTCTCCTTCATTGTTTCTAACAGCTGCATAATGTTTTGTTAAATGAATGCACCAGCATTTAACTAGTGTCCTGTTGTTGAATAGACATGTAGGTTGTTGAATGGATCACATTTAGATTAAGTCTGACTTGGTTTCAAGTTAATAATTCCCAAGCCCGTATAACTCCCATAGTTTTCACAATGAAATTAGGTAAGGAGACATAATTTAGTCATCAAGTTTCTGAGATCATGAGATAAAATCAAAGTTATTTAAAGGAAAAGGATTTGAAAGTCTTTGTGACCTTTAACGAGATGAATCCGTGATGGAGAAAGTATTAGTTCAACTCTCTGGCCTTGTCATTTCTCTGAACAGACCACTCAAGATGGACGCGATTGGTCGATATCAACTTAGTGCGATGCCATGCTTTGAAGCTGGACTCCTTTGGCCAGTTTATTGAATTATTGCCCAGTCTGGAGTTTATTTCACTGGACCAGATGTTTCGTGAACCACCCAAAGTAAGTCACATTTTGAGGGAATTAGGCTTTGCTTAATTAAATACTTAATTTACTACTTAAGGAATAAAATGAAACCTATGTGATTTTTTTTCTTTCTAATAATATGCCTTTACATTGTTATAATTGGACTTTTTACATGCCTTCAGTGAAGGCATAAAGGTTATAATTTGCATAGCCTCTTGTTCTGGTAAGGGGTCTCCAGAGAAAGGAAAGGGAAAAGTAAATAGAAAGCTGTCTACATCAGTTCTGTAAGCAAGCGCAAAGGTGGAAATTTGAGCTAGGTCAATATTTATTACTCAGAGTAGTTAGTTGGGAGATTAAATCTCTAATTGGGAACCTCAGATATAAATAAGAATTAGGGATTTAGTTTGGAAATGTTTTATTTTGCTGTTCTCTCTTCTATGCAGTTGGAATCCTGGAAATAGTCTAGTTGTACGAAATGTTATTTTAAAATTGCTTGACAAAAAAAAAATTGCTTGACAAAATTTTTCACTGTCACTGTAATAAAAACTTAATGCTTCAGCTAATTATCTTTTCTCTCAGTTCTTAATGGTTACATACCACTGTTCAAGTAGCACAGTATAGAGGAGGAAGGCTTGGGATTGGAGGTCAGAATATTGGGTTTCAAGTCCCAGCTGTAGCTCCTACTGGTTTCTTACACAAACTTCTTCCCATTGCATTTCATCATCTGTAAATCCAGATCCATAGCACTTCGACTTGCTGGAGGTGTTGTGAGCCTCTAATAGGGTGCTTTATACGTATGTGAAAGTAGTGCCATGTAAATGTTTTTAGACCAAGATGAAATGGAGGAATATTAAAAATGAAATGTTGCATACTAACCTGAGTAAATACGCATGTGCTTTTGTCTTGCTTTTAGGGCTGTGCTCGAGTTGGTCTGAGTGCAGGCACAGGAATTGGGGTTTCCTCAGCCCTTGTTAGCAACCAGAACTCCAACAACGACAATGATAACAATGCCCAGAATAATGCCAACATCCATGATAACAATCACCATCACCCAGACGATTCAGATGAGGAGAACGACTTTCGGCAAGACCTGCAGCCGGGAGAGCAGCAGTTTGCAGCCGACGGTAACCCAGATCTTTTGTGAGCTCCAAACAGAAGTGATTTTTACTTTGGATTGCATTTCTCTGACCCTGTCCTGTTCCCTTCTCCCCCTGTTGCAGTTTGTGACTTTACACATGGGAGACCTGGTTGGTAAAGCAAATGGTAGGGGGTGGGGGATGAAATGTGCCTCTCTGCTGGCTTGTTTCAAAGTTATCTTTATGATGCCTCTTGTCCCTAGGCTCTGTAAGGGTGCTTACAGCATGGGAAGGACTCATTGATGCTGTGGCATTAGGGTACAGTAAGCCTTAGAGGCCTGGCCTGAGTTTTAACTTTTAGGATTTGAGCACAGGCACAACTCTTTATATCTCCCTGACCAATAGATTGGTAGATAGAACGTCATTGGGGGACCTAGAACTGAAAAAAATGAATAGTAGTCATGTGCTAGAACCTTTCACATAGCTTTCATCATTAAGTCTTCACAGACACCCGCCAAATTTCGATTTCGCTTATGTAATTACCCATGCAGTTCTTCAGTATTGACTGAATACCTACTATATCCAGCCTGTGTGTTCTTAGGCTTCATATGCCCCTCTTTTGGGGAGTGAGGATGGAGAAAAGTTGTTTTCTTACCAAGTTTTCTAGTTTCCCAGTTGGTCCTCAAGAACTGGGAAAGGAACCTCTTGAAGCCACCTTGTTTTTGTTGCCCCTTCACTCATTGTCTTCAACACCGTGATTACTGAGAAATGGAGTGCCCTGACGCTACATACCTGCTTTCATCATGAAAGCATACTGTGTATAGAGCATACTTTCCTTTAGGACTACACTGAGTATATGGGGCCTGACCTAAGAATTGTCTTCACTGTTTCACCTCACATGTTTGCTGTAAAACTCTCCATTTTGGCTCTTGGCAAAGTCAACAGTGACTCTTTTAAGAACGTTAGTGGACATGTCTCCACTTTCGTTTGGCATCGGAGCAGGACTTGTCATTGTTGCCCGCTTCTAGCTTCCCGATAATTTCTTCTCTGAAACTGTTTTCCTTGTGTCTCACTGGACATGCCTGCTCAGTTTCCTTTGCTTACAGCACCTCCTCTATTCTGCTTGGTCCTTGATCTTCCTGTTGCTCTCTGTACATTTTTCTCTACATAAGCTCCTTCAGTCTCATGGCTTCAGTACCAGCTATATCCTAATAAATTCCAAACCTTTGTTTGTAGCTTTGGTCTTCCAACTTTTTGAAGTAAATATGGTTATATACAATTCCATAGTTTATTTCCACACAAGTATTTTTAGGCATTTCAAACTTATGGTTAAATCTCTTCCCTGACATCTTCCCCCTAAAATACAAAAAGAGAAGTACAGAGCTAGCATGTGCTAGGACTGAAGGAGAGAGAGTAGGGTCAAGTATTGTCTCTTTGCCTTAGTCCTTGAGTGCCATTATACTTGTCACTGGTGCCATAAGGATCTGGACTCCAGAGGACACAGACCACCCATGGGAAATTGTTACAGCAGCTGCAGTGCAGACCTACCCAAATCCTTGGGACCCAGTTGTGGCTGGAGTGGATGTACTGGACAAGTGATAGTCTCCACTGGAAGTTAGTTGACCATAGGCTTCTCAGTACAGAATGGAGAATGCATTACTTTGTGAAATCGCATATTGGTGCAGCAGAGACCAAAATGTGTGCAAGAACACTGTATTTGATTTTTTTTTTTTTTAAGATTTTATTTATTTATTCATGAGAGACAGAGAAAGAGGCAGAGACACAAGCAGAGGGAGAAGCAGGCTCCTCACAGGGAGACCGATGTGGGACTCGATCCTGGAACTCCGGGATCATGCCCTGAGATCAAGACAGACGTTCAACCGCTGAGCCACCCAGGCATCCCAATACTGTATTTGATTTATGAGAGAACATCGGAACTTAAATCTACTAACGTTTGAAACTAGGGTTTTAGGAGATGAGAGACTTGCATACAGACCACATTTTGAGGAATATTATTGTCAAGTACACTATCTTCAAATGCTGCTAAAGACTGAGAAACAAAGGAACTACGTAAATGCCAAGATTGAAGAATTAAACAGCTTCAACCAGAGGAAGGCTAAGTAGAGAACTGCAGATTGTCATAAAACTTTGGTTCCACAGATCTCTCAGAGTTGGCAGTGTTTTTGTATTTATTATTATATTCCATACCAGGTCAGTTCTTTTAAATAAAAAATAAGGAGCTGGAGAAAGGCTATGTGACTTTTGATCAAAATCAGGAGTAGAGGGCAACCCAGGTGGCTCAGCGGTTTAGCGCCGCCTTCAGCCCAGGGCCTGATCCTGGAGACCCCGGATCAAGTCCCGCGTTGGGCTCTGTGCATGAAGCCTGCTTCTCCCTCTGCCTGTGTTTCTACATCTCTCTCTCTCTGTCTCTGTGTCTCTCATGAATACATAAATAAAATCTTAAAAAAAAAAAAAAAAAAACAGGAGTAGAAAGAATTCAAATATAAAGGAGAAGCAAAAAAAATTTTTTTTAAATAGTGGGACAGATTTCAAACTAAAAGGGATCAGTGGGACTTGGTGTTTATTGAATGACTGACATAGATGCTTCTACTCTTTAGGTGTGATCTTAATAATTTAAAAATTAGTTTGAAAGTGGTATTGACATGTTGACTTTGCTTAATTTAGAATTTTAAAACTTTTTATGCATGGGCCTCTACTTGGTTTTGGAACAAACCCAAAATGAAGCAGAGGCCCCTACTCTTTACTGCCATATTGTATTTAACTTCATCATCTTGCATGAAGTAGCAGAGTTTAAAAGAAGGGCATTGTATAATTTTAAAATTAAAATTTAATTTCTATAAGGTAAATGGCTTTATCAACTACTATAAGAAATCAGTGGGTGGGGATGCCTGGGTGGCTCAGCTATTGAGTGTTTGCCTTCAACTCAGGGGCTAATTCCAGGATCCGGGATCGAGTCCCGCATCAGGCTCCCTGCGAGGAGCCTGCTTCTCCCTCTGCCTGTGTCTCTGCCTCTCTCTCTGTGTCTCTCATGAATAAATAAATAAATCTTAAAAAAATCAGTGGGTGTTTTCCAGCAAACATTATCATTAAGGTAATATGTGATTTCATAAATATGATTTTATTGCTCTACAGAGTATTGATTTATCAGAACATTATAATTTGTTAAAGATATTATCATTCTTAGATTTGCATTTCCAAAATTTTCAGTATTTAGAGTACTTTATCATGGGCCAGTTATGTTAATTGAAAATTTAAGTTCATTACCTGCATTTTACAGCACTCTTAAACACAGGAATAAATGTTCATGTTTTCCAACAATTCACATTTTCCTGACATAAAATTACCATGTGTCAAAATCATGCTTCTGTAATTGCTAAAGCTTTTGCCAAATTATTTTAATATAATTACTTTTGAAGTAATTATAATCACAAAGCATGGTTTTGTGTCTGCATCATTTTACTGAGGTTCTATCTTGATTTAACACATAAATCCCAGGTGCTTACTACTTTTAAACATGGTATGGCCCTCTCCCCTCACCACTGTCCTCTGCCGTCCATTAATCTAAGTTGACCTAAGTGAAAGTGCTCTGCAGCCTTTATTTTTGGCAGTGGTTCTCAAACTTGACTGTATCAGAATTACCTGAAAGACTTGTCAAAACACAGGGTTTTTTTTGTTTTTGTTTTTGTTTTTTTAATTTATTTTTTATTGGTGTTCAATTTACTAACATACAGAATAACCCCCAGTGCCCGTCACCCATTCACTCCCACCCCCCGCCCTCCTCCCCTTCCACCACCCCTAGTTCGTTTCCCAGAGTTAGCAGTCTTTACGTTCTGTCTCCCTTTCTGATATTTCCCACACATTTCTTCCCCCTTCCCTTATATTCCCTTTCACTATTATTTATATTCCCCAAATGAATGAGAACATATAATGTTTGTCCTTCTCCGACTGACTTACTTCACTCAGCATAATACCCTCCAGTTCCATCCACGTTGAAGCAAATGGTGGGTATTTGTCATTTCTAATAGCTGAGTAATATTCCATTGTATACATAAACCACATCTTCTTTATCCATTCATCTTTCGTTGGACACCGAGGCTCCTTCCACAGTTTGGCTATCGTGGCCATTGCTGCTATAAACATCGGGGTGCAGGTGTCCCGGCGTTTCATTGCATTTGTATCTTTGGGGTAAATCCCCAACAGTGCAATTGCTGGGTCGTAGGGCAGGTCTATTTTTAACTGTTTGAGGAACCTCCACACAGTTTTCCAGAGTGGCTGCACCAGTTCACATTCCCAACAGTGTATGAGGGTTCCCTTTTCTCCGCATCCTCTCCAACATTTGTTGTTTCCTGCCTTGTTAATTTTCCCCATTCTCACTGGTGTGAGGTGGTATCTCATTGTGGTTTTGATTTGTATTTCCCTGATGGCAAGTGATGCAGAGCATTTTCTCATGTGCATGTTGGCCATGTCTATGTCTTCCTCTGTGAGATTTCTGTTCATGTCTTTTGCCCATTTCATGATTGGATTGTTTGTTTCTTTGGTGTTGAGTTTGATAAGTTCTTTATAGATCTTGGAAACTAGCCCTTTATCTGATACGTCATTTGCAAATATCTTCTCCCATTCTGTAGGTTGTCTTTTAGTTTTGTTGACTGTATCCTTTGCTGTGCAAAAGCTTCTTATCTTGATGAAGTCCCAATAGTTCATTTTTGCTTTTGTTTCTTTTGCCTTCGTGGATGTATCTTGCAAGAAGTTACTATGGCCGAGTTCAAAAAGGGTGTTGCCTGTGTTCTTCTCTAGGATTTTGATGGAATCTTGTCTCACATTTAGATCTTTCATCCATTTTGAGTTTATCTTTGTGTATGGTGAAAGAGAGTGGTCTAGTTTCATTCTTCTGCATGTGGATGTCCAATTTTCCCAGCACCATTTATTGAAGAGACTGTCTTTCTTCCAATGGATAGTCTTTCCTCCTTTATCGAATATTAGTTGCTCAAAACACAGGTTACTCGGCTTAGCTCTCAGAGGATCTGAGTTAGTAGGTCTTGGTGGGGCCAGATAATTTTCATTTCTAACAAGTTCCCAAGTGATGCTAATGCTGCTAATCTGGGACCACAGTTTGAGAACCATTGATTTCTGGAAAATCCTTATATGTAAAGTTCAAGGGTGAACTACATTGTGAAAAAAAAAAAACATGGTAAATGCATTTTACTTTATATTTTGGGCAGATAATTGTCAACCACTAAATAATATTTCTGATACTAGAAATGGTTGCATATAAATCATTTTTGTAAAAAACTCATTAGTTCTCCTCTATTTTACATTTATTTTTCTTTTATTTTACATTTAATAAAGGATATTAATTTCTAATCAGGCTTTGTATAAAAGAGACCACCAGTTAATATATTTGTAAAAAAGCTCTGCCTGTGAAAAATAATTCTAAGCTTTTTAGCAAGACTTTATAAGCTTTTCACAGTCTAGGGCCCAAGCTGCCTTTTTAGCCTTGTTCTCATTTATGCCATCATCTCAATACAAACACTTGTTCTTTTTATCACTGGAATACTTACTTTTCTGGAAAATTTAATATGCTTCCTGGTTTATAGGAAATGTTACCTCATATAAGTGAAAACTTTCCTGCCCAACAGGAAAATTAGTTGCTCCTTTTTTGTCTATATTCCCTTTGCACTTGGACTGTTCTGGCATTTAGCAAGTCCTAATTCTGTGTATCTGACATCTGTTAGAACGTGTGCATTCTCTTTGAGAGCAGGGACTATAAATTTCCCATCAGCTCATTGTCCCTGTACTGTTGCAGGCTCAGGAAACAGATCTTTGTTCACATCCTCACAAATTATTAACTCTTTTAAGCCTTACTTCCCTCAGCTGCATAAATGAGGCTAGTAGTAATGTCCTTGTGAGTTTGCCATAAGAAATAAGGTAATGAATAGGAAAGCATTTAGCATAGAGCCTGGCATAGAGTGTATACATGTTAATTACTGCTGTTCATAATGATAAGAATTGAATGAAAGAAGAAAATAGATTGGCTTTTATCATGAAAGATTTCTAGACAGAGTCAGGCCTCCTTTGGGTACTAAATGAAATGTAGAAAATTGAGGGCTAGAGCTGGGCAAGAATTTGAGATGGGAGACTGAACATAAGGGGGATTGTGCTTTGGTGTATATTAAAGACCAAAGCAAACCCCACTGAATGGTATCTTTCTGTCGTAATCCTCTTTTGCCTTATTTGTTAACTGAATTTGTCTTGTCTATTTAAGTAGATTCTGTAGTTCTTTCAGGAACAGAATCTTGTTTTCGCTTTTGTTGGTCTATTCATTTCATCCAAATGGTTGGTTGGTTTACTTCCCAGAGTAGTCCTTGAGCATCCCTAAGCATTGAGGATATAGTGATAAGCAGGGTTGTGGCTGAGCTGTAAATGGAAAGATAATATGGTTATTGCTCTGACTCAAACTGAGGTCCAGCACAAGCTTAGGTTGTAAGAGGGCACTAGTTTATCTGCCACTGACTTGGGGGATTTGAGTTTATTCTTGTGAAAAGCTGGCAAAGCTGGGAATTATTTTATTTAGGTCCTCTTGGAAAAGTGACCATTTTTTCTTAAGAAGAGTAAGCTAACTGAAGCTTATTGGTCTGAAGTTGCTCACTGTGCTCATCTTCTGGAAAAATATAAATAAAATCACACATTCCCATTCACTGATAGGCACTAATAACTGTCATAAATTCTTTGATGCAGAACATTTGAATGATAGTAAAATGTTAAAAATGCACTTAGTATATTTGTTCGTAATCTTTGTCCGGTCTTAGCTAAAATTGGAACATAGCTGCCAGAGGGTAGGAGAAGAAATGTATGGTTAGAGCTTGCCTGCCCAGTACATCCTGGTGTAGCTGGCACATACTCCAAGACTCATTGTTTCTAAAATGACCATGCGGTCTTCTGGTAGCTGGCCCTCACTACTGTCCAGTAAATGGCCTAGAGGGAGGCCCACAGTGGCCTCCTACAGCCATTCCTGGTGACATTTTCAGGAAGGAACATGGTACTTTCTTCTCCCAGCTGTGCGTGGCTCTCCCTGCTTTCATCTTACAGTGGTGGGCTTGCTCCACCAAGTGCTTCTTTCCCATTATAATTGCCTCTCCCATAGAATAATTGGGCTCTTCTTGTTCATGTCTGTATAATGAAGCACTGTTTTAGGTGATCCTTCCAGCATGGGCCTAATTATCACAGGGCTCTTGGTTTCTCAGGGGTGCTCCAGATTTGCCTGCCATTGTGATTTTTTTAGACCTCTGTGGGTTTCACTTTGTGTTTATTTTTGTTTAAAGCATTAAATGAGATGGAAGACATGGTGCCAGAGGATGGAGAGGTGGTAGCCGCAAGCGGACAGGAGACAGCAGCTCGCAGTCAGCCAGTTATCCCTGTGGATGTTGACGAGGAACAAGCAGGTAATCATGTGACTCCCACATTGTGGTTGTAACTCGGGCCTGACTCAAATGAAGAAAGTAAAACACTGAGAGTGATTATTTTGTTAACATTACAGATAAAGATGTGTTATATGCTATTTCTTATTGACAGCTGTATTATATTGATGTTCTCCTTGCTCTGTGTGTGTGTGTGTGTGTGTATCTTATTAAAGTTTGTTATTTTTTATAACTGTGGCAACAACTCCTCTTCCTGTATTGGTGTTCACATATGGGTGTTTGTGTGTGTGTAGAAAGAAAGCACTCATATTTTTGATGGAAAAAGTAAATGACCTGATTATAGTTTGCTTGTCCTCTCCCTTCATTTTGGTGGGAGGAACAGGAATGGGAGGTTGATTTGGTTTAGTTAACAGACCAAGATCTCATCTGTTTGCCAGTGGGTGACTTATGGCAGGCAGGCTGTAGAGTCACAAGGCCCTTAAAGATTATCTGATACAACACCTTGTTTTACAGATGGGGAAACCAGTAGTCTTTCAGAATAAGTTTAAATAATGTGCTTAAGACCACTTGGCCAGTCTTAAAGGGACAGCACGGAGATTAGAACCCAAGTTTTCTTACTCCTGGTCTGTTGGAATGCTACCTTGTCTTTGAATTGAAAATATCTTTAACTGTCCTTGTTTTAAGTGTCTTACAGATGCAGTCACTTATTCAACAAGTATTTATTGAGTATTACTCTGTGCCAGGCATTGTACAGTGTGACAGGAACAAGACAGGCAAGGTTCTTTGGAGCTTACATTTTATCGGTGGAGTGAACTTCAGTCATTTGTCAGAGAGGTGTACTGCCAAGCAGAGAAAACATTTTTTACATAAATATAAACGCTCAAATAACCAAACTGTAACATGTATCTAGCATTTCAAGAATGTATCTTGCTACATCTAATGAGAAAGACCACTCAAAGAATGAAGAGTGCTCACCAGTCCTATAGGTTTCTGAAGTTCATCTTCACTTGCTTTGTCTTCATACATTTGCAAAATTGGGAAAGTAGGCTATTTTTAAAATGATTATTATGACTTACTTTGATTATTTTTAGGATGATTTATGTGACTTTTTCAAATAGTGAAAGTCCTAAAGGGGGATGCCATATGATCTTCTATTTTGATCTGCTTTTAGAAACGTATATATTCCATTAACATGAGTGATAAAGAAGGCTACATAGAACCAAAGCATCTCTGTGAGCCCAGATCCCTAGAAATATTACTTGAAGTGAGAGCCTTTCTTGGCAAAAAGTAACTGTTAGGCCTGTGCTTTCTGTTTTAGGACCCAGTGGTCTTCAGCGTGTAGTAAAACCAACTCCAATTACTGTTCATGATTCAGAGAGTGATGATGAGGAAGACAGTCTAGAGCTCCAAGAAGTCTGGATTCCTAAGAATGGTGCTCGACGTTACTCTGAGCGTGAAGAAAAATCCGGAGAGTCAGTGCAGTCCAGGGAATTGTCAGGTGAGAGATAATATTTTGCTGGGACCAGTTGGTGGGAGTCATTGTGAGAACTGATGGACACATGTGACCTTTATATACTGTGTCCCTACCACAATCTGTGGTGCAGTTAACATATCCTTATGGAATGTGACAGGAGGCGAGAAGGGCCATAGCCCAAGGGAGAGGAGAATTTGGGTGGCGCTCTCAAGGGCAAGTGTAGCACAACAGAAATATTATGGAATCGGGGCTCAGGGAAGAGAAGACGTGAGGATTGTGACTTCCACAGTGGAGGCTTTAGGACCCTGTGGCATCAGGGAATGAAGGATTAGCTAGAGGCCTGGGCTTCACATGGGGGGTGACTCCTAAGGCGTCCAGAGCAATGAGAAAACAACCACCCGGCCAGCTGATAATCTGTCCAGTTGTGCTTAGTGAATGTTGGTGGCTGATTTGGTGCTTGAGGGGGTCCTGCAGTGTCTTCTTACAATCCCAGCCTCCTCTTCCATCTAGTCAGCAGCCTTCTACCATTTGCCTCACCAAGAAGCTTTCATTCTCATAACCTTCAGGTCATTCATCTTCCTTGTCTTTCCCTCCCTGCTGTTTCTCAGAACTACACGCATACCACTTTGGGCAAAGGGTGAGGTTTTTAAAAATTGTCCACTAATTTCCCTTGGGTACTCTACTCCTTAATATGTCTGAATATTCAGTATACCCTTAACACTGGCCCTGAAATACATAATCACTTCTGTGTGGAAAGCTTAGTTCTTTAGACTTGGAATCACTTACTAACCAATGACTGATTACTCTATTCTTATTTTATTTCTTTTAAGAAATTCTGGTATCTTCACACTGGTTGAAAGGAGCTTTTATGGAAACTAAAATTTAGGAAAAGGAATGTGACCAGCTGACTAATAACCTAATGTTTCCGAGAAAGTTCAGATTCTGAATTTAGAAACTAGATCTTCTGTCAGCCAGACAAAATCTTATTTAAGTATTCCTTTATCTATTCATTGAGCCTTACTGTGCCCCAGGTACTGTGTTAGGTGAGGTGAGGGGTACAGACATGAATAAGTCATGATCCCTCTCTCTAAGGAACCTCCAATCTGGTTGAAGAGTCAGGTCAGAAATCTAGTATAATGATACTACAGGGCATATCCTACAGGGGCTTTGGGGTGGGGGGGTGCAGAAGAGATTGAACAGATGCACGAGGCCGAAGAATTGGTGAGAACAAAGGCCCAGCAGTAGAATGGCAAGGGTATGTTCAGAGAAAAGTTTGGGCTAGCGTGTAGTATGTATATCAGATGGGCCACGAACAGAAAGCTAGTTTGGAACTAGATCGTAGTGGGCCATGGAGGCTGAGCTGAGGAGAGTAAACCAGGTAGGCACTAGAGACCATAGAGAATTGTTAAGCAGCTGAGTGATACTGTCATCATTATACGTTAGGAAAATTAGTGTACATTGTTTCCTGTTCCAAATTTACTCTTGCCTTTTGTCCAGAATTTGTACTGAAATCTTTTCTTTTCCTCGGGCCATTCTTCTTTTTCTATAAGCAGTAAGTGGAAAAGGCAAGACTCCACTTCGAAAGAGGTACAACTCCCATCAGATGGGCCAGTCGAAGCAGTTTCCCCTCGAGGAAAGCAGCTGTGAGAAAGGCTGTCAGGTCACCAGTGAGCAGATCAAAGCCGATATGAAAGCAGCTAGGGATATTCCTGAAAAGAAAAAAAACAAGGATGTTTATCCCAGCTGCAGCAGCGCCACCGCCAGCACAGTGGGAACCTCCAGCTCACACAGCACTGCTTCTCAAAGCCCCGACTTTGTAAGGACGGTGAACAGCGGCGGCTCTTCCGAGCCTAGCCCTTCAGAAGTGGATGTGTCCAGGCAGTGTGTCTGCTCCCCCGGTGGGTCAGAGGACTCTGAGGCCATGGAGGAGGGAGATGCAGAGAGTTCTGTCTGCCCCAGATGCTGCTGTCACAGGCCCCAAGAATCCCAAAGGAGAACTAGCAGGTGTTCTGATGAGGAACGTCCTTCAACCAGCCGAGCCTGTGTTGTGAATGGCCCGGATGGTACGAGATCCGCCTTTTCCTTTAGGACTCTGCCACAAGGGGGGTCTTCAGGCCCAGCACATGATGAGAGGACTAATGGGAGTGGCTCTGGGGCTACAGGTGAGGACAGGAGGGGGAGCTTCCAGCCTGAGAGCTATGACGTGCAGTCTAATGAAGACTACCCTCGGAGGCCCCTAACGAGGGCCAGGAGCAGACTCTCCCATGTACCGCTGGTATCTGAGTCAGGTATGACAATGCTGCCAGGATTTAGCAACCGCAGGGTAGGCCTTGACAGGGGCATGAGATCGTTCCATGAGTTTTCTTATATAAAGCCAGTTTGGCAAATTGAATTCTATGTTGGGGTTCTGTGATCATACAAAGTTTGAACTAATGTTCAGCAGGGGTGGGGAGAAGACATGTAAAAGATCTTGTAAAATATCCAACCCAGGAAAAGTCAAACCGTTAAGCCTCTACGAGAAATATAACTGTGTATGTTGACCCTAATACAATACTCATTCTGATGTCTAAGTCGCAATGTAACTCTGCTCCCATCCCATTACTTAGGGAGGTTGTAACTCTTAGGGAAGCTTTAAACCTTAGCCAGAAGGTAAAGACCTGAGGTTGCTGGGGGCTGGGGAACATATCGTATAGGGTATACCCCTCCGTCTGCCTGTGCAGTAGTTAGTAATTCTTTCTGAAATCTAGTTTTGCTTCCGGATAGGTTTGCCAGGAGATAAAGCAGGTAAGTAGGTAGTTTAGCTGAGAATTATTTTTGAAGATACACCCAAAACATAGATATGTATATAATTTCATTGATAACATGATTTATGTCAAGGCTTTGGATTGGGTGGGGTAAGCACATTTCTCAAGCATGGTTCTGTTTTTATTTCTGACCTGGTTTTTCAGTTATATCTCCTCCTTTTATTAAGTCATGAATAGCTATCAATGAATAATAATATATTTTCATTTTCTCCAGGTCTCCCTTAATTTGAAAATCTTAAAATCAGCTCCAGAATATAGAGTTAATGTTTTCTTTATATACTAAATAGAGCTGATCAAATCACATGGAACTAAACTAACAAAAATAAGCTTTCAGGAGATAAATTTGAGACCTTATTTACATGCTAATCATAGTAGCATTAACTAACAATAAAATGAGTTTTATTTAAATATTTCCTTATGCTTTGCAAACACTAGTGCTGCCATATGACGAAAAATACATTTCCCAGCTTGAATTTTAAATGTTTTATCATCTCTTTTTTTAAGATGCATAAAGAATTCACCATTTTAACCATTTTGAAGTGTACATTTCATTGACATTAAGTGCATTCATTGAGTTTTTAATTTGGTTTTCAATTTATGGCCTTATATAGTGTTAAAACCCTGTTAGAAGCTAACATAGTTATTTTGTGAATTCTTATTTTGAGAATAAATACTTGTAAGTATTGTGCAAACATTACCACCATCCATCTGAACATTTTCATCCTCCCAAGCAGAAGATCTCTGTGCCCATTACATAGAAACTCCTTGTGATGATGCCTTTTGTTGCATGGTTTTTCATGTTTGTCAAGTTGGATCTACTTGTTTACCTTTATGATTTCTCTGTTTTCTGCTGTGGAAGACCTTCCTTAAGTATGGTTCAGATAATTGTTCTCATCTTCCCATTCTTTTATTCATTTGCCTATCTGAGCTCTTTATTTTAATCTGTGGGAATGAACTTCATTTTTTTTTTTATTCCAAATTGTCATTGTCACTGAGTTGTTTCAGTGCTAGTTATTGGCTTCCATTCTCATGTCATTATTTTGAAATGCTTTTTTATCATATATGTTAGATAAACTTAGTTTTGTCTCTGAGCATTCTGTTCTGTTCCAGTGTTCTATCCTCTTTCTTTATTCTTCAAAATTTCCTCAGCTAGTCATGCATTTCTTACTTATTTTTATAGTCATTTTTTTTAAAACAATTTTGTCAAGCTCCAAAAACAAATCTCGGTGTTTTTTCGGACTTCCATTACATTAACGCACTAAAAAGATAATTGTCATTTTTGTAGCATGGAGTCTTCCTATTTAGGGATTGTTTTGTCTCTGATTTTGTCTTTTGTTTCTTCTCTTTTGTAAATGTTTCAGTTGTTACTGTTTTTGCAGGGGGTGGAGGTTGTTTTGGTTTTGTTTTTTATATAAATATATCGTATTAGCCATACAGGGCTTTGACATATTTGTTGTCTCATGTTCTGCTCTCGTCTTTACCATTTCTTTCTGAATTGTTTCAGGACTAGAACCTTGCTTAGGTGAAATAATTATCTAGAAATAAAAAATAACTCATTTCTACTTTTTTAGGTAAATTATATCTGTTATCTTGTGATTTTTTTCAAGTTGAGAAGATTTCTAATGTGTATGTAGCTAATTGTACAGTAGATAAATTATTACCTCATATTTTTTCAACAGTACAAGTTTTACTTTCAGAAACAAGTTTCCTGGAGAAATGTCAAAGTGCTGATTTTAGTTTCTGGATCTCTTTTGGAAAGAAGAAATTATTTGAGTGGCCTTCAACTTGCTATTTTCGATCTAGCATGTTTTTTATATCTATTGGCCATTCTGCTCTTCAAAGTTTTACGGAGAAAAATCAGTAAAGGAAGAAACTTGATTGAGTGTTAATGGAGTTTTAAAAAATCAGCAAACAAAATGAGTTTTTAATTTGGTTTTCAGTTTATGGCCTTATGTAGTGTTAAAACCCTGTTAGAAGCTGACATAGTTATTTTATGAATTCTTATTTTGGGAATAAATACTTGTAAGTTGTTTGTATCCTCATTGTATACTTTATAAAATAAATATGACAAAAACAACTAACTGGATTGTCAAAGAATAGCATTTAAGATTAATATGATATGGTTCTCATAAATACTAACCTCTTTCCCTGATACCCCAAGACCGAATTGGTTTGTTTTCTGTGTTTCTGTAGCATCTTCTATGCCAATGTTAACTATACTGTGTTGTAATTCTGTGTTTTGCTGTCTGTCTTTCCAATAGACTGAGCTCCGTGAGGGCAGGGACAGTGTCTGGTTGTTTGCCATTTAATTCCCAGCTTCTAGCACAATGTGTTACATGATGTGGGGCTCAGTGAATAATTGTGAACTTAATAAGTGGTAGGAACCAACATATGAGGTATGTTGATGCTGGTAGATGTATGAAATCATCACTAAAAATTGTCCCTAAACAAAGAGGGAGGCATGAGAAAAAAATAAGATTAATTTTTTTTTCTTTTACATTGGGAGGCCTTTGTTTTTAATGCTTATAAAGTGTGACACAGATTTATAACTTCTCATAGAAAATATGAACTGCCAATCTGGGCACTCTGGAGAGCAGGAAATTTAACTTTTTGAACCCCATGTTCTGATTAGTTAAGGAAGAGAACATTCCAGGAAGGTGAAAAGTTTGGAAATCAGATCATAAAAAGAGAATGCTAACAGAAGATTCTGATTTCAACACTGTCATAAAGGAATGGAAACAGACCTGGTTTTTGTTTGTTTTCATTTTTCGAGTACTGGGAGACAAATCAGTTCCTATTATTGGTCATAACAGGTGTGTGAATTTTATCTGTCATGTAAAATGTGCTGCCTTTAGCAGACTCCTTGTCAATAAAGATAAATAGATTTTGCATGAAGTCCCTTCAGGAATACTATGGAAGAAGGCCTTCTGTGGGTTGGCTAGATTACTAGTTCTCATCTTTTCCAGAACCCCAGGATTTTGTTTGAGTTCAGGGTCCTCAGAGGATGTTCGGTGGGCAGAACTATTAGGCTCTCTTTTATAGCTTTCAACCAGAGCAGCTGCTTTCAGTTGGTTTGCATAGTGAGGTTTCACAAAGGTTTCAAGTGGTAGAGAATGTTCCAGTGTCTTAAAAACAAAACAAAACAAACAAACAAACAAACAAAAAACACTTGAATTAGATCCCTAGATTTCCAATCTAACCCAAGCCTTTGGGAATTTGCAATATCTGCGCCTTGTTTTCCCTATCTTTCTTTCTAATCTTCGACCTTTGAAGTTACAGAATTACCAGGTAGGATGTCTATAATATACTAGTGGTATCCAAAAGCAGTGTGGTGAGATTTAATTCATTAAGATCAGCCTTACTGCATTTAATAAATGCTCTCCTACAGAATGTTTGTCAAAAAATGAGGACAGTGATTTCTCAGTGTTTTGTCTTAGAATGTATATGTGCTTGTTAAAGTTTTAGAGATGAATTTAGACCTTGCATTTAAATAAAATCAACATAATATTTGCTTTTATAATTACACTGTCATGTTTTAGAACAACACTAGTAAATGTGTTAGGGTCTTGCTAACCAGGATCTGACAGATAAAAGACTACAGGTTTTCATAGTGATTGGTGCCAGATTGCCTGGTCTTGCCTCCTGATTCCTCCACTTAGGCTGTGGCAAGCCCTTGTACTGTCCTATGTCACTGTTTCCTTATTTGTAAAACAGAGAGTAATCTCAGAGGTCTGTTTTAAGGATTAAATTAGTTAATGCAAGTAAAATCCGTAGAAAAGTGCCTGACACACAGTAAGCGCTCGTAAATACTTGCTACTATTGTTATTCCATTTATGTATCTAATGCACTCGTTCAGTGAATATTGAGTGCCAATTTGTTCAGTAAATGTTCATTTTAGATGCTAGTGGCTGACATTGACACAAAGGTTTGAAAGTGTTGTCTTCAAGAAACCTTTAAGTGGAGAAACAAGTATACAGGGATTTACAGAACCACTTAGAGGGCTTGGGGGCCGAGGTGATTTGTTAGAGGAGGGGATATTTGAGCTCAGGAATGGGTAGAATGAAGTCAGGAAAGGATGTTCTGGGCAGAAGGAGCTAGAATGATTTTGACTTCAAATGCTCTGGCAGTGGCAGATGACTAGGACACAGTATGGAATAAAATTGAGAATAAGTATCAGGCCTTGAAACATATTTACTAAGCAGTAGTTAGTAATTTAAAGTTGTTCAACAGGAAAATGGTGAGTTTAATCCACCAACAGTATTTAGGATGGGTTGGTAACTGGAGATAGAAGTTGTTAGATTGTTGATAATGGCAAGGTATGAGAAGGGAAATCCTATTTGATGTCGATTGGTTTGAGATAATGCAGAGTGATCTTGTTTTGGAATAGTCATATGGAAATAGAGGTTATGTTCTATTGGGTTATTATCCAATGATATTCTGTTGGGAACCAAGTCATAGATTTGAGAGTTGCCTTGAGAGAGTTCATACAATATGCAGTTGTATTCTCTTGAAGGAAAAAGCTAAAAGCTAAAGTTTGGATTTTCCTCTTGCCTTTTTCTAGAGGTTGCCAAAACAAAGCCACGTCATGCCATGAAACGGAAGAGGACAGCAGACAAATCCACCAGTACCAGTGATCCTGTGATTGAGGATGACCATGTGCAGGTGAAGAAAAAAGCCACCAGTTAGCTTTCAGTTTCAGCCAAGTTCCTGAATAATGACTAAAGTTTCCATCTTTTTATATATATATACATTTTTTTTTTTGCCCTAAAAGAAGAAATTGATAACAGCTGCTTCTTAACTTGTGCCAGTGAAAACATTTAAGGTTTAAAAAAAAAAGTCTGCCGAAAGATACATCTTTTAAAATTTTTTTCCTTGTAGGTCCTTGTATTAAAATCCAAAAATCTTGTTGGAGTCACTATGACCAACTGTGGAATCACAGATCTCGTGTTAAAGGACTGTCCCAAGATGATGTTCATCCACGGTATGTATTTAGGCCTCTGTCACACAAAAGCATCACGAATGAGCTTAAAGAATTAAGGACTCATACATACTACAATAACATTTCTTTATTTTTTCAAAGGAATCCTTATGTTGGATTATTTCTAATTCTGTCCCCGTTCTGTAGTTGTCAGGCAGTTGCTCCCTATTTGTTGTGAAGGAGCAAGTGCAGAGACTTCATCTTTTAAAACAACCTCTCTTCTGCTTTCCTCTAAATGGTAATTGCTCCTTAATCTACAGAGTAGATAAACAACATGTATGGGCTTTGGAGCCAAGTAAATGTCTGCTTGAATTCTGTCTCTACCATTTGCCAAGCTATATGATGTTGGTAGTGTTTTGTGTCCCTGTTGTCATGGAGTGGTAACTGCGCCTTATGTGCTTATTGGCTCTAAATTTGAAGGACATTGTCAGTCATAACCTCAGTTCCTGGCACATTATCCTCAGTCCAGACTCCCACTTTTCCCCTTAGTCCCATTGTCCTGTGTTGCCAATCCCATAAGCCCCTGCCATCTCTACTGATGCCTTTAATGCGTGTCCTTCCAGTCTGTTTCTACTTATATATATATTTACCTCTGAACAAATAGGAGTAGGGTATTATTTTGTGTGAGCTTTTTTAAAATTTCAGGTGTTTGATATGTCCATTTCTCCATTTTCAGTCAAAATCACATTTTGGTACCTATCCATGTAGAATTATGAAGATATGACATGTTTTTTGCTTTGGACAAGTTACATATTCTCTGGGTTCATCTTTTTTCAGTTTGTAAAGTGTGCATAATTATGCTTACCCTATAAACATCTGTGAAGATTTAAATACAATGATACATGTGTGTATGTGTGTGTGTATATATATGTACACTTAAACATAGGTCTTACCTCTAAGTAAAAGCTTGCCTAATATTTTGTATTGTATGAGTACTGCAGTATTCGGGGCTTTCTTTTCTTTGCACTTCTGTGCTACTTACTAGTTGTTTTTGATTGTTTTCTGTGTTACTATTAGTGAGCAAAACAAGGAAATCCTTACCAATTTGTCGTATATTAGGAGAATCCCAGAAAGAAGAGCTAAACTAATATATAAACACTACCTCTCTCCAGAATTCTAGAAAACTCTAGACCCTATGTTCACCCGTAAGAGGTGATACTTTACTCCATTCCAGTCAATGAAGTCTTAAAATACCTACTTAAATGAACATCTCCTTTTGGTGTTTCCTCCTAAAACAGAATCAGGGCCCTTCAGAAGCTTAGAGGTCATAACAGCAGGGGAGCCCAGCCTGGCTTAAGGCAGCACTCTCATCACTCTCCTCTGTGAGGTTTGAGTATCTGCCTCACAATCTTTGAGCTGCTTTGACTTCTCATTCTTTTCTTCATTCATCTCTTAGAGAATCTGATTGGTTTTCACTTCTGCACTTAACTCAGAGGATTCATTCTCTCCATATCTTCTCTATACCTAGTGATAGATCACGTGGCCTCAGGCCCTGCCTTTTGTTTGCTCTTAAACCAAATTGTTTACCTCAGCTTATCATGGGATCAGGGATCCTAGATAAGCAGTTCTGTCCCTAGACACCCACCAAACAGAGTTAATGGTGGGCGAGATGGCTAGTTGAGGTCTGAACTGACCTTAACCTTGTCTGGTTTTACAGGGCAGAGCCATTGAACCTCTATCATTATCTGATCCTCTCTCTTTTCCTCCTTTCCTGTCACCTACCCTGCTTCCCCTTCCTCCTGCCAGGTCACAGAAGAAGAAAATGAGTCAGAAAGGCAGAGACTTGATTAGCCCTCCAACATCAAGTTAGTTACAGGGCTCGACTGCTCAGGAAGGTGATGACATTGTGTCAAGGATGTTATAGAAGATGTCTTTCTGAAATGTTAAAGAGATGAAGCATATCAGCTCTGTGGTTTTATCATATCTTCCATCTTATTCTCTCTTGAGTTGGATGAGGTTGAAATCTATAGTTAAAAATTGGATCAGAGGGAACTTTGAGGTTAATAGAAAAGGAAAGGGAGATTTTTCTGAAGTTAGAGTACTCTTACAGTTAAATGCATTTATTATATAGCAACTATTTTTCTTTATATATAACTGGATATTTGCATGTTTGGCAGGAGCATATTTAATCATGTTTCAGGCCAGCATTTTCAATAGAACTCCTCTACAGTGTTGGAAATGCTCTGTATCTGCACTGCTTAATACAGTAACCACCTGTGACTATTAAACACTTGAACTGTGGCTGATAACTAAGAAACTAAATTGTTAATATTAATACATTATAGTTAATAGAAATTTAAAAAGCTCAGGTGGCTAGTGGCTACCACACTGGATTATACAGCCTTAGACTAAAGTATCCAAATACTTTGGGTCTCTTAAGGTTTTGCTTTTAAACTTACAATAGAAATTAAAATCAACTCTGCTCATTTCCTGTGGGTGAATGTATGATAATATATGTAAATTATTCTAGGTTTATTTGAACATTACCCATAAAATTGTATAATGTGATAGTTACCATCATTCATTCTTTTAAATAAATATTTTTAAAACGGTTGCTATGTTTAGGCAAGTTACTCTCTGGAATATGGACTCCTTTCCAGTAAAATCTTAGGTAGGAAAAAGTTCTTTGACATCCCTTCAACATGATAGTGACCACCTTCTTTTGAACAGGACAGAATGACTTTTTTTTTTTTTTTTAAATATTTTCTTAGAAAGCATGCACATGAGCATGGGCAGGAGGGACAGGGGAAGAGAAAGAGAAAATCCCAAGCAGACTCCACACTGGGTGGAGAGCCTCATGTGGGGCTCAGTCTCCTGACCCTGAGATCATGACCAGAGCTAAAGCCAAGAATCAGACACTTAACTGCCTGAGCCATGCAGGCGCCCCATGACATTTTCAAATCATTTTGATAACTGTTAGCTGTACTTTATGACAATACTTAATGTTAAGAGATGTTCATGTCTGTAGTATTCTCCTCCAAAGATGATTCAAGATGGTCTATACACTGCTGTATTATTTTGTATAGAATATTTGTAGAGCTTACGATTGTTTTAATTTTATAGCTACCAGGTGCAGGGTACTGAAACATTTAAAAGTAGAAAATGCACCAATTGTAAATCGATTTGACTACGCACAGTGCAAGAAACTGAATATGGATCAAGTCCTAGATCAGATACTAAGGATGCCTCCTGAGAGAAACCGCATCATATATCTACGCCCAATGCAGCAGGTAACGAGCTCTCTCTGCTCCTTTCTGAGGAATATTGCAGTTAATTTTTTTTTTTTAAGTCTTTTTTCTTTTTGGACTTGGAATTTATTCATTTGCTCAACCTGTAGTAATCTTTAGATTCTACACAGTTCTTTTAACCAAGCTGGACTATCTTGCCAGTCTTCTTCCTTAATGCTTCTCTGCTTGATTTTTGTGGGTTTTTAGCAAGCTATATGATGCAGGTAATTGTTACTCAAGTTATTTTACTTATTAAAAGTTGCCTGTGGTCAAGAGCACAGACTCTGGTTTCAGGCTGCCTGATTTCAAATTCTCATTCACTGACCGAGAGCAGATTTTTTTTGTCTTATAGAAATAAAAAATCATATGTAAAATTAGAATAAAAACCTACATTTATCATGATAGTTAAATTAATATATGTGAAGTACCAGAACAATTGCTGGTATGTAGTAAGTAGTCCTTTGGTAGCTGCTATTATTATCATTACTGAGAAGAAACTTTTTATCATACATACATAAAAAGATGAATATTGGCTAAAGGTGTTAACGGTTATCATTTCACAATCTGTATAAATCAGATTATTCATGTTGTATGTGTTAAACTTACACAGTGATGTATGTCAGTTACTTTTCAGTAAAATGGGAGCAAGATGGGGCAGAAGGGGAAGGAGCAAATATGTAATACTCTGTGCTTGGTGCCAAAATAAAGTTTAAAGGAAATAGTAAATGATCATTGCAGTCAGTGTGTAAGCCTGGCCCCAAAAGATTCATTTCAACAAACAAATCATTAGTTGTCTATAATTTTCTGGAGTTGAAGAATACATACATAGGGCATCATCCTTCTCTTGAGGAGCTTGCCATTCCAGTAGGAGGTGGACACGTATGCCGCTAAGATGGCAAGGCAGGATCGCCTAAGTAGAGATGGGGAAGAGGGGACCATGAGAAGAAGGCAAGTGAACAAAGGCTACAAGGGAGCAAGAGAATGCGTTCTGTCTCTAGGATTGGCTGTAGGCCAGTTTGAATCGAGCATAGAGAATGCTACACATTCGCAGCTCTGTAATGCAGCCAGTACTTAAACCTATGAAGGACATACTCAGGAGTGGATCCCTGGGGTCAGTTACCTGCATCAGGATTCCCTGCTTTTTTAGTGGGTGTTTATGTAGCAATGACATGTGAATCAGTGAGCTTGCTAGACAGAAGAATTATACAAGACCCAATCCTGGCCTGGCAAGCTATGTTCGGAACTGGATGTGACTATTTGATTTTCAGATATCCCAAAGATTTTAAAATTGAGGTCCTAAAGAAAGATTGTTCATATTCTAAGGATATAAATTTCCAAGATAATCTCTTCCTTGGTCCAAAGCCCTGTCTATGATGTCTTCTCCAGGTGGACACACTGACTCTGGAGCAGAAGCTATTTAGCGGCCCCTACCCCTATCACATCTGTATTATCCATGAATTCAGTAACCCTCCCAATGTCCGGAACAAGGTGCGCATCCGCAGTTGGATGGATACTATAGCAAACATCAATCAGTAAGTAATCCATGGCCCCTGAGGCTCTTCTCCATCATTTCCCATAGCAAGGGGTCCTAGAAACAAATCCTAGTTATTCTTACCATATTTGAAATGATTCCGCCTGAGCTTGTCAGGCACTGAAACATTTGACATATAACATGTAAAGACTGAGGGGAATGAGTACTTAAAACTAAAGAGCATTGTATACATTTGTAACTTTATTACTAAACTTCGAGAAAAACTGCAGGAACTGACCGTACATGTACATTTGACTCCATTCCATTCCTTTTGCCCCAGTGCATGGAAAAGATAGGAAATTTAAAGACCTTACTACTGTTAATGTTTTTACATCATCAGAAAGTTGGGCTTTTTTATACATCAGTTATATAAATGTTTTATTTAGCATCTTAAACACAAGACATTTGATTAGAGAGTGGCTTTCTTTCTTTCCTCGATAGGATTTTGAAGATAGTGAGGAAAGTAATTGAAACCTGACTAGATATGTATCCTCCAGCTTTTTCTACTTCTGTTGGCTCTTTAATATTCTGAAATGTTCACTAGACTCTGGGCCTGATACAGCTTCGATGCATCCTTTCTACCCCACACCCCAATATTATTTTCAGTTTTGTAATTTTTATTTAATTTTTCTTATTGCCTCCAGAGAACTCATTAAGTATGAATTCTTCCCTGAAGCCACGCGAAGTGAAGATGATTTAAAGAAATACCCCAAGTACCCCTGGGGTAGAGAAATCTATACTTTAGAAGGTGAGCATTTACCAGTGTTTGGGCAGTTACATAGTTGCTCACTAACTAGATGGAGAGAAGGCCATAGGGAGGGTAGGAACGGGAGCCTCCAGTTCTTGGGGTAATGGCTGTTTTGAGTATCTGCAGGTAGCAGCAACCACATAAATATTGCTCTCCCTCTTCAAATCTTTACCATGCCCAAATAATCAGAAGCAGTGTTGAAACACAAAAAGTAGAAGAAAATTGAAACCTGCTACAGTTTAGGAGTTGAAATGACTTTAGGGCACCTGTCTCAGCCTCTTTATTTTATTTAGAGAGAAGGAGAAACTGAGGCATACTAAAATCAAAGGGTGACCGAGATCACATGACCTAATAGCGGCAGAGTTACAATTAGAGTCCACCTCTCCTGGTCCAGTGCTTTTTTTCTACCTGTGATGGATAAAAGCACATTTTACATCCTGCTTACAAAATACTAGTGTTTGGCCCTGTTCTTGACTTTCACACCAGCAGCACTGTTAATGTGTCTTCTTATTTTAGGGGTTGTGGATGGAGCGCCATATTCCATGATCTCTGACTTCCCTTGGTTGAGATCATTGCGGGCTGCAGAACCCAACAGCTTCGCCAGATATGATTTTGAAGATGATGAAGAAAGTAATTATGGCCTGACTTGATTCATATTCTTTAGTTTGAGTATATCTTACTGTGTTTGATACTTCATATTTTGTTTGGGTTAAAGGCAGTGTAGCCTTTAAATTGCTTCCCAAATAAATGTGGGGAGGGATATTTTTAATTTTTCATATTTTATTTAAATTCAGTTAGTTAACATATAGTATATCATTAGTTTCAGTGGTAGAGTTCAGTGATTCATCAGTTGCATGTAACACACAATGCTCATCACATCACGTGCCCTCCTTAATGCTCATCATACAGTTACCCCATGCCCCCACCACCCTCCCTCTAGCGACCCTCAGCTTGTTTCCTGTGGTTAAGAGTCTTACAGTTTATCTCCCTGTCTAATTTCATCTTATTTTATTGTTCTTTCCCTTCCCCTATCGTCCTCTGCTTTGTTTCTTAAATTCCACATATGAGGGTCGCCTGGGTGGCTCAGTGGTTGAGCATCTGCCTTTGACTCAGGGAGCAGTCCCAGGATTGAGTCCTGCATCAGGCTCCCTGAATGGAGCCGGCTTCTCCCTCTCTCTCTCTCCCTCCCTCCCTCCCTCCCTCCCTCTCTCTCTCTCTCTCTCTCTCTGTCATGAATAAATAAAATCTTTAAAAAAAAAATTTCACATATGACTGAAATCATATGGTAATTGTCTTTCTCTGATTGACTTATTCACTTAGCATAATACCCTCTAGTTCCATCATGTAGTTGCGGATGGTAGTATTTCATTTTTTTGATGACTGAGTAGTACTCCGTTTGTGTGTGTGTGTGTGTGTGTGTGTGTGTGTGTGTACACACACACACACACCATATCTTCTTTATCCATTCATCTACCTCTCCCAAATTAGAGCTACCCTATGACCCAGCAGTTGCACTACTAGGTATTTATCCAAAAGATACAAACAGTGATCTGAAGGGGTACCTGCACCCCACTGTTTGTAGCAGCAGTGTCCACAATAGCCAAATTATGAAAAGAGCCCAGATGCCGATATAAATATTTTTGTTTTTTATTTTTTTATTATGTGGTTCTCCACCTACAAACAGCAGCTCTCAATTTGTACTATAATCAGTGAACTTATTAGGGATATATAAAGGTTGGTGAGCAGAGGTACTTGAGACAAATTTTTCTACCTAGATGTTTTTATTACCTAAATATTTATAATTTTCTTACCCTTTATTAAGAGTTTGTTAGCTATATTGTTTCAAAATTGTTCCATTTACATTAATGATTATTCTTCTTATGAACCACTTCTTATGATTCAGGTATAGATTTTGGGGAGACACTTGAAGATCTTTTGAATATAGTTTTTCCTATATTCAAACACTTCAAAAAATGTTAGCATGCTTGAACATCCATTTGTAGGAAGTTTTTAAAACCTACTTTATGAAGAAATCAATTCGGAGAACTACATGTATATATGACTTACCTGTCTGGTCTGTTGCCATGTTGGGCCTTTACTCCTGTGTGCTGTCTAAGGCACCAAACATGGGCAATAGTGTGGTATGTGGAACTTTGGGGGCCCATTCCAGGAGCTATACCTAATTCAGTGGCATTGCATTACAGCAGATAGGCTTTTCTCATGGTCCAGCTTAACCAGTGACCTCCAGATGATTTTGATAATCCTGCATGTTTCTCCTTTACTTTCTCATTTTCAAGGTACCATCTATGCTCCTCGAAGGAAAGGACAGCTGTCTGCAGACATCTGTATGGAAACAATAGGAGAAGAAATCTCCGAGATGCGTCAAATGAAGAAGGGTGTGTTTCAGCGGGTAGTGGCCATTTTCATCCACTACTGTGATGTCAATGGGGAGCCAGTTGAAGATGACTACATTTGACTGATCCCTCCTACTTCCCAGGTATTCTGGCAGAAAGCCCCTGGGGTCGCCCAGCTGCCAGCCAGTGCCACAGGGATTCAGGGCATGCAGTTTGGAGGCCCGGGCACATTTTGGTATATAGGAAATATATAAGGAACGTTGAAGTTGTATACAAAGATTTGTACATAGAGGAAATATACAGAGACAATTCCCGAGTACCATCTTTATATCATATGTTTATACAATTTAATTTAAGAATTCATTTTAATGAAGGCAGATAATTGGAAAGAGTTCATTTTGTTTGTTTTTCCTGACTTAGTTCACAAAGTGTCACTTTTTGGCTGAGCCCCCATTTACTATATTCTTAATAATCATTGTCATCCCCTTAAATCTGTGCCTTTTTCTTCTCGAGCAAAGCTGTTTGAGTAAATCTGTTGAAGAGTCTTTGTGTCTTGTGTGCTTTTTTTGTGTTCTTATTAAAACCAACTAAACCCTATAGGAGGCAGCTTTATGTTTGTGTACAAAATGATGGTTCTTTTTCTCTTGGTATTATAGTGGCCATATTTCTTAAAATCAAATAAAAAGGTTCATGAGTTTAAAAAAATGAGTTTGAGAGGGGAAAATGGAAGTTTCCAAAGCATTTCTAGTTATTTATTTCCACGTTCAATTGTGTATATGCTTTATCTTGAATATAAAAATAAAAGTTTATTTAAAAACTTTTTTCTTGCCTTGGACCTGAATCCCTGTTTTTAAAGAAAAATAACAAATACTGCACAGAAAAGGAACGTATAGAGTTGTGTCTAAGTAAGATTCCAGTGTAATCCAGTTTCTCATCTCTTTTTTTTTCTTTCTAAAATCCTGTAGCTGCAAGGTGTTCAACTCGTAGAGCTCTTATGTGACAGATCATGGGGGAGAGCAGAATTTCCCAAAACACGTGGTCACCAGGGAATGGCCTTTCTCCTTTCTCAAGAGACAAATCACCCTAATGTGGCAGTGATCGGTGCCACATAGGGCCAGGGGTCACGAGCAAAAAAGGCTTTTAGAGCAACATGTGCATTTGAGGGCTAGCTTGTCCACTTGATAGTTGAGTGACCTTGACGAATTGCTTGAACTGAAGGTCTGTGGGAAAATTTGTCAACCCTTTCCAAATGGTCTCTCTGAGGTGTAGAGACTGCCTGCTCCAACCTTTTCATTTACAGGGGATTAACTGAAGCTCAGAAAGGGAAAATTTCTCACTTAGAGTCAAGAACCAGACAAGGCCAGGAAGGACAGGCCTTCAAGTGCCTGACTCCCACTGGGCTGCCTCCGTATTGTTCATGTCCACAGACATGCAAGGGTACCTGCAAGTATTCCTAACACTAAAATCATGTGAATGGTCGTATCTTCCATCAAAGTTCTCTCTTTTTCAAGACAAAATTATTTCTGTCACATTGGGAAGAAGGTCAGGAACCACATTCGGTCATCTTTTTATTCCCTTATTTTTAATTCCACCAGTCTTCCTTTTTAACTAAGTGTGTTGTACTCTCCAGGTTAGAAAAGGCAGGAAACATGAGATCCCTGGGTGGCTCAGCGGTTAAGCACCTGCCTTGGGCCCAGGGCGTGATCCTGGAGTCCCAGGATCAAGTCCCACATCAGGTTCCCTGCGTGGAGCCTGCTTCTGTCTCTGCCTCTCTCTGCCTATGTGTCTATCATAAATAAATAAAATCTCAAAAAAAAAAAAAGAAAAGAAAAAAGAAAAAGAAAAACTTAAAAAGGGCAGGAAACAAATTCAAAACAAACTATATTTAAGTAAAAGCAGGAAACAAATTCTAAAACATTCTAGATCTTTCGAAATAATACAACCCTCTCCCCCCAACCCTTAGACTCCATGTAAACCTGTTTTTTCAGTGTAACCGGAATAACCCAATCATCTAACCAATGCTTAGATGGGCCGCTAGAGGCCGCTGCTTTCTAACATGTTGGTTTCTTTCGGGCTCCTCCAACCCACTGCTAGGACAAGTACAGCAGGAAGTGCTAGAATCATTGCAAAGACCTCCAGACTGGAGCAGCTAAAAAACAAAACAGCAAACTTGGAAGAAGACTACTACAGTAGGCATCTGGTCAGTGTCTGTGGGACGGGTGGCTGCAGTGATTGCCCGACAGCAGGGGCCGGCACACTTCCTGTATGGGGCCAGACAGTAATGAGCTGAAGCTCCACCGTGGTGATTACTCAGCTGTTGGAGTGTGAATGCAGCCACAGAAGATACATCAACAAACGGGCAGGACTATAAAACTTTATTTATGGACACAAATTTGAATTTGGTGTAACTTTCACATGTCACAGAATATCTTTTAATTTGTTTTCCAACCACTTTAAAAAGTAAAAAAACGTTCTTACAGACTGGAGGACACGGCCCCCACATGGTAGGTAGTTTGCTTGCCCTCACCTGTCATAGAGAATCGAGTTGTCCTGTTCAGTCCATGCCATTACATGTCATCCACTTGTGGTGCAGTGTCTGGCACGTTTTTAAAAGGCCTTCACTGTTTGACAGACAGATGATTAAATTATCTCAGTGGTAGAGATAATGGTGTCTCTTGGGGTCCTGTCAGCCGTGAGCCCAATCTGTAAAGCACAGCTGACACATAGCTCTTACAGGCACCTCACCATGGGAATCGGGACCTAGATTCAGATTCTGACTTCCTCAAATGACTTCCAGCTGACCTGGAGGTGGTCACAGCCTTTACCCTGGAGGCTCCATTTCGTCATCTATAAATGATAACAATGAACAATAGGCCCACCCCATAGGGCAGTTGTGAAAGTGCCATGAGAGCCTTCATAAACGGGAAAAGGGCACAAGTGGACTGCTCCCACTATTATTCCCTTAATTATGAAGGGGTTTTTACTAATCTTTTCATAACCTCCTGTCCTTTGACCATATTCCAGGATGGTAGGAAGCAGAACTAGTAAGGCCATTAAGAGGAAATAATGATACCACGTAAGCAGGTTTTAAAGTGTTTCCCAGGGCACCGGAGTGGCACAGTTAAGTGTCCAGTTCTGGATTTTGGCTCAGGTTGAGATCTCAGGGTTGTGAGATCGAGCCCCATGTCAGGCTCCACACTCAGCGCAGAGCCTTCTTAGAATTCCCTCTGCCTCGCCCCGCCCCGCCCCGCCCCCAACGTGTGCACTCTCAAATAAATCTTTTTTGAAAATGTTTTACCAAGTGCTCTGCGCATACCCTCATACTAGAAAGTGTCTGATCGTTCTGCCCCCTGTTTTACTATTGGGGAAATTAAGGTATAGCAGGTTAAGGATCTGGTCAAAGGGACGTCTCCAGGAGCAGTGAAAGCACGATGATGTCAGTCTTCCCCCCTGAAGCCTGTGCTACTCGGGCAGGGGGTCTCAGGCCCTGGAGGGAGGCCGGCTGGGGCCCATGAAGGGCCAGGCCTTCCTTGTCCACGGGGAAGCTGCCTCTGACATTTGAGCCCCTGCCAGCTGACCTTCCTATGGTTAGCACAGGACAGGAAAACACGCTGCTGATTTTCTGAGGCAGGCTTCACATGCCCCACTCAGCCACAGGATACCAGCCAGACCCTAAAAGAGACAACACCGCACACTGGACGGCATCTGTTGTAGGGCATGGACACACAACAACTGAAAAGAATGACGAAGAATCACGTCTTACAAAATGACATGTATGGAGTACCGTTGGAAAAGGCAAATTGCAAATCACAATACACAGCATTATATATAAGAACAGAACAAGATCATCTAGTTTTATATGTACATTTATACATATGTAGAAACACAGGACACATTCTGGGGTTACATAAGCCAGCTAAAGCACAGATACTTCTTGAGGGGAGTGGGATGAAGCTGTAGTCAAGGGGGGTTTTGCTCTATAGTTAGAACTCTTTTTCATAGGAGTGGACTGCATTAATACGTTATCTGTGCAACCCATCACTTAAGTTGTCTAAAAATACGTAACTTGTATATTTAGAAATGAGAGGAAGAGGAAAGGACTGTTAGAAAGGAGTGACCTGAAGTGTTTCAGCTCTGATTCCTGTGTCCTTGGGCAAATCACCTTCCCTGACAAAGTCAGTTTCTTTTTCTATAATATGCTCTCCGTAATCCCTCCCTGCAGGTTGCTGTGAGAGGCTCAGGGACCTCCCTGGGAAAATACAAACTGTAAAGTGTCTGAGGTGATAAGCTCCTGGGACAGAGGAGCATATCCAGATAGTATTCCATGTTCCCACTAGGAAATGCAGCAAAGTCAAGTTGCCTTCCGCCGGAGCCACTCCTCATCCGCACACCCCAGGGAGGGCCTGAGATACAGACCATGCTCCCTGGGGCTCACACACCTGTCTCAGGCTGTGCTGCTGGTTACTCGGTGGCCCAGCAGCTGAATACTGGAAAGAGTCGGTGCGGGAGGGCCTTTCCTCCCACCCAATCGTGTACTGAATTCTTCTTTTGTTTAAAGACCGAAAGTCAGGCTCAGAGAGTGGAAGGGAGGTCAAGACACAGTAGAGCAAGTGCAGGGAGGGCTGCACACTGGAATAGGCAGGCCCTGTCTTCCTCTCCAGGCCCCAGGCTGAGGCGGGAGGAACTGCCTAGGCAACAGGAGGGCAGGGGCCTCCTCCGCTTGCTCACTCCTCACTCCCAGCATCGTGCCCTACATGTGCAAGTGGAGGAAGCTCATCCGTTAAGGACTGTGTGCCCATGGTGAGGACTGCGGGCTTGACAACCACACCGCCTGCGCCGTCTGCACTCCAAATGCACCCTTCCCAGCCCGGGGCCTGGGGCCTGGGTTCCTGGGGCCTGGGGCCTCGGCCTGGGTGCCTGGGTGTCTAGGCTAGTGGCCAGACCTCTAGGCTGAGGTCTGCTCTGCTACAGAGTGGGAGAAATCTGGGTACTTACGGTGTAAGGATTTTATGAGGATTAAATGAGAGAATCTACGTAAAGCACTCATCACAGTGCCTAGCAGAAAGGAGCTCCTTAAATGGTAGCTTCTCTTATTATTGCTACATTACTATTATTATTATTATCATTATTATTATTATTATTAAGATATGTTCTGGAGTGAGCTAAAAAAAGGAAAGGAAGGGAAAGGAGAAACAATATGAATCAAATATAATAGTAATTAAACTATCACCTGTTACACTTTCCTTCTCTCTGTGGTGCCAAAGGGTATCAAATTCCACTAGGGATTAATCACATTCCTTCAGAAAGTTTGAGAGATCTCCCCTGGTGACCTCTCTTGCAGCCCTACCTAGCTTCAGGAGCCCCACATGGGACAGGGCCCAGGCTCCCCCAGCTTCCAGCCCTCATTCAGCTCCCTTTTAAATACACGAGCACTGGGCTTACATTAGAACTTAAAAACCTTGTTTTGTTTTCATTTATCTCTATGGCTGCTTTCTATTTATGGCAAGTAATACTGATTTTCTATTCTGGGATTGATAAAACATTTCTTTCTAAAATAAGTAAGTGAAAACCTGAATTACTTACATGAACATATTAATCGCGGTACAGGCAGGGCACATATTTTATGGGGAAAATCCTCACAGTTGCCCTTGGCTGCACAGCAATTCAACCCCTGTTGAATGTGAGGGGTTCAACACATTGTTGAAGTGTTCCAACAATCCTCCTGGCCCAGAGAGTTTCTCCATTTTGTGGGCGCGATGAGCCAGGCCAGAGCTGGTTAAGGTCCCAAGCAGCACGTCACCCCACCAGGCCTTCGAAGCCATCCCTGATCTGTTTAAGTTTAAGCCAAACATTCGGCCTCAGTTCTCTAGACTGAATGGGAAAGAGACTGCAGATTCTAGCCAGGAAAGGTAAATGCATTAGTCTCCCCGCCGCCACCCACCCCCCCCAGACCAACTGTTACAGGGAAGGACGTTGACCAGAGAAGAGCAGAAATGACAGCAAGACAAAAGCCACGCCGGGCTCTCCCTGGAGGGAAATAACACCACCAAAGAGAAAAACGGGCAGACAGCACAGCACCAAGGAAACAGTACTTTGTTCTTGCTTGAAGATGATATTGAAGGCAGTTCAATTATAGCCGCCCCCAGCCCCTCCCGGGACCCCCTCCCCCGGCCTCCCCAAGCCCACCCTCCACGTCCAGGCGGACAGCAATCTGCCCCAGGGCAGAGCGAGTGAGCAGCATGATGTGAGAGGTGAAATCCAGGAAGAACGAGTTCGTCTACAAACACATACTCGGGGGGCAGTAGAAGTTCGTTTCGATCTCTTTCACTCGCCAGCTGCGGACCATGAGCAGGACGGGGAGTTCGGGGCCTCCCCCTGGACAGTCCTGTGAGCTGGAGGTTCTCATTGAGAAGAAGCACAGGTGAAGCCCCTGGATCCCAGGCATGGGGTAGTCTGGTTGCAGCGCCTGTCACCCCGGCGACTGTCCAGGCACATGTGGCCAGAAGAAATATGCTGCCTCCCAGAAAGCATCTCTTCTTGACACTTCAAGCTCCCTGGAAGAGGGTGGTCTTCTCAGGGAAGACAGCCCAGTAAGTCTCCTCCTTCCTTGGACAAGCTCCACGTCTCCTTCTCAGTCTTCCATACACCTGCTCTATTACCTGGACTCTCGGAAGCCAGGCTTCTTGGTAATGCCAGGCCAGCAGCTGTCTAGACAGAGCACCTCTCACCCTGTCCTGTGGCTGTTGGGCGCATCACCCACATCATCCCAGCCCTGGTCCAAAGAGACAGCAAAGTTTGCTTATGAGACCTTCTCTGCAAAGGACACCGTCTTTTTGACAATGGTAAGGGCTTCTATTTTCTCAATCGCTGTTGTTTCACTGGACCAGGGTGCTCGTGACCTCTGCAGACACCAATCAGGCCCACAGAAGTGTGTCCCGAGAGTCCAGCAGCTAATGGTAAGGTCTCATTTTCCCACGCATGCTGTAATCTGTGGATCCCTGTTGAACGGTATCGGCGAATATGGTAGGCCTGCCACTGAGAAATAATATTTCACACTAGCTTACTAAGCTCCTGGGAAAAGAAGCATCTCACAGGGAACAAATCCTACTGGATGGATGCACGTGTGTGTGCATATATGCATTCCACAGGAGATAATGTCGACTTTGGGGACATCAAAGCTTACCAGCTGCCTCAAAGCTCTAAACCTATTGCTTCCTCATGATGATCTGGTTCTCATGATCTCTTAGTCTTTCCCTAAGAAGTTCTTTGTGCTTTGAGATCAGAGACCTCATCCAGACGGCATGGGAAGAACTCCAGACCCCACATTCACTCAGCTCTGCCTTTCCCATGAGAAAGTGTAGGAAGAAACTGCAAACATGAGGAGGCTGGTTAATCCTCTCTGGGAGGCTCCCATAAGTGGGGTGACCAGCCAGCCTACTTTGCCTGGGACTGAGGGGTTTCCTGGGATGTGCGACTTGCAGTGCAAAAATCAAGGTGTCTGATCGTCCTTCCCACCATTTTTGGGGATGGAGAGAAAGGGGAGATCCTGTGGGTTCTGCTTTAAAATAGGTGATAAGGAGGCAATTGTGGCTTCTGGGATCACTTAGGAAGGAAATTGGGGTCAACAGACCAAGCACAAGGGCAGGGGGACCTGGTGAGGCTAGAAACTTTGGGCACATCTTTATTTTGTAACCTCCCCTGCCCCCCACCAGCACTACCTGCCCACCCACATTGCCTGTTCCCTGGGCTGGGTCCCTACAGGCCAGCAATCCATCCTCAGGATAGAATTTTTATCATCAGTCAAAAGAAAGATAACCGGGAAAAAATGTGCCCTCAAAAATTTTAACCACGGGGGATAATTCACCCCAAGATAAAATGATTCGCTGGTAGCTTTGACATCAGGGGAGCATCTCCTAAGGAGCTTGGAAGAAGTGAGATGCTGAAAAAAATGGAGAAAAATGGAACCCCAGCAGCTTCACAGGCAGGGGGGGGCAGTGAATTTCCCCAAGGAAGGAAGTTGGTTTGTGATTATGTCTTAGCCCCGACGAGCCAAGTGCCCGGCCCAAGACCAAGCACTGGCTCAGCACAGGGCCCTGGAATCCCCTAAAAGGTGTCTTATTGGAGCAACTTCATTTCCTCGCCAAATCTGAGTTGCAAGATCATCCTTAATCAGCATCCTCAGTAAAGGTACAGTTCCTTTTTCCATTGTCATGGAAGGAAAATGAATCAAGATTCATTCCACATGACCTCAAAGTGAGTATGCCAGTGAGACAAATGTCATCCTTAAACACACACACAATTTAGACTAACAGTAAAGATGCCTTTGGGTAATGGATCCAAAATTTAAAAAAAAAAAAAAAATGAGCAGTTTTCAGATCTATCCGCAAGAAAAAGGAAAAGAGAAATGTTCATAACTACCACCCAGAAAATATTGATGTTTCACTTGTCAGCTCTTTCATGCTTCTGGACAGACATCTTGGCATTGATATCAACTTGACTTCATTACAAGAGCCTTGATTAATTCACACACCAAAGTATGTCCAGAAGATGGCCACAGTGGAGAGGAAACTGGAGCTGTTCAAAGACTTAAAAGGGTGGGTGGACAGCAGATCAGTGTCTTCCAACATCTAAGGGCTCTCAAGGGGAACAGGGAGCTAACTGCATGGCTCCCAATGGAAGATGGAGCAGAAACACGACTTCGTTCCAACAAAGGGAAAAACTTTCTTATAATTAAAGCTTCCCTACAATAGAAGGAACTGCATTGGGAGGTAGTGAGCTCCTATCCCTGGAGGTGTGCAAGCAGAGACGCCCAACGTCCAAGGATATTATGGAAGATGCTACTCCAGCATTCGATGGGAGGCTGGATCTGAGGACGCCTGAAGTCCCTTCTCAACTCTGAGATCTTCCACACTCTGGCCTTGGGTCCTGTCCAGCACTGTGCCCCATGTCCCGTACCTGGGCCCTTGTCCCCACTGCCTCATGACTCGCTGGTGGTGATGAGGGTCAGGAGAGATGCCAGGGTAGCCTGTTCATGCAGACATGAATGGGAATGAATGGCTTAATCATGAGCCACGTTCTCAATCAGAAGCATGATTCCAAGGATTCTGGGTCATTGTGTATGGGCAGTTTCTCAAGTTCCTGGTGATGTCCACTGTGCAGAACTGTGTACCTAGGGAGGAAGGAAAGAAAGCATGAGAATTCAACGGACATCCTTCGAATGTACCAAAGAGAGTATTCCCATCACTGTTGGCTTCCTTCCTATGACATGCTTCTGAGAGCATGGTGAGGTGGGGCTGGGTGTGGGGGTACATTGAGAGGGAAGACCAAAGAACTCCATCCAAATTGCTCATTTTAAAAGTAGGGAAACTGAAGACCTGGAGGAAATGACAGGCCCAGAATTATACAAAGAGTTAGTGGCAGAGTTTGGACTAGAACCTAGATTTCTTCTTTTCTCCCAGCAAAGCCTAAGGCTCTTACATTCATCAAAATGTGAATGTACTCTACTCCACTACCTCAAGCAGTACCTGAATATGTGAATTCCCTCTCCTAGGGAGGGTTCTGGATTCAGTAATATCAAAGTGCTGAGATGAGTAAAGCTCTCAGAGTCTGAACGACACTATAACCATATTTGTTTCTCTCATTCCTTTTGGTGACATTTGGAAGAGTAAATCAATTAGATGAATCAAGCAGCAAGTTGATTCTAAGCATCACTGTGAAATTTACTACTTGACAAGTGTTTATTATTTGCGGTATCACACGGTTGCACTCCTATGTTAATTGCCTTTGAATCAATCTCGATTGCAAGTGGATCTTATCATCAGTAACCCGGATTCCAGCACCTGGCTGTTATTCTTATGAAATTTCTACAGAGTTTAGGAGCACTACCACCACTCGCTTCCCTGGGGCCAATGTCAAGCCCATTCAGTAGAACAAATAAACCCATGCCAGTTATTTGGCATCACATGCTGATGACCAAGTTTCTCATGAATTACATTAATGCTTTGCCCGGAATTATAATAAATTGCTGACTTTTATTGATTGATTGGTATTTACCAGGTACCGTACTAAACCCTTTACATGTGTTACCTTATTTAATCTTCACAACAAAAGATAGTATTATATTCATTTTGCCATTGAGCAAAATGACCAGAGCTTCAGGGACTTGCCCAAGGGAATAAAGGAAATTCGTGAAGATGAAGTCAATCAAACTCTACCTATCTGCTGCCAATACCCATGGTCACACACAACTCCAGGGCCAGGTATGAACTTAGAATAGTGGGTCTCAACAGGGACAATTTGGAGACACTTTTGGTTGTCATGGCAGGGACATGCAGTGGGTAGAGACCAAGGGTGTTGCTAAACACTGTGTAATACACAGTACACTGTCCCCCACACAGAGAGTTCCTGGCCCCAAATGTCAATAATGCCAAAATTGAGAAACCCTGACCTAGAATAAAAAGTCTTCTTTGCTGGATAAAAGCAGGTGTTAGCTGAGGAACAGAGACAAGGTGAAGGGCATGAGTCTGAGCTCTTAGAGAACTGTCCACTGCAGCTGCTGCTGGGCTCGAGGCCAGTGGAGGGGAGAGGACTTGCAAAACCACAAGTACCTGCCAGATAAGCCTTGAGAAGAATAAAGTGGAAATGGCTACAGAAAGGAGGATTATATATTTTTAATGAGAGTGACCAAGGAAGGTGTCTGGGGGAGATGACTAAAGACCTTAGGGAAGTTAGTGCTCCAGCTACTGAGTCACTGATGCTCAGCCTCAAACCTACTCTTCTATACTTGGCTTTGGAAGGATGCTGTAGACTATCAGCTTTGGATGCTGGCTGCAGTCAGGCTTCTCCAACAGGGGTTACTGCAGGAGGGCAGGAGCCCAGAAGAAGGGAAAGGGCCTTGCTCCTCCTGCGGGCATCATCTTAGTGAGGCTTCTGCAGCCCCACAGAGGCAAGAGCCTTCCTGCAGCAGCAGCCCAGTCCACTTTCCAACTCTTGCATAACCAGCTTCACAGTAGCCCCTCGGAGACATCAGCTCCAGCTGGCCAGCGCCTCCTCTTTATAGGTCTATGTCTCTGTTCTGTAGGGTCCCTCCTCTAAGTTTCTGGGTTTTTTATTTTTTTGTTTCATTGTTTCTTGCCTTGTGCTCTCAGCCCGAGAGGTAGTGAGTAGTTGCTTCAGACACAGCTCACCTTGCTGGGGAAGTAAGATGTGCTGCAAGCACCGTTTTCTATAATCACATACATTGTTTCGTTTATATCATGTACTCTTCACAACTCTAAGCAGTACCTACTAGACTTCAACTGATTTTATAGATGAGAAAACCGAGACTCAGAGAAGTTAAGCAATTGATAAAAGGCCACAATGTCCATGATGCCCACACTCTTAACCTCACGACTCTTAACACTCCTGACCCTTTACCCTGTTCATGGCCAATGCGTTACTTTCACAGGCAATCAATGGCACCTTCTCCTACACCAAGTTCACATGAAGACAGTGTCCTGGTTGAAAAGCCAAATGGATACATCCAATCCTGTTAGAAAATGCACTTTCGTGGCATGCAGGCACACCTCTACAGCAGCCTTTCATGTATCTCTACTAAGTGTCTGTCTCCCATGGGCCAAGGAGCAAATTGTTCAGGAATGACTAGAGAAGTATGGAACTGGAGTGGACATTCTAAGTGGAGGTTCCCTTTACCCAGAGCACAGTTGAAGAGCAGCAGCTTTTTCAGAAATAGGTGTAGGCAGAAGGGCACGTTTTCTAGTTACAACACATGGTGGTGGTGGTGGTGGTGAGGTCCTCACCATGATCTGGTGGGTGGTATACACAGGATGGAGGAACTGGTCTGACATTTCAGTGGCAGAACTCTAGGAGAGGCAGAGTCTCCAGTGGAGTCTGGCCTGCAGAGGTACTCCCTGGGCTTGGGTATGCATTCCCAAGTCTCCATGACAGAGAAATCTTTCACTTGGTGTTTTCACTTTCATAGTATATAACAGGTATTTAAGCAGATCCAGGGGCATCTGGATGGCCACCTTATAAACTCACATTGCCTTGTGAATTCAGGTCACACATTTGCATCGGGTTCACCATGATGTCACAGTGACAGTGGCCAACTTTATGCAGTGTTTCTCGAAGTAAGATACATGAACCTCCAGCCGTCTATAGGCATAGTCATGGGGATGTACACATCCTCAATCTGAGGAATAGTGGGGAAAAGAAAGCACGCGATACTGTAGACAAATAGAACAGCATTACCAACAGCATTAGCAAGTGGTGGGACCTGGTCAAGTAGATCAGTTCCACCTACTTCACAGCTTCTTTGTGATGATAAAATCAGCATCTATAAAGGGCTTAGCAAAGAGCTGGACACAGTAGATACTGGTATCTTCGCTCTTAAGGAAACCAAGGATCAGAAAGTGTGACTTTCCCACGGTCCGAGAAGTAGTTACACAGGGAATGGTTAAGAACACAGACTCTTAATGTCTGGGTAAATCCTGGCTCGGACAGTCACTAACTGTGAATTACTACAAACGTTCTGGATTGTTTCGAGCAATAGACACAGAGATAATGCACACAAAACTCTTATTAGAATAGTGGCCGTCAGGGTGGCCCGGGTGGCTCAGCGGTTTAGCGCCACCTTCAGCCCAGGTCCTGATCCTGGAGATCTGAGATCAAGTCCTGTATCAGGCTCCCTGCAGGGAGCCTGCTTCTCCCTCTGCCTGTGTCTCTGCCTCAATCTCCCTCTCTCTCTCCCTCTCTCTCTCTCTGTGTGTGTCTCATGAATAAAAAAAATAAAATCTTAAAAAAAAAAAGGATAGTGACGGTCAAGTAGTAAGCACTCCATAAATGTTATTAGTACTGTGCTACTTGACATTGGATGTAAAAACTTGTAAAAAAGAAAAAAAAATCAAGCCAGTACCCGATCACTGATTCGGTGCAGAAATCCATTCTTTAGTAATTGATCAGATCTTTGTTCACTTAGCATCGATCACAGAGCTGAAAGAAACCTTCGTGAGGCTTTAGGGATAAAGAGCGAGCCCCAGAGACTGCCTGTCATCTGCGAGAGTGGCTAAAGTCTCCCCGTTGTCTGGTTGTCCCGGTTACTTGTCATTCTGCAGCTGTCCTGGTGGAACGCAGGCCCAGATGTGCGGGTGGACCTGGGCCGGTTCAAGCCCGGATGCAGAACTTCGCTGCTGTTTCCCAAGCAACGGCGGCAAGGCAGGAGGCCGCTCCCTTCAAGCTGGGCTGCTTCCCCCCTTAGCATTAATTTACTCAAACATGACGGGAGCCACATTAGGTTTGGTAATTACCTGAGTCTACAATTCATTCACTGAGCAATTAGCATTGCACTTAGAGCAGCTTGGATGCAATAATTAGTCGCATAATAACAGCCCTTGTGCCTGCCCAGCCCGGCATTCTAAGGAAATGGTTAGAGCTTATCACGCATCACCCCAGCCTTCCCCTGCGTGGCGGTGCTCACATGCGGTGCATGCAAGGTGCTTTAATTATTAAAATATAAGGTACATGGGTTTGAAGGGATTCAACTCTAACGCAGAGGTTCCCGAAGCTAGAGCCCCGTCACCTGGGAACAAAGACCTCATATTGGGTATTTCCTTGATGTTGGGAGGAATGAGATTTTCGAGTCCCAAGGCATTGATTCATCCAGCCACTTAGTTCTTTTTTTTTTTTTTAGATTTTATTTATTTATCCATGAGAGACAGAGACAGACAGAGACAGAGACAGAGACAGAGACACAGGCAGAGGGAGAAGCAGGCTCCATGCAGGGAGCCTGATGTGGGACTCGACCCCAGGACTCCAGGATCACGCCCTGGGCTGAAGGCGGCGCTAAACCACTGAGCCATCTGGGCTGCCCAGTTCTTTAAAAATATAGGGACGCCCGGGTGGCTCAGCGGTTGAGCGCCTCCCTTGCATGGAGCCTGCTTCTCCCTCTGCCAGTATCTCTGCCTCTTTCTGAGTCTCTCATGAATAAATAAATAAATAATTTAAATAAATAAATATATATATTTTTCCAGCGTCCACCAGGCACTGTGCGAAGCCCTGGACACCTGAGGGTGATGAGGACAGACTGCACATTCTCTGTCCCCCCGGAGCCCACAGTGTGGTGCAGGAGACCCACAGTCAGACACAAAGTCACAAGAGGTGTTGGGATGGGAGGCAGCTGGCCTTAGCATGAGAGCATGTCAAGGAGCACGCAGGACCATGTTGCCCTGTGCGTCAGGACCCTGCGGTCCAGGAAGCGCTGGAGGTGAGAACGGAGGGCTGGGTAGGGGCTTTGCAGGCAAGGGGAGGCGGAGGCTGCATGAGGACCACTGCCACAGAGGCAGGTGGGTGCTTCGGGAGTAGAACAGTCTAAGAGGAGCACGAAGTCTCAGTGAGGCTCAGCACACCACGGATGGCTCGCCCAGCCAAACACACGGGAAAGCTGGCCACGGCCGTAAGTAGAGCAGGTGCATGAGGACTTTGTGTTTGGAAGAACATTCTAGCTGTGGTGTATAGAATGGACTGGAATTTGGCTGGAGTGGAAATCCTGAAGTAAATTAAGAGGCATATTGGCCTCCTTCTGTACAGATTACCACAAACTCCCTGACTTAAAAGAACATAAACTAATTCCCTTACAGTTCTGGTGATCAGTAGTCCAAAATGGGTCTTACTGGGGTAAAGTCCAAGGATGAAGTTGAGCTGCATTCTTTCTGGAGGCTCTAGAGGAGAATCCCACCCCTTGCCTCTTGCGCAGGCTGCCTGCATGCCTCGTTGCTCTGCGCTCTGCTTGCATCATCACACCTCTTCCCTGACTGACCCTCCTGCCTCTCTGTGTCAGGGTGCTTGCGAGTGAGCCCACTGGAGGATGACCCAGGATAATCTCCCCATCTCAAGACACACAGCTCAATCACATCGACAAGGTCCCCTTTGCCATGTAAGGTAATATTCTGAGGACTTGGGGGTTAGGATGTGTTCCTCTTGGGACAGCCATTATTTTATACACCACAGATGATTTCTAAGGTGTCCAGAGGTGACTCAGAGACATCGGATGACACCAGTGGGGGTGTTGAGAAGAAGCCAGATTCAGGATATATCTTGAAGGATCTGCTGATGCATCAGACGTGAGGGCAATGGGGGCATTTGAGGTATGGCATGGGGGAGGCAAAGGTGTGGAGGCAGACAGAGCCCAGAGTGGTATGCTTTGTTTGAGGAAGGGAAGATGTTCTAAGAATATACCCTACATGGTGAGGTGGGGGGTGCAGGGAAGTGATGATGCTTAAAGGAGGGTGAGGTGGCATTGTTGGGGGGTCTTAAGAGCTGGGCTGAAGAGGTTGGGCTGAATCTTTAGGTGATGGAGACTGGGATGAACACAGTCTGCACTTGGGAAGTGGGAGGGATGATCAGGGGAATGAGACCAGCATGGAGGCTCCTTCCTCTGGGAAAGATGAGGTCATGAGCAAGGCTAGTAGCAGTGGAGGGAGTGAGAGGACCTCACAGAGCGTGATGGGAAGGACGCCATCTGGATTGCATGTGCAGATCCACTGAGAAGGGTGGCGCAGTGAGCCCGAGTTTAGACTGGGCAACTAAGTGGATGCCATTAAAGAGGGTGCACCAACCACCCTGAGCCTTCTCTTCTCCCATAGGGCCACTTCCGGTTTCTCAACAGTCCTCACAGATCAGGGTTTCTACTCTCCTCAGCTCCTCAGTAGTTCCTCTCTGGACTGGCTTATCTGTGTCACTTGAAAACAGATACTGCAGGTGCCTAAGGGACCTTGGTCTCAGGCCCTCCCCTTGGTTATCAGTGGAGTCAGGACCAGAATCCACATTTATGGTCCAGGTGTTCATTTTTACACAGGCATTTCTAACTATTCCAAAACAGGGAGTGCTTCCTTTAAGTGTGTTCCCCTCACGCACACATCCCACCCTACCCCACACCTTCAGGGGTCCACAGTCTCCTAAATGTGCTTCTTCACCCTAGGATGCAGCTGTGGCACCAGCCCCGGTGTCGCACAATCGGGGGAATGATCCCACCCCTGCAGCAGGCTCTCTCTCCCTGGTCACAGTGGAGGTCAAAGCTAGAACACTCCTGCTCCATCTCTGGAGGAGATGTGACTGAAAACGTCAAGACACTATCAGACTCTTACTGCTCCAACTGAGAATGCGTGGGGCTGCCTGGAGGAGCCAGGTTTGGCCTATGGGCTCCTAGAAGCAGGAAAAGTGGTTGAGAAAGAGAAAAGAATGAAGTTGATGTACAGTACAAAGCAGGCCAGAGATTATGGCCTCAGAGAGATGGAAAGAGGAATGCTAATCCCTGAAAACATCCCATTCCTTATTTTAGCCCCAGTGAAGGCCAGTAAACCTCCTGCTCTGGAGATCCACGAGATATTCTATATCCTTCCAATAGAGCTCTCTTCTATTTTTCTTCAGGAAGCAAGAGATTTACAGCCTGTGGTAGACACTATGAATTACATCCGTTAAAGCCTGTGCCCATACTCTCTCCTTTCTTTCTGACAGAGCATGTCTCTTTAGAGGCAAACATGCTAGATGCATTGCAGCCAAGGGCTTGGCCAGTGATCTTCTCCCGGTGAGTGGGGCCTGAAGGCCTGCTAAGGGACTCTGCTGAAAAATATTTTCCTCCTGAATAAAAGACAAGTGCAAGCAGAGCCTGCCTTATCTTCTTGCATTTGGTTATGGCTATGGTTTTGTGAGGAGGATGCAGTGTTTGGAGCTGTTGCGGCTATTTTGTGACCATGAGGGCATCACCCCAGGATGAAAACTAATAGGTTAAGAATGCCAGAGTGGAAAGATAAAAAACATCGGGATCGTCCATCCAGGTTGGATTAACCAACCCTGAAACTACCCAACTCTGGACTTTCTGTCTTGTATAAATGATCTCCTTGTTTAAGTTCATTTTAGTTAGGCATTCTAGAATGTCCTTGTAGGCCAAAGTGTTCAAAATGATGTAATGTCCGTGCTCCCTGTCTTCCACGTCTTCAGTCATTTCCCACACTGCCGCACCCAAATCCTACTCATCGTTAGAGACCAATTCAATGCCCACCAGGAGGCCTTCCAGAAGTCTTCTACACTGTCTATCAGCATTTACTGTCTGTAGAAATACAAAATTTCTGTTAATGTCAGGTGTCTGACTGGACATATTTCCGGCCTCCTAACACTCTTGAAAGGCAAGGTCCATATCTTATGATAAAAGGTAACAATCTTTCAGCCTTCTTATATCGGATCCTTTGCTAAGTGCTTTGGAAATATTGCATTTAGTGCTTACAAAGACTCTATGATGTCAGTGCTATCATTTTTTATATCTCCATTTCACAGACGAGGAAACTCAAAGAGCTTTAGATTTACCAGAGGTCACTCAGCCAGCAATGGGCCAAGCCAGGATTCAAATCCACATGTGTTAGAATCCAGAGCCATTTTGCTATTAGTACTTTCCAACCTTATTCCTTTTTAATACTTGCTATAGAGCTCACAACACTTCAGAGAGTGCAAAATATCATGGAATCTATAGAAATGGAATGGAATAGAATGGATTACAGAATGAGACAATCCTCCCCGACATTGCCTGACATTTGTATTGATCACAAAGGACGATGGCAATTCTTCTGTCCCTGATCCTTACACAGCTCTGTGTGTTGCACTGCTCAGACAATCTCTGCATCTGTGATGTGCTTTCCATTCTTTTATGTTCAATGCCATAGCTTCTGGGGGCGGGGAGGGTGTTGCTTGTGGGCATTTCTGGTTCTCAATCTCTCCACAGGAAGGAGACTGAGAAAGCCACCTTAGCACAAAAATCACATCATGGACACTGGGGTTGTTCCCATGGTAACGCCTTGGCAGACAAGTTGGGAGTCTGAAGATGAAGAAAGGGATATTTTCCAGCTGGTAGAGGATTGAAGGTATCATGGATTAAAAGTGTGCCACCCCAAATATGTCCGTAACCCCCACTATGATGGTATTTGGAGGTGGGGCCTTTGGGAGATAATTAGGTGAGGTCATGAGAGTGGGGCCACTGTGATGGGATTAGTGCCCTTATAGAAGAAAAGGAAGAGAGACCAGGGCACTCTCTCTCTCTTTCTCCCTCTGTTTCTCTCTGCCATGTGAGGACTCAGTAAGAAAGTATCTGTCTGCAAAACAGGAAGAGGATTCTCACTGGGAAAGGAATCTGCTGACTTCCCAACCCCCAAAACTGTGAGGAATAAATGTTGTTTAAGCCAACCAATCTGATATTTTGTTACAGCAGTCCAAGCCGACTAATACAGATCTCAAGGAGCTAAAGAAAGACTGTGTATGGGAGGGAGCAGGAAATAACAGGATACATTGGAGAGTTATACGACCTTTTGTCTTGAAGGGATTAATTCAGGAAAACCGGAAGCATCCAGAGAAAATGAACTATTACCAGAGGAGTTTGAGTTAGTGAGTGCTTCTGTGACTCTTACTAACAACGTTCCATTTATCTAGAGTTCAGGCATCCAGTGACCTTAACTATTCAGACACCTGATTGAGGGATTTTTGTTTGTTCTTTTTAAGGACTCTGAATCACCAGAGTAGATCTCACAAACGTGTCGACTTTTCTTAGCCTTCCCTGGTTTTTCACGCAGAAAATATTCAAACTTAGTTTGTGTATAACTCTAAAAAGCTTGGTTCTGCTTCCACACAGGGCTTGGGAGGGGGTGGATACATAATGCTGGTGGACAGCCTGGCTGCAGGACAAAGCAACAGCTTTGTGTGCAAAGAGAAAAGACACATAAGAAAGTTGACAGATACTGACACAGTAAAACCAACAGGGGTCACTGAGCACAGAGGAAAATGTTTCAATCCTCTCTCTAGGCCATTACTGTACTAGGATGGCTTGATACAGGAAAGTCAAAATCACAACTCTGAACCAGGTGGCTCAGAATCTGACTTGATACTGGGGGAATCCAAATAAAGTCTGTAGTTCCATTGATAGTATTGGGAAAATGCTCATTTTCCAGCTTTGATGAATGATCCATGGTTGTGTAAAATAAATGTTAGCATTAAGGAAATAAGCTGTGTGAAAGGTAAATGGTAACATTTTGTACTCTCTGACTGTTCTTCTACAGATGCGTGTTTCCAAATACAACATTAATAAAATACTGACAAAAAAACTCCCCTCATCCTGATTTCATCACAACCACTTGCTTAAGAAAGATGAAGATTGGGGCACCTGGGTGGCATCATCAGCTAAGCTGCTGACTCTTGATTTCAGTGTAGGTTTGTTTTTTTTTTTTTTTTAAGATTTTATTTATTTACTGAGAGAGAGAGAGAGAGAGAGAGAGAGAGAGATAGACAGGTAGAGGGAGAAGCAGGCTCCCTGTGGGGAACCCGATGAGGGACTCGATCGCAGCATCCCGGGACCACGACCTGAGCCAAAGGCAGATGCTCAGCCACTGAGCCACCCAGGTGCCCTCGATGCAAGTCTTGATCTCAGGGTTTTGGGATCGAGCCCGGTGTCAGGCTCACGGCTCAGTGCAGAGTCTGGGATTCTCCTTCCCTCTGCCCTTCTCCCTCCTTGTGCTCACCCTTTCTCTCTCTCCCTCTCTCTCTCCCTCTCTCTCGAATAAATAGGTAAATTTTTGAGAAATAAAATGATGAAGGCGTTTGCCACGTGTAGGCAAGGAGAGACAGGATGAATGGCGCCCGGGATGAGCCAGATGACAGAGCCTCTGAGGACCGTGATTTCATGGGCTGAATCCAGCTGGGCGGGCGCTCAGCTCCCAGAGGCCTTGGGAAGGCTGTGCTCCCAGAGCAGGGAAGGAGCCCCAAACCGAATCTAAAAGTTAAAGAACATAAAATGAAATGAGGCTCCCGAACTGTATGTGTCTCTGGCGTGCAGATCAACAGCGATCAAGGCCCAGGAGGACCTGGGCGTGGGCACGTCTGGGGGCAGCTGCGATGTCCCGGCGTCGGGCGACGCGTCCCTTGTGCAAGCTGGTCCAGCGAGGCCACGAGAACAAGCAGAGACCGAGGACATCCTGCAGGCGGAGGTGAACAGACAGACCCAGACAGACGCTGACAGCCAGTGACAGACTTACAGAGCACGTTCAGAGTCAGACAGGAGCTGGTCTATTGCAGAAGAGCAGGAGGAAGCCAGAGACAGAGGAACAGCCACTGTGAGTTGAAACAGAGAACAGCCCCAGATGAGGGAGAGCCAAGCAGAAGTTGAGAAAGAAAAAAGAAGGAGAACACAGAAGTTAGTGGACAGGAGATCTCAGCCTACGGGGGTATCCCAGGAGCCTCCACCTGCCGTTAGGGGAGGACAAAGAGGGGAGCAGCATTATTGCACCAGGTGGTTGTGTCACACGTCCGTCTACAAAGCACTTTCAGGGCGGGCAGCTCACGTGGGTGTCGGGTGTTGCAGCAGCCGGGAGGGTGCAGGGGACCACCTGAACTTACCGGTAAGGACACAGGCACAGAGAGCTAAGGCACCCGTCCAAGGGCACCCGGCGGTGATGCACAAGAAAGTCACCCTCCCTCCTCCGCGCCCTCCTCTGGGTCACTGGCTGCTGTTTACTGAGGACTTCGGTGGGCCAGGTCCCATCCTGCGCCCCTTACGTGAATGAGGAGCGATCCCACGTAATAACCCCCCACAACCCGTGAGGCAGGGAGCATTGCCCCTTTTTCTGATGAGGAACTGACGCTTGAATGCCATGGGACCAAGATAATCTGGGCAGCAGGAGGAAAAACACGACTGGATCCCAAGGCCCTCTGACTCAGAAGAGCATACCTTTCAGTTGCAAGCCTCACTGAGTCTCTCAGCCTCATTTCTAAAATCCTGGACTTCTGAGTCCCCACCCCCATCAGATCCTGGCCCCAGAGAGCAATCAGGCTCTCTCTCTTTTTTATTTTTTTAATTTATTTTTTTATTTGATTTTTTTTTATTGAGCTCTGGGTCCCATTCCAAGAAGGAAGAGCCGTCCCAGGACACTTCTGTTTCTCTGGGACATCCCAAACCCCTGTAAACCCCTGTACTAGGAAATCCCACCCAAATATCTATCCCCTTCAGGGCTCTAGGTTCCGAAAGGCTCTCTTAGCTCTGCCCATGTCTTCCCTTAGCAAACATCAAGTTCCACTTCAGATGAGACACAAGGCCAAGCAGAAAGCCAGGAAGCTGCAGTCAGGATTTTTAAGGGCAATCTGATTAAAATAATTTACCGTAAGTTTAAAAACACAAAACATACCATCTTCAGCTCTCTTCTCTCTTCTTTAGCTCATCTCCTATGATACATCTACGTCGAAGACTCTTTGAAAATACAGCTGGGTATATATGGCCACTTCCTCCTACAGCTATCTCTGACCATCTCAGTATGATAATCCCTTTCCTTCTGGTAAGTAAACATAGCACTTCCTGCTCCTACAATTTATTTGACAATACAAGCTGCCTTGTGACAGCCCTTGAGGTAACTTATTAGGTGCAACCTGTGTATGTATTTACATGGTGCGTTTCCAGATAAATTACCAGCCTCTTGGGGAGAGGAACCATAGCCTATTCATCTAGGACAGTCAGGTTTTTTTTTTTTTTAGATTTATTTATTTATTCATGAGAGACACAGGGAGAGAGGCAGAGACATAGACAGAGGGAGAAACAGGCTCCCTGTGGGGAACCGGATGCGGGACTCGATCCCAGGACTCTGGGATCACAACCTGAGCCAAAGGCAGATGCTCAACCACTGAGCCACCCAGGTGCCCTGACAGTCAGGTATTTTACTGACCATTATTAGCTCAGCAATGCTGATTGAGAGTCCAGACGTCTGATCTTAGCTCCACTACCTAGTGGTCCCTCAACCATAGACCGCCCTATGCCTCAGTTCCTCATCTAGAACACAGAAGTAACTGCAGCACCACACCGACCAAGCCACGGCGCTCATCTAATATCAGCGGGTGCTATCCTAGGCAAACTGAGTTAATGACGTGATTAAATGGTAACTTGGACTCCCAACTTTTTCTTCCTTCAATTGGTTCTCACTAGCCCTTCATTAGAGCAATGACACACCTCTGTATTTGCTAACAAAGCCCTCAAAGGGTTACCATCAGAACATTTGGAATATTCTGTGAAATTCTTCAATTTCAATAATCCAATGCTGGCATGAAAATTGAAGAGACTCAGAAACTTTCATTAGGCCATAAATAATCAGTTGAAGACTTAAACATCCGAGTATCTGTTGGTCCTTGGAAATTCTGATTATCAGAACCCAGTTGTTCAAACACTAGAAGCCATGGTGCATTTTATGCAAGAGGAGCTGAAACCATTCTTCCATTCTGGGTCTTCCACCCACAATTTTATGCTTTCAAGTACTGGTGTAGGGTGGAGATTTCTTACAGGATCATATAACAGTAAACTATTACAAATAACTAATACTTAGTTGGGGGAGTGTGTGTGTGTGTGTGTGTGTGTGTGTGTGTGTGTATCTCCTCATTTAATTAAAAATTTAACCACTCTTACATACTTATTTATAATTTTTCCTTTTAAATGCAAGTAAAAATACTGTTTTTCTTGGATATCACCCTTAGCGAGTCCAATAAGTGAACTTTTGAGAGTACAATGTGTTGGTGAGTTTATAGACATGTCTGAACATAGCAGATGCTGGCCAAAAACCAAACAACCAAACAAAAAAATAAACCGCTTTTCTTGTGAAAAATCTTAGAATAGAATATAATTCTTACACTTTTTTTGTGCTGCCTTATATTTAAAAATGGGAGATGTAGTTTATTTTACATGTTGAAAAACATGTTAAGATGAAATTTAAAATATTAATATGAAATAAAAATTTAGATTTTCAGAAATATTGTCATTTGTATTAAAGACCTAATCGACCGTCCCCTGTCCATGTCAACCTTGCTGAATTAACAGTAGTCTTCCTGTGACCTCTCGCTATTTGCACTTTCACTGTCTGAAGTGATCACATAAAACCGCATCCAGTTGAAGCTCTGTTTTTCTATTCCTTATATTTGTACTGCAGATCGTGATCTTACAAAAGCCTTTTGGTCATTATTTTGTTTTTTTTACTCACCACAAACCCATGAGGCAGTGTGAAGATTTGAATGAAAAATAAGTCCCATCTCTGTCCTCTGCCCAGACAGTGGAGGAGACTTTAAGTGATCACACCAGACCATGCGAATTGGTCAGGCTTATCTCTCTTAAGTTCAAACATGTTCAGTGCAGACAGAGCCTTAGCCTGGCAGCCTGGGACAGACCCAGGAAGAAGCACAATGAGAGCTGCCTTGGCTGTTGTTTGGATGGTGATGTGACAGGCCAGGGATTGGTTGGTGGTTAGCCAACTGCCTTGCAGCAGGTGTTAAGAAACTCAAAGCCAAGCAGATAAGGCTTGGTGGCAGACAGAGAGAAGAGGCCTGGCCGGAAGCTGGGATCCTGAAATCATGGCTCAGAGTGCTTCAAAACAGCTGGAGAGCTCCTGCAACCTGCTCTGACATTCTAAGGATCCTGGCTTCTCTGATTAGCTCCACTCCTGTTACTTTTAGAAGAATTTGCTACTTACAAGGTTCTTATTCACAAATACTGAGTTGATACCCTAACATCCTTGCCATAGGCTCGTAGGAGAAGACTACATGTGGCCCAACGTAGCGACCCACAGGGCAGGGAGGTCATCTCGTCCTCTTCCTCAGACTGACGGTGCAATGTCTTCTGGACAACACGCGGGGAGCACATCGCCCAGCCGTTCCTACAGCAAGCTGACTGCCACAATCTGGGGCAGATCATCAGCTTTCCCTAGCTCAGTGGCAACTCCCTTTCTACAATGTGCTCTTCCAATTACTCTGCCCTATGCATCAGGGGCAATGCTGAAGCTTCTGAAGGGTGATTTTTGTGACTTTTGCAGCAACAGTTATCAGGAAGTACAACTCTCCACACTGTCCAACAACAGAGTTTATTTGAATCTGCTACCTTAAAAAAAAGAACTTGAGCTAAAGCTGATTTACAGCTAACGTTGATTGGAAATGACAGAGACTCTTCTCATGAGCTAACTCTTAAATGTTACTTATTTTTATAGTCATGAACTCACTCTAATGCTATATACCATTACGATCTTAACAACCCACTTTAAACATCATTCTGAGTGCGCACTTTGCTCAAATGTGTATTGGCTTTTGGCCAAAACCAAAGACAATACAGTATTCATCTGACCACACCAGCTCCGTTGTCAAAAATGTCCTGGCTCCTCTTCCCATGCTTCCCCACCGCAGGTACCTCGGCTTGTCCCTAGTGGCAGACTGAAGTCTGGCACATTCTGAAGCCATCTCTGTCCTGAATGGAACTATTAGGAGGGTGTTGGCTGCTGTTGATGAATTTCACTCTCGGCAGCATAAACAACGAGGTCCTGCACGGGGGTTGTGTTTGTTTGGTCAGGGCTTTTTCCATTAGGCTTGGTCATCAGCAGTTGGCTGGTTACATATGCAGTCCTAAGATCAAATGGCTGGAATCCAATTATCCCAGCTTCCTGTCTGCAAAGCCCTGCCAGGGAAGAACACAGTAATGTTTGCCTGTCTTGTCAGGCTCCCAGGACTCAAAGTATATCGTTTGGAGAAAACTAACAAACAACAGATCCTCAGATGTTTTATGGGAGAGGTAACATGGTGTGGAGAGAGGACAGGCTGGTCCAGAATGCAAAATCTACACTAGTCCTTATTCTGCCTCTTTCTGGCTCAGCATCTATCCCTTCACTTGTCTGAGCTTCAGTTTCTTATTTATTAGAGGGGGATCGTAACACCAATCGCTGGGTTGTTGGGAGCTTCTAGTAAGAAGATGTATGTAAAAGAGCTTTGAAAATTATAATGGTGATGGGGATGATAGTAACGAGAGGAGTGGACATGTATTGAGTGCCTTCCGTGAGAAGGGCACCATGCTGGGTGCTCAAGAGATGCTGTCTCCTTTAATACTTGCAAACACCTTTTGAAGAATTGGTGATGATGGTAATAATGATTTTAATAGCAATGGCTGACATTTCTTCAGTGTTACCATAGGCCAGTCTCCAGTCTCCAGTTTCGTCTGTCATCCTAGCCTCGTGGGCAATAAGTGCTATTATCACCCCTTCTTGACACGTGAGGAAAGCTAGAGACAGAAGCTAGCTAATCCGCTCAAGATTGTGCTGCTGGTAAGAGGCCACAAGGAACAACAAGCATCCTAATTCTAGACAGGAATCGTAAACTCTTCCTGTATGGGGCTAGATGTAAGTATTTTAGGTCCTCTTAGTATTACAGGGCTGACTTCCTCAGGCAGGAAGATCATATCATCCTCATACAGTCTCTGTTGCTTATGCTTCTTCTCCTTCTTTTTTGTTCCTCTTCTGTCTGTTTAGTTGTATGTTGTTGATTTTTGCTTGCTTTTATACCCTTGGCAAATCTAAAAACCATTCTTAACTCAAGGGTCCCAAGAAATAGGCCAACAGCTAGATGTGGCCCATAGTAGTTTGTTGATGCTTGCGTTAGAAATAATTTTGCTTCTACAAATAAAAAAAATAAAGCTCAAGTGTTTAAGTTAGTGAAGTTAGGATTCTAATCCAATTTGTCTGCTTCTGGAGACTGTCAAAAGTTTCCAAGGGTGCTACTGAAATATAAGGTATTCTCATTGAGTTAGGGATGCTATACTCATCCCAGTCAATTTCCAAAGAGAACAGGCTTTTTCCTCTTGGAATAGACTTGGGAATCGGTTAGCAGTCTGAGGTTTGGCAGGCCCAGAACGGAGTACAGTGCCTGACACACAAATATCCGCTGAGTGAAATAATTCTGACTTCAAAGTGGTTTCAGGGACTCACCAAGGGCTCAGCCATTTGCTCAGACTCTTCTGGACCTTGCCTTGGAGTCTGTAAATGAAGGCAACGACATTCCTTTATCTGGATCAAGGGGAGCCTGTAGCAGTTTATGAGATAATTGCCAGAGAGCTATTTGGGGAAAAGAAAGATGTTACGAGAAGAAATATGATCTTTATGCCAAATCACTCTACAGACGACGGTCGCACTGGATGCTGTATGTACGGCTTTGAAATAAATACCTGACCAATTGGAGGTGGGACAGGAGAAAAGATTCTGTGATGCCACAAGCCAATATTGTTGTATCCACACCTACAGACTCACATTAAGCAGGGATTTTCGTTTTGACCTTGGGTTTCGACCTCAGAGAACAAATGAGCTTCTTGGAACTGTATCTGACAATCTGTGCATACACCCAGATCTTTAGGGGAAAGGCCATAGATTTTTATCGGGCTCTCAAAGAGTCTTATTATGCCCTAATGTTAGAACTACAATCAATTTTTGCAGTGTGGTTTACATGTGATGAGAAGGGAAAGATGAAACGTTCTGGTGTGTAGTGAGCAGTATTAGGTTTTGCAGATGCCCTTGTCACTATGGTGCTTCATTAAACTCTCAAGATAATCACTTAGGGTTCTACCCTAAGCAACTCACCAGTTTGCCACTGGTGCTGGTGTCTGGGTCTGCACATCCAGCTGGCGGGTTAATCACCAGTCCAGGCTGGCCACAGGGAGCAGCACTCAGGAAAGCCAGCAAGACAAAGCAGACCCTGTCTCTTCCACTTTCTATTCAGTCCCAAGATGGGGCCCACAGAGACTGCCATAATAAGTCCCGAGGCTTTTTCCCCCATTACTAGTGCCTAGCAGAATTTTAGTAAACAGCAGGTGTTTTATAAAAGTCTATCTGAATGAAGTTCAGGATAGTAACGAAATTTATAGTAATTACTTCTTACATTCCTAGGATGATTAATAAGGTTGTTTCATTTTATTTATTTATTTTTTATTTATTTATTTATTTATTTATTTATTTATTTATTTATTTATTTATTTCATTTTATATCTCTTGAGTAACTATCTCAAGTACATTGTCTATATGCACTGGTAGGTCTTTGTCAATTAGAGGGTGTTTTTACTTTGTACCATTTGTTGTTGGTGGTGGTTTTATGCTGAGATACCTGGCTTTCTAAGTTTTGGGGGCCATAGCTTTTCCCACCTATTAACATGGAAGCCATCAAAGGCCAGTGAACAAAATTGATTTCTCTCTCCTCTGGAAGCACAAAAACCCTTGACAAATGAATAAAAATATTTGCTATCTGTGAAATGGGATGGGGCACTAGTTTCACAAGAAATCTGAGGCTCAGAGGGGTAAGTGGCTTGCCAGAAGCCATTCAGCTGGTGGCCCAATTCGAGGTGGAATCAGAATCCATGTTTTTTTTCCATCACACAGCCTTTCCACCACAAGTGAAAACCTCAGCTGCAATAGGAAGGTTTGAATAGCAAATAAATGCCAGGAAATTAGAAAATAAATAGAGACTGCTCTCCACTGAGAGGGTTACTATTAGATGAGACAGAATTTTGGAATGACTTTGGCCTTTTACTTTTATAAGCTCAATGTTTCCGGAAGGCTCTGTGTTGAGAAGAGGAGATGCAGTAATAAGGGTGCCCTGATAAGGCTACTCTTTCCTAGTTCCTTCCATTGACTCACATCCCCCTGACCAACTGCCCACTCTGTGCCTGGCTGGGACAAGAGGTCCCACCAGAAATGCTGCCTTGGCTCATCCAGCCAGGGGCTTTTCACTTGAAATGATAAAGCCCTGGCTCAGCCTCTCTTTCACAGAGCCTTAGTAATGGATGACTCACAGGCTCCTCCATGGCAAGTTCCTGAGGATGATAAAGAGACATTGCTATAGGCTTTAGAGGAAGAAAGTGAGGTGAAGAGGGGGGCAGTCTGTATTCTGGGCAAGAACTTCATCATTAAGTGCTGGCATATGGACCCCCATTTGGACCCTGTGGAGAAAACTGTATACTAATAATTACCATGCTAATTCAAGGGACCAAGGCTGGAATGAAATGATGTAACCCTCTAATGTCATTCAATACTGAAAAGGACTCAATTGAAATTAAATTATCTGGTCTCAACCAAGTTTTTTAAAAACACAGATAATGTCTGACCTTTCATCCAAGACTCCAGACTGATTTAGACAACTATCCATCCAGGCTACAGGTTACTCACACATGTTATAAAACATCTTCTAATTTTGAAGGGAATGTCTCTTCAAATTTGATGGCCTTGCTTCCGTCTCTTACTTTCTACACAGGCAGGAAAACAGAGAACCAATCCTTAAGAGAGGCAAATCTCGGTTGTGTCCTGGCTCGGCTCATTATTATTTCTATGTTCCTCGGTTCAGGAACTCAGTGTTCTTGAGCCTCATCTTACTTATCCATAAAATAGGGGTCATCATATAAAATAACCATGAACATAATTATAAAAACTACCAATTATCTGCTTGGGGGTTTTTTATTTGCTAGCATATGCACAGTTTGATTTAAATTATACAACCTCATAAGTTAGGCAATATCAACACCTCTGTTTTACTCATGAAGAAACTCAAGCTTCAAGAGGTTAATTAATTCGCCTAAACAAGCTGGCAAGTTGGGAAGATTCAACCCAGCCAATATGTTTTGAAGGTTAAATAAGAAATGTAAAGAGCCAAAGAAATATAGCCCTATCTTAGACGCTCAACAAAGTTGAGTCCCTTTACCTCTTTTCAGGTAAAGTGTGACTCTTGCTTAGGAAAGTCATGAACTGGAGCAGATAAAGAGACATTCAGGTGTTCAGTAATAAGGCAACTCAGCTTCCTGTCCCTGATCATCACATTGTGTGTTCTCCAACTCTGCAACCAACTCCTGCGTCATCCACATCTTCTCCTGCATAGTGGTCACAGCCTGCCCCTTTCTGGGTCACATGACGAACATAGATAAAACCAGTGCCCACCACTCACACCACTGCCCTGCCCCTGGTTTCTCAACACCCTTTCCAGAGGACTCTCCATGTGGCTTTGGGATTTCAAATTTCATGGGATCCAGAGTAATACTAGTAACACCTCCACCTCAGTGAGCACTTCCTGCATGCATATCCTCCACTATTTATGAGCTTGTACCCACCCGAGGCTCATGACAACACTCTGGGGGATGTGCCATCATTATCTCTGTGAGAGGAAGAAAGAGAGGCTCAGATAATCAGGAACTTTCCCAAAGTCACACACAGTCAGCAACTGGTAGAGCCTGAATCTAAACCCATGTCTACCTAATGACAAAGAACAGCAACACCTCTCAATTTATAGATGGGAAAATTTAAGCCAGAAATGGGCAGGAACACGTGCTGAGCCAGCCATATAGCAAGTTAGTTATGAGACTGAAGAAAGAGGACACATTATCTGCCATCATTTGAGCATGCCATACCACACCCTAGCCTGAGCAAGCTCACTGTTCCCACTGCACATCCACAGTCCAGTCCACACATCATTCACTCTGTGCTGTCTCAACTAATGTCACTACTGGTGAAATGGTGCCCAGTGTTCTCTAGGACGTCAAACAGCTCAAGCAACTTCAGCTGATTCCCCACTGCATTCTATAAATACAAAACTTTAAGCTTAACTTCTTTTTCAATAGACAGCCGTGAGCCAATAAAGAAAAAGAAAACCCTGCCATAAATGAGGGAAATAATGGTATTTTTAAACCCTAATCCTTTTACTCCTTGCAAGAAATATGATAAACATCTTGATTTTATTCAAAACTGTCACAAACATTTTCCCCTTATCAGAAGGCTGCAGCTCTTACAGTGGGTGGAGCATTACATGACATAGCAGCAGCAAGATTTGGATGGCGCAGTGCGGCCTCTGCAAACAATGAAAAGCTCCAAATTCTTCCAAATGAGCAAATTCATGAATTTATTGGGCAGCTCCGGGGCATAAAAACCTGTGTTGGGCACAAGAACAACAACAACAAAATGACCCATAAGAATTGGCCACTGTCCTTAAGGAACTCAAAATCTGGTAGCGAAGCTCAGAATGCACATAATTAATGAACCAGACAGCAAAAGCATGGAAGAAGAAACAAATAAAGTGCCCTGGGGGTTGGAATAGGTCAAAAACCTCATGCTGTTCTGGGGGCTGGAAAAGACTTCAAGTTGAAGGTGCCCTCTGTGAGGGACCACGTAAAGGAGTTTGGGGGATGTGTGCCCAGAGGAAAGAGCATCAGGACCGATGCCTGACAGTGAGATGCAAGCGAAAGTAAGGGGAACCCAGAACATACTGCCTGCTTCACAGGAATACAGAGGGATAACTGGAGGTAAAACTAAACAGCAGGTTGAGGAAAACGATGCAGGGCCCAGAATCTGGTAGGCGAGGGAGTATCCTTGCAGGGTTCTAACCAGGGAAACAGCATGCTCCAGATTGTGTTTCAGAGCCGAACGCCCGGTCCAGATGAAGATAACATCAGTTGTAGAAGGATATTGTAGAAGGATGATGTCAGGAAGAATGGAGATAAGGAAATGCATGAGAAGAAAAAATCTGATTATATAACCAGATCGAATTTCCTCTTATTTCTGATACAATGAATAGTTTTCTTAAGAAACCACTTTCTGGCTGGCCAAGAATTGGTTTTCCTTCTAATTAGATGGTATTTGGAATTAGCTTATTTAAAATCAGTGAAGAACCACTGTATAAATGTACCTTTGTTTGTTTGGACAGCAAACACTCCTTGGAGAGAGAAGGGAGGCAAAAGGGAAAAGATGTACAAGAGAAGGATTCATCTGTTTCCAGGATGGTTCTTGCTGCTCAAGAGACCAGGCCTTGGGTGAGTCAGGCTCCCTCAGCAAGTGATTTGGGGGAGCAAAGCTAGGCTTGGCAAGGTCTGGGTCCTAGCTCCACGTCCTGGTAATCTCTGTGTCCTTTGGAAAATTTCGGGTCAACTTCTCAGCTCCGTTTCCTCATCTGTGCAGTGGGAAAATGATACCCTGCAGGGTCTCCTATAAAATGCTTCCCACTACGCCGGTACAGAGTAAGTAACTGACAAATAGTACCTAAAATGCTGAATTACTCTCAGCTTTGGCCTTCTCCTCTGCCCCCACCTCCTACCAGGTTCCCCACATTCACTGAGCACCAGCCACACGCATCAAGCTCATTTCTGTCTGACGCTTCGCATGCGCACTTCCCTTCGCCTGACATCATATTCCCCCAAATCGACACATGACCGACTCCTTTCTGGCATTCTCGTCCCACATCCCAGGGCTGACCTCCGTGAGGCTTCCCCTGACTCCTCTAGAAAACGTACATACCCCTGTCCCATCTCTGTTTTTTATGTTCTTTATGGCACTGGTGAGTATCTAAACTTGTCTAATTTGTGTACTGAGGTCCCCTTGCTCATCCCAATGAGAGAGCAGACACATTGTCAGTGTCATTTATTATTGGGCTTCTGGCAATGGACCCGTGGCACATAGTAGGTTTTTAAGAATTTTATGTTTCTCTAAAGACTGTTGGCAGAATTTACCTGCAGGATACATAGAAACCACGTCAAACACAGTGAGAACTTAGTAAGTCAGTTCCTCTTCCTTGCATGGGTCCAAAGAATGGCTGGCTCCAAAGAGAAGAAAGACAATCTGGAAGGAAAGCAAGGAAGGGGACAGGGGTCCAAGGCTAAGTCAGCCGGGTTTCTGAGGTTTGTTCTTTTCCTGAACACAATGGATGCTTCACAGAGGGCGGCGTTTCAAATTTTCTTTTTGGGATAGAAGTCTCTGGCAATGGGGCATTTTCTGTACAGGGGAACAGGTTTTGAAAATAAGTGGACTTGGGGCGCCTGGGTGGCTCAGTAGTTGAGCGTCTGCCTTTGGCTCAGGCTATGATCCCAGGGTCCTGGGATCGAGTCCCGCATCGGGTTGCCTGCAGGAAGCCTGCTTCTCCCTCTGCCTGTGTCTCTGCCTCTTTGTATCTCTCATGAATAAATAAAGAAAATTAAAAAAAGAAAAGAAAAGAAGTAGACAGGCGTGATTCTGAGGCAAATCATCTGGAGAAACAATTCACAGGAGTCTTACGAATGCTTTATAAAAAGTAAGGACGGGAAAAAAAAAAAAGTAAGGACGGGGTAAAACCAAGCAAAGTCTTAGATTTTAGAAGAAGAAGCCTGGCCCAGGGGCACCTGGGTGGCTCAGTTGGTTAAGCATCTGCCTTCAGTTCAGGTTGTGATCTTAGGGTCCTGGGATGGAGCCCTGTACCCAGCTCTCTGGTCTGCAGGGAATCTGCTTCTCCCTTTCCCACTACCCCTCTCTCACCTTGTGCTTACATGTGAGCTTTCTCTCAAATAAACAAATAAAATCTTTAAAAAAGAAAAAGCCCAGCCCAGCTACTGAGGTCACAAAGAAGGCTCCTTCTAGGGATATAATTATTATATTAGAATGCATAATATATTACATTATAATTTTATATGCTATAATGATTATATTATAATAGTAATGAGCAGAGATGGGGGATCCAAATCTATCTGTTCCCTAGCTTACGCTGACCTATGTGCAATGGGGCTCCCAGTAAATTTGTGTACGAAGAAAGGATTTTGATTTGAAAACCTAATTCTTGTCTACCTCCTGTATTTTATATGTGAGATGATGGAGGCTCCAAGGATTCAACAGAACAGTTGCGATGAGTACCTGTCCTGAATACTGACGGCATTTTTCCATTGCCCCATACTCAGAAGAGATTGAGCCTGTATTTCATAAACACCTGCTCTAGGCCTAACATCTCAGGGGCTCCAGGGTAAAGGGGCTGGACTCCAGACTCTTGGATGATTCATGACACCAAAAAAGATCTCAGTCAGGAAGCCCATGCTTACTAATCTCAATCCAAGACCTCTAGCTATACAGCTGTCACGTTGCCTTGAATGGCTCCTGCGGTGTGTGCCCTGAGAGTGGCTGGGCTGGATCCTTCCCCGTCCTCTGCTCTAGGGTTGACCGAGGCAGAGGGATCTGTCCTAGTGCATGAGGCCCTAACAAAGGTGGCAGACAGGCAGACAGGTAGAAGCACATTATCTAAGAGTCTTGGGCTTCTGGCTTTACCTTTAGGGGAATCTGATGCTTGGAAACAGAAAATTCTCCAGCTTCAAACACCAAAGCTTCTAAGAGATGGGCTGGGCTACCAAAGTTACAAAGAAGCTCCACAAAACTGAGGCATGGGATTGACTTTGGCATTTTATTGTGGATTCAAAATTCAGTTATTCCTTTTGAGACTTAAGATTTCCTCGATATATAATTTATATAAACATGTACAGAATGCATAAATATAAACATGTGTGATTTATCAATATTTATCAATAATTAGAATTTTTCTGGGATCCCTAGGTGGCGCAGCGGTTTGGCGCCTGCCTTTGGCCTAGGGCGCGATCCTGGAGACCCAGGATCGAATCCCACATCGGGCTCCCGGTGCATGGAGCCTGCTTCTCCCTCTGCCTGTGTCTCTGCCTCTCTCTCTCTCTCTCTCTGTGACTATCATAAATAAATAAAAAATTTAAAAAAAAAAAAAAAAAAAAAAAAAAAAAAATAATTAGAATTTTTCTATTACAAAAACAAGTCTATGTAGGTTCCTGTTTTTCCCAGAATGCATTCCTGGGAACTGCATCAAAAAACAGATCATCATAAAGCCAAGAGTGCTTTCCACAGAGGCAAATTAGAATGAGGGATCTCAGTACCTTCAAAGCTTTAGCTTCAAATAAATCAAAGGTATAGCTAATAATTTCATAAAACCAAAGATACAACCATCATTAAAATTTGCAATCCTTTGAAATTATATAATTAAATTCCATGTTCTATATACCAGGCACACATGTACATTGCATATTGATTACACAGGCCACTCAGTGTTTTATAAACTGTATTGAGTGGTCCCACTCTGATTCTACTTTTTTGAAAATGTAAACAAAATTTAGGTGGTGGCTAAATAGCATTACACCATAATTAACAAAAATGTACACTGCCTATCATATTAGACAAAAATCTTAAAAGTATCTGTTTCAGTAGCTCAATAGATTCTTTATGTAACAGTCTTGTCAGCTGCTCATTCATAATTAGTCCATGTTTGAATTTTTTATTTTCACAGAATTTATATATATATATATATATATACATATTTATATATGTATATAACATTTACAGAGTGGAGATAATTTCGATGACCCAGGTCTTTTTCTCCAAATAAATGTTTTCATGGCAAAAAGGCATTTGAATTTATGTCATGTGACTTTGAAGTTACACGAAAGTGAGGCTCATTCTTACCCAAATTAGCCTGTGGTCACCATCTTCTTCTACTGATTCCTTTAAGAACAACAATATCCCTTCAAATGAGAATGTTTCTGATACATAAATTTGCAGCATGGGTGTGTGCAGTAACCAAATGAGGAGGGATGGATTTGGAAGAAAGAATCCCCGAAAGATGCTCCCTTGGTATCATTTTTCAACTCGGGAAGCTTATTCTCTAAATTGATTCAGCTCTTGATGAAGAAATTCCCAGTCATTGGGAGCCTGAGTATCCAAAGTAATAATAAGCATAGAAAATGGCATTTTATGATTTACAGAATGTTTTCACAAAAATTATCTTCTTTATCTCCACAACAACTTTGCGAAGTTGGCAAGAGGGATTCTTTCAGAGGCCAGGGAGGTTGAGGGTCACACAGTCAGTCAGCAATGAATCACTGCCCACGGTGCTTCTCTACCACATCCATCGTGCCCTCGTGCTCACAGGGGCAATGGGCAGCATGTAACGCAGAGCAGAGACTTTGGGTGTCATCGCCAGGTTCAGGGCCTTGGGACTCAGAACCTTGCTGCTGCCCCCTTTGTATTAAGGACCATCCTCAAGATGGTGGTTGCCCCCTAAGCAGGAATGTGGTGGGCAGAGAACAGGGACTTGAAAAAGCAAAGGAGATTGTCCCAGCCAGAGTCAAGGTGCCAGTTAGGACTTACATAAACTGTCTTCATCCTGGATGAGACTAAATCCCCAGTTCAACGTGATCTCCACTGATCACCGAGAGTTCCAGCCTAGACACGGAACATTCTGTGTGGTACAATATTTCTCAACAGCATTCAGGAGTACTAAGTAACATTTCTCTTTAGAGGTTTTTTCCCTTCCCTAAGGCATGACTTTCTCCCCAATAAGAGATTAAGCCTTCAAAGGGCAGAGATTTTTTTTTTTTTTTGGCATTTAGATGGTTTGGGGGCAATCTTTTCTTCTTTATTCCAGTCTCTTTCCTGTCCGGTTCACTTCCAGAACTAAAGTCAATGTCAGTGGAAATGATAACTGACATCTCTTAAGCAGCAGGAATACTGAGAATGATAAAGTCCTGAGATGCTATCAAATCACAGCCAAGATCACTGTTAACACCTCCCCTGGCTCTGGGACACGGCAGTGTTTACTTCCCTGCGACCTTTACTCTGGGGCAGTTGGTAAGAGCCAAAGACTCAGCTTTGAAGAAAAGACATCCGGGTTCATCTGGAGGGCCATGTTGGCAAGATCAAGAGTCCAGAAGGCCCAAATGAGGAGGGTAGTTCCTTGGAAACAAAGTCAAAAGGCAGGCAAGCCACGGCTTTTCGAGGTAGCTGAGGGATGTAGCAGCATCCTGTGGTCCTAGAAATGGAGAGGGATCTTGGAGATCCCTGAGTCTAAACGTCAGTTCATGGACGTAGAAAGTGAGGTCCAGGAAAGGAAGGGCATGGGCCAACACCTCACGGCATGTTAGGAGCAGAGCCGGGGCTGCAGTTGGGGTCCCTGACTTCAAGTCAAGCGCCCCAGCACTGCTCAGCTCCGCCCTCCTCCACCTGCCGGCTGCAGGTGGGCTGCAGGTGGGTCACGTCTCTGCCGCGGGAGCTGCCAGCACTTCTCTCCTTTGGGAGCAACAAGGTCAGACTCAAGGCTTTTAAGCTGCTACCACGGGCTGCTCCACCAGCTCCAGGGCAAGACTGCAGAGTCTTTAATAAGCACGACGATACTGTTGGCCCTGCCCAAGGCTCTAGAAAGGAAGACGCCAGGTTCTAGTCCAAGAGGGAAGCCAGCATCTCAGAGCAGCAGGGCCCGGGCACAGGCTCGGGAGCAGCTGTCTGGGCCGCGCTCCGGGGGTGCCGCGGAGACTGTCCCCCTCTGCTGGATCTCTGCTCCCGTGTCTTCCAAGGTAAAGAAATGGGGCACACCTGAAGAGGGCTGACACCGGCCTTTAAGGAAGAGCGAGTGGAGGTGTGCACCTGACACAGGGACACAGGTTTGGACCCAGACCCCGGGGAGCAAGCGCGTTAGCGTCTGGCTCAGAACAGGACAGAGACGAGACAGTGAGCGGTCTGGACAGGACTGTGACAGCCATGAACAAGCAAGAAATGCGAGCTTCTGGAACACGGCTCTGACCACGACAGGCGCCCCGAGGATGTATTTGACAACGTCTGTGAGCAGACACAGCGAAGGAGGCGTATTTGGAGACATCTAGGACTGAGATAGGACACAGCGAGCGATCGTGTTTGGAACATGAGACAGACAGACCAGGAACAGTAAGGGGACGTATTGGGGACAACAGAGAGTGTGAGACAAGGGCGAGATGCCAGGAGGGGAGTGCAGGGGTGGGGGGTGGGGTTGGAAAACTATCCCTGCGCAGGGGAAGGGATTGCAGGAGGAACCCCAGGGAACCAGGAGGTGGCCAGTCCCCTGATGCCCTCCAGCGCCACCTGCCGGAGCCCGAGACACTCCCCGGGGGTGGGGGGCGCGGGCTGCCAGGTGCGAGGCGGGATGGAGGGAAGGGCAGGAGCAGTCCCACTCAAGCGGCAGCTTACAATCTGCCCTCTTTCGGAGGGATGGCTGTCTTCGGAGTCACTGCCCCAGGGCCTAAGGGTCACTGGGGTGAGCAGCCACCAAGGAAGAAGTTGCTGGAGGGTGGCAGTGACTCTCCCATTGGCCACCACACTCCACCGCATCCCTAGAGAGGGGAGATCATAGCACCTTAGCATTGGAATGGATGGCCTCGAAGATCTCTGCAAAGGGCCCACCCAGTGCACACGAGCCCCTCGTGCCATGCAGCCGGGTGGTCCTTTAGACCCTACTTGGGAGTCTCCAGTGACCCGCCAGGCCTTTATTATTTTTGAGCAACTTCAGTTAGAAAAAGAACTTATTAACGTTCAGCCCAAATCCACCTTCCTATCATTTCAACCCAGTGGAACGACTGTGCCCTCTGGGCCCACTCAAAATTCTTCTCTCTGCTAATTATAACCTCCAAGTTTTCTCTTCTCCAGGCTACAAGTTCCCATTTTCTTTACTAGTTCATTATATATCATGGTTTCCGGATTATTGCCCATAATGATCACTGTCCTCTGAAAACAATCTTATTGTGATTATCTCTTGTAACACAGCCTGGAAAGAGCACAAATCTACCCGATGAGCCTGACTTGTATGTATCATGCACATTTCATCATCAATTTGGTTTACTTCTATGAATATGGTCAACACTAAATTCATTCCTGACAATGGCAATATTGGCTTACAGGAGTTTGTTTGTTGCCAATTTGTATCTTTGACACAAACAGCTGTCGATTCCTGTGGCTCTTTATTACATTGGTGCAGCCTATTTTATTTTATTTACTTATGCCAAAATACAAGCCATTACATTAGTCTCACAGAAATTTCATTTTATAGGTTTGGTATCATTTTAGTTAATTGAGATCATTCTAAATCGTAACAACTGCTACATCCCAGATATGATCATTTAGCACCCATTCAAACTAGACTTCAAGGGTTTCATAAGCACACAGATCAGATAATTTACTGCTACCTAGATCTTTCGACTTAGTGTCATCTGCCTGCTAGGTTCTCAATTTTTGGTCAAGATAAAAACAAGCAAAACAAACAATAACAACAACCACAACAAAACCTAATCAACAGAGATTAGGACAGAGCTAAAGCAGACTGCCTTCCCAGCAAACAGCTACCATTCAGTGTGCCTGAGAATAAACCCACCCGTGGAAGGCTTTATCCAGTGCTTTGCTGAAATGTTTCTGCCATGCAATAAATCTATCCTGATAATGAAATTAGTTGGCATGAATTGTTTTTTAATGAAACAATATTGACTCTTGCTCACAAATCATTTGTGTAATAGCTGTCTTAGAATTTTGGTAAGGCCTATTTCAAGCTAGGAGTCTACAGTTTCTGGAATCCAGCTTTAGTCTTTTTTAAGAACTGGGGTAATATTTACTGGTCTCCAGCCTGCCCTCACTTCCCCTGCCCTCAAAAGAGTGCCAGAGATCTTATCAACCAGTTCCTTTAATCCTCTGAGAGGTAATACACCTTGGCTCAGAGACAGTTAAATGCTTTTCATGAATCTTGGACAGCAACCTTCTCCCTATAATAGTCTCATCTTTCCGGTTGGAAGACTATTCTTATTGCAATAGAATATGCAAGATTTCTTACCTAAATATCGAGATCTAACTATTTCTGAGTTTGCTACTTGCTCTGACCATAGCTTTTGATTCATCTTTGGCTATAGATTCCTTCTTCCATGCTATTTTCAAGTATAAGCTCTCTAGATAACTCAAGACACAGCCTCAAGTCTTTACATACGTCCCTCCATTTTTTATGTCTCATTCATTGAAAATATCTATTAAAAGAAAAAAATAATGAATAGGAAGGAAGGAAGGGGTTCTAATTTCCCATTGGCCAAATTCCCTTTATTATTATACTTATTATTACCATTATTAGCAATAATAAAAACAGGCCACACATGAAGCTATGTTATATGCCTTAACTGTGACTTTTACAACCATTTAACAGACAAGGAAACCGAATTTCAGAAAGGTTAAATAATTTACCCAGATTTAGTCAGTTGAAAAATAGTAGGATCAGATCTTACATTTAGGTCAATTTTGATACTAAAGTCTGTGCTTTTAACTGTCCTGATATATCGTCACTCATTGTCTTGAGAACTGCCACAGCTAAGCCCTGTGTTCAGGTGGGGCTAGGTCTCTAGCATTTCCTTGTCCCACTGCGACACATTCCAAGGTAAAAGAGGTATGTGCCGAGGTTCACGTCTATTCCACCTGTGGGAAGCCTGCAGGGTGATGCGGCTCCTCCTTTTACTGAAGCACAATGTGACTGGGATATTCATGAAGGTGCGAACCCCTCCTCCCTCCCAAACTCACTAAAAGAAAATATTTGCCAAGTGGCACATATATTTTCTGTGATGTGAAACTGGGGAGATGAAGATGGAAAGGAAAAAAGCCCCGCAAAGAGGCAGGAGAAAAGTCCGAGGACATAGTCAAAGAGAGAGGTTGGGTGAATAAACACAGTAAAGAATGAAGACAGAAGATGGGCAACAAGGCAGGATGGTGAGGGCTGGTGAGAGCCACAGAGTGGGGTACGCAAAGGCTCCAGAGCAGGTGGGGAGAGTGAAGGAGGCTCTTTGAGGAGTGTTTCCAAAGGCTACATTGGCTCTCTCATACAATGCTGCCAGAGTGTCAAATAAAGATAGAGGTGACCACAGAATCACCGTTGGAGGTCTGCGCCACTCCTATTCAGGCTCTGTGAACATGCAGGGTATAGCAACCAGAACACAGAGACCCGGCAAAGAACACCATATTGGCTTTCATCCACAGGAACCTCTGATGACTCACTCTCTTCCTTGTGCCTCACTTTCCCCACTTGCTAAATGGGGAGGAGGAGGATTATCTAGAAGATCCTCTGCAGCCCTGACATTCTGATTCTAGGAGTAGCAGAGATGGTGGGTGACAGATACAGACCTTCTGATTGGGCACCAGCTGTGTGTGGGACTGTTCTCCAAAGCTGTGGGTAATTGCTTGAATTTGGCTTTTAATATTCTATTGTTAGTATCTGATACTTTATATTCTGTAGGGAGGGAAGAGGTTTTGCTGCAAACACAGAGAGGGTAATTTTTGGATTTGTATTAAAGAATCTGAAAGACCTCAATTTCTGAATCTGTGAAATTACATTGCAAAGCTGTTAAAGGGATCTGGGTAGGATAGGATAGGGTAGCTGAGATGCCACCACTTAAAATGCAGTGAGACCACAACTGTCTCTCCTCAAACATATGCTTGAGCAGAAACATTGGCAGAGCCGCTCAAAATCCCTGATGCAAAACATCATTGAGAAAGAACCTCCGACATTTCAACACATGACTTTTTCAAGTACAGTTTCTTGTTTTAATGGTTTTAGTAGAATCTTCTACAATTTACAAAACATTTTTGTATCTTTTTCCATGTTCAATCTTAAAGATTAAGATTTTAAGGATTAAGATTCCTCCATAAGGAAGAATATTATTTCAATTTCAGAAGAGGAAGAAGGTCAATGTAGGGGCATAGATTGGTTGATGCGGATGGTGGGGCCTTTGCGATGAATCAGGCACTCTGCCTCCCAAACCAGGAATGCTGTCCACTGGGGAACATAGGGAAGAGTCCCAGGGAAGTCCCAGGGAAGAGTTTTGTGGTGAAGTGTAATATTAACACTTCATGAAATAGACTTATAATTACCTATGTTCCAGAAGAAGAAGGGTGAGGAGAAGGAAGAGGGAAAGAGTAGGAACAGGGCAAAAGGAGAAAAATCACTAGCTAAGTCATCATTCACAAAGTGGTCTAGAGGTTATGTGTGCCAGAATTATCTTGGGAACTTAACAATAAATTCAGATTCCCAGGATCCACACCTGACCTCTCTGTCAGTAGGAGTAAGAGGGCAGGGGTCAGGTGGGGCAGCATACATCTGCATTTTTTAAAAGATATTTTATTTATGTATTTGAGAGAGAGCAATAGCATGAGTGGGGGGAAGGGGTAGAGGGAGAGGGACAAGCAGGCTCCCTGCTGAACAGACACCCTCAATGTGGGGCTGAATCCCAGGACCTGGGATCATGACCTGAACCAAAGGCAGATAGACGTTCAACCGACTGAGCCACCCAGGTGCCTTGACACTTGCATTTTTAAAAAATGCTCTCAGGTAACTCCTGTGCTTATAGGAGTATAAGATTCTTCTAGCAAGTGTATATCCAGTTATTATACTCACACCTGAGGCAGCACTTTAGGCCAGAGACTTAACAGGGCTGCAAAGAGGAAGTACAGGTGGGTGGGAAGAGCCAGAGCTACAAGATGAAGCACTCAATGATGCTCCACAAGGAATCAGAGTAGAAGCACCGAAATGCACACAGTGTATTTTAGCAGAGTGAACGAGGGAATGGTTATAGGTTTTTGTGACACTGAAGATGAAATAAGATGTAATGATGAATCATAAATATGAGGATTTAAAAATGTAAAGAGATACACAAAGCAATTTTTGTAGGTGTTCTTTATGTGATGAAAACATAGAATGCTTGGCTGTAATTCGCTGACAAAAATTAATGGAATTGTCTATAAACAGTGAGCATGTAGACTTGTATTAAGTTACGAGTAAGTTCAATCACTCAAAAGGCAATGCCCTAGGTCAATTTCTTCCTTTGTTTTTACATTCACTATCTACCAGAATAGAATATGGACTCTGGAAGATCCAGTATTTCCCAAATATAGGATGTGTTCCACAGGTGATACGTCAAACAAAGGGCACAGCATTAAATAATTTGAATCACAATAAGGGTATCTGATACTTCTTCCACTCATTCTGCTTATTTTTTTTCATTCTGCTTATTTTAAAGAAAAGACTTAGTTGCCCCCACCCTGGCATTAGCAAGTTTCTAATACCTAACAAATGGAGAGCAGGCCTTAGAATCAGAGCCTTTGGCAAGCAATGGGATCAAGTTAAATTTTAGTAATAATAATATATACAAATAATAATGTGTTTTCATTGCATTTATATTTAAAGTAATCTACTCTATATGATTTTGCGTTCAAGGTTATGATATGTTTGTTAGTTTTTACAAATACACTTATTTAGATTAAAAATGTATTAGGGGCACCTGGGTGGTTTGGTCGAATAAGTGTCTGACTCTTGATTTCAGTTCAGGTCCAGTCTTGGGGTAGTGAGATGAAGCCCCACATTGGGCTTCACACTGGGTGTGGAGCCTGCTTAAGATTCTCTCTCCCCTCCTCACCTTGCCCTTTCCTGCCTTAAAAAATAAATAAAAAAAAAATTAAAGCCTTGCTTTCCCTATCCTGTCTACTGAAAAAAAAATGCAGCATTTAAAAAAATGTATTTAAAGGTAAATAGTAAATATTAAAATGGATTTAAAGGTAAATAGTAAAAAAAATGAATAAAGGTAAATACTAAATAAATAATAGTATGGGTAGAATGCTGATATGTTAGGAGTTGTGAACGTGGTAGGCAAGTGACAAAAGTTCCTATCAGACAGATGAGAAAACTGAATTGCAGAGAACACAGAGTCTTAGCAAAGGCATAATGCAATACACCCACAGGGTGGAAGCTCTAAAATCACAGGCCAGCACTCTTCTTGCTATTTTGTGCTACTTGTAGAAAAGACCCAACCAGCTGAGTTTGCACAGTTTGAAATGCCTACCTTTTGGCCCCTGGACAAATGTATTCCCAAAGCAGTTTTAATTCTGTCACCAACTTCAGATATGTCCATGTTTCAATATGCCAAAGTTCAAGATCAACTCAGTGGGCATGGCTTGTTCCAATCCTAATGCACTTCTTACGCTACTTCTCAATATACACATATAACTAAGGTCAAACCATTCTCCTGGTGAGATTTTTTTTTCCCCATTGCCTACCACATTTCTCAATGACAAATAAAAGGATTGGAACTTTGAGTCTTTGGGGAATGAGGCTGATCACCTGCTTTTTCAGCTCAACTGTTTCAATATGACTGGATCTAAAAATATCTAGAAGAAAATGCCTTAAAAGTACAGACCCATAAGAAAAATAGCCAATACTTATTATGTGCCATTTATTGTGCTAAACAAATGATAGAATCACCTGATATAATTTTCACAACAATCCTTTGACCTAGGTCTTATTATTTGCAGGTTCTGGTTGAGTGGCATGAAGTCCTAGTAACTTGTTCTAAGTCAAACATGTGTTCCAAGTAGAGCCAGGATCCCAATCGGGCAATCCAATGAGTGTCTCACTACACCAGCACGCACCTCCAGTGCATATTCACTGGACAGGGACCCTTGCTCCCAGCCACTGCAGGTAAGAAAATGATCCACTCTTGGCAAGCTGCCCAAGGGAGGAGAGATGCTCAGGTGCATTAGAGTACCTAAGATCCTTTGTGATGAACTAAGCTTCCAAGAAAAGGAGAGGCAGGTGGTAAGGGAGCCCAGAGGGGGAAGTGATTGGTTATTGCTCAGAGACTGAGGGCCCAGAGATCAGGGAAGTTCAGAGAACTCATGTTGGAACCCTGCCTTAAAGGATGAGTAGACTTATGCCAGGCAGGAAATCGAGAAAGAGCATTTAGGGCAGTAGAAACAATCCAGACTAGGAGAACTCACTATTTATTTGGGGGAAGACTGATCAGTCCTGCATGCACATTGCACAGAGAGTTAGGTCGGGAAAGAATTGAGGGAAATGAGCTGGACAACAGACTTGATCAGGCAAGAAAAGCTTTATATGCCCGTCACTCCTCGTCCACTGCCAATCCCACTATGTGGCTCAAAGTTGTTCTATTACAACTCAAACTGGCTGACATTCATAGTTTAAAATCCTACTTGCCTGAATGGCCTTTCCATTCTCTTGAATGATGCACATGAAATAGATCATCTCTCCATGTTTATAGTTTACACATAGTCTCAAAAGAAAATCAAAGAAAGAAAAAATAAATTATAATATGCAATACTGTCAAGAAAAGGTCACCCTAAAATTATCAAATGTGTGCATAGCTTTGAGTTGAATTCTAGAGCCCATTCTTTTGGAAAGTTATTGGCAAACTGGACTGAATGCAGGGGACATTGCCCAGGATGGTCAGATTGTGTGTGTGTGTGTGTGCGTGTGCATGTGTGTGTGTGTGCATGTGCGTGTGTGTGGTTTCCAAGGGCTCAAGCCATCAAAAAAGAAATGGAATGGCAAAATCTCGACTGTGAGCTCCTTAATGGCAAAGATCTTGCCTGTCTAGGCCTCTCCCATAGAATATGGAAAAAACAGTGCCTGGTCCACATTAGAAATGTAAAAAAAAAAAAAATAATAAGGCACTATGTGTATGAATAAGTGAGAATGGGCTAAGAGGTCTGAGACTCAGATTCAGATCTTAGTTCTCCAGATATAGCAGCTTTCTCTTAAGCAAACATCTTAAGTCTTTGAACCTCAATTTTCTTATCTGTAAAATACTGGGTTCATCAGTCTACTTCAGGTTATTCTCTTCCTAAGACTAACATACAACCCCATGGAGTAGCCATAGGAGACCCTGGAGGAAGGGGGTTGTAGGCCATTTACATGCACATGCCCATATGAGCATCTGTCTTGATCAAAGCAGTGATAAAATTTCATTTTTAAGATTTTTAAGATTCCATTTGAACAAAAGATTTCCACACCTGAAAAAAAAATGTGTTTCAAAACTGCTGGAATACTCAAGCTCTGTTATCACTTCCAGCTATAAAACTCTAAGTTTTTACAATGCTATGATATAGACAAGTAAAATTTGACCAAAATCTGCAACAATTAGGACTGTTCAAACAATAGAATGTCTTGCTTTGGATAATAATGAGCTGCCTCTCCTCAGGAGGGGAGATAGACAGCTATCAGAAAAGTTATAGGAGAGATCACTGCCCTGGCTGGAATATGTAACCAGATCACTTCTGAAGCCTTCCTCGTGTCTAAGACCCAAAAGTTCTATATTTTTTCAGAGTTTGCAGTTAACTAGCAGTTAATAGCTTAGTGGTTTACAGCAAAGACTTTGAAATCAGATGAACATGTGTGAGAACCCTGGTCCTAACCCTCACCAGCTGTAAGAACTGGCCAAATTAATCTCTCTGAGTCTCAGTTTCTTCATCAGTAAAATGAGAATAATAATAATACCTGCTCCATAGAGTATATTAAAGATTCAATAAGATGGCACATGTAATACACTTAGTTCAATACCCTGCATATAAAGCAGTGGTCAGTAAATGGTAGGTGTTACAATGATGATGATATAGAAGGAGGAGAAGAAGGGAGGGGAAAGAAGGAGGAGGAATGGGGGAGGGGGGAATGTCTGGACCAGGAAACCAAATTATTCCTGAAGCATCTAATTATTATACATGGCTACCATATATATGTATCCACATATGCACACATATACATGGATACACACACATGTATACTCCTTTCCCCAAAGCCAGAAACTTAAAGCAGGCAATGCTAATTCACAAAGAGAGGAACAAATTACACTACACCAGCCAGCAAAGGAAATAAAAGTCTAGAAAGAGTAAAGGAACAGGAACAGACACCAAATATATTTGTTTGTCAGGTTTATCAAAATATAGATTCACTAATTTCTTAGAGAATAAAAGGCTCTCCAAGAACAATTCTAACTGCGAAATGTTTCTAAGAATCTTGTTAAAAATAACCTGAAATATGCACAGAAACAAGAAAAGACATTCAGAAATCTTTTTGAGAAAAGTAGGTTCCTGGCTCTTTGCTTGAATATAACCCAGAGTGCACACAATTGTTTGTTTCTATAACCAGAAGCCTTTCGCTGGGTTTCCTCACTCAGGGCTTGAAGACAATTTCATCACATTTCTAGTAGAGCAGCAGCTAGAACTTTCTGCATGCCTCCTTTCTCCACAGTTCCCCTGTCCTTGCAGGCAAAGTACTTCTGAACCTATTGCTCAGCAACTATCCTGCCCCTTATCAGGAGGATATTATGGTGACTTGGGCACCAAACCATTTCCCTTCACCACCCATTATGACAGTGAACAAGTCTTCCAGCAGTAGGAGCCTTCTATGAACCTGTCTTCCTGACTTTTTGCCTGGAAAGATGATTATGATATTGAGAACACAGTTTATCAATAATTTATGTATTCCAGGATCCATGTGTACAGGATCTTACACAAACCTCATAACAGTCTTATGAGGCAAGAACCATTTTGCACAGGAAGAAACTGAAGCATAGAGAGGTCAAGCAACTTGCCCAGGGTCACACAGCTTCAAGGTGGCAGGACCTGAAGTCAAACTGAGGTCCATCAAATACCAGGTCCTATGCTTTTAGCCATAACACTAAACTGCTCTACTGGTACGCTGGTTCCTGCTAGCTTGGGATCCTGCCTTGTTATTTCCAGAGCCTAAAGTCCTGGTCCTGACATCTCTATGTAAAAAAGGAAGAATATAAAGATCAGATTGAGGGGGATGTCTCTTGAAACCCAACCTCGGGGCCCTTCTCTATGAACATATTTAAATAGTAATTGTGTTCATATTAAAGGCTCAAACAATAGAAAATTATCCTGATGGGTAGATACGACAGTATTTTCCTCAAATGGAATCTCAGGCATCAAATCAGCTATGTAAGTAAGCACTGAGCATCTAGAGAGCCTGGGGATGAATTTCCTTCCTTAGTTACGTCTAAATTTCCTACCATCCAGAGACAGCCAGAGGAATCATAAACCAAAACAAAACAGCCCCTGAAATTAACAATATTACCTCTGGCACATTTCTACCCATTGGCAATCTTTCCAGAAGGTCTCCAGCTTCAACCAAATGAGATATTATGCTGGTTGAAGTAGGTTTTGCTCATTCTTGAGTTTAACTGCACTGCGGGAGGACTCCTTGTGATTCTGTAACTCACACAACTACAAAGGAGGGGTCTGAGGGTGCCTCCTTAGACATCCCACGGCTTGCTCAGCCATGCTAATTCAGCCAATGCTTTCAGTGACCAATATCCATCACCGCTTCGTCACTGGGAGGTCATCCAATTTTCTCCTTCTATTTTATTCTACTTATTCTCTGTATTAGGAATATCCTAGTAAGGCAGTCCATTCCATTTCGTGCTTAAATGCATACTCTTAAAACTTCAATCTTTCATCCCTACTGCTTTCCCCTGGGACCTTGCAGAACACGCCAAATCTCTTTTTCCTGGGACAGTCCTTAGATAAATAAAAGCAACGCTTATGACCTGAATCTTTATGCTCTTAGCTTAGCAACCCTTGTTCCTGACATTGTCCCTCGCAGGTCATTAGTTCTGCAAGGAAAGTCATGGGTTTTGCCCTCTTCTGGACACACTGGTTTGTCGACATCTAGTATAAGATGGAGTTTTATCACCTCTGTGGTCCAGGGACCTGCAGCCTTACACTAAGGCCCAAACACACGTTGACAAGGAGTATGGTTTTCTGGTGGATCTCGTGTGCTCTGGAGGCGATTCCTTCCTGAACAGCTGCTCTGACTAAATCGGGAGGGCTGTGTCCCTGCCAAGTACATGTTGTAAGAGAACAAGCTCATAGAGCCTGTCTGCTGGAAAGGGCTTAGCTGCAAGGTGACTGCCACACGCTAACCTCAGAAATTCAGGGCCCTTCTTCCCAGAAATAACATCAATCGTCCTCTATAAACAAAACAATGGGCTTTTTCTTTTTTTTTTAACCTGTCTTGTCTTGGTAATGGATGTGAATTAAGAGGACCCACATGGTGCAGGGGTTGTGCTGAAGTGGGCAGGTAAAAGCACACCCATACCTCCTGGCACCGAAAAAAGACTCCTCTTGCTGTCCCCTGACAGTGGTAAGGAGATTCTATGTTGCAAAGCCCAGAGGATTCGCTTAAAGCAGGGTTTCTCTACCTTAGCACTATTTTGAAATTTGGGGCCAGACAATTCTTTGTTGGGGTGGGGGATGGGGGCTGCCCATGCATTGTTGGATGCTTAGAAGCAACCCTGGCCTATATCTACTGGATGACTGTAGCACTCACCAATTGTAGAACCAAAAATGCTTTCAGACATTGCCAAATATCCCCCTGGTATATAAAACTGTGCCTCGTTGAGAACTAATGGGCTACACCCACACCCACACTTATCCACAACTTCCCTGTTTTATTGATGCTGAAAAATGTTGACTGCTCAGTGATCAACATAGGCTTCCTGCTCTTTCCACTATACTAACCATTCTCAATACTGCTGTACATCAAAGCCCCTAAAACATGCCTTTCTGGTCTTCATCTGGCCCCATTAAATAGAATCTCTACAAGTGAGGGACGCCTGGGTGGCTCAGCAGTTGAGTGTCTGCTTTGGCTCAGTGTATGATTCTGGAGTCCCGGGACTGTCCTGCATCCGGCTCCCTGCATGGAGCCTGCTTCTCCCTCTGCCTGTGTCTCTGCCTCTCTCTCTCTCTCTCTCTCTCTCTCTCTGTGTGTGTGTCTCTCATGAATAAATAAATAAAATCTTTAAAAAAAAAAAATCTACAAGTGGAACCTAGGCTCCGCTGGCAAAAGCTCAGAAGTGACTCTAGTGTGATACAGGGTCAAGGGTCAGAACAGCACACACACTGCCTCCCATCACGACCCCGGACCACCTGAGGCACCTCTGGAGCTGGGTGTGGTTTGGGAGTCTGTCTGGCCTGCAGAGTGGCATGCATGCTCCCTTTGTTGTGGGCACCAATACCAGAGGGCTGGTACACAGAACCCTAACACCCTAGCAACAAGTGCACATGCAGAACAAAGGAGGCAAAACAAATACACACAGAATGTACCCAACTTGTTGGACATGGTTTTAGTTTGGGTCAAAGAAATGTCTACAGGTAATTCGAAAGCCAGGAGGCATATTCAAAATAACAGCCCCAACTGTTCAGCACAGGGCACAATGTACCCAGGAAACAAATCTTGTCTCATGTTGCTTGGACAATTATTTATAAACAGCGTGATTAATTTAATTTAATTCATCTCTGGTTTTTCTTCTCGCAGAGGGAGCTCTGCATTCCTTATTCGAGGGCAGTGTTTAGAACACAGAGATTTCTATTGACTCATTTCTCAAGAAATGCTTATCAGGAAGCTGAGAAAATAACTGGAGAAGTTTGTTTAACCAAGATATGAATGATGTTATATATACAATTATAATAACAGCAATCGTACCAGCTTCTGTTCATTGAACGCCTTCTATGTAACAAGAGCTGGACTGAGCTCTGCACGTATATTATCATATTTCACCTTAACAAAAGCCCTAGGGTATGGGTTCTAATAGTATTCCCACTTTACAGACGAGGAACTAGGACCCAGAAATATCTGGGTTACATGTGAAAGGTTCTATCAACAGTAAACGACAAGTCTCAGGACTACAAGCCAGGTGTGTCAAATGGCAGCACTTCAGCCCTTATGCTTTTGGTTCTGTACCAAAGTTCACCTTCCTCTGAGTCACAGGTGGGAACTCTGCCTTGAAAAATGTTTCAGTGGAGGGAATTATGCTTTGTCTCAGCACTTTGACCCAGGAGGGGGCATCCCGGGGGCAGCTTACGCCACTTGATTACTAGACTTAAGGCAACGGAAGCTCTTCTGAGATTATTATTCTGCCCGAGTTGCTGGTGTGATCTCAGCAAGAACGATGTTTCCTGAGAGGCTGCTTTAGGTGGTAACTGGGAAGGACTGGGGATAGGCCAGCTTCGTGGTCCTGTGACCAGTGCAGACAGAAACCCAGATCTTGGTTCAATGCTCATCACCATCTTGAAATTCTTTTTTTGTTTTTAAGATTTTATTTATTTATTCCTGAGAGACACACAGAGAAAGGCAGAGACATAGGCAGAGAGAGAAGGAGGCTCCCCACTGGGAGCCTAGTGCAGGACTTGATTCCAGGACCCTGAGGATCACACCCTGAGCTGAAGGCAGATGCTCAACTGCTGAGCCACCCGGGCATCTCTTTAGTAACACTCCAAGCAAATACAAGGTGAGCACATATATAGAAAGCATTTTCCCTTTTTCCATGGTCTCTCAGCAACTTCTACAATGTGTTTACCACTGAGCCTTATTGAATTCTCACAGATTGTGGGTCCACCAGAATCCTGTGCTCATGCTTATCAACACATCTATGACTGAGTCATTGGGAATGAAGACAGCCCTCAGAGGCCATGGTTTCTACTGGACCCAAACTTGTCAAAAGCAGAACAAAGACACTGCTGTGCTAAGAAGAAGGAACAACCAAAAACCCCTATTATTGGACACCTGGTTGGCTCAGTGGTTGAGCATCTGCCTTCAACTCAGGTCGTGGCCCCAGGATCCTGGGATCGAGTCCTGCATTGGGCTCCCTGCAGGGAGCCTGCTTCTCCCTCTGCCTGTGTCTCTGCTTCTCTCTCTGTGTGTCCTTAATGAATAAATAAATAAAATCTCAAAAAAGAAAAAAAAGACCCAACCCTATCATGTCTTTTCTCACTCAGGTTGCTCCCCTGGATTATTAGCCAACCATTTCTGCTGAAAACACCAACACAGAAAGAAGGATAAGATATGGCCAACCATGGCTCCTTTCCCTTTCAGCACTTCCTCACTAATCAGCAAGCAGAAGGAAGCAGTGTTACTAGAACGTGTGTGTTATCAAGAGGTGAAGTAAAAATAGTTGCATTGGTTTTGTACACTGGTAAAAACAAAATACAAAAGCATGCTTGAATTGCAAAATACGATTTGTGTGATTTGTGTCACTTCGGTAATCCCATATTAGCAGAATGCTCTCATTTGCATTGAACACTGGCATTGCAAAATATAAAGATGAATGGTAAGTTTCTGCTAATAATTAAAATTATGTTTTATTTTTCTCCTGGAGGATAGCAAAGAATATACACCACGACAAGTTGAGAGAAAAACTGCAGATGAAAGAAAAAGGCTTTATAAGTTAACACTTCTGATGGAAGTTTTTACCTGTCCTTTAACCAAGGGGCCCTGCATTTGCTTTCTGTGTTGGGCCTGCAAATTATGTCACCAGCCCAGAAGGAGGCTGAGGGACATAAGGCAAGGTCATCCTCATCCATCTTTGATTCACCCAGATTAATTAAGTCTTGCATCGGCTCAAAACCATGAGGTAAATGTTGAATCCAATTGTAACCTCCAAAGTTCAAGGTAAAGGCCACAAAATAGCTTTCAAATGTCAAACAACTTTCCAACATTAGCAGAAACCTCTAAGCATCCAAAGTAAAATCAAACTTAAATTATTGTCTCATCCACAGGTAGTCTTCCAACCCATGGTGTGAAAAATCTATGTTGAAAAGGGAAATTCTGGTATGTTGACATTGAAAATTGGCAAGTGATGTCACAGTGAAAAAAAAAAATGGTTCAGTTTATGGAATTAATAAATATTTTTTAAAGTGCTGAAAACTTATTTGAGTATACACATTCCAGGTGAGCAATAGAGTCTGATAAGCCGTCCATCCACTTAACTAGTAACTCTATGAATTGAACCATGTTCTCTACCCTGAAGGAACTTTTGGGAATAAGATAGACATGTTACCTGCTTTTGTGTATTGACAGTCTGCATGAAGAGATAGACAATAAACAAGTCAACAAAAAATAAATACAATGAGAAATTCTTATAATTGTTATTTCTAAAGCAATAGCCTAGAAGAATTTTTTCTCCTACTATTTTTGTGGGACCCTCTTTCTCTTTGCCTCCTTCTCACTTTCAATTTTTCTCTATCCTCATATTTTCTTTCTCTATTGATTCCAAATTTAAATCAGAACATACTAATCTTATGCGTGGAAATGTCAAAGACTTCTATAGCACATCCATTAGAATTGACTTATGTATTATTGAGCTTTGGTTGATAACAGTAAGTCTGAGAGAAAACATATACTACCTCATTCCAGAGAGAAGGCTCTAGAGCTGTTTTGTCCAATGAAACTTTTTACAATAATGAAAATATTCTACTTCTAATGTGTGGCTACTGAATACCTGGTATACGGTTAAGGGTTACCCTATTGGACAGCACAGCTCTAGAGATCCTTAAGTAACAAAAAACTGTTTATCAGGGGGATTGAGGATGGGTAATGGAGGCTAATAGCCAAGAGCCAAGTTAGACAGACAGGAAGTTCTTTGGGAAGTGGTTGCAGAAGTTCTCAGCCTTCTGAGGAACTGGGTGAGTGTCCTAGGTTTGGGCAAAGTCTAAACTTGGAGAACCAGGTTTTCTATACCTAAGCCTGGCCTGAGAGCAGAGAAATCCATCCCCAAAGCTAAACTCTGCGTGCCATCTCTGCATTGCTAAGCATGCAATCTTAGCTATTTACCTAACTTATAAATAGTCTTTTCTCATAACGTAATTATCTCCCCCCAGAGGATGGAGATTTGCAGTTAGCAAAGCAATTTCACCTCCATTACTTCGTTTGATTTTCACAATGAGATAGTGAGACAGGCAGGGCAGGGATTATTTACCCAAGACGCCAAAACTGGAATCCTCAGCGGATTTCATGTAGAGAAAAATCTGTTCTAAGGTTACTGTCAGTGCCTCAAATCCTTGCTCTGCCTTGGATCATTGGGGCTAATCTTCATAAAGACAGTTAAACAGAGGAGAAGCCAGACCAAGGGAAGAGGAACGGAAGCGTTCTTTTACTACTTGTCAGGTCTCACAATGCGCCAGGCACTTTCCTAGGCTCTAAAGACTCAGCAGAGAAGAGCACTGGCAAGATCTTTGACATTTCTCCAAGAATAATGGACAAAGAACTCCAGAATCAAATCCCCAGTGAAATCCAAATCCCATCAGTACAGCTTGTCCCTATCTCCTGTCACACTATGTGGTCACAGCCTCTGTTATCACACTTCACCTCCCAAGTGGCCAGAGTCACTTGGCTTGAAAAATGGCTGAGCTGAGGCAACTTCCAAAGGAATTTTACTAGTTAAATCACATAAAACTATTACCCTTTAAGAGACTCTTTTTAGAGTGATAAGAGTGTCGTAATTCAGAAGCACAATCAATGCCAGCACACACTGGACCATTCTGATCCACTGGACTCAGAATCTGTGGTTCACAAATGTAACTCACATAAGAATCATCCTGGCAAAAATGCCATTTTTCTCTAACTCACACCAATTCCATGAATGGGGTCCAGAAATCTGTGTTTTTAATAAGCTCCCAGGGGACTCTTAACTGAGTGGTCTACTGACCATATTTTAGAGAAAAAGTAATTTAAAAAACTAATAATAAAGGTTATAAATAAGGGGACATGATCGTGTTCTCCAAACCTTTAACAATATTGCATGGAGAGTAATGGAAGAATGAAGAAAAGCCTCAAGGGGACATAAAATTAAAGCATACAGAAAGATATAGCTTGGTTGTCTCCTGCTCAAAGCAGAACTAGGGTCAGAAGGCAGAAGTCATAGGGATGAAAGTTTCAACTCAATATGAGGAAGACCTTCTAAACTCTAGAATTGCCCAACCATTGAGCAGTCTCCTCAAGTAGTATGATTCTCTCATTGCAGGAATTCAAGCAGATTGGATGACCCTCATCAGTGATGATCAGGAAACTGTTGGTTAGGTAGCAATCCCATCAGTTCCCATTAAACCTTGTACATAACCCCAGCAATGTCTAATGTGCTGTAATTATTTGCTTATGGGTCTCTTTCCTCAGGCTGTGAGCTCCATGAGATTCCTACTGTCATTTATCTTTCTACATACTACCTCATACACAGTGCCTGGTACATTAGGTGCTACACAGTTATTGTGACTCAGATCTCAGAAGCTAATAAATCAAGTTCCAGAGTCTGCAAACCTGAACTTCTTTTTTTTTTTTTAATTAAGATTTTATTTCTTTAAAAAAATTTTTTTGTTGGAGTTCAATTTGCCAACATTTAGCATAACACCCAGGTCATCCTACCAAGTGCCCCCCTCAGTGCCCATCACCCAGTCACCCCAACCCCCCGCCCACCTCCCTTTCCACTACCCCTTGTTCATTTCCCAGAGTTAGGTGTCTCTCATGTTTTGTCACCCTCACTGATATTTTCACTCATTTTAACTTCCAAAGAAAAATTTGAATTTTTTTAGCCCTCTCTTCTGCTATCCACAGTGAACCCCTAGCAATATCTCTGATTTCTCCTTCAGGAAAGTTTTAAAGTTCCCTTCAATATGGGTCTTATATTTTCATTTTGTACTTTTTTATAGTAACTTTAGTTGCTGCTTCTGTGGATAATGGTATTTTTCATAATCCACATTCTAACTGGTAATTTCTAGTATGTAGGAGTCACTGAATGTTGGGTTAGTTATTAGATATCTGGACACCCTTGTGAAATGTCTTAGTTTTCATGGTTTATCGTGGATTTTCCTGGTTTAAAAAATCATATTGTTTATAAATAGTCTCAGTTTTGCTCTTTTTTCCCCTAATTTTTATACTTCATCATGTTTCTCCTCTCTGTCATTTGGATTATGTATGCAATGTGGGACAGCCCAGGTGACAAGGCAACCTTATCTTGTTCCTGACTTGAGTGGGAATGCAGCCACTGTCTTCTCACTAGCTTATTTCTTGCCCTCTCCACCAATATGTCTGATGGGAGTTTCCTAGAGTGGGAAAGGTGACTTCTATAAGACTAATAGATTAGTGGATGGGGAAGATAACTACAGAGCCAGGTAAAAGATGTGACAAGGAGAGAGAAGCTAGCTCCAAATCCGCTAAGAATCAGTTCACACCCAGGACGAACCTCTTAGAATCCATTGCCCACATGCTGGCATTATGCCTCCTTCTAATATATGTGTGTATACAAATTAAAACTGCCCCAAGAAACATATATATGACAATAATCCATATTTGGAAGCTATTTTTATTATTTATTTTTTTTAAAGATTTTATTTATTTATGAGAGAGAGAGAGAGAGAGAGAGGCAGAGACATAGGCAGAGGGAGAAGCAGGCTCCTCACAAGGAGCCTGATGCAGGGCTCGATCCCAGATTCTAGGAACATGCCCTGAGCAGAAGGCAGATGCTCAACCGGTAAGCCATCCAGGCGTCCCTGGAAACTATTTTTAAAAGGCTATGTAACTTATATATCTAGACAAACTACTTCATCAGCCCACCAAATGGTATGTTCATTTCTATTTTGATCAAGAGCTGGATATTCCAAAGAAGATGCTTATCTCACAGACAACCAAACATGACTGCAGACATCTCTGCTATATCTACAATAGTTTGTTCAATCTGGGTGGCCAAAGTCTACTAAGACTGCCTGGCAAAAGGATATTTTACTTCTTCGGCTGCCCATATGTGTGTTCAGTAATAAGATGTTGCAAATAAATCTTTAAAAAGGGTGGGGGTGGGGGATCCCTGGGTGGCTCAGCGGTTTAGCACCTGCCTTCGGCCCAGGGTGTGATCCTGGAGTCCCGGGATTGAGTCCCATGTCAGGCTCCCTGCATGGAGCCTGCTTCTCCCTCTGCCTGTGTCTCTGCCTCTCTCTCTCTTTCTGTGTCTCTCATGAATAAATAAATAATATCTTAAAAAAATAAAAATAAAAAGGGTGGGGGAGGCACCTGGGAAGCTCAGTCAGTTAAGCGGCAAACTTTCGGTTTTGGTTCAGGTCATGATCTCATGGTCTTGGGATCGAGCCCTGTGTCCGGCTCCAAGCTCAGAGGGGAGTCAACTTGTAGATTCCTCTCTCCCCCTGCCTCTGCCCTTCCCCCGCTCCTATACCTACACACACTCTCTCTCATAAATAAATAAATAAATAAACCCAAACAAAATAAAATGTTGCAAAAGTCAAAGGAGTATAAGAATAGGACCATGACTGGAAGGCATACTATTCCAAAGGCAGACTGGCTTGTTTTTAGTTCAACCTGGAAAAGTAAAATTCTATTATCTCACAAAGACTTTAAAAGAAAAAGGCCCTGTAGTTTCAGAGTGTTGTCATGAACTGACTCTCCCCAGTGTGATTCTTGGGTAGCAGACTAAGTCGTCTATACATTATAGATTCCCAGGGAAGATTTTTTTTTTAAAGGCAAGATAATTTTCAGTTTTGAGTGTTTTAATCTTTCATTTAACCTGAAGACAATCATGAAGACTGTTGACCTTGGGCCAGTTAAATATTCTCTTTAAACCTTGGTTTTGTCATCATTAAAATCATGATAATTATAATAGCAACCTATTTTTGCTGTAAAAATTAAACGCGATAATCCATTCAAAGTTCTTAAATACATATTTTTCTGGAATTACGCTAGGTATCATAATTATTATTATAATAACATAAAATGACATAAATTTGTCAATGAATGCTTAGCATAAGGAAAATGAAGTTTCACTTATCAAATTCCAAATTTAATTTAATTTAGTTTTTAAGTAATCTCTAACTCCAAAATGGGGCTCAAATTCACAATCTCGAGATCAAGTGTAACATACTCTACTGACTGAGCCAGCCAGGTACCCCTCAAATTCCACATTTTAAACATGCAGCAGGATGTTCAGGCATCATCTGACACTTCTGTGATTTGCATTTTGTGCCTGTGGTTGGATTTCCCATTTATTTAGCTTGAATCCATATTGTCAGTATCAGCTGATTGATTCTTCTTTTTTAAAGCTTTAAGTTTTCAGTCCTATATGGCAGTTCTCCCTGAGAATCACAGAAAGTGTCCAGATTTAGTAACATGGTAGATGACAGTTCCACTTATGGAGATAGAAAAGACTTGGAAGTTTGGAGTAGGTGGGTGGGAGGGGTTTATAAGAGAATTCTGTTTAAGATACATTAAATGTGAGATTCCTAAGAGGCACCTATGTGAGACTGTCAAGGAAGCAAATTGGATTTTGTGGTCTGGACCTTAAAGAAAAGCTATGATCTAGAGGCATTAATTAAAGAGATTGATGGCACAAAGACAGCATTTAAAGCTATCGATGGTCAAATCACATTAAGTGAAAATGTCATTTGAGAAGAGTATGAAGAACCAAGCTCTGAAGAACTCTAACATTTAGAGGCCAGACAGAGAAGGAAGAGCCTATAAAAGATAAGAAAGAGTTTCTGGTGAGTCAGGAGGCAAACCAGGAAAGTATACTGTTTAGGAAAATTAATGTGAAAAATATTTCAAGAAGGAAGACAGGTTACCTGTAAGAGGTCAAATCAATAGTGTTTTCAAAATTTGAAAACTTTTTTTATGAAAAAAGTTAACCAAAGTTCAAAAGCAAGCAGAAGAGAAAGAAATATATTTGCAAATTACATAACAAAGAATGAATAATAGAATATAATAAAGAATATTCAGAAATTAATAACAAACATGCAACAAAGTTATCACACAAAGCACCAAATATGTGAAGATGCAGTTCATTCAAGGCTAAATATATGTCAACAACTTTTAAACTAGTCCATAACTAACTTAAAAGAGGCTCAACCTACCAAATCATCTGGAAAATGCAAATTAAGTGACAGAGCATTTCTGTAATTAGCAAAATGGTAAAAGATGAATAACGTATAGCGTTGGTAAAGGGAAGGAGTAGATGCTGCTCTCACACTTGCTGATGAGAATGCCAATCGCTACAGTACTCTGATCTGATGCTAAACCTAATATTTTTAATAGCACATATATATATCAATAGAGCAATTTCACTTTGGGTAGCTATCTAAAAGAAATATTCATACACAAGGAAATGTGTTCAAGGGCATTGAAAAGAATACAGTTAGATATAGCAAAAGATCGGTAACACCTACATAGCCGCTGATGGGAAATTAATAAATTTTAACATGCATTTTTAGTACAGAAGATTATGGAACAGTTAAAAAGAATGAGTTAGATCTAAATGTTCTGAGGTGCAATGATGTCTAAAATACATTCTTAAGGAATGAAAAGCAGGGTGCAAAAAAGTACATATAAACGACACCATTTAGGGCAGCCCGGGTGACTCAGCGGTTTAGCGCCACCTTCAGCCCAGGGCATGATCCTGGAGACCAGGGATCAAGTCCCAGGTCAGGCTCCCTGCATGGAGCCTGCTTCTCCCTCTGCCTGTGTCTCTGCCTCTCTCTCTCTTTCTGTGTCTCTCATGAATAAATAAATAATATCTTAAAAAAATAAAAATAAAAAGGGTGGGGGAGGCACCTGGGAAGCTCAGTCAGTTAAGCGGCAAACTTTCGGTTTTGGTTCAGGTCATGATCTCATGGTCTTGGGATCGAGCCCTGTGTCCGGCTCCAAGCTCAGAGGGGAGTCAACTTGTAGATTCCTCTCTCCCCCTGCCTCTGCCCTTCCCCCGCTCCTATACCTACACACACTCTCTCTCATAAATAAATAAATAAATAAACCCAAACAAAATAAAATGTTGCAAAAGTCAAAGGAGTATAAGAATAGGACCATGACTGGAAGGCATACTATTCCAAAGGCAGACTGGCTTGTTTTTAGTTCAACCTGGAAAAGTAAAATTCTATTATCTCACAAAGACTTTAAAAGAAAAAGGCCCTGTAGTTTCAGAGTGTTGTCATGAACTGACTCTCCCCAGTGTGATTCTTGGGTAGCAGACTAAGTCGTCTATACATTATAGATTCCCAGGGAAGATTTTTTTTTTAAAGGCAAGATAATTTTCAGTTTTGAGTGTTTTAATCTTTCATTTAACCTGAAGACAATCATGAAGACTGTTGACCTTGGGCCAGTTAAATATTCTCTTTAAACCTTGGTTTTGTCATCATTAAAATCATGATAATTATAATAGCAACCTATTTTTGCTGTAAAAATTAAACGCGATAATCCATTCAAAGTTCTTAAATACATATTTTTCTGGAATTACGCTAGGTATCATAATTATTATTATAATAACATAAAATGACATAAATTTGTCAATGAATGCTTAGCATAAGGAAAATGAAGTTTCACTTATCAAATTCCAAATTTAATTTAATTTAGTTTTTAAGTAATCTCTAACTCCAAAATGGGGCTCAAATTCACAATCTCGAGATCAAGTGTAACATACTCTACTGACTGAGCCAGCCAGGTACCCCTCAAATTCCACATTTTAAACATGCAGCAGGATGTTCAGGCATCATCTGACACTTCTGTGATTTGCATTTTGTGCCTGTGGTTGGATTTCCCATTTATTTAGCTTGAATCCATATTGTCAGTATCAGCTGATTGATTCTTCTTTTTTAAAGCTTTAAGTTTTCAGTCCTATATGGCAGTTCTCCCTGAGAATCACAGAAAGTGTCCAGATTTAGTAACATGGTAGATGACAGTTCCACTTATGGAGATAGAAAAGACTTGGAAGTTTGGAGTAGGTGGGTGGGAGGGGTTTATAAGAGAATTCTGTTTAAGATACATTAAATGTGAGATTCCTAAGAGGCACCTATGTGAGACTGTCAAGGAAGCAAATTGGATTTTGTGGTCTGGACCTTAAAGAAAAGCTATGATCTAGAGGCATTAATTAAAGAGATTGATGGCACAAAGACAGCATTTAAAGCTATCGATGGTCAAATCACATTAAGTGAAAATGTCATTTGAGAAGAGTATGAAGAACCAAGCTCTGAAGAACTCTAACATTTAGAGGCCAGACAGAGAAGGAAGAGCCTATAAAAGATAAGAAAGAGTTTCTGGTGAGTCAGGAGGCAAACCAGGAAAGTATACTGTTTAGGAAAATTAATGTGAAAAATATTTCAAGAAGGAAGACAGGTTACCTGTAAGAGGTCAAATCAATAGTGTTTTCAAAATTTGAAAACTTTTTTTATGAAAAAAGTTAACCAAAGTTCAAAAGCAAGCAGAAGAGAAAGAAATATATTTGCAAATTACATAACAAAGAATGAATAATAGAATATAATAAAGAATATTCAGAAATTAATAACAAACATGCAACAAAGTTATCACACAAAGCACCAAATATGTGAAGATGCAGTTCATTCAAGGCTAAATATATGTCAACAACTTTTAAACTAGTCCATAACTAACTTAAAAGAGGCTCAACCTACCAAATCATCTGGAAAATGCAAATTAAGTGACAGAGCATTTCTGTAATTAGCAAAATGGTAAAAGATGAATAACGTATAGCGTTGGTAAAGGGAAGGAGTAGATGCTGCTCTCACACTTGCTGATGAGAATGCCAATCGCTACAGTACTCTGATCTGATGCTAAACCTAATATTTTTAATAGCACATATATATATCAATAGAGCAATTTCACTTTGGGTAGCTATCTAAAAGAAATATTCATACACAAGGAAATGTGTTCAAGGGCATTGAAAAGAATACAGTTAGATATAGCAAAAGATCGGTAACACCTACATAGCCGCTGATGGGAAATTAATAAATTTTAACATGCATTTTTAGTACAGAAGATTATGGAACAGTTAAAAAGAATGAGTTAGATCTAAATGTTCTGAGGTGCAATGATGTCTAAAATACATTCTTAAGGAATGAAAAGCAGGGTGCAAAAAAGTACATATAAACGACACCATTTAGGGCAGCCCGGGTGACTCAGCGGTTTAGCGCCACCTTCAGCCCAGGGCATGATCCTGGAGACCAGGGATCAAGTCCCAGGTCAGGCTCCCTGCATGGAGCCTGCTTCTCCCTCTGCCTGTGTCTCTGCCTCTCTCTCTCTTTCTGTGTCTCTCATGAATAAATAAATAATATCTTAAAAAAATAAAAATAAAAAGGGTGGGGGAGGCACCTGGGAAGCTCAGTCAGTTAAGCGGCAAACTTTCGGTTTTGGTTCAGGTCATGATCTCATGGTCTTGGGATCGAGCCCTGTGTCCGGCTCCAAGCTCAGAGGGGAGTCAACTTGTAGATTCCTCTCTCCCCCTGCCTCTGCCCTTCCCCCGCTCCTATACCTACACACACTCTCTCTCATAAATAAATAAATAAATAAACCCAAACAAAATAAAATGTTGCAAAAGTCAAAGGAGTATAAGAATAGGACCATGACTGGAAGGCATACTATTCCAAAGGCAGACTGGCTTGTTTTTAGTTCAACCTGGAAAAGTAAAATTCTATTATCTCACAAAGACTTTAAAAGAAAAAGGCCCTGTAGTTTCAGAGTGTTGTCATGAACTGACTCTCCCCAGTGTGATTCTTGGGTAGCAGACTAAGTCGTCTATACATTATAGATTCCCAGGGAAGATTTTTTTTTTAAAGGCAAGATAATTTTCAGTTTTGAGTGTTTTAATCTTTCATTTAACCTGAAGACAATCATGAAGACTGTTGACCTTGGGCCAGTTAAATATTCTCTTTAAACCTTGGTTTTGTCATCATTAAAATCATGATAATTATAATAGCAACCTATTTTTGCTGTAAAAATTAAACGCGATAATCCATTCAAAGTTCTTAAATACATATTTTTCTGGAATTACGCTAGGTATCATAATTATTATTATAATAACATAAAATGACATAAATTTGTCAATGAATGCTTAGCATAAGGAAAATGAAGTTTCACTTATCAAATTCCAAATTTAATTTAATTTAGTTTTTAAGTAATCTCTAACTCCAAAATGGGGCTCAAATTCACAATCTCGAGATCAAGTGTAACATACTCTACTGACTGAGCCAGCCAGGTACCCCTCAAATTCCACATTTTAAACATGCAGCAGGATGTTCAGGCATCATCTGACACTTCTGTGATTTGCATTTTGTGCCTGTGGTTGGATTTCCCATTTATTTAGCTTGAATCCATATTGTCAGTATCAGCTGATTGATTCTTCTTTTTTAAAGCTTTAAGTTTTCAGTCCTATATGGCAGTTCTCCCTGAGAATCACAGAAAGTGTCCAGATTTAGTAACATGGTAGATGACAGTTCCACTTATGGAGATAGAAAAGACTTGGAAGTTTGGAGTAGGTGGGTGGGAGGGGTTTATAAGAGAATTCTGTTTAAGATACATTAAATGTGAGATTCCTAAGAGGCACCTATGTGAGACTGTCAAGGAAGCAAATTGGATTTTGTGGTCTGGACCTTAAAGAAAAGCTATGATCTAGAGGCATTAATTAAAGAGATTGATGGCACAAAGACAGCATTTAAAGCTATCGATGGTCAAATCACATTAAGTGAAAATGTCATTTGAGAAGAGTATGAAGAACCAAGCTCTGAAGAACTCTAACATTTAGAGGCCAGACAGAGAAGGAAGAGCCTATAAAAGATAAGAAAGAGTTTCTGGTGAGTCAGGAGGCAAACCAGGAAAGTATACTGTTTAGGAAAATTAATGTGAAAAATATTTCAAGAAGGAAGACAGGTTACCTGTAAGAGGTCAAATCAATAGTGTTTTCAAAATTTGAAAACTTTTTTTATGAAAAAAGTTAACCAAAGTTCAAAAGCAAGCAGAAGAGAAAGAAATATATTTGCAAATTACATAACAAAGAATGAATAATAGAATATAATAAAGAATATTCAGAAATTAATAACAAACATGCAACAAAGTTATCACACAAAGCACCAAATATGTGAAGATGCAGTTCATTCAAGGCTAAATATATGTCAACAACTTTTAAACTAGTCCATAACTAACTTAAAAGAGGCTCAACCTACCAAATCATCTGGAAAATGCAAATTAAGTGACAGAGCATTTCTGTAATTAGCAAAATGGTAAAAGATGAATAACGTATAGCGTTGGTAAAGGGAAGGAGTAGATGCTGCTCTCACACTTGCTGATGAGAATGCCAATCGCTACAGTACTCTGATCTGATGCTAAACCTAATATTTTTAATAGCACATATATATATCAATAGAGCAATTTCACTTTGGGTAGCTATCTAAAAGAAATATTCATACACAAGGAAATGTGTTCAAGGGCATTGAAAAGAATACAGTTAGATATAGCAAAAGATCGGTAACACCTACATAGCCGCTGATGGGAAATTAATAAATTTTAACATGCATTTTTAGTACAGAAGATTATGGAACAGTTAAAAAGAATGAGTTAGATCTAAATGTTCTGAGGTGCAATGATGTCTAAAATACATTCTTAAGGAATGAAAAGCAGGGTGCAAAAAAGTACATATAAACGACACCATTTAGGGCAGCCCGGGTGACTCAGCGGTTTAGCGCCACCTTCAGCCCAGGGCATGATCCTGGAGACCAGGGATCAAGTCCCAGGTCAGGCTCCCTGCATTGAGCCTGCTTCTCCCTCTGCCTGTGTCTCTGCCTCTCTCTCTCTCTCTCTCTCTCTTTCTCTCTGTGTCTCTCATGAATAAATAAATAAAATATTTTAAAAAATAACATGACACCACTTATATAAAATAAAGGGAATAAGAAAGTGGTCTAGTTTAATACTTTTGCATGCGGCTGTCCAATTTTCCTAGCACCATTTATTGAGGACCTTGTCTTCTTCCCATTGTACAGTCATTCTTCCTTTGTCAAAGATAAATAAACTCAAAATGGAGGAAAGATCTACATGTGAGACCTAAAACCATAAAAATCCTTCAGGAGAGCACAAGCAGTAATTTCTCTGACATGGGCTGTAGCAACATTTTTCTAGATATGTCTCCGGAGGCAAGGGAAACAAAAGCAAAAGTAAATTATTAGGACTACATCAAAATAAAATCTTCTGCACTGTGAAGTAAATAATCAACAGAACGATAAGGCAACCTACTGAATGGGAGAGGATATTTGCAAATGACATATCCAATAAAGGGTTAGAACCCAAGATCTATAAAGAAATTCCTACGTTATTATTTACAATAGCCAAACTCTGGAAGCAGTCCAAATATCCACTGATAGATGAATGGATAAAGAAGAAGTAGTGTATTATTCAGCCACTAAGAAGGATGAAATCTTGCCATTTATAACAACATGGATGGAGCTAGAGAGTTATAATGCTAAGCAAAATAAGTTACTCAGAGAAAGACAAATTCCAAGCCCATGTCTTGGAATTCGAGAAACAAAACAAATGAGCGAAGGGGGAAAAAGAGAGAGAGAGAGAGAGAGAGAGATAAACCAAGAAACAGACTTTTAACTCCAGAGAACAAACTGATAGTCACCAGAGGGAAGGTGGGGGTGGGGGATGGGAGATCTAGGGGATGAGGGTGAAGGAGTGTGATTATGATGAGCAAATAAATAAATAATAAAATAAAATAAAGGGAGAAAAATCTATGAATTTGTATGTTTTTATGATGTTTGAAAATGCATTTAAAAAATCACTAGACTGGGATCCCTGGGTGGTGCAGCGGTTTAGCGCCTGCCTTTGGCCCAGGGAGCGATCCTGGAGACCCGGGATCGAATCCCATGTCGGGCTCCCGGTGCATGGAGCCTGCTTCTCCCTCTGCCTATGTCTCTGCCTCTCTCTCTCACTGTGTGCCTATCATAAATAAATTAAAAAATATCACTAGACTAGTTTCAATTGTCTCTGAGGTGAAGGGTAGGATCAGCAGGATAAAAGGGGATTTTTACTTTTGATTATTTAGGTTTTATATTTCTTGAATCCTTCTGAATCTGTTGATGTCCTACAGGATTTTTAAGAAACACATACATTTTTCTTAATTTGTGCTAATACAATTGATCTAAAGAATTAACTATATGATTTATTTATTCATCAAGAGTTTAAGTTCCTATTTTACATTGGGCAACCTACCAGGTATTTGGTATGAAGCACTGAACAAAACAGACAGTATTCCTGTCCTGGCAAAGCTTACGGTGTGGTGGATTCAGGCTTCAGTCTTCTCTGTGTCAGCTGCCCTGCTTTTAAAAGATTCCCCACCTCCCCCAGGAAAGTATCTCAGACCAACTTCCTATACTTTCCATTACCTCGTGCAGAAATACAAAAACTAGAGTATAGAGACTACATCCACAAGCCACCTCGAAACTACCATCTCTGCTTTACCACCCACTGAGATTTCCAAATGCAGCAGGGATAAGATACCATGTCAGTAAAATAGGTCTCTTGGGCTGCCCTTGAAACTCCCAAACACTTTCTGTGGCTGTTTCTATGGGAAAAGCACCCCCCACTCCCCGGTTCTAAACAACTGACTTAGCAAATGCACTGCTGGAGCAGACTCTGTGAGCTATTACACAGGCAAATGCTAACTGAAATAGCTTTTAAACCCCCCTCGCCCCCCAGAACAGAAGTTCTTGCACACACACTTTAGGGTTGGATTCTTCCCAAGACCCTTGCTCAAGGCCTCATAATCGGGAGAGAACACCGGCCTCCAGGGGTAGTCTTGGAGGCTCTTCCACCAGGTATAATCTCAACGCCCGACTAGGCTTTAACTAACACTAGTAGCCATAAATTGAATTCAGGCTTCCAAGCAGTCTCTGAGGCAAAGTGTTGATATTACACCGCAAACCCTATTTTCTCTTCTTCTTTTCTTACACATGCAAATGAAAACTCCCCAATTTTCAGCTGCCAAGATAGCTGACTACAGTCATCAGAAAAATTAAATGCTTGTGTCAGGGAAGGAACTGCTTTTTAGAAATTCCTGTGCATCTCAAGGCAAAGAAAAAAATGCGGTTGACAATTTGTTTTGCTACAGGATGAATGCACTTATTTAACACATGGTTTTTCATGGCTGAGAATGACTCTAGCCCAGGCGGCCAGAAAATTCTCAAGGTTTAGAGAAAGGCATCATGACTGGTCACTGAACATCCAGCTTCAAAGTTACTCCCATCTCCATCAACCCAGGTGACCTTGGGTAAACCACTTGACCTTTCCATGCTCTTTCCCATTCCATTGCTTTCCTCATGCTGTTCTATTTGCTAGAATGGCTTCCTTGATTTCTCCTCCAAGTCTCAAATTCTTTCCTTATTTTCTTAAGCCAAGATCAGCTTCTTTCCTCCTCAAATTCCCATTCCCCTGATCCATACCTCCATTACATCATTTATCACGTGGTATTACTGTTGCACGTTTACCCTTCTATTTATTTCATTTATCACATTATTTTGTGGCCATCTAAGGTATCAGGCCATATGTTATTACTAGTGCTCCTACTAATAATATTAATAATACTGTTAGTAGTATTATGAGCGCTTACTATGTGTCAAGCCCTAAATGAATCCATTATCTCTAGTTATCAAAAGTCCTATGAGATGGATGTTACTTTTTTTTTTTTTTTTTTTTTTTTTTTTTTTTTTTTTTACAATTGAGTAAAATAAAGCCAGGAGAGATTATATAAATGGTTAGTAGTGGCACTAAGAGTCAAAATAAAGTCTCTTTTTACCTTAAAGCCCATGCTGTTAACCACTACTGCAAAACACTACCTATAAGTATTAGTAGATAATATTTACTAAAGGCTTACTAGGTGTCAGGATCTGTACTATGTGCTCTATGCACATTAGCTAATTTGATCCTCACAAAAACTCTGTGATGTAGATATTGTGACTGTGATCTCAAGTTAAAAAAAAAAAATGAAATTGAAGTCCAGAGTGGTTAAATGACTTGCCCAAGGTCACAGAACTGTGGATACTGGATTTGAATATAAGCCAGTCTCCTCCAGGGCCTGAGGCCTTACCCACTACTCTACTTCATGACCAAATAGAATTTTCTTTAATTTTTGTAAACACTGCACAGGTTCTCAAGAACAACCCGTCTGGAAACAAAACTGGAGAGGTACCCGTTCCGATCACGCAAATACACAAAATCTATCAAGCCCCTAAGCACTCACCTTAGCACATGTGTGGATCCATTAATGGTTGTGGTTGAACAGGGGACAGTCTGGCCCAGAATGGAGGGTCTTCGGTAGCGCTCATCATCACAGCAGAGGATGATGAGGAAGGCACGTCTAAAAGACTTATTCAAGAAGGCGTACAGAAAGGGGTTCAACCCAGAGTTGATGTAGCCAAGCCAGAGGAAAGCGGTCCACACCTGCCCAGGAACAGTGTAGTCTATGAATGGATCCACAATATTAGTGACGAAGAATGGAGCCCAGCAGAGGCAGAAGCAACCCATGATGATGCACAGGGTCTTGGCTGCTTTGGTCTCGGTCCTCATGCGATGAGTGCTGTGCTGGTCAGCTGGCTGGGGCCTGCCTTCAGAGGGGGCTCCTGCCCGTTGTAACATCTGGATTTGGTGGGCATGCTCTTTTGCTGTGACGTAGATGCGATAATAGGCCAGCACCATGAGGAGAAATGGGATGTAGAAGGCCACCACAGAGCAGGTGATGGCGTAGGGCTTGTTGACCATGAAGATACAGTACGTAGAGTTGGAGTTTTGGTTGAACTTCCTTTTTTCTATCTGAGAGTTGGAGGGAGAGAAAAAATGAGGGAAAGAAGGGAGGATAGGAAGGAAAAAGTGAAGAGAAAGAAGCAAGAGGGGAGTGATGAAAATTGTGAGAAAAGAAAAAAGATGAAAAAGCCAAGGAAGGATTGGAAAGGAGATAGAAAAGGAGGGGAACAAAGAAGAGCAGGGAAGGTAGGGGAAAACATAAGAGGAAAAAGAGGAGGAAAGAGAGAAGAAGGTTTATCAGCCAAGTTTTCTTTTCCTAATGAGCCTATAGCACATAGAACTGCGAAGGTAGAAAGGGATATGATTGCACTGGGACGCAGAGGGACTGCCACTGCACAAGAGGCTGAAGGTCCCAGGAAAGAGTAGAAATAGGATAAGAACAAAATCATCCTTCATTCTCTCTACCCAACTGAGCACAGAGTTAGTGTCTCCTCCCTTCCCGTCTGCCTGCACACAATATATGTGGTAGTAAAAGTCTTGGAACTGTGGCTCGTCTTCTTCAAGACTATTCTTATACATTAGCATTTCCTATATAAAATTTAGAATTAGCTTATCAATTTCCATACTGGTCTTTGGGGATTTTGATTGGAATTACAATAGAATGATTGAGGAAAATGGACTTCTTTCCCAAGGTAAGCCATCCAATTCACAAATATGGTAATTCTTTCCTTTACTTAAATCCTTTAAAATGTTTTACAGTTTTTTGCTGTAAATGTCTCGCATATTTTTTGTCAGGTTTGTTCCTATGTATTTGACTTGTTATTCTATTGCAAATGGTACCAACTAATCCTAGTTATTTGCTGTCGTTATGTGGAATTCAGTGAAATTTTTCTGTATGGTGACGTATCCAGCAACTCCTTTAAATCCGTTATTAATATTTCATCTCTAGATTCTTACAAATTTTCTCCATAAGTACCCATGTGATCTGCAAATAATAAAAATTTCACTTCTTCCTTTCCAATCTTAAAGCCATTTTTCTTGCATTATTGAACTTGATAAGATCTCCAGTGCAACCCTGAATAGAAGTGGTAATAGTGGATACCATTTTACAGTCTCAGTTTTAGGAGGGGAGTTTCAATATTTTACTATTAAGTATGATATTTGCTGGAAGATTTTTATGGATGCTCTCTTCTATTTTTACTTTGATGAGATTTATTTTAAAAATCATCGATACTGAATTTTGTAAATGAATTTTTGGCAGTAAAGAATGATCATGTGGGTTTTCCCTCTTTCTTTTATTAATATGGTGAATTACAGTCATGGTGTTACATTCCTGGAATAAGCCTCACCAGTATTAGATACTGTAATACACTGGATCTCTTTTAAAGATTGAAGGGCTTTTCTCCCTACTATAAACTCTGTCTGCTGACAGCTCTGAGTTATCAGCCTTATCTAGGAACAGCCCGTGGCTGAAGAGAGCTGTATAATCCAACGACACCTCTCTGTCTGAGGTCAGCCTGCATCCAGTGTGAATGGACATACAAACAAATGTATGAATAATATATATGACACACACATGTTATTTTATTTGTGTCTTATTTAGTGTCTTGTCTCAAGGCATATTATATACCTTCCTATTGAATTCACACTTTTCTAATAATAATGAAATATTTCTCTTCACCTCAAGTAGTATGACTTGCCTTAAATTTATTTTATCACTGATAATAGTATACCTATCCCAGCTTTCTTTTGATTAGTGCTTGAATATTATATTTTCCATTATTTTATATATCAAACTTACTATCACCTTATATTTCATGGGCTCTGTCACAAGCAGCATAATTGTGTATTGATTAGTTGATGAAAATACTGTGACTAGAACTTGCAGGAACCTAACTCTGTATTTCTCCTAGGAGCAAAGATTCAGTATGTGCTAATTCAGCGCTTGTGTAGCTTTATAGAACCTACTTACTGCAAATAGTGAGAATCAACTGTACATGCATTGTGAACACGTGGGTTGTGCTAGCTTCTGTCTAGGTCAATTCAATGTGCAGGTGAGTGGAAGGATATGCAGGGCAATCACAGCATCATGGAGCACATATTAGGCATCTTCACACCACGCAGATACTCCATTCCTCAGTTGCATGAAGTAAATAGGGGATGCCTCTCTCTCACTCTCAAAATGGACAATTCTCTAGATTATTTTCCTTAGAAATTCTATATCCAAAGGTAAGAGTGCTGCACTCTTTTTTTTAAAAGTTCTAATGCACAAAAGCTTATGTTTCCAAATGTCTTCTCCATTAGGGATTAAGTTTAGTACAGAAATTAAGAGCATAGACTCTGGACTGCAGTAAGCCTGGGCATAGCTATAGTCACCACCACTCCCTGCTAATCTGACTATAACTAATAACTTAACCTCTCTTGCTCAGTTTCCTGAGGGCAATAGTAAGATCAACCTCATGGCATTGTTGTAAGGCTTGAGCGAGGTCACAGAAATGATGATTAAGTGAACATGGACTCATCAAATAGTAAATGTTCAACATTTGTTGGCCATAATTATTACTCTACTGGTCACTGGAAACTTGAATTTCATTTCCCTTGCGAATGGCAAAACTGGAAGTTTGAAAGAAGAAGGATAGGATTCAAGAAAATATCCATACAGTCCCCCTTGTATGAATCCCCTTTTACTTCTCGACTCCTTTGTCCCCAGCATTTCTTTCAGAAGCCCAAGGAACTCTTGTTCTGACATACCACATGCAAATCCTGGCCCAGCCTTGGCTTGGATATCCTTTCCTGGACAAAGAACAAGGCAAGATTAGGGGCTGGGAATGTGGTGGAGAGAAGAACAGGCAGCTCCTACTCTAACGGTCTTGGTGGGCTGGAGCCTGCTCTCGATCTCTCATCTCCAGCCCCCTTCCTACCTCAACACATTCCCCATTTCAAAGTGACTGCCTACAACTTCCTTCGGGAATATATATCACTGCCAGTTAACTCCCACCATAACTTCTGATCTTCATTGCAAGTTTGGTACTATAAACATAGTGTGTCAGAGCTGGAAGACTCCTGAAAATCGTCTGGACAGGGGCTGGCAAATGCCCAGCACATGTGCCACATCCTGCTCTCCTACACCCCTGGAGGATACACTCCTCTACTGAAGACCAATGCAGCTTCTCATTGCACTCCTTCAAGGTCAGGGACAGAGCTGGACTCAGGGTCCAAGTCTCTTGACCCCCAGTCCAGGATTGTCTTCATTCTCTGGAAGCCTCCATCCACATGATGTGTTTTCTGCTGGTCACGGGAAGCCAGGAAATGGGATGAAGGCCTCTTGGGGGCACCTCACATACTTCAGGCTCTATAGTCTGAATGCTAAGCATTGAATACCTGTTCTGCTATTTACTGGGCATGTTACGTCACCTTTTTGAGCCTGACTTTTCTCATCTGGATGAGATGAGAGAAGGATGTTGTCAGGATTCTATGTAAAGTCTGAGCATACTTTCTGGAATACAGCAAACATTCCAAAATGTTAACTTGCTTTTTTGTTGTTGTTGTTATTGTTCTCACTTAGACCACTATCAGAATCTGTCTTAGAATATCCACCCAACCTGACATGGTTTGTATTTAGAATCCCAAGCAAATAAAGTTCATCAGCGAGTAAGCTAGTGGGGTCTGCACAGGTACTCACCAAATCAATTATGCCAATATTATTCCAGCCTTGCATTATAGGGAGAAAAGAGATAAACATGGGGATGATCCAGCAGCCTCCCAGCATTAACGCGATGCGCAGAGGGGTCATCTTGTTCCTATAGACCAGAGGCTGGCAGCAGATGGCATAATACCTGGAGAGAGAACAGAAGGTGTGGGTGCCACAGGAAAGGAGGAGTGAGAGGGAGAAGGAGGGAAGAATGATTGAGGAGAAAGAAGAGTGGGGAAGGAGTAGAAGGGAGAAAGGATGTAAGAAAAGGAAATATTGGGAAAGAGGAAAATGAGAGGGGAAGCAGAGAATAAACATAAAGAAGGAAGAAAAGAAAAAATAATGTGGGGGAAGGCAGGGAGAGCCACGTAGTAGAGTAGGGGAAGATGAAGCCAGAGAAGGACAGAGGGAAGAAACAAGCAATTACATAATGAGATGTGATATTGGTCCATGGGTTTCTGTGGACATAAATATCAACCTTAGATCATGTCTGAGAGTCACTGCTGGAGCTGGCTCCACATCCCTCTTCCTCTCACTGTCTCTGAGAAGCTTGATACACACCTGAGAGTCTGCTCTGTCTCACGCATGGTTCCAACACTTACCTTCACGCCTGGACACTTCAGGAGCTTCTGTCCAGCCCTTTCAACCGCAGAGTCCAGGCACCCATAGCCCCCTTTGATAACAAGGTGCCAAGAACGAGATCTCAGATTTGCCCCCATCCTCTTAATCACCTAGCTATCCTGAGGTGAGATTCTAAGTCAGTATTCCAGAGATTCCACTCTTCTCCCCTGCATCAGACTCCTCTAAGGAGATCCAGTTAAAATGCAGATTCCAAGGATCTCTTGAATCAGAGTCTGTTGGTGAGGGAGTTTGCATTTTGACAAGTGGAAGTCATTGCTGCTGTTGCTAAATATGTCCAGCTCCCCCTTCTGGGCACATGTGCTCCCTGGCCTCCTTGTGGTTGGATGGGGCCTAGTGATTGGTCTGGTCAAGAAGTTGTGAACAGACTTGACATGCATTACTTCTGGACTAGACCATTTAATTGTTTCTCTGATGCCAGAATGTAAAATTTCAAACATTTCCTGCTCCATCATGTCCTACCTTCTGGTAGAGACCACCTCATCCTCATTTATTGGGGTCTACTCTCCCTCATGTGACTCACTGCTTACCAGTTTTTGAGTCCATGTTTTGTCAATGTGCTAGCTTTCTTCTTTGTTCCAGATAGAGACGCAACCTGGTCCATTCTGTGATCTGGCCTCTAACTCCAAGACTACTTCTTACGTGTTATTCCAGTCTTAGAGATCATCACTTCTATGCCCAGGCAGTTCAGGGAATTTGACAAGAGGCAAAATACTCCAATAGGTCTATCAGCTACTTGTCTTTGGAAATGTCAAAGAATAAGTGCAAACATAAAGCCTGGGGGATAAGTCTATTCATTAAGATTTTATACCATTTAATGATGAGACACCCCCTTATGTCCCTCATTTTATGCAATTCGCTTTAATTTTTCCCACCTCTTCTTTTCTTTTCTTAATTCAAAGCATAACTAACATAACAATGGCTATATTCTTTGAAGAGGTGGTGAGGTGGTGGTAGGATGAGTTGAGAAAGAGGGTGGAATAAGAAGGAAAGCCTGCTCAGTGTCGGAACATAAGAAGTGGGTGCCTCAGGAGCTGAGAGGGGAGAATTATACCCTTCCCTCCAAGGCATTAGGGAGCAGTTGACCACGACATGCCAGGAGGCTTCCTATGGCCAGCAGCACGGTGAGTGTCCTGACCTGGACCAGAGTACAAGGAACAACAGACCGAAGAATGGGAGAAAGGCTCACCTGGGAACTCATTTTCTCTATCTATAAAACTCACATGGTAGCAGAATATAACTAAAGATAATGCAGTAAGGGAAAGAATCATGATTATCTAGAATTCCCTCCACGATCTTGACTTATAAGAAAGGCAAATCATATCAAAATGACAATTTTTTTTCTGAATGGCTGTATTAATAATCATCAGAGATTTATTATGAACATAGAGTTAACCCTGAATTTGGAGTATGTGAAAAAATTTTCCCCAAACTATGCTCCCTTCTTCATTTCCGGCTAGAGGGTTTAGATTAGACCCTTGGTTTTATCCATTTAGCATCCTTTCTCCTTTCTTTTGGTAATAGCATCCCAAAGCTTTTGGGAATTATCTCTTCTCTGTTGCTTTCAGATTGTTGGGAGCAAATGATGTTGCTCCCAACTTTCCTGGCCAGGTAGTCATCCAATCAGACCTTCTCCTGGGACTCTGAATGCCATGTGGAATGATGGAAAGATGGGGAAGTTAGTGGAGGTCCATTGATACCGCAGCAGCCTCCTCGTGGGGCTGGTAGTAGGTCCTACTCCTTGGATCTTTGGGCAACCATGCTCTTGCCTTTTCAGGTCTTCTCGCTTTAGTTCTTCCTTCAATTAAGTAAGCCACCACATTTCTTTCCAATAAATTCCTTTTGTTATGTAAGCTGGTGTTACTGATTGAGTTGGGTCCCCTCTCCCTTTCCTAAAAGAGATGTTGAAGTCCTAAACCTCAGTACCTTGGAAGATGGCCTTATTTAGGTATAGAGTCTTCACAGAAATAATGAAATAAAAGTAAGGCCATTAGTGTGGGCCTTGATCCAATATGGCTGATGTCCTCATAAAAAGGGAAATTTGGACACAGATTCAGATATGCTCAGAGATGGAGGATTGGGATAAAGCCTCTACAGGACAAGGAAAGCTTATCAGATCAAAGACTGCCATCAAATCACTTGGAGCTAAGAAAAGCCAAGGAAAAATCCTTCCCTACAGGTTTCAGAGAGAGTGTGGCTCTGTTGACACCTTGACTTCAGACTTTTAGCCTTCAGAACTGTGAGACAATACATTTCCTGTTCTAAGTACCCTGTTTGTGGTACTCATTATGACAGCTCCAGCAAACTAACAAAGTTAGCTAAAGTCAATATCTTGCCAGCAAAGTTTCCTGCCTCAGTGAAATGGTTTTGAATGTCAGACATGTCCTTCATAGGTACTTTGTTCTAATATCTTTATTTGATTCAATATACTTTCAGATCATAGTTCAAAGTCATAACATCCCTTCATCTACCATCCCAAAGAAAGCAATTGAGGGCTAAGGGAAGAACAGATGTTACCCCATCTTTGCTGTATAATTTATGATTTTTGAGGCTTAGAACAGATGTTAAGTACACAATTTCAGGAATTTTGGTTGGATCTCCAATGTCACAGAAATTTAAAAGTTCAAGGCAAAATTAAATATCTTGTGGGACAAAAGGTAAGTTTAAGGAAGCAGGACATTTTAGCTGCAAAGAGTCTTTAACTTCCATATATGGATACAGATATTGAGAAGGTTATGTTGAGAAGAGAACAGAATTTACAGAAGAAGACTTTAGAATATGTGGTTATACGATGCTCAAAACTTTTTTGTGAAAGTCTTTCTTTCTAAGTCTTGCTAGGCCAGGGTGATTGCCTGATTCCCATGGCATGATGAATATTCTGTGCACAATAAGATCTCTTCATGTTCAAAGTGAGGGGGAAGATGGGCAAAATAGGTGAAAAAGATTAAGGAATACAAACTTCCAATTATAAAAGAATTGAGTCATAGGAAGGAAAGTACAACATAGGGAATATGGTCAATAATATTGCAATAACCATGTATGCCGACCAATGGCAACTAGACTTACTGTGGTGATCGTTGCATCATGTATGTAAGTGCCAAATCACTATGTTGTACATCTGAGAGTAATATAATACTGTATATCAACTATACTAGAATAAAAAAGTTAATTAAATTTAATTGTTTTTAAATGATCTTTTCATGGTCTGCTATCCAATGTTCTCACTTCCTATAATTCCTAGGTTACTAGGAGCTCCTGCCACAGAGAAGTAAATAATGGTGGCAGATTTCCTTCTAAAGTTCAACTTCAAGGGGGATACTGTGGATGTCATACGCATTTTACCAATCTTTTCCCTGTTTGACCTACACAGTCAGTATGCAAGACAATGGATGCCTGAAAGAAAGTTGCTTGGACAACTCATTCCACAGGGGCTCAGGTGGGATGCATCCATGGTTTCTTACACACACAGTTGTAGAAAATGGCTCTTACATGATGTGGGGTGGTTGGGTAAGCCTGAGAAAAGTCCTTTATCTCCTACTTTAAAAATCACCAATCAGTAAAAGGAAAAAAAAATTTTTTTATTTTATTTAAATGGGATTGACTAAGTTTCAAATGATAGGTATGGATGAATGAGAAAAATACCAAATTGTGTCTAGATATCCATTTGACTTGAATCTTCTATACATCATTTTCAGCCTGATACTGTCTTATGTAGACATAATTTGATTTTTAAGTGCCATGGAGTAGAAATATAAGGTTTTCATATGGAGATCAGATTATAGCAACCATTTTACCGACGGGTTCAAGATTCTTACCAAGGCTTTGGCACTCTTGAGGCAGCTGACCTGAATAAGCCACCTCATATGCTTCTATCTTTCCTGATTAGCTTTTAATCTTTGCTTTCTAGCAATGAATCGAGCAAAATAAATATCCTTTTGAAGCCTGCTTTCAAGAATCTAAATTAAGTAGGTGAGAATAAATATCACTGAATAAAATGATTAATGAAAATTGAGTCCATGTATTAATTGACTAAAGGAGTTTCCTTTAAAATTCTAACCTCTGTCTATGGATCAGGGACCAGACAGAAATCTGATAACTTGATTGCTACCTGTCATGGTTGCTTTTTAATTCCTATATTTGGATTGTAATACCCTTGCAAATAACAAAAACATTTACCCTATAATGAACTGCCCCCCAAACACATATGATACCACGAAGCAGAAGAAGCTAAATTTGCAAGCTCTTTGGATATCAGGCAAAGTGCACTGGCTGAGTTAATAGTTACTTCACATATACTGACCAAGGGCTCTCCCTGTATTATCTACTTAGTCTTCACAACTCCTCCTGAGACAGGAACTATAAGGGCACCCGTTTCATAGATGAGGAAACAAACACACAGATGTGTCAGGATGTGCCCAAGGTAAGAGCTGAGCTGGGATCTAGTCCAGGCAGTTTGACTCAAGGGCCAGAACATCAACTTCACACTATCACTTCACTCTGCTACCTTCCCTAAGTCTGCAAGGGATTAGGGTTAGTCTAATTCTTTAAAAGCCATATTAGAAGTAATCAAAAACACTGAATCTCAGAACTTGTAGAACCCTCAGAATCCCGAAATCCCCAAATCCTTTCTAAAAGAAAATGTATCCAAGCCTGTCTGAATGTACGAGGGACTAGATATTCACCAAACCCCACTGCACTACTTTCTAAATTTGAGAATATCCTGAAGTTAAGAAAGTTTCTTCCACAATTGATTATCTGTACCTCCAGTTTTACCCTCTGGCTCAATTAGAAATTTCTATCTCTAATTCTTTTTCTGCACAATGGTCCTACAGACATCTGAAGAGAGCTTTCACATTTTTCTGAAGTCTTACTTTCTATAGGAAAAATATACCTAGTTGTATTCAACCCCGGTTGATTTTGCTCAACAAGAGGTATTTGGCAATATCTGGAGACATTTGTTGTTGTGACAGCTGGGAAGAGTGATGCTATTGGCAACCAGTGAGTTGAGGTCAGAGATGCTAAATGTTTTACAACAGACAAGACAGACCCCACTCCCTAACAAAGAATCCTCTAATTTACAGCATCCCCAGTGGTAAGGTTGAGAAACCCTGGTTTAGGAGAGGTGATGTGCACTTACAGTAGGGGCTCCCTGTCCTCTGCATATGTTGTAGTGTGCAACTACCTCTTAAGTGTGGATGTCACAATGATAGCACAGTACTCTAGGGCATTCTATACAGACCAGAGAAGACTAGTACATTGTCATCCACCCTGCTCACCATAACTAATACAGCCTGGGGGACACCCAGAAGTACAAGACAATTACACTGCCTCCAAAGAACTGTTATTTACAATAGGATGTGAGAAAAGTTTGCCTCATCTGATTTATAAGTTCCAGAAATGTTTGCCTTATTTACCAATATATCCCCAATGCCTTGTACAATGCTAAGCAGAGTAGATGCTCACAGAATGGGTTGAATAAATAATAAACCCTTAGTCACTACCATTTAAAGTAAATTCCATTACAACATGAGACCGTTTTGGAGATCTAATGGTAATATTTAGTAGAGAGATGAGAGAGTTTTCTCCAACAAGTGTCTTTTAAGGTGGACACCACAGACTGGGTAAGGATGGTAGAGGACAAAGTGTAATCCATGTACTATAAACAGTATGGACAAAGGCCAGGAGACAGAAACTATATAAATATAATAAATCCATAAATCTATATCCATGTATCCACATAGCCATATAAACATAAAAAGAGTACAAATTAGCTGGACCACAGAGTGTTTTAAGGAAGTAGAAAAATACATCCAAAAAGGCTGGCTGAAGGGCAGTGGTTCTCAAACTATAGCATGCAACAGAATCACCTGGAGGGTTTGCTGAAACACAGGTTGTGGAAGATCTGGAATGGGGCCCAAGAATTTAGATTTCTGATATGTTCTTGGGTGACACTGCTGCTGGTGGTTTGGGGACTCAGAACCAATGTCTCAGAAGTTTTCGAATGCTCTGCCAGGATGAGTCACCAAAGCTTTTTTGAACTGGAAAATGTCCATTGCAATCAACACCACTGCATGCCTTACTTAAAGGAGCTGAATTACAACAAATTCAAGAAAAAGGATTGTTTTTTCACAAGCTAGGTGGATAGTGTTCATCAGGGAAAGCAGTTTGGTCTCATCTCCAGAATACATTTATCTGCAAGGTCTGTCCTCTAGACTTCCACTGAACAAGTCCCATTCCTCTTTAATCAGAAAACTTTTACAAAGTGGTTAAAAGAATGTTCAAGTGACTAGTGAGGTTCCAGATGGCCAGGATTAACTAAGATGTGGCATGGCTTTTTTCAAAGAAATGTTTTATGCAAAAACATTTCAAACTATTGCTTATAAAACTCCATTAAAATCCCCTTTGATAGACCAGCCACCAGTTTCCCCAACTGCAGCCGTGTGTAAACGTGGGATCAAATTGCTTTTAAATGCCTCTGGGGACACAATTTACTTTGACAACTCTTAGAAGACAGTCATGTATTTTAAGCTCCATGCTAATCTCCTCCCCACTCGTCCTGCAATTAAGGAAAATTCTTTCCTCCTCACTTCCTGCCATCCAACCACAGGGAAAGCAGGAGCAAGGAGAATAACTTGGAACCTTGGATTCTCAGAATTAGAGGAGATTTTAGCAGTCAGCTTTATGTCTTTATCTGAGTATCATGTCTCCCGGCCTTAATCATTTTTTATCTCTGTGGTCTCAGGATCAGTTATGTTACGTCTCAACTTTTCAGTTTCCGCGTGTGTAATGTGGGAATCATTATGTCTACCTCACTGATTGACGATGAGAACTGATGAAATAATGTTTAAAACAGAAAGTCCCTGGCACATAAGGCTTAATAGTAGTTATTATTTCTCCTTCTGATCTTTTACTTATATATAGAAGTATATAGAAGTATATATAAATAAGTATATATATATGTATATATATAAGTAAAAGATCAGAGACGGTATATATATATACACATATATATATATATATATATATATATATATATATATATATAAATTCCAATAGATTCAAATACATTTTGGAATCAGGGGCTTTAAATTATTTAACATATAAAATGAAAGTCACCTGGTTGAACATGGCTCCTAGTAGTCAATTATAAGAAACAAAATGGTGAATGAGTTTGACCCTAAAGGTGTATGGAAGTATTGAGACCATGCTGGTTGCCAACAATGAAGCTGATTATGTCTAGTATCCCCTTATGGACTTAATCCAGGCCCAGCTCTCCTACCTGAGATGATTGAAGACAACATCCTATATGGTCACTGAGATCAAATGTCTACTCAAGATCAACTAAAGAAAGAAATGTCAACTGCAGGAGAAAAAGAAATGAAGTAGCAGCTGGCTGCTAAGACCAAGTATTGAAACGGGATCAGGAAAACAAACCTTTTACAACAGATTTTTTTTTTCTCCCTACAGTTCCTAATTCATAAAGCACAAGCTAATGGTCTTCAGGACTTTGGACTAAGAGAATAAAGAGCTCCACTGAATCAGTAAGTTTATTAGTTACAAGGGGCATTTTGCCTTTAGCAAGAAAATCGGTTCTAGTCCCAACTCTCTTATAGGTATTCCTTCCAACATTTGACAAATCACTTGGTGTCTTTGCATCTGTTTTCTTATGTGTAAAAGGGGATTAATTACATCTCAGTTTTGTTTTGGTTTTTTTAGAGTTGTAATTGTGTTGGAATAAAGACGGCCATAAATTCTTTGACACTTCCCATACACAGATGGAGAGTCTGTCCCTTCCCTTGGATGTAGGCTGCCTTGTGACTGCTGTGACGGAGATACATTAGAAGTATTGTACGCCAGTCCCAAGACTAATTTTTAAGAGGGCTCTTGGTTTCTCAGAGGGAAGAGGGAGAGGAGCCCAGCTTAGCCCAGCTTTACAAGTGACCCCATCAAGGTGCCATGCATGTGATAAATTGCCTTGAACCCTCCAGGCTAGTCTAGTCTTCAGCTAAACTTTGGCCACGCCCAAATTCCCGATGCACAGAATTGTGAGATCTATATAATAATGCATTGTTGTTTAAGCCATTAAGTTTTGGGGTAGATGTTCTAGATGAGCGCAATAAGTAAACAAGTAATATACAGTCTGGTGTGATTGTGAGGTTCATTGGCTGGATAGCAGTACTCCCTCCAGTAGGGGGATCTAGCCACATTTTGTGGCAGAGCTCTGGATAAAGAGATATATGTTTCTGCTTGTAGTAATTGGTTTTACAGTATTTCAGTTGCTCTGGTTCCCCTTTGAAGAGGTGAAGAAGCAGCAGCAGCTTCAAGAAAAAGCTAAAGGGCTTTCCTTTGCTCCCCTAGGGGCTTGGCAAGTGGCCAGTCACCTAGAGGATTAGTGAAGAAGGCCACAGCAGGGATATTCATCAGGAGCCAAGGACATGAAGGGGGGCTGAGAATGTAGCCAAGAAAAGAGGGAGAACTTCAGGTTCCAGGAAGAAAAAAATATGGGGGTGGGAGGATATGGAGAGACTCTTCTCCATCAAAGATCTGAAAGACATTACACTAGGTCTTTGCAGGAGTCATAATCCCATGTGCAATCTGCAGATTTAATGCTTACTGTGCTCCTCTCTGTTAAATATTCTTCTGTACCTTCAGGATAAAAAAAAAACTTGAAAGAAAGGGCATATCAGCTATCTAGGAAAGGGTCTTCTTGAGTTATTATAGACTAAAGAAAAACAGGTTATCTGCCAAAAATGTCAACTGAAAACATCCTGCCAGGACTTACTGGACACACACACAGATTTCCAAGGTATGTATACTTTACTACATGTATGAGTTGGCCAATCTGCCAGTGGACTGAATGACTGTCCCACCTACCCTTCCAGACTCAGCTGAAGGGTTATATCACCTTGAAAGTTCCTTGTGCCCCCCAAAAAAATACTAGGAGAGAATTTTTTCTGTCAGAGATCTGGATTGGTTCCCCATCCCTGCCCTGGTTTTTCACAGTACTTTGTATATGTCTGTGACATGGCATCTCTCCAATTGTATCATAATTGTATGTTTCTTCTCTCTGCTTCAACTCCTCCTCCTCCTACTATACTTGCCATCCATTTACAGAGGGCACACTATGTGGCAGGAGGTATATTCTATTGTATCTAATTCTAACAGTTGACTCTACAAGGGAGCTCTCATTACCCAAATTTTTTTCCTTTCCTTTTCTTTTTTTAGTGGGGGAGGGGCAGAGGGAGAGGGAGAGAGAGAATCTTAAGCAGGCTTCATACTCAGCACTGAGCCTGCTGCAAGGCTCAATATCATGACCCTGAGATCATGACCTGAGCCAAAATCACGAGCCAACCAGGCACCTCTCATTATCCACATTTTAAATATGAGGAAATTGAACCCCAGAGAGTTTAATCCACTTATCTAACATCATAGGGCCTGGATACAGTAAAACTGGGACTTAAACCCATATCTGCCAAAGTTCGTGCTCTAGTAATGCTGGTAAATAAATGGATAAGTTTAGACCAAAGCAACTCTATTTAGGAAGAGGAAGGAGAATATGCAGTGCCCCATAAGCTTTCTGAGCTGTAGACATGTGGAAAAAAAATTGAATATATTTAAATACATTTAAATATACAGCTGATAAATAAAATAATATACAGGAATAATAACTAAACATCTACTGCAGCAATCAAGAGATGGGGTGAGGAAAAGGAGTGAAGAGGAGGAAGACAGATTTGAAAGATATTTATGACAATCAATCTATGATTTCGCATCCAGCTGGTGATGGTAGACAGGTCAAGATGACCCCAAAGAATTGCATTTAAATGACTAAAAGATGACTAATAGTAATGCACCTTTGATGTACAAAGTAGAAGAGGATATTAGTTTATAATGGAAATTTCCACTTTGGAAATTCCACACTGGATTTAAGAAAACAGACAGAAGCTTAAGGCAGGAGCTGAACAGGCAGTTGGAGACGGATGGAGAGTCCAGCATGGGACAAGACTGCAGGAGAGATGAGAGCAGAGGTGCAAGTGAAGCCGCTAAATGGGTGAGCTCTCCAAAGGAAAGAGGGGAGACGCCTAGTGCTGGCAGGCTGTGGATCTAATCTTGAAGACATTCATTCATTCAACAGAAAGAAAAAGGCAGCTACCAGTATCTGTGAAGGCACCCATGTCAACCAGTAGAAATGGAAAGGAAAAAATGGAACAATAACGTGACTAACATTCATTGAATGCTTACTATATACATGCACTGATTGGAGTTATTTGCATGCACTCAGTTACTTATTCTTCATAGACTCCAAAGAGAAGGTTATGTTACACAATGTTATTAACACAATGTTACAGCTGAGTTGATAAGACTCAAAATTTAAGTAACTTCTCAAGATTACATAATTGATAACTGGTCAAATCAGGATTGAGTCCAGGCAGTCTAGCACCCCAGACCTCATTCTTAACTACTTGCTACATGGCTCATTCTAGAAGAGTAGAAAAATGAACACCAAAGTCTGCCCAGGCAACCACAAGTCACATCTCAGAACATCTGCTAACTATGCCTGGAGCAGCTACTGTGGACTGATCAGAAGAGCACAAGGACAGGTGGGTTGAAGGCTGACTCTCCAGGAGCTTCTAGTCTAGGATGAGAGGGACAGAAACCAATGAATAAGATGAGTGATAACTAATATTTAACATTCTATGAGTGCTCAGCTTTAGGAATGAAGCCTGGCTAGCTGGTGGAGAAGGTGACACATATTGTATGAATATTGAAAGGTGAGTGTACATCAGGAAAAGAAAAGAAATGCAAAACACAGGTAGCAACACAGGGCTATGAAGACACATGTCGTACTCAGGATATGATAACGGATCACTCATGGGTGAGAGCTGATGTAGGAAAAACAGACTGAGGACCCATTGGGAAAAGCACTGAAAGACAAGGTAAGAATTTAGCCTATAGTCGATAAGGGGACTTTGCACTTGCTGTTTTCTGGAACCCGCCTTCCCCATGCCTCCTTTTCTTCCCCTTTTACCTACTGGCATCTGCATGTTCCACAGATTTCAGCCTCACCATTACTTCCTCCCAAAGCTTCCTTTGCTTTGGAGGCCACATGTTCCCTGATTTCAATGGACACCAGTTTCACCATGATTACCTACTTACCTACCTGTATTCCCCACTAGACCAAAAGCTCTATGATTCATAGATTTTTCTAGTTGTTCGGCACTGCACTTCTACAGCTCTGCTCAGCTCCTAGCAATCAGTAAATGCTCAATACATACTTGATGCAATGAATATAAAAATAAGAGTTCATATCCTCTGGCATGAGATTCACTCAACAAATATTATTATTACATACAAAGCATGAACCAAACCTCGAAGAGTATGTGAGAAGAGGAAACGTAATACTCTTTCCTTGAAGAAACACAATTAAATCCCATTGGGAAAACAAATGTAACTGTGTGCCACAAGGTCACAATGACAGATACTTTTCATGTATACATTACAAAATTGAGTCGTGCTGCAGGGAGATCATTAAGAAGTGCAGACACGCGTATCTCTAGCACAGGATGGAATATGCAACCTTTGAGTCAGAATCATATGTTTAACAAGTAATTCTGTTTTAAAAGAAAATCTGTGACTGAGAAATTGTTGGAAGAGTTTTGCTGATAAAACACATCAAGTTCTTGGGCTATCAAGAGAAAGGGTGGCAATTTGCTATCAACGAGGAAATCTTTCAATGCCACAGAGAATGGTATACTAAAAAAGAGAGAGAGAGAGAATGGTATACTAAGTGAAGTGAAACATTTTAAAGGGGATTGCTTTTGATGCCGAATATAGGACAAAGTACAGCATTGATTAGGGAAATAGGGTCAAGATGGTTAAAGGTCTAAAACGGTCTAAAAAGTTTGGCATATGAAACCAGTGGAAGGATTTAGGGATGTTTGGCCTAATGTATGAAGAGATGGGAATGGCAGCAAACTTTTATCTTGTGGAGGCTCCATAAAGATATCTGCACGTCCTCCAGCCAGCCTAAAAGAAGCGGATGTTTGCTGTTCTTGTCTACCCCACATCCTTCTTCCAGAGGGAACTGCCTTTCTCCCACGCCATATGCTTCTGGTGAAGCTGGCAGTCATGGTGCCTCACCTCTGCCCAGCAACCACAATGTGTCATCCCAGCACGGTGATTGGCCAAGATGAGAGTGACACAGCAAAGCCAGCCAAAGTTCTCCTGTGAGAAAGGGTTTCTTCTCTTGCTCACAAGTTAAGGAAGGTCTAAGAGTCATTTTTCTAATCCTAACCTAAGAATAAATACAGTAAGAACACAGCGTAGGGACAAAGAACACAGCTATCAAGAGAAGAACACAGAGAAATGTACAGAGACAGAGAGGAGATAGACAGAAAGAGGAGGAAGAGACAGAGAAGGAAAGGCAGAGATAAGGAGGAGACAGAGATGAAGGGAGAGAATGAGCCTAGATGGCATTGTTGAAGCCCTGAAGATGGCCTTGTCTGAAGCCAGACTTGTTAGCTAATGGAACCAATCAATTTCTTTTTTGTCACATGCTGCTGAAAAAGATCTTACTAGTATATCATCTGAGAAGCAAGTTGGTCAAAATACTACAGCCAGGAAATTCTTTGGAATATTTACAAGGAAAGCCTTTTTCTTTTTCTTTTTCTTTTTCTTTTTCTTTTTCTTTTTCTTTTTCTTTTCTTTTTATTTATTTATAAGAGACACACACACAGAGAGGCAGACACAGCAGAGGGAGAAGCAGGCTTCACGCAGGGAGCAGAATGTGGGACTCATCCTGGAAGCCCCAGGCTAAAGGCAGCGCTAAACCACTGGGCCACCGGGGCTGCCCGGGAAAGCCCTTTTCAATGGCTTATTTAAAACATAAATCCATTTGAGTAAACTAAAAATATATTCCCTAAAGTCTGTTTCTTGCATATAAAATGAGTGGAATTTGCAGGGAGCTACTATTTATGGTGGTCACCTCAAGGGTTTACTGCTGTGGAGGTGCAAAAGGAGAATGGAAACCTTTTTATGTTCTCCTTGTAAACTGATGGCATTTTTGGCATTTTTTTTTATATAATGCTCAGGCCTTATGGTCATGCCTGATAAAAACTATGATGATTAGAAAAGAAGCTACTTCAGTGGATCAGGTAGGAGGTCATGAACTAGGGTGGGACCAAGGAAGATGGATGTGAGGCTGAGCAGGAGGAAGAGTGTGCTGATCCTAGGAGATGGTGAGGGCTCCCACAGGGGGTGAATCCAGGGATCCTGTGAGAAAGCAGAGGGGACATATTGACCAGAAAGAGATCTGTGCTCTCTGCCTTGCCCAGGCCTCAGAGGGAATTCCTAACACTAAAGTCAAGAATGTTTTCAGTGACTAGAGAATGTGCTGGTCTAGGAGCACTTTCAGCCAAAGGCTATCATGGATACTGCTACATTCAAGAAGTGTCAACTTCCAGCAAAGAGAAAACTGAAGTTTGAGACATATATTTAAGAAGTTAGCAACAGAGATGTCTCCTGACTCCACTCCAACTGATCACCCAGTCTCACCAGCACCACTCCCAGCTGCGCCCCCATATAATTGTTGTTAATGGTTTGGTGCAATTTCATTCATAATCTCTCTCTCTCTCTCTCTCTCTCTCTCTCTGTGTGTGTGTCACATTCACTTATGTAAACCCACATACAAACATCTCTTTATTTATTTTATAAAAGCAGAATTATTCTAAACATTAAAATTTGACACTTGCTTTTTTCCCCAAAAATAATACACCAGCGGTATCTTTCTAGGACAAACACATAACTATTTCTCATGATTTTTAGTGGCTGGATTAAAAACAGTCCTCTATTACAGATATTTGGTTGGTTTTCATTCACTACAGAACCTTAGATTCAAAATAATCAACCGTACTATAATGCTTTTAATGCAGTTTTCTAGTCTCCCATGACTCATACTATGTGATGCATGTAGTTTAATTATGCTTTGGAAATTATTTTTAACAAGGCAATAAAATTTTCATTAATAGGGTTCAATTCTCAAAGCACTAAGGAAGCACAGTGGATGGAGCAGTGTAGTTGGGAAAAAGCATTTTATAGTATTAATGGAGTCCTAGATCTTGCTTTGATCCATGGGTCTGCCATCCTGGTGGAATTAAGAATCACAGTGAGCATTCTTGCTTGGGAAGCACTACCCTAGATCAGTTATCCCCACAGACTCATTGTAGTTTCACAGAAGACAAAACATCTTGCCAGGAATTATATGATGAACAATGGCAGCATAGCTCCCTGACACGCTCACTCTGTGCTCTGGCCCAGCCCACTCCAGCCCAGCCCAACTGTCAGGCTGGGAGGTTCACAGCAACAACAGAAGCTAGATGATAAATAAAAGCATACTCTTCCAGGCTAAGATGTTATGTTGTCATGTTCAGAGAGGGCCTTCCATCCCAATGAGAATATCACTGCAGGGACAGGAGATGCTAGAAACAATTGGCAAATGTCCCAGGCCCCCTGAGGAAAACAAGCCAAATGAAATCATTTGACTCCATCTTATTTATGATATCGGAGTTTTTGACGTCCACTTTTAGAGAAGGAAATAGAACTAATGGTGGCACAAAAAGAGACTTTTTGAGAGAATTCCCTCAAAAAGAGAGTGTACCGAACACTCCATTTGTTGAACAGTGTTTACCAAATACCTAAATCAGTATTTGTGTAATTACTGGTTAATTGTTAATTTCCCCATTAAAAAGGTAGGTTCCATGAGGGTGGGACCCTGCCTTATTCATATAGTCACACTTTCTCCCATTGGGGGAGATATTCCACATATGAGTGGAATATAAGAAACAAAACAAATGAACAAACAAACAAACTAAAGAGGCAAAAAACTCCCCAGACTCTTAAATACAGAGAACAAATGGCGGTTGACAGAAGGGCAACAGGAGAGGATGGGTGAAATAGGTAAAAAAGATTAAGAGCTACAAACTTCCAGTTACAAAATGAATAAATCATAGAGATGAAAAGTATGGCATAGGGAATATAGTCAATAAAATTGTAATAACATTGTACAGTGACAGATGGTGGCTACACTTACCGTGGTGAGCATTAAGTAATATATAGAATTATTGAAGTATTGTGTGTACACTTAAAAGTAATATAACACGGCAAGTTAATAATACTCCAATAAAAAGTATAAATGCAAAAAATGTTAGAGAACTGATTTTAATCACAATTGCACTGAATTTTACAAAGAAGAATTGGTTTGATGGGATCAGAGACAGCTTCTGGAAAAAGGAAAGAACTGAGCTAAAATCTGAAAGATAGGCAGGGGAGGGGGGTAAAGGAGTTTTCCAGGCAGAGTGGGGAGCTAAGGTCCTGGGATGGCTGAGCACAGAGCGCTGGAGAGAAAGAAGGCCAGGACAGCTTGCAGCCCAGGGAGTGAGGCTGGCAAAGGGCATCACATAAGGCTGGGGACACGGACAAGACAGATGGCACAAAACCCTACAGGCCAAGGTGTCTGGTCTTGAGCCCCAGTGCGATGACAGCCATGAAAGGGTCTCAGGGAAAGAAGCACTAGATCAGAGTTGCGCAGTGTGAGAGCTTGTAAGAGGGGAGCAGACTGGAGGAGGAAAAAAGAGATGTGGAGAGAACTAGAAGGTTGCTGAAGTGCCTATGCAAGAGATGACATTAGTTTGGACTAGGATGAAAATGATGAAAAGAAACAGAAATAGAGTTGGATCTGTTTAGGAAGGACAATCAGTAGGACTTATTGTTTAAATGCAGAGGATAAGGAAAGATCACATTAATAATACCCAATTTCTGGATAATGCATCTGCTGGAGCAGCTATTCACTGAGGAGGTCCACATTCCGTAAGAAAGATCAGAAGGCGCGTGGATAGTTGTGGGAAACTGAATTAACATCCACTGGCATTGTATCCGTGCCTAGCCAGGCCGAGGCTATGCCTCTGGTGGACTCTCTAACTTAATCCTAACTGCAATCCTATAAAATAGATGCTATTGCCCCCAGGATAGAGATGAGAAAACTGAGACTCAGAAGAGCTTAATAACTTGTCACCGTTCTCAGAGCTAAACATAGGCAGAGCTGGGATTCGAACCCAAATCTCTTCAGTTCTAAAGCAGATGGTTGTTAATGATCAACTCATACTGCTTCATGACAACTCCCTCCCGACTACTAGGGGAGAATTTCATGAATTCAAAAGAACCCGATAGTTCATCTGGAACTCTGAAGCCAAATCTCCCTGTAGGGAAACTTCAGTCCCCTTAGGGCTGCTCAGAGTAAAATTTCCATATCAGGAAGATGATTCTACATGTCCCCCTATTCTTTACTCCCTACTCAGCTCATTCTCTTCCCCTTGCTTTTGCCCAAAACTGAAGGTTACCTCCACTTGCCATGATCACCTCTGCTTTGCCTTCTCCACGTTCCTGTAACACTTTCAGTCTCGGCACTCATTTTGGCAATGATCACATACAGGCAACCCTGTAAGATTTCCTTGTGCCTTACATTTTATTTCTTCTCATGTGAACTTTCATACGCTGTGTAGTGACTGTCTTAGAGACTTTCATGTACTGAAATCAGATTGTTGTAAACAAGTTAATAAACACAGACTTCAAACTATGACATGCTATGGGTCTGGCTGCCAACCAACAGTTCAGTTTTACCAATGACACTATCTGTAGCTATAGAGTCTCATTACATGTGCATTTAACTTCAGCACATTCACCTACATGTTCTTTGTAGAGCAAGAGAAAGAAGTCGCACACTTTAAGTAGAGCTCGCCATTATACTTGCCATTCCAATCAATAAGCACCTGTCCCATGGGATAGGAGATGAATCTGCTATTCCTGCAGCTGGGTTCAGGCCCTTAGGACCTTCCCCAGTGTGAGTAATTCTCTGGACAGACTCTGATTTTCATGTTTAAAGACACATACTTTGGATGCATGACAATCTCTAATTTTAGTCAACTGCTTTTCCCATCCCACAATTAAAGAAACAGTAACCTAACCCTAGACCGGAGGAAAAATTGGGCCTGTTGGACTCTTTTAGAGACAGGAAAAGTTTGTCACTGGTAATTCTGATAACATATGACTTGCACACCACACTTGCTTTTGGGACTATACCCCTAAGAAACGAACACCGAGATGGTGGCCTATGATCCTGTAATCTTTAAATTATATTCTGCTCTTATTGCGGAATACAAATGTGTAGGAATTGGAAAACAAGTCCTAAGACAGCTGATAAGTGTACATCTCAAACAAATAAGACAAAGATGGAAATCATTAGGCCTCCTGAAGTCAAATGTGAAGAAAAAGAACAAAACTATACAAAAAAATTAAATGCTAGCTTCGCATCCCCCCCCCACACACACACACAAGCAATTAATAGGGATTTTATAATTAACTTTCGGGAAAAGATCCTCCAAGTTGCATGTGCATACCTAGATAAACACATAAAATTATGATACAGACACCTTTTTCCAGAGGAGGTCATGTTTAAACATCAGACTCTTATTCTGAACCAGCCCTACTGACTAGGGGCAGGTGCATTAATTCTTGCTCCCTCCGAGTTTTGTTCACACCATGAGTATAAAATGTAGAGCTCTACAGTAGACCTGATTACCAGTACCTGTCACTATCTAGATTGTGAACTCCCCGCAGGCAGGTTCTAAGCCTTACAAACCTCTGTGTCTGCAAGACCTCGGAGAGGGCTCAACTAAAAAGGAGCCCTTTGCACAGACTGGAAAGTAGGGGAATCAGGGAATAACCAGATCTATCTCTCTGAGATTCATCACTTCTAAGGAATTAGGGAAGAAAGAAAGGCATGGTCCAATAGCCATCAGGTCCTTGCCCCAACATGAAGCTCTGCTGGGCACATGCTCTGCTCTTACCTGTCCAGGGAAATGCAGCACAGGTGAAAAATCGATGCTGTCGTGAGCAGGACATCTAGCGATGTCCGGACAAGGCAAAACATCTCCCCATAAATCCAGATGTCTTGAACCAGCTCAATGGCACCAAAGGGCATCACCAGCACAGAAACTAGCAGATCCACAAAGGCGAGAGATACAATGAAATAATTGGTTTTTATCTTCCTGTGAGTGAAAAAGTAGAAGGGAGAAGGCAGGGGGAAGGGAGGAAAGGAAAGGGAGAGAGAAAGGAGCAAGAGAGGAAAAAGGAGGAGAGGGAAACAAAGAAAGAAGGGAGAGAGACAAAGGAAAGAGGAGTCAAGCACAATATGTTCTGTGAGATTCTCTTTTCCATTCTGTCTCACGGTATGCAAGGTCCAGCCACCCCTGCCTTCTCCAGACCCCTTGCCACCCAAATCCCTCCCATCCTCTTCCCTGAGGCCCCATGAGTGGACTCCCTCCAAGGGCCTCTACACAGTCTGCTTTCTCTCCCTACCTGCCCTTCCCTTCAGGCTGTGGTTTGGTTATTCTCAGGGAACCCCCCCCCACTAGGCTCCCTCCTCACAAATGGTGTTAAATTCCACTGTTTTCCACTCTTTGATTGACTACTGTGTGCCTCACATTTGTGACACTGGTCAGAATTGTGCTTTTACACTTTCTTTGCATCATCCCTGGATTAGGGCCTGCCTTGCTTGGGGAAGGAGGCTACAGACAAGGCAGGACTGCATTTTTTATGCCCCTTTATGGCCTGGTGGCTCTCGATCCAGGCTGAACACTAGAATCACTTGGTGAATTTTTATAAATATTGAGGCCCATGTCTCTCCCCAGATCAATTAGTTCAGAGACTTTGGGTGATTAACCCGCCTAGCCACTCCTAGGCTCCCAGGGTTTCAGATAAAATATAGGACTCCTAGTTAAGTTGCAATTTCAAACAATGAATAACCATTTAGTATAAGTATGTTTCAAACACTACATAAGACATACTTATACTACACATTAGCAATTTTCAAAAGGTCTTCAGGTGATTTTAATTGCAGCTAAGTTGAGACTCATGAAGTAGAAAGAGCAGAAGACATGAGTTTAAATCCTAGATCAGTCACTGGGTAGTCACCCCTTTTCTGAACCATTGATAAAGTGGGGAGGTTAGATTAAATATGCCCTTAACAGTTATATGTATATATACAGTGATCACACCTATTACCAAAACCCCCAAAGTTGAACACAGGAAAAAAGACGGGACAGAGATGCATGTTAAGTGCTTACATTGGCTACGTCAGTAAAGGGGAATTATGTGTCATCTTTTGCCTGCTCTATTTTACAACATCGTTTCCCTTTTATAATTATAAATTGTAATGGAACTCATAGTTTGGACCCCAGCTCTCCGGGGAGAGCCTAGAACTCCACCCTTGTTTCCTCCTGAGGTCTCCTCCTGCTACTCACCTGAGCTGCCTGTCCCTGCACACAGCCACCATCACCAGCAGGTTCCCCAAGATGGCCATCAGGATAACCGCTGAGAGAAACGTGAGCAGCACGACTTTCTCCACTGAACCAAAACCCTCCTTGGAACTGGAAGAAACACATGCACACACACACACACACACACACACACACACACACACACAGACAGAATTAAAGGAAACTCTGAGATACAGGAAAGAATATTAATTTTTTCCTCACTTATCTTCAGGAAGGTAACTTTACCATTAGCAGCTGTAATACACATTTATTGTGCACCCAGTGTATGCCGCTGTCTATACCTGTCACTTTACATGCTGTCCTAGTTAACTCCTATATAGCAAGGAGAAGGCTAAGAGAGGTGAATTTACTATCTTAAGATCACACAATTATTCTGCAATCAGAGAACTTGTGACCTTCCTTCAGAGCACTGACCTCAGCTCACATTCAGAAATGTGTTTGGTTGACTCCTGTTTTGTGCCTTCCCCAGTCAAATGCAAACTCCACGAAGCAGAGGCCTTGTCTGTTTTATCCGCTGATCAACTCAATTTCAATGCATCACTCATTTTTCAGATGAAGGAAAGATGGCATTGGATGAATGAATGACAGTAACTTGAACCAGGGTCTGTGTGAATACAAAGGCCACCTTGTCTCCTGAACCCCATCCCTGTCCATGCGGAAGCTGCTATGTACAGGTGGGCTGTCCAAGGGAGAGATCATGGCTTGAAGGTTCTAACAAAGTTGATCTGAATAAACTGATCAGATTCTGTGAAGTCCATTGCAAAGACAGCAGCCAATCAATATGTTCAGGTGCTCCTTTCACTGCCCTGAATCCTATTTCTTCTGGTGCCCAACATCCCAGCCCAAGACTGTGTTCTTGTCAATTTCAGCATCCAATTTGGTTCTCTAAACCCTGCCCTCCTAGTGCAAACTCAGCATTTTGTTTTATTGACTTGGAAGCAAGTGTCCCCATCAATGAAAGCATAAAATCTGCAGGCTGTCAAGAAGCTGTGAGAAAGTTTTATTTTTAATAGAGTAGTAATAAAATGTTCTTTTTAAATGAAGTTTCAAAGAACCTCAAAATGCTCAGACACAAACCCTACATTATAATATGGAGAAACAGGTCCAGAGAGGAGAACTGAATTGTCAAAGTATATTAGTGTCTGGTCTGGGAGAAGCTGCTTGTCCTGTGAGCCCACCCCTGGAAACATAGGGTCCCAAGAAGCAAGAAACAACTATCTTTACTGAGCTACTTCAACGGAAAACCAAGATGGCTGTTGGCCCCAAATGGCAGCAGCCCACCAAGTCCTAGCTCTGGCCTCATCCAAAATTTTTTCCAGTATGCCTGGCATGGAAGACAAGGTTATTACAGTGGTTGGAGAACCAGCAAGTTCCTCCACTCTGCTAATAAGTGTTTTGATTAATTGATTGCAGTTATTATGGTTAAGGTTTCATGAAAAGAAATTCAACATATGTTCATCCAAATCACTCTTTCACACCTAAACTCCAACTACCAACATGTTACAAATATTAGATAAGGAAGATTTAATTCGAGAGGAAAAATGCTTCAGTAGGATGATATGGCTATCTCAAATTAATTTGATCTTAGGTTATGTTAATGCATGTATAATGTCTAACAAAGCAGGTGACAGTGGTTTTTCTCCTTGTCCTTCTCAGAGGCTCTGACTGAGAGTCCTTCTGAAACATGTCCTCCCAAAGTCTCTATGCTTGCTGTGCCTTCCTCTTGGACTGCTTCTTTAGTGGCTGGCTTCTTCTCATCATTCAGGTCTCAGATTAAAGTTAATCCCCCTTGCATGTGCCACAGTCAACAAACATTTTGCTTTTCTTTATAGCACTTGTTATCTGAAATGACTTCTGCTGTTGATTATTGTCTGTGTCCCACCCCCACAGAATGACTTCGGTTCTCTTTTTCACAGCAATTCCCAGATCCTAGCACAGTGTCTAATCTGCAATGTATGTGTACAGGTATGTGTAGTACATGGGAAGTACTCAATTATTTTCTAATTAAGTGAAAGAAAGAAAAAAAAAGTGAAAGAAAGACATATTGTATTCATAATGGTGAGGTTTATTCTTCAATGTCTTTGAAGACTGGTCTTTGAAGGTACAAAGGAGATTTTACCTAGAGAAGAGAAGACACACAGATAAGACACAAAAGCTATTTTTAACTACCTGAAGCCCTGTCAGTTGAAATAAGAGTAGATTTATGCATTCGTTCATTCAACAACATTTTCTGAACACCTACTCTGCAGTAGGCACTGTTGCATGTCTTATGGAAGCAGAAATAAGTGAAACAGAGAATAGACAATGAATAGATAAATGAGAAAATATGTAAAATATCAGCCAGTCATATACACTGTGGTAAAAAAATCTAGGAAGGACAGGAGGACGGGACTGCCAGAGGGGGATGAAGGGTTAGCTATTTAATGGTTGTCAGAGAAGGCACTGTGATAGGATTGTCACAATTGATGCCCTGAAGGCTGCACAACTAAGTGGAACCAGTGATCAGGTTGTAAGCAGTGTTTCTCAACTTACTACATATTAAGACAAATACCATATGATTTAACTCATATATGGAATTTAAGAAACAAAACATAGGGGAAGGGAAAGGAAAAGGAAAATAAAATGAGATAAAAACAGAGAGGGAGGCAATCCATAACAGATTCTTAACTCTAGGAAAGTGAGGGTTGCTGGAGGGGAGATGGGTGGAGGGATAGGGTAACTGGGTGACAGGCACTAAGGACTGTACATGATGCAATGAGCACTGGGTGTTATATGCAAGGATGAATCACTAAATTCTACCCCTGAAACTAATATTACACTATATGTTAGTTAAATTGAATTTATGTTAAAAACACTTTATTTTTTATTTTTTATTTTTTTTAAAACACTTTAAAAAAAAATCACCTAAGGAGCCTTCACAAATGCTGGTATATGAGCTCCAATCTCAAAAACACTGATTTAATTGGTCTGGATTTTGCAGCCTAAATGTTGGAATTTTTAAAAGCTCTCAAGTGATTCTTATGTGCAGCCAAGGCTGAGAATCACTGCTAGAGGGAGGCCTGGGTGGCTTAGCAGTTGAGCATCTGCCTCTGGCTCAAGGCATGATCCCAGGTCCTGGGATTGAGTCCCATCGGGCTTTCCATGGGGAGTCTGCTTCTCCCTCTGCCTATGTCTCTGCCTCTCTCTGTGTGTTTCTCATGAATGAATGAATAAATGAAATCTTTAAAAAAAAGAGAGAGAATCACTGCTAGAGAAAGGTAAGATTTAGTAATGGATAATAAGGACTTTCTAACAACTGACGATGGTCTGCAATAGCTTCCTGGAGTTGTTTTGAACTCCCAGGCTTAGGAAATGTTTAAGAATACCTAGATGTCAATAAGCCACCACTTAGCAGCCCTTAAGATGGCTATTATAAAAATAAAATAAAACTGAAAAATAACAAGTGTTGATAACCATGTGGGGAAAGTAGAACCCTTTGCACTCTGATAGAAATGTAAAATGGTGCAGTCACTGTGGAAAACCATTTCTCAGAAGATACTTTCTCAAAAGTGTCTTAAAAGACTAATCATGGAATGACAAGATGATCCAGTAATTTCAGTCCTAGGTATATACCCTAAAGAATTGAAAGCAGGGGCATAAATGAATATTTGTATACCTGTGTTTATAGTAACATTATTCACCACAGCCAAAAGGTGGAAACAACCCAAGTGTCCATCAACAGACAAATGGATGAACAAAATGGGATATATACATATTATGGAATATTATTCAGCCAAAAAAAGAAATGAAGTTCTGATACAAGCTATAATTTGGATAAACCTTAAAAACATTATGTTTAGTGAAATGAAATAATGCAGACAAAATGACAGATATGCATGATTCTGCTTATATGAAGAGACTACAATATGCAAATTCACAGAGACAGAGAACAAAATAATGGAGACCAGGGATTTGGGTGAGCAGGGAATGAGAAGTTATTTAGTGAGTACAGAGTTTATGTTAGGAAGAGGAAAAATTCTGGAAATAGATAGTGATGATGGTTGAAGACTTTCATGAATGTACTTACTATCACTGAATTACACATTTAAAATGGTTATTGTACATATTAATGGTAAATTTTATGTTATGTATATTTTATCACAATGAAAAAAGGTTACATGGATGACCACATATCAGGATACTGTATAGGGCTCCTATGTGGGAGGCAGGTTGGACTGGCTGATTTTAGGTTGCTTTCTTGTCTATGGACAATAAGCTGAATAATATTATTCTTGGAACATGGATTCTCCATCAACCACATCTTCATCATTAGAACCATTTCCCCTGTACTGCCTTTCCTTTTGTAGGAGGAAAAAAAAAAAAAACAGATTCAGGGTATGTAGTGAACACCTCTGGTACCAGAGAATTTATATTTCAAATCCAAAGGATATGTAGGATCAGAGAATCCCAAGTTCTGTATAAAGGTTCATTTGTGGCATGCCAATTAGAAGCTAGAAATAGCTAAACTTTAAACTGTAAGTGACAAGCAAAATTTAGTCACAGAAGCTTTTCTAATTAAACAGAACTGCCCACTGAACTAAATGTAAGTCTAGTAATGATAACTAAAATAAATCAGGAACCATTTCAGCAAAATCTGTGTTAGATCCTTGGGTTACCTTTGACATCATCCAACCACTCCCTGTCAACCACTACTAAGCAGTCCTCATCTGGCCAAAGAGCTGTCCACTCCACTCCACTGGTTCTTTGACAATTATTCTTATGAAAAATTTTCCTTTCTCTTCTTTTTAAAAAAAATATATGTATTTTTATTTTCGAGGGGGGAAAGGAGAGGAAGAGTAGACTGTGCTGAGCATGGAGCCCAATGTGGGGTGCGATTTCACAACCCTGAGATCATGACCTGAGCTGAAACCAAGAATCAGACACTTAACCAACCGTGCCACCCAGGTGCCCCTCCTTTCTCGTCTTTACTTTTTCAGTGATCTCTTGATCTATTAATAAAGAAACACCACAGACTTGTTGGCTCTGTGTAGCATTTTCTCTGCTCTTAATAGGAGGAAATATATAAAGATAATTCTGGATAAATTTCCACATAGGTTAGTACATAAAAATAAATTATAAATGATAAAATATAATAAAATAATCATTGTTATTAACATCAGAAGCCCATATAGTGACAACAGCTAAAGAAGTTTTAAGTTTGTTACATTATCCAGAACAATTGGTTTCAAGGTCACATCTTTGTCCCTTCCCTATCCACGGACACTTAGGCTGCTTCCATATCTTGGCTCGTGTAAATAATGTTGCAGTAAACATAGAGGTACATGTATCTTTGCAAAATAATGTGTTCATTTTCTTTGGGTAAATACCCAGAAGTGAAATTATGGATTGTATGTTATTTCTATTTGTAATTTCTTGAGGATCTTCCATACTGTTTTGCGTGGTGGCTGCACCAATTTACATTCCTGCCAGCAGTGCACAAGGGCTCCTTTTTCTCTACATGCTCACCAGCACTTGTTATTTCTTGTCTTTTTGATGCTAGCCACTCTGACAGGTGTGATCTTAGAGCATTTACTTTAGAAAACTTGTAATTGTAAATTCTTTCTATGGCCCTTTGGGATATAAATATTTTTAAAAGCTTCTTTCCAGTTTTACAAGCCAGGACTGTCTTTCTCACAGACCTAGCAGTCGTTCCTTTGAAATGTTATCATTAGGGAAGACAGAGCCCCTGCTTCCCAGTTTCTATGGGAGGGTAGGAGCCTAATTTCCATGGACACATTGCCCCAAATTATAAAACTACCTTCTGTTTCTTTTGGGTAAGGCCAGATAGCAAACACAGATGGCCTATGAGGCCCACCCCCACTCCATTCCTGAAAACCTCTCCTGTCCTTTGTTTCAGTGAAACTGAGTTCAGACTGCATTCTGGTTTCTCTCCCCAATAGCAACAGCCTTGAAAAAGTTGTCCTTATCTGTTTAATTTTGTCCAGTGCAATTTTTGCTTTGACAGTATACATCACTTTCACAACAATTATGTCATTTGTGTACAGTCTTCATCACTTTTATTAGTTGCCATGAATAAAACCCATGACAGTCACAGTACATCTAGGAGGCTTAAGCTCAGACAATATTTGTGTAGGTAATATTTCTTATGCAAATTAATTTTTAAAAGCCTTTTTAGGTAAAGTAAAATAGCAGAGTCCATGGGTATCCTGTTTTCCTCTATACCAATAACTTCAGAAATATTGTAACTGTAACCTTTCTAAAGCATATGTCATTTCCTTTAAATATAGGCGCTTGTTTTCTGGGTGTCTTGAGAGCCTAATGCACAAACAATGGCCAGACTCTATATAACAATAAAACTCCCAACTGGCAATGCCTGCCACAATCAGCCCAGAAAGGTCAGAACTTATCCAATGACTGCCAACCTCTGTATTTTTTCCTTCCTACCGGCTTCCAACTCAAGCCCAACCACAGAAAGAAAGACAAATATGCCCCCCAAACCAATGACATGAGAGGGTCCCCTTCTTGTTAGCTTACCTCTTGCCTTCCTGTGTCAACAACCTCCAATCAGAGAACAGCTAAAGCCCTGGTGTTTTCTTTTCTTTTTTAAGATTTAATTTATTTATTCATGAGACACACACACACAGAGAGAGGGGGGGGGGGAGCAGAGACACAGGCAGAGGGAGAAGCAGGCTCCATTTCGTGCAGGGAGCCTGACGTGGGACTCGATCCCAGGTCTCCAGGACCACACCCTGGGCTGAAGGCAGGGCTAAACCACTGAGCCACCTGGGCTGTCCCTGGTGTTTTCTTTATAAGCATTTGCAGTCTCATGTCTGACTCTGTGTCTTTGCGAACCGCAAGTGATGATGACTGGCCCCCAACCCCATTGGTATAGTCTCTGTGGAATGCCCCTGTTCTCATTCACATGGTCCTCACTTACTCCCACATTCTGGATATATTCTAGGCATGTTCCACTGACTTGGAATCCTATTATTTTCAAATACTCTGGGGGAGTATTTATTAATATATGCTTTATGTTACTTTGGGATCTAAATGGTAAGTTTTCAGATCTTCCAGTTAGCTTTTTTTCTTTTAGTATTTTTTTTCCTTAAAAGATTTTTTTTTTAAGGAAGGACTAAATATGATCATTCATATAAAACTGTTCCATTGTAAGAGCATCAGAGCAGTGTGCTCCAAAATCACCACGGAGTATCAAAGTTTGGTTAAAACACAGATTGCTGAGTCCACCTACACAATTTCTAATTCAGTACATCTGGAGTGGGGCCCTAAATCTGCATTTCTAACAAGTCCCTGGGTGATGTGGCAGTGGGCCTTGGGGCCACACTTTGGAAACTGCTGAGCTAGAGCACTGTTACAGAATGCCCTTTACCCCACACTCATTTCTCCACTGCAAGTTAACTTTTTTTTTGCTCCTACTTGTGGAACTTCCTGCTTGGAAGTGGGGAAATTCCGACATTGATTTATCAAGCACTTACTACATGGCAAACAATGCACTAGGGAAGTTTTCGATGCTGCCTCATTTCATCCTCACAATTACAGTGTAATCTAGTATCATGATGTCCTTTGTCCAAAGACACTGGTGCTCAGCATGGTCGGGAAATAAGACCCTACAGCTATCAAGTGGCGTACCTGGGATTTAAACCTATGTACTCTGATTGCAAGCCCAGTACTTTTCCCACCAGATTTTAAACAAGCTCATTTGAAATTGAATAAAATTCCTTTAAAAAAACTGCTAAAGTTTTACTTTTTGTCTACAGACATAATAAACAACATGTTGATGATGACCGCTAATATGCCTTGTGAAAATACACTAGCTATAGAAAACGGTAGAGATAAAAAAAATCTTTATGGGAAGAAGATTATGCAGAATGGAGTTTCTATGCAAGTCTAAAAAAAAAAGAAAAAAAAAACACCTCTTTTTGATTGTTTTGAAGACCCTACAGAGGAGGGTGGGAGAGTGGTGGGTGGTTGATGCACAGCTGATGAAGGTCAGGTATTTTTCAAATGCAAACTTGTGGAGGAAAATTCTAGTGGCAAGCTTTTAATAGGCTCTTCGAGTTCCTCAAAGATCACACATACAGGGCATGAGAAAAACTTCAAAGCCCTTAGAGTCTCTGTCTGTATAGACTATAATGGGAGTTCAAAGCTGCAAGAACACAAAGTATATCAGGATCAAAGACACTGTTTTCCGAGGCCATGCCTGAATGCAAAGCCAAGCCAGGACTGAGGTGACAAGGTGAGACCTACAGTTGGGAAGATTGTCGCTGCTGCACAACATGTTAACTACTGGGGTTTCCATTCGTTTTGGAAATAAAATGCTAAATGACAGTGTCAGTTAATTATACCCTAGAGGTGTGTCTCACTTTAAGAAAGTCCATTCTTCCAAGATTGGAACTGAGCAAACACCTTAAGAGACAATTTTTTTCTATACAGTATATATATATATTTTTTATCTATACACAAATTCAGGGTAGGGTCTCTGGTCTGTTTTGCAAACACGTCTTTGCCCACAGAGGGTACCTAATGCCCATCAGGTACAGAAATGTGTTCCTTTGGAGTAAGACAAGGGGCATGTTTTCAATATTTGGCTGATCATTCCCTCGAAATTACCCTTGTGGTTACAAGAAATCCAGCCCAGGGGAAAAAAATGTGGGCATATAAGGCCTCTCCCCTGTAGTCAATCATTTACCCCAAGGATAAGGGCTCAAGGAAAAGCGGAATTTCCCATACTCTGATAACAACCTGCTCCCCATCCGTCTGCTATAGTTGGTCCCCTGTCATTGGGCCCAGTTGCTAATGGAGGCAGCTTTGCATATTTTGCCAGGGTCCAGGCTTGCCGTTGCTCAGTATTAGGATTTCTCACCTCACCTCTGCTCTGAGAGTGTAGAACTTCTCTACTCACATGAAAGAAGAAACTGCCTGGTGTTGCTTTACTACAGGGACAGCCAAACAATGGCCAATGAGCCAAATCCAGCCCACTGCCTGTATTTGTAAACAAAATTTCATTGGAACAAGGTCACACTTAATCACTTATGCATCTTCTATGGCTGCTTTCCATGACAAAGACAGAGCTGAGGAATTATGATGGAGTCTGTGTGGATACATAGAAGCTGAAATTATTTATTCTGATCCTCTCTGAAATGAGTTTGATGACTGAAACTAAAATGAGTTTGGTCTAAAGAAGAATATGCTGTGGAGATATTAGGATCTATGAGAACCTACTAAAAGAAATCTATTTCACTGGGAGTCATTCATTCCTCTGGATCTGTTCACTAAGTGGAAAGAAACATTATTCCACTTGACCACGCCAGACACCAGGCATCTGACTCCATTCTCCCCCTTTACCTAAGCCACTACCTACTTTGAGTAGCTTTCCAAACTCTTCACTCCTCTCCAGTCCACCGTCAATACCCTAATGAAGTCCTTCTGTTATATATGCAGAGATTACTATAGCCACTCATGTTCCACTGACTACTGTGTCTCCAGTAGGGCAGGTCTAATTGAATTTTTTGTGTTCCTCACTTCAACCTTGCCTCCCATTTCAATAAGCAGCCTATTTTCCCATTGCTTGGGGCTTACAGTAATTCTCAGTAAGTCTCTTTTTCACATACCTCACACACATCAGCAAACCCTGGTAGCTCTACCTCAAAAATGTTTTTTGCTTCTGACACTTTCTTCGCTCTTTAGACTATTACTACCCTAGTTTAAAACTCACCTGGGTGATGGCAAAGTCCTCCCAACTGGTGTTCCTGCTTCCACTGTTTTCTATACACAATCCACTCTTCACCTAATAGAATGAGCTTTGTAAACTGTTTAGGTTCAAATATGTCACTTTCCTAGTCACCACCCTTGAGATGGCTTTCATGGCACTCATGGAATACCCAGACCCTTACCATGGCCTAAGTTGCTTCACAAAACTAGCTCTTGGATGTTCTATCATTTCCACCTTTACCACATTCTCCTTTTCCCATGCTGCTCCAGCTATAAAGGCTTCCTCATTATTCCCAGAAGGAGCCAAGTGGGCTCCCACCTCAGGGTCTCTCATTTGGCACTGCCTCCATCTGGATATCTCTATCCCGAGGAATCAAAACTACTCACTTCTTCATTCAAGTATCTGCTCAGATTCACCTTTGAAGAGATGGATTCCCTGACCACCAGGTTTAAGATAGAATCTCTTCTCTCACTCTCCATTCCCTTCTCTTGCCTGATTGATCTTCATAGCTGTTTGCTAGTATCCCTTCCTACACACCAGAATGTCTGGAATGTAATCCCACTGAAAGCAAGAACTTGGTCTGTTATGTTCACTGATGTATTTTCTAGCACCTAAAACAGTGCCTGGCATACACAAGTAACTCAAAAAGGTGAAGGAATAAATGAAAAATTGGATGAATAAATGGATGAATGAGTCACCTTTTACTTGGACATCTGCCTTGACTTTTCCTCTTCCCAACCATTAGCAGCACTGAAGTTAAAATGTGTCACTTTGTTTTTTCCAGAAGGAACTAACTCATCTCCCCCTACCTGTCCAAAATCCTGTAGTGTCCTCCCCCAATGCAATGTTGGAAAAATACCAATTTGCCCTAATGTAACCTGGGCTCTACCTAGTTCTCCATTTCTATGTATGACACTATTCCACAACCGACTCTACCACAGAGAAGAGGTAATCCCCACTCAAGGAGGTAGGACACACTTGCTATGCCCCTTTTTCTCTCTCTGTCTTCTTTTTTTTTAAAGATTTATTTTTATTTATGATAGAGAGAGAGAGAGAGAGACAGGCAGAGGGAGAAGCAGGCTCCATGCCAGTAGCCCGATGCAGGACTTGATCCCGGGACTCCAGGATCGTGTCGTGGGCCAAAGGCAGGCGCGAAACCACTGAGCCACCCAGGGATCCCCTCTCTCTCTCTTCTTTACCTGGCAAGCCCTTGCATGTCCTTTGGGGCTGAGTTAAACATCTTAGTCTCTGGGAAGCTCCAAGAACTTCCTTTTCCTATATGTTTTACAGCACCTATAATTACATATCATAGCTTTTGGCACACTATATTTTAATTATTCACTTAAATATATGTGTCATCTCAACTATACTGTCTTAATTCACTTTGGTTTCTATAGTGCCTAGCACAACAAATATATATTAGACAAATTTTTAAAATGTATAAGTTAACCCTTGCCTGAAAGATGCTGAAGCCCTAGCAATCAATATAAAGGTGTGTTTTATTTTGTTTTTCTTTCTTCAACTCAGTAGTTCTACTAAAGCTGTATCTAAACCACTCTCTGAGTCAGGTGTATTAGGGCCACCAATCATCTCTTTGAGTTACAACTTATATAATTGTTGATGCCATATGCGTACTACTAATAGTTAGCTAGTTTCCCTGGAGGATATTAGAAGCCTTTCCCATATACTCTGAAGGATGACAATGCTTTTAAATATATTTTCTTATCATCTCCTGGGCAATGGAGTTGCTGTGAGGATTAATTAAGGAAATATATGTAAAACACTCAGGATAGTAACTGGCATATACTACATGCTCAATAAATGCTATTATTATTCATCTTTCCTGTTTATTTCAAATATACACACATGACATTCGCATGTGTCCTAGTCCTCTAACTCATAGCATAGACAGACAATGCAACCTAGTCGATGACTGATCATTATGACAGCATGTTGTAAGTTGGCTGGAGGCTGTTGAAATAACAACTAAAAATATATTCCAGAGAAAAGAGATAATGAATAAGAATAGACTGAAATTTTCCCAGACATAGTTAGGGGAAAAGCAAATGCGACAGAGCTGAGGATGAAGAAAACATACTGAAAGTTTACAGGAGTATGGATAGAGTTTGGAAGGTGGTGTGTAAATGTAAAAATTTGGGGGCATATCAACCAAGCTGTAACAAGCCTAAGAGGAGTGAAGGGTATCTAATATCCTGATGCAGCACAGAGTTTTTAAGGGAAAGACTCTGCATTCAAGTTTACCAGCATGTGCACACCCACATGCCCTGTCATGTACACAATCCGTAAGAGCACTCTGGGAGTGATGGGAAGAGGAGAAGGCACCCAGAGAGTAACTGCAGGGTCACCTGGATTCTCTACCTGGATGGTTGTAGGTATCCCTAGAATAGAATCCTATAAAGTAAGCTCACTTAAAGATCACCACTTGGCATTCCAACCTGGCAAACCTAAGAATTGTACTACAGTTCATAAATGCATGTCCAGACTATGCTTATGATCAATGTAGAAAGAGCCTTAAAAAATTCATGCTCCAATATTTCCACTTGTAAAAATTCATTCTAAAAAAAATATATTATTAGAGCTGTTCTTAAAGACGTAGATATATTATGGAGGCACCTGGGTGGCTCAGTCAGTTAAGCATCTGACTCTTGGTTTTGGCTCAGGTCATGATCTCAGGGTTGTGAGATCAAGTTAGGTGTCAGGCTCCATGCTCAGCATGGAGTCTGCTGGAGATCCTCTGCGTCTCCCTCTCCCTCTGCCCCTCCTCCCATCTCTCTCCTCTCTCCTCTCTCTCTCTCTTAAATAAATAAATGAAATAAAAAAAAGACTTAGGTGTATTACGATTTACAATCATATTGCTTATAATTAGGAACACTGGAAACAACCTACATGTCTAAATTTGGGTATCAGTTGCATAAACAATTTCTTATTTATTTAATATTTACACAGCTATTATATATAATCCGGGTTTGAAAAGAATATTTAACAATAGGAGAAAGTTGGGCAGCCCGGATGGCTCAACAGTTTAGCGCCACCTTCCGCCCAGGGCGTGATCCTGGAGCCTCAGGATTGAGTCCCATGTTGGGCTCCCTGCTTGGAGCCTGCTTCTCCCTCTGCCTGTGTCTCTGCCTCTCTCTCTTTCTCTGTGCCTCTCATGAATAAATAAATATAATCTTAGAAAAAGAACAAAAAGTTGTCATAAATATTGTTCAGTGCTAAAACCAGGTATGAAACAGTAAAGCACAAGTTCAATTTTCTGTAAAAATGTTTTACATATGGGTCCAGAAAAATAACTATTGAGAGATTAACTTGTGACTCTTTTCTTAAAATCACAAAAAAAGACTAGAAGGAATGAGTGGTTATCTACTTCCTTTATCCCAATAAGATGACTAAAATTTGTGTTTTATCAGTAATGTTGGTTATGAGTTTTTCAAGTTGTAGGGCTGAAGGCAGAAGCTTCTGGCACCGGATCTGAATCACCCAACCAAAAGTCAGAAACAGGACAGAAGTTTCAAGAGCTAAGAGATGGAGAAGCCAGAAGTTTGCAGATTCCAAAAACAGCAAGAAGGAACACAGAAGTCCCTCTTAGGATTCATAGCCACCAACACTAGGATCAGAGACCCTACAGTCAAGGTTGACATAGAAGCAGCAGGTCCCTTGCAGGGACCTGGTGGAAGTGGACAGCTATTCTGGTAATGTTGACCACAGTGGAATGCAAAAGGCCCAGCTTGGGCCAGAGAGAAGAAGAGGTACACACTGACACCGAATTTCCCCTCAAGATCCATCTGGAAGGGCTCATTAAATTTAGAGATTAAAAGAAATATGGCATTTCTTACACCCGAATTTTGTAGAGTAAAATCCAAATGCAAGCCTGGTAAGTATATGTGAAATACAAACACATAATATACACTTATATACACACATATGTACAGGTAAGTGATCCATATACACTATCTAACATTTATACATATAATAATCCATATATTATATTACATATATCCCATATATTGAAATTATATAAATATATAGTGGTTATCTTTAGACGATGACACTCTAGAAAAACTTGAATTACTTCTTTATACTTTTCTGTCACTTTGAGTTTTCCATATCAAATGTATAATTATGTCCCTAATGCACAAGTTATTTTTTTCAAAACACAGTGCCTATATCTAGCACTGCTCATAAAATTGCCTTGATTAGTATATTGACTCTGCAAGTATTGTTTCTCCAGCCAATTATTAAACTTACTAATTGTTTTGCTGAATTTAAAAAGAATTATTAATTACAAATGTAGTTGTAAGTTGTGGAGCTTACTTAAAGGAATCAATTCTTTCTCAGTGTTTGCCCATCCACCTGAAGCTGCTGTAAAGAATAACTTTAATGCTTCTTTACAAATATTCCTCCACTCCTTGTGGATGTTTGGGCATGTCCAACTTCCTCCTGAATCTGACCACTTCCCATCAGTGGCACTACTAATATGAGTCTAAGCCATTATCATCTCCCACTTAGTTGCTTGCAAAAAACTCTTGTCTTTGATCTCCAACCCATATGGCCTATTTTCTAACATACAAGCCAGAGTTATAGCTCTAAAACTTAAGCACACATTGTGTGCTCCCTGCCCAAAGTTTATCAGTGGCTTCCAGCTCATGAAGAATGCCTGACGTTTCTACCGTCACCACCTCATAAGAGCCTTCTCACTATTTTTTCAATATGTCAAGTGCACTCTGACCTTTGCATCAGTTGTGGTTTTTCCCAGAAACTCACTCCCAGATATTCACTGGGTTTCCTCCTTGCCTTCAATTAGGTCTTTATTCAAAGCACCTTCAACAAGGAGGGCTTTCCTGACCATCCTAACTGATGGAACACAATGGCATCTCAGATTCCTTCCACTGCCTTATCTTCCTTCATGGCATTTACCTAACATATTGTATGTTTCTTTGTTTTGGGGTGTCTATTGACTGCTTCCCCATCAACAAATTGTAAGCACCATGAAAGCAGAGATTTTTTTCTGTTTTCTTGGCACATAGTAGGTGCAGCAGTCCCCTTATTCATGGCTTCACTTTCTGTGGTTTTAGATACCTGCAGGCAACTGCACTAGAAAGAGATGATCCTCTTTCCAACATATGGTCATAGGTCAATAATAGCTAGTGCTACACCACAATGCCTACATCATTAATCTGACTTCATCTCATCATGAAGGCATTTTGTCATCTCACAGCATCACAAGAAGGGTGAATGCAGTATAGTAAGATATTCTGAGAGAGAGACCACATTCACATAACTTTTATTACAGAAGATTGTTGTAATTGTTCTATTTGATTTTTAGTTATTGTTGCTAATCTCTTACTGTCTGTAATGTAAAATTAAACTTTATCATGCATACATATGTGTAAGGAAAACGTAGCATATATGGGGTTTGGTACTATCCGGGATTTCAGACGTCCACTGGGGGTCCTTGAATGCATCCCCCATGGATAAGGGAGGAATACTATACTCAACAAATATGAGTTGTTAGGAAAATACCATTTAAAAATTTCAGAGATAATTTTCCCCCATCACATTGGGAGAACACTAAGTTTGCAATCATTTGAGTTAATAAGGATGTGCCGAAACGGCACTCACAGGACTAGTGGTAGGAACAGACACTGGTAAAGTTTTGGACATGTTACTTTGGCAAAATCTTTGAAACTTCTGAATGCACATTTTCCACATATCTAGGGAAATGCTGGAACACTTGCTTAGGTGTAGAAAGACATGTTCACTGCATTTGTTAAGAATGAACACTTGGGGTGCCTGGTTGGCTCAGCTGGTTAAGCGTCAGATTCTTGTTTTCAACTCAGGCTGTGATTTCAGGGTTGTGGAATCAAGCCTTGCACTCAGCTCTGCACTGAGTGCAGAGCCTGCTTAAGATTCTCTCTCCTTCTGCCCCCTCCCACTCATGCTCTCTCTCTTTTTAAAATAAATCAATCTTTAAAAAAACCCAAACACTTGAAAATAGTATAAATGTCCACCATTCCAAGAATGATTAAATCAATCACAGCACTTTGATACCTTTAAATATTATGTAGATGTTAAAAAGAATGTGAAGGAATCCACATGTATGTAATTTAACATATTAAGACATGCAATGGAACCAGGGCAGTGACTGTGGGGTGGGGGCAAGAAGAAGTGGCTATTTTATCTGGAGATTTTGATTGTATTTTATACCTTAAGCTGGGTCACAGGCACACAGGTATTCTTTCATTTTTTTTCAGTAGCTTTTGCTATATTTGAGATATTTTATTTTTTAAATGAAAAAATGTATACACTCATATTTCATATATAAACAATGAAGTCATAAATAAAATATTAATAAAATAATATCTGTAAGACATATGGTTAAATGAAAAAATCATAGACCTATACACATGATACCATAAGTCTGAAGGAAAATGAAAACAGGAAGAGAAGAAGACATATGCATGCATATATGTAAATTCAGAGGTTATGGCCATTAGATTCTACAACCAATTATTAATCATAAATATTTTGGGGGCGTGGGTGGCTCAGTTGGTGAAGCATCCAACTCTTGATTTCAGCTTGGGTCCTGATCTCAGGGTTATGGGATTGAGCCCTGCATTGGGCTCTGCACTGGGGGTGGAACCTGCTTAGGATTCTCTCTATCCCTCTGACCCTCTCCCTCCTGCATAAAATAAATTAAAAAAACAAAAAATAAGTATTCTAGTATTCTGGGCAGGGAAATGGAGGGTATTGGGAGACTTTTCTCTTTGGGGCCTTATTGGAATTTTAAACTACAAGCATACGTTTATGTATTACTTGTTCAACTGAAGAATAAAGAAGTACTACTCCCTCTTCTGTGAATCCCATCTTCTCTTACACTTCTGGCGAACTCACGACTTTGTCACTTCACACTAGAAGGTTAAAGTACTGTTCCTGTCAAACAGGTCATCCATGAGAGTGTTAATTTCTCTAAGTAGTTGGGTGTGAACTCTGTTCTAACTAGAAAACAAATAAACTCACTGACTCGTCGATGCCTCGCCAAGGAATGTCAGCTTAGCTATAGGCTTATGTTTGTTCACTTGTTCATTCAACCATACCTCTATCTACTCAGGCACTTGTATTTGATCTGAGCAGAATATTTGAGGATCTCCTCTACTTCAATCACTAAGAAGAGGAAGGAGGCATGGATCCTTCCCTTAGGGAGCTCAGAAGCTACTGGAGTAGACAGACATGAATCCAGTAAGTGTATATATGTAAAATTACAGCTATTGTGGAAGCTGTGAGAAGAGGTACACACGGTGGTGTTGACCCTGGTGAGAGATCAGAAAATACTTTCTTAAGCCTTAATTTGAAGAAAGAACAGAAGTTGAAAAAAAAGGCAGGGAATGTCAGGGCCCTGGGTTGGATGTGTAGCAGTGAGAATGACATGGTTTCCCTCAATAGCTAAGGAAGGACCAACATAAATGGAATAAAGGGAGCCAGAGAGACACCATCACATGACCCTGGTAGGATCAGGCTGGGAGGAGACTGGACACTGGGCTAAGTATTTAGGTCTTCATCATGACTTCAGTAGAGAGTCACAAACTGCTTTTAGAAGGTTGACACTGTGGGTGACCTGATCAGAGTTGACATGTCTGAAGTATAGAAGGACAACTTTAGTCTTGGGGGCTTTTTTGTTATTTGTTTTGGAGGATGGCCTTTGGCTGTAGTAATTTAAAAGACTTTTCCTTCCAGGTACATAAGGCAACTTATCTAGAATGTGTTTCTTAGTAAAAGAGGTGCCACCCCATAGAGGATGCTTGAGAGATTTACAGGGCATTAGGTTGTGGTTATGATCAAGGAGCACTATAGGGGAAGGATGGGTTACACTGCAATATGAGAGACAGTCTCTCATTAAAAAAAGTCCTTCCATATTTTCCATGATTTTAGAATGTCCTACCAGCCATTTGAGTAAGTGAAAACTTTGTTTATAATCACCTAATCTAAAAAAAAAAAATAAAATCCTAAACTAGAAGGTAGCTCCTTTTACATATAAACACAAATAATTTTTGGCACATTAATTTATATACACTAAATGAAGGGAAGATTATGCTTTTCTTTTGTTCAGAACAAGTATTGTCTATATGTTACCAACAGCAATGCCACTCATGGTACTAGAGTTGCCAGCACAACACACCTGTCCTGGACTTTTGTTGGTAGTTGTTGCATTCATGGTGACTTAACACACAAGTGCTAGTGTCTGACTGCGTTATTACATCTTCTACTGTAAACAAGCCTGAGCATTTATATAGTGAAATACACATTCTTTTATCACAAATCACTTTTGTTTTATTGCTTTTCTTTTGTATTCCAATTAATGCATTATGTAGATATTTGTAAAATCTTGTCTAGATTATATTAATCATGTATTTTGTTTCAGCATAGTCAATGGGTATTGCAAAATAGTTCTTTAAAAAAAGGGCAGGGTAAGGGTGCCTGGGTGGCTCAAGTTGGTTAGGCTGCTGACTTGCGATTTCAGCTTCAGCTCCAGTAATGATCTCAGGGTCCTAGGATCAAGCCCCACATTGGGCTCTGTGCTCAGTGGGGAGTCTGCTTGAGATTCTCTCTCTCTGTCTAAATTAAATAAATACATATTTTAAAAAATAAATAAAATTAAAATTTTAAAAGGGCAGGGCAGTGGTTAATATGATATGATTGAGAACCACTGGTCTAAAAAAGTGTAGTAGCTTTCACGAGCTTGATTGTTTTCTCTTCTTGAACTTCAGATGTCTTGTCTCAGATGAATGTGCTGTAGTGTTCCTGATTTTCAATCCTAGACATACACAGTTACATATCAGTGAATGTCAAAGGTTGGAAATGACAGAGCAGAGGTAGAGGCAGCATACTATTACTCTATCAAGAAAATTAGAAAAATCTGCTCTAGCTTCAAGCTTTTCTCATTCACAGCCCAGAAGGATTTTAACAGCTATAATACACATCTTCCCTGAAAAGCTGTATTTCATTATCTTATGAATATCTAATTTGACAATATTTGCAAATCAAGTTTGTAGAATTCTGCTTATGTGTGTGTATGTGTGTGTGCATTATTCTTTCTCAGAATAATTTATGGGGTAGAAATGCTTCTATGCACCAGAAACTGCTAAGAAAGAAAAATTAATTTTGTGGTAGCTTGAAAATAAATGCTAGGCTGCAATATATAAGGTAATGTAATATAACGTAATGTGATATAATGTAATTAGGGTAACTCCTTAGGGCTGACGTTGGCAGCTTTCCAATCCTTCAGGCCTCTTTGGCCTCTCTGCTTTAATAATAATGGAGTAAAGAATAGTTATCATTATCTGAGTGCCGCCATGTGCCAGGAAGAATGCTGTTTTTGAAACATTAACTCATTCAATTGTCACAACAAACCTATGGAGATAGATGTTACTACTGCATCCAATTTTCAGATGAAGAAACTGAAAGTCTAACATTTGAACTGATGTTCCTAAAGTCACCTAACTAGTTGTAGGTTCAGGATTTAAACCAAAGTATCCCTCACTCCAGAACCCAAGATGTACTAAGATGAGTGTTCTAAAATGTTAAAGAAAATTAATAACCAGTGGCATAACGTCTGAAGATAATCTAAAAGTTAAAAGAGGTAATCTGGAATATAAATGAATGTAAATGCTTACCTTTTAAAAAAATGTTCTGATAATTCCTTTGAGAACTCTAAGTTCCTAAACCTGCTCTCCTCAAGTGAGCTTGGTTCCTTACTTCCTCAGTTACTCTCCAATGTTTAAACCTTGAATTTTTCATTACCAATAACTATAACCCCCAACAACTGTGCTTTCAAATATCTCACTTTCCAACGATTTCCTATCTTTGAACTCATCCCATTCCCACTCTGACTCCAGTAATGTTTTCACTCCCTCTGGGTATTCAATCCATTGATTCAAACCAAACCTTTTTCATTACCCCTCATCCTATCTTCCTTTGAACATGGCACACCCTAACTAGGTTATGGGATCTTAAAGATATGGATACTAAAGTTTCAAGAAGCCTGAGGATACCCTAAGAATTGTCCCAGATAACGATTAACAATAGATACTCAAAAATATCTAGACAAGGTTAACCAGAATAAAAAAGGCTTTTGAATTAGTCCCTGAATCACAAGTAGAGGTGTTGAGGAAATGTAGATTTCAACCTAGAATCCAAGAGGCCCAAAGGTGCCAGGGTAGCTCACTCCAATCTCTGAAACACCAGAAGGTAGCTCTAAAGAGAGTGACTGGGTCCAGTGAGGAAGAAACATTGGTAAGTAGAGTTCAACTTGAACAAAGAGAAAATAGCAAATACTTTTCTTCTCATTTTTTAAATTCACTCCACTTGTATAGCTGAAATGCTGTGTTGAGAAGGTTTCTGAAAATGGGTTTTCAATCATCTTTGTGTCAGTCAGAATGAGCTAGATTATACTCTGATAACAAACAACTTCCCATCTTCAGTAGTTTAGAAGAATAAAAGTTTATTCTCACTATACAAATCCATTGTGGCTAGTCAGGGAAGCTATGCTCATCACATTCACTCATGAAACCAACTGATTGAGTAGCCACCATTTTACAAGTTGCCAGTTGCCATGCCAGAGGGAAAGAGAACTCAGAGAGTGGGAGGGTGCATGTGTGTGTCACAAACTGGGAATGAAATGCTCCTGCCTGGATGTGATTCACATCACTTTCATTAAACAACTCATTGGCCAGAATTAGTCACATGGCCCCATCTGGCCATAAGGGAGGTAGGATATTCAAACCTACAGTGTGCAACATGATGAGCACCACATGCAGAACAGTAATCAGTGGCATTCCTCATGGATCCTGCTAAGACGTTTTGACATTTAAGTATGGTACTTTTCATTCCTGTCCTAATCTCCAGAGCTGCCCTGCAAAGGCTCAAAATGTAGTCAGTTCCCTAACTGACTACAAGGAGTGTGTGTGTGTGTGTGTGTGTGTATGTACAAGGGGTACAAGGAAAGGTTAGAAGGCTTGTCAAATCACTACACTTGCAACTAATGTAACATTGTGTGTCAGAAAAAAAATCCCACTAAAAGGTAGCATTAAATGTAAGAACATTCAATAAAGGTCCTATTTTTTCATTAAAAAAATAGAAAAGGTTAGAGGACTACAGGTCAATGACATCATAGAGGCTACTCCTTTATCTAATAGACTAGAGAAATGATAAGAAAGCCACAATTCTAAGTATCTACATGAATTCCTTATCACACTGAAATACACAGAATTTGGGACTGTGGAACCCTTCACTAAGTGCAGCTAGTTCTTTAAAGAGAAAGAATTAGTTTTCAAACCAGTTAAATGGCTCAGCACTGAGCTGAATTTTATTCAACTAAAGCAGACCAAAATATGGGCTGTTACTGTTCCATCACTGCGTTTTTTTTTCCACACACACACAAAAAAATGTCAATTACATTATCTCCCTTCCTAAGGACAGACAACGATCAGATCAATCAAACAGAAAGTGAAGCAAAGGATTTCCACTGGAAGAAACCCCGATAGCAAGATATATAGTGCTACCAAGATTTCTTTATAAAAACCAGAACCTGACTAGCAGCACCTGTTCCACTACAGACAGAACAGCAAATGGTTAGGAGAGAAAATGATTTGCTATTCACCCCAGCCTATTAGCAACAGACTAATCAGTGATAGATAAAACATCTGAGAAAAGGCAAGTATGCATTAAAGCTTCTCTGGTTCTCTCTCTCTCTCTCTCTCTCTGGCTCTCTCTATCTCTCTCACACACACACACACACACGATAAATTTTAAAAATTAACATCTGAATTTAGCCTTCAGTTAGCAAAAGCTAGTTTCATCCACATAATTCCAAAAGATCAGGATTATTATTCTTGCTTAATCCATACAATTCAGAGAGATCAGGATTATTATTATAATCAATACTTTCAGATAAGGAAACTCAGATTCAAAAAGAGTAATTTCATTCGCTCACTCTTATCTAAGGAGGTCTCTGTATGTGGTACCCAGGAAGGCACCTGAATGGGGATGTGCCCAAAACTGACTTTCTAATCTGTCAAAGTTGACATAATGGGGAAGGAACCACCTCAACACCCCACCAACGTTTCCCCATTGCCAGAGCTGATGATGGAATGTTGGGCTTGAGGGACCATGAGTCCTGCAATTTATGTAACTTCTTGTGTTCTCAGGGAAATTATTTATCTTTGACATTCTACATTAAGTCACATTTCCACCCACCACAGAATTCATTTTATTTTTCATAAATCACCAAGTGATATAAAATTATTTTCTCTGGGTTTTAGAGAAAATAACCCTATGGTGGAGCTGATTATAACATCCCAAGAGAAAGCAGGCATTATAGGACAACTAAATGAGTTTGCCCACATGAGAGTTAATTACCAGGCATCTTAGAAAATGAGCCAGATCATCTGTAGATACAAAGGCTGACAAGCTGATGAATTTGTGGCTCACTGGTCTGGTCAAGAGAAAGGCTTCTGGGTGCATCTCCTCTCTGTCTTCCTGCTTCTGTCCCTTCTCACCACCTGGGAGCCTATATAGGTTCCTCTAAACCTTCAATTCTGGGGTTAGTATTGCCGTTGATGAAAGGAGGGGTAAGTAACCCTTGGTCAATTACATAGAGATCTAAACCTCAATTCAGCCTGCATATAACTCCAGTTTGGCTCTATCCAAACACCAAAGTTGCACTAGTTCAGCAACTGCATTCCTTTCTTTTCCTGTGTCTGATGTCTGATTTCTTTCTTCTGTCTCCCTCTCTCTTTCTCCCCATCTCTCTGTCTCTTTCCTCCCACTTACCTCTCTTTCTTTTTAATTACATGGGGAAAACATGAATACATTCTTCAGTTAACAAAACTGGATTAGTAATAATTAATGTCTGACATGGTCATGTGTTGATAGAGATCAGAAACAATGGGGCTTCTTATGAACTGCTGGAAGGAGCATAGCCACATTGAAGAGGATTTTGGCACAACCTAGTAAAGTCAAGGTGTTTACACCCTACAAATCACTCCTAGGTACAGAGCCTAAAGAAATTCACACAGATATCCAAGGTGACACCATTATTTATGGGATAGTTTTCTGTAACTGCAAAACACTAGAAATTAAGTGTTCAACAACAGGAAAACCATAAAAAAAATTTATATAGTCATAGAGTAGCCACCTATGCAGAAATGAAAAAATTAAACTAAACATGTCACTATTGATATATTTTGCACATATAATGCTGATTTTTTTAAAAGCTAGTTGTAAAATAATACACACAGTATGTTATTTATGTAAAATTAAAAACATGAAACACATTATATTATTAACATAAGTTTTGATATTATTTGGGAATTCAAGCTTATATAACTGAAAAGTATAAAGAAATGCATGGGAACAACAGACTCCAAATCCAGGGAGGCAATTATTTCTGTGGGGATAAATGTGGAGGAGTCAACTTATTTGTCATGCTTTATTTACTAAGCTGGATGACGGTACATGGGAATTTGTCCCATTATACTACATGCTAGTTGGTTAGTTTGACCTACTTCAAAATAAATTCTAAGTACTCTAAAAAAAAAAAAAAAATCAAACATTTCAAATAAACCTAAAATTCACTTTGACTATTACTCAACACCTAATTCCCAACACACTCCAGAGGTTCTCTACTATTATTATTAGTTCCTTTCTGCTCAATATATATAGCATTGTTTGAACAAGTGGGTCTTTCGTTTTTACATAAGTGATGATACAACACATATACTTTTATTTAACATTATGTCTTGTCCCTCATTAACAAAAATACATTTCCCTAGAAAACTATCATTATTTTCCCAGGGTGAAGGGTATAATAATTAAGAAAATAGCCTTTGGAGATATGCCTGAGTTCCAGTTAACACTTAATATTTACTTAGGCCAGGGTATTCCAGTTTTCTGTGTTTCAGGGTTCTCATTATTAGAAAAGAGATGATGGTAAATATCAGCTTCTTAGGACTGTTCGAGGATTAGATAAAGAAATTTAAAAAAAAAGAAATTTGTGCAGAGCACTTAGAAAAGTTTCTGGCACACAGTTGACTCTTCATAAATACTATTACCATTACGATTATTTTGTAGCTACTGTCTATGCCTTATGAGGAAGGGTCTTTAGGATGGCATCTGTACCCCAGGTTCAGTTCATGGCCCCTCTCTAGAGGAATCATGATGTTCCTCACCTCCCCCTGCTACTTGTGTTAACCTCTGGAAATCAGTTGCCCTTCAAAACACTGTAGGACCCATGGCAATATCCAGTCTTCTGGTTCTTGCACGCCAATTTCTATTTGTCCAGATTCCAGGCACTCATCTCTTATAGAAGAATTTTTTTTTTAAAGATTGATTGATTGATTGATTTCAGACAGAGAGAGCACAAGTGGGAGGAGCAGAGGGAGAAAGACAATCTCAGCAGACTCCATGCTGAGCATAGAGCCGGACATGGTGATCAATCTCCCAACCCTGAGAATACAACCTGAGCCAAAACCAAGAGTTGGACATTTAACAACTAAGCAACCCAAATGCCCCTCTTATAGAAGAATTTCTTTATCTCACTCATAGTTCTCATTTCCTGCCAAGTTAACCTGGAAATTAGAGAAATACACTTAATGACTTACATATCACCTTTCGTTCTTTAAACCTAGAGGCATGGTCATGGTCATGGTCATTTCTTTCTCATATTCATTCTCATAATACTTTATGCTTCAGAGTATGCATATGTAACTTGCAAGCAATTTATTTTCTCGTAGTTCTTAGCAATTTGCTCCAAATTCACCACATCATTTATGTGCATTGTATACTTGCACTTAACAATTTAAAATATCTACCTCTTACCCAATATAAAATATAGGAATTTGCATAATTCCCCAGTATAAGGGAGATTCAGAACAAAAGCTATAAAGTCAGCCAGGCTGGAGTTTGAATCCTAGCTCTGCCACAGGCTGGTCACACACCCCAAGGGAAGGGTGTCAGTTTTCTATAACTACAAAACAAACCACTTCACACTTAATGGCTAAAAACCACACTTACTCTTCAGCTCATAGTTTTCTACGTCAAAAATCAAGGCATAGTGTGCCTGAGTTCTCCACTCAGGATCTCACAAGCTGAGAACAAGATGCAGGCAGAACTTATTGCTTGTCTCTTTGGGAACTCAGGGGTCTTTTTCAAGCTCCCGTGATTGTTGGCAGAACTAAGATCCTTCCTTGTAGATACAAGGACTGAGGCCCCCATTCCCTGAAGCTACCAGCTAGGGCCACTCCCAGCTCCTAGATTGCCCACATTCCATGCCACACCTATCCTCAAAGCCAGCAGTGATTTTTCCCTCACATCAAAATCCTCTCACATTTCAAATCCCCAATTTCCCTGCCTTTTACCACTAGACCAAGATTTAAAGGGCTCATGCGATTGGATCTGGCCCCCCTGGATAATTTCCAGAAGTTCAGCTGTTTGGGAACTCTAATCACATCTGCAAAAGCCTTCACAGAAGTACCTAGATTAGTGTTCCATTGAATGCACAGGAGGAGTGTATATTCCAGAAAGCAGGAAATACTCCAAAAAGCAAGGTATCTTAGAATTCTGCTACTCACAGGAGGCCTGGTCGTCTCCATGTGCTTCAGGCATATGAGGGGACACTAGATAAGGTGCTCACTAGGTAAGAAAGGTCAGTTGGATACAAAGAAACAATGATAAAATTTCCAAGTACTGACTATGCTGAGGATTTGGCTCCCTGTTTTCACTACTTCATCTTTGGAGCAGCATTTTGAAATGAGTGAGCCTAGTACACTCTTTGGGTGACTGCTACTACTTGGACTCCCAATAACTACTCATTACATGAAAGAATAAGGCAAAGACTACTATTACCACATTTGATAGATGAAGAAACTCAAGCTTAGCGATGACATCGATAAAGCAGTTATCACAGGTCTGGCACATGCTGAGTGCTCATAAATACTAGATGCCACCACCATCGCTTTTATATTAGAAAGGAGAACCCAGAAGCCTACCATAGCACCAGTCACACCTCCACTCTTCATGCAAGCCATACAAAGACCATGGAGATGTTGAACACCTTGCAAGGCATGTCTGAGGAGCCACTATTCCCTGGGAAGATGCTTGGCCATTTTTTTTTTTTTTTTTTTTTTTGGCTGCCTCTGTGATATCTCAGGGAGAGCTGCTATTGAAGCTCTAGTCCTAAGACTGACTACACCAGAATCAATAACCTTCCAGTCTCTTAACACCAGGTTGGTGGTGGAATTTGCATTCCCTGGAATAAAATGCATCCCTTCTAACATTTGCATTTGATCTTTGTTTTCTGGTTATAGAACTCCCTTTATCTAATTTTACCCGTTATTTATTTTAAAGCTTTTCACTGCAACTTACCTAACTTTCAGTGGAGACAAGTAGTATTTGAAAGCTCTCTCAAACTTATAAAAGCATATAAAACATTTTGTGCCTATTAAATACCCTTCATTCTTTTCAAATGTCAATCCATAATCAACATAAATAAGGTCAGCAGACTGTAAAGTACTCAGAGAGGCTTTAGATTTCATCTGGTTCAAATTCTTCATTCTACCAATGAAAAAACTGAGGAAAAGATTTTCTTTTCTTTTCTTTTCTTTTCTTTTCTTTTCTTTTTTTTCTTTTCTTTTTCTTTTTTCTTTTTCTTTTTCTTTTTTTTTTTTTTTTTTTTTTGAGGTGGGAGCAGAGGGAGAGGGACAGAGAAAATCCCAAGCAGGCCCCATGCCCAGCACAGAGTCCTATGTGGGGTTCGATCTCATGACCCTGAGACCATGACCTGCACCAAAATCAGGAGTCAGATGCATAACCAACTGAGCTACTCAGGCACCCCAAAGACTTTCTTGAGGTCATGAAATAGTGGCAGAATCAGGACTGGATGGGCATCAGGAGTCCACTCATCCAGGGCCACACCCTTTCTAATGATATGACTCCACCGGGTATTTGGTTTATAGTCTCCAAAGCACTGCTCAGTGATTGGCTTCTTCATTTGTGTGTGTGTGTGTGTGTGTATGTGTGTGTGTGTGTGTGTGAAAACCTAAATAAATCATTGCAAAGTGAAAATAGCTCATCATAGCTTACAAGTACTAGTGAGTAAGCAAAGATCCTCTGTCATAACTCAGTGGTACTGCAGACTTGGACAACTAGCTTCCCTGTAGCCATCCCCTCCTTCCTGGATGGCAAGGCTACATTTTCTTTGGGGGCACCAATATGCCCTGTTCCACGAAGTACTATCTTTTCCAGCCTCCCCTACTGCCAGGGGTGACAGGATACTACTTTGACCAATAAGCAGAAGTCAGCTGAGGGTTGGGGAAGACGGCTTTTGCTTTCCTGAGCAAAAAGATAGACATTGCTGGCTTCATCCATTTGCCTCTCTTCCCCTTGAATATGATGTCTGCAGCAACAGCAGCCACACATAAGGGAAAACAAAATGGAAAGCTGGAAGGAACACAGATACTTGATATTACTGACCTCCTTCACCTGCCCTGAACTACTTGTATTTTTACTCAGGACAAGAAACAATTCAGAAAGCAATATGTGATTGTACCTAAAGACACGGCCTGAGACAGATCTAGGTTTGAGTCCTGATATTGAGGAAATTACCTGACTTTCCTGAGTGTCAGTCTTTCCAACTCACAGGATTGTTTTAAGATTAAATAAAATAATGCATATAAAGTGTTTATAATGGTACCAGGCATATTGCAAGCCTTCAGTATAGGGTAGCCTGATTCCTTAAATCCAGGAATCTATTCCAAAATTATTTTTTATTGTATATATTGTATTTGTATATGTATTATATATATTTAGGATATGTATTTGTATATGTATTGTATATATTTAGTTTATATCCAGGACATATATGCAGAACCAATCTAATTGGTCAGCAAAAGGTATGTATCACACCCACAACTTTATATCTTAGATTGCTGTGGAAGGCTCAATTACCAAAAACAAGACTAATGAATATTTGTCAAAGAGTGCCTCAAAACCCTAGAATGCTAAATCCAGAGATTGTTCAGTGTTTATCCAGCAAATATTTATTGAATGCCAAATATATGTCCAGCACCATCCTAGTCACTATAGATATCCCAGTAAGTAAGTGAAGTAAAATCCCTGTTCTCAGAGTGCTTACACTCTAGTGAGGGTTTTCCTTCCCAAGTGTACCTGCTATGACCAGGCCATTTTGCAGAGAAGAGATGAAGTGACTTGCAGAATTACCTAATCACACAGGTTATTGGCAGATGTCAGAGTAGAACTCCATCCTGCTGACTCCTACACTGATCTTTTGTCTTTATCAGGATCCTCCCATATCTAAACAGTTACATACCACTGTAAGTCATGCCTTGGTGCCTATCATGATGACTGACAAACAGAATTTGATCCCTGTGTTCCTTTCAATTCCTACACCCCCTCTCATTCTATGTTCTATTAACTGTGCTCTTGGTTGGAATTCCTCAAGCTTGCCAAGTATGTTCCTGTTTTTGGACTTTTATACTAGCCATCCCCTCTGTCTCGCTGCTTTTTCTCCCTAGTTTTATTTGGATAGCATGCTTTCCTTATTTAGGTCTCAGTCTGAAAGCCACTTTGTTGGCCGTCCCTTAAAAGATATCCCTCTTACACTACCATTTTGAAATTATCTTACATTTTTTTTTTTTTTTTCCCTCACATGCTCGGTCTGCATAAGAATAGATACCTGGTCTGTTTTGCTCACTGCTGCATTCCAGAGATCCAGAACAATGCCTGGAATCAGAACTGGCACTCGAGAAATATTTGCCAAACATTAAATAACACCTTAAACTCTAGAGTTGTAGCCTCTTGAGACAAGCTTCAACTGTGAGTTATGCTTGGCAACTTACGTTAAATGAATGAAAGAATGAATCCTGAAGCCATATCATAGTTAGCTGCATAGAATATAAAATGCAGATGAGATTTTGGAACAAAGGTACTCCAGCTCTTTCACGGGAAACAGGAAGAATGAAGTCAGGATTTGCCTCAATATCCAATTGACTGAATTCAATCGATATATGCCGGGGGTGAAATTGGAGGTGATATTTATCACAGGCCACCTCTCTAAAAAGTTAGATGAATGCGGGATGAGGTAGCAAATGACGATCGACTGTAATATGCTCTTACCTCTCTCACTTCACTGGCTGCTGCCCCCAATCCTCTTAAACCTCCTGCGATTGATGCTTGAAATTCCATCACCAATTTTCTCTCTCTTTTCTCAGGGGCTGCACACTAGTGACTCCTGGCCCAAGTCCAGCCCCCTAAGATTTCTGTTTGTTCAGCACAGTGTTTATGAAACATTTGCACGTGAATGCCTTTGGGTAAGCAGACACTCTCCAGTTCCCCGACACCCACACTGTTCTCAATTATGTTACACCTGCCTGCTTCAGAAATTTATGCAACCTCCCTAGTCCCTGGAGATATCTGAGTTTGCCAGCTTTGTATTATGGCTCAAATATAATTTCCCCAGCTGTCAGCAGTAGATTACACTTGACTGTGTAATCCAGAGTTAATTTTGTGGCATGGAGTGCAATATCTTAAAGACATTAATAGTTGTGTAGGGTATCAGAGGTAGAAGAAATTTGGAAATGGTCTGGTTCAACTTTCACTTGAGAATGAGGAAAAACTGAAAGTTCGAAAAGACAAATGACTGGGGTAAGTTCACAGAGCAAGGCAGTGGTAGATCTGGGATGGGAAACGGAACTTGGTTGTGTCACACCAAACAGGCCCAGTACTGGGCCGGGATGCTCTGAGGTGCTGGGGGTGGGAGAGCGTTGGGTGGTGGGTGTGGGTTCTCAGAACATCATCAACATTCTGCCTGGACTGAGCCCACCTTTTCTAGGCTTTTCCTCTCAGCAGAGCTTGGAAAGGTGGGATGCTCGTTCCTCTGGCATAATGACACATTTGTGCCTTCATCCTCCTTCACTAATTTGTATCTGTATCTTTTCTGTCACTTTATATAACTAATTACTAATTATATATATATACTTTATATATATATATATACTTTATATAACTATATTACTAATTACTGTTTACTCTTCCCAAGCAGGTTATGTGGGGATCCAAACTGTAGGAGAGAATGATGTTCCTTTCATGAAGCCTTTGAAGAAACAAGACAGTCTGGAACAGAGGGAGACTCAGGCTGCAGAGCTGTCTTCTCTTTTCTTGTCCAGCCTCCTACCTGGGCTCCAGCAAAGTCCTATCAAGAGGGAGTGTCAGTAACTCAGCCTCAGCCTCTCTCAGCAGATACCAAAGCTGTGCTTGGCAAGCAGCCCCTCACCCCTACACCTCCTCTGCTGATCACACCCACCTCTGCATGGGGATGACCGCTCTGGGCTTTGCTACGTCACTGCCTTCACTATCAGCCTCTCTCTGTTACCTTTCTGACTAGATTTAAGGATGTCTGGAATAATTTCAACAGCGTGGGGGAAGCAGTATGATCAGATGGAAGAAATTTAAAAACCCAAACTCTTGAGACTTGGAGCTAGCTCTTCTACTGCCACCAACCAGCTCTGGATCTCCCCTGCTAAACCATCAATTAGCTCTGGGATTGTAAGACCAACAGACTTCTCAGCATTTGTCTGATGTAACCGCTGCACTACTTAGCATTGTTGAGAAAGCTCTTCTTTAAAATTGAAAAAAAAAAAAAAATAAGGGGGATCCCTGGGTGGCTCAGCAGTTTAGCACCTGCCTTTGGCCCAGGGCGCGATCCTGGAGTCCTGGGAGCAAGTCCCATGTCGGGCTCCTGGCGTGCAGCCTGCTTCTCCCTCCTCCTGTGTCTCTGCCTCTCTCTCTCTCTCTCTCTCTCTCTCTCTCTCTCTATCATGAATAAATAAATGAATCTTTAAAAAAATTTTAAAAATTCTAATTATGAAACATTTCAAACATTCTCAAAAATAGAGAAAATAATACATTGACCTGAGCAAACAAGGGTGGAATGACAGATGTCCAGGACTGAGCAATGTTAATGGGGGGAAAGCTCTCGGTTCGGTTCCAGGAGTAAGTTTGAGGACAGGGTTCTAGCAAAGCTGCCTAAAGGTTAAACTCTAGAACAATGTTGGACTTTGACGATGGGAAAAAAACCAGGTTCAGTTTCTTTCTTACCCTCCCTCCCCAGAAGCTACCTGTACACTAAAAGTTAGTATACATCATTCACATGGATGTGCTAGTCCTTTTATTATATACATATATAGACAAAAACAAAATATACGATTTTTTACATTTTTGTACACTTTATGTGTTTTTTATGTTTATATATGTGATGGTATCATGTTTATCGTGCCTTCTTTTATTCAGTGCCTCATGTTTGGAGGTTTACCTGAATAATTCACACAGATTGAGTTAATTCATCTTAACTGGTACTCCAACATGAATAAGTCACAATTTATCCATTCTCTTGTGCTGGGCAGATCATTTGTTTCTACTGTGTTGCTTTCATAAGCAAGCTGCTCTAAGCTGCCTGGTGCACAAGTTCAAAAGTTTCTCTAGGACAGAAATCTAGAAGGAGAGTTTCTAAGTTATTGGGTGTGTGGTCCTTCATTCTCCTGCTTCCCAAAATAGTCATACCGAAGTTTTCCAAAGCACATGGATGAAAATTTTGCCAGATGGCTCTTCAAAATAATTATACCACTTCATCTTCCCATAAATAAACTTCCCATTTCTCTACATTTCTGCCAACACTTAGTGCCTTTGATTCTTTTTTTTTTTTTTTTTTTTGCCAATACGATGGGTATCAAATGATATCTCCATGTGTGATAGCATTTCCCTGCTTTCTTGTGAGATCATGTAGTTTTCTGTTTATTCATTGGTCATTCAGTTTTCTTCAAATAATTGCCTTGTTTCTCATTTTCTGCTCAGGTTTTTGTTTTTCTCTCATTGTTTTGTAGAGATTGTTTATATTCTGGGTACTAATACTTTGTTAGCTATATGGTTTACACATAACTTCTCTTGTTTGGCTTTTTTTTTTTTTCACTTTGTTTTTGGCATGTTTACCATATAGATGCTTTAATTTTTATGTAGTCAAATGTAACAATCTTTTATTTTTGAATTATGATTTTTGTGTTTCATTAAAGATATTTTTTTCTATCCTAATACCAGACTAGGTCTTTGTAATACCCTTCCAATTTAAAATGCTATTTTCTCAGGACTTTAGTCCTACCTTGTTTTTATTACTCAAAATCATTAATATTACTCTTATTTTATTTTTATAGAAGAGCAGAACAAATATTTATTTACCATTATCCATATATTCATCAAATTATTTGCTTAATACTACTTTTCATATTTGTACTTTCTGGCTCAGTTTCCTTCTTCCTAAATTTCACCTTTAATACTAAAGTAACGGACTGCTCTATAACAGCTTTTAACCTTATCTGAAAGTGTTTATTTCAAAAATGATACTGAGATATTTTTAACTGGATACAGATGTCCAAATTAATATTTATTTTCTCTCAGCTCTTTGAAGATAATAGTCCTGTGTCTTCTTGCTGAGAATTTGCTGCTGCTCTGCTTATACTTAGTCTTCCTCCTGATAACTTTTACTCTTCTATATGTCTTTGGTATAATACGGCTTCACTGAAATATGTTTATAGATAGATTTACTTAAATTTTTTCTACTTATGATTTTATGATTCCTATACATTAATATTCATCTCTCTTTCATCAATTCTAGAAAAATTTCAGCCATAATTTCTTTGAATATTGTGTTTCCCTCTTTCGGCCTATTTGTTTTTGTGTCTCATCCTAAAAGTACATTAATTATTTCTTCTTTTCTCCATGCTTTTTAAATTTTCAGATATTCTCTGTTGCTGTGCTGCAACTGTGCTAATTTCTTCACTTTCAGTTCATTAATTCTCTCTTCAGCTATAATTTATCTTACATTTATTCTTCCCTTGAGGATTTTTAATTTGATTTATTGTATTTTTTCTTTTTGTTATTTTGGCTTGCACAGCAAAGGAAACAATCAACAAAACTAAAAGGAAACATACTGAAAGGGAGAAGATACTTGCAAATGACCTATCAAGTGAAGGGTTAGTATAAAAAATATATAAAGAACTTATAAAACTCAACACCCTAAAAATGAATGATCCAGGTAAAAAATGGGCAGAAGACATGAATAGATATTTTTCCAAAGAAGATATATAGAGATGGCCAACAGACATAAAAAGATGTTCACTCATCAGGGAACTGCAAATCAAAACTACAATGACTTATCATTTCACACCTGTCAGGATGCTAAAATCAATAATACAAGAAACAGCAGGTATTGGTGACCATGTGGAGAAAGGAGTGGGTGGAAAAAGAACTCTCTTGCACTGTTAATGGGAATGCAACCTGGTGCAGCCACTCTGGAAAACAGTACAGAGGTTCCTCAAAAAGCTTAAAATAAAACTACCCTATGATCCAGCAATTATACTACTAGGTATTTACTCAAAGAATACAAAAATACTAATTCAAAGGGAAACATGCACCCCAATGTTTATAGCAGCATTATCTACAATAGCCAAAATATGGCAATGGCCATATTTTGTGTCAAGTGTCCATTGACTAATGAATAGTTAAAAAGATGTGGTGGGTATATGTATACACACACACACACACACACACACACACACACAAGTATAGTGGAATATTACTTAGCCATAAAAAAGAATGAAATATTGCTATTTGCAACAACATGGATGGAGCTACAGAGTATTATGCTAAGCAAAATAAGTCAGTCAAAGAAAGACATACTATATGATTTCACTTACATGTGGAATATAAAAAACGAAACAAATCAGCAAAGGGGGGAAAAAAGAGAATGAGGCCAAACCAAGAAACAGACTCTAAGAAACAGACTCTTAATTAACTATAGAGAACAAAGTGATGGTTACCAGAGGGGAGGCGGGTTGGGGATGGGTAAACAGGTGATGAGGATTAAGGAGTGTACTTGATACGATGAGCACCAGATGTTGTACGGAAGTGTTGAATCACTAAATTGTACACCTGAAACTAGAATTACACCATATGTTAACTGACTGGCATTTAATTAAAAACTTTTAAAAAATATATTCTCTTTTAAAAATAGAAACTCCAGTGCAAATGTAAATTAGTACAACTACTTTGGAAATCAATTTGATTTTTTAAAATTTAAGTATAGCTGATATACAATATTATATTAGTCTCCAGTATACAACATAATGATTCAACAATTATGAAATGCTCATCATGGTAAGTGTGTTCCCATCTGTTACTATATAAAGTTATTGCAATATTATTGACTATATTTTCTATGCTGTACTTTCCATTGTGCCTTACTTATTTTCTTAAAGATCTTATTTATTTATTCATGAGAGCCAGAGACATAGACAGAGGGAGAACCAGGATCCTAGTAAGGAGCCCGATGTGGGACTCAATCCCCAGACCCCAGGATCATGCCTTGAGCTAAAGGCAGACACTCAACCACTGAGCCACCCAGGCATCCCATTATGCCTTATTAATTTTACAACTGGAAGTTTGTATCTCTTAATCCCCTTCACCTATTTTGCCCATCCCCCCCCTCCTCTCTGGCAATCACAGTTTGTTCTCCATATTTATGAGTCTATTTCTGATTGTTTTGTTTTGTTTTTTATATTCCACATGTAAGTGAACATACGGTATTTATTTTTCTCTTTCTGACATTTCACTTGGCATAATACTTTCTAGCTCCATCCATGTTGTTGCAAATGGCAAGATCTCATCCTTTTTCATGGCTGAATAATATTCTATCATGGTTATATACCACATCCCCTTTATTCATCTATCAGTGGACACATAGGCTGCTTCCATATCTTGGAATAACACTACAATAAACATAGGGGTGCATATATCTTTTTGAGTTAGTATTTTCATTTGCTTTGGGTAAACACCCAGAAGTAGAATTACTGGATTGTATGGAATTTCTATTTTTAGTTTTTTGAGGAACCTCCATACTGTTTTCCATAGTGGCTGCACCAATTTACATTCCTATCAAAAGTACAAAAAGGTTCCCTTTTCTCCACATTCTCACCAACAATTGCTCTGTCTTGTCTTTTGACACTAGCCATTCTGACTGATATGAAGGGATATCTCACTGCGGATTTGATTTGTATTTCCCTGATGATTAGTGATGTTTAGTATCTTTTCAACCATCTGTTTGCTATCTGCATATCTTCTCTGGAAAAATGTCTATTCAAGTCCTCTGCCCATTTTTTTTTTTATCAGATTAACCGGGGGTTTTTTTGTGTGTGTGTGTTAAGTTGTATGAATTCTTTATATATTTTGCATATTTAACCCCTTGTTGGATATACTGTTCGCAAGTATCTTCTCCCACTCAGTAGATTGTCTTTTTATTTTATAGATGGGTTTCCTCCATTGTGCAAAATCTTTTTAGTTTGGTGTAGTCCTGATTGCTTCTTTTTGCTTTTGTTTCCATTGCCTAGAGAGGCAAATCCAGAAAAATATTGCTAAGACCAATGTCCGTCCCAGAGATTACTGCCTATGGTTTCTTTTAGGAGTTTTATAGTTTCAGGTTGTACATCTAGGTTGTTAACTCATTTTAAGTTTATTTTTATGTATGGTATATGAAAATGGTTCAGTTTCATTCTTTGAATGTACCTGTCCAGGTTTCCCAAAACCATTTACTGAAGAGACTGTCTTTTCCCATTGCACAGTCTTTCATCTTTTGTTGTAGATTAGTTGATCCTATTAGATGGGTTTATTTATGGATCCTTTCTTCTGTTCCATTGATTTATGTATCTATTTTCATGCCAGTGCTATCCTATTTTGACTACTGTAGTATTGAAGTACATCTTGAAATCTGGGATTGTGATACTTCTAGCTTTGTTCGTCTTTCTTAAGACTCTTTTGGCTATTTGGGGTCTTTTGTGGTTTCACACAAAATTTTGGATAATTTGTTCTAGTTCTGTGAAAAATACTATTTGTATTTTGATAGGGATTGTGTTGAATCTATAAATTGCTTTGGGTAATATGACATTTTAACAATATTAATTCTTTTAATCCATGGTTATAGTGTGTCTTTCCATTTATTTCTAGTTTCTTCGATATCTTTCATCAATGTCCTACGGTTTTCAGAGTACAAGTCTTTCATGTTCTTGGTTAAATTTATTCCTAGATATTTTAGTCTTTTTGGTCCAATTATAAATGCGATTATTTTCTTAATTTCTCTTTCTGTTATTTCATTACTAATGTATACAAAACAGATTTTTGGGTATTAATGTTTTGTTCTGCAACTTTACTGAATTCATTTATTCTAATAGTTTTTTGGTGGAGTCTTTAGGGTTTTCTATATAGAGTATCACATCATCTATAAATAGGTTTGGATGCCCTTTATTTCTTTTTCTTGTGTGACTACTTTAATTAGGATTTTCAATAATATACTGAATGCAAGTGGTGAGAGTGGGCATCCTTATCTTGCTCCCAATCTTAGAGGGAAAGCTTTCAGCTTTTCCCCAGTGAATATGACCTTAGCTGCGGGTTTCTCATTTATGGCCTATATTATTTTGAAATACGTTCCTTTCACACCCACTTTGCTGAGAGATTTTATCATAAATGGTGGTTCAATTTTGTCAAATGCTTTTTCTGCGTCTACTGAGATGATCATATAATTTTACCCTTTCTATCATTTTGGATTTTTAAAAGTATTTATTTAATTTATTTATTTATGTATTTATTTATTTATGTATGTATGTATTTATTTATTTATTGAGAAAGAAAGAGTACAAGGAGAGAGATAGAGGGAGAAGGAGAGAGAATCCAAGCAGACTCCCTGCTAAGTGCAGAACTCCCACACAGGGTTTATGCCTCACGACTCTGAGATTATGACCTGAGCTGAAATCAAGAGTTGGATGCTTAACCAATTGAGCCAGCCAGGCACCCCACCCTTCCTTTCCTTAATATGGTGTATCATGTTGATTGATTTGCAAATATTGAATCATCTTCGCATCCCTAGAATAAATCCCACTTGACTGTGGTCAATGATCTTTTTAATGTATTATTGAATTCAGCTGGCTAATATTTTGTTGAGGATTTTCATATCTATGTTTATCAGAGATATTAGTCTGTAACTCTCTTTTTTTTATAGTGTGTTTGCCTCATTTTGATATCAGGGTAATTCTGGCCTCAGAATAAATTTAGAAGCACTCCTTCCTCTTGTATTTTTGAAATAATTTGAGAATGCTAGGTATTAACTCTTCCTTAAATTTTGGTTGAATTCACCTGTGAAGCCATCTGGCCCTGGATTTCTGTTTGTTGGGATTTTTTGATTACTGATTCAATTTTGTTACTGACAATTGGTCTATTCATATTTTTTTCTATTACCTCCTGATTCAGTCTTGGAAGAGTATATATTTCTGGGAATTTATTCATTTCTTCTACATTGTTCAATCTGTTTGCATATAATTTTTCTTAATATATTTTATAATTATTTCTATTTCTGTGATGTCAGTTGTAACTTCTCTTTCATGTCTGATTTTGGAATCCTCTTTCTTTTTTTTCTTGATGAGTCTCATTAAAGGTTAATCAATTTTGTTTCTTTCTCAAAGAACCAGCTCTTAGTTCCATTGAGCTTTTCTACCTTTTTTAGTCTCCATTTATTTCTACTCTGATCTTTATTATTTCCTTCCTTATACAAACTTTGAGCTTTGTTTGTTCTTTTCCTTGTTCCTTTAGGTGAGAGATTAGATTGTTTGAGATTTTTCTTGTTTCTTGAGAGAAGGCTGTTACCTATTTTGGCTTACTCTTTATTATGTTGTCTCACAATTTTCTTATGGTTTTGATTCCTATTTTAAAGCCTTCTTGATTTTAAACAATTATTTCATAGTTTCTATGAAATTGGTCCAATTCTAAAGCTTATATATCTTTACTTTTTCTGGAAAACATAGATTTTTGTCCATCTCTAATGAAACTAACTTAGTTTTTTAATCACATACATGAAATAAGCCTTCTAGTTACTCCCTCTGTCATAAGGCTTAACCTCCTCTAATTCATTATCTATAGTGCAGCTTATCTGGTCTTTCTAAAATTCAAATCTAATCATGTCACTCTTCTGCTTAAAAACCTTTAAGGCCCCCTCCACTGGCATTTTCAAAATAAAACCCAAAGTCTAAGATGAAATTCAAAGCCATTGATAATCTGATCTGTTTTAGGCTTTATCTCTTACCAATTTCCCCTCAATACCTCCAGATGACCAATGCCTCAGTCAAACTAAATGTTCAATCTACTATAATTCCCCAGAATATATTTTGAATATGCTAGAAAAATAATAAGCTGAGCTACAAAGTTCAGGTGCAAACTTCTCATCATGAATTATTATCACACCCTTCCTGATGATGAGACTGTTTTTCTTCATTATGATTGGTGGTTAAAGCATATTAAGTAATAGCAACAATGGTTTACTTTTTAAGTATTAGTGAAATTATTTTCATTTCTTTACATTCCAGTCACAACATAATGTATACTCCTAACAATAATATATTTTATATCCTAAAACATACTGTCAATGACCAATATAACAATAGAATCCTCACAAACAGATACATGCTTGTTTTAAGGCAAGTAAACTCTTAAAGAAGAGCAAGCTTCTTAGACAATATAATTGGAAATTATGAGTAATAAACTGAGGTTAAAAATGTCTTTTTCAAAAAAATTAAAAAAATAAAAATGTCTTTTTCAGTTCAAATTTCTGTAACTCTATGGGGTGTACATGTGTGTGTGTGTGAGAGAGAGAGAGAGGGAGGGAGAGAGAGAGAGAGAGAGAGGGAGAGAAACTACCTGGTACAACAGTAGGGGCAATTCAGTGGGAAAACTAATTAAATCATAGAATATTAGAGCTGAAAGGAACCTTAAAGATAATTCAGCTCCAAAGATTCTCAAACTTGTTACTAGTCAGAAAACATTTTCAAAGAAAATTTTGAAATCCAATATGGAAGACAGATACATGTGAATCTCCTTTGGCTTATTTGAAGGTGTAGGACCATGCAGCCTTAGGTTCATGTAATCCTTCTCTCCTTCACCTGGAACAAAAAGGCTACACAGAGGCAAACTTAAAAGTCATTGATCTACCCCAACTGAGTCACTGTGCAAATGAAAGAATGGAAAAAGGCAATGACATACTCAAGGTCACATAATCAGTTGTAGGCAAAGCTGGCATGGACCCTGATCTTCTAAGTCTCAATGGAGTGTTATGGCTAGTGACCTTATTTTCTAAAATACTTTCAACCCAATCTCAGAAAACCAATAGAATCTCTCATTTCTCATGTTCCACAAATGGACTAATGCCATAAAGTAACAACTTTTCCCATGGATGTTCCCCCAGAAGCTGTAATATAAAAAACAGTTGCTCAGTGTAGGAAATTACAAAACTAAAGAAAAGCAAACACAAAAAAGACTGAAATCTCCAGAAATCTCACCCAGTAGAAATAACCATTATGTGTTTTTTTTTTCTTCTGTGCAAACAATTTCTTTAAACCAATGGACTCATACAGGGGGTATTAATCAATATTTCTAGTTGCAATAGCAAAAATCCTCTTTAATTAATTTTGGGTGGAAAAGACATTTATTAAAGGACATTAGGAAGGTCTAAAATCTCTAAAAAGATGAAAGAGTCAAGATTGGAGTCAACCCAACCGGAAAAACACTAAAAAATTAGGGGATTGCTCCAGAGAGAACTCCATCACCACCACCACCACCACTGGGCACAGATGCCACAGCCCATACTGGATTCTGGGATAGGCATCAGAGTCAATATCACCTCTACTGTCCTCCAAATCCAGATATTCTACTGCCTCCCAACACCAGAAAATGTATTTCCCATGGCATCTGCACCCTCACATTCCTCTCTTTCAAACACTTCACTGACACAAACCTGAATAGCTTCCAGGACACAGAACAAATCTTGTGCTACCCACAAGCAGCAAAAAATGCCCCAAACACAAGAAAGATGTTCAAAGATCCTACAATACAAGTAATATAAATATATTTATTTTTAACTCTCCATATACAGGTTTTCCTCACTATCCAAAAGTAGAGTGCTCTTATGAAAACTTCCATTAGTTCAAATGGTTTTGGTGGTGCCGCTCCTACTGCCTCTATAGGACTTGCTGCAAAACCGACACTGAACACTGTTTTTGCTTTTTTTTTTTTTTTTTTTTTTTTTAAACCAAAATCCTGTTTGAATTTCTTTTGGTTAGTGAAAACTAATGTAGGTCTTTTGTAAAAGTAAAGTGATATATAACACCAAACTGATATATAATGATATATAACACTTTTTTTTAAAAAAAGCAAGGCACACCTGTATTTTTTTTTTTTTGCTTTAATTGGTAATGATATCATTATGTTAATTATGGGTCTGACAAGAGTGACACATGACCATTCTGTATGAATTAACTGGCTGAAAGCAATTACTATTAATTCTCAATGTAATGAATGATTTAATTTGTCCTTTCCTGTTCCTTTATGTGAGATGTGAGAGATAATTTCTAGATTTTCCGTGACCCCTCTCCACCTTCCAGCATCTTCAAAAAAATTGTTTTACAAATATTTTCCAATTTAAATGATAAAAATTCTAAAAATGACGCAACCTATTTATAAGGATGAAAATCCATAAAACTGTGGGCTGCATGAGGAGTCAGAATAGTGACACACTAATTTACTGCCATGACTAATAATCATTGCAACATTGTGTTTTTATCTCTCCACTTTAGTTAAAAATATAGTACAGAAGATCAGTTGCCTCAGACACCAATCAGCAGCCCACAGACTTCCTATCAAAGTCTGTGGCTGCAAATCAATCACAACATATGGTATTTGTGCCTCTATTAAAACCTGGAGCAGCAACTGAGGATGTAGTAGTGAAGCAAATGTTAATCAGCAGTCTAACAATGCAATGTATACATTGTAGCTACCTGATGCCCATTTTAAGTGATAAGCACAACATGTGGGAAAAGCCTTAGAATGTGATAAAAACAGACTACTAGTCTCCGAATGTGTCCCAGGAAATCTTCCCTTTTTTTTTTTTATTAAAATGGTAATAACCATAACCATTAATAACCTTAACTCATTAATAAGTAATCCTGACTCATCTTCCTGAAGCAAACCTCAAATTCAATCCCTTCCCAATTTCAACCCTTGATTGGTTTTCATTGCATAGTGTTCCAAGTCTAGCTCTCACCCAGGCATCTGAAGCATTCTAATGTCACTGGAGGCAGAGGAAGATTCATATGGGAGTATCCATCAGGCCAAGTCCAGCGCACTTGGAAGGAAGATTCTAAGATTAAGAGGAAGTAGTAGGACCAAGAAAAGAGTAAGTGGGATCGATCAGTCAGAAAGAATGAAGAAAAAATGAAAGAAAAATAGGTTGGGGTGGGTGGAGTGGGGTACAGAAATGAGACAGGAAAGTAATGTGCAGAAAGCCAGGAGTTGAGATCAAAGTAAGTGAAATCAGTGAAAGCAAGTAGTTGGTAAGACCATCAGGCCATGTAGTTTAGCATTTAAAAATGTACCTTGGTACATTAGGTACTACAGAAACATTGTTAAACAGATTCTAACCACATCTTTTTCTACTTAAAATAAACCTCTCTTCAGGAGTGTGGCAGACATCTTTAGGATTGCCTGCCTAGTAGTCTTCCTTCTGGCAACAAAATCCATGTTGAACGGTAGAATGGATCACTGGTGGGTGATTCAGACACTGCATTTATTATAAGACCCAGGCTTTAAAATGACTATAATTAACATGTTCAAGAAAATAGATGACAAGATGGACAGAATTTCACAAGAAAACTTTAAAATACTTTAAGAACTAAAATGAAAATTCTAAAGCATCAAAATATAATTTTTGAAATTATGAATTTAATAAAAGGATTTAATAGCAGGTGGAATATGGACAAAGAACATTAAAAAAAAAACAGGGAGATAGGTAAGAAGAATTAATGCATATTGACTCAATCACAGAGATAAAACCAGAATGGAATACACACAAAATTAGCGTAGTAGATAGATAGGACACACTGAAAAGGTCTAACATAAATGCAATCAATATCCGAGAAAGGTTAAGGAAGAAAGAGGCAAAGGTGGTCTTTTTTTAAGATTTTATTTATTTATCATGAGAGATGCAGAGAGAGGCAAAGATATAGGCAGAGGGAGAAGCAGGCTCCCTGTGGGGAGCATGATATGGGACTTGATCCCAGGACCCCGGGATCATGACCTGAGCTAAAGGTAGATGTTCAACCACTGAGCCATGTAGGCATCCTGCAAAGGTGGTATTTAAAGAAATTTCTAAAACTAGTGAGATACATCAAACCCAAGATTCAAGAAATACAATTAATCCAACCAAGATAAATAAAAAGTAGAAGCACACCTACACACAGAATAATTAATACAAACTTCTTAAAACTCAAATACAAACAGAAAAATTTTAAAGCAACCAGAGAAAACAGACACATTCCTTCACAGGAGCAAGAAGACTTCTACCTGCCTTCCCAACAGTACTTATGGAAGCCAAAAAACAATGAAATTATATTTTTGCAGTGCTGAGAGGAAACAAAACTGTCAACCTAGAAATTTCACATCCAGTAAAAATATCCTTCAAATGAAATAAAATACTTCCAGAAAAATTCCAGAGAATTTATTATCACCCATCCTGTACTAAAGGTGATGTTAAAGAGAGTTCTTTTTGTGAGGGAAAATGAGCCCAGAGTACAACACAAGGATGCAGATAGGAATGAGGGGCAAGGGGAAGGGTGAATCCATGAGTAAAGCTAAATTACACTGTATAAACAGTATATAATGTCTGGTGGTGTTGAAGTTATATGTAGGGTTAATAAGCAAAACACAAAAGAAAAGAAGATAAATAAAGATAGTGCTCAGGGATTTTAGGTTGTCAGAAATGGTAAAAGTACAAATTTATATTAAACTCTAATAACACATGGATGCATATTTTAATCTCTAAGGCAACCCATTGAAAGAATAAATATCTAACAAGCTAATTAAGGAGAAAATACAAGAATAAAAAATAAATTACTAGTCCAAAGTAAGGCAAGAAAGTATACAAAATAATCATAAAACAGATGGGACAAATGGAAAGTTAAAATTAGTATATAACAGACATAAACCCAAATAAATTAGAATATTGTTTAAATACACCAATAAAAAAGGGGAAAATTGTCAGACCAGATTAAAAAAATATAAGTTGCTTATATAAAGATATTTTAAATACAAGGATGCAAGTAAAATATGAATGTATTTATAGATAATATGAATGCTAACTAAAAGAAAGCTGATGTCATCATTGTAACATATACCCAGGTACACGTAGGACCAGAACTAGTGTGCCGGCAGTAAAAAGGGATATTTCAAAAAGGCAAAAGTGTTAACTCATCAGGAAGATATACTCATTACAAATTTTTATATATTTAATAACATATCGTCAAAACATAAAGAAAAAATGACAAAACTAAAAGACAAAATAGAAATATCCACAGTCAGAGTGGGAAAGAATAACACACATGCTCAGGAACTGATAGAAAAATCAGACAAAAAAATCAGTAAGGGTAGAGAATCTGGATTAACAGATGTGGCCTAACTGATGCACAGAACATCATGGAATATTTTTCTTTCCGAGTACACATGGAATTTTACCACACTTGGCCATATGGTGGCCAAAAGGATATGTCAAGAAAATTTTTAAAAAATGAAATCATTCAGAGTAATTCACTGACCATGGTGGAATTAAGCTAGAAATCAATAATAAAATAATTAGGAAATTTTTAAATATTTAGAAAGTAAGCTACAGACCTCTAAATAAACCATGACTCACAAAAGGAACCTACATGAGAATTGAAAGTATTCTGAACTGAATAATAATTAAAATATGAAGTATTAATCCTTGTGCAATGCAAACAAAACAGTGTTTAAAGGGAAGTTCATGGGATCCCTGGGTGGCGCAGCGGTTTGGCGCCTACCTTTGGCCCAGGGCGCGATCCTGGAGACCCGGGATCGAATCCCACATCAGGCTCCCGGTGCATGGAGCCTGCTTCTCCCTCTGCCTGTGTCTCTGCCTCTCTCTCTCTCTCTGTGACTATCAAAAATAAATAAAAATTAAAAAAAAAAAAAGGGAAGTTCATAACCTTAAATGCATACATTATAAAAAAGTATGTTGATAACAGATAAAAGCTTTTTTAATTATCTAAATATCCATCTAAAAAGTTAGAAAAATAAGAGCAAGTTAATCACAAAGAAAGAATGAAGAAAATAGGAAAGGCTAAAGGAAAAGTTAATTAATTTAAAACAAACAGTACAGATAATTAACAAACCAAAACTTCTTTCCTTGAAAAGACTAATAAAATTGACCCCACTCAGACTTGCTATTAAAAAATTTTTTAAGAGAGAGATAAGGCTAGCACCAGGAACAACAGAGGAACATACCATAAAGTATATAAACACCACCAAAGTAATAAAAGGATAGTATGAATACCTTAACTCTAATACATTTAAAATTTAGATCAAATAGACAAATGCCTAGAAAATCATAATTTACCAAATTCACTCAATAAGAAATTTAATAAATCTAAATAGTCCATGTCTATCCAAGAAAATATAATCTATAATCAAGAAGTTTTCCACAAAACCTCCAGGCCCAGTTGGATAACTTCACTGGTGAATTTTCCCAACATTTAAGAAATGAATAACACTAATCATAGACAAAAGCTTTTAGAGAGCAAAAGCCAGAATGCCCTTGGTAGCAAAATCTGAAAGGATATTACAAGAAGGATGATTATAGACCAGTTTATCTCATAAATATAGATTTGAAAATCCTAAACAACATATTAACAAATGTAACAATATCTAAAACAATAAATGAGTTATGATTCTTCTACATGCACATGTATGCTCTTCATATCTATTTCTCTAGCAATGTATGGTTAGTTCAACACTGAAACATAAATCAATGTAATTCTCCACATATAAAGGAGAATACTCATATTATCATCTCAGAAAAAAAAGCATTTTTAAAAATGTGACATCCATTCAGGATTAAAAAATAACAACTCTTAGCAAAACAGGGATAGAGGGGGAACTTTCTTGTCTAAGAGAACATCTTATAAAGATATTGCACACCATTATGCTGAATAGAAAAACAGTGAAAGGTTTTCAATAAGACCAAGAAGAAGGCAAGGATGTCCACGTTCTATTCAACAGTGCATTGGAGGTCCCAGCCAGTACGCTAAAGCAAGAAGATAAAGCACAAAAATTAGAATGAAAGAAGCAAATCTGCCACTAATTGCAAAGAAACCTGGTTGTACACATAGGAAATACAAAATAATCTGAAAACAAATTGCTTGAATTAAACAAAGAATTTAGCAAATTTGCTGGATACAAAGTCATTTTAAAAATCAGTTCTAGGAGATCCCTGGGTGGCTCAGCGGTTTAGCGCCTGCCTTTGGCTCAGGGCATGGTCCTGGAGTCCCAGGATCGAGTCCCGCACCAGGCTCCCTGCATGGAGCCTGCTTCTCCCTCTGCCTGTGTCTCTGCCTCTCTCTCTCTATGTCTCTCATGAATAAATAAGTTAAATCTTTACAAAAGAATCAGTTCTATTTCTACATAACATCATATACCTTGAAGTACATTAAGATACTGTGGTGTCAGTATAAAAGTAGACTAACAAACCAAAGGATCAGAATAGGATCTAGAAACAGATCCCCCACAGAATCATCACTGATTTAGATATTGAATACAATGGGAGAAAGTGGCTTCTTCAATGAATGATGTTGGGTCTATTAGATATCTATATTGGAAAAAAAAATCATCCTAACCTTTACCACATGCTATATAAAAACTCAATTCCAAATGGATTATAAGTCTAAATATGAACTATAAAGTAATAAATTTTCTAGGAGAAAATTTAGGAGTATATCTTTTTGATCTTGAAGTAACCAAAGATTTCTTAAATAGGATATAAAGAAAGTACTAAATATAAAAGAAGCCACTGATAAATTAGATTACATTATTACATTTTGAAGAGCTTCTATTCTTCAAAAGTCACCTTTAAAAGAGGGGCAGAAGATATTCACAACAATATATTGGGGGGGGGGAAGACTATTTGTTTATTTTAAAGATTTTATTTATTTATTTATTTATTTATTTATTTATTTATTTATTTATTTATTTATGAGAGACACACAGAGAGAGAGGCAGAGACAGAGGCAGAGGGATAAGCAGGCTCCATGCAGGACTTGATCTCAGAATTCCGGGATCACACCCTGAGCTGAACGCAGATATTCAACTGCTGAGCCACCCAGGAGCCCCCCAAAAGAACTTTAATCCAGAATGTAGAAAGAGACTCTAACAATCAATAAGAAAAGGCAGTCAATTAAATAGTAAAATGGGCAAAAGACTTGAACAAAAACTTCATTAGGAAAGAATATCAGGGATCCCTGGGTGGCGCAGCGGTTTAGCGCCTGCCTTTGGCTCAGGGCGCGATCCTGGAGACTCGGAATTGAATCCCACGTCAGGCTCCCGGTGCATGGAGCCTGCTTCTCCCTCTGCCTATGTCTCTGCCTCTCTCTCTCTCTCTGTGACTATCATAAATAAATAAAAATTAAAAAAAAATACTTAGGAAAGAATATCAAAATTGCCAATTATATGAAATTCAAAACTAATCTATGATGTCAGGTGTTGGGATAATTGTTCCCTTTGCTGGAGAGAGATGGTGACTAGGCATTCAGGGTGTTAGTAGCATTTTATTTCTTGATCTGGGTATGAGTTACCTAAGTCTCAGTTTGGGGAACTTCATCAAGGTTTATTTCTATCTGGGCAAATTTCTCAGTATATTTTATTCTTCAATAAAAAATTTCCTTAAAAATGATTAACCACATTTGTTTTTCTCATTAGGCTCTTCCTCCAATTTTTTTTCTCTAATATGTCACTGCTTAGTCCTCCTGATGTTTTCTCTGACTTTATAATACAATTTTCTCTTGAGCGGGTTACCAAAACACCTTTACCAAAGCTGACATTTTAACAAGATGATAAGGCCACTTACACAATATAGAAGGCCACACATACAAAGTACTTCATGACTCATATAGCTGCAACTATTGTAAAAACAGTGGTATCACAGGCACACTTGTTCCAAAAATAATGTTTCTTCCACCACTGTCCTGGGGCAGTTGGGTAGGAACATAGGGTAGAAGATGGCTGGTTACCGAAGGTATTAAATGAGATCATGGAAAGAAAGCATTTTATAAACTCTAAACCATATGTAAAATAAAGTTTCACTATACTGATTCCATTTTATAGCTCAGACAATATAGAAACTGAAATAAATTTCTCACATAATTATAATAAAGGGTACTGGTTCAGCTGGGTATCAAGGCCAAGTGGACCCAGGGAATCTAATACAGCTAGGATGCTCTCCCCATGTGTTCTCTTGGGTCTCTGCTTCTGTGAGCATGTGGCATAGATCTGGCAATCAGAACCAAATTTCTCTGGATACAGTGACTGATTCATCCAAGATGGTCCAGTCAGAGTAAGGATACCTGTGTAGGAGGTACCAAGAAAAGATTCTGTTTTCTCTCTTCCTTGCTGGGTTTCAAGTTAGAATCATGTACCTCTATCTCTGAAACCAATAATACATTATATGTTAATTAACTGAATTTAAATAAAAATTTTAAAAAAGAAAACATAATTCAAGTCCCATGGATTAAGCCCTACACTTTACACAATGACTAGAGTTTTTAGGAGAGTTAAATGGAGATGACACCATGGAAATTCTTTATTTAGACTTTTGAAGTTAACTTGGCAAAGTCTTATCTTGTGAAGTCCTTGATCTTTAGTAGATTCCAGTCAGAATACTGGAGGGTGAAAGCTGAGATGAGAAATGGTCCAGAATCCCAGACAATTACTCTGGACTGCTAACTGCAACCAAAAAGTTATGTAGTCTAGACCATACCTCGAGATCCGCAGTCCATCCAAAAAGGTAATCTATAGAGTCTTATATGGATGAAGAGCTATCTTATCAAGAGGCAAATAAGGCTGTGTTCGAGCCCAAAGTGTAAACCTGGCTTACTCTGGCATTCAAATTTATTGAGCATACGCTGTGCTAAAAATTGGATTAAGCCAGCGTCTGTCTTCATATATCTTGAGGCCTTGTAGAAAAAAACAAAACTATACAACTATATAATAAATGCTATAATGAAATATTATGGGGACACTTTACAGGGGCATCTAATCCAGGCTTCAGTGGTCCATCAAAGCTTCCTGGAGAAAGATACCTAAGCAGACACTTGGAGGATGTGAGATAACCAAGCAGGTGAAAACATGGAGACGAATGCTCTCAGTAACAAGGAAAATGCAATTTATAATAGAAAAAGACAAGAGCCACACCAGGACTGAAGTACAAGCAACAAAGTACAGAGTGGAATGGTGTGGCAGAGACAGACCAGGGGCCCTGAAGAAATCCTTAGTGGCCCTGCTAAGAAGTTTGGATTTTAATCCAAGAACAATGGGAACCTGTTAAAGGCTTCAGGAAGTGGATTCACATTTTAGAAACATCACTCCAGATGTAGCATGCAGAATGGACTGAGGGACTCAAGAAGGGAGAATGTTTCCCTCTGCCCCTCAGTGTGACCAGTAAAAAGGCTGTTGCAATCACCCAGGTGACAGATGACAGTGTTCTGAACCAAGACATTGTCAGAAAGATATAAAAGGATTTTAGAGGGATTAAAGAGGCAGAAGCCTCCTTAATAATACTTTATTGGTTCTTGAGCTTGCCTGAGATTCAAACATCAACTCCCAGGTGGCCGGCTAATCAAGATGATATATTCTATTAAGGATGTTAATACAGAAGGGATTTTTATGTCAGGTAGGGGACTGGTTTTTATCACTCAGGATCCCTTTCCAGTTTGCAGTACTTTAGTTCTGTACTGAAGACAGAAAGTAAGACTGAATATTTATTTACTGATTTATTGACTAATAGAAGTAGAGATCCCTTGTTGCCAAGATATTGGCCATAAAAATAAGGCACTACTTATAATAGAGTTTCACCTGCTCTGAGAAAGAAAGAGGGACCAATTGAATATTGCAGAAAATTCTGCTCACTGCTCCCCTGAATGATCATGTGGCCCCCAGTAAGCATGAGAAGGGAACTAGTTATCTGCTGTCCCTTCAGTTGGCTCGGTTCCCTCTGTCTCTCACCGGGTACAAATCTTGCCACTCTGCTTGTGATTCTGGTGATCAAAGATAAGCATTTTTGAATTCTCGGACATCATGCTTCCCCAAAATATAAGCCAACCACTTCATTCAATTCTCAAGAGAAGAAAAGTGATCTGTTCTAGCACTAGAAAAATGGTGATCTGAGTTTATTTTTTTAAAGATTCTATTTATTTATTCATGAGAGACAGAGAGAGAGAGAGAGGGAGAGAGAGAGGCAGAGACACAGGCAGAGGGAGAAGCAGGCTCCATGCAGGAAGCCCGATATGGGACTCGATCCCAGGACTCCAGGATCACACCCTGAGCCAAAGGCAGACGCTCAACTGCTGAGCCACTCAGGCGTCCCGTGATGTGAGTTTATTGAAAGAGCACATATTAGTCCCCACTTTTGTACACTGTACTATATGTATACAGTTTAAGAAAGTTTTTTTAAACATTTTATTTATTTATTTGAGAGACAGAAAAGATGGCAAGACAGAACATGAACAGGGGGTAGGGGCAGAGGAAGAGGAAGAAGCAGACTTCCCACTGAGCAGAGACACCCCCCCCCCAACATGGGGCTCCATCCCAGGATCCTGAGATCATGACTGAGCTGAAGGCAGATGTTTAACAAACTGAGCCGTCCAGGTGCCCTCAGTTCAAGGAATTTTTAAGGGTGATTTTTTACTGCATGAAAATATACCTCAGGTAGTGGTGTAGAAACTGTTGAGTATGATTTGACTCCAGGAAAAGTAAATTAATGGAATTCACTATACCAAAAGTCATAAAACCTAAAAATACAAATTTTATAAATTCCAGGGAGACAATAAAGGAAATTAAAGGGATTTCAGAACAACCCTAATATGATATTGTCCTTCCAATAAAACATGGTTTACCACAACTACCCAAGAGAAAGAGCAGGTGGGGGCCTCATGGCATAAGACCTCATGTCCTTGTAGATGGAAAAATACGGAACCATTACATTCCCAGGACCTCCTTTCATACAGACTGCTCAGGTCAAATGCTGACTCAGGACTTTCATCTGTCAATCAATTCCTCAGGTGGGCCCAACATATTTCTGAAAAGTGTTCCCCTGCCTGAATTACTCAGATGCTATAATTCAATCTCCAGCTTGAAGGTACAGTCTGGACATTTTCTTTTTCACCTCACTTTCCATAGTCTTGTTCTCCTTCAGCCTTTTCTATTTTTTGGTATAAAATAAAGGACAAGACTTAACACTGATTAAGAAGCACACATAGCAATTCCACTAATGTTGCTAGGCAACAAGGACCATGTATGAGCTCGATAAATGAATTCTGAGCATCTGCATGAAAAAGAAATTGAAGGAGCCAGTGAGTGAACTGTCTTGATAACCATAGAGATTAGGACTTTTTTTTGACACACATGCTCCTGGATTTGCCGAGTAGGGAAAAGGCACCCTTACTTTAAATCTTTCAGGTATGCTCTGGTCCAAAATGTGTTGGAAATTCTTCTCCATTGGAAAATTGACATGATCACGAGCTCAAGAGGGGAAAGGAGGTAAAAATGGCTTCTAGCTGTGTTTTCCTAGTTCAGGGCTATAGCTTGGGCTATTTCTATCAGTCTTCAGCCTGATGTGGGCATGTTTTCTCCCTTCCTCCTCCAGTTCAGCTCAACTAGCTGATTAATTACAAGGGTATTTTCTATCTCCTAGTCAGCAACTCCCATCCCCTACAATCAGCATTTACCCTCTTCAGTTGCAGCAAAAAATATAATTATTGACTATAATTAAGACTGTTTTATTTTGTTCTTATTACAAAGCAATGCATGATCATTAACAAGAAAAAAAAAACAGAATACAGACACACAAATGAACATTAACATCCGTTATCCTGTTCGTGAGAGACAAGTAATGTAAATATCTTGGTGCATAGCATTCTAGATGATTTTCTGTGCATACGTAAACAGATTTTTTTTCTTACAGAACTGTATTGCCTGTATACATGAAATTACAAATTGCCCTATAAATTCAACAACAGCCAACATAATTTTTAATGGTTTCTACACTGTTCCATAATCATTTAAACATTTCCATGAAATTTGGAATAATTAGGAGAATAAATGACCAATTATAAGACAACTTTACTAATCTTATTGTGTCTTCCTGCTTCTCCCCTGACCTAACCATAGCTAGCTTTATTAATTCCCCCCACTATTTTCTTTTCATTTCTACTAATATTACTCTGTTTCAAGTCTCTTACCTGGCTGCTTGCAGTGATGGCCACTTGCAGTGATGAATTACTTAGAAATCTTGGTTTTAAATGTCAGAAATCCCAACCCAAAGTAATTTAAGCAAAAGTCTAAGTATCACTGCCTGGCTGAAAGTTTCAGTGCTGGGGCTGGCTGAATGTATAGTGGGATCCAGGAACTCAACTAAGGTCAGTGGGACTTGGCCTCACAGCCTCCGCATTCCTGAAATTCCCTCTTTGGTAATAGCTTCATTCTTGGGCAGGTTCTCCTCAAAGATGACCAGACAGCTATCAGCATCTCTAGCCCTCTGTGTTCTCAGGAACTCCAGGGGAAAAAAGCATTCTCTGATTTCATCCTGAGAGCCACTGACTGTACCCACCTGAACCAATCACTATGGTCAGGGGTCAAGCATTCTGAGTGGAGCAAGGCCTAGAGTACATGCCCATTCTGGAGCCTGGGGACACACTCCATCCTACCCAAGACACAAGAACCCAAGAATCAGGGAGGGCCATTCACTAAAGCAAAAACCAGGGAGCTGTTATGGATGGTGGGGGCGGGGGGAGGAATAAATACAAGGCAGTCAGAAACAATAACCATTCACTACCGTTTGCCTCTATGCTCCATTTACTCTTTCAGATCCACGTGTCACCCTTCTCCACCTGGACTCTGTGTAGGCACCATATCAATCAAGTCCTTCCTTCTGGCTCCCATTTAGGTTTAGTCAACAGGAAGCATCAGCAGAAGAGTGAGGTCAGAGAATTTCTCTATCTCCCTCCTTGCTGAGTCATAAGTTAGCTGTGTTCCTATACTGAAGACCAGTTGGGTGAATGTCTACAACCAGCTACAGACCTCTTTGGGTTCTGGTAATCATCCTCTCCTCTTAGGCATAGCGGTGGTGACAGCTCACTACTTGGGAGCTCCAGGGTGCCCACCATCTGTTGTTATTTTAATCCTGCACACACCTTTACCCCACCCCCATCTGTACCCCTTGACAGGTACAGCCTGTTAACAGGTTGCTCAGCCTTTCAGTGCTCCTACACACCAACCACAAACCTGTTTAACCTCTAAAGTCCTCATTCAAGAAATAGGTGTAAACATTGGAAGTTCAAGGCAAAGGGCTACTGTCAATTCAATTTAAATTACCAGTTAACCATTACTAGGCTCTGGTGACCACAGAAGTACACTGAAGATTGTAACACCTACTAGTGATTCCAACTACTTTCATATTTGGTTGGTCTGGTAGGGCAAATCTGAAATAAACCCCATGAAGATTATACTTAAATGCAATTGAGCCAGCTTCCCTGGTAGGAATTGAAAGGAGAAGGAAGGAAGGGAGGGAGAGGATGGATGGAAAATAAAATCATAGGGATCAGGAGTTCTGACCTTGGAGTTAGGAAACCTGGAAACTCAGTCTAGCTTTGCCTACTCATAGTAGGTGGCCTTGGGACATTGACAGTCATTATCCTGACCTGTCAAACACTGAGATTGGACCAGAATATTTTTAAGGTCTCTTCCAGTTTTAATAATCTATTAAGTTCTAATAAACTACATTTAATGATGCTTGCAAAGCAAATGCACTTACAAACACTGCCTGTTCAAAGAAAATAAAGCTATTTCACTAAGGTGGATATAAATGTTTCTCCTGACCAAGAAAACAAATTCTTTTTGAAAACAAAACAATCATTTAAGTTAATAATGGAATAGAAACCTAAGGCTCCAACCTCAATTCAAAATAAAATGGTGTTTGTGCAGACCAAATTTTATGTACAATGTGGGCCTATCAATAGGGATCTGCAGTGAAGCCCAAGAAAAGCACTAATGAAGCCAGCAGGAGCCCACACAGCCTGGCCATAAATGCAATGCAAGATTAGAAATATGGCAGAAAATCCACAGAGGGGGGAGTCCCCACATTTTGTGTAATTCCCTGGTCCAACCAAGATTGTAGAAGCTGTGGGAGGAAGATCAAAAAAAAGGCCAAAGCGGGAAATGAGCTGTAACTTGACAGAGTCACAAAAGAAAACAGAAAGGCATGAGATATATCAGGTCCAAAGAAGGAGCTTGGAAAATATAGCCTATTTATTCAGAGATGAGGCAATTGGTAATATTAAAAAGGATAACAAATTTAAGCTTTGAGGTATTTCATGCTAAAAGTATCCATTATAAATAGTCAGGTACAAGAATCAGCAACAGACAAACCAAGTATAGGAAATGAAGCTTATTAGTGTATTAGGGGAAAGACAGGGAGAGACTTTGTTCCTGAGGGCTTGAGGTTTACTCAGGGCAACTTAAGTCAAGGACAGAACATCTGCATCACGACCCAGTGAGAGCTCAGGTGCCTCAAATAAGAAGGTAGAGAGTATGGAGGAAAAGTCAGAGGTTGTATTATCTGCATTGGCAAATGGTTTTAAGTCACCTGCCAAGGAAACGATCAGTTGGTAATGGATGTCTCAAAAACTGTTAAAAGGGAAGGTGAATCAGGACATGGGAAGAAAGAGTGATAGAGCAGTAACGTTTGCAGTTGGGGTGATGGGTAGGAATGGGGAGTGGTGGCCCATTCAAATAATTTGCTGCCCTTGGAACATGTGTTCTAGAATTTCACCTCCCATTGTAGTAGCCACTAGATGCGTGTAGTTACTGAACATTTGAAATGTGGCTAGTCCAAATTCAGATGTGCTATAAGTGGAAAATATACACCAGATTTTGAAGACTAAATACAAAAAAAATGTAAGTTATCACATTAATAATTTTATATTGATTATATACAGAAATTATATTTTAAATATGTTTAATAAAATAAAATAATTAAGATTAATTTCACTTGTCTCTTTTACTTATTTTTAATACAGTTACTAGTAAATTTAAAATCACTTGTGTGGCTCACATTTGTTGTTAGCATTATATTTCTACTGGTCAGAGCTATTGTGTAAAGTCCCTTTCCTTGTCTCCAGGCTTCTGTGATCTTACGCTATTTGGGAAGACCTTAGTTCTTACTGTCTTTCCCATCTCAAGCAGAGTCTAGTCTCAGACTAAGTGAAAGAAAATCACACTGACACCCAACAGCTGCTGTATCCCCACAATTCACACCCACCAGGGAATATACACTTACTTAGAAGAACCGTCACCACCGCCTCCTCACATGTATACCCACTTACCATATACGTACACAACCATATTTGTACATGTCAGAATAATATCCATAAATAGGGAAGGAATATTAGCTGAATCATTAGTTACAGTGAGATTCACATTTCTACTGTCAACTGTAATCTTCGTTTGAAGTAGGGAGAGTGATTGGTGCTTGTAAATAAGAAGAGGCTTTTTGAAATTTGAAAGTGTTAGAACTTCTTGTCTCCTACTTCCCAATAAGAAACTAGTTCAGTAAGAGGTGCTTCTAGTCTTCTGCCTGTAATCAAGAGTTCTAGTGCTTCTCCAACATAACACAGAGGAAAACCCAAGCTCTTGCCTAGGTCTGAAAACTTCTAGAGTGATTTACCAATCAGCACAATTGGTTCTCTGGACTGTGTGCTCTCTCCAAACCCTGGGAACCACAGGATCCTTCCAGCCTTGCCACTTCCACTGGAAGATACTACCCGGCACACCTATTCTCAGTATCTGCTAATTGCATCAAACTCCTGGTTCAAATTCTGTTTGGTCAGTCTATGGTGACACAATAATTTTGCATAATGATACAATTCAGATCTTACTGAAAGGAACGAAGAATTTCCTTCATGGTTGAACTTCAAAGAACTCCAACTTTGAGGACAGTCTCCTTTATGCAAGAATTTTGGCCCCTTTATCAGACATCTGCACTTTTAGGCTATAAAGCATTTGTTCTCCCTTCATTTGGTAGAAGAGCTCCATTTTCTTTGAGGGAACCAACTTATTCCTACTCTGGTCCATGTGGTTTGGCTGGCACTGAGCTTATTCTTCACAGCTCATCTCCAGGGACAGCACATAACCTAGGCCTGCTGATTAACATATCTAATTTCCCTGGAAATTCCAATGGAAATGTAATGCAAAAAAAAAAAAAAAAGAAGAAATGTAATGCAAACCACAATGATTCAGAGGTGGTCTGTGAATGAAAACTGGTCCAGGGGTCTTTAATTCTGAGACTTTGTTGCAATTAATGGGAAGAATGACCCCTGTTTTATCTACACTTGAAGCAGATAGAATGTAAGCTTGGAACTTCAAGGAAATACTACACAAAAAGGCCCCATTTAGGGCAGCCCGGGTGGCTCAGTGGTTTAGCGCCGCCTTCAGCCCAGGGTGTGATCCTGGAGTCCCGGGATAGAGTCCCACATTGGGCTCCCTGCATGGAGCCTGCTTCTCCCTCTGCCTGTGTCTCTGCCTCTCTCTCTCTTTGTCTCTCAAGAATAAATAAAATATTTTTTTAAAAGGCCCAATTTAAGAGAATGGCAGAATAGAAAGACCAATTCCAAGGATATTGTTTGAGGCCCTGGTCCAGGAAGTTGCATTCCTGAACTTTTCAGTTTGGAGAGTTAACAAATTCTTGGTTATACTACTCTGAATTTGCCTAAACTGAGAGAATCCTGACTAATGTCACTCTTCAAATATTTAGTCCACTATGTGGTTATCTCTATTTTTCCTATACATCAAGGGGCAGCTTCTTATGAAATCTTCCCCACTGATGTAAGCATTCCTGAATTTTCCTTTTATTTTGTCCTTTTCAACAAATAGGCTGTAGGGCTTATTATCATTATTATAGCTCACCTTGGAGATCTGGTCTACCCAGATTCAAGGGAATTCAAAGGTCACTTTACTATTTCATGCTGAGTTACTAACAATATTCAACATCAAGTCATCCTTGCTGCTCATTTGGATTATATCCCAGCTCTGGACTCTGGGTTTTTGTATGGATCCTGATTTGCATTCCAGCTTTAACTGGTATCCAAATACATCCCTATGTTTCTGACTGCCTCTTGTGATGATTTGCCCCAAGCCTCAGTTACTTTGTTTTTTTTTGTTTGTTTGTTGGTTTTTTTTTGTTTGTTTGTTTGTTTGTTTGTTTTTTAAGCCTCAGTTACTTTGGCATCTAATCTCACCATTCTTCCCACTTCAGAAACTGTAGATGAGTCCATAGTATATTTTGAGAAACTTCTCTAAGAACAGTACTCTATATGGTTTAAAACACTCAACTTCCAAATTTGCCATTGCTGTGGTCTGAATATTACCATTTGCTGGATTTGCCTGATGTGAGCTGCTTAATATAACATCACCTTATGGACTACATTAATCTTTCCATTATGTACCTTTTATGTTCTCCCAAAATCAACCTTATTGTGAGGGAGAAATTTGTCTTCATATATTTCTCATCAAACTTCAGTTAACCTTTCCAAATATCCCAATCCAGGCCAAATACTATAAAACTATCATGCCTCTCTACTTACATTTTAGCATCTTATGACATCGATGTTATCATGCTGACGTACTTTGCCTTCCCCTCGGTTGGCTTACTGCCATGTGTATAGTGGGAAAAGCCTGCACTTAGACCCAAAACATCTGGATTCTTTAAAAAAAGAACACCAAACATCTGGATTCTAATCTTGGCTCCATCGTACACCACTAGTGTGACTTTCAGCACACACACACACACACACACACAAAATCCTTTTTATAATCTTTCAAAGTTTCATTTCCTTTATCTGTAAGCTAAGTTGATAAAACTTGCCCTAATTCATTGGATGCCATGGGAATTAGATAACAATGCAAGGGAGAGCACATTGCACCCTCTGAAATATCATGTAAATGAATTATTATTAATATGAAGCCTTATAATCAGACAGAACTGTTATCTCATACACCTTCTTAACCACAAACAGACATACATATTGTAAATAATTGGTGAACACTTGTAGATTCACAAATATATACTCCTAAAGCTCCACTTCTTTTTTAAAAATTATTATTTACTTAAATTCAATTTAGTTAACCTATAAATGCATTATTAGTTTCAGGGGTAGAATTTAGTGATTCATCAGTTGCTTATGACACCCAGTGTTTGTTACATCCAGTGCCTCCTTAATGCCCATCACCCAGTTACCCCATCACCCCACCTACCTCCCCTCCAGCAAAGCCATTTCTAAAAAAAGAAAAATGTCTTCCAGTGAACCAGGAGAGGGGTTAGGTTAGGAAAGATAAAGATGTGGAGAAAAAAAGAAGAGGTAATAAAGCTCTTGGGTTGTGAATGATAGTGGAAGTGCTGGCGAGTGGAAAGACAAGAGAGAAAAGAGAACCAGGGGAAGCAGGGGGCAGGGGATGTAAGACATGTCAATAACACAGCAGAGGAGAGGAAGAGGAGGAGAGGAAAAGAAAGATAGTGGGGAATAGGAAAAAGTGATAAAGCAGAAGAGGCATTGGTCATTCTTAAACCAGAACTATATGCTGGGAACATCCAGGGATTGAGAGGGAAATGAGCTCCTTGCTGCCCAGGGACTTCTAGGTAGGTAGGAGAGAATCGGTCATTGGAAGCCATCCGAAGGTGAGCAGTACAGCCCAGCACGGAGTCAGGGACAGGTGATGGAGCAGATGCAGACGGTGCCTACTCCATGGGAGGAGATGGGGACAGCAATCAGAAAAAAGAAAAACTCAGATGTTGAACAATAGCATAGAAAATGAGAGAAAGAGTAAAGGAGCAGAGGGAGAACTTAACAGTCCATAAAATAAAACCATCTGCCAGAGGTAACTATTGACATGTTGCCTAATTTGACACAATCATGCCGTGGTTGCTTTTCTCCACTGAATTGGATTGAATTTAATCAATTACCTGGACATACTTAAAAAGACTAGAATTTTCAAGCAGAAGCTGGTGGCTACTTTCTAGGATACCACAATGGGAATTCTGGTATGTGGGAGAGGCTTCACCTCTCCTATAGCCTCGTAAGGACCATTCCTGTGCTAACATTCGAGATCACCAGCTGATCCCAGTCATCTCTGAACATGGAAAGAGGATGGAGGTAATGCAGCTAATGGATTTCTGATTGGAGACAAGGGTGAATTCCTAGAGAATGAGGCTGTCAAAGAGAGAGATAAAGTCCATTGAGAGAGACCTGATCTCTGAGGGGCCCTGATCACAGAGCACACAGGAACCCGTCTCTGGGATGACACAGAGTGGGCTATCTGTAATGCTGCCCCAGTGACACAAGGCATCGCTTATAAAGCTCTCAGTATAGTACTTAGAATAAATGAAGAAAGTATCAGGAACTCATAGTTGTGAAAGCAGAGACAGTAGAAATAACAGAGTTAATAGTAATAGTTGGCATAAGAGTAGAAAGGGCAGATGAGTGATGGTGGTCTTGGGACTTGCTGTAATATAGCAGTGTCTGTAATATACCACAGCAATAGAGTGAGACAGAGACAACTGCTCTACAGCAGCCAGGGACTGGAGCTCAGGACACAGACCTTCTACGCTTGGATCCTTGGCCCCACCATGTATGAGTTATATGAATTTTATCAAGTTAACTAATCTATGTCTCAATGTCACTACCTATAAATTGAGCAAACCCTGGCTAGGATTGTTATATGGAGTGAGTGAGAAAATACTTATAATGGGTTTAACACAACTCCTACACTGGTGTCCAATATGTTAGCTAGAAATAGCCAGAATTGTGGTGGTGGTGGTGGCAGGATTGCAGAGGGATCTATCCCAGGTACAGAATATAAAATACAGGAAGCGTCAATCCTGTCACTAAAGGTCCCATGCCAAAAATAATAATAATAAAAAATAAAAAAATAAAGGTAAAATTATACCATAAAATTTGCATCAGACCCACAGGAGTAGCCTTTGAACTTCAAATACAGAACTGGTGTTCCTCCCATCTCCTCTCTAAATCCCATGGTTTTAGAATCCATCATTATAAGTGAAATTCCATGTGTGTGAACAAAAGAAGAAAGCAGGGGTGGTGCCTGTCAATATTTGTTGGGCACAAACCTGTCTAAGACATGCCCTCAGTAATGATGAGATCTCCTAAAGAGTTACAACTGAAATATAAGGCTTTCTCAATTTTAGTTAAATTTCTCTGACACTGTGATATCCCAGACAATGTGCTAAATAATGGGCATAGAGGCATCCAACAGAGGAGGTAGACACATGAGATAAATAATCACAAATAGCTCTGATAATTACAAACAATTGATAACAGCAATTTGTACACAGAGCTCTGGGAGTGTAGAGGGTAGGAAGGGAAGGCTTGGGAGTCTATGGGAGATAACTGAGTTTGGATTTAAAGTATGAGTAGGAAGTTGTGAAAAGACAGGAGATGGGCATGATCAGGCTTTATCTATAGAATGATGGCCAGTCATCTGGCAGCTAAATGAACCGAAGGCGGGACAACCCAGTCAAGAAAGGAGTTTGGTGATGATGCCAATCACTCAGAAAAGAGACGGTGAAGTCTGATGACAGCAGTGACAGAGGGTAGGAGAGCACTGCAGAGTCAAGGTTACATAATTCTAAATAAAACAGTGCTAAAATTAAGTTGGTGTAAAAAGGTTACTACTTTTCTTTTTTCCACAGAGTAAAACCCCATCAGTTCAACATAATTGGATAGAAGCATGTCACAATTAATCAAATATGAATTACAGATTTTTTTTAAAATATGACTAACTGCTTAGGTTTTTTTTTTTTTGACTAGATGAGACATTTTAAATACCTTTCAAATTCCCTGATCTTAATTAGCAACATCACTGTTCCTGCAAACAATTAAAGTGAGGTTATTAAAAGTAAAAATTTTCTTTCTGAAATGGATGAGACCTTTCTCTCTCCTGATTTTGTTCCCACAAATGTGCTTCCTAGATTACAAGAAAGCCAATTCCTCTTTTGCTTGTATAGGAAGTCATAACCCTGACCTCAGGCTGATTGCCCAGAGAACTGATCTGAGAAAGCTATAAAATCTCTCAACACAGAGACTGATTGGCTGGCCTTTCTCCTCACCCATTAGGGGTATCAAACCAGGTGATGCTTGCCCATCAATAACACAACCATAAAAAATGATATGTTTGAAGTTACAGACAGCAATCAGCCACCATTTTCCTGATTCTCAGGATCCTCTGGGGTGACTCAATTTGCTTTTCAAAACTTCGTCAGTGGCACAATGATAAAATTCAGTTCAATCCCAGGACAAGCCATCAAACCATTGCTAAGGTATTAAATTAATTGAAACCTTTCATTAGCACAGCTTATCTAAAATTCACACTAAGTCAATACACTATTTTCCAAATACATGTACATTTCTTACATGATAAACCTTGTGAGTCATAAAGAATTTATTTACTATGAAAAAGACTGAACTTGACTCTCACAATCACACTAACTAGAAATGGAAGTACCAAAGTAATAATTCAGTACTTCACACTACCCTAAAGAGGCACAACAGGTGCTTGTTCCCATTAGCTTTCTGTTATGTGGGAGATCAGAAGGGGCATAGTTCTAATTTGTACACTAATTGTACTAAACGTCCCTGATACTTGTGAGTTAGAGAATGAGATGATCCCTAAAGTCTCAAGAAGGAGGAAGCTTCATATACGGAAGTCTCACAGATATTAATATTTGGACAGCTACCTTTATCTCTCCCTTGTCTAGATCATTAGAGCCTTGGGGAATCCATTTCTATTCTAGCCTACTCACCACACAGCAGTTTGGATCAGAATCTTTCCCAAAACATTTCCCTGCTGAGTTCTACACAAATTAATCCAACCATGTATTAGATAGTTATCACCAGAATGTCTCACCATTTTCTCCACCTCAACCAGCTCGAGACCAAGCTTATTTCTCCCTGCATCCTACTCCTTCTTCACGGATCACCTTCAAAATCTCTTCTTCTTCCTTCTCGTGCAATATGATGAGATTTCTACGATGAATTCTTCTTCCTAACTTCCTACCTTCCTCTAGAATCTGTATTCTCTTTCCCTATGACTGTCCCCTCTATGTTAGTTCTGGCCCTTCTTCCTCTGTCCCCTGGACAAGTAAGTGTAAGAGTCTGCTGAGTCCCTGAGGCCCTAAACCCTGTCATCCACTGTAACTCAGGCTGCACTCGGCCAGAAGCATCCTGCCAAAAATACCTGCCATGACCCTTCCCTCTTCTGTGCCGGCTGACCACGTTCCTAGCTAGCTTTCTGTACTCTTATCAATTACTTTTCAAATGCTGAGAAGTTCTCTTTTTTTCATATTTTTTTTAAAAATGACTTTCTAGTTTCAAGTATCTACATATACAGTCTCTTTGGAATTCAGTTTTTGAGGGTTTAGACTGCAATAATTATAAATAATGATCAATGGTGACATCTGAGATAAGGAGAGGTTAAAAGTGTCAGTTATAGTGTTGATAGTGAGACCTTATTACCAATATGTATCTATATCCGATATGCATCAAGGCATGATAGTATTGGACATTCCAAGAGGAGTACTTTGTACAAAACCTTTTGCAAGCACTGAAATTAATAAAGCCATTATAAGTTAAGGAGCAAGTGCGTGGGCAGAAGAGAAGGGGGGAAAAAAGATTATTCTTACAGTTCTTTAGAAATGCAAATAAGAACATTGCCTGAACATCATTACCTGACTGATAAAATGTTAAATCACGTAACGGGTATTTATTTAGAAACCTGTTCCAATTCCTTAATTGAAAAAAGTTCTTAAATTCAACACAACGCTATTTGCTAAATGGTAATAAAACAAATTTCCAGGGAGAAGATAGCAGGTCCTAAATGTCATAATACTGTCTCTAAAATTGGAGATAATTCTTACCAGGGTTTTTGAAATTAAAATGATAAAACAAAAAGTCTTCAAGGGCCTCGCAGGTAGATAGAATTCCCTGACCACTGGACTCTGTGACTTGGGAAGCTGACATAACAGCTCAAAATGGCCTCTTTTCAGACAACAGGAATCAAGGCTACTTTAGTAAATGGGAGAGTACCCAGCCTTTGGAAAGGCATGTAAGTCAATTTTTAAAAACCTGGAAAAGCCAAACAAATATATCTCCCTGGCCTTCAACTTGAGAACCCAAGTCTAAAAATGTCTAATGACAGACCCACTACAACACAGAAATCTTTGCACAAGCAAACTGTAAAGATCTCTGACATTAGGCAAACTTGGGTGAAAATGTTGGCTTCACCTCTTTCTAGAAACATGACTTTGGACAAAATAATGATCCATCTCTGCTTCAGTGACCTCATGTAACAAAAGGGACACTATTAGGAAATGTCTTAGTTTGGACTGCTGAAATAGATTAGCATAGGCTGTGTAGCTTGAACAACAAACATTTATGTCTCATAGTTCTGGAGTTTGGGAAGATCAAGATCAAGGTGTCAGCAAATACAGTGTCTGGTGAGAACCCACTTCCTAGAGTGCAGCTGGCCATTTTCTCACTGGATCCTCACATGGTGGAGAGTAGAGAGCTCTCTGGGGACTCTTTTATAAAGCACTAATTCCATTCACAAGGTCTCCACCCTCATGCCCTAACTGTCTCCCAAAGGCCCCACCTCCTAACACCCTCACATTAGGGGTTAGGACTGCCCTAAATGGATTTCAGGGGGACACAAATATTTAGTCCATAACAGTAAGGTACTCACAGAGTTATTAGGATTAAATGAGATCATATAAGTTATATATAAGCACCCTAACCGTAGCCAACCATTCTTGTCAAATAATCAAGGCAGCAAATAACAATTTTAATATTTTCCCAGTATCCTCTAAACCCATTTCTCAGATCTAGAGATATATTTACTTAAGTAACATTTTAAGCTAAATTATATACCTTTTAGAAGAGTTTTCTGTCTTTGGATAGTCAAAAAATAATTTGAAAAAAGCAGTGATTTTGTAAAGACTTGGGTTTTAGTCTCAGGTTGACCACTTTTTAGCTGTGTGGGTTTAGGAAAAATCACTTAATCTCTCCGAAACCCTTTGTGTTTCTTTTGTGTACTGTGCTTTGTGACACTTCTAGAGCTACAAGCCCCAGGCAAGGCTCCAGATAATGGAAAGGAGCTCAGAAGAAATTGCAAATAATTCTCAGTGTCAGTCATATGCTTCTTGAATCTCCTAATGGCTAATTCTCATTAAAAAGGACAAAAAGGTTCCATTTGGCAAAAACAGGATCCAGGTGACCTTTCACTATGGACCATGCTCCAATCCTATTAAACACTGAGGATTTTCTGATTGGACTGGAGCTATGAATCAAATAGATATTACTTTTTTTTTTTTTTTTTTTTTTTGTAAAATTAGACAATACCTCTGGAAGTCTGGGTGAATTAGTTGGTTAAGCATCTGTCTCTTGTTTTTAACCTCAGGTCATGATTTCATGGGTCACGGGATTGAGCCCTGTGGGTTCCACACTCAGTTCAGAGTCTACTTGGGATTCTCTTCCTCTGTCCCTCCCTCCACTTGTGCATACTCTCTTTTTTCTCTCTTGCTGTCTCTCAAATAAATGAATAAATATTTTTAAAAATTATGCAATACCTCAATCTCTGCCTAGCTATTTGCATCCACTGATTTACACAGGTTCTGAAAAACTATCTAGAAAAATCTTATTGAAATTTTCTGTTTAAATAAAGATGGGTGATGGCTGGGAGGACTCCAAAAGAACCAAGCTACAGTGAAGGATCCCCAAGGTGTCTCATGAGAAGGAACCAGATACACCAGGGTTACCTGGGCAAGAAACTCAGAATGATGCAGGTGAGTGCCAGTTCTCAGAACGTGGAACAGTTGATACAGACATTCCTCAGGACCCAACCTTTCTGTGCTCCCCTGGAAGATTAGTCCTGAGAAGTGGAAATGCTGTACTGCTATTTTCTGAAATACTTCTGCCTCAAGTAATTCTAGTACAGGACTTACTTCGATTAAATAATACATAGAATGCATATTCTTCTCACTTTACATGTGTAATAATGTTGACTTTCAGTTTCAAGAGGCTCAAGGTGTAGAATTTGAGTTTTACCAATGTCAAGGTGTAGAATTTGAGTCCAAGGGGCTAGTCACTTGGCAGGATATGATTCAGATTAGTGCCTTGTGGAACACACTACAGCTGGAGGCCACCAAAGCTCAGCTTGAGAAGCAGAACAAGTTCAAGGACACTTACTGCACTCACTTTCGGTAATTACCAAATATCCCGAAACACTTGGACAATGTGAACAGGGCAAAAAACGGCTTCCTGGAGTCAAGCAGATGGAGACTCTGAAACACTGAACTCTAAATGTTTATGTTCATGTCATTACATGTGAGATCACAGGATGTGAAGCCCAGTGTATCAGGTAGCACAGCTCTAAGTTCCAGAAGAAACTAATGTTACAGGGAAGAATCTATACCTGTTATTGGCCACTTTCAGGCACTCATCTCAACCAGAGGGTAGAAGTCTGAAAACTACATTTGCCATACTTCCTCTCTGTGTAGCCAGGGGATGTTTTCCAAATGGAAGACTCAAAATGGGAAAGTAGAGTGCAAGAGGGAAAAAGAACCATTTCTATCCAGGATCTGGATGTGCCTTCAACAGTGAGAGCCGTAGCACATGGTTCCTTAAGCAACAAATGTGATAGTACAGCACTTCCTGAAGATGCGTGGCAGTAGTGCGGCTCATAGAGCTTCCTGACCCCTGGTGAACAGCCCTGGCCTCCTAACCTTCCAGGGAGCTTTATGATCAATCCCCTGCCATTAAACTTCCCTTTGTTTGAAATAGATACAGCAGTCTCCATTCTCTGGACTGGTCATTAACAGATATAGAAGCAGAAAGAAAAAATCAAGGGTGTTTTCCTCTAAACAGAGATCATCAACCAAAGGATTAATTGCATATAAAGGAAAGCTGACTATATTGAATAGAGCACAAGACTAATTGTCAAAAAGATACAAGACTAAATCCTAGATCCTCCAATTCTCCGACAGGAATGTGCCTAATTCACAGAAGCTGCAGAGTAAAGGGATGACAGTGCTGGACAGGGTATATATAGTGGACAGTGTGCTCATCCCAATTAGGCCAGCAACCAGCCTCAATATTGAGGATCTCCCATCACCTTTGGAAAGCCCAGTTTCCTCACCAGAGAATGGGCGGAATCAGGGACAAATAATTCAAAAACTTAATGGTTGGCCAATTAAATGGATATTGAATTTCAGCAATCAAGAAACTTTTAGACTGTGGTACTTGATTAGCAATCCTAGGGATAATAAAAGCCCACATCTCATGATCACTGAGGACTGAAGACATTTAGCAATTGCTCAAAGGGGATTATGCACAAGATACTATGTTGGGAGCCTCACCAATTCTACTTCGGATCCTCACAAAAACTCCATTTTCAGATACCCAAACAAAAGGCTCAGAGATATTAAATAGTCAGTTCAAGGTCATACAGCCAGTAACTAGGGAAGTCTAGACTTGAACCCACATCATTCTCTTTCCCAAAATGCCACTCTTCTGGCATCCTGTAGTGCTGCTCCCCAAAATCATCCTAGTGGATGTACTTTGGAAGCTGTAGAGTATAACATGCAGGAAGACATTTGCTAGCTGAGCTCCACATTAGCAAAATTCATACACTGCAAGAGACCAGTGCTTTAGAAATGTAAATGTGTCATCCTCCCTACATACTTGCCACAATCTCTAGCGAGATGTCCCCTGTGACTTCATGAGGCTCAAGGATTTCCACCACAGGGTGAGTTCCAGTTAATATTTGCTGTGCTCCTGATCTAATCAAAAGACCAACTGAATTATCCCCATTTTATCAGTCAGGCAATAAAGTTGAGTATTATTCCCATTTACATTTCTAAAGCAACATAAAAATAACCCCTTTGAAATGGTTACCCACTCACTTTCTCCTTATATGCTAATGCATGCCATAATTTCAAAGCCTGAAGAGAGATTTCTGCAAAACATTTCACTGCCTTAAAGTTTCACATATTCACAGCTCCAATTGCCAGGATACAAACATGAATTAACTCTGGTTCCAAATCAATTACATATTGATAAGTCGTTAGGGCAGACAACTTATACACAGGGATTTCAAATGCTGTGAAGTATTTCAAGGCTTGAGAATATTTAGCATTAGAAATTCCCACTTCATCCTCAGACTTCAGTGAAACATATGTATTGTCACCAGTATTCATAGTCAAACCCAAAATCAACTCCCATATTTTAAAAATTGCTCTTTCTCTTTGCTAAAATCAGATCACTTCAATGAATTCTTGTAGTCACATTGATTTCCAATTAATTTAATTTCTTCATTGGAAGAAATCAATTGCAACTTAGTGCCATGAATTAGAGCAACTGGGTAATTAATTCAGACTAGCTACTCATCTTTGTCATGGTTTTTAATTAATGTCACATGTGTACAGCAGGTGACTGCATTTACATCAAGAGTATGTATTTTATATTTTAAAATATTCAGCTTTTGGTATTTATTCACATTTTCTGTATTTTGTACAAAAGCCTGCCATTTTGGTCTTCTGTTCAAAAATGTTTAGTGGCTCTCCAGCACCAGATGTCAAACCCTACCTAAGACAAAGGAAAGAAAGATTCTCCCTCCCACCTGAAAAACCAGTTTGTTTGGGGGTTTTTGTTTTGTTTTAATTTTATTTATTTATTTATTTATTTATTTATTTATTTATTTATTTATGACACACACACACACAGAGGCAGAGACACAGGCAGAGGGAGAAGCAGGCTCCATGGAATGAGCCTGACGTGGGACTCAATCCCAGGTCTCCAGGATCAGGTCCTGGGCCGAAAGCAGCACTAAACCACTGAGCCACCCAGGCTGCCTGAAAACCAGTTTTTATTCGGATTCCTTTCTCCCTTTCTTTCTCCCTTCTGTCCTTCCTTTCCTAAAGTGGCTACCAAAATAAACAATGTAAGATATTTTTCGGGAAGCAAAAGAAACAAGATGAAGTGACATCTTTCCAGTAAAAGCTGGAAAAATAAAATAAAGGCATGTTAGAGCCATAGTAAGTGCCTGGAGAGCTTCTGTACTTGCCAGTGGTAATTATAAACTTAGCTCTGAGTTTCCTAGAAACCCTAGCAAAAGGAGGAAAATGTTACCATTTATGAGATTCAGCATGCCTATAAGATGCCTTTTGGTTTGCTAATGAAACACATTAATAAGAAAGCACAATGGTTATTCTGTAGAGAACAGAATCTTAAAACAGCAGGTACGTATAGACAGCCCGTAGGGCCAGGAGGTAAGTCAAGGGTAGGTGGAGGCCACAGCTAAAAAGAATTAAGAGATAAATTCTTTCACTACCGAAAGTCTGGGGTCTTTATCTTGAGAAACCTTCAAAAAGCAAATTTGTATATATTTGGACTTTATTCCACTTGTCTCCTGTCTGAACCTTGTACTTTCTGGACCTAGAAATTGATAGAAAAATTCGTAGAAAGCAGAAACTTTTTATTTATTTTTTTTAAAGATTTTATTTATTCACTCATGATAGACATAGAAAGAGAGAGAGAGAGAGAGAGAGGCGGAGACACAGGCAGAGGGAGAAGCAGGCCCCATGCCAGGAGCACGACGTGGGACTCGATCCCGGGACTCCAGGATCACGCCCTGGGCCAAAGGCAGGCGCTGACCGCTGAGCCACCCAGGGATCCCCAGAAACTTTTTAACTGTAACAAACAGCAGGAAGGAGGGTGACATGGATGGCCTTTAGGGATCATACCAGAGCTGAGGAAAACCGCATGTCAAGAATCTGGTAGTTAGGGACTCCTGGGTGGCTCAGCGTTTGAGTGACTGCCTTCCGCTGAGGGCGTGATCCCAGGATCCAGGATCGGATCCCACATCAGGCTCCTGGCAGAGAGCCTCCTTCTCCCTCTGCCTGTGTGTCTGCCTCTCTCTCTCCCTCTCTCTCTCTCTCTCTCTCTGTGTCTCTCATGAGTAAATAAATAAAAATCTTAAAAAAAAAAAAGAAGAATCTGGTAGCAAAACAAAACAAAGCAAAAAGTGCCGGCTATCTCTGAGGTCACTCAGTAAGTGTTTCAGGGCATTATTAAGTAATATCATGAGTTTTGAGATAGCACTGGGGTCAGGCCCCACCAGGCTCATCGCCCAAATGCAGGCCAATGATGTTCTACAAAAAGTATCTGCTGCAAAATCATCAAAGCCATTGTTTCCAATCCTCTGTTCTTCAATCCTCCAAGAATAATAAAAGCTGTCTCCTCCAGGGCCCCAACAAGAAGCAAACAGAGCAAAAAACAACATCAGGTGGGTGTCAGATTATCTGTAAAGAGCCGCTGGCTTGATTGCTAAGTTTGAGAGACACTATTTACCAAAGGAGAGGACTGTCAGGCACTTGCCTCTATCCAGGGCCTGATTCACGGCTGGCTTTTCATCATGAGTCAATCCATCCTACATCGACTGCTCTCTGCAATGGATACCCTTAAGGGAAAGATATTTGCAGTGCTTTTCATATTTCTAAAATCAACACCTAGTATTTCTTTTTTTAGTCCAACTTTATAGTTCACAGTGAATATAGTTCATTATATATCTCACTATTAGGGTTCTTTTGTCACTGTATGAAATTCTATTTATGTGATTGTCTTCTAGCGAGGTCACGAGATCCTTCAGAACAGGCATTTTTGTTAACTCTTCCCAGTACATGGTTTAGGTGCTTGATCAATGCACATAAAACAAATGAAAGAACCCTCACTTACTTGTATTTACACACAGAGGAATATTATTTAAATACTTTATATAATTCCAACTGGTACAAGACAAATGGGATTAGATGGTGGTCATATTTTAGGTACCCGGTCTCCATCCCCTCTTCCTAAAGTGCACCAACTTCTTTGGAGAACTTAACTCTTCTCCATTGTATGTCATCTTCTTGAGGGGTACCTATTATAAAAGCTGGATAACAAGTGATCCCATGACTTCGCTCGGCCAATCAGATGTCATCTCCCAGGACTCTGACTCTTGAGTAACATACGGAAAAAGGAAACGGTTGGATGATATCCATGATGCAGAAATGTGCTGACCACTTCTTCCTGTGGTTGGCAATTGTTCCACTTCCTAGCTCTATGAAAACTCCCAAAATTCTTGTTGATTTGCAAGTCTGGTCCTCCACAGCATTTTTACCTTAATTATTTGACCATGCACATTGTGGCTTCCCCAAGATTACCTTTAAAAATGTTAGCAAGTTAGTTTCTGATGCTTGCAGCCAAAAACACAGGATCAAGCTTAACTAGCAAATCCAATTAATTGAAAACAAAGAAACAAAAAATGAAGTGGCCAGCATGGCCTGAAAAAATACTTAAATGTTAGACATTTTATTTAGCCCTAAAGGTCAACTAGGACCTCTCTGTCCCCTGATATCTGGGGAAAATTAGTCAGAGTCTCTTAATTTTACAGCCCATAGAGCTTTCAAAACTTTCACTCTGATTTCTGAAGTTTTTCCAGGCATGTATACTCTTCTGCCATCCTGTGCCTTTTAAGTGTTCATTCTCATATATGCATTCTCCCTTCCAAACACTTACCCAGACAGGAATGTCAGCCATGTTACTAACACACACTCATGCACACATACATATCCACATAAAATATGTGTAGTCTAGTAGAGGCAGTGCAGTTACGTGACCTCAAGCAGGTTACTTCATCCTCTGTGCCTTTGTGACCACACACTGTAAAGTGGGCATAATAATGGCTTGTGCCTCACAAGACTGCCTAAAAATTAAATGGATGGGGCAGCCCAGGTGGCTCAGTGGTTTAGCGCCCCCTTCGGCCCAGGGCCTGATCCTGGAGGCCCAGGATCAAGTCCTGAATTGGGCTCCCTGCGTGGAGCCTGCTTCTCCTTCTGCCTGTGTCTCTGCCTCTCTCTCTGTCTCTCTCTCTCTCTCTCTCTCTCTCTGTGTGTGTCCCTCATGAATAAATAAGTAAAATCTTTTAAAAAATTAAATGGATGATACACATTAAATTCATAGCTTATATGTCATCAACATTCAACTTTCAATTCCTAGCCAAGCTAGAAAATCTTACTAAAGGATGAGAGGCTGGGAGAGGTCATCACACACACCATACACAGTTAAACCAACAAATAAAGATCTGCAACCTAACTTCTCTCAGAGTCCCTTACAGGCCTTATGCCACTGGATGGTTCACAGTTTTCCAAGCAATGTTCAGTCTTCTCTTCTCTGAATCTTTTCTCTTCTCCAACCTTCTCTCTCCTCTGTTGACTCATTTTTCTGTCTTCAGAGCAAGCAGAAAAATTCCTCTCCTATGCTTGGTGGTTGGTCCCTAATCCTTTGGCTCTCATTTTCATAAACTAAAGGTATTTCCTTACCACACACATACACACACACACACACAAATTCTGGTCCCTGCTCTTAAAATAATAAAATTTATTCTATCTAATTATACCTAGAACATTGGTTTCTAGCCCCTACTCATTGGCATATTACCCTTATAAATTGTTTCACATCCTTTTACTAATGAATATTTTTAAATAACATAATATTTTTCTTTATACAAACTTATTTTCATTTTTTAAACAAACTCATCTTTACATTTTAAAAGAATATAGTTTAAAAGGAAATTGTATTTCACTATTATAAGTGTCAAAATAGTATTATTCACCATGATAAAATTACCTTAAAATAAATGATTACATAAAAAATTTTAAAAGATATTCACATACCACCTAAAATCATTATGTATTACTAGTGATCCATGCATCACAATTAGGTAAATGTGAGCCCAAAATGCCACCCTTTTTATGAACACCCAAAGGCTGGACTGAAGAGAGTATGAGTGGAGAGTCTGTGCATTTGCATGTTACTAATAGTGTGGGTAGAGAGGGGGAGTGAAGGAGGATGAACATATGTTGATGGGATCAGGTTAGAAATCTGACAAAGAGAATGGTTCAGAGATGATTCTGGGGAGTGATGTCATCTTGTATACTACAGGACTGTTCCATAGCACCCAGGAGAATGGCTAATGTTCATTTAATTGAACTATATTCTGCTATTAGAATCCAATGCTGCTGTAAATAAATGTTGAAAAGCTGGAAATGTTAGGGAATCATAAAATCTGAACTATCCAAAAAGAAGTTCATTTTACCAACAGATTCAACCTGATACAGTGTCTGAAACTTAAAACAATGCCATAACATCATAGATATCGCCCACTTCGGCCTTCTAACAAAAATTAAATTGAGATTCTCCAGATTCCACTCTGCTTTCCCTGTACAAATAATGTCACAAACTTTTGGAAGAAAATCAAGCACATGGCACTAGCCTAAAAAACTATCTTAAAGTTCTAAGACTTTGTACCAAGTTAGAGTATTGGGTAAGCGACCAAGTCCAGGATGCTGCTATTGCAAGTATAAAATGTTTTATTGCTAAAACAGAGCCTCTGTGAATATCTAGGTATACTAGAACACAGCCCTATTGGAAATGTATGTAATATATCAACAATGACTGGGTGATCAGCAATTCTTTATTAAATATCACCATATGTCAAGAATTAGGCAAGAGACACCTTCTGCCCTTAAGGAATACCGGGGTCTGGGTTGATAGTACATCTCTGCAGTTTGAGTCACATTACATTATAGTTTCTGTCAAGATATTTGACAACTCCCTTTTATCACAGAATTCTACGACATCAAACACAGAAACACAGTGCCCCTGATCTATATCTGAAATGTGCTTTCCGGGCAGCCCAGTGGCTCAGCGGTTTAGCACTGCCTTCAGCCCAGGGCCTGATCCTGGAGACCCCAGACTGAGTCCCACGTTGGGCTCCCTGCATGGAGCCTGCTCCTTCCTCTGCCTGTGTCTCTGCCCCACCCCCCTCTTTCTCTCTGTGTCTCTCATGAATAAATAAATAAAATCTTAAAAAAAGAAAGAAAAGAAGAAAGAAAGAAAGAAAGAAAGAAAGAAAGAAAGAAAGAAAGAAAGAAAGAAAGAAGAAAGAAAGAAAGAAAGAAAGAAAGAAAGAAAGAAAGAAAGAAAGAAAGAAAGAAAGAAGCTTTCTGATAGGTCTCAAGTGCAAAAAGTACTGCTCCCATGATTGTGTCAGGAATGTATTTTTTTCAGAATGTCTTCCAGATATTTATTGATATGGACGACTGAAGCTCAGCCCCAAATGCCAACTCATAACATTTAAGCTTTATTGAATACAATTTTCTTCACACTATTTGATTGTGCCAAATAAAATGCAGCAAACCTTCAGAGAAAATCTTCCTTAGGAGCCATCCTATTATCTGATCTCCAAGGGTTGCAGGAAATGACAGGAAAACAAAACCAAACCATTTAGCTTTATGTAACTATACCATGCAGCCATCATGTCATGTAATCTAATAACCTGGTTGAAAAAAGAAGTGGGCAGGCTAGAACCTGTTATACAAAGCTATCTGAATGTATATCTAAAGTTTAGATGTACAGAGAGATGTTCTTAAGCTATTTTTACCCCCATTTAAATACATCTTCTTTCTTCCTATTATACAGATGAATATCTATCTTCATGTTATACCGCCTCTCATAATGCAGACTTTTAATATAAGCATCTGGAAATATTTCCAGCCATATTATATTTATCACTTAAGCAGAAATGAAAAAAAAAAACCCTCTAATAATCAAACATCACATTCATGATTACATGTGAAACACTGAAGAAAATCCACATCTGCTGGATTTGTAACTCTACCACAACAGATTTTTCAGAGGTTTCATAGTTCAAATGGCTATAACTTACAGTAGCATAATTACAGTATATACAGAAATATAATATACCTCACATTAGCATCAAGTTCATCCATTACAGGAAATAGGCATGGGTGAGTTGGATTTCAGTGCCCACAGGGTCCTATATGTGAGAAAAAAAAAAAAAAGGTTAGACAATGATTTGATTTAGGAAAATGCAAGTCCTTGCTAAAGGAAAAAAATGCCAGATAATCACGGCTTCCTATTTATTAAGACTTTTGTTCTGGGGCACGTAGGTGGCCCCGTCAGTTAAGCGTCTGCCTTAGGCTCAGGTCATGATCCCAGGGTCCTGGGATGGAGCTGCATGTTGGGCTCCCTGCTCAGCAGAGTCTGCTTTGCTTCTTCCTCTCCCTCTGCCCCTCCCCTCCTCTGCTTGTGCTTATTTAAATCTTAAAAAAAAAAAAAAAAAAAAAAAGACTTGTTTTGTAGAGTATCAGAAAGTATTTAATAAACCATACTATAGCAAAAAGCTATTACTGTACTGAAGTACTGAAGTATGACACAGCTGAGTACTGCAGTTTCTTTACCGTTTTACTAGTCTCCTGGAAATTAAAACACACTGGTACTGCTTTTTACTCCATGTTAATCAGTTTACTTAATACTTTTTGTTCTTCTCAGAAATATAGTTTATTTATATGATCTGCATTAGGACACTAGCTTGTGAAAATAAGTTGCTACATCGTTATGATTAAAATGGTATATTGCCTAAAATGGTCAGGCACCTTGTTTTCTATGAAGATCTTCAAGGTTGGTTTTTCTTTTTAAAACTCTTTTTGAAGCTAGGTAATCACATATCCATTTGAAAATCTAGTACACTCTTGAGAACTCTCTGCTCAAAAGAATCGATGGTCATGCACATACATATATACTTCCAGAGGGGTCCATGATTCCTCAAAGCTCATTCATGAATCCCAGGCTAAGAACTCCGAATTCAAGGGGAGTGGACTTTCAAACTACCAAAAGTTCCTCTGGCATGGATCCTTAGAAGACCTTACACACTTTACTAGGCAGGTATTCACTGATCTCCAAGCTGGCCCTCTTAACTGACTATAGGTTTTATTTTTTAGAAGAATTCCTATGTTCTGCATCACATTTTTTGCACGTCATAGCCACTTGGAGAATGGAGGGGGGTGAAGATCTCGGTCTGCCTCTTTGGAGGTGACCCTAAGCTAGTCCCTTTTTCCTTCTAAGCTTTACCATCCACTTCTCAGTAAGCAGAGGGATTGGAGGAGATGACCTCTGGGTTCACTTCCAGCTCTCACATTCCATAATTCCATCTGCTGGTTTTCTAATCAAATCTTACCAAGAAGAAACTTTAAATCTGTTTATGTAGACAACAGAATCAGCAAAAGCCTGGACCCTTGGATGCTTTGGTCAGGGTGGACCAATCACATTCACCTGGCTGCTAGGAAGAGACTAGCAGACCATCAGAGCTGGAAAGGATGTAGATTTATCCATGTTTTCCAGTGTTTGTTCTTTAGAACCTCAAAGATTAATAAGGACTCCTGTGGACATTTCTGAGTTTCGGGCCAAGTATGATGAAGGCTTAGCCTCCAGGACTCTGAACTCCCTACTCTGACCTCAAGCAAAGTAGCTCTGTCCACTTCAATCTCTTTTACATTTTTGAACCTGGAGTAATCTTTTGTTTGAAATACTTAAGTACAAAGCTTTAACTATTGAAGTGACTGGCGCCATCCTCCTTCCTCCTCTATCTAAAATCTTTCTTGAAGTGATCACACATCCATTCCTATAGCTTAAAATAAAAAACATTTAAGGGATGCTTAGCTAGCTCAGTCGGTGGAGCATGCGACTCTTGATCTTGGGGCTGTAAGTTCGAGCCCCGCGTTGGGTGTGGAGATCATTTTTAAAAATTTAAAAAATAGGGGATCCTGGGTGGCTCAGTTGGCTAAGCATCTGCCTTTGGCTCAGGGCATGATCCTGGGGGTCCGGAATGGGAGTCCCACATCACCCCTTGCAGGGAGCCTGCTTCTCCCTCTGCCTATGTCTCTGCCTCTCTCTCTGTGTGTCTCTCATGAATAAATAAATAAAACCTTTTTTAAAAAAATTAAAAATAAAATAAAAAGCAACTCAAACCAAACTCTACATTTCCCACTCCCAACACAAAAACTTAATCTTCACTTAGTGTTTTCCATTTCAGCAAATGGCACCATCATTTACCCAGTTAAACAAACAACCTCTTTTTCTCACCCCTCCAATCAAACTGTCAGCAAATTGATCCTCTCTATTTTGAAAATGATTAATTAATCTGAGTTTTTCTCAAATCTCTCCAGAACCAGCACTCTGGTCCACACTACCATCTCTTTTCTTCAGATACCACCACACTTTCCATAATTGCTCTTCTGCTTGCTCCACTATCATCATCTTTTGCCCCCACAGTAGCCAGAATGGTATTTTAAACATATAAGCCAGATCATGTCTCGCCTGCATAAAATTCTAGTGGCTTCTAGTCACACTTATAATTAAATCCAAACTTCTTATCATGGCCAATCATACTCTACTAGATCTGGCCTCACCTAGCTCCCCATCAATCTCAACATGCTCCACCCCCTCAGTGTTCTTGACCTCACTGGTTTTGCTACCTTCCTTGGCCATAAAAGTAGGTTTTCACCTCAGGCCCTTTTCATCTGTTGCCTCCTCTCAACTGTCACTTTCTCATTGAAATCTTCTCTGATCACCTGAGTAAAATTTCAGACCTCATTCTCTAGAAGTTTCTATCCTCTTTATATACTCTATTTTCTTGTACTAGCACATGCATTATATATATTCTATTGTCTTTATTGATCTTCCTTACTACAATAGTTGCAAAAGGGCATAGTTAGATATCTGATCACTATTATACCCTTAGTGCCCAGAAAAATACCTGGTATATTACATTGTCTTCCTAGATATTTGTTGAGTCAGATAAATAGCTAATTAGTTTTGCAAGTGAAGAAGCTGAGGTTTGAGGGTTTGTGATTCGCTGAGAGGTAATCTATGGACCACCCAGGGTACAATACTGTAATTTTTAAGAGCAGCAAAAAACCATCCCATCTTTACCATTTTTACCCATTTATCTTTTACTAAGTATTAGCAAGTGCCAAACACTGTCTTTTTCCTCTTCTTCCAAGCTACTGTTAGATGAAGATACTATAAGCCAGAGGGGTTAACTGACTTGCCAAAGTCACACAGCTGGCACTTGACCAAACCAGGAACAGAATCCAAGTCTGTGAATTCCAAAACTCAAGTTTTATTTTGTAGAGCTCTTGTCATCATATCATTCTTCCTTCCACTGGAAGAGAAGGAATCCTTCTTTGACTGAAAGTAGTGCTTTGAATTTCCTTCAGAGAACCACGCCTCCCCTGCCTCCATCCCTAGGTCTAGTGATGAGCAAAAGATGGGTGGTCACTAGCCAATCAGAACAGTTCACTCCCTGGCCACATTCATTATCTGACCGGTAGCCTAGTCAAGCTAACCCAGGGATTTTTGCTAGAAAGAGTCTCTCTGTTTTCCCTAGTGTTGGTAGACTGTTAAGACTTTCGGTTTGAAGCTATTGGTGACCATCGATGCCACTCTGTGGAGAGAGCCTGTCTGAGAATGAAGCTGACCACTGTGAAAGCAGAGTTGGAACATAGAAAGCTTGGGGTTTAAGATCCAACAGTGTCTTAAGATAGTTTACACCTGAAATTCCTAACTATATGAGCCAACAAACTCCTTTTTTTTCCTTCTTAAGCCAGTTTGAGCTGGGTTCTGACCATTACTTGTAACCAAAAGAATCCTGAGTAATAGATCAAAAAATCAACTGTATTTATATACAGATTAGAAGGAAGAGAAACTGGAACTAAGGAAACCAGTTAAAAGCCAGCTAAAGTTCATCTCATTGGAACTGCATTTGAAAATGTTACAACACCGGCAAAACCTTCTATATTCATAGCAACATACATTGTTATGTCTTGCTCATCAGAAACCCAATGAGCAAATTTAAAATGATTGCCATTTAACAAGCCAGTGAGATAGCCTGCATTTTGTCAGAGAGAGAGGAACAGTAACAAAACATAAATTTGTGATTCGTATCTATCCTGATTTGATTAATCCATCACAGTCCACTACTTTCTGCCAAGCTCACCAGGGCTAACTAATCAGAAGCGTGATTACAGAGATACCTCTCATCAGGAAGATTGCATACAGTGAGAGGGGTGTACAAGAAACCAGTGTTTTTATCTTGCATACTCACATTTCTGGCTCCTTAGCTACCTGAGCAATTAAAGACACAATCCACTGAGAGCATCTCCGGTGCCTGGGTATAAGCTATGTCACTTTTACAGGTTCTGCCAATCTGAAATTCAATTAGACTGCATGTGTGTGTGCATTTTAATGACAGTCATACTGTATCCTTATCTAAGGGACAATGAGTATCCCTTGTGCTGGTCTCCTTCAGGGAAACAGTCCTGGATTCTTGTAACCAGATAAAGAGCATGGCAAGTCTTGGGAAAGGCAAACGAAATCTTCTACCGTATGAAGTCCGAAGGAAAGTCTCAGTATTCTCTCAGGGCAAGGATAAGCTCAAGCAACCAGAATTATTCAAAATGCTTTATCCGTCACAAAAGTGAAGCTTCAGCAACACGCAACTCTATTAGATTATTTGGAGCTTCTTTTCCTTGTTGGATACACTGAGATTGATCTTTCTTTAAAAGGGAAGAGGAAAAAATAAAGGGAAGAGGAATGGGACATCTGGGTGGCTCAGTGGTTGTGATCCCGGGGTCCTGGGATCGAGTCCCACATCATGCTCCCCACAGGGAGCCTGCTTCTCCCTCTGCCTATGTCTCTGCTTCTCTGTGTCTCTCATGAGTAAATAAATAAAATCTTAAAAAAAAAAAAAAAAAGGAAGAGGAAGAGGTCTTCCTACTTAAGTCCACCCATTGCTGATTCCAACCGTTGGTTTTCTGGGTTACAAACTTTAAATAACTAAAGGGCAAATCCAAAAGGTAAGTACACCCCATCTTTACCCTTGTTCTTTTACTCAGAATATCCTGAAAGACTGCGGTGGAACAGTTGTTAATGGTTAACAGAAGGTGTGTAGTTGCATCTCTATTATGAGAAGTGTGAGAACAAGGCTCACCTGTAAATAGTCCCCATCTATTGGAGTGAAATATCGACGTAGTTTGGTACAATGCCAACATCTGCCAACCAGGAGAGCTATGTCATAACCTCAATTTACTTTCCTGCACTTTGGTTTTTTTCCTTCTGGTTTTGATTTCATGGGCGGATATTCATGCATAACTGTGCATGGATTGACCACGTTTCTTCATAGAGTATGCTTACACGGGTTAAATTCCTACATCAAAGGGCATATTCCAATACCTTTATTTTGGACAAGTGTCAGCAATAAGTAAAACATTATTTATCTTAATAGCCAAATTGAGGGTGGGAGCTTGACATAATGGAAGCAGCAAGCACTGGACCAGGAGTCCCTGGGCCTGGGTTATCAGCCTGACCCTGCTATTAACTCACTGTTTTTATCATTAAGCAAGTCTGTTCACCAATCAGACTCTCAGTTCCCCCAAGAGTAGAACGGACTGGGCCAGTGGGTCCTAGGCAGGGGGAGCAAAGGGAGAAATTTCAAGTAATTACAGCTTCTCAGAAGCTAAAAGAAATTTTGAAAATGTGAGTCACTTGTCATTGGAGGCATCCAAGCAACATGTGTGTAAGGATATATAAATGAGAACTATAATTTCAGTGACTGATAGGGTTTCATCCAGTACAATTATAGGACTGGGACAGTCTATAATAATACTTTTGCCTTTCATATCCCCAGAAAAAGATCAAGTGTTTTGAATCACTTCCCAATTTTAAAAAACAATGCATGCTCAATTCACATATACTGTCTCAAATATGCTTCACCTACTATTGAGCATGAGCACAGACATCTCTGAGCAGGTAGGACAAAAAGAAAAGCAGTGTAAAGTGTAATCAAATAAGGCCAGATATCTGATAAGAGTTAGCTGACAAAAGCTTCTTCTTGGCCTCACCAGCACATGCCCTAACCCACTAATGGCCATTTGTGTCAAATACAATATCACCAGGTTCCAAACACAGCCATCCTCACAGGATATAGAAATATCCCATGGTGATCATGATGGCCTAGTAACCATTACTATGAAAAATATTCTTAGATCGTGCAAAAGATTGTAACTGTGCAAATTCTCATTCCATAGAAGAAAAACAATTCTTCTCCACAGCTATTTACAGGGACTTTGTTTTGGAAAATATTAGAAATTTGTAGAATGCTGTTTCAGCACTTTTTTTAAACCTCAGTTGATACACTAACTCTTTAAAAAAAAATTTCTCTTTACAAATCAGTATTGAAAACATCATCTTACTTGTTATCTAGACATCTAAATGGTGGTGTGTAAGCCATTAAAAAAGAGAGGGGGCCTATATTCTAGGAGTTGAGCATACATTAGCAAGTGTCTTTCTAGGGATGGCAGTCAAATGCCATTGGTACTAAGTCATCTGGGAAGATCTAGTCCTAAATAAAAAGCTTCCAGCTGTTTCATTCCAATAACTGGAAACCCATATAGATGCCAATTCAGTTATCCTGAAGGGACCACCAGGCAAATATGTACAATTCGGATGCAAAATGGCTTTTAACTTTTTTTCAAATTGACTAAGAAAGTATTCCTTTTGGATAAATACACATTTCTCAGCTGGAAATTGTAGCCCCTCTGTCAGAAAACTGATATTGAAAATAGCGTTTAACAATAAAAGAATACTTAGGAAGCATACTCAATCCACCTTTGGGGGGAAAGAATGGACTATAGGAAAAGTAAAGAAGAAACACGGACTTCCATTTGATGTAACTGCACAGAGTACATCTAGAGTACTTCTAGAAATCAGATATTTTTAAAAGCAGAGATTTCCTCTAAATAGTTATTATATAGAGGATTTCCTTTAAATATATACAATTTATTTACATTTCTGATCACTTGATTAATGACTTACCCCTAATTTGAACACAACCTCATTTGTCTGTCAAATGAATGGCATAACAGGATATGAAAGTTCTGCTTGATAACTAGAGAAGGAAGTAGTCCTGTCTTTGGGTCTCCAAAGGAGAGATGGAATCTCAAGTTTGAGACTCACTCTGAGGTAGGTCAGCCAACCTCAGAGCTGTCCAGTTACTGACCCGTGTGCCTTGGCAAGCAACAAGATCCATCTCGTTGGGAGGCTCCCACAGAGGCCAGAAAACCAGTCAATCAGTCACGGTGGAAGGGAGGAAGCAAGTCTGAGATGATTCTGAATTCTGATGAAATCCAGGAATGCAATGAGAGCAGAACTAAAGAGGCTGTTTACTGGAGAGCAGAGGTTCTCAAGTTTAAGCATGCATAAGAATCACCCGCAGTCTTGTTAAAACAATGGGGGGGGCACTTTCAAGTTTCTGATTCAGTAGGGTTAGAGTGGAAAATTTGCATCTCTACCAAGTACTGCAGATACTGTTGGCCTGGGGACCACTCTTGAAGGTAAAACATCAATTCCCCAAGTATGGTTCTCATGCCACTGGAAACAGCACAAGATATTAGGCAGTAGGTGGATAGAGCATTAAGTACTGTTAGATCATATGGTTAAAAATGTGTTCTTTCATTTTCTATTTTAATCACTGTTATTTACGTTGAAGAAAGAAACTCAAATAAGTGTTAGTTTATCTTCAAAACCCTCCTGACATTTGGTAATCTCTCTCTTATAAGAAAAGAAGAGGTCCCAAGCTCACTATCTTTTGCTAGAAACACATTATCTTCCTGAGGTCCTCCGAGAAGCAGATCTTGAGGTGAGGATCAAATAAATGCACATTGTTCTTTGTCAGGTGCAAGTAGAGTAACAGAGGACTAATGAGACAGAGAAGGGAGGGGGGTGAAAGGCAGCCAAGGAGGAATGTGTTCTGAAGCCACGGAAGCTTAATCTCACGTGGAAGCTCTGGAAAATGATGTAAACATGCCTCAGAATTATCATGGACACTCAGGGAGGTCACTGGGGTATTAATATTCCCACAACCATGGTTTATCATGGTTAACGGCCATCCACAGGGGGCCATGGTATCCCAGGAACTTTCAGAGCTTTGTGCTTGTAAGCACAGTCAATTATAGCAGACCAAGGGCAGCCCTCCAAAGATGATGTAGATTCATCACTGGGAATCAGGATGGTGTACAGAGAAATGGTGAGGGGTCTGCAGGAAAACAAGAGAGACAGCGATATCTGTTACAACTATCTAGCTAAAATCCGATATATTGCTTTGTGTGTGTTGCATTTGCTTTGACAGCTACCTTCTATTGCTTGCAGTTGGCGCTGGTTTCACTTACATTTTTGTTTCTTTATAAAATAAATTTATTTAAGGAAAACTAATTGAACTAAAGAAAAGTGCTACACAGATAATGCTCCAGATGGCATGAGAAGGTGGCAAGAATCACAAAGGTAGTACTCAAATGATTGAAGCTTGGGAGACCCCGGCATAGTGGTTTAAATCAGAGGTTGGCATTTTTTTCTTTTTCTTTTTTTTTTCTGTAGAGGGCCATTTACCAAATATTTTAGGCTTTTTGGAGCACAGAGTCATTATCACAACCACCTAACTAACATGCTATAGCACAAAACTGCCATAAACAGTACGTAAATGAATATGTGCAGCTGTTTTCCAATAAAAAAAAAGTATTTATGGACACCGAATTTGAATTTCATATAATTTTCATTTGTCACAAAAGAGTATTCTTTTCGTTTTCAACAATTAAAAAAAAAATGTAAATTCCGTTCTCTGCTCACAGGCCATACAAAAACAGGCAGCCAGTCAGGTAGTTTGCCACCCGATTCAAAGTATGGCCTTGCAATCTGTCCTAGTTCTATTGATTACCAGTTATACTCTTGGAGGAATCACTTAGAAAACCTAGCCTCAGGATGCCTGGGAGGCTCACCAGCTGAGTGGCTGCCTTTGGCTCAGGTCATGATCCCGGGATCCAGGGTTTGAGTCCCACATCGGGCTCCCTGCGAGGAGCCTGGTTCTCACTCTGCCTGTGTCTCTGCCCCTCTCTGTGTGTCTCTCATGAATAAATAAATAAAATATTTTTTAAAAAAAGAAAGAAAATTTAGCCTCAGTGCCCCCATCTGTATATAACAAGGATAAGCACAATACCAACCTCACAAGATTGTTGCAAAATAAATGAAAATGAATACTTACAAAGCAAGTGCCCAGTGAGTTCTCAATATAATTTTAGCCAGCTATTGTGACAAGGTGGTCTCCAGCTTGGCAGTGCCCCAGTCATCGGAGGCTGGATGTTTCCTACTCTGCTTCTCCATGAAGGCAGCTATGGACCTGGGGACTGATCTCCTCTACTTTGGGACATGGTTATAGAAATTATTCCTCTTCTCCACAGGATAGGCCCCTAAAAGCTGAGTGTCAGAATGCCAGGAGCATCTGGTACCCACCCCTTAGAGGCCTGGAATTGAGAGGAGGTCAAGTTAAAATTTGCATTCCATCTAAATAAAGTTTTCAAAATTAGTATTTTGAACTTTGCAGAATTACGCTGCTGACAACAGTGGTTCTCTAACATTAGAGTAGCTAAAATCACTTGCAAAACTGCAGATTTGGGTGCTTGGTTCAAAGGATCTCTGAATCAGTAGGTCAGGAATCTGCATTTTAATAAATGTCCCAGTGATTTTGGTGCAGATGATTCATGGAGAGCACTTTGGGCAACTCTGCAAGGATGGAGTACAATCCACTCAGGTGAGCACATCCCTCTGAAATCCCTTTTAAGAGCTTTCCCTCTCTATTTAAATGTCTTCTTGGCAGAAAGACTGGGATTATAGTATTTGCTACATGCATGCCAAGAAAAGGTCTGGGCCAGCCTATTTACTTCTTCTTTCCTCCCTCTTTTCTATTCCTTCTGAACCTCCTGGGCTAGCAAATAGTTTATACAGAACTCTCCACTTCAGATATCATGTGCTGACTATCATATCAAATTAAGCATCCTAGTGCAATCTCAAAGGACATGGGCTATTTACAGCTTGGATGGAAATTCTTGAGCAGAATCTGAATCTTTCCTGGACTAATAAGGAGTCACCTCCCCAAAAGCTGCTAAGCATATTCTCCCTCTAACAGTTCCTAAACAAACCCCTCAGGAAAAAGATTTATCTAGACCCATTGATTTTAGAAGGGCCCATTTAATGCAGAAGAGAAGAATCCTATATTTCTATAACTGGTATTTGTTGAGCACACACTAAGTACTAATCCCTTCACATGTGTTTTTTCATTGCATCTTCACACCACACTCTGAAGGAGTATTGTAATTATACCCATTTCACAGATGAAGAAACCGAGGCATAGAAAGGAGACATTGTCCAGGGCCACACCAGGCAGTGGCTTTAGAACACAGACCTTCGACCACTAAGTTACCCCATAAGGGATCTCCATAACTCCCCATCTCAACTTTCCAAGTTCAATTTTATTAACTAGATATTTATGTAGCTCCTCAAAATCTAGATGTAAAGAGGCTGTTTTCACCAAGGCCCAAATTTGTTCTCAGCACCTTGTGACTCTGAGTTCCTCATTTTGCTTCTATAATCCCTAGGTTTCCAGCTATTCGGTATGGTTAAGATATCCAGCCCACCTGTCTTGCAGATCTGCTACTACTCATAAAGTTCAGATAAGATGACATATGTAAAAGTCCTCTGAACAGGGTGAAAAGTTATCTAAAAAGTAATTCTCTAGCTTGTCATTGCTACAAATTATTCTAAAATGTTGGGAGTGTATTAGTTTTGTAAAATCACCAATGGCAAAAATCAAATTTTACAGAAATGTGGGTTAGGTTATAAAGTACCAACCCTGCAGATCTTTGCAGAGCAAAGAAATCACTACCTTTACTCCCAAAGTGAACTATTTATTGTGGGTCAATGTAATGGAAATTTCAGAAGCTTAAGAATCAGATGACCTGGGTGCTGGTCATTTCCCTGCCACTAATTGACCTTGAGTGAGTGTTTCCCTCCCATTTTCCAGGAGATATAATGCTGTTTGATGCTAGAGAAAGTGCTGGGAGTTAGACTGCCAGTGTTAAATCTCAGCATCATCCCTCCACAAGAGGTGGTGACCTTGGGCAAGTCATGTCAACTGTTTTGGTCTCAGTTTCCCAGTCATAAAAATGAGAGCAAGAAACAGAAACTTACTTTAAAATCATCCAAATAATGGACTTGGTGAATGGATAGGGAGATGAATAGATAGAAATATATGACAAAGCATATTAAAGCAAAGTTAAGTTAGTAAAGCAAGTCAGTAAAATGTTAACTATGAAGCTATGTGGTGAGTATATGAGGGTTCACCATATAATTCTCTCAATTTTTCTCTTAATTTTTTTTTTTACAATACAATGTTGGGAAATAAAAAAGACATCAACAAGTTTGTTAGAAGAGTTGGATGAGATACAGAGCTTTCAGCAGTGTCACAATAAGTGCTTGTCCTATATTATCAATATTATTTACTGTACAGATAAAAGAGAAGACAAGATGATGGATCCCCTCAGATTTGACGATCTGTGAGTCAAAGTGGTGCTAGGTGAGCCAGAACCATGACACGCATGAGCAGAATGAGAAGCCAGGCCACATGGCATAGAAACCAGATGGACAGAGAGGAGCCAAGATTCAGCTACAGACATATCAGAAACCAAAAAGTACGCACAAATGGAAGCAGCAGAACCCCATGCTGGGAAGGCCTAATATGAGGGGACCTTGAAAATAAAAACAGGTCATCTTTAATACATGACAAATTAATGTGCTTCACTATCAGACATCCCTTTGGTAGGAGAAAAGCACTAGATATTAAGTCAAACCTGAGATCAAATCTTGTCTCTGCCACACTGGTTGTGTGACACAGGAGACATTCATTCATGTGTCCATCAGACCACTTGTACTGGGAATATATACCATTACCAACAGTGAGCCCCATGGCAACCATGCTTCTGCTCTGATCACTTGGTGATAAATGACTGGGCCAATCAGATTCTCTCTGCTGAGAGACACACTCTTGGGAATGCGTCACAATATTGGCAGAGCAATGGAGAAAGGACTGGGAATTCCTGGAGCTGTGTTCTCTGGTGATGTTCTGGTCCTCATTCTTCCTGGGATCTAGTTCCATGAATACATGAGAAAAGCCTCATTATCCTTCCAATAATTTCCAATTTTTGCTTAAGCAAGCCAATATTGACTCCTATTATGTATCAACAAAAACATATATTTACTAATACAATTAGACTAACAGATAAGAGTTTGCTTCAAGTTTCCAGGCCTTGGTTCTTCCATCTGTAAATGAGAGAAACACATCTTCTGTCAGGGTTTTGATATAAAAATCAAAGAAGGCCAGGTGTCTACAATTCCACAACACCTGGTAAATATTCAAGAAACATTATTTAAATAACAGGTTTCTGAGCTTCCAAACAGCTAGATCTTTCTGAGCAAGTACTTGGAGTCACCTTGTTCAGGTGAAGGATGCATGGCTGTGCAAAAAGAGGCAGAGGCTGAGTTGAGAAGGAAGGGGTTGATGGAGCTTGAAATCTGGTTTGAAAAGAAACTTTTTCTGATTGAGATTTTAAAAATTTAATCAGCGATATGGAAACGTTCCGACTTGGATTTCTGTTGGGTTTCTTCATGGTACTAATGTTGATTTGAATGCAGAAAAAATGCAAAGGAACTACAAGGAAACAAAAGCTGAATGGACAGATAACAAACCATTCTCAATCCCGGAGGAACTGGTCAGAAGGTATCTGGCAGCAGATTGGATGTTTAAGAACTTTTCATTTGGATTATCCTGTGAGTAATGAGGGATTTTTATCATTGCAAATGAAGTAGCCATGGGCCGGTGTGAGGAGGTAGGGAGCAGGAAAAGATCTAAGATCAGAATTAATCTAACCTAGAAGTACCAAAGCTCAGAAAAAAAGCAGAGGCTTTTCTGAAGTTCAGAATGAGAGGTAAAGTTTAGAAGCTTCAAGGGAAATGCGAACTAGTCCTGAGCAGTGACTGTTCTTTCAATCTTTGCTCTAACCATTGGCTCTCATTAATCTAAATGCTTAGCTACCTTCAAAATAACTTTTTTTGTGGTTCAGACATTTCAGGAAGGTGGGTTGTAAACTTTATTCAGGTATCTCAGTCTTAATCCTGTGGTCCTCAGACTGGTTTCTGGACCAATATCATCAGCAACACGGGGGATCGTAGTCAAAAGTACCGATCCTCAGATCCCAAACCAGAAAGACTGAATCAGAAACTCTGGAGATGGGGACCTGCAATCTGTGTGTCAGCACATCCAATACATGATTCTGGAGCTCACCAAAGTTTGAGAGCTGCTGTCTTAACCAATCTATGAAGCTTGCAAAACCAAGGCTCTATGATTTATTCGCTGGCAGCTACCAGACCTGTGGCTTTGTTAATACAGGGTCTTAGAAGAAGCAGTCGGCCTTCTTAGGGCTTGCCTTGGACTGTCAAGCTTAACAGTAATGGGTAAGGTCATCATTACCCTATCAATAAGCCTACTTGCCAGCCATTTACATTACACTTCGTGTCCCTCTGTCCCAATGTGTACCACCTTCTACTGCCTCAGTAGCATGAAAACAGCATTTATGTTAGAAAACAGCATTCATGTTAGAGTGAGAGCAAGCTAAGAATACAGAAGGAGGGAGTTGATAAAAATATGGCAACTTCATTTTTAATGACTAGAGCGATATCTACAGTTTCCAAGATGAGAGGACTTACTGGAAAATGAAATGCCTCATCCACTGTTTGCTCCTTTTTTCCATCCTTCCTTTTCTCTGAGCCCCCCATCCTGCCCCCAGTGTACTCTGCCCCTATCCCTCTCCCTCTGCTTACACCTTGGAGCTATTTCTGAATAAGCTTCATGATAAAGAGAGAGGAGAAGACAAAGACAGAAATCACATCGTTTCAACTGAACACAACTGCCAACTTCAGTTTCTAGCCTTCCTAGAAGCAGACTTGGTTCTACAACTGAACTAGAAGTGGTTTAAATTCATTTCCACCTGTAACGTCAAGATCCCATTCATGGAAGACAGTGAGTGTAGTGTGGGGGCTCAGAACATACTCTCGAGTCAGACCCAGCTCCACCGTTTCACAGATCGGAGAACCCTGAGCATGTTATCCCACCTGAGTTTGAGTCACCTCATCGCTGCAAAGGGTAGCAATAAAAGGATCTCTCTCACGGGATTCTTAATGAAGATTAAATGAGATCATCCACGTAAAGCATTTAGAACTGTGCCTGGCACAAAATAAGAGCTGGATTAATGTGAGCTATTAGGATTATTATGATAATGTCTCCAAAATGCTTCTCAGCCTTCAGCAACATCTTGAGCATTTCCAGGCATAGCAACAAGACAGTGAGAAACCAGGAGGGATAAAGGTAAATGTGTGAGGGTGGTTCAGTTGGAAGGGGGGGTGGAAAAGCAGCTAGCAACACACAAGTTCAACTACTTATTAAATTACTTACTCAGAAGATATTTCTGTACAAGGCCACAAGACTTGTGTTTGAACTGCAACAGTGATTCTCAATAAGGACTGGGGATGGGAAAGGATTTTCTTCCCCAAGGACACACTTTGGTCGTCACAACGGGTGGTTGCTCCTGGCATTTAATGGGAGCCAGAGATGCTGCTGACCAGCCAATGATGCATAGGACAGTACCTCACAACAAAAAAATTATCTAGCCCAAGATGTCAATAGTACAAAGATTTGAGAAACCTTGAATTACAACATTGTGTGAAGTTATCTTAATAAGACTTAACACTTTTTCAATTTTCAAAAAGGCAACGGTATGGAAGAAGTGAGAACAGATGACCTGTAAGACTCCTTCAAGCCCAAGGCTTAATGTGGACAGTTGACCCTCAACCACAAATTTAAGTCAATAATGTATTTCCACCCCTTCTCCCTTTGCCTGGTTCCTTTCCCTAAAGACATACTGAACTTCTTTAAAAGATGGTTAGGTATTGGCAGACAACCCTAAGTCATCAGGGGCAATGTTTCTCACTGAGAGAACACCAATGACTATCAGAGAATTGTAAAGCCTTAGAAATTGACCTTAGCAACAAGATTCCAATTGAAATCTTCTATCACATTTCACAGGTGAAGAAACTGAAATTTAGAAAGGCCAAGAGACTCAATCTAGGTCACAGAATGCTACCATCCTCGGAAGATCCAGATCCTTCCAAAGAACTTACTTAACCTGCTAATCGGATAGTGATAATAGCAAGGGTCCCCTCAGAATATGTGTTTTGCGTTTTTTCAGCGATGACAGTCTTCAACTGTTCCTATCTCTGGAAATCCCTGAATACGGGGTTCACCTGATAAGGTGGTAGCAGTGGTGATAAAGAACAAACAAAGAAAATTAGACTGAAGAAGTCCTAAGGGGAAAGAGATAAGCCCTGCCCTCTGATCAAGCTGTGGCTGCCAACTGATGAGGACAAAATCTAACGAGGTAACTTTAGTTCCTGGCCAGAATGACTTGGGGGACAGTGGTGGCCCAATAACAGATGGGGGGTGATGGGGGGTGAGGGTCAGGAGGTCAGCAGGTCACTTCTGCTGGGTTTCAAATGCAGTTCTTTCATCTGCGAACTTCAGACAAGGGTGTGAGGGGATGAACCGTGTCAGTGAGGCCCAGGAGAAGTTGAGTAGAAAGAAACACATTCAGTGTGTTGGTTGTGGGGCCACTGTGGCCCCTGGGAGGACCAGCTTCAGGAATGAAATCCAGATAACTCAGAGAAACCAAGAGTACCACAGTCCTCTGGGCCCTCAGCGCACTCAACATGGCCCTGAAGTGAACGTTCCCTGGCACTCCCACTAGCTCAGGATTGCTCCAATTCTCCTGGAGCTTAAATGGCGACCTGCTCAACTGTGCAATAATAATTATGCTCAATTGTGCAATAGTAATTTCCCATGGGGGGAAGTGATGCAAACACAAGAGAGAGTTTAGGGTAAGAGTAGATGGGAAAAATAGACTTAAAAAATGACTTGAGAATACTGAACGCTCTCTTTACTTGTTACTAATTTTCTCCACCTCATCATTTCCTGGGTGAAAGCCACTCCTCACAACTGAACGAGTCTCGTCCCCTTGTCCTGACTTTTTCCTTCTTTCTAGGGCACAGCATCTGTCACAGTGTCCTTTCCCTTCACCACCTGTGCTCACCGGCAGCACACAGCAGCTCCTCCTCCTTCACCAGGGATGCCGAAGTTCCACACAGGCACCAGGCAAACACTGGGGGCCCCATTGCCCACCACACACACACACACACACACACACACACACCCCTCCTTCCGCACGCCTGGTCACCTGCAGCCTTATAAACCCAGGGAGCCCATGTCAACAATATCTAGGCAAGAAGGGTAAGCTCCTCTCTGTGTCCTTCCATCAAACTCCACCTAAGAAACATTTTCTTGTTCATGGGAAATCAAGCCAACATTTTCGCTTAACCTTGCACTCTGGGAAGACAAGCTGGTGGCCATGACCTCTCCACCTCTGCTGGCCACCGCCTCTCCTGTCTCAACAGCCACTTCTCCCAGAAGCAACTGACAGCACAGTGCCACACACTGGGTAGCCCGCGGAGGGGAAAGGCACCTGAAATGGGTATCGGGGATCCTGTGAAAGACAAACTGCAGGCAGTGACCGTGAAAGCTTCCTGCAGCACAGCGTGCCCACACGCCCGCGGTCACTCACACGCACGCACAGGCACAGCCCAGGTATACAACTAGGAGCATCCGCGTCCTGCCACACACAGTGGGAGGGAGTTACGCTCGCGGTCACACATCCAGGACCAGGCTTAGACTCCACACTCATGTATCCAGTTACACACACGGTTATGGATGCACTGGCCATGTTACCCGCCCCCTCTCTCCCTAACACACACACACACACACACACACACACACACACACAGTCAGTGGACAAACAGGCAGTCTCACAAGTCCCCACGCACCCAAGCGCAGGGCAGCAGCCCCGACCCAAGGGGGGGTCCCACGCCAGAGACGCGTCCTGCACCGCCGCCCCCCCCGCCCCCGGGGGTCACCTCCCCGCCCCCGGGGCCGCCCCCCCCCCCGCCCCCGGCGGTCACCTCCCGGCCCCCGGGGCCGCCCCCCTCGCCCCCGGGGGCTACCCCCGCCCCCGGGGCCGCCGCCCCGCCGCGCACCCCTCCGGCCCCGCGCGGCCGCCGCAGCCCCCCGCCCCCCGGCCCGCGGGCTCCCGGGTCCGGCCCCGCGCGCCCCCGCACCTACCGCCGCCCGAGGCGAGGGAGCCAGGCGCCCGGCACGGCGGAGCGGCCACCCCCAGCCGCGGAGCCGCGCTAGTGCCGCCGCCGCGCTCCCAGCGCTGCCTGCGCCCGCCCCGCCGCCCCCTCGGGTGCCGGCTCCAGCCCCCGCGCGGGAGGCCGGCGGATGGGCGGCGGGCGCGGGGCTGCGGCGGCGGGACCCCGGCCCCCGCTCACCTGCGCGCGCCGCGCATCGTCCTCCTCCCGGGCCGGCGGGGCCGGGCTGCGCGCGCTCCACGCCCCCTGCCCCGGCGGGTGCCCCCGAGGGTGCCCCGGAGGGCGGCCCGGGCGCGGCGGCGGCGCTGCCGGGACCTCGCCCTCGCCCTCGCCCTCGCCCTCGCCCTCGCCCTCGCCCTCGCCCTCGCCCTCGGGGCTGGCCGCGGCCGCCTCCCCTGCGCGAGCGCTGCCCCGGCCCGCGCCGGCTCCTGGGTGACCTTGGGCAAGTTGGGCAACCTCTCGGAGCGCCCCGCGTCCCCTCCGGGAAGACCGCAAATCCAGGAGCCGGAGGCTCTGGTGGTGGCCGAGCCGGGAGGTCCCACCCCTGCAGAGCTCACTTCCTCCTCGGGCCTCTGGCTCTGCCCGGGGCCGGCCCGCGTGGGAGCGGGGTTCGGGGCCAGCTCCCTGCTCCCTGGGACGGGCGGCGCCCAAGGTTTCCAGAGGCAGCGCTCGGCGGGCCTGACATCCTGGGGTCCTGCGGGTCCCGGTTAGCCCGCTCTGGCTTCCTGGGCTGCAGGTTCCTTGGTCTCCCAGCTCCGCCCACCGGGGACCTCGAGCGCCGGGTTAGACCCGGGGCCAGCCTCTGCGCTCCCATCTGTACAATGGGGACGAGAAAGGCACAGGCTGTGTTGAGCCTTCCCGAGTTCCTGGCTGTCACTTAGGGCATTGTTAGCTGCGAGGAACCGCGGTGGAAAGCAGAACCTTTTTCCTCAACGTATCTGACAAAGGTCTCAAGTCCCAGGGACAAAACAATTCAAGAGTTGAACAGGCCATTGCTGGGTCCTAGGGCAGATCTATTTGAGGAACCTCCGCACAGTTTTCCAGAATGGCTGCACCAGTTCGCATTCCCACCAACAGTGCAGGAGGGTTCCCCTTTCTCCACATCCTCTCCAACATGTGTTGTTTCCCCATCTTGTTCATTTTCCCCATACTCACTGGTGTGAGGTGGTATCTCATTGTGGTTTTGAAGTGTATTTCCCCCATGGCCAGTGGTGCGGAGCATTTTCTCATGTGCTTGTTGGCCACGTGCATGTCTTCTTAGTGAAATTTCTGCTCATGTCTTCTGCCCATTTCATGATTGGATTGTTTGTTTCTCGGGTGTTGAGTTTAAGAAGTTCTTTATAGATCTTGGATACTAGCCCTTTATCTGAGATGTCATTTGCAAATATCTTCTCCCATTCTGTAGGTTGTCTTTGAGTTTTGTTGACTGCTTCTTTTGCTGTGCAGAAGCTTTAAAGGGGAAAGGAGAAAAATGAGTGGGAAAAATCAGAGAGGGTGATAGAGCATGAGAGACTCCTAACTCTGGGAAACGAACAAGGGTTAGCAGAAGGGGAGGTGGGAGGAAGATGGGGTGACTGGGTGATGGTCACTGAGGGGGGCACTTGACGGGATGAGCTCTGGGTGTTATGCTATGTGTTGGCAAATCAAACTCCAATACAAAAGATATACAAAAAATACAAAAAATGAAAACAAACAAACAAACAAACAAACAAAAAGAGTTAAACAGGCCACACTGGGAAGGCGCAATGAGGGTCTGCCTTGGGTGAGACAGGTGAGGGGGTCTTCCAGAGGGCACAATTCACCCCCACAAGGCCTACTGAGGCTGCCTGGACACCTGACAAAACACAGAAGATGTGACAGCAATTAACTTCTGAAAGCAAAGCAATCTCTCAAGACTATCTTAAAAATTGTTAACTTACAATTGTGAGCACAACCTGATTGAACTCAAAATTTAAATTTACCAACCTATTCATTGCCAGAAATCCGGAACGGGTCCCTTTCTCAGCTTATCTCTCTGTCCATAGCCCTCTCATTCCTCCCTTCTTTTGCCAGGCCCTGTCTCTCTTCCTCATGGTCTCTATTTCTTCCCCATCTTAACTCGTACACTTTTTCTCTCTTCTTTCTCCCTTTTTCCATGTCGGTCTGTACATCTCTTCTTTACCTTCTTTGTGCCCTGTCCCCCCCTCGACACCTCTCGCTCCCAACCTTTCCCACCCATTACTTCTCCCCCCTTGCATGTATAGCTCTTGAATCTTTATTCATCTTCTGTCCCCCATTAGCAATCGAATAGTGGAAGAGCTGTTAAGTTATTTCTCTAATGATAAGAAGATCCAAACTTAAATTTATCACTATGCCACATCCCTAAACCAAACATTCTTGATAAATGACACCATTATCCTCACACTCAGGGGAGCGTACAGCCTGAGTCATCTTGAACGACTCTACCTCTGTTCCTTTTCTCCTCACTCTCCACTCAACCACTTGCCAGTTCCCAGAGAGTCTATCCCCATTCTGCCACGGGCATCTGTCCTTTCCTTCCTATTCCCACTGGACTGAGTCATACTTTTTTCTGGAATCATAAGAAGGGCCTTCCACCTGCCCTCTGCCCTCCAGCCTGTCCTCCTTCCTGATATCAGCCAGCATGCTTCTCCTCAGGCAGATCCCAGTGCTGTCACTCTGGAGCGCTAAAACCTAATGCCTGTGGAAGGCAGAAATCCACTTCCCAAAGATAACCGTGCCCTAATCCCCAGAACCTGTACATAGATTACCTCACGGGGCAAAAGGGACTTGGCAGATAGGATTAAGTTACGGACTTGAGATGAGAGATTATCCCTGATTGTACAGGCAGATCCTTCAAGTGTCCACAAAAGTAGAAGCAAGGGACAAGAGGAGGTCAGAGTGATGTGCTGTGCAAAGGACTTGACCAGCTGTTACCGGCCTTGAAGGTGGAAGAAAGCAGCCCAAGACAAGGAATGCAGATGGCCACTAGATGCTGGGGAAGGCAAGGAAACAGATGCTCCCTTAAAGTCTCCAGAAAGGAAGGCAGCCCTGCAGACACCTTGGTTTTAGTGCAATGAGATTCGTGTCAGACTTCTGAGCTAGAGAGGTATAGTGTGACAATAAATTTGTGTTGTTTTAATCCACTAAGTAACTTGTTGCCTTCGCAACAGCTAATTAATTGCAATGCACCTCTTTTATTCATGAAGGTACACGCCAGTGCCTTCTCTTGCTATTAACAGCAATCCTACTTTCAGCCACCTTGCCCTATCCAAAACCTTGGATTTCCAGGGGTCTGTTCCCTGTACACCTTCTTTTCTTCTGTCATCTGTACCCACGTGCGCCAGACTGGCCAGCCCTAATACTTTTCAGCGTGTATGGGTTCTATAGCACCGTATCTGATATCTCCCTTCTTTGATTCTCCAGAACTTCGTATTTTTTCTAGGTATATCCAAGGGTGCTTTTTCTAATGGGAGAGAAGGGAACCAGACTGAGGACAGGACTCCAAGTGCACAGGTTGAAATTGCTCCTGGCTCTCTGCTCCCACGACAGTGTGTTCATCTCTCTTCTGTAGCAGCTACCACCACACTGTGCTGTTTGCAACTTATTTGTGAGTCTGCATGGCACACTGGATGGTGAGTGCCTCCAAGGCAGAGACCAGATCTTCCCTCCCTCTCTGTGTCCCAGCCCCTAGCACCATGGCAGGCACACAGTAGGGACTTGATAAGTGCTTTCTGAATGAATGGGTGGAAAAAATAAGTGCAGTGTCCAATTATGTTGAGCAGACAGACTATTAATAAATATTTCTTGTACCATCGGTCTCTATTTAGTTGGAGTGATCAATAAAAATCCCTCAGTTGGGCAGCCTAGGTAGCTCAGTGGTTTAGCACCACCTTCAGCCCAGGGCCTGATCCTGGAGACCTGGGATCCAGTCCCACATCGGGCGCCCTGCATGGAGCCTGCTTCTCCCTCTGCCTGGGTCTCTGCCTCTCTCTCTCTATGTCTCTCATGAATAAATAAATAAAATCTTTAAAAACAAAAAAAAAAACACACCTCAGTTAATGTAATGAAGTTTTAAATAGGAGATGCTGATGCCTAGCTTGAACCATATATTTTTCATTGTTTTATTTTATGTTTGTTTATGCGGTCTTTTTGCCTTTGCTGAAGAAGAGTCTCACAATAAAAGAGTTCTTCTTCCTTTTTTTTTTTTTAAGCAGCCCTATTTAAAAAGGGCTATTATTTCAAGTAAAATCGTTATAAACATGCAAAGTCTTTGGCCCAACAATCCCAATTCTTAAAATGTGTCCTAAGAGTAATAAGTCTATGTACACAATGACTTACCTAAAAGGGTGTTCACTGCGGCAGGATCTTTTATAAGAGTAAATAATTGGAAATAGCCCAAATATCTAACAACAGGGGATTCACTAAATATATCATCTTTACCATGAGATATACCATTCGGGTATTAAACATGATTTTGTCAATTGATATTTATTATATAGAAAGATTTGTATGAATATTTTTACATTCTTTATTATGCTTATCTGTACTTTCTAACTACCAGACAATAAGCATATATTTAGAAGTTAGGTTCAATTATTTTAAAACCTGCTTTGCCTTCAAAAGGAAAGTTATATAAAACTTTAGTATCTTCCCAAGTTCCAAGAAAACCTATTCACAGATGAGCTTCAATTCTCTGATTCCAACAAAAGAAAAGTCACAAAATCTTGAAATACAATCTGGGCCTGTCTTCCTTCTATTCATTCATTAGCTCTAGAAATGTTTATTGTACCATCTCAATTAAGGCCTTTGGTAGCAAGCAACAGAAAAGGACTCTAGCTAACCCGAGCAAAAGGGAAATTATTGGAACACTATTCAAAGACTCACAGAATTCCTGAGATGCTAGGAACTAGGCTTGGAGAAGCAGTTACCCAGAGAGCTCCAGAAAACCAAAAAAGCAGAAAGTACAGCAACTGGTTCACAGAGAAACTCCATCAGGATGATGTACCATCCCTCCTGACACGGTGAACTGCCTCCATCAGTTCTCCATCATTGGGCCACTCACCCAAGGTCAGAGTCACTTGGAATATACCCCAGACTGGCCAAGCCTAACTTTGTGTCTCCTCTTTCACTCACTGAATCAGAAATTAAGGAGGGAAAGCATCTGGTTCCTCCATCAAGACTGCATACCATGGGGGAAATTTTATTTCCCCAGTAAATTTGAGGAGCTGTTAGAAAGGTAAAATGGAAGCTGACAGCATGAAAATAATAAATGGCCCCTACAAACCCCTGCACTATGCCAGGTATTGGGCTGTTCCAGTTTCCAGGTCTGATTTGTCTGCTAGGAACCCTCCAGTATGAATAGTTCAGATGAGCTACCAGGCCCAACTCAGAGGAGATGAAGAAGTCTTCGATTTGGTTCCATTATTACATTTATAAACTTGAAACATGTTGAGGTTTTCTTTTGCATATTTCTGCTAGTCTGCAGAAACAAATAACATACTATTTTTCTCCTTACTTTTGTGGTACAAATGTCCTATTATGTACTTATTGCCCAACAGCCTGCCATGGAGTGAATACCTTATCAGCACCACACTATGGGGGTTATCTTAAAAGTCTCAAAGCTTGTTTTAAACTTGTTTCATTTTGGATGTCATCGTTACAAAATGAAACTGTGGGGGGGGGGAGAGAGAGAGAGAGAGAGAGGAAGACAGAAAAATCTTCTTTGTTCGGAGAAAATGGAAATTAAATTCCAAATCCAAATTGCAATCCAAATTGCTGAAATAAATCAGTAGTCCCCTTGCACTCACAAACTTGAAGCCTGCATACCTTCCATCCACTTAATTGCTGCTAAAAATTTAAACAGTTGAACAAAGAGTTTTAACATAGCTGCAAAGACATGGAAACCAAACTGTGAATACCTTTCCTATAATGAAGCCAGGGTGTCTGGCTTCAGTTTTTTTTTTTTTTAAAGACTTTATTTGACAGAGAGAGAAAGCACAAGCAGGTGGAGTGGCAGGCAGAGGGAGATGGAGAAGCATACTCCCCACGGAGTAGGGAGCCTAATGTGGGGCTCAATCCCAGGACCCTGAGATCATCACCTGAGCTGAAGGCAGATACTTACCCGACTGAGCAACCGAGGCATCCTCACTGGCTTCATTTTAACAAACTGCACAGAAAAAGTGAGACCTTAGCACAAGACACTGTGGCATCCACAGGCACATGGGTCATTCATAGGAGTCCTCAGTTTATTTTATAGACAACCCATTCTGTGTCGGTAAACAACTTCTAACAAAACTTCCTTTAAATGAAGTTGTGAATGGAGAACCTTCTGTGATTTGGTGTTTGTAAGAATCAAATCTCCCTGAGAGGGCTATATTTATTCTTATTTTTTACCACATCCTGGAGTGCAGGATTATCTCCCACTCCCCAAATCCAGGTCAGACCTATGAGGGGGTCTTGCAGCTCAGCTCCTGTCATCCTGGACCTGCCCCCTCTCCTGCCCCAGGCCCCAGCTCACAGCGCTCTCTCCTGCTGTGCTCCAGCCACACTGCGCTTCAGGGTTCTAGTCACAGGCATCCCTTGTCTGGCCCAGGACTTGCACTTACTGTTTCGTAGACCTGAAGTGCTTCTCTTCTGGCTCTGCCCAAATATTCCATTTATAGAGTGGTTTCCTCTTGACCGCTTATCCTTATCCCATGATTTTCTGTCCTAGCACTGTCTATGTAGCTGCCAGCCCTTATCTCCCTCTGTAACTAATTCATTGAAGTATTTATTTACCTGCTTACTTTCTGCCTCCCCTGTAAACCATAAGCTGCAAGAGATTCTGCACTGGAGAAAGTACCTGACTTAGCGTGGATGCTCCCTTGGTAAGAGCTGAACAGATGGAACTATGACCCAGACAATTGGATTTGCATTCAGGGCTTGTATGTTTTCCAAGAGGTGAGAACTGCCTGGGAACCAAGGAACCTACATCCTCCCCACCCCTGCATGAAAGAATGATCCCTTACTTCTACGGGAGGATGTGGCTTCAGGAGAAAGGAGGCGTTGGGAAACAGAACAGGTGGTTCAGATGCACTGACTTCATCTGTCTGCAACCAAACAGTGGGTGAAGAGCTACAGGAGGAGGAAGAAAGCCTCAGGCTGCCTCCCACTAGGAAAGAGGTGCCCGGAAGTCAGTCTAGTGTAAAGGGAATTAACAGGATTAGGCAAGAGAATATGAGACCACATAAATCCAAGATAGGGTGTTCTTAGTAACTTGCTATGTGGCAAAGTCTTTATGAACCAGCTGTTTGAACACTGAAAAGCCAACTGCCTGAAGCAGCAGAGAATAGAAGCTGATATAGAGTGACCGAGCAGAGTTATCGCATCCAAGATAAGAGGCTCTGGCCCTTTTTTGTGTTTAGCTGTTCTTTGTCCTCTAGTCTTCCTGATATTGTTGGGTTTAATCTATTTACATTTGAAAAGGCCACTAATGAAGTCATGTTTTATTATCAATAAAAATCAAGTAAATGAATATTTAGTCTATTGGGAAGGAAAACTAGAAAATAAAGTGTCCAAGAACAGCTGGCTCAGGAGACAGGCAGCGTGAGTGTGACCTACCAAGCAAAACTCTGGCACGACCGAAATTTTACAAATTATTTCTAAATGTATATGTAGTAAAATTGGCTTTTATTTTCTTTGTTGTGGCGTGGAGTTCTACAGATTTGGGCAAATTTATGGAATTATGTGACTACCAGCACATTGAGGATATGGCAAAACTGAGCTTTAACATAAATGAGGTATTTTAGGGTAAATTTTAAATATTATATTTAATGGGACATGTTTTACCAGATATGCTAATATGAATATGTCTTGTCCTCCTCCCCACTGCCCATCTTCCCCTGCCCTCTATCAGTTTGTCCCATGCATAAACCTGGACACCGTTGTCCTATTACCAGAAGATGAAGCTCTAAAGAGGGTAGAAGCTTCAGCAAGAAGGAAGGTGGGCAGATTTGGAATGACCTCTCACCCCCACCAGATTCCTGGGACTGGTTTGAGCTGTAGACAAAGAGTCAGAAGCAAAACAAAACAAAACAAAACCAATAGGGGTATTTGGAAAGGATTCATGGCAGGCTGAGCACAAGTGAAACATCTGTGCCAAGGGCCCAACTAATAAGGTAGGGCTCAGACCAGGGGAGGAGGCTATGTCTTTGCACCTGGAGAGGCCAGTCATTCAGGAGCTCTACCACCCCATAGGCACTGATGGTCTCATGATGGTAGTGGCAGCATTGTGGGCGATGCAGGAGGTCAGAGCAGACAGGGACAAGGTAAGTATGGCTGACATGTTCAAGGTGGAGGTGTAGGTGTGGTATTCCTTTGGGGTCTCCTACAGAGAAAAAGGGGCCACTTACAATAGGATAGTCAGTGGATGATTTGAACTATCATTTCATGTTTAAAAAAGGCCATCTGGGCAGATAGGGGTTGATGAACGTCTGTCCCGCAAAAGATTTACTAGTTTTCTATGTGGCAGGCCCTGTGCTCTACCATGGGGGCTATGAAAAATAAGAAGGATAGATCCCTCTTTTTAAAGCCCTCAGAGCCAGCTAGAGGGAATAGGGCTACACAGAGATAATTTCAATATATTGTGCAGGTTAATCAGTCATACATGGCAAATGGAGCTCATGGCATTTATTATTGTTGTTGTCATGATTTGGTTATTACATAACAAATATTTATGGATTGTATACTATTTGCTAGTCACTGTGTGCTAAGAAAAGTTCAGGAACTTGGTATTGATATGAAATTACATGGTTAAAAAGTGCCAGAGCCAAGATTAGAATTCAAGCTCTTTGACTTTTAAGGCTTTGCTGTGAGCAGTCATGAAATAAAAATCATAGCAATAACAACAATAAGGTATAAACAACCTTAATGGTTGATGACATTATACATATTGGGTGCTTCACTATCTCATAGCTTGAAATATCAAGAGCAATTGTGCAGAGGGAAACAATTAAGCAGGCAAGATTTCCGATGCACGAGAAAGCAGAAGAGGGGCCAGGATATTAGAGAGAAACAATCCAGCCTAGTGTAAGACTGTCTCAACATTTGGTGCCATCTAGCACTGGAGGTACTAAAACACAGGCTGAGTGCCATCTGCCAGGAACGCTAAAGCAAGAGCCCCTGCTCCAGATGCAAAGTTCAACATCACCTCTGCTATTCTCCCAATTCATCAATTCTCTGATGCTGAGATTTGAAAGCTCAGTCTCTTTTCCCAGCTCCTTCTCTGGCTAACACTTAAATGTCAAAGCCCTTCCTCTTCTTTCACTCTCTACAGGCCCTGAATCTATTTCATCCACAATGCGTGCTTTAAGTATCATTTGTAAGCTAACAAGTCCTACGTTTTGCACGTCAGCCCAGAGTTCTTTTCTGAGCTCCAGATCTACCTTTTGGAGGTAAAATGGTTGGTCTTGGGAGCACTTGTTCTAATTTGGCCTGGCTGACCATAGAAGAGACATCTCTACACAAAGAAACAAAAAGAGGCAAATTAGTTTAAATAAGATCTTAGGAAATTTAGAGAAATTGTAAAGGTGTTTGATGGTGTTTTAAAAAAGAAAGACTTGAACTAGAGGGACATGCACTTGTTTCTTTAACCACCTGGGAAGGAAGTGCAACAAAGCATATAATTTGGGTCTTCAGGGACAATATTTATTTTTTTAAGATTTTATTTATTTATTTATTTTATTCAGAGACACAGAGATAGAGAGAGAAAGGCAGAGACACAGGCAGAGGGAGAAGCAGGCTCCATGCAGGGAGCCCGATGTGGGACTCCATCCCAGATCTCTAGGATCACGCCCTGGGCTGAAGGCGGTGCTAAACCGCTGAGCCACCAGGGCTGCCCAGGGACATATTTATAACCTCCTAATGATTTAAGTGTTGTTTTTGTAATGATTGATCCAGGTGTGAACAAGTGCCCCACTCTGGGCCAATGATACAAAGACTTTGCTAGAAGTCTGGGAAGTAACCGTTTTTGCTTTCCTTGAGAAGTCTCAGAAAGGCACATTTCCTTCCCTCCCTGAACAATGAGTTATAAGGATACAATCACATGAAGAGCTATAGCCATCTTTACCATTGTAGGGAGACCCAGTGTGGGGGTAAAACAGTGCATGAGAAGGATGAGTAAGAATCTCTGAGAAATTAATCTGAAGTCCAGATGATATTATCATCTAACTATACCTGAAGCCATAGATAACCTTTGAACTCTTCAGTTATGTAAAGCAATATTTTTTTATTGCCTGCCCAATATTCTTCATCTACTTCTATGAATAGCAAAACCCTAATCTTATTCAACGGTGCACTGATTCCAAATGAATGACTATATTCCCAGCCTCCCAGCACATAGATGAGCTCTGGTCAATGAAATTTAAAGAGACGTGCTATTAATTCTTTCAAAGGGAGACAGAACGTAAAGACTGCTAACTCTGGGAAACGAACTAGGGGTGGTAGAAGGGGAGGAGGGCGGGGGGTGGGAGTGAATGGGTGACGGGCACTGGGTGTTATTCTGTATGTTAGTAAATTGAACACCAATAAAAAAAAAAAAAAAAGAAAAGAAAAAAAATAAAGAGACGTGCTATATGGAACTTTCAGGAAAACTCCTTCAAGCCTCTCGATATGCCTGAGACATTCCATATTTCTTTTTTTGTCTGTTTGATTTTAAAGATTTTATTTATTTATTTATTTATTTATTTATTTATTTATTTATTTATGAGAGAGAGAGGCAGAGACACAGGCAGAGGGAGAACCAGGCTCCATGCAGGGAGCCTGACATGGGACTTGATCCTGGGAATCCAGGATCATGCGCTGGGCTGAAGCAGGCACTAAACTGCTGAGCCACCCAGGGATTCCCATTCCATATTTCTTTTGCTCCTTACTCCTTCCCGTGGAAGGAGGAATAGCAGCAGGCATTTTGAAACTGTGAAGATAAAAGCCAAGAGGAAGCAGAAAACTGACAAAATCTGGGTTCCTAATGAACGTGGAGTTTACATAGCAAAGACTGTGTTTCTTCAGGCTTCTTTTACCTGAGAAAATAAATGATAACATGTCTGAGTTACTATTAATTTGTATTTTCCATTATATTTTTTATTATTTAAATTCGATTAACCAACATATAGTATACATCATTAGTCTCAGATGTAGTGTTCAACAATTTATCAATTGCATATAATACCCAGTGCTCATCAGATCACATATCCTCCTTAATGTTCATCACCCAATTACCCCATCCCCCCACCTGCCTCTCCTCCAGGAACCCTCAGTTTGTTTCCTATAGTTGAGAATCTCTCATGGTTTTTCTCCTTCTCTGATGACTTCCCATTCAGTTTTCCCTCCCTTCCTCTACGATCCTTTGTGCTGTTTCCTATATTCCACATATAAGTGAAGCCATATGATAATTGTCTTTCTCCAATTGACTTATTTCACTTAGCATGATACCCTCCAGTTCCATCCACACCAATGCAAATATTTATGGAGTAATATGGTAAGTATTCAGCCTTTCTGATGGATGAGTAATAACTGAGAGCTTTTCCCTTAAGGTCAGGAACATGACTGGGATGCCCATCCTCACCACTGTTGTTTAACATAGTACTAGAAGTCGTAGCCTCAGCAATCAGACATCAAAAAGAAATAAAAGGCATTCAAATTAGCAAAGAAGTCAGGCTATCACTCTTTGCAGATGACATGATACTTTCTGTGGAACACCCAAAAAATTACACTCCAAAATTACTAGAACTCATACAGGGATTCAGCAATGTGGCTGGATATAAGATCAATGAACAGAAATCAGTTGTATTTCTATGCATACAATGAGAGAGAAGAAAGAGAAATTAAGGAACCGATCCCATTTACAACTACACCAAAAACCATAAGATAGATACCTAGGAATAAACCTAACCAAAGAGGTAAAGGATCTGTACTCTAAAAACTGTAAAACACTTATGAAAGAAATTGAGGAAGACACAAAGAAGTGAAAAAATATTCCATGCTCATGGCTTGGAAGAATGAATACTGTTAAAATGCCTATGCTACCCAGAGCAATCTACACATTCAATGCAATCCTTATCAAAAACTATCAACATTTTCACACAGCTGTATTTTCCATTATATTTAGTAAACTTATTCCTAACCAATACAGCTGGTTTTTCTGTAATGTGCAAATTTAAACAGTCCTGATAAATGAACTTGAACAAAAAAATTATCTTCTCTGGAGACAACCAATTCTTTGGTCGTAAAGAGATATAGAAGGATGACTATCATTTTTCCTATCAACACTTCATTATTTCACTTTTTAAAGCTTTGACATAAAAAATAAAACACGAAGACAATGCAATTAGGCCCGGAAAAGCCCAGAATAAGGAGTAAAACATCAAAATGAGAGAGGATTGATGTTATACAGGAATCTTGGATGGTTCTCTATCTAAGGGATGTTTTAAATTATGAAAGAAATTACTAGAAAGCATTATGTTTATTTGTGTACACACACACATATCTGAACATGATCTCATGGACCATTAAATGATATGAGGAAATATTCACAAAATATTGTTAAGAAAAGAAAACCAGAATGCCTAACAGCATGTTTAATGGTATTCTGGTTGCAGAATGGCCTGTGATCCAGGATTAAACCTCTATGAAGAATTTCATAAAACAGCAGTGGTTGTTTCTGGATAGCAGAATCATGGTTCATTGCTTTTTTGAGTTATACCTTTTAGTATTTGCCAAGTTTTCTGCATGCAGTATGCTTCCTTGATAATCAGGGGGAAAAAAACAATATACTTCCTTTCAAATGTTTTAAAAATATTTTTTAATTGAAAAGAGCGCTGGGCACTGATACCATAGCTCTTTGGGAACACCAGCTGGCATCTGCTGTGCTGAGGGAGACTAGAGCAGGGATATGATCACAAGTGGGCTCAGAGCCATGGGAAATGAAGCAGCCTGGCTCCAGAGGCCAAATGGACTGTCCTCACAGTCATGAGAGGGTTACACTCTCAGCGCTCAGAGTGGTAGGTGTGGCCTGAGACAAGCTTGCTAAAGCAGAGAGGCCGCTCCCCACACTTTCTAACAGATATACCTGCAGGACACAGTTAACTCACTGCTGAGGATGGACATCTAGCCCCAAGCAGTCAGATTTGAATCTGGCTTCCTCTATCTTCTACCCAGAGATGGACTGGGGAAGTAGAGTCAGAGATCAGAGGAGAATGTGATGGGCACCAGGTGGCACACACTCAGGGCTGGTGTCCTTCTGAACACTCAGGTGATAACACAGCCTGGCTTTGTGCGTTTTATAGCTTCCAATATCTTTCTGATCCAAAAGGCAGTCTGGGTCATAAAGTACCTGGAGGAGAGAAAACAGAAGAAGGTACAAAGTTGTTATAGGTAGTCTCTCATCTTGGCACCAAGAAATATCATAAACTCTAGATTAAGAGCACAAAGTCAAAGAGGCACCTTTGAAGTGCCTTAGCTGATTAGCTCTTTAAAACAAAGCAAAACTATCATGATCTTAGGGGAAAAAAAAATGAAGCAAAGGGTTTTTTTTTTTTTTTTAAAGGTAAATACTTAGTGAATAACCTGGAAATTCAATGAACCTTCTCTAAGCTTTATTTTATAACCTAAAAAAATGAGATAACTGTACAAGGTCAATGTTTTCAAACTTTGGAAAGTTACACAGTAAAATTACCAACAGAGTGGGATTCCAGTATGAGATCAACACTAGCTCATTAACAGATTAGTTCTCCTATCTACATTTGTTCAACAGAGTTTAAAACAGAAATGCTTTAAAAGGTAAAGAGCTGCAATTTGCAGTCTAAGTTTTTTTTTCACTCAGGTTTTCACAATATCTGTGTCACACGTTCCCCAAAGCTCAAACAGCTTTCCACTTTGCCACTCTGCCCTCTACACTAGGACCCATCGGATGCTAGAAACTTTTTCCAGCACTCCTTGTTCTCCTTGGCTCTACCTCCTTTTTCTAATGATAATGGCAATGATGATAATGACGATAAGATAAACAATTCATCTGACAGGTTAGCAACAATACCCATAATGCTCTTGGGCATTAAAAAAAAAATAAACCCTTTGAAATTTCTAAGCAGGTAAGAGCAGGATGGGCTCTTAATTCATCTCTGACTCCTCAGCACCTGGGACAGCATCTGGCACAGAGAGGACGCTCCATCATTCCACCAAGCATAGTGAATGAACCCGTGAATTCTTCTAGCCCACTAAAGAGAAACACTTCACATCCTGCTATCCCAAAAATCTCCTCACTGAGGACCTTCTTTCATGATGGACCCATAAGAGGCCAATTTTACTTACCAGAGAGGCTGAGAGGTAATATGCATGTTTACTTAACTTGTGCAAAATCAATTTCATATACTTGTCAAAAAATAGAAAAACAATGATTTAAATACAGAAGAGAGGATATTCCTGGGTGGCTCAGGGGTTTGGTGCATGCCTTCGGCCCAGGGCGTAATCCTGGAGACCCGGGATTAAGTCCCATGTCTGGCTCCCTGCAGGGAGCCTGCTTCTCCCTCTGCCTGTGTCTCTGCCTCCCTCTCTCTGTGTGCCTCTCATGAATAAATAAATAAAATCTTTAAAAAAATAAATAAATACAGAAGAGCAATTCTACCCTGCATTCCCTAAAATGACTGTATGTCCTAGAGGTAACAAGAGACAGTGGCGTGAATTTTATTTCTCTCATTTGTTCTCACTTTTCATGGACCTCTTCTGAAATGAACATCTCACTGTGCTATGTGTGGTTCTAGTGTCTAAAGTGACATGCTTTTTGTATAACACGTTGTCAAAATACAAACAAGCAACACCATCTGACATTCAACTACAGAATCAACAATCCATTCTAACCTGGAAAAGAAATCAGCTCAGTTGGGTTTGTTCTGAGATGACACACTGCCTTCCAATGTTGTCCTTTATAAGGAAATTTATTGACACTGTAATGCTTGCCCATATGTTATTTTCTCCTTTAAACTAACTTGGAGACCAAGTCTAAGATGTAACTGCACAGCAAATATCAACAGATTTCCAAACAATACATTTGTACATAGAACCACAAAAGACCCCGAATAGCCAAAGCAATCTTGAAAAAGAAAACCAAAGCTGGAGGCATCACAATACCAGACTTCAAGTTATATCACAAAGCTGTAGTGATCAAAATAGTATGGTGCTGACACAAAAATAGACACATGGATCAATAAAACAGAATAGAAAACCAAGAAATAAATCCACAGTTGTAGAGTCAATTAATCTTTGGCAAAGAATGAAAATCCAATGGAATTAAAGACAGTCTCTTCAACAAATGGTGCTGGGAAAACTGGACAGCACCCTGCAAAAGAATGAAACTGGACCACTTTCTTACACCACACACAAAGATAAATTCAAAATGGATTAAAGGCTAAATGTGAGACCTAAACAATAAAAATCCTAGAGGAGAACAAAGACAGTAATTTCTTTGATCCTGGCCATAGCAAATTCTTTCTAGATGGGTCACCTGAGGCAAGGGAGACAAATGTAAACTATTGAGACTACATCAAAATAAAAAGCCTCTGTACAGCAAAGGAAACAATCAACAAAACTAAAAGGCAACCTACAGAATGGGAGAAGGTATTTGCAAATGACATATAAAATAAAAACATATATCAACAGATTGTGCACAGAAGGATCCAGAAGGATCTGCAATGTGTGTGCCCATGTGTGCATATATGTGTTGCCATGACAGGATGTAGCTTTAAGCACAATGGAAACTCACCTTCCATCACAGAGCTTTCCGTTTTGCCATTTCCCTTTGTTAGATTATGTAGTAATTGTAGAGGTCCCTGCTCAGGGAATGACATTTTCTTTTATTTTTATTTACTTTTTTAAAGATTTTATTTATTTATGAGAGAGAGAGAGAGAGAGGCAGAGACACAGACAGAGGGAGAAGCAGGCTCCATGCAGTAAGCCTGACGTGGGACTCGATCCCGGGTTTCCAGAATCACAACCTGGGCTGAAGGCGGCACCAAACCGCTGAGCCACCCAGGCTGCCCTGACTTTTTCTTTTAAATTGACTATATGTTCTTTTTAAAGTGAAAATGAGACCAGAAATTGGGGGCAAAGTCAGTTGGGGAGAAGTCCATAGTACAGTGGCTATCAGAGAAAGGTGGGCTGAGTGAGAGACAGCCATGGAGATATCCTTATGGCAATATCGTGGAAGTGCTATGTACTCTATCATTCACAGAAATTAAAGCTCTGCAGAGCATCCAAGTCATAAGTTAAATGACACTAGACAAGCTGTGTCCTCTCCATAGACTTCAGCTCAAAAATGGGCATAACCAAGGTACCTACCACATAGGATTGCACTAAAGACTAGAGGAGATTGTGCATGTAAGTGCCAGGCCATATATCAGTTGTGCAAAACTGATTCAATAATGAGCTATTATTATCACTCTTCACTCATTAAAAAAAAGGAATGGGATTAGATAGTACCCCCTAGATTCGATCTTTTAGCCCAAAACTGTCCAATAGAAATATCCAAATCACATACAAAACTTTACATTTTCTAATAGCCATATTTTAAAGATTAAAAACAGGTGAAATGCATTTTAATCATGTGTTTAATTATTGACTACAAAATATTATCATTTCAGCATGTAATTAATATAAAAATTATCAATGAGCTATTTTTGCCTTTTAATAGTCAGTCTTTGAAGCTGAAGTGTTATACTCACAGTACATCTCAGTTCAGACTATGTGTATCTCATGTACTCAGTGTGGCTGTTGACCGCCAAATTGAACATAGTCCTAGAATAACAATGAGTTTAGTTTTAAACTTAATTTGCTTTAGCTGAAAGCCATCTAAAAAGCAATGTCTCCAAGGCACCTAAAAGTAAATTACTGAGACCTTGGATGAGAAATTGGAAATGGTAATGAAAGAGCTATTTGCATCATTAACACCATGACCATGGATGGCCACCACCAAGCCTGCAGTCTTTCCTAGAGGACCCTCCATTGGAGTAAGCCAGTATGTCCACAAAGAAGTTACAGAAAAACATATTCCCTTGAATAAGTGATTGCTAATACTATATGGATTTCTCTATGGGTTTATGAGAGAATAAGAGAAATTATATTATGCTTAGGATCCTCATTAAAGCCCAATGACTTCACAGAGACTGTTGTTTTATTTATCATAACAATAATTAAAAGTTAATGGAGAAGCAGAATTGTAATAACAATGAAATGTATGTAGGGATAGTTTTATGTTAGTAATTGAACCAGAAAGACACTGACAATGAATTATGAATCAAAAGAAGCAAATCATAATGTGCCTCTGTGAGTGTGTGTCAGTTTGTGTCTGACCAGTGAGTCCACAAGACATGCTAAGGAAGGATTGACTTAGCTATTGGTTGAAGAATCCAAAAATATTCTGAGCAGACACATGCTCGAGGAAAGGGAGAAACAGCAGATAGAATTGCAGGGCAGGAATTGTTAAAATATTGAAACTGTTTCCTGTGGCACTTTGGTTGATCTACCCCAGCCAGCCTCTCTAATGAGCCTTGTCACAGCCCATAGGAAAGAGTCCACTGAAATTAAGTCCTTTTCAAGCTCTACACACAGTCGAAACTTCCTTTTCTTGTTGCATCCATCTATGACATCTAGAGAGTGAGAATGAGGATATAAAATGATTCCACCTTCGAATCAATTTATTTAGTCTTTCAATGAGCAAAATGGAAAGATAAAGAGCTCAGACTTTAATTAGACCATACCTGAGCTTTGATGCTGGCTCTACCATCGGACCTGGAGCCAAACCCCTCCAAACCTTTGCTTATCTGTGAAATAAAAATACTGAGGTACTTCATTCACAGGAGCATTGCAGGCTTGAGTGAGTAGAGACACGCAAACCTCTAGTCTCGCTGTCAGGCATCTTGTTATTATTATTGTTTGTTCTAAGCTCTCTCCCTGCAGATGTTACTTTGCTAAAGGCAAGTTTTTAATTTGGCAGATCATAACCAAGAATAGGCTTTTGGATGATTCTATACATTTTGTTCTCTATTATGCATTTAATTACTTTGGGTAGTTGGGGGAAAGAATTAATAAAAATGCCAACAAGGAAGGCAATTCTTAAAAATGTTGTTACCATTTTCAAACATAAAAAATAGAAATGAAAAAATGCATTCTGGCTCCATGAGGAGAATCCTTAAGGCAGCATTGTCATGCCACTGAGACACAATAGAATCTTCTGGGGACAGAAATTCAGTGGAAGGAAATTAGGTTTTGAGCCTCATTCAAGAGAGTTTAGCTTTTAAAATATGAACATATGGCCTCTACTGTCAGATGGTTCCTGGCCCTGAGAAGCTCTTCCAGCCTTTCCTCTAGGTACCTCAGATTTCTCATCTATCTGTAGAGCAAGAGCATTGTGCTAAGATCCCCAATTTCCTTCTCACATTTAAGATTCTGTGTCTGTAGTAGAATTGAGTTTTGCAGATCCTATTAACCGTGTGACAAAATGAAAATAATTAGCTTTTGAGGATCCTCCCCCTGGAAGGGAGATCAGCCCTATCATTCTTGGGATGTGCAAGATCAAGAGGAAATAACATGGATAAGGGTAACAGAAAGGACACAGGATTTAGGGAAAGAGAGGGCAGGGAGCACCTGCAGTTTGAAAAGTGGCAGGGAGAAAGCAAGAAAAGGGGATTGAAGGTCCCTAGGGACTAAGCCTCTCATTCATGTTGTTGAGACACTATCTACAAAGGATTTGGGGGTTTTGTTTTGCTTTGTTTTGTGTTCAATAATTTATCAATAGCATATAATACCCAGTGCTCATCACATCAAGTCCCCTCCTTCATGCCTGTCACCCAGTTACCCCATCCCCTAACCTCCTCCCCTCCAGCGACCCTCAATTTGTTTCCCAGAGTTGAGTCTCTTATGGTTTGTCTCTCTCTCTAATTTCTTCCCATTCCAGTTTTCCCTCCACTTTTGGGAAGTGATTCTTCTCCACTTTTTCTTATATTCCACATATGAGTGAAACCATATGATAATTATCTTTCTCTGATTGACTTATTTTACTTAGCATAATACCCTCCAGTTCCAACCATGTAAATGTAAGTGGTAAGTATTCAACCTTTCTGATGGCTGAGCAATATTCCATTGTATCTTTAAAAAAAATATTTTATTTATTTATTTATTCTTGAAAGACGCAGAAAGAGAGAGAGGCAGAGACACAGGCAGAGGGAGAAGCAGGCTCCATGCAGGGAGCCTGACGTGGGACAGGATCCCGGGTCCCCAGTATCAGGCCCTGGGCTGAAGGTGGCGCTAAACCCCTGAGCCACCCGGGCCGCTCCCATTGTATCTTTATACCACATCTTCTTTATCCATTCATCTCTCGATGGACATCTTGGCTCCTTCCATGGTTTGGCTATTGTGGACATTGCTGCTATGGACATTGGGGTGCAGGTACCCCTTCAGATCACTACATTTGTATCTTTGGAGTAAATATCTAGTAATGCAATTGTTGGGTTGTAGGGTAGCTCTATTTTTAACTTCTTGAGGAATCTCCATACTGTTTTCTAGAGTAGTTGCACCAGCTTGCATTCCCACCAACAGTGTAAGAGGGTTCCCTTTTTTCCACATCCTTGTCATTTGTTGTTTTCTGTCTTATTAATTTTAGCCATTCTCACTGGTATAAGGTGGCATCTCATTGTGGTTTTAATTTGTATTTCCCTAATAACAAGTAATGTTGAGCATTTTTTCCTTTTTTTTTTAAGATTTTATTTATTTATCATGAGAGAGACAGAGAGAGAGGCAGAGACACAGGCAGAGGGAGGAGCAGGCTCCATGCAGGGAGCTGGATGCAGAACTTGATCTGGGCACTCCAAGATCACACCCTGAGCCAAAGGCAGATGCTCAACCGCTGAGCCACCCAGGCATCCCTGAGCATTTTTTTCATGTGGGATTTGGTTTATTTTTAAATGATTATAGATAGCTGGTCATGTTTTGATGAAACACCAGTCCTAGACCAACCAGGTGGGCAGTAGCATTCTCAGCATTCCTCCTATTGGTTACAGAGGGTCTGTCATGTGTTCAGGTTTACTCCTTTTCAGATTGATACACTTGCTCCAACTCCATACATACTCCAAGATGCTCTCTCATACAAGATTATTGAATATATCCCAAAGGTGGCGTTTTGATCCCTTATATCCAAGAAAACCTAATATCACAAATGTTTAGGAATTTCCTTTTTACGTAGTTCAGAATTTTCTTAGACTTACATCCATCCTTTATACATGGACATAAGCAATGGGCAGATTGTATTTTTTACTTTTCTAAGGTTTTAATTTCTTTCTTATTTCTTTCTTGTGTATTCTAATCATTTTTAATGCTTTTGAATTGAAATAGGAAAATAATTGGCAATTGATGAGAGATTTTTTTCCTGCTCTTTCCTCTCATCCCTTTTTGGGCTAAAGCCAGGACAATTTTCAAACACAATTTAGGCATTGTCTCTCCAGAAGCTTCCTTGGCCTCTTTCTCTTTAAACATGTAATACCTTGCACAAAGACTGTCACATCACTTGTCACGCTGTATTCAAAGGCCCCCTCTCCTCCCTGGTAAGCACTAGATCTCCTTCATCTCCTTTTCCTCAAAGCCTATCATAGCATCTGGTACCGAGCAAGTCCCAACAAGTGTTTGCTGTCCTCAACCACCTGATGAACAGTGAATTTTGAAGCAGCTCTTGAAAACTCCCTTATGGTCCATTTTCCTTTGCTGAAGCCCAAAGGGGTGGAGACAGTAGGGCAGTCCCTCTCTGGGTTCCCATGGAAACTGAAATAAATACTGCAACAATTAGAGGCGAAATGAATACACTAAAAATATCATTTTCCAAAGTAAAAGAATGTCACTTTTTCAAGTATTCACATTGCACCTGTTGCCCTTTCTTTCTTTTAGGGGAATGTTTAAGACTGTATATAAAATGATGGTTCTTTGTTACTTACAAAGCTTTCTTCCTCTATCCTAATAATACCATTCATGTGAATACTATTACGGGCCGAATGTTTATGGTCCCCTAAAATTTGTATGTGGAAATCCTCAGCTCCAATGTGATGGTACTAAGAGATGGGACCTTTGGGATGTAGTTAGGGAAAGGTGAGGGTGAAGCTATCATAAGGGTATTTGTGTCCTTTAGAAGAACAGACATGAGAAAGGATTGTTTTCTCAGCCACGTGAGGATCAATGAGAAGATGGTAGTCTGCAAACTAGGAAAGACTCTCACCAGATACCAGGTCTGCCAGCACCTTGACCTTGGCCTCCCCAGCCTCCAGAATGGTGAGAAAAAGGTGTTTGTTGTTTAACTCCTCTGGTCTAAAGTATTCAGTAACAGTGGCTCAGACTGACTAAGACAGACATGTATACATGTCACTCCACAATCCATATCTGTCCATGACCCTCTCTTTTATTCATTCAGTCATTTTTTTGCTGGAGCATCAATGGCAATGTGCCAGACAGCCATGAGCAAGAGACCCAGAGGAGTCTGTCCCCGGTGGAGTTCACAGGCTAGCAGGAGAAACATATGGCTTAAAAAGTGAGAAAATGAATAGATACAACCAGAGTAACTGCACAGGTGGCACGTCAGAATGAGCAAGGTGCTGTGATGGAGAGTAATGGAGGGATAGTTAGGATGGGCAGGGACAAAGCACCCAAGGCAGAGAGAGTTGGGGGTTTGAGAAATGGAGAGAAAGCTCGAGTAGCTGTAGCAGAGGAAATTTGACTCTGAGATAGGAAGGAATTTAGGTTTTGTTCAAAGTGCAGTGGGAAGTCATGGAAGCATTATAAGCAGGGGTGTGCTGATAATACACTTCAGGGATCGTTGTGGTTGCTGCCTTCAGAACAGTTTTGAGAGGGTAACAGAATGTGGAAGCCAGGTATGAGGTTTTCAGGAAGTTCAACAAGAAATGGTAGCTCCTTAGACAAGGATGATGGTAGTAAGACAGAGAGATGTGGATATGCTTGACAAATATTTTCCAAATAGGCATGTCAGGACTTCTTGTGTCATTTCTCTGCTCAAAATCTTTTTAAAAAAATATTTTATCTATTTATTTGAGAATGAGAGTGAGCATGAGCAGGGGAGAGGCAGAGAGAGGGAAAAGCAGACCCCCAGCTGAGCAGGGCAGCTCCATCCCAGGATCCTGAGATCATGACCTGAGCCCAAGACAGTTTTTTAACTGACTGAGCCACCCAGGTGCCCTGCTCAAAACCTTTTGATGGCTCTTCTCATCACTCAGAGTGTCAGCCAAACATCTTACAGAATCAGCCCCTTCCCTCACAGTTCTACTCTCATCTACTCATCCACTCTGTTCCAACCACACCAACCTCTTTGCTGTTCCTGGAAAATACAAGCCATGCTCTTGCTCTTCTGTTCCTTCTGCCTGAAACAATTCTTCCCAGGGTGTTTGGACATCCTCACAGTTCACCCCCTCAGCTCTTCCTATCTTTGCTTAATTATATCTCAACAAAGACCTCCGGGACCATATTCTGTAAAATGGCATGTCCCCACTACCTCATACAATCCTTATAACCCGTCCTGCCTTATTCTTTTTGATACTTTCCACCTTCTAGCATTTGTGTCATTTTGTTTTTTATTTTGTTCATTATCTGACTCCCTACACTAGAATGGCAGGGAATCAAGGATAGACACCTGTGAACAATTGGGTTCTGCTTTTTAATAGGGTAGAAGAAAACTGAGAGGGAAATTGTTTCAATTCTATGATAGAATTATCATGGAAATTCTCAAGTCCATTTTATTCTATGATAAAGTCAGCATTTAGAATAAAATGAGATTGAACTTTTTTTTTTTGAGAGGATGAAAAATATTGATCTTGAGGAAACTATGAAAGACCTGGCCGAACAGCTAAGAGAGTGCTGCTCTTAGATGGATGTTTCTTCCATCTCCCTCTCTCTCTCCCCTCCTCCCTCTACCACCTGTTCCCTTCCTGCACACCTCCCTCCTCAGCCCTACCTCTTATCTCTTCCCCTTTGTGGTCTCCAGCACTTCCTGCATTTGCTTAGAGTTGTCAGTTTCAGCTGCTCATAATCTGGCTTCTGAGTCTCCTGCAAACAAAAACAGTGACTTTATCGTAGAATTAAAACCCTTCCATTGATTTTCCTGAACTCATTCTTCCAAGCGACTCACACATTTATAACGATATGAACCATCCCCTGGGCTAATAAATCTACACCAAACACACATCCCTTTTACCTACTTGTTCAAGCTTTCTTCTCTTTCACAGGGTCCACTTCGTTCTTCTTCATTAGCTTTTATAACTAACCATGGGATTTAAGTTGCAGTGACATGGAATAGCTAGTGGCTTTCTTATGGACCAGGAAGACTGCTTAGAAAAACCTTTGGTGAATAAAATAAACACCAGCATTTCCTTGCAGAGCCATGCACTCATAAAAATGCATTCTTAATTGCTCCCTTAACACTTTCATCCTGATGCTGAACATCCTGCTCCTTGCTGGCCTGTTGGAAGAGAACTCTTTTAATTTTCTGTTTGAATGACATACCGTTGCAGAGAGGATTAAATGGGGTAATCCGTGCAAAGCAATTAGGACAGTGCCTGGTATCTAACAGATGCTCAATAAATGTTAACTCTTCTGAACTATCAAAGTCCTTTCCCTCTGCCTGTTGTCATATTGGGGCTCCTCCAAGAGGATTCCCCCCAAAAAGATCCTCAAAACCAAGGGAAGCCTTCCCCTTGCTGAAAAAATTCACACCTTAAATCCTATTAATCTTCATCTGTTTTCAGTCAGGCACCTGAGAAAGGGTTGAATTTGGGTTTTTTTGGAAACATTGAAAAATTAAGTTTAACAAAATTGGATGGTTATTAAACTAAAAACCATGGATCTTAGAATTGTGGGGGCTTTTCAACTATAGACATACAGTGATGGGTAGAAAGTGAGATTGTAAGGCTGACCTTAAAGTATCATTACCCAATTTGTCATCTTTTCTTTTTCTTATAGGAAATTAAGGTCCAAGGGAGAAAAGTAATTTGCCTAAGGCTATATAGTGGGTTTGTGGCTCAGCTAAGATGAAAGCAAGGTTTCTGACCTGCAGTCCTGTGCCCTTCAGATTTCCTTCCATCACTGGCAGGGGGTTCCTCACACACAGCTGCAGTCAGATCTCATTCCACACGGGGACAGAGAAAAGGGAGCCTCAGGTTGTGAGAGAACCCAAGACACTGACACCTCCCTCACTCATGCTAACATCTCAGCCACAGGGATTGATCGAAAATCAGTGCAAACTTCCTTTTTGGTCACGGGCACCTTGCACTAATCCAGAGTTGACTTCAACCGAATACTAATTTGTAGACTCAAGAGCAAACCAAGGATGGGGTAGGAATGGGCAAGGGAAGTTGGTATGCACATTCCACATTGTGTTTCTTTAAGGCACGGACTGTATTTTTGTAATCCTGTGTTTCTCAATAAATATTTGTTGAATGAATGATAAATCATCAGCTTTTCTCTGGCATCATCCCTAAACAATACGTTAAACATATTCCAAACCCTTGTCGAAGCATCAGGCACCATTGTATCAATCTGACAATGCAAGAACAAGGCAAAAGTAAGATCTTAAAAATCAAGTTGGCCAAAAACTGTGCTCCAAATAAATGTGCCTAATGGACTCATTCTCCAGCTCATTTATCTTACCTAATGCAATTTCCTAGTTCTGTGTTTGTCTTAAAAGTCTCCTTATTTTGACAATTTTTAGACAGAGTGTACATAGTGCCTCCATGACTAAAGACACAATAATCAAATGATCACCAAATAAGTGCATAATTATGATTGCAGAGACCCATATGAAATAGGGAGAATTCTGAACAACAACAGCCTAATTACTAAAGGTGAAGCTTGCAGAATGTGGAGGTAATGGTCTGCTGCAATTCAACTCTTCTCTACATTTGAGTTCTGAGTTCAGATCTAGCTGCCTCCATTTTAGGACCCAAGCAAGAAATTCTCCTATAGACTCTGCAATTAGTCTGATTTTGTAAGTGTCATTTTTTAGGGTCTCTGCATCTCTTCAGAGCAGGAGCAGAAATAGACAAAAGGAAGCTAGATTTCATTCATTTATTAAATATTTATGCAGTCCCCGCTAGGTGCCAGGCACTTTGCTAGAGCTTAGGATACAAAGGATGATGAAAGAGACTTGCTTTCTGATCTCTTGACGTTTACAGTCTTGTAAGAGAGGTGAATGGTAATTATGTGATTGTACAAAGGAAGACATAAACACAAATGATAAGTGCCAAGAAACACAGGAACTTCTGAGAAGGCATAATTTAATTCCAGTTAAGGTTCCTAAAGGGCTTTTCTAAAGATTGAAAGTCAAATTGAGCTTAGAAACCACTTTATTGAGGTATAATTGACATGTAAAAAGCTATACATGTTCAATATACGTAACTCGATGAATTTGGTGATACTTGTATATCTGTGAAACCATCACCACCATCTAGATAATAAACATGTTCATAATCTCCCAAAGTTTCCTCCTGCCCCCTATATTATTATTATTGTGTGCGTGTGTGTGTGTGTGTGTGTGTGTGTGGAGCACTTGAGGGGATCCCTGGGTGGCTCAGCAGTTTAGTGCCTGCCTTTGGCCCAGGGTGTGATCCTGGAGTCCCGGGATCGAGTCCCACGTCAGGCTCCCTCCATGGAGCCTGCTTCTCCCTCTGCCTGTGTCTCTGCCTCTCTCTCTCTGTGTCTCTCATGAATAAATAAATAAAATCTTTAAAAAAAAATAAAAAAAGAGCACTTGACATAATGTCTATCCTCTCAGCAAATTTTAAATATACCATATACTTCATTGTTAGCTATAGGAATGATGTTGTATAGTACATCTCCAGAACTTGTTTATCTTGCATAAATAAAACTTTGTACCCTTTAACTATGACCTCTCCATTTGTCCCTCCTCCAATCCCTAACAACCACCATTCTACTCCCTGCTTCTCTGAGTTTGTTATTTTAGATTCCACATGTAAATGAGATTGTAAAGTATTTGACTTTCTGTGTTTGGCTTATTTTGCTTAGCCCAAGGCTCTCCAGTTCTATCCATGTTGTTGCAAATGGCAGGATTTCCTTCTCATTTTAAGGCTAAAATACAGCCTTATACAAAAGAAAGCAGTTGGACTCTTATACCATCCACAAAAAAATCAGCTCAAATGAATTAAACACTTAAATGTAAGATCTTAAATGTAAGATCTGAAATCATAAAACTCCTAGAAGAAAACGTAGCAAAAAAGCTTCTTTTGGTTTCTGGTCTTGTTCTGGGCAATGATTTGGGTAGGGGGGCAGGATATAACTCCAAAAGCACAGGCAATAAAAGCAAAAATAAATATTTTGATGTAGTGGACCTACAAAATAGTGTTTATCAAAAATAAGCAGTTTCTACATAGTGAAAGAAACTACTGACAAAAGGAAATGACAACTTATGGATGGGAGGAAGCATTTGCAAACCATACATCTGAATAGAAGTTGATACCCAAAGTATATAAGGAACTCAATTGAATAGCAAGAAAATAAATAACCTGCTTTTAAAATGGGCAGAGGAACTGGACAGACATCTCCTCCAAAAAGACATAAACATGGCCAACAGGTACATATAAAGATGCTCAATCAGGGAAACGCAAATCAAAGCTACAGATTGATGGCTAAAATCAACTACACAAAAACAACAGGTGTTGGTGAGGATGTGGAGAAAAGGGAATCCTTCTGTACATGTTGGTAGGATTATAAATTGGCATAGACATTATGGAAAACAACCTGGAGTATCCTCAAAAAATCAAAAATAGAAGTACCAAGTTGAGATTTAAAGAAAACATACAGTTAACAGAGCAGAGAGGAGTGTAACCCTGGTATAGATACTGGAAAAACACTGCATCAGGCCAGGTAGTCCCTGGAAAATCATTCTACTGATGTAAATTATAGGGAACTGAGTATTCTAGAGTAATGAGTTAAATTGCTAGGGGCAGGGAGCCAAACCTGGCCCTGATGCTTATTTTTGTACAGTTCATGAGAAACGATTGGTTTTTACTTTTTAAATGGTTAAAAAGATATCGAAAGAAGAATAGTCAGTGATGTATGAAAATTGTATCAAATGTGAATTTCAGTGTCCATAAATCAGGTTTTACTGAAACACAGTCACACTCATTTGTTTATATAATGAAGTAGATTTGAGTCATTGCAACAGAGACCATATGGCCTGCAAAATCTAACTATTTGCTATTTAGGCCTTTACAGAAAAGTTGACCAATCCCTGGATTATAAGAAAGTGTTTCTTTTGAGAAGATACAATTGTCAATATTGAGGTTGCTGCTTGAGGGAAGGATTTAAATGTTTAAAACAGTAGATTTATCTTAGTTCCAAGAAAAGTCCCTTCAATGTGTGTAAATGTGACTGACCTGCTCCCAGCTCCTGGTGTCCTTCAGAGATAATTGCACCCCTTATAATATGCCCCTCTGTCCCTACTGTGAGGAGGCAGTCACTTGCAGGGGTGGGGGCATATGGGTGGCAGTGGCAGTGGCCCATCTGAAAAGAAGAACCACCTATCAGACTTGTCATCTTTCACATCAGAAGCAGACCACCAGCATCTGGGGACATCAAGGCTGCCGGAGTCCGTGATTCTCCGTTCTCTCATCCTGCTGCCCAGACATAGGAAGGGTAAAAAGGAGGTCCCATTATGTGGGAGGCTGACATTTCCCATAACCGCTCTGTCAAGGTCAGTGGATCCAAGGCAGAGGGTGTGAGCAAGGAAAAGCATACATGCTTGGCTGCCCATTCGCTCCGTGCATCTCTGACAGCTTGCAGAAACAGGGCCAAAGAAGTTGAAAACAGAAAATAACCCTGCTTCCATCCTCCCTTTTGGGAAGAGCCATACAAAGAGGGGCAGAGAAGTCCAGGCAGAAGGAATAGCATGCTAAAAGATTCCCAGGTGAGAAAGAGCTCCATGTGGTGGAGAACAGAAAGGAGGCCCGTGTGGCCAGAACGCAAAGAGCCAAGGACAGGATGTAGGAGATGAGGTCAGAGAGAGGCTGAAGTCAGGTCAGGCCTTATGAGGATGCCCCCCACGTAACTGCCGAGGTCATGAAGAGTTGCATCATCTGCTTGGTTGGTCCTCTTGGAACCCAGTCATTGTGATGTGAGGAAGCAGGGAGCCCACATGGAAAACCCTGTGAGATGTTCCCGAGAACAGCCCCACTGAGAGCCCAGTGCGGTGGCCCTTGTTAACCTCCACACAGGGGCAAGCAGGCCTTCACACGATTCCAGCCCTGGCTACTGAGTCGCTTCAAGCTTCTCATTTTCCCACCTGAAGTCCCAGACACTGTGAAGCAGGAGTGAGCTTCCCCTGACTTCCTGACCTCCCCCGAATCCATGAGTGTGATTAAATGGTTGGAGGTGCTTTAAGCCACTAGTGAATAGGGCGGTAAGGAATGAGACTATACAGCAATAGATAACTAGAACAAGGGGCTAAAGTCCTAGTTTCCTAAAACCTGTTCTTGTCAATTGCCTTCCATTTTCACTTTGCAGAATATCTACTGGCAATATTTCCCCCTTTGGTGTTTAACCTAACCGCCTAGAACAATGTAGGACTTTTCCCAGGCCTTGCTATGGCTCACCCTACCAGTTCTGCTGCAATGGCTTCAACCCACAGGTTCGATTCTTTTTCAGAGCCCACCAACACACAGCATCACCTGTGAGGGCATTGGAAAAAGACATTTTAACAGATTTGTGATTTTACCTTCCTTCTCCTCAAAGCAATAGTTTATCTAAAGGGGATGCAAAACCGGTAAGCCAAAACCACTGTTCGTAGCTACGGAAGTAGGAAAGAAATGAACATTACGTGCAACGCTAGTTTTACTTAGCTGCAGGAAAACGTGGACGAAACGAACACCTGCTCACAGATTGTCACCTTTCTCACAAACCCCAGGCATGATTCACTATTCAGTCTGCATGCAAATTTGATCTGAACACTGTTTGCTTACTCACCATAGTCTGTTTTCTTGGAAACAGATTCCTCCTGAGATTGCAGGAAGTTTGACTTAAACTGTCAAGTTTCCCCAAATGTTGGCTACAAATTGCTCCACGGGGGTCTGTCTTTCTTTTCTTTCTTTCTTTTTTTTTTTTTTTTTTTTTTAAGATTTTATTTATTTGAGAGAGAGCGAGAGTGCACCAGCTAGGGGGAGGGGCAGAGGGAGAAGCAGACTCCCTGCTTGCTGATCTGGGCACCTGCCGTGGGGCTCCATCCCAGGACCTGGAGATCACGACCCGAGCCGAAGACAGAGACCCGACCGACTGAGCCATGCAGGTGCCCCTCTCCATTGGTATCGTCTGTCAACCACATCCTTTCTTGTCCGCCACCTGCTGGTCCATCCTTCTCTCTCTGATACCACCAGGCCGAGGCTTGAAGCTAACAGGTAAGAGGAAAAAGGCAATGAACGTCTCTCCACTCTGGTTCTTGGTCTCTGGCTTTGCAGCTTCTTCGTTCACAAAGTGAGACAAGAAGGTAACAGGATTCCTGGGGACTGATGTCTTCTCACTGGAGGGGAGTGATCGCCTTCAAAGGGGAGAGCAGGGATCCCTGGGTGGCTCAGTGGTTTAGCACCTGCCTTTGGCCCAGGGCGTGATCCTGGAGTCCCGGGATCGAGACCCACGTTGGGCTCCCTGCATGGAGCCTGCTTCTCCCTCTGCCTGTGTCTGCCTCTCTCTCTCTCTCTCTCTCTGTGTCTTTCATGAATAAAAAATAATAATAATAAAAAATCCAAAGGGGAGAGCAATGTGCTCTGCTGTTGCCAGCATCTTCTGCTGCTCTTCTAAACACCGTTTGACTTAAATACAATAGTGAGCCTTTTGGATCCAACACTTTTCATTTCTAAGAGAAGATCAATTCCAATTTACTTCTGAAATTTGACTTTGATGAAATAACCTATTTTGAGATCTTCAGGGATTCTGACTTTTACAGCAGATCTCAGACAGAGGAGCGTGTATACGAAAGGCATGTAAGGAAAGCCTAAAGAGCCACGCTAGAGGAAGAAGAAACTAGTGGACCATGTCATGAATATTTCTGAGCACTTACTGGGTGCTGGGCCACAGTGATAAACACACCGCCCACAATAGGTTCTGTTTAATTCTCCCAATGGCCTCATAAAGTCCGAAGTACAATTGTCACCATTTTGCAGATGAACAAACTGGGGCTTGGCGAGCCTGAGGGACTTTCACATAGTCACACAGTGGTGTAGAGGCAAAGCTGGGATCCAGCCCAGGTCAAACAACTCCAAAGCCAGCACTTATTGGAATCCACAGTTGACTCTGATGTGAAGCCAGATTTGGGAACCCATGAGTCAAGGCTTCCAGGTTTCATTCACTTTTTAATCGGAAAGCAGATCAGCTACACACAGCACCGTTCTGCAGAATGTCTGATCTCAGTTGAGGAAAGATAATCACTTCCCACAATGTTTGCAATTTTTCTTCTTGACTGTTTGGATATGGTTGTTTTTAAAAAAAACCCTTTAAAAAGTGCTTAACGCCTAAAAATACTCTCTGTAAACTATGTAATGTAGCTTCTAATTTGAACTTGCTTGGAATGGAATGCACAGTAATGATGATTCCAAAAGTAGGGGCCGCCCAGTTTGGAGCTGGAAGGTCCGGGTTGTGACCCCTGGTCCACCCAGATTCGCCAGGCGGCACTGAGCAAGGACAACTACCCCCACTCCTACTTTGCCTCCCCTCCATGGGGGTGACGGTCAAGGGCCCTTAACCTTTAGCACTTAGGTGGCTCCATGACCCACTTCAGGACAATCAGATCCCCTGGGAAGCTTCCAAGCATGGAATTCAAGAACAGACTAAAACTGGAGTAATCCCCAGAAAAAGCCTGAGCTCCAGAACTTTGCTCCTCAGATGCACAGACCTGCTCTTTCTACGGTCTGGTATGTCAGCTTTCCTTGGAATCTGTGATGGACTCCAGATCCCTCAATAAATTCCTCATTGGTGTATATCAGGCAAAATTGTTTTCTGTTGCTTAAAACCAAAAAATCAGGACGGCTCGGTGGCTCAATGGTTTAGTGTCTTCCTTTGGCTCAGGCCGTGATCCCAGGGCCCTGAGATTGAGTCCTGCATTAAGCTTCCTGCAGGGAGCCTACTTCTCTCTCTGCCTATGTCTCTGCCTCTCTCTCTCTCTTTCTCTCTTTCTGTCTCTCAAGAATAAATAAATAAAAATCTAAAAAAAAAAAAACCAACCCAAAACAAAACCAAAAAACCTAGCATAGGGCTTCTTAGAAGAAAACAAATCAAAACCAGAGCCAAATTTTCCCTAGACCCTCTTCAGGATACTAATCCTGGCATGACATGGCTTTTCGATCACTGTCCTCCCTAGGACCTAAAGCTGTTACTCTTCCATGACATCTGTCCTTCAAATGCAGTCTGAAAAGGAAGAAAGAAAAATTTAAAAAAAAAAAAAAAAAAAAAAGAAAGAAAAATTTAGGCAATTTGGCCTTCTCTCCACAAGTTTCCAATGTGAACATCTGGGAAGGTTTGCCTGAAATTTTCAGTCTTCATATGTACTACGAAATCTGATTGAGGTTAAGTCTGAGGAAATGAAAATGAGCTTTGGGGTGAGAAAGATCAGAATTCAAAACTATCACTGCCACTTACAAGTGTTTATCCTTGTAGGAAGTGCTTCGTCTTTCTGAATCTCTGTTTCCTATCTGTAAGATGAGTGTGGCAAAATGATTTATTAAGATATTAAATAGCATTTTATTCTCATTCTACTTTTACCTTCCATAAACCTCCATGCACATATGCATGCATGCAAATGCATGTACATTAACACAAACGCGCGTGTGCACAAGCCCTCACACACAGTATACATGCAGAATTCCAATACCAGGCATTCCAAAAATTTCAGGCCTTTTGTGTCTCTTTGACTTAGAGGGGAAAAAAAAAAAGATACTTGAAAATAAGATACTTGCTTCGCCTTGAATTTTCTGTAGTGATTTGTACTAGTGGAGAGAGTACTGGAAAAAGGACAGTCCTCAAGACAGGCAAAAGGGCAAGGTCTTTGGGTTCCAATAAAGTAGGAATCTGGACCCTGAATCCCAGAGCCATCTGCATGAAGGGACTAGGACCACAGAGGGATCTCTCAGAGGGAAAGTCTGGTCTCAGCAAAGATGCTCCTTCACACTTAGTAAGGCCCTATACTGCCCAATCAAGGACCCATGCAAATATGGACAAAATAGGCATGAAGGGCTAGGGACCAGAGGACTTATATGTGACTCTAGAAAGGGAAGAAATTGGGACACCTGGGTGGCTCAGCAGTTGAGCATCTGCCTTCGGCTCAGGGAGTGATCCCAGGATTTGGGATCGAGTCCCACATTGGGCTCCCTGCATGGAACCTGCTTCTCCCTCTGCCTATGTCTCTACCTCTCTCTGCATCTCTCATGAAAAAATAAATAAATCTTAAAAAAGAAAAAAGAAAAAGAATGGGAAGAAATATTCCCCAAAAACATGGGGATTGAATTTCCTGTTTTCCTATTAAGATGGACTCTCAGAGTCAAATTTGCTTTAATTCAAATAAAACAAATTGACATTTCCTACATTTCCTGTATATATATATATATATATATATATATATATATACACATAACATATGGAATAGTATAAATATATAATATGTATATATATACACACACATAAATATGTAATAGTATAAATATATAATATAGGTAATCGTACATTTTGTGTATATAATAGTATATCATATATATTATATATAATATCATATATATAGGCTCCAGTAATTGCTTACAAATATGGAATTATGCAATACACAACATTTACCACTTTCTTCTTTTCAATTAACAATGTATTTTGGATCTTTTCTATGACAATACATATAAAAATGTTTATTTTTTAAAGATTTATTTTTGTGAGAGAGACAGAGAATGCACATGTGAGTGGGGGAGAGGAGCTGTGGGAGAGAGAGGGAGAATCCTAAGCAGAATCCCTACTGAGCACAGAGCCTGATGTGGGGCTGGATCCCAGGACACTGGGATCATGACCTGAGATGAAAGCAAGAATTGGATACTCAGCTGACTTAGCCACTCAGGTGTCCCAATCTAAATACTTTTTAATACAAGTAGTACATGCTACTGGTTAAACAAATTCCATATGTAGAAGGTATAAAATACAAAATAAAACGGTCCCACCCAGTTGCAGAAGTAACCACAGTTCACCATCTCATAAATTTCCATTTGAATAATTTAAGCATTATGTGAGCATATCTTCTGTCTGCTTTTAATTAGTCTTAAACAAGATCGGTTATTGTGATCTCAATTTCTTCTCTATATGTCTCTGTGTAAACTGTATCTCACCCAGAAGACTCTTCAGTCTGAGTTAAGCCATTTCTTAAATACAAGAGTAGTTAGAAACAGAGACCCCAGCAAAGATTTCTATTTCTAACCAAGCTTGATATTTTGTCTTCTAAATATTTTTGAAGCCATAAATAACAGACAGTGATTAATACAAGAATATTCAGGCAACTAAACAAAACATACGTAATTTTAAGTGTGATCTAGCGTTAGAAACTGTCCATAAATGGCTTTCTTTAACAAACCCCCTCCCCCACTTATTCTCAATAATGGTGATCCCAAGTTCAAATCCCATGCTTACAAACCTATAATGGAAAAGACTTTCTAGTCTGTTTATTTAACACATCCATCACTTATCATAAACACCTCTGATAGTCCCAGTTATACAGGCCAAATATAATTTCAGGAACCCAAATAGCTGCTAATGACCAAACAATGGAATCCTCAGAAAACATTTTTTAAAGACAATTTTGATTACATATCCAGTCTTCTCTGCATTTCCTATGATTCTTGTCTTGGAAGAATCTTGATGGTGTCAAGAGCTTAGCTTAAAAGCAAGCTGCATTAAACCCCACTCAACACCATTGTTATTTGTTTGAGAATACAATTTGCAGTATTGTCCTTAAAAGGACACACAAATGCCATAGAGGAGAGTGTCCGTTTCTTTAGGTAACAGGAAGTCATCAAACCTTCAAGTAAGGAAATGGCACACATTGGTCTAGCTTTTGGGAAGGAGGGGGCTTTAGCAGCTTCAGGAAGAGATATGAAAGTGACAGGAAGCTAGAGGTGATCCCCAAACCCATGATTCAGGCAAGACATGATTAAGACCTGAACCAGGAGAGTCTTAGTGGAATAAAGTGGGCTTAGGCAGATCCAGTAGGATTCTTTGATATTACACTAGGTCAAAGAACCACAAAGGTCAAAATAACCATGAAGCTTCTAGCTGGCCTGGAGTTCTAAAGCAGAGGTAGGATGCTCTTGAGCATAAGCATGGACAATAAGGAGTTCCACTTAGGAATACTGAGCTTGGAATGTCTACTAGATATTCTTCATTCCAGGTATAAAGGGAGCAAGAAAAATAACCCACCATGAAAATCAAAACTATGATAGGAGAAGTATTAATGACAAAGAGGAAGATTATGTGAGAGATGTTGTTGATATAAAGGGACATGCAAGGAACGTTCCACAGTTTTAGTTCTCAGTTTCACAAGATTCATTTTTACCGAAATTTGTGTTTCTCAATAGAGAGAAGCTGACAATTGAACCCATTAGCTGAGCCCAGAGGGACTCCCAGGGCTTATGGTACTAAACTTCATCTCCTTACAAATATCTAAATGATGCCAGGGACAAAGGCTTCCCCTTCTGAAAGGAAACCTAGGAACCAGCTTTCTCCCTCTGTCTTCCAGATGGCATTTCACATGTCGATTAGAAATGTTCAGGAAGTGCTTTCCTCTTTGCAACCAAGAGAAGCATTTTCTTTCTTTGGAGAATGCTCCCACTTTCTTTCCCTCCTTAAATGGAATCTGATGTTTTTCCCAAATTATCCATGACTGGTCCCTTGCACTGTTTGTGCTCTTGGTAGATTTTCTAGAGTGGGCAGATAAGGATGGGGCTCAGTGACGTATGTTTCTCTTCTGGTTTCCTTAGCAATGCCCCAGCAGGCTTCCAGCTCCCCTAAAAACCTGCTTCTGACTCAGCCTGCTTTTGGCCGACTGTCCAGACTCTGCCAGAATGTCACTTTTAAAATAATAATAATTTTGGGGGTGCCTGGGTGGCTCAGTCAGTTGAACATCTGACTCTTGGTTTCGGCTCAGGTCATGATCTCAAGGTTGAAAAACCCAGCATTGAGTTGGGCTCTGTGCTCATTGAGGAGTCTGTGAGAAATTCTCTCTCTGTGTCTCCCTCTGCCCCTCCTCCTGCTAGTGCTCTCTCTTGCCCTCTCTCTGTCTCTAAAATAAATAAATAAATTGGTAAAAAAATAAAATAAATAATTTTTTGCTTCAAGGCATTTTATAGTTTATAAAGATCTATCCTATGATTATTTCATTTTACTTCTACAGAATAATCTTACAGAAAAGATATTATTAATATCACCATTTTACAAGTAGAGAAATCAAGACTCACAAAAGGTTTAATGACTTGCCTAGATTACATAGCAATAAGTCAACAGAAGAGGATGAAGTTTGGAAACAGAGCTCATGGAATTTGTTCATCTTGGGCAATATTTGCCACTGAGTCACAGCCAGACTTCCTTGTGAAGTCTGAAGACTTCAGATATGGGTTATTTCCAGCTCAGGATGAAATAAGTTCAATTAATCTTTGACAAAAGAGGCAAGAATATCCAATGAGAAAAAGACAGTTTCTTCAGAAATAGTGTTGGGAAAATTGGACAACAACTTGCAAAAGAAAAAAACTAGACCACTTTCTTACACCATACACAAAAATAAACTCAAAATGGATTAAGTACCTAATTGCGAAACCTGAAACCATAAAGATTTTAGAAGCAAGTATAGGTGGTAACTTCTCTGACGTCAGCCATAGCAACATTTTTCTAGATATGTCTCCTGAGGCAAGAGAAATAAGAGCAAAAATAAACTATTGGGACTGCATAAAAAAAAGCTTCTCCAACAGCAAAGAAAACAATTAACAAAACTAAAACACTACTGAGCAGAAGATATTTGCAAATGACATATCCGATAAGGGGTTAGTATCCAAAATACAAGAACTTATACAACTCAATAACCAAAAACATATAACCCAATTAATAAACATGAACAGATATTTCTCCAAAGAAGACTTATGGGTGGCCATTGGACACATGAAAAGATGCTCATCTTCAGGAAAATGCAAATCAAAACGACATTGAGATATCACCTCACACCTATCAGAATGGCTAAAACCAAAAACACAAGAAATGGCAAGAGTTGGTGAGGATGTGGAAAAAAAGAAACCCTGTGCACTGTTGATGGGAATGCATACGGTACAGCCCTTCTGGAAAACAGTATGGAGGTGCCTCAAAAAATTAAAAACAGAATTATCCTCTGACCTGGTAATTGTACTATTGGGTATTTACACAAAGAATATGAAAGCACTAATTTGAAAGGATATATGCACTCCTATGTTTATTGCAGCATATTTACAATAGACAAATTATGCAAGCAGTCCAAGTGTCTGTCAGCAGATGAATGGATAAAGATGTGATATATATAGATAAATTTATATATGCATATATATACCACTTATCACTGTATATATAGGTATATAAATAGAATATTACTCAACCATGAAAAAAGAATGAAAGCTTGCATTTGCAACAGCATGGGTGAAGCTAAAGAGTATAATGCTAAACAAAATAAGTCAGGCAGAGAAAGATACCATATCATTTCACTCATATGTGGAAGTTAAGAAACAAAATAGATAAAGGGGGGAAAAAAGAGACAAACCAAAAAATGAGCTTTTTAACTATAAAGAACAAAAGGTTACCAGAGAGGAGGTGGGTGATGGGATGGGTGAAATATGTGACTTGGTTTAAGAGCACACTTATCATAATGAGCACGAGTCACGTACAGAATTGTTGAATCACTATATTGTATACCTGAAACTAATAGAACTTTAAAGGTCAACTATATTAGAATTAAATCTAAAAACTTGGGGTCAGAACTTCCCTCTGAACTAAGGCATGTTCAAGATTTACTGGCAAAGTCTAGTTCATGACAGTAATGATAAAAGGCTTCTTAATTCAGTCACCAGCTTGTGCCCCAGGCAGGATTAGTGATCAAAATACAAGAGTTTCTATAGTACTCATCATAAAACTGTTGTACTATGGACTCATCAGAGGTGGATCCCTATAGTTGGTCAATGTAGAAATTTAATTTTGCTTTAACTGTTCATTCACACTATTGCAACTGACTTTGTCAGTTTTAGCACTGAGTTGAATGGTTTACCAAAATAGTATAGGGTTGGTGGAATTTATGTTGAATAATTGGTACAGCTTGATAGCCAGCTGGCCTCTGAGAAAGGATGGATGTTTACTGGCCTGTGGCTGTGCATGCGTAAGAGCAACTGGAGAAAGCAGTAAAGTGCTCTCCTCAAGGGCGTTCCACAATGCTGATGGGTAATGAGGTCTTGCAGTACACAACTGTAACGGTGTCTGTAGAATCTGAGACACCAGTGCATGGGATTAGTATGTGTGTTGCAGTTACTGCTGACTTGTTTAGATCTTTTTGAATCCCTTACTACCTGAGGAAAGCTTTAAATTTCTAGTGGTTGAATGTGAACGACACAATCAAAAACCCGAGAGCTACTATTGTTCTCTTCTTGGCAAAATCAAAATTAATGTTTAAGGTATTTGATTTTTCAAAGTCCTTGAAAGGCTATTAGAAAAAAAAAAATCCATTGAGTTAAACGATCCATCCAGATTTAGACTCCACCTGTATCACCTAATTCACTGTGCAGAGTCTCATTACCTCCCAGACAGTCTGATTTTTCTACCACACACTGTCTTATTTCTAGCGAATTATTCTAGTCCTCTTCAGAGTCAGTACCAATGGCCTGTGGGTCACAGATTTCCTCTATTTTTGTGAACTGAGGATCACAGGCCTCTGCTTGAATCATTCCAGCAACACAAAGGCCCAACACCTCCTGAAACAACACGTTCTTAATACTTTCTTTTAAATTGATTAATATTCTGCCTTTTTCTAGCTTCTAGGAGAAGTAATTAAGCAACAAAGATAAGGTCTTAAGTTTTGAAGTCAGATAACCTGCATTTAATTGACTGCTTCTACAATTTGGGGAGAGTTACTCAACACTTTGGAGTGGCAGTATCCTGATCTATAAATAAGGGAGAGTAAAAATCATAATAACCCACCTCACAACAAGGATAAGAACTAATTAAAATAATGCATGTCAGATTGTTACACAGTGGTTGGCACACAGGAGTTGGGAATTAAGTAAGCATAACTGCTATTAATATTCTATGCCTTCTTCTTACTTAGCTTGGTCTTACAGAGTCTCGTGAAATAGATCAGCAAGTTCATCCACATGTAAGCCTTTTTTAAAAAAGATTTTATTTATTTATTTTAGACAGAGAGCATGAGCAGGGGGAGGGGCCTAGGGTCAGGGAAACAGAATCTCAAGCAGGCTCCAAGTCCAGCACAGAGCCCTCTGTGGAGCTGGATCTCATGACCCAGAGATCATAGGCTGTGCTGTAATCAAGAGTCTGACACTTAACTGACTGGGCCACCTAGGCATTCCCATATGTAAGCTTTCTCATAAATTTGACATTGATCCCACTGATACTCCTGTCTTCTCTCACAACAACTGATCTTAAGTAACATTGCAAAGTAAGCACAAACCATTCCTATTGACGCAAAGTTAATTAAAAGTAACAGTGCTCACTATTGGCATTTGGGAGAATAAGACTCGGTCCATAGTAAATAAGCTTCTAAGAGAATTATAAAGAGGTAGGATTATATAGCAGTGAAGAGAATACCCAACCAAGATTTCAGAGAAATGGGTTGTATTTGCTCTACACCCTTTAGGCAAGTCTTGGACTACTCCAGAATCTTTACTGCAGAAGGGAAAAGAGACAAAAGTCACAACATTCTTGTGGTAATTAAGGAGATCCATATGCAAAACTAACTTTGAGGAAAGCAGTGCTCAGTACACAATAGGCATTCACCTGGTATTGGTTGATTTTTGTATCTTGACACTCAATTAGTATTCTCAGTCTAGATAGTTGGCCTTTCAGCTCATGGTTGTAACAACTTCTTTAACTAGTCTCCTGCTCCTAACTGGTTCCCAAAAGTTCAGTTCCAATCATGTGCTCAAAATCCAGTAGCAGAATATAAAGAGAATAATAATTATTAATTTAAGTATATGGGAAGTGGTCAAAACAGTGTTGAGAGGAAAGTTCATAGCATTCTTCATTTAAAAAAATAGAAGAAAATTAACTATGTTCTCACCTCATTGTATAAGACAAAGAAATGAATAAAAAAAGAACTATAAGAGAATAGGAAACTGCACATGTGATAAGATAAACAATAAATTAATTAAATAATGAAGAAAACAAAAAGAAAGTGATTAATATAGCCAAAGATTATTTGTTGAAAAAGACTACCAAATGGCAAATCTAATTGAAAAACCGATAAAATGAAACATAAAGTGGGCAGTGGAGCATGCAGGATAATAGGGGAAGAAAATGCATCAGTAAGCCCTTTGCATGGTTAAATACTAATTATTTTAAATTCTGTGTGGAGTAAATGATTCTCTCAAAAGCACGGGAATGGTCACCCACTGAGTGCTGCCTATGGACCTTGTCACAGTACTGAGTGTTGTACAGGGATTCCCTACTTTTGCAGGTGTGATGACCTCCTGAAAAAATATTCATCTTCCTTTTACAGGCAGAACTGAAGCTTAGGGAGATGCAGCTATATGTCCAAGGTCACCCAGCTACTAAGAGATGCAGCTGGAATTCAAAGCAGAGCTGCAAGGCCTATACTATTTATAATTTTCCACGTTTTCATCCTAAAAATGTAAAACATCAAAATAGTTACCACAAGGAAGAAATTTGAGTATCCAGAACTAAATATATGGAAAAATTGTTCATATGCCCCACACACATAACTAAATATACTTGTTTAGATCAAAATTTCTCCAAACTTTCAAATAGCAAATAGTAACCTAACTACCCATTTCATCCTCCAACAAAAGAAAATAATGGTAAACTATATAAGTTACTATAAAAGGAAACGGAAAAAGTGATTTTAATCCTAATTGTGATTAGGATACACACACACACACACACACACAGCCCTTAAGGGTGAGCTTGCCCTTTATAGACATGAATTTTTTGATAAAAAATAAGTAAATTGAATAAAGTGATAGATTACTACATGCTAGAAGATATTAGCAGAATATAGCCATACTAGAACACAACAAAAGGAAAATATACTCTATTTAATATTTTTTTATTTAAATTCTAGTTAGTTGACATATAGCGTAATATTGGTTTCTGTAGTAAAAGTCAATGATTCATCACTTACACGCAACACCCAGTACTCATCACAAGCACCCCCCTAATCCCCATCACTCATCTAGCCCATCCCTCACCCACCTCCCTCCATCCACCCTCAGTTTGTTCTCTATAATTAAGAGTCTCTTATGGTTTGCCTCTCTCTCTCTATTTTTTCCCTCCTTCCCATATGTTCTTCTGTACTTAATATTTTTATTTTAAAATCTTCTTCACAACAAAATCACATCAATAGAAGCAATAAGCCATTTGACAGAATCCACTTGATTTTTTATTTTTTGAAGGTTTAAAAATAATACAGGGCAACATGACATGAGGGAGTTCCCACAGACCTGCTCCCCAGTGAAACTGGTGAAAGTTGTATAAAAGCAACCATTTAAAATATCTGGAGGAAATACAGCAAATGAAAAAAAATATGTACCAAAAACAATCTACCAAAATTTGGTAGTAATAACAGGTCTGTGGTATTTCAACTTAAGCATACTCCCTTCTTCTCCCTCCCAAGTCAGTGAGATATAAACTTGTCTCCACACAGGTGTTGACAGGATCACAGTGCTCTCTCTCCTTCAGCTCCCAGTCAGGACTACCTTCCCAAAAGGAGCAGGATGTCAGTGCTTTCTCCATGCTGTCCCCCACTACCTGTTGGCAAGGCTAAATTCCAAGCAAGTGCCAGTGAGAAGTGAGAACCCCTTGCCACCATCCAGCCTCCACTGGCAGGTTATGACCCTACCTCGAGTGTGCTGCCTCTAAGAACCCTAGAGCTCCATTAGCACTTGTTCTGGCTCCTAAGGTGATGAGCCCACGAAGGAGAGGCCAGTGAAAAAGATGGATGCCACTACCACCAGGAGCTCAATTCCTCAATGTGGGAATGTCACTCAGAGTTAAATGGTTCAATATTCCCACCCTCAGTTCCACAGCCCTCTAGAGATTTTGCTTGGAGGGTGAGAAGCAGGCCATAAAGTAGATAGATGCTAATCTCTTCCCAAAGAACAACTTCCCTGGAATAGATTGGTAAAGTTCAAGCCTAAGGATACCCAAGAACAGTGGAGGTTCTGGTTAAAGGCAATTGGGAGGATATTGATAGATTCATAGGACCTGCAGGCTAAACTGTACGGTGGCTAGTTTATCCAGGAGAACAAGGGAAAAGCACAACTGGATAGATATATTTGGGGTCAGAATCAATCTCAAACACTGACCTTACCAACCGTCCCTTCAAAAGAGTCTGAATTGCATGGTATAGTTTATGGAGCAATTTATGCCCTGGGGCATTTATTAAAACAATAGAGTAATCAGCTTGCAGTTAGTAGAGTTTAATAGTTGGGTATGGACAGGGAAAAAAGAGAATCAAAGACAGCCCTGCCAATCTATCAGCCCAAAATGCCTGCAGGCATACACAAGGCTACACCCTCTAAGGAGCAACATCAGAGGCTTAACACTATGTGGGAGGGAAATAAGCTTCACTAAAATAATCCAGTCAGTCACTAAGCAAATAGCAATGAAAAACAAGTGGGGAAGGCAGTACTGAGTTGCTACAATATATAATCTAAAATATCCAGTTTCTAACAGAACTGTAAAGACATGAACAGGAAGAGGAAAATATGACACATATACTGGGAGAAAAAACAGACAAAATAAACTACGAGAGCAATCAAATGTCAGATTTAACAGACTGAGCCTTCAAAGTAGTCATCGTGAATATGTTCAAAGAGCTAAAGAAAATCATGATCAAAGTAGTAAAGAAAAGTATGATGTGAATAAACTAGAGAATATTAGTAAGGAGATAGTAATGATTTTAAAAAGAACCAAATGGAAATTTTGGAGTTGAAAGTATAGTAATGAAAATGAAAAATTCACTAGAGATGTTTAACAGTAGATTGATGAGAGATCTATAGAGGTTATACAACCTAAAGAATAGAGAGAAAGAATGAAGAAAAATGAACAGAGTCTATTGTATTTTTGTACATTTGCAACGAACAATCCAAAAATAAAATTAACAAAAAAATTTCATTTAGAATAGCATAAAAAATTACTTAGGAATAAATTGAATAAAACACACACTTATAACTGAAAACTCTAAAACAATATTGAAATAATTTTTTAAGTTTTAAATGAATGGCAAGCATTTCACATTCATTATCATAGAACATAATATTTTAAGATGGCAATACTCTCCAATTTATCTACAGGCACAACACAATCTCTGTCAGAATCCCACCTTCCTTCTTTGTAGAAATTGGCAATCCAATCATAACATCTATATGGAGTTGCAGTGGACCCAGAATATTCACAATCATAATGAAAAAAGAACAAGGTAGGATTCATACTTCCTGATTTTAAAACTTCCTACAAAGCAATGATAATCAAGACAATATAGTACTGACATAAGGATAGTACTGAAATATAAATGGATGAGAAAGAAAATTGAAAGCTTGGAGAGCCTGGGTGGCTTAGTCAGTTAAGCATCTGCCTTCAGCTCAGGTCTTGATCCCAAGGTTCTGGGATAAAGTCAGGTGATGTGCTCCCTGCTCAGCAGGGAGTCTGCTTCTAACCTCTCCCTCTGCCCCTCTCCCACCCCACCCCCTCCCCCAGCTCATGCACATGTGCACTCTCTTTCTCAAACAAATAAAATCTTAAAAAAAAAAAAAAAAAAAAGGAAGCTAGAAACTAGAAATAGACTCACGCATCTGTGGTCAGCTGATTTTGGGCAAGGTTGTCAGTACCATTCAATGCAGGAAAGAATAGTCTTTTTGTTTGTTTGTTTGTTTTTGGTTTACTGTTTTTATTTGAGTATGGTTGACACACAATATTATATTAGTTTCAGGTGTACAACACAGTGATTCGACACTTTTTTAACATGGTGCTGGGACAACTGAATAGCCATCTGCAAAAGAATGAAGTTGGGCCCTTACCTCACACCGTACACAAAATTTAACTCAAAAATGGATGAAAGAACTAAATCTAAGAACTAAAATTATCAAACTCTTAGAAGAAAACAAGGAAGTAAATCTCTATGAACTCAGATTTAGAAATAAATTCTTAAATGTGACAACAAAATCATAGGCCACAAACGAAAAAATAGGTAAATTGGACTTCATCAAAAATTTTTAAAGATATTATTTATTTATTTGAGAGACAGAGAGTAAGCAAGTGAGAGAGACAGAAAGAGCACCAGTGGGTGGGAAGGGGAGCAGAGGGAGAAGAAGAAGCAGACTCCCCTCTGAGCAGGGAGCCCAAAATGGGGCTAGATCCAGGGACTCCAGGATCATCACCTCAGCCAAAGGTAGCCACTTAACTGACTGAACCACCCAGGTGCCCCAAAATTAAAATTTTTTGTACTGCAAAGGACACTATCAAGCCAGTGAAGACAACCCACAGAATGGGACAAAGTATTTGCAATCATATATTTGATTAGGAACTTGTATCTAGAATATATAAAGAAATCTGCTCATTTAGTAATAATAAAAGAAAGAACCCAATTTAAAAACGGGCAAAGGACTTGAGCAGACCTTTCCCTAAGGAAGATATACAAATGACCAATATGTACATGAAAAGAAACTTGACAGCATGAATCACCAGCAAAATGCAAATCAAAACCACGCTGAGATTCCACTTTGCCCTACTAAATTTCCAGTCAAAGAGTCAGATCACAGGTGTTGGTGGGGATGTGATAAAATTGGAACCCTAACATTGCCGGTGGGAATGTGAAATGGTATAGCTACTTTGAGAAGCAGTTTTTCAAACAATCAGTTTCCTTGTGAGTAACCTTATGCATTGCCTTACTAGCAATTCTACTCCTGGGTCTATACCCAAAAGAATGAAGACACATGGCCATATAAAAGCTAATATTTAAAAGTTTATAGCAGCATTATTCATAATAACCAAAAGGTGGAGACACTCCAAATGTCCACCAACTGGTAAATGAATAAACAAAAAGTGGAGTAACCATACAAAGAATATCATCTGGCTTTTTAAAAAGAATGGAATGCTAGTACATGTTACAACATGGATAAACCTTAAAAATATGATAAGTATAATCAGTCTCAAAAGACCACATATTATAGGATATCTTTTATATGAAATTTCTAGAATAGGCAAATCTATAGAAGGCAGAAAGTAAATTAATGGTTGCCCACAGCTGGGGCACATGGAGGAACAGGAGGTGGCCGTAGCTAAAGGGTATGGGGTTTCTTTTTTGAGGTGATTAAATTATTCTAAAATTAACTGTGATGATGGTTACACATATTTGTGAATGTATTAAAAACTATCTGTATTTTTTTGCTGGAGAAGCCGAAACCAAGTACCACAGACCCGGTGAATTAAACAACAGAAATCTATTATCTCAATCTGAAGCCTGAAAGTCCACAGTCAAGGTGCTGTTGGGTAGGTTTCCTCCAAAGACTCTCTCCTTGACTTGCAGATGGATACCCTTGTGTTGCTTTGTTCTCATATGGTCATCCCTATGTGCATTTCTGGTCTCTCTTCCCCTTTTTACAAGCACCTCAGCCCTAGAGGATTAGGATCCTACCCTAATGGCCTCATTTTAACCTAGTAACTTCTGTGAAGGCTTTATCCCCAAGTGTCTTTGACATTGGAATTTTGAGCACAATATCATCAAATTGTACACCTTAAAGGGATGAATTATGTAATCTGTGAACTATATGTTAATAATATTGTTGAAAAATACTGGAAGAGTGCTCTTAGCATGACAAAAAAAGAAATCTTTTACTAAAAGCCAAAATTATACTTATTAGAGAAACAGCACTCATTCTCCTTAAAAACAAAACCCTGTTGTCGTGGAACATCTGGAAAGAATGATGTATGGATAGCAGATGGCATAAAGTAGGAAAAAGACAGTAATAAACTCTTGCAGGAAAAGGAAACTGCAGGAAAGGAGGTGGTCTTACCACAACACTATGCCTAACCCTGCAGTGTGTCACATTAAATCATCAAATGGATTCATTTACTTATCTAATTTCTTTTGAGCAGCTACTATGTGCTAGGTGCTGTTTTAGGTGCGTGTGCCATATATTAGCAAATAAGATGAAGATCTCTGCTTTCCTGGAGCTCACTCTCCAGCAGGTGTAGAGGTCCAAACAATAAACTGGAACATAATAAGTAAGTACCTTCAACATGTTGGAAGGTTATACGTGCTCTTGAAAAACTAAAAGGTTTAACAGAATGAGGGGACCTTATAAAGCTGAGGAGGGGCAGAAGAGGCAGGTTGAGGAGAGGATGAAATAAATATAAATATAAATATATTTAATATTTAATAACTTTTTAAATATCTGATATTTGTAAATTACAAATATTTATAAATACAGATATTTGGGAGAAGGGTATTGCATTCTGATGCAACAGCTCTTGTAGTAGTCCTAGGGTAAGAGCCTGCTGAGGTGTTTGATGAATAGCAAGAAGACCAACATGGCTGGACAAATGGCAGGCAAAGGAGAGAGTAGGGAAAGACCAGATCAGAAGATAATGGAAGCCAAATCATGGCCTTGAAGGACATTATAAAAACTTGGGGTTTTACTTTATGATGAAGAACCATTGCAAGGTTGGGAGCAGAGAAGTGAAAAGATCTTCCTTGCGTTGTAGAAGGAACCCTCTGGTTGGAATGCAGGGAAGCAAGATTAGAGACCAGGGAACTTTGGGGGGCTATTGCATGCAAAAGCAATGAAGGTTGGACATGTTTTATTTTTAAAATAGTGGTATACACTGTACATGTGGAGAGGATGAGGGGACAAAGCAGAAGCAGGGGCGATATAAAAGAGTTAAATCGCCATCTTCTATAACAAAGAGTCAAGTACATAATATCTAAAATTAATACAAAAGAAAAGCAGTAAAAACACAGCATTCAGAAATACCAAGTTCATTAAAAAAGGAGATATCTAAAAATAGTTTGAAATGATTGCTACTAGAGAGAGAAACTGAGAAGAGGGACAAGGGATACTTGTTTATCCTGAGCCTTCTGTCTCATTTGTTTAACCATATGAAGGTATTATTTTGATAATTTGTTTACAAAGGACAAGAACAAGGTTGGCATGGAACATCATAATTAATGATGGGTTCAGAAATTATGCAATTGCAGTGAGCTACAAAGGAGGAAAGGAAGTCTAGCTGTTGGGAAAGTATATGCAAAATATCATTATTTGCAGAGGGCGGAATGCCTACTTAAAACAAGAGCCAAGTAAATGATTTCCGTAAAGTGATCAGATAAAGAGGCATTTAAAAAAAATACCTATTGGCTAGTATCACATCTTGTTTAATAAATATTTTTCTTAAGTGGACTAGAATTATCTTCACTACTGGAATTTCAATGCTAAATTCAGCACTCGACTATAGTTAATGACTAATATCCTAAAGACTTGCTCTTAATTCTTAAAAACTAAATGATCATTCAGCTTTTTCTGTGGTTTAATATTATTTACTGCTCTGAGCTCCTTTGGGAAGAGAAAAAAACTTTTTTTTTCCTCCTGGATGTTTTTGAAGCAATTGCCAAGCAGACCAACAAACAATTCAATCACACACTATACTCTAGTCAAAAGCCAAGGACTGGTCACTACAGATGGCTTTCAACATTCACTTGCTCTACTCTGGAAAGAGGAGTAGAGAATGGTTTCCTCCTGAGTTCAAGTCAACAATTCATCCATCCATCCATCCATCCATCCATTTACTCAAGTTCTTTCTGAGCAAGAGCAAGCTGGGCCTCAAGATTCAAGCAGAAAGACCTTGTTCCGGCTCAGTGGACTTGTGTGAGCCACACATAGAAATGACAAGCACAGAAGATAGCAGTAAGAACTAGGAGTGCTTGCTGAGGCAGGCTCAGAGTTAGCAAGAGTGGAAGGTGTTGGGTAGAGGGAGTGATCGAGAGACAGGAAGGGAAGTGGATTGTACTGGTTGAGTGAACCTGATAGGACAAGTGAGCCACAAAAAGAAGGGAGTTGGCAAAGTATAATGCTTTGAGGAACTGTAGAGAAAGTGTGTGGTTTTCAGTGGTCCTGACCTCTAATGGCCACAGGAGCCAGCAGGTGACATGAATGAGTGGGGTAGACTGAGTCCTGGGAAAGACAAGAGGAATTAGTGCACACTGAGGTAAACTGAGGACAGCATGCTGCGCTCAGAGGGGCTGGCCCTTTACAGTTCCAGTGACTGACACCCCACAGAACCCAGTTTTTATGCCTTCTCATTTTCTTTTTTCTGTCTTTTTTTTTTTTTTTTATGCCTTCTCATTTTCAACAGAAATCTAGATTTCTGTTGTGGGGGAGGGGTAGATGTGTATATGAAATTAATTCTTAGAGAATTTAAATGCCTTAAAATGATAATAATAAAATCTATTATGCCCTGTTTTCCCCCACAGCCTGATCCAGGCTGAGAGTTGTTAATTTGCTATCCTTGTATAGCAGTTGTCCTGAGGTCTATTGCCTTAAACAAATCACTGAAGCCATCTTAAGCCTCAGTTTCCACATCTAATAGCAGCATTTAATTTATTTAAATCACAGGATTTTTTGAGAACTAAATGAGGCAATTAAGGCACAGCTATGTCCTATTTAAAGATGCCATGTTGTTATACAGTTGTCTTGGAAATATTTTTACTCAAAAATACTGCATATGCACATAAATCATTACAGTGCATCACATGTAGTGAATCATTACAGCACACTCTATACTGACTGGTAGATTTGTCGTCTGCCAGTGAGCACTCAAGAACGGGCTGTGCAAAAGGTGTTCATTAAGGTGTGTGGTGTACTCTGCTGTTAATTCCCTTCCTGCCATTTATTTTGCATTCTGGCAAGCAGTGTTGCCCCATCCCAGCTGACCAAGATTGGGCAAGTGGGCAGTGCTGGAGCTCCCAAGGGTAACAAAGGAAAGGTGTCCGTTTGCATAGTGAAATGCAAGTCACAGCAGCTCCAGGACGGCGTCAGAGCGATGGCTGCAGCTGGGAGGAGGAAGACAGCTGGCGATGGGGTTGGGTGCAACCCCAGGCAGTATGAAGGGTGTCCCTGCAGCCCGGGAGGATCAACCAGAAATCCAACTAAGGGAAATTTGTAGAAACTGAGGTTAAAGGCACACGGTGATCTCAGGAAATTTGAAAAGAATAGAACAGCAATCACGGATGAGCAATGTATGCAAGATCTAGAGGGGAATACACCCCCACAGATCACAGTTGAGTCAGCAATCCCATTTCCAGGAATTCCTACTTGGAGCTAAATGGGGTTTATGTTAAATGTTTAGTATAGATGCTGGTCCCTGAAAGTGAGCTGTTATTATTATTTGCTTGATATGACTAGATTATAAGATATGTATTAGAAGGTGGTAAAATGTGAGACTGAAAGTGTGGATGGCTGGAGACAGGATCACAAAAAGTCTTAGAGGCTATGCTAGGGAGTTTAGAACTTCTCTGCAGAGTTGCCAATGCACTAAAGGATTTTAAGGAGAGCGTTCATCACCTATGTTGAATGTGGAATATAACAAATGGTTTACAATCTTAACTCACACACAGAATGATCGACATGAAGCTGAAATATTTTCAGTGGATTTCTCAGTTCTTAACAACGTGACTGTGTACACAGAGGATGCCATCTTTAGAACCTGCCTTTAACCTACATTCTATGTCCCAGGGGAGAAATGAGATTTAAGTTCCATATGCTCTCCCCAATGACACTGCTTCAGAACTTTCCATCAGCGGCCACTCTAAGTCAGCATTAGCAGAAAACAAGGACAAAAAGAGCTCATTGGAAAAATGACATCTCCATATACTTGAACTTCAACCTAGCTAGTAGACACCAGAACTGAATCAAAGGGTGTGTTAGTTCTGTTTCTCAATCTCTGAAAGAGGCAGGACTGGTTGGAGAGGGGGTTATAGAAGGAAGCTGCACTATGCTGACAAAAATAGCTTCCAGGTAAGGTCTAACCTACAAGTACTAAATGGTCTGTCAGCATAGGATAGAAAAAGTAAACATTCTCTAATCCTCGATATGAAAAAGATCTCAACACTTCTGCCTCATTTTCTCTCATTCTTTCATGATGATAGCACGGAAATGAGTTAAGAAGAAATGCCTGTGTGAAATGACTCCCCCACAGTTCCTAAACTTCCTAGGCCCAGACCCACAAAGGGCACAGGGAGGTATCACTGATGAAGCACCTGCTAACCTGCTACCTGCTGGGCTTTCTCCTTATGTTGAACTAAGGAAATTGTCCAGTCTTGCCTTACCCATCTCTTTCTTATGCTGTCCTCTGACATTATCTGTCTAAGGCAGAAATATTTTGAAAATGGCCAATGGCCAGGTAGTTGTACAGTAAGTATCTGTTTTGTGATTGCTGTTGCCCTGATTAGAAACTTACTACGACCTCTTGCATCCCCTTGAAATGCCATTTGAACTGAGACCTAACACATTAAGAACTCACCTTAAAAGCACACTGCTGACCATATTGCAGGGACATACATCCAGCTGGATGAGATTGGACAGGGCTCCCACACAGGAAGTAGCAGAACCTCACATTCTGTCCCTTTTGCTTCAGAATAATTGCAGGTGGATCTACTGGAAGGTGCCTAAGGAAATTAGCATGTTTCCACTGATTAAAATCATTGAGAAGGCTTCTCCCTCTGCCTCTATTTTAGATGGGTCATCATTGGGTATCATGTGTCGAATAAAGACTTCCTAATATCCTTCCAGATAAAATGGTCTCTGTTCTTGTAAGTTACCCAGGACCCTAAGAGGCCATGACCACTGGAGGGTTGGTTTTGATAACCTAAGGCACTATACAAATATAAGTAATTATTATTGAGTTAAGGATTATTATTTAAAACAGATTGCAAGGAATGCTGTGTGACAGAAGCTGATAAAGGCCTATTTCTTACCCTTCATCACTTTTCCATAATAGTAGAAACCTGATCTTATTGGAGGCATCAATGTGCCCTGAAGCAAAACTACTTTTTCTAGCCTCACCCTAACGTAGGAGTAGTGAGGTAAGACTTTCAGGAGGGGTGCTAATGTTGTTAGGAGGTCTTTTGGCTTTTTTCCCTTTCTCCTTCTTCCTGTCTGGAATATAGATTTGATATCTGGAGCTGACAGTGGCCATGTTGCCCCTTGAAGATGGAAGCACATGTTAATGATGATAGAACAAAAAGATAAAAGAAGCTTAGGGCATAGTTTATATTACAGAACCGTCATAAGTGTAGAAAGTCACCCTCTGGATTGCCCTAAATGTGAGAGCAAAATAAATTTTCATGCTGTTAAACCATGTTAATTCAGGTTAATGTAGCTCCTGGGTGATTCGTTTTTTGTATCGTAAAATAAGAAAAACAAATCAGGGCACCTGGGTGGCTCAGTGGGTTTAGCAGTTGAGTCATGATTTTAGCTCAGGTCAAGATCTCAGACTTCCTGGGATTGAGACCCTGCGTCTGGCTCAGTGCTCAGTGGGGTGTCTGCTCCTTCTCCCTCTGCCCCTCCCCCTGCTCTCTCTTTTTCAAATAAATAATTAAACCTTAAACAATATAAGAAAAACAAGGGAAAAATTCACTCAAGATGTAAAAAAAGAGAACATAACATTTAAACTCTATAGTCTTCAGGGCCTGCTGCACTGTCTATGGGGAGGGAATTATTGGGTGGGGACTATGGGATAACTGTGCTGTCCAAGTTGGCGAGGAGGAGGATTTCTTGTAAGAGAAAGCTGCAAGAACCCAGCAGATTTCACCTGTGGCTTTCAAACACTTTGCCCTTTATGGTGATTATAAGCTTGCATTATTTATCAACATTGAATTTGCCTAGTCTATAGGAGAAATGACTGATTCTTGGAAAGTGTTTCCCATGTGGTACCTGGGAGACTTCTGAATCTATTTCATGAAAAATGAAATGAGACAGCATAATAAGTACAAGTTCATTCAAGTCAACATCAATGCCACTTTCTGCAGAAGCAGGAACAGAGACCAGCAAAGAAGGTAATAAAAAGATCTTGGTTCTGCTTCCCTAATTATGCCTAATCCGCTAAAGAGCTGGAAACTTCTTACAAATGCTAATTAATTAAGCCCCCTACCAGTCAAATGATGAATCCAGGGAAAGGCCTCTCTGTTGAAAGTATGGACTGTGATTGAACAGAGCAGGCTGGAAATGGATGCCTCGCCAAGCAGGCAGTGTTTGAAGTCCTGTAGGGTCAGCTAAGACAGAGAGAAGCTCTACCAGGACAGTGAGAACAAGAAGAGCACAGAGTTGAGAACTTCTAGAAACCAGCCTATGTGAAGTCAGTGACTATCTCTTCTTCACTCTCTCCCACATCCAGTTTCCAGCTTTGGCCTCACAGTGCAACATCCACAGTGAACCCTATACTCAGAATCCCTTACTTTTCAGAATTCTTCTGAGTTTTACCTCTGTCCTCTTTCAACCACCATCAGCACAAACACTTCCCAGAAATTATCATCTCATGATATTGTCCTATTTTCATGCTGCCCCAATTGTCTTCTGTTTAATCACGTTGTGTCAGACATTTGAACCAACCACAATCCTTTTGGCTGCAAGTAAAAGAAAATTCAAACAAAGTCGCTTAAACTCTGAAGGGAATTTATTGTTTTGCTTTTCAAAGGTATGTCAACTATAGACCTTGATTTAAAATTAGGGCTCTGGATCCATTTCTAGGCAGTTCTCTTGGTGTTATTCTCATTCGCTTGCTCATTCCTTGGACTGATTTTTGTTATAGTAACAAAATGCTACAGCAGATCCTGGTGACACCACTATATATCATAGCATCCAAAGAAAGAGAGTGCCTCTTCTCCCAGATGTCAAACAGATGCCTTGAGATTCATCCCTAACAGACAAAATCAGGTTAGGCACTCACTCTCAAAAAATGTTCCATCTAGCCTAAGAAATGGTGTGTGTGTCAGCCTAAGCTAAGATATGCTATGGTAACAGATGACCCCAAAGCCTCAATGGTTTACAAAGCAACAAAGGTTTGTCATTGAACTTTCTTGCTGGTAGTTATGGATCAGCTGAGATGTCATCCATGCCCTCTTCATTTGGGGACTAAAACTGAAGGAGGGTAATCTTCTAGGGTGTAGTAATCTTGTGGCAGAGGGGAAGCGTGATGGTAGAGCCACATGCTGGCCTTTCAGCCTTCCACCTGGAAATGGCACGTGTAACTTCCACCCACATTTTATAGGACAAAGTAAATCATTGCTAGGGATGTTAGCAATAGAATGGGAAATAAAATCCTTCTGTAAGAACATCCAGATGTAATGAGCTTGGATATATTTTGAAAATATAATACAATCGACTGCAAATGCTACATGCCGGTTGGCTTAAACGAGGTTATTCCAGGTGAGGGAGATAAGACTCTATTTGGGGGTTTTTATCAGTCAAAGCCTAGTCCTCTAAGTGGGAATGGGATCACTCACACCTAGACCACATGGTCTACTTCACCCACACAAAAATAAGACAGATTGGATTCTCATTTTATAGGTGAGAAGACTGAAGCTTAAAGCAAATTGTACGTTTGAGGATTAGAAAGCTAGAATTCAAAGCCAGGTCATCTGAACTGATATTTAATCCTTTCCATGGAACTTTGAGTTTGTTATTACTGTCTCTAAAAACACTATCCTTACTTAACTCATTTATTTGGCTAACAAACTTAATTAACATGAGGAGGAATCATATCAGTAATTCACTATACTTCCCAGTTACCATCAGTAAAATAATTCATAAGCACCAAATTTTTTTAAAAAGCCAGAATTTGAAGACAAAGACCAGAGAAAAGACAGACTTCATCAAGGAAAAATACATGCATCCTCCAACAATGCGGTTCAGAAAATACATCGCACAAACTTCCACAAGGTCAGTTTGATAGTATTCATAGATTGACCCAGGAATTCCACATGTAGGAACTTATCTCACAGAAATAAGCATGATTGAGTGCAAAAGTTAAAAAAAAAAACCCACAGGATATTCAATGCAGCACAAATTTTTAAACTAAAAATTATAAATATTGAACCTAAATATCCAACAACATGGATACATTAAGTAAACCAGAGGGTATGCAGTCAATAAAATTCTGTGTAGCTATTGAAAAAGAATTATATGCTTGAATATTTAATTACATAGATTTTTTGAAGCAAAAGAAAATTATCAAGTATGCATGAAGTATGTTACCTTTTATATTATGGATTATTGAAGATTTGTTCTTTTTGTTTATGTTTTTATTCAAATTTTCTACATTAAACATGTATGACTTTTACACTAAGAACATTAGCAATGAAATTTTCTTGTTTAATGAATTGCCCTCCAAAACTAAAGCCAAAAGAAGATGCTAGAAGCAGATCAGGTTACCATCTGCAGAAGTAATAGGCTCAGAATGTATTGCTGATTAGACAAGATGTCTTTCAAACATGATGGAGGAGATTAAAAATATAACTCAAGCAACATACCCATGACAGGTAGCTCTGTGATATCCAAGAAAATGGGTCTAGAAAAGTGAGAAACTGTGATTAAGAATGGTCATTGTGTCTCTAGTACTACCCACTGAAAGGGTTATAATTTTAATCTCCCTTATTAGAGAGCAAGGCAGGATTTTACCCAGAGAGAAAACAATTTATCCAAATGTTCTATCTTGGTGCTTAAAAATACCATCTTCCTTTCATTGAATCCTATACTGACCCAGCTAACTTCTGTTTGAATTTTCTCTTTCATCGAGAAGCAATGCTCCATGTCAATGACATGTTACTTTTCCTGTTAGAATTCTTATTGAACAAGGTTGGGTAAAAATTGTGCTCTATACTGCCAGTTTGGCAGGGGAGTGGGCGGGGTGGGGGGGAGATTTAATCAAAGTCATTGTGTTTGGCAAGGTTATTTCAACCCAGGGTGAGTTAATCCCATTGAATGGAAGACTGCCAACTGGCTTCTTTATTAATATTTCCACTTCCCTCTCTACCTGTGAAATTCCTAGTGTAATCAGATGTTTTGGCCAATGTTTCCAAAATGTTACCGTTTAATTTCTTAAAATTTATGTGTAAGTGTTGCCTATGCCCAGGGATTTATTTAAAATGTTTGATTTAGCATTGTAGAAAGGAAAATTAGAAGTGTGCCTCCTCCATAATCTGACCATACTTCCAGCTACAGTGGATAAACCTCCTTTGGTATAGTCACAGCTTCTGGGTATATCACTTGGATATCTGTTTTCACACTCTTCCTTCCGTACTGTATGTCAAAATCCTTCTCAATCACCAATTCTCTTCCCCCAAGTTTCTTAATTCTAGAGTTCTATTAAGTAAGATCTTGTTAAGTAAGAATGTAAACTCTACAAAGACAGGAACTTCATTTTGTTCATTTCTGTATTTCCATTACTTTTTGAAAAGTGTCTTGGGTTAGTAGATAATGCAAATTGCACAAATTAGTGTAACTGTCTCATTCGAGCCTCTCTGCTCCCCTCATAGAGAGCAGAGGAGAACACCATTCATCTGAATCTCTCATAAGGTTGCACAACACAAATTTTAATTTTTTATGCTAATCATTTTCAAATATATTCCTAGGTAGAGATAATAGCTCCAGCCCAAATAACCCAGTATTTATTTTAACCAGTATTTCCACACCCAACAGTGAAAGTCTTGAACAATCCAAAAATGCATTCCTACATGAACCAAAGATAGAGTGATTCCAGGGTACAAAATGATATTTGTATTCTGAGTGTTATATTCCTCACTCAAAGCCAAGATTTTTAATGGTTTCAAGTCTAGATCCTAATTTAATGGATGAGTTCAATGAGAGTTCCCAAAATGTTACTTGGAGAATAGAAGTGGCAAACAACACTTCTTGCTGAAACATAATACACCAGCACCATAGTTCTCAACATTTCCATAAATGCCACATCCCAAGGCTTTTCATTACGGTAGCAGAGCTTGCTACTTTTTTTCCTTTTTTCAATATTCAATTAATACATTTATTGAGGTATATGTCCTTGAACATAAATTATTTTTAAAAGGCTAAGAAGGTTTAATTATACTAGTTTTTAAAAATTGAAATACAGTTGACATATAATGTATTAGTTTCAGGTGTACAATGCAATGATTCAACTTGTACTTTTTTTAAAGAAAGGTTTAAAAATATGACAGAAAGAAATACTAAGATTGTGCTAGGTGCTAGTACATACTTATAAAAAATGTTTTTAAGAGAGGGAACCTGGTGGCACATTCAGTTAAGAGTCCAACTCTTGGTTTTGGATCAGGTCATGATCTCATGGTTGAGAGATCGAGACTCCAACCCAGATCCATGCTCAGCACAGAGTTTACTTGAAATTCTCTCCCCCTCTCCCTCTGCCGGCCCCACTCATGCTCACTCTCTCTTTCGAGTAAATAAATAATTTAAAAAATGTTTTTAAGAGAAAAATAATCAGAGAGGGAGATAAACCATAAAAGACTCTTAACTGTAGGAAACAAACAGGTTTGCAGGAGGAGAGGTGGGTAGGGGGATAGGGTAACTGGGTGACAGGCATTAAGGAGGGCACGTGATGTGATGAGCACTGTTTCGGTTATATGCAACTGAAAAATTGCTGACCTTTACCTCTCAAACTAATAATATACTATCTGTTAATTAATTGAATTTAAATAAAATAAAAAAAAGAAAAATAGAGTGAATGAAAAAGTAAGTCCATGTCTCCAGATAACTCTATATAATTAAGTTTTAAAAGAAGTTCTAGCCCAAGACCATTCCTGGTATATCTTTGAAATATGCTACTAATATTTTACAACATAGAGACTTATTTTTGAAAATTTAATACACTGCTGGAGTTCAACAAGGGGTAATAGAATTTCATAGTTGAAAATATAAATAATATGAACTGCGACAAGGAAGACAGGAAACATATAATAAAAATGGTCAACAAAGATGAGTATCCTAGGCCAGGGAAGGAGTTGTTTCATCAGAAGTGGACAGCAGGCCAAGAACATGTAGAACCTCTGGTGTCTTCATTTCACAGATCCAGAAAGATCTTGCTTTGGGTCATCCATTAAGCAAATGGCAAAGGCACCGTAAAGAAATGGTCCCCATGTTCAAATGCTGAGTGAGGTGATTTCTGTACCTTCTGCCCTAAAGCCCCTTTGTCCTTTTCTCTGACCATCTCTTTCCTTTCCCAGCCATCTCTCATGAATCTGGAATATAAGTTTTTCTATTGTTTTTCCTTTCTTCTCTTTTTTCATTGCTGGAAAGTGCATCTCATCACAAATAAATCCTGACCCAGAGGGATATTCCCAGAAACATGATGAAGTCAGCCCAGGAGGTTTCTGGAAGCCAATAATGGCACATGAATCTCTAAATTACTGGTATTAACCAAATGTCTCCTAAATCTCCTCACCCCATTATTTTCCCACATGACCCCATCCACTTAGAGCCAACTTCTTTCCTTGGCACAGTTCTTGACACCTGCTATTCTTAGAGTTGCTTGATCTAAGACATAATAAGTTACTGGTTCGCTGGACAAGAAGAGGTAGCATTTAATGAATGGAAGGAAAAAGAAGTGGGTAACAGTGAGCCGGAATGAAATCACGAAGCCCAAAATTGGACTTGATGTGGCTGGAAGAAGGCAGGAAGGAAAGAAAGCAGAAGGCGAGGAAACAAGAGTCACCATAGGCTTCAAGGTGGATAAATATTAGGCCAGCTTCCTGAGAATGCAGTTGATGACTTTTGTTCTTTCTTAGTATATGGGGTTTCAGGTGCTAGACAAAGACAGGTCCCCTACAGAAGGTTCAAGGTGTTGCAGTGGAAATAAGACTAGCACTATTTTACAAGTACCCCTGAGTATGCCGGGTGCATGACCTCATTTCATCCTTACAACAGAAATGGCAAGAGCTGTTGTTTGCACTCATAATTAACTCACATGGTTCTTAAATAAAATAATACAAAAAACTATATACTCAAAAGTACTCCTACTATCTTTGTCCCCATTTACCCCCATTCCCACACTCTCCCTTATAGGTAGCCACTTTGATTTGTCCCTTGTCTATCTGCCTGGCTTCTCAGTTTTTTCAGATAAAAAAAAATACATGAAAATAAGTATTCTTATTTTTACCCAGGGCAAGTAGAATTACCCACACACAAAGAAACCGAAGTGTAGAGGAGTTGACTGATTCTTCCTCTGAGCTGATTTTTGGCTGGTTGGTCAAGAACCTATCTACTCCTAGGGTTTGTTGGCTTACAGGATCCAGCCTGAGGATTGAGGGCCAAGGGATTCAGCTGAAAGAGACTCCAGATTCTGAATTCAAGGTCTCAGGTTGAGTTAGCCAATTTAATGGTTTAAAACATGTTGCACCTTTGTCCTATAGTTCTAAGAATTCAAGAATCCAAGGTATCACTATTGCCTGGAACTGGATATTTTCATAGACCATTCAATGAGTGTCCTTTGGTCTCTAGGAGGGAAAAGTCGGGTATATGTGCTTAGGGAAGATTGTCAGAAAAATACAAGATTCCCAGTTAAGTTTGGACTTCAGACAAACAAGAATTTTTTAGTTCAAGTGTATCCTGCACTATATTTAAAAGTATGCCCTGTTGTTATTTGCTGAACTCACAGCCCAAGTATTGGTAAATGTTGTAACCTGGGCCCTTCCATGGATAAAAGACAAGTGGCCTTAGGTCTGAGAGGGACAGAGGCATTCCTAGAGTTTGAGAGGAGCTAGGACTTGTTTTAGATTTCATAGACCTTAAGAATAAAGAAGATCCCTTGTTTATTTTGCAGAACATAGATTTTCAAAATTTTCCTCAATTCCCAGTTGAACTGGCCCAGCAAGGCATGAGAGATACACTAGCGCCACACCTTACCAGGGCACCAGTGACGTGTCTTTGAATCTTCTGTTGCCGTTAATTTAGCAGACATAGGGCAGCCCGGGTGGCTCAGTGGTTTAGCACCGCCTTTGGCCCAGGGCCTGATCCTGAAGACCCAGGATCGAATCCCACATTGGGCTCCCTGCATGGAGCCTGCTTCTCCCTCTTCCTGTGTCTCTGCCTCTCTCTCTACCTGTGTCTTTCATGAATGAATAAATAAATAAAAATCTTTAAAAAAAGATTTAAAAAAATTTAGCAGACATAAAATGATACTTTAATGTTGCTTTAGTTTCAATTTTTAATTTTAAAAGACAACGTTCTCTAACATATTTCTTTACTCTTCATGCTTTCCTTCATATAAAAATAACTCTTGTATCAATTCATGCTAAATCTGAAAGCTTTTCATGGATTATTATAGATATCAGACTGTTGTCTGTCACATTTGATAAAAACATTTTCTGCCTTGTTGCTTAGCCTTTCATTTAAATTTTTAATATACAGATATCTTAATGTTTATATACAAGATGCTATTAGTGGTTTTTTTCCCCTTTGTATTTGCTTCTATTTCTTCAAAGCAACAGAAAGAAAGTTGCCATCTCTCTATGGATCTCATAAATCTCTTATTTTCTGCTTGCCTTCCTATGTTTAAAAATATTAGTAGACTCTTAAATCTGATGGTTCTTAAAGAGTGGTTTGAGAATCTTTTTTTTTTAATTTTTATTTATTTATGATAGTCATACAGAGAGAGAGAGAGAGAGGCAAAGACATAGGCAGAGGGAGAAGCAGGCTCCATGCACCGGGAGCCCGACGTGGGATTCGATCCCGGGTCTCCAGGATCGCGCCCTGGGCCAAAGGCAGGCACCAAACCGCTGCGCCACCCAGGGATCCCCTGAGAATCATTTTCATGTATTTGTTTGTTTTAATGTCCAGTCCCAATACCCATGACAGGTCTAATTAATCAAAGTTGCTCTAGAAGGGTCATGGAAATATGTGTTTTTAACCACCCTCTAGGTGATTCTTCTGCTTCTGAAGCTTGAAAATCACTTCTTTAAGCCATATGGGATTTATTATGCATTTCTGTGTGCAGGCAATAGGTTAGGGATAATTTAAACCCAAAGGGAATGTGTTGGGAAGATTGGAAAGCGTTTACAGAATTAAAGTGAAACCTGATGAATTGGCTTGCAGAGGGAACAATCAGGCAGCTCTGGGGATTTTGGTAGGAGGAAATGCTCATCACACATAAAGGGAATAGAGCAGCAAAATGAAGAAGCACCCCTTCCTTCCTCATCCACCTGATGGTAAGCTCCATAGGGTCAGGGGTCACAGCCTCACCCAGAGAGTGTTCAGGGCACATTCCCTCTTCCCTCTTCCTGTTGCTCCATTCACAATCAATCCTTTTAGACAGACTCCAATTGTCATGACTTAGGTGATTGCCACCCCTCCACCAGAAAAGGGCAAAGAACCTTGATTTATAGTCCCACCCACACTGTATACACAGGAGGACAGGTCACTCCCCCAAACAAAGTTCAAATTAGTTATCATAGGAAGGAGAAAGATTCTGGGTGATTTTAAAACATTTTCCAATATACCACGGTATAAGGTATGGTTCTAAGATAAATATTTTTCTAAATAGTTCTCCAATTATTCCCAACAATATTTATTTATTCATCAGTCTCTCCAATCTTCCTTATATGGAACATATTTACACATAAACATATTTACATTGTGATACGTAGCCACATGCATATTGAGATTTATATTTTATTCCATCTGTAACTCTTTAATACTAAATTTACAGCTATTTAAGACAAGATTTTCCCATCACCTTTTAGACACCATAAATTAAATAGGCTGCTTCTTGCACTACCTACATGGTTCCATTCTCTGCAAATATGCTTCTAGTCTTAATGATCTTGGTTTTTGCCTTGTCAAACATCTTGCATTTCCCTCTAGGACTAAACTGTATGTCTGCTTAGCACTGAACTCCCCTCTTTTTCCTTTAGGTATGCTCTAGCCAAAAATTGATCATCAGATAAAATACATTTTCTTCTCTGAACTTCTTAGTAAAAGTGATCTCAACCTTTTCACTTGAGTTTATTTTAGGAGATGTAAATTGTGGGCAACCATAAAGGAGAGCTCTGACAATATGTACTCTTAATTTCTCAAGATTCTTCAGTGTTCAAGGGAGCCCCTTCTGCTTAATATCCAACTAATTTTGCCGGAGCCCCTAGCTTATATTTCATTTATTTATTATAAAATATCTGTCTTTTATTAAGAGACTCCTCCTTATTATTCCTGAGAATCTTCAGGTACTGTTTCCACACTGTAACAAATCTACCTTAATCATCATTCACCATCTCTCACTCTGGATCACTGCTCAGGTACCCTGCTGGTCACCTCTCGCTATTGCACAACTGTTTTGCAGGCTCTCAACTATTTGCAGTTTCTCAAAAGACACTGCCCCAGGGACATGGCCAAGTCTCAGGGTAGCCCATGCCAGGAGGACATAGCCCTGTCCTGATTCTCTGTAGTCTAGTGCAAGGCAGCTGTGATGTCTGATAAAACACTACTGAAATCTTGAAAGTAATTCAGGGATAAAGAACATTTTAAATTAGGGACATCTGGATGGCTTAGTGGTTGAGCATCTGCCTTTGGCCCAGGTCGTGATTCTGGGGTCCTGGGATCGGCATCAGGTTCACCACAGGGAGCCTGTGTCTCCCTCTGCGTATGTCTCTGCCTCTCTCTGTGTGTCTCTCATGGATAAATAGATAAAGTCTCTTAAAAAAAGAACTTTTTAAAACTAGATATTAGATAGCAAGACTTCTAGGATCCATAAGTGTAGGATTGCTTTCCATTCCCTCCTACATACTACAGTTCAGTTGCTGGCTTGTGTCTCTCAAGAAGAGCTTTGATTTTTCTCTTGTATGCCTTTGAGTCCAATCTTTAACTCCCTTCAGCCCCAGAGAAAGGAGGAAGTAAAGCGATCCCCTCACCTAATCCAAAGTTTAACTCCTTTCTTCACCAGGATGTATCACAATGAGAATGTACCCCGTCCACGATGCCAGGTGCAAACCAGGCAACTCCAATGGTAAAGCGCATACTTCTCCACGTATGTTTATTTAGGAGTAAGTGATGTGTGGAAGGTGCTGAACACTTTAATCAATTCTGTCTACCACTCATGTTTACACCTCCTCTAGAAATGAGACCTGCCTACTGCCTGGTTTGATAACCTAACAGCAATATTGAAGCCAACATATTTCCCAAAGAAAAATGAGGATTTTCTAGGATAGCCCAAACTAAGTCTACATGAGAAAACACACACACACACACACACAAAAAAAAAAAAAACAAAAAACAAAGTCTCTCTAAACACAGTCCTATTAAAGACACTCTCAGTTTGCTTTATGGACAAAACACTGTATATCCCAATTTGAAATCTTTGGCCTGGGTAACTTCATGGACTCAGAGCTTCTCTGAGTATAATGAGTGGACATTTGTCTTACATGCATGATCAAACATTTTGCTGAAGACCTAAGGCTAAGAATGAAACTCAAGAAGGAAACAGAAGGCTCAAATTCTCTGGTGAAGTATTATAAATGATGTAAGGAGGAATTTGGGGAGCAATGGGCTGAAAGTACATGCTGGCAAATGGTACTCTCAGCAGTGAGACCCATTCTAAGAAACAGATGTAGCACTGCTGTCAGCAAAGGCAGGTTTCTATCATCTTTGTTGGAAAGAGGCTAATCCTTGGATCACAGAAGACTCAGTCCCAAGTGATGACTCCGAATGCCAGAGAGCTACCTATACCTCATGCTGAAGAGAGGACTTTGATTTATCACTCGCTGGCATTGGTTCTCTTGTGGATGCAATCCTGAAAACAAAGTAGCAGTAGCAAGAGCTTGCTTTGCTGGAGAGGCCTGCCAGTCGGCTCCATTTCAGGTCTTCACCGTTCACACATTGGGTACCTAACTCTGGGCAAGTCATCTCATCTTTCTATACAATAACTGGAATATGGCAAAGTCAACTGAAAAGTGGGGTGTGGTTTAATAATGTGTGAACATAGACGACTGGGAGGCTTGGCAGATGTGAACTCATAAATGGTGATGGATGCAGATGGCAAGATAAAGAAATGTAGATTCCACCTTACAAATGAGTAGCTCCTGCCTGCCAGATAAGTCTAACTCCATTCTTTTCACTATTTTTCTTTTACATACTATTTGCAAAAGTGTAAATGAACTCCAGTATAATTCATTTGACAACAGTTAAGGCTACTGGACTATGGGACTTCAAGTTGTGGCCAGGCCTGCCCTCTGGTGGTCTGAAAATTGCAATGCCTCTTATTAAACTTTTTGAACTTGGTGTGATAATTTTCATGGTTTGGTCATCTTCGATGTCATATTAGCCATGTCTTAGAACACTAAACTAAATGGGACTTTAAAATTCATCTGATCTGTCTCTTTTCATAACTTGATCTGTCTAAAAATGTACCCGACTCTTGCTTTAACACCCAAATTCCACCTAAAGAAAGCAGAGTAAAATGAGATCACAGAAACTCCTTCCTGCATCTGATGAAACAATAATTTTCTAAGATAATCCATCAGCAGCGACCAGAGAGGAAAGACATACTACCTAAACCATATTCTTTTAGGTTTGGCAGGCATGAAAAGAAAGAGACTCTAATGTGAGTACAACGCCTAAGGCCACCTGCATCTCCCCAAAGCAGAGTTAGTCAACAAAATATTGGGAACTCAAAATGAAATTCTGTATTTGCAAAATGAATAGAAAGCTGCATTCAGCTCTCAGACCATCTGGTGAAGACAGAACAGTCCAGGCGGTGGGATAATTCATCTGCCCCCTTTCAGATGAGCTAGAAACAAGCTGCCCCTTGTAACAGGTGAACAAAATGAGAAGAATTAGTACAGAAATGATGCCTATCCTAGAACAAAAGTGAATAATATATCAGGTGAGAAAGAGAAAAACAAATAAAAAAGACTCTCAGGAAGAAAATGAAACCCAAAGGAGAAATGCTGATTTCCTTTGAATGGTTCATTATAGAGACGAATGAATTCATTATGAGTATGAATTCCATAAAACAAGCCCTTAAAGAAAAATTGTAAGTTGACTAAGATGAAAGAAGAGGTTGTAGAGCCAAGGAGAAAACTAAGAAACAAAGCAGCGTTGTTACAGATCTAATAAATTATAAATGGTGAAGAAGAGAAAAATGAGGCTGAAAATGGCACCGTGGTGTCTGGGCTCATGGTAGAAAGTGCAGAAGGAAAAGACAATATGATTAAAGTAAAGATAAGAGCTACACAGAGAGAATAATTGTCCAACCTGAGGACAATTGGTATCCTTAGAATATCAAGAAAAATATAAAATAATTCAAAGCTACAACAACCCCGGGAAGAATTTCCTAGAAGGAAGAACTGTATTCACAGATAAAAAGGGCACAGAAAAAGGTCAAGAAAAATTGATACAAAATGATAAAAATTGAGTTCTTTCTTGGTTAAACTATTAAATGCTAAGGGTAGGGGAACCTGTGTGGCTCAGTTGGTTGGGCACCTAACTCTTGATTTTGGCTCCAGTCATGATCTCAGGGTCATGAGATCAAGCCCCACATCGGGCTCCATGCTCCACAGGGAGTCTGCTTGAGATTCTCTTGTTCTCTCTCTGCTCCTCTCCCTCATTCACGCACACACACTCTCTCTCTCTCTCAAATAAATACATAAATTAGGGGCATCTGGGTGGCTCAGCAGTTGAGCACCTGCCTTGGACCCAGGGCGTGATCCTGAAGACTGGGGATTGAGTTCTGCATTGGGCTCCCTACATGGAGCCTGCTTCTCCCTCTGCCTGTGTCTCTGCCTCTCTCTCTCTCTCTCTCTCTCTCTGTGTGTGTGTGTGTGTGCCTCATGAATAAATAAATAAAATCTTTTAAAAAATACATAAATTTAAAAAAAAACCCTAAATGCTAAGAATAAAGGGAAAAAAAATCCTTCAGACATTCAGGGTGGCAAAAGCAAGTCAGCCAAGTGAGGAGAAGCTGAGTGGGTTCCAAGGCTTCTCCATGGCAGTCCCAATGCCCAGAGACAACAGCACATGACCATAAACTTTGAGGAGAAACAGTGTGAGCCAAGAATATTATTCCAAGTCGGGGTGTTATCAAGTATGGAAATAGAAGATGGATATTTTCTGATGTGAAAGAGTTCAGGAAATATAATATTCATGATCTCCTTTAAAAATAAAACCAAATTCAACTATTTGACAAATAATCCCAGTTGAATAGTAATAAAGATCTCATGAATGCAAAAACTGTGAAGAAAAGAATGTGTGAAATATGTCTGTGGTCTGAATGTTTGTGTACCCCCCAAATCCATGTGTTGAAATCAAAATCTCCAACGTGATGGCATGAGGAAGTAGGACCTTTGGGAAGTGATTAGTCCCTTATAAAAGAGCCCCCTTCTGCCATGTAAGGACATCTTGAAAGGATGCTGTCTAGGAAGTGGGCCTCAGTAGACACCGAATCTTCCAAGGCCATGATCTTGGACTTGCCAGCCTCCAGAACTGTGAGAAATAAATATTTGTTGTTTATAAGCCATGCAGTTTATGGTGTTTTTGTCATTGCAGCCCAAGCACCAAGTTTGTATAATTTCACCGCGAAGGCCAGTCATATGTGGGCATGAAGGCAGAGTGCAAAAATATATATCATCATTAGCCCTAAAAAACTGAAGATAAAAATAAGCAAAATGTGGGGAAGTGAGGTAGAAATTACTGCAGTAATTCTCTTATCTTTTGCTGTGGGGGGCGGAGGGAGTCAGCGAAACACAACATCAGGCCAACTCCAGCCCACTCCCTGCTTTTCTAGATAAAGATTTATTGGAACACAGCCACACTCAGTTCATTTACCTGACATCTCTGGCTGCTTTCTCGCTACAATCTCTAAGCATAATAGTTGGGACCAAGATCTTATGGGCTCATATGTGCTAAAATATTTACTATCTGGTCCTTTAGGGAAAATAGTCGCGTACTTGTTACATAACGCTGAGATAATATTCTTATATTTAAAGTATATGTAAAGATATATGCAATATATAGTGTTATGTGTTGATTAAAAAATAAGTGTGTCTTTTAAATTGATTTGATAACATTTTAACTGTAATGAGATCTTTATTGAGGACATTTTTATCCAACCTATATATGTATCCACATGCCCATGTCCCAAATAGTGTTCATTGAATGTTAATACTCCTTCTTATTATTTCTGAGTGGTAAGATCTGGAGTGATTTGTTTCTTTTTTATGTTCATGTAGTTCCCGATTTTTTTTTGTAATGAGCATATATAATTTTTAAAAAATAAATAAAACGATTAATTACACTCAAAATGCCAAGAGCCAGTTCATTCCGTCTCCAATCCAGCTTCACTGAGAAGACCGAACCTGTTGATGGGGAAATTGTTCATTCCCTCCTCATCCCCTCAAGATACTGATGTGTCTATTTTGAAAATGTACTTGGAGAGTTTCTCTACATTGCATAATCAAGAGCTGACAAGTTCCCTTCTTCACTTCCAAGGGGACCTGCCTTCAAGGCCTGGTTGAAGAGTACTGGAAGCAGCAGAGGGCGCCCTCCTCCACGTTTCTGGGAATGCACTACTGCATCCCGAGGCTGGTCTGCACCTGCCTGGCCCTGCCACCCTGTGCTTGGGTGAAGACCAGTCACTGAACACCTCTGGGCCTCGGTTTCTCCACCTCCCGCTCCCCCTGATCCATCTGACTCGCTGCAGAGCAGGCCATGCCACCTCCCGCCAGCTACCCCTCAGTGACTTCCCATTTCACCCAGAAACAACCTAAACTCCTAAACTAAGGTGGACAAAGCCCCGCCGCATCCCATTCTGCTGTCTCTTTCCACACACCACACCACCCTGTGCTCCAGGACTCTGGCAGTTTGTCGATACCTAGAACATATTAAGCTCTTTCCCACCTCTGAGCCTTTGGCTTACTGTGTCCTCTGCTGAGCTCTTTTGCATTAAAGAATCCTTCTCCAGGCACATGGATGGCTCAGTTGGTGAAGAGTCAGCCTTCCGCTCAGGTCATGATCCCAGAGTCCTGGGATCGAGCCTCCACTTGGGCTCCCTGCTCAGCGGGGAGCCTGCTTCTCCCTCTGCTGCTCCCCCTTCTCGAGTGCTCTCTCTCGGTCAAGCAAATAAATAAAATCTTTTAAAAAGAAAAAAAGGAATCCTTCTCAATAGTTAAGCCAAGTTAGCTGTCACCTGTTCAGAGAGTCCCTCTCTGATGACCTTATCAAAAATCTCACCCACTTATGCTCTAGCACAGCACTGTGTGTATAGTCTGACCTGTATATTATCACCCTCTGTAATTTTTTTTTTTTGCCTGTTTCCCATTAGCACTAAATTTCCATGAAAGCAGGTACCTCCCTGTCTTCTTGACTGTGATATCGGTAGCACATGTAGTGCTTGGCACATGACTACCCAGGAAATATTTGTTAAATTAATGAATGAATGGATTGGCAAAATACGCATACTGGCTGCTCCCTCAAGGAGGATAGAAAATGAGAAAGTGTGAAAGCGCACGTTATAGGCTGAATTGTGTCCTCCCGCCCAAATTCCTATGTTGAAGCTCTAATCCCCAGTACATCAGAATGTGACTATATTTGGAAGCAGGCCCTTTAAAGAAGTGATCCAGTCAAATGAGGCCATTAGGATGGGATCTAATGCAATCTGACGGATGTCCTTATTAAGAAGAGGAAATTTGGACACACAGAGACTACCCAGAATGTGCTCACAGAGGAAAGACCACCTGAGGTCTTCTTGCAAAAGATGACCATCCACAAGCCAAGGAGAGAAGCCTCAGAAGAAACCCAAACTGCCAACACCTTGATCTTTTGTCTTCCAGGATCCAGAGCTATGAGGGAATACATTTCTGTTGTTCTATCCACTTGGTCTGGGGTATTTTGTTAGGAGAGCCTTAGAAAATGAATACAGCTCTTTACAAATTAGAAAGTAGTAGATGAAAACAACAGCTTAATATTTGAAAGACAAATGGTGGGCAGCCCAGGTGGCTCAGCGGTTTAGCGCCACCTTCAGCCTAGGGCCTGATCCTGGAGACCCGGGATCGAGTCCCACGTCAGGCTCTCTGCATGGAGCCTGCTTCTTCTTCTCCCTCTGCCTGTGTCTTGGCCTCTCTTTCTCTCTATCTCTGTTTCTCATGAATAAATAAATAAAGTATTTTTAAAAATGGTGAGGCACTCATGGGGAACCGAAATGGCACATGTGTCTGAGCCATGCAGCTGAAGCAACAGAATTTGAGAAGCTGACTTCTGAAGCCAGAAAGGCAGGGATGATTTCATAAATTGTAGGCCCCCGGGCCAAATGAAAATGTGGGACCCCTGGTTCAAAAGGCAGGGGAAAAGTTGCCCCTACAGACATTAAAATACAAAGCTTTATCTTTCTTCCACAGCCTCTCAACTTGTCATGGTGTTTTATATGTGCTGCTTGAGGTCGATCTAAGAAAAATTTAAATGTAGTATTAGCATCAATTTTACCATCCTTCTTATATTTGTGCAATGTTAACCTGAAGAGCAAACATGAGAGCATTTAACTTGATGCAGAATCACTGAAATGATGCCATTTGTATTTTGTAGCTCACATGCGTATATGTATTTCCTTCTTACCAGAGCAGCAAAAATAATGTGAAAAACTAATTCAACCATTTTTATTTTTATTTATAGTTTTTTAAAAGATTTTATTTATTTGACAGAAAGAGAGAGAGAGAGAGGAGGGAGAGAGAGCACACACGACAGGCAGAGAGAGAGGGAGAAGCAGGCTCCCAGTCAAACAAGGAGCACGACGCAGGTTTTGATCCCTGGACCCTGAGATCATGACCTGAGCTGGAGGCAGACGTTTAACTGACTGAGCCACCCAGGTGCCCCCTACCTCAACTGTTTTAATTTTATTTCTTAATACACATTCTAACCACACTCTACCTTCACCTTACTGATGGGTGAAGAAGGATTGCAAGGAAAGGAACTGGAAGTTGCCCCATCTTTCCCTTTTTTCCATTCTAAGTGTGGGCTACTACATGGGAGTAACATGAGTATGAAAGGAAATGATGGGGGATCCTTGGTCATTCCTGCTTCTGAGAATGTGATTATCTTCTTGTGTTCAGAGCAAGTTCTGATTGGAACAGAAGCACAGCCTCTCTGGGACCATGCAACACCCTTGTCCTGAACTCATTTTGCGTCTCACCTAACTTCCATGCATCTGGGTGTGGCTGAGCTCTGTCTGCAGGAGGCATCGTTAATGCTATACCCCAGTGAAGCCCAAAGGAACAGCGGTGGACATCTGGGTACATGTATCTCCCCTGCTCACACGCATGCTCCCTTGTCTAGCTGACTTGACCTACAGAACACAAGACCAAAGATACAATTAGTAGGAACTTCAAGCTTGCTGCAACATTAAATTAAGCGTGGGGCCCTGTGGATGTGGGCTTTGGGCCACCACACAGACCACGAGGCTTAGAAGCCAGCCTTGAAAAAAAAGTGAAGCTGTCATTCAAGAGCAAAGACATGGAGAAGGCCAGGCTGACTGCAAGCAAATTCCCAAGGAGTAAGCATGCTGCAGAAGTCTCTAAAGCCTTCTTATAAAAAAGTGCCAGAGTGAAGTTTAGTGTCCACCCCTTAAGAGTAGACACAGGAATTAATGATCTCATGCTGTTCATGTCCAGTGGGCTTTACGAGTCAGGCTGAGAACCCATAAAATACAAAACCACATTTCTAGGCAAACTGTTCTTGAATTTTCAAAGACTGACCTGCAAATGTTCTTTGGGAATCCACCTTATTTCTAAAGTCAAAGCTACCTGCCCCCATCATTTCGGGGAGAATGTGTGGCCCTTTAATAAGGTGGATCACAGTTGGGTGCCTTGCTGTGGCCACGAAGCAGTGGATGGGGGAACCCAGTGGGTGCAGCGGGATCCCACATCGGAGATCAGCTCTGATAGGAAGACGTGTGGCCTTCATCAACTCCCTTCCAAACGGTCTCATTTCTCTCTTTTGCAAAACAAGCGAGTTGGATTGTGATGATCCCCAAGGGCCTGTACTGAGCTAAAAATAACCCCAACCAGCAAAACTTTGTGTGACAGAGAAGGCAGAGTGAAAGAGTGACAAAGTCGCACGGAATAACTTGACAGTGAATAATAAGCTGGGGCCAATTTTAGAAACCACTGGGCTGGTCCTTACGAGCTCTTCGCAGGTCTTGAAAGCTTCTTGGCCACTTAACAGTCCGATGTCTTCCAAGCCAAGGGGGTGGGGACGGGAGTAGGTGATCACCACCACCTAGGCCAGCCAGCAATTTCTTGCCTGCCCACCTGGGGTGGTGGCTTTCCTCCTGTTACCCTGTGGTCCAATGTTGGCTAATTTGGAACACTGGGCTAGAAGATGGTGAAGGACTTGTGACCTTTCTCGTGTTTTAATCACAACTGTTATTCTGATTAACCCGTTCCTGTCTCTGCGAACTTTGATGCAAACAAAGCACTCAAGTGACAATAAGGTTTGGAAGAAGGTAAGGTGGCATGAACACCTGAGATCTTTTGCTTTTTTAGCTTTGATCCTAAAAAGCTGGGTGACCTCAAACAGGTCTTCTTCCCTCGGTTATCAGTCTTTTCTCTCCCTAGTCTCTCTTCTCAGGTGATGACAGCACCATGATTTTCAATCATGAATGAACCTCTCTTCTATAACAATGTTTCTTTTTTTAAAAAAAGATTTTATTTTATTTATTCATGAGAGACACAGAGAGAGAGAGGCAGAGACATAGGCTCCCAGGCTTTGTGCAGGGAGCCCCATGTGGGACCTGATCTCAGATCCCAGGATCATGCCCTGAGCTGAAGTCTGATCTTCAAACGCCGAGCCACCCAGGCATCCCTATAACAATGTTTCAGTGGGATCGAGCCTTCTCCCAGCTTGGCAAGTAGGCTCACACTACCCTCATCCAATGGGCACATCCCATACCTTGGGACACAGTGATGTCAGGGGCAAGAACAGGCCCAGTTAGAGCCAATAGAAAGAATTCAGGCCTAGAATAGAGGGCTTCTGGGTGACAAATGTTTATGAATTGTTCACTAGATTTGAAGACATAAGCACATGAGGCTTGAGTTCCATCCATTTCCCACTGAGATCTTTATTCTTGTGTGCCTTCCTATGAGCACCTCGTTCCCCACGAGGATGATCCCCATGATGACTCTCTCATGGAGCCTGGACAGAAGGAGGGAGGAGGACCTGAGAAGCCACGATGGCAGGGCCAGTTTTGGCTTTTAGGAAGCCCTGGGGATCTGTGAGAGAAGAGAGTTCTGGCTCCAAGCTCTCCACCAGAATACAGGACTAGTTCCTCTTTATCTTTTGTTTGGGGCCCTACTCGTCAACTCTGGAGCAATAAGAAAAATTTGATTGACACCCCCCAGCCCCCTCCGCAGACGGCCTTCTGGTACAGGACTTAATTAAGCTCCCACACACACAGGGGTTGATATTTTCTATTTATTATGTCTCTTACCAAAGTCTCTTTGCCTTGAATGTTTATCCGTAGGGGATCCCTGGGTTGCTCAGTGGTTGAGCGTCTGCCTTCAGCCCAGTGCATGATCCTGGGTCCCCGGGATCTAGTCCCACGTCGGACTCCCTGCATGGAGCCTGTTTCTCCCTCTGCCTGTATCTCTGCCTCTCTCTGTGTGTCTCTCATGAATAAATAAATAAATAAAATCTTGGAAAAAAAAAAGAATGTTTATGAGTGGGCAGTACTCAGGTAGCTAGTGGTCACTCCCCCCGGGAGACAAGACAGGTGAGGGAAGCAGAACAAACACACCCGGGCTGATCCAGCTGCTCATGAATTTTCTGCATCCAGGAGAGTCGTATTTGTGTGACACGTTACAGTTTAACACGGGCTTTCATCTCCCATCGGCGGACACACGGCTGAGTCATCAATGTATGTCTTGTAAATGATTGAAGGGGTCCGCAGCGTCATTTTTCTCCTCTTCGAAATAAGCCCGGAAAGTAGGCAGAACAGAGGTGGGCCATTCCCAGTTTCCAGGAAAGGAGGCCAGGGCGGGGGTGGGTGGGAGGGCCGGGGGTTGGGGTGAATTTCCTGAGAGTGCACAGCCAGCCACCACAGCAGCTCAAAGCAGAACCCAGGTGTGCCAGGCACCTCACCCAGTTGGTTGGGGAGGACACCGGCCTGCTGCCGGGGAGGGGAAGGGCACTGCCCCGGCCCAGTGGGCGCTGCTGCAGGCTGCGGGCGGAAGCAGGAGTCCAGGCTGCCCAGCAGCTGGGAATTGAGCAAAAGGAGAAAGAAAACGACCTTCCGGTGCCAAGACTCCAGGGAAGTGTTTGTTGACTTTTTGCTTTGTATCGGCTATTTCCAACTAGGCTTTGAGCTAACGTTGTGATACAAGGGCTCCCTGGGGCGGGTGGGGAGTTCACGACCTCGGTGCCGGTGCCGAGGCTCTCCAAGCAGCCACGAGCCGGCCAGGCTCCAGGAAGATGCCTGAATTACACGGAAAACATCGAGGGAACTACGCAGAAAACACAGAGCACTCCTGGGAAAGTGGACGGAACAACAAGGACTGAAAGGGCAAAACAAGGACGGCCACGGGGGGCGGGGGGGGGGGGGGGGGGGGAGGCCCCAACCCAGCTTCTGTGGGACCGCTGATTGTTCCCTGTAGTGTCCAGCTAGAGGGGGTCGAAGGAACCAGCAGCCCCCCTCTTCACAGGGATCTCTTGGAATAATCTGAAAATGTGGCTATGAACACACTCCCCTGCTCATAAGCTCTCCTTGCTCCCCGTCACCTGCAGGATGAAGTCCGCCTTCCTCCCCGGAGCTCACGGGCACTCCCCAATTTCTCTCTCCACCTGCAACAACCTACTTGAATCCCATTTGTGGGTTTTCTTTCTCCTTGGCCATCACTGGTTTCCCCTGAGGCTTAAGCCTCAATGTTACTTTCTCCAGGACTCCCTCAACTCCATAGTGGATCCAGTGCTCTTTCTAGATGCTCCCATGGCCTCGTGGACCTTTTAGAATGGTCACACTGCCCATCCTTCTAGGAGCATGCTTGTTGCATCCTCTGTCATATGTCCCATAGGAAGCAGAGGTCATGGCCCTTGGGAAGTATCCATTAAATATCTGCTCAATAAATAGAAGGGAGAACTGGTCAATGTCTTTCTAAGAACCTTCTCTTTCACCAAACAAGGACGGAAGGGGAAACAACCAAGTGGGGAGATTTAAGCGAAGAGATTTTCTGAAGGACAGAAATCCAAAGAAATAAATGACCCTTAATCTAGAGATAGTCAAGAAGCATATTCTTTCCTTTATAATTGTGCAGCTATAACTGCTTCTTCCAAAAAGAAGGGCCTTCTTGGAAGTATTGGAGAGATTTGGAGACTTCCTTCCTTAAGAATAAAAGTGGAGAATCAAAATTCATCAAAGGTATGGATACATCTGAACAGAGATCATGCTCAAAAGAGTGAGTGGACGAGATATAGATGTGGGTTTGACAGAGTAAAGCTACTCTGGGATGTTCACCAGCGGGAGAAGCTACTCAGCTCCAGCCAGTTGCCAAGATAGGAGAATGTAGGCCACTGTTGCCAGATCTTATGATTTTCCCAGAAAAGCCAGAAGTCCATGTGCGTGTGTGTGTGTTTAAATCTCCACAACTTGTTTATATTTTTTATAACTCCTGAACAGGCCAAAAAAGCAACTTGTATGAGACCCAGAGATGCCAGTGTTTGACCTTTGCTCCAAGAAATCTGGCCTCCCATGGATATGTTTACCTAAACCTGTCAAGTGACCGAAGCTCCAAACAACATGATTCACTCAGAGAAAATGAGCCCTACATGAGTGACTAAATGGGGACAGAGACTTGTCTGGGTCAATTATTGGCACATAGTAGGTGGTCAGTAAGTAGCTGCTAGGTGGGAGAAAGAATACATTAATAACGAATATGTCTGCAGTTCAAGATTTCTGCCACTAGATGGTGAAACTCTTCTTCTCCTCCTTCACCTTCTCCTGCTTCTCCTTTTTTCCTGCAAATGGAAGCATCATTTTGGAGATTTTTGAGTGGGAGGATTTACCTTAGAACCAAACAGTCCTCTGGAGAAATAACGTCTTTTATTAAGATAGTTTTATGGGCACGTCTACAAGCCATGCATACTTAGCTTGAACATCCCACAAATAGCAATAACTGTTTTCTCATGGGCTTTGCTATCCGTCCTCACTCCTCACCGCAGTCAGCTCTGAACAAATATCGTCATTAGAAGGAGATGGTTTCTGTGGGTGTGAGTAGCACTGCAGTTAGAAACAGACGAGGAATGCCACATGGTGGTGGCGGGGGAGGTCAAGTGTTCAAAAAGCTCACAGTCTTTGGGGCTCAACAGACCTTTAACCCAGTCACAATACAATGGATTGGGTACTATAATGTTGGTGTGTGGATGATGCTTTCTGGACCTGGCAGAGACAGCAACAATGTCATCTTAGTCCAGGAGGATGCAATGAGTCCTTAGAGGAGGAGTAGCTCACAGGTCGGGTGCACTCTGAAGGATGAGAAGGAATTCACCAAGGTACAAAGGTAGGAAGAATATTCACTCGTTCATCAAATATCTACTGTGTGCTTGGCACTCTGCTGGCCATTGCGGATACAGCAGTGAACAGGACACAAGGGCTCTGTCCTTGAGGAGCTCACAAGATAGTGGGAGAGACATTTAATAATCAAAAGAGGAAGTGTCTTTTTTTTGTTTTTGTTTTTGTTTTTGTTTTGTTTTGTTTTTACAAATTAGTTTGTAGGAAGAACTGGGGAAGAAAGAGGGAAAGAGGTAGGATACTGCGATAGGAAATAGGAGGCAAGACCCATGATATAAAGGGCGGTCCATGTAGGCCATTCCCAGAAGGTGGCATCAGGGCTGCTCCTGAAGGATGAGAAGCAACAGTGATATGGCCAAGGTGGGAAGAGAAGGGGGTGTGGTGGGAGTGGGGAGAGGGAGTGTCCCTAATGAATGCTAGCTGGGAAGAGGACGCAGCCACTGTGAAACCATTTGTGAAAGGTGGGAAAACCTCCTGGTATATTTAAGAAGTAGTAAAAAAGTTGCTGTTACATTAGGATGTACATTGGGAAAGGAAGAAGGAAAATGATAGGAGCTGAGGTCAGTTTGCAGAGGACCTCAGACTTTATCTGAAAACTCCACCTTTCCCAAACGAGTGTCATACCCATGGCCACCTCACCATTTTTGCCATCGTCTCTTCCCATCAGAACTATTCTTACCTTGCTTTTCTTTCAGTAACTTTAATTCTTTTTACTTTAAGTATAGTTAAGGAATAGGACATGATTGCTGTTACTATCTATAGAAAAAACAGGATCATTTGCCACTATGAGCAGGTAACCGGAAAAATAAATACAAGACCAATAACATTTTTAAATGTCTTGCGCAACCTCCTAAAATTTTCTTTCTTTCTTTCTTTCTTTCTTTCTTTCTTTCTTTCTTTCTTTCTTTCTTCTTTCTTTCTTTCTTTCCTTTCTTTTTTTCTTTCTTTCTTTTCTTTTCTTTTTTTCTTTTTTTCTTCCTCCTAAAATATCCTCAAGTAGTTCACGTCCTACACCTAAGGATGTGGGGATATGGGACACTGAGAGGATTTCATTAGGGAACAGAAGAGTTGAGATTGCATTTCAGAAATCAGTCTAAAAGCACCATTCCATTTATATCTCCTACAAAAATGTGCTAAGGCTCCTGGCAGCCATAGAAGGGATATTCCTGGACAAAAACTTCTACCCGCTGGGGCTTTCCAGTGGAGAGTTACATGAAGCCAACTTTGAAACCCTGATTGAAGAGCAGTCTACCACCCAAAAACTCAAAGAGAAACTGGGTAAAGATGACTTGCTCACTGAAATCCCCACATTCAGTAGCATTTCCTCCAGCTCCAGGAGGATTGCTTAGCTACTTGGCAGCTGGTAAGTATAGACACTTGGATAAAGCTCCTGAAAAGGAGGAACTAGCTCATAATTCTTGAGTAGGGAAAACCACAGCACAAAGTCTAATAGACTTTTTTTTTTTTTAATGCACTTATACCTGGCAGCTTAGAGGAAGAAGCACACTTAAGCATTCCTCTCCTGGAGCAGTCTTAGCCTTTCATTTTGCCATTTGACAAATATTTGTGTAGCTCTTGTAAAAAGTCCTACACTGTGTAGAAATCAAAAGTGCTTCACAGGGTTGCAAATTCAAAAGCCTCAGGGGTGCCAGGAGAGAAGTGTTAATGAAGGAAGCAGCCCAGTGTAAGACAATAGGGAGTGGTGGGGACTGCTGTGAACTGGGGAGCACAATCCCCATTTGCAAGCTGGGGCAAGTGCTACTCAGCTCCAGTCCATAGTAGCAATGCAGGAATCTGGGGCCTGTGTTGATAGGACTCCAGATGTTTCAACCAAAAAATCATTACATGATGGTCAATATATTTAGGGGGAAAGTTGAGAGGTGGGAGGAACACCATCTGAATTTTAAAAGCTGGCAGATAAATTTTTAAAAATTCTAAATACTCAGAACAACCTGGGGTTTGTAGGTTGTCATCCTGTGTTAATATAGCCTAGAGTATACTGGGGGTGTCTCATCTGGGACTGCACAAGGTGACCCCAGCCAAGGGGGTGTGCCAAGGCCAGTAATAGGCCTTGGTAAAGCATGGAATTAACCCATAAAAAGTACCTTTTTATTCTTGGTCCATTTGGAGCAGGTGCCATTTTGTTATGCACAGAAGGCACTCTATGCCGGAGGGCCCTGGAGATTGTATAGGGATAACTGTATTTCCAAGCCATCTTTCTCTAAATATTTTCTACTAACAAATCCCATAACCCTTATATTGGCACAGATTGTACAGAAAACATAGCCAAAAGTATATATATGCTTAGAAATGAGGATGGGATTTGTATTCAACACAGTACTATAAAATCCAGGATGTTAACCTACATTTTTCCAACTGCTAACCCAAAGCCTTATTCAGAATCTTTCCATCGATGCCTTAGTTTTCAGCTTCTTTCAGGCATATCTGGGCTCAATTTTCACATCAAAGAAACCCAGCAAGTAGTCTCTGTTGTTTCCCTATTTTTGTTGCTACATGAGAGATTTTTCTGGGCTCCAAATCCACTGCCCCTCTCACCACTGGCCATCCCTCCTGAAGGGCTGCTTATCTAAACACCAATCTACCCTAACAACCCTTGTTTCACACAGTGCACTGTCCCAGAGTGAATGTACAAAGAATGTAGTGTTCCTTGGTTGTTTGCATCACATACATTTCAAAGTCAGGGCTGTTTTTAGCATGTGGCGGGGCGGGGGTGCTGCTTTCTCAGAGTACTCCTCCCTTTTTGAGCTATGGCCATCTTCTCTTTTCCCGTTCCCAGTAAAATTGCAAGTTGTACGTGCCTTCCACACTGTGAAATGCAAAAGACTTACTATTAAAGCTAATGGCTCCATACAGCTCCAGCAGCTGTCATTAAAATAGAAATATTTGCATTTTGTGAACTACATGTGCTGCCCAAAATAAAAAAAAAAGGGGAATACCCTTGAATCCTGTAAGAGGAAGTGGTCCCAGGGAACCTGAAACTGCAGTCAGTGGGGTGAAGACTGTTCATTCGGTTGGATTATGCTCAAATACTTGACAACGTTCTAAACAATCCTACTTCGTGTTGTATCTATTTTGTAGTTTAGAAATGTTTACAACCACTGCCTCATTTTTATTTTAATAGACATCTTGAGTGGTGGGCAGACCAGGATTATTAGCATCATTTCACAAAGAAACTGGGGCTCAGAGAAAAGTTTGCAGTAGATAAGTAATGTTGCTGTCCCTTTACCCTCCTCCTAATTCCCCTCCAGGGACCACCTTCCCCTGTCCTCGGTCCATGTATTTTGGCCGAATCTGGTGGTGTCATCCATCACTCCCAGGATGGGGCATGTGAATGAGAACGGCAGACTCTTCAGATCCCACAGATTACTTCAGGGATGGGCCTATAGACTCAGTTTGAGTTAATGGGATGCAAAACAATTGTTTTTGGTTGATGGAGAGATGTTTCTGCTTCCCTGCTTACCATCCCATGAGAACCACCAGAGGAAGAGAGACTTGGTCCAGGTGAAATGATTGACTTTCCAATCTTGGAGCAATTACATTTCCTTTTTTTTTTTTTTTTTTTCCTGTAACTTGTGCTGGATTTCTTGATACATGCAACCAAAATTCCAAATGCTTATGGTGTCCATTCTCCCATAACTTCACTTTTGCTTGTGGGCCACAGAGTGCTCCAGCTTCCCCTCAGCATCACCTTTCCACATTTGCCTGTGTTGTTAACTGGTAACTTCTCTCCTTATTTCAGGGAGAGAAGTGAGAGAGGAAATATAGCCAACTCCTCTTTATGCAGTCTAAAATTTCTGGCTACTGACCAGCTAGTGGATTGCATACCCTTGGCTCCAGTGCACCCTTCCTTCCTGATCCACCCCACAGTGACCAGAGGGTGGAGACAGGGAAGGGCCATGGGTGATAAGGCACAGGACATGACCACTTACGTGGCAGGGGCTTAGAAAAAGCAGTTCCCTTTGTAAGAGGCTGTAGGCACAGTAAAGCTTTCTGCAGAACTCGTGCTTCCCTGTAGAGTCTCTGAGATCCAAAAATTCTTGGGCATCCTATAATAATGTTGGAATTTTGCATTTGAATTTTATGATTATGCAAACATTTTTAATACTTGGGTCACCAACATAACAACCTGGAGAAATTTCAGTGTCCGTCTTGGTTTTTATAAGCAGATTGATCCCAAGCAATATCACTTAGTTATCAGGGCAAACAAAACAAACAAACAAAAAATAGAGACAGTCTTAATAAATAAGTGATGCATTCACGTCAGGTGAAAGCCAAATGACATCACAGAACTTCATGGAACAAAAGTTTTGCAACAGTACAAATAGAAAATCTGTGAAGAGGAATCAGGCTCAAGGGAAAATAGGCAACTCAAACACCAAAGGACCTTGCCAGAGTAGGTGGGAGCAGAGGATTCTTTTCAGTCCGGAGAGCCATCCAGCATGCTTAATTAATTTGATCTATTTAAATTGTAGGTGTTTTGTAATTTTATTTGTATTAATTTATAACTTTGTTTTTGCTGTTTTAGTTATATGCAAGCTATAAAATGAGCAATTTATTCCTACTTTTATGTTTGTGTATATGTAGATGACATTATCCTAAAAGACACATGCTAGCATTGGGAACCATGAGAAATTTCTTCCTTTAAAAGGGTTGATCAGCACTGGAAGCTTGAGAAGCATCACAGTAGTGTCTCTCCCAGAACTACCTGCCTGCTCCCGGCTCCTTCCTATGGTTCAGCCCTACGATACCCTTTCCCTGGTTCTTTCTGCCTCTGGCCTCTCCACCATCTGATCTATCCAACACAAAGCTAATTTTCCTTACGTACTCTTGTCATATCATTCTGGACTCAAGAATTTCCAGTGGCTCTCATGTTGCTATTGAATGTAAGTCCAAAATATCTCAACCCAACGTTCAAGAACCGAGCCTGGCCCATCATAGCTGCCTTGCTTTCCTCACCCACACTCTGTCCTCCAGTTACTTGGATCCATTTCTTGTGTCCCAAGCACATGCTGTGGCCTTTCTCTCTCACGGCTTTGCTGGTGCTCTCGACATTGTCTTCTCATTGTTACTTTTCCTATAATTTCTTCTCAACTACTCCAAGTTCTACGTTCATTGCCAAATTTTCTATGAAAACCCAGCCAGTAGTTGTAGCCCATGGCAATCCTGTTCCACTCCTCCTCTTCATAATAACCTAGTGGGAGTTCTCTGCACTTCTATGCTTGATAGTCTTCAAATTATGTGCTGTCTGCTAATGGTATCTGATATTTCAGCTGCAAGTTCTGTCCTAAAAAGCCTCAGAATTTCCTCTTGGGTATTTTTTAAAAAAGATTTTATTTATTTATTCATAGAGACACAGAGAGAAAGAGGCAGAGACACAGGCAGAGGGAAAAGCAGGCTCCATGCAGAGAGCCTGACATGGGACTCGATCCAGGGTCTCCAGGATCACGCCCTGGGCTGCAGGCGGTGCTAAACCACTGTGCCACCAGGGTTGCCCTCCTCTTGGGTATATTATCAATGAGTAAGATAGGCAGTGACGCCTTGCCTTTTGGCTTCACTGTCCAGATGAAGAGAGTTCCTGTAGGTGCAAGTAGCCAAGACTGAGAATAACAGGTTTTATATGGTGGGTACGTATGTGTATTTGTTAAGATATTATAACCACTAATAAATAAATTATTTTGAGAAGCCAAATGTTTAATAAAATAAATACATGAGGGGCACTTTTTATTTCTCTTGGGTATTAACTGTTATCAATCTCTACTAAAATAAATGATTTCATTCTTTGCATCTTTGTAATTTAATAAGATTTTTCATGAATCTTCAAAACTTTCACGGTGAAGTCAGAAGCTCTTCCTCAGGCCTACTTATATCTGGTACCTTAAGGATCTAACCCAGTGTGTTACTAGACCAACTGCCTTCCTCCGTCCTTAACTCCTTCCTCCCTCTCTCTCTCCTTCCTCCCTCCCTTCCTTCCTTCCTTCCTTCCTTCCTTCCTTCCTTCCTTCCTTCCTTCTTTCCTTCCATCCTTCCCTGCCTCACAGGTATTTACTGAACCACTGCTATATTCCAGTCTGTGTACTAGGTGCTGAGGACACAACAGAAAGCCTCCCTCTCTGGATGAACTCGTTGTCAAATAGGTACCTCTGTTGAAAACTCACCTACTTATCTACTTGCTCTGGACTAATCAAAGCTCTAGTTTCAGCTTACATAAGGAAGAAGCTTTCAAGAGAGAAGAAAAAGGTAGTGTCTTCTATCTATGAACTCATTGTGATTTCTGCTTCTTTTTTTCTTGGCCTTCAAAATGTGAAAGAATTATGAGTCAGATTTATCATGCTATATCTATAAGGGTGGGCTGTACCCTGATTAGCAGTCATGAAAAACATGCAGTGAGTCCCCCTTGAATGGAAACATTGTAAGAAACCAGATTTGAATTATGTGGTTCTGGTGGACCAACTGGCCACAACAGACCTTGTACCTCCTTCAGCATCAACACAGAGGGGAGCTCGGGCCCTGCCACACATAGTGTCTTGTTGACCGCAGTGATGGTTTCATAAGTGTGCATGTGACCTCAGCTGGCCCAAAGCAAGCCCTTCCCTGAAATTTTCTGCTTTGGAATAGATGACAGTTCACTTTACCTTCAAGGTTCAAGGAGCAGAAAAAAATGTGAACTCTATTTTGCTTACTGCTTGTTGCTCCACAGAAAAAAGATGGCCAGTATATTTGGAAAAGATGAAATCGACACAGGAAAACACGAGAGGAGAAAGAGGGGAGAAAATGTCTGTCTTGAGGACATCATCTGAAACCCTTCATATGGCTGTCCTTGAACAAAGACCTAAAAATGCCCTCTTCTGTATAAAGTAGTTTAACTGTTAGTTTATATCATTTGCAACTGGAAAAGTCTTGATTGCTAGAAGCTTCCATGGATTGCTAATTGTTACTTGAAACAGTTCATGAAGATATTTTCCCTAATGCTTATTACTTAAAGAGAAATATGTGTGTTTATGGGTGTGCACAAATGTGTTTTCTTCTGAGCATGTTAGAAACAAGTGAGGAGGGATTACAAGGGGAGGCTTAATTTAAGCCTTGAAAAATATGGCTTCCTCATAGATAACCAGAGCCATTACGTCATGGATGGAAGCAAGTGAATTAATCCATTAATCCAATTAATCTATTGAAAAACATTTGCTGAGTAGTTACCTTTGAATTCTTTTGAAAATACTAAAATAAACATGCCAACATGCTTTTTTTCTTTTTTATACAAAAAAGCACATACTATACAGTTATTTGGGACTTCACTCTAGCCATTCAGTGACATGTTGCAGAATTACAACAAAGCTCTACATCATTCGTCCTACATGGCTTCATGCTTTTCCACTATGCAGATGTTCCATGATTTTTTAACAGCTCTCTACTAATGGAGAATCAAGGTTTTTTTTTCTTCAATTTTTTGATACTTGAAAAGAGTGTTATAATAAATGATCATGTGGAAATATCTTTGTTGTCCAAACAGATAAGCATTTAGAAATTTGGCAGATTTTGCCAAATTGCTGTTCAGGGAAGTTGTACCAAACTGTACTCTGACCCACAGCATATGAAGATGGAGCTCTGGCCTCTTGGCTACATTTTTAATATCTGGGTGGAAAAAAAAATGATGTTTCAATGTTTTCATTTACATTTCTTTAATTAAAATGAGATTGGACATATTTCTAAATTTTGAAGCCATTTGATTTCTTTTTCTGTGAATTGCTTGTTTATATCATTTATCCAATTTCATTGTTTTTCTCCCACATTTATTATAGCTCTTTAATAATGGAGAAAAAGGAGCTTCTTTTCTTTCTCATGTATCACAATTTGTTTTTCTTCATAGCAGTTTTAAATTTTTATATGAGTAAATTTATCACTATTTTTATAGCTGCTACATTTTGTGTTTTGCTTTAAAAGAATTTCCTTACTCCAAACAAATTTTTAAAATATATAACCATATTTTCTTTTAGTAATTTTATGATTTTTATTTTATATTTAAGTGTTTTATCCTCATGGTATTTACATGGATAGGAGGAGAATTGGACTTTATGTCTTCCCAAACTATGATTGAATAATCCCTCTTTTTCCACTGATTTTCAATGCCATCCCTATTGTCTATTTAATCTCTTATTATATAGTTGGGCTTATTACTGACTAACTTGCTATTTAACCTGGAACTTTTATTAATAGAAGCATTGTGTGGGGCATCTGGGTGGCTCAATGGTTGAGCGTATGCCATTGGCTCGAGTAGTGATCCCGGGATCCTGGGATTGAGTGCCACATCAGGCTCCCCATGGGGAGCCTGCTTCTTCCTCTGCCTCCTCTCTCTCTCCATGTCTTTCATGAATAAATAAATAAAATATTTTAAAAAAATAATAAAAGCATGTGAAATATGTTAAAGTAGAGCATGAAAGCTATGAAATATTGCTTCAAACATCATAAAAGTAAAAAGAAAAAGAAATTTAGGGTCACCTGGGTGGCTCAGTTGGTTAAGCATCTAACTCTTGGTATTGGCTCAGGTCATGATCTCAGAATTGTGAGACTGAGCCCTGTGTCTGGCTCTGTGCTCAAAGGGGAATCTCTCTCTCTCTCTCTCTCTCTCTCTCTCTCTCAAATAGATAATTTTAAAAAAGAAGACAAATTTAAAATATAATTTTTATTGACATTTTTCTTCTTGTTTATAATTACTCTTATACTTAATCTGGCATTTCACTGTTTCCCATCTATTTTCTCCCTCTATCCTAGGTCTGTAGGAAAGGTGTTGCTACTTCTCCACTTCACAGATGAGGAAACTGAGGCTCAGGGAAGCCATCTGGTTGGTTTTAGAGTGTCTTGCTAGGATGTGGTGGTGGTAGTTGAAGTGAAGTTGTCTGATTTCTATAGATCCCCTGTTGAGCTCCAACATTCCTTTGAAAAAGCAGACATCGTATAAATAACGATGTTATTTATCCCCCAATCTGTGTTTGTTTCTATTCTATCTGGCTCCTATTAGAGTGAGTTCCTCAATCCGGCATCCTTTTTTTCAGCTGAGAAAAAAACAATCCAGAGGGGTCACTATCAACATTCAATAAATAGTTCCTAAATATTTCAGTCATTTGGCCCACCTTCTACTTTTGATGTAAGAATGGAATCCTCAGTGGAAACTCTTCCAAAAGAAGAGGGCTTTGGGGAAACACAGAAGGTCTCTGAGTATTAATATTTAAATATAATTTCAGAAAACTACACAATACTTTGGTCCTCAAAATCATCCCCTGCCTCTCATTTTCATGCCATGAAACCTTTGAAAGTAGTTGGAATCTTTCAATTTTCTCTATATTTGGAATCCTCTCAAATTCAAAATTGATCATATAATGAAATCGATTTTATCATGATCATATAAAACCAAGCATCTGTGATTAGCTTCTCAACAGCCATGTTTCACAGCAAAAACCAAAGTATCCCACCAAATCTTGAGGGGGCCTCCTTAGGCCATACTCCTCATACAGCCAAGTTTCTGTGCAGAGAAGTGGAACTTACTTTCTCAACAAGTGGATTTGTGTAATTTCAACCTAAAGAGTTATCCAGTTTAATTTTTAGCTTGTGTCCTTCCACACATTTCAAGGAGTTACAGAAAAGGAAAAAAAGTGACAAACACCAAATGATGAAAATTTTGCCGTGAGTAGACTATCAGCAAGTGTAAAATACAGTTTATTTATCACAAGAAGTCACCAAGGAGACCCCAGGACCTGAGGGGCTAAGTAGAGAGCAGGCATTCACTCACTCAGCCACCTATCAGTGCAGGTAAACCATGAACAAAAACCGGTATGGTCTCTGTGCTTACGGAGGCTACATGCTGATGGAGATTTAGACTTGCTGCTTTACTATTTATTTTCTACTCGTTCCATTCAGTTTTTGATCTCCTGTTTTTCTTTTCCTGATTTTCTTGGGGGATAATTTATTTTTTTATTTTTTTAAATAAATTTATTTTTTTATTGGTGTTCAATTTGTCAACATACAGAATAACACCCAGTGCTCATCCCGTCAAGTGCCCACCTCAGTGCCCGCCACCCAGTCACCCCCAACCCCCCGCTCACCTCCCCTTCCACCACCCCTAGTTCGTTTCTCTTGGGGATAATTTAATATTTGTTTAGAATTCTAATTTAATTTTTCTATTGGCTAAATTACATCACTTTGCTTTATTATTATTATTAGTAGTAGTAGTAGTAGTAGTAGTAGTAGTAACAATATTCAAGTGGAAACTCTAGGGGATTCCACTATACATTTTTAACAATTCAGTCTCCTTGGAGTTTCTATTGTGCCACTTTGTATTAAATGAAAGAAACCTGAAACCATGTATATCTTCCTCCTGCCCCCTTCCCCTCCTGCCCCATCCCCAAAACTGGCCTTTTATACTCTGTCATGGTTCTCACATATGTAAGTGTTACAAACCCTACAGTTCAAAGTTACAATATTTGCTTTAAATGGCCATATGTATTTTAAGGGAATTTAAAAGAAAAATGGTTTCAAAAATCTCTACCAGAATGTTTATCATTTCTGGTATTCTTCATTTCTTACTGAAGAGCCACATTTCACTCTGCTGTGATTTTCCTTCAGTTTGGAGAACTTTTTTCGGCTTTCCCTGGAGTGGAGGTCTGCTGGTGATGAATTCTCTAGTTTTTTTTTTTTTTTTTTTGTCTGAAAATATCTTTATTTTACCTTAATTCTTCAAGGATGTTTTTACTGATATAGAATTCCAACTTGTCAGGTTTAGTTTGTTTATCTGTGTGTGTGTTTCTCTCTCATTTTCAGCCCTTTCAACATGGAGTTCTAAGCTCTTTTGGAATCCATCATTACTAATGAGAAGTCAGACATGATTTATAGTGTTGTTGCCTTATGGAAAGTGCCATTTTTCTCAGGTGGATTTCAAGATTTTATTTTGTGTTTTCAGCAATTTGACTATAATGTACCTAGATATAGTTTTATTTGTGTTTATTCTACTTGGCACTACTGTTCTTCTTGAATCTATAAATTTGTTTCTTCAAAGATTTTTTTTCTGTTCTATTCTCTCAATCCTTTCTGGGATTCCAACTGCATATTTGTCCATCTATTTTTTTAATATATGGTCCATCAAATCTCAAAGGTTATGTTGAATTATTTTTAGTCTTTTCCTCTTTTTCTCCAGATTGGATTTATTTATTTATTTATTTATTTTTGCCCCATCCATCTTGAACTTTCCTGACTCTTCTTCTGTCATCTCCCATCACTGTTAAGTCAATCCAGTAAGTTATTTGTTTCAGGTATTCTACTTTTTCTGCTCTAGAATGTCTAGTTTTTTATCATTTTTCCCAGATTCCTAATTTGTTTACTTATTATAATAATTATTTTATTTTCATCTTGAGTATGGCTTTAATAGCTGCTTTGTCTGCTAACACCAACATTTGGGTCCTCTTTGGGTTGGTCTCCTATGATTGCCTTTTACTCTCAAGTTTGAATCATGGTTTCCTGCTTCTTTGTACATTGGTAATTTTGGTTGTTTCTAGGACATGTGCATGGTAACATTGTAATGAGAAGCCATCCAAGTACTTTAAGGAGAGAGATAACAGGAGGATCTTTTTGTCTTGGAAAAAGGACTTGTGGCCACAGCAAGGAGAATGGAATGAGTGTGGGTAAAACAGCTGGAAACAGCTGCAGGCTGTAGTTGCCCAGGCAAGGCATGATAAACATTTATTAGAAAGATGGTAATGCAAGGTTGGAACTGGGTAGAACGGTTTGGAGAGAGACCTGGAATGGGCTTCGATATTGGCTGCCCCTGAGGCCATGTTCTCCCAGATGATACATTGGTACCTTTCACCCAACAGGCCAAACAGAATTCCATTCATCAACTTCCAAAGAGGGAAATTGCAATCATTCCTGATGCTTCCTGCTTTTCACTTTGAACAATCAACTAACTTCCAAATCCCAGCAATTCTGCCCTTAAGATTTCCTCTTTCCATCCATCCACTACCACTGATCGTAGAGCTTGTTCCTTTTCACCCAAATGAGTGAAACAGCCTCCTAACAGATATCCCTGTCTGTGGACGCACATTTTCTTACTTGTCCCCTGTCCTGGCCATCTTGCATGGCCATCTTTTCCAAAACCTAAGGTAATTATGTCATTTCTGTCCAGCAACTTTTCAGGGTCCCTATTTGGTACAAGAGAAAGTCCAAAGTCAGTGGCATGGCATATGATTCTCACACCATAGGACTCTTTCCTTTCATTTTTTCAGCAAATATTTTTGTGTATCTCCTATTTGTTTGGGGGAAAAAAGTAGGGTAAGGTGACTGAGATCTTTGTCCTTCCATTACCAATAGTTTAATGAGGGAGACAGAGACCAATTTCACCTTCCTCTATTTCCTCCTCTGCCCTCAGCACTCTCCCCAAATTTTCTCCAGTGCACAGAATATTTTGCCATAATTAACCATGTTAGTCTATTATTTGATACCTCTGAGCCTCTGTATGTATTGTTTCCTCTTTTTTACTTACCTCTTTCCCTTCCTAATAAGAAGACCTAAATCATATACTACTTTGTCCAGCTCCCAACAGTCTTGGTATATCATTTTTCACCTATTTATTTAAATCTTGAAAAAGAATCTACTGTTTTATAACAGTCATTATAATTTAGCTATCTGTTTCCTCTCTTGTCTCTTGCAGTCAATTATGAAATCTTGGGGTGCAGGTTGCTGGTATAAGCCATCTTTTGTTCTGTCATTTAGTGATTGCCCATCTCCTAGTCTAAAATCAATTGTTTACTGACTCTTTTACATGCTTCTCATTTTACAAATGGGGAAATAAAGGTCCAGAGAGGGGAAGTGACATGTCTTGCAAAAGGTCTTGGACTTGTTTTAGGATCACTGTTTCTAAGTAGGGGGTTGTCAATATTTCTCCGAGTAACATGCTGGAAGGTTTCTTGGAAATGGCAAGACTTGAGATGAGCAGGCAAGTTTGAGTAGGACATGGGATAGTAGATATGCAAGTGGAAACTGGTGGAAGTTGGCCTGGGGCTGAGAAATTTGATCAGTAGCTTGAAGCCTCTACAAGCTGAATCTGTGAACACAGATCAATGTGTTTAGCTAGAAAGCAAAGGGGCCTGTAATAAAAAGAGACCTAACCTGCAAAGAGAAACACCTGGGTTCTATCCAGAGTGTACCCCTCATTGTGTGGTCCTGGACAAGGTCCTGTCTTCCTTCTAAGCACCAGTTTCTAGTAGCAAAATAAACAATATCAATAATAATAACAATAATAATAAGTCACTTATAGTTACTAAACCTTAACTGTATTCCAGGTCCTATTCTTATCCCTTTATGTTTTAGAGATGAGGGCACCTACTTTTAAAGAGTTGAGATAACTTAACCAAAGTTACATAGCTAATAAGTAGTGGAACTAGGATCCTTGCTCCTGAATGTTGGATTAAATCATTTAAATTCCAACTTAACTATAAAGACTTTATTTTATTTATTTTTTTAACTATAAAGACTTTAAAGGGGTTTCTGCTAAGATAAATGTGGCCATCCTTGTCTTATGACAGGAGTCCCTCTCTTGCAAGATGACCTATGTGCCTAGATCCTTCCTAGCTAGAGAAAACTGCTCACATGAAAAGCATAGAGATTAACTCTGATTTACACACACACATAAAAGAAATGAATCATTTGAGGCTCTAGTTACATTCTGAATTAGCTGTGAAGGGAAATCATTATTTTTAAAAATAGTTTCAGCACACATAAGACTTATCTGCATGGTCCTATACTTCACTGTTATTTTCCATCTCTAGATACTATTAATCATATCAACAACTTAGCAAAGCACTTTCACACGCATTATCTTAGTCAACACAACTGCCTGTTTTCCAGATGAGGACACAGAATTTACCAGTGATTTTCCTAAAAGCATACAGACAGTAAGTGGGGAGGGTGATTGAACTCCAAATACCCCATCTTCCCACCTCTAGAACATGGGCTAGCCACAAATACAGGTAAGATGATCTGTAATTTACTGAAATCACCTGCAATGTACTGAATTTACTGAAATGTGAATTTCTTAATCACCAAGTAATAAGCATCCCAACCATCTCTGACTGGCTGCTTTGGAGCATGTTGTAAGCTCAGAGTTGGAAGTGTTTTGAGAGGTCCACCACTGCTCTTGTCACTTGCCCTGTTTAGCCTTCAGTTCTTGAAACACCCCCATTAGGCAGTAGCTCAGTCTTCCAAGGTGTGCCGTTTTATCTCTGAGTAGCTTTGAAGGTTAATTACCTTCTTTTATTGAATAAAATTTGCTTCTTGATGTTACCACCCACTAGTCCTCAACCAGCCTCTTGCTCTTTCTCTCTAGCATCCTCTCAGATAATTAATTCCAATTCTCCTCATCCTCTTTGATTTTTTTCAGTTCCTCTGTGGCCTTGTCTTGGTCTCAGTTTTCTCATCTATAAAATGGGTAGATGAACTGGTCTTGTTAGACCTCCATAAAGCTTTCCTCTTGGAATCCTATGATATTTTAAATGTCTGTATAATTATACCCTAAAACATAAAAGTCTGCTCACTGGCAGAAACTATTTTTATTGAGGTCTATGGCATATAACATTATATTAGTTTCAGTTGTACAATCTAATGATTTGATATTTGTATGTATTGTGTTGTGATCACCACCATAAGTCTATTTAACATCCATCACCATGGTTATAGACCTTTTTTTTTCTCATAATAAGAACTTCAAAATTTACTCTCTTAGCGACTTTCAAACATGTAATCCAGTATTCTTAACTACAGCCCAGGAACTCTGAAAAGAAGGTGTTTCCTAACATTTTGCCCATTGTGTCTTTTCCTTCCTTCCATTTTGTTTGTGTTCTTCTGGAGATGGAGAAGATAGTCTGGAGAAGGGGGAGCACTTGCCTTGTTGTTGATGCAGCCCTGCCCTCCAGTTGGGAGGATATTGGAAGTGGTCAGGGATGCTGAAAGCCCAAAGCAGCCCTTCCCATTCCCACATTGGCTTCCCACTTTATTTCCAAATTACAGGCAGGTTTCCAGATAAAAATCCTGATTGACTGACATTCACCTAAGGTCCATGCAATCTCCTCCCTGGCACCTTCTTGTAGATTCTTCATACACCCAAATGCATCTGTGATGTCCACTGCAAAATCTTCTCTGGTGAAGGACTAAAACCTTAATAGTATTTATGAAATGTTTATGAAAATACAGGGAGAATCAAACGTTAAGGAAACCTGATTAGACCCACGTACTAGTGTGTGACACAATAATAACAATAAAATTAACACTAAATAATTATTTATTGAAGAGTAAATATATTCCAGACACTAAGCTAAGAACTGTATGTGCTTCATATTATTTAATTCTCACAGTAATACTATGGGATAAGTACCGTTTTCATCACCACTTTATAGATGGTGAAACTAAACTATAAAAGATACGCGTGTCACCTGCCCGGTGTCATACAACTGACAAATGGTAGGGCCAGAATTCCAGCCCAGGTTTGTCTCACACTGGTGTCTGAACACTTCACACTATACAAACTGCCTTATTTTTTAAATTATGTCTTAAAATGTTTGGATCTATGAATCGCTGATTCCATGAAGCCTTCTAGGATGCCTCCTCAAATCTGATTTAGAGCTCTCCACTGTATTTCATTGCATCTGTGTCTCATTTATGCTAATGCTGAAATCTTTTTAAAGATTGTTTAAAATCTTTCATTTGTCTTTCTTCTCTAGATAGTAAGCTACTTGAAGGCAAGAGCTGTTGTCTATTTATGTTTCCTTGCTCCTATGTATTTATCTTCTCACAGATAGGATTTTAGGGCATTATTTCTCTAGAGGATTGTCAATAGCTCTTGGTTTTGGTCAAAATAAAAAATTGCTGGATGAGAGGATGACAAACCCAGCCCAGTCCTCCCTAGGCAATTAGGGGATTCTCCTAGGTGTTCCCAGAAGGGATGGAAGCTCAGGCTTTGTGTTCAGGAGAAGGAATGATCTGACTGAGAGGTAGCTTCTCTGAGACTAAGAAATATTGTGGTGTTTCAGGGTTTTTAGAGAGAACTTTTAGAGCACTGGTTGCTAAATATCTATGGATCCCAGAATTTAAGTCATGTGTTCTTGAGAGAAGCCAGGAGGACTCTGTAGCTGAGCCAGGGCTCAGTGTAAAGAAATTGTATGAGGACCCCATGTAAGTCCATCTGGAGGACCAGTGATGGCTGGCAGCATGGAATAGCACCTGCAAGAACAACACTGACAGACACATGTGCTTTAACCAGGACCCTGCTTTCCCTATTTTCCATCCCATTTAAGCTCCTGAAGGTCTTACATCACCTTAAGGAAGGCAATCCCTCAACCATGACAAATTTAATTTACTATCAACCTTCATGTTTGGGAACTGAGACATTTATTACAGCAAAATCATGGAGCAAACTCAGACCTTGTCTAATCACATAGGTATATTAGTGCATGTGCACAGAACGTTTTTGGGAGAATATGCAAGAAACTGCTGAAGGCAGTTACCTCAAAACAGTGAGATCAAAGATCTAGGGAGAGGGGGAACTAACAGTTTTCACTGGAAATGTCTCTATATTGCCTAAATTTTATATCATGTGCATGTATCATTTGTATAATAATATAAACAAATATGCTAATTTATGTAATAAATGTAATAAAATGTATTTTTAAATAGTAAGCCCAAATTCTTTTTTTTTAAGATTTTATTTTTAAGTCATCTCTACACCCAACATGGGGCTTGAACTCACAGCCCCAAGATCAAGAGTGGCACACTGTACCCACAGAGCCAGCCCGATGCCCCACTAGGCTCAAATTCTTAATAATTGAAAGTTAATAAGTTCTGTGCAGAGACCCAGCTTGAGCCTGAACTGTGGTTTTTGGGGGACTCATGGGGAAGAACTGTGGGGCAGGTCTGCCCGAGGTTTCTTTACACAGGGCACTAAAGTGTCTCCTGGGCAGTGCACCAGAAAACGATGGAGGGAAAGATTGAGAATAATAGTGGTAACAAGGGAAGAAACTAACATTTAATCAAGGAAAGTACAAAATTCTTGACATGGATCATCTCATTGAAGCAGGTATCATTCTTTCTGTGGAAACTGAGGTCTGAGAGTCTGAATAACCACCAAACAAAGCTAAGATTTGATTCCAGGAAATCTGAAGCCAGAGCCCTAGCTCTGGGCTTGTGCCTGATGACATTCATGTGAATAGGACCCGTCATCCGAAATGCAGATTCTCTCCCCTTAAGCCCCCTGCTCAGCCTTCTTCTGGGGACTGAAGCAACCAGACATGAATCCAACCAAAAATAAGCAGATGCCACTTGGCCACCTGAGGCCAGTCTTTAGATTACATGGGAGACACCTTTTGAGGATTACCAATGTATCTAGAATAAATAGAAGGAACTGCTGTTTCCATAGAGAGGACAGAGGGGCAGAGCCAGAGACATGCTGCCTTGCGGTTATTATCATGACCCTATTTTTACTCCCTGTGGCCTGGGAAATTCAGTTTTTCATAATGACGTTTAAAGGAATGGGAAATGTCAAAGCAGGGGCTTTTTCCCCAAGTCATGAGAATAAGACTTTGTCCGTTCCTGCAAAGCTGTTTTTACCTGAGGTTTCACTGTGGGAGAAGAATCTGTCTTCAGTGCCCATGACCCTGGAACCCAAGAAGTTGAGTTAGGAGAGGATGCTGACATGCTAATGCTAAGACTCTGCTGTGTCTCCTCCTCGGTGGGGAGTGGTAACTTAGCTCCTCATTTCCTGAGACTTTCCCCACAGTGCGGGAAATCATTGCACTCTCCTTGACCACGGATCTCAAGACCCAGCCCCATAGCCCCTGAATACACGGGATATCAAGCTGTCTGACCTGGAGTGAGAAAGGAACTGAAAGTTCATCTTGTTCAGTGGTTCTAATTCTTGTTTATCTTTATAAGGAACAGAATCCTCCTCCTTTTCTTTTTCCAACTGAGTTCTTATGCAAGAAATCTCCCCACGCTGAAGTGATCAGGGCCCCCCTACTCTGGTCGGCCCAGGCATCTCCCCTGGGCATTGCTTCTCTACTGCTTTCTTGCCATGTGGGCAGAAGTGCCATGTGCCTTGCCAAATATGAAGCTTACAGTCTTCCCATGCCACTTCCTGAGATCTATTCCTGTTCTGGGGTATCTCCCAGGATCTTTTAGGGCGTTCCCACATGGCTCCCACTTCCACCCCAGGTTTGGATGTGCCACCTGCTTAGTCTGGCAGGAGTGGCTCTTCTCTCATATCCTCATCCTTCTTAATCCATGGTCAATACATAACTTATACTGCAATTTTCTTGGCTTGGTTCTTTATAGTAAAGCCCATATTCAAGAAATATTTTTTCCCTCTCAGTAGGATGGTGTTTTTGCAAATCAACAGTGTTTTCCTATCAGATATTGTTTAACCAAAGAGCTATAAAATCTCTAGGAACTATTAGGACTTACATGAAATACAAACACCTGGCTTAATATTTTTAAAAAAGTATTATCCCATGAAATATTCAAAATTACCCAAGTAGTTTTTCTCAGAGATCTAAATTATACCAACCAATTAAGTCAGAGGTAGGCAAATTAATATTTACTGAGTGTCAACAGTACCAAGGCACTGTGTGCCCAGTGCTTTGTATTCTTTTTTTAATCCTCATAATATCTTTATGTAGATATCATTCCCATTTTACTGAAGAAGTAAACAAGTTTCAAGAAAAGATTATATAGGGGCACCTGGGTGGCTCAGTCAGTTAAGTGTACTATACTCTTGGCTTCCACTCAGGTCATGGTCTCGGGGTCATGAGATCGAGCTCCCAGTTGGCTCCACACTCAGCACAGCATGGAGTCTGCTTGAGATTTTCTCTCTGCCAGGCCCCCGACTCCACCCCCCACCCCTGCTCCTCCACACATATTTTCTCTCGAAACCCACAAACACATCAAAACAATAGTAACAAAACAAGAGATTATATAACTTTCCCCAGCTGATCTGGTTAGAAGCGAAGAAGGTAAGATCCTCATCCGGTGCACCAAGCCCCTAAACTCATTGGATTTCCCCCTTTCTGCAGTAAGCAAAATATCAGCCATTGAAAGTCAGCCTAACGAGATGGTTAGGTTTCAGGTCCTGCGTGTGTTATTTATAGCATATGACGCCCCTTGCAATAACCAATGGACATGATATATTTATGACTGTTTGTCTCGTTTTTGGAGTCAGCATGATGTACTGACCTTAAATGTTAGTGATAGCTGGTAGCTGTGCCTTTGCTTTCTGACCTACCACTGGTCCTACCCTTGAATTGTTTGTTGCGGAATCCTTGGTTACCAACAAAGACCCAATGATAATGTTATTGGGAAAATTAAAGCTGCTGTTTTGTGCTTTTCAACACAGTTTCCAGGAGAGCAGTACGGTGAAGAGAGAACAGTGCTTGGACACATAAACATGGATTACCTGAGTACCCCTGCCTCAGAGGAGAGGCTGAAAGCCCCACTGAGAGCAGACTCCCCTCCCTGAGCACGAAGGAGCCTTTGATGGCATGCTGAGTCATAACTGACATCCTGGCAATTGAGCCATGAGAATTCCTGAGGGAGAGGGCTGTGTAAGTAAATATAACTTTCTTACTGTGAAAATCCTCTCAGGTCCTGTAGGGAATCTGTGACATAGATACTCCATCAGAGGTAGTAGCAGCAGTGAAGTATTTCCTACAAATTCAGGAGCCGGGACTCTCCAGGCCATAGGTGAGATAACCACTCCATAATTAATGATGTACAATTCACCATTTTCTTAAAAAGAATTTGAGTGGCCTCTGATAATACTGATAAAGGGCTGGAATGATATATAATGTGTGCTTCAAGTATGGGTGCAATCTCAAATTTAAATGGGTGCATATTCCATAAAATGTACTTTTTAATAGTTTAAGTCATACTTCATATATGCGTATATATAGATACGGAGATACATGTGCGTGTGTGTAATGCAAGTTAACACAGTTCGAAAAAAACTCTGTCTGGGATTGAGATTTAGACTGTGACTTTGGCTCTTCTAACAGCACACTACAGGCCATTGAACCGAGCCTCAGTTCCTCAGCTTTGAAGCAAAAGATGCTTGGCTTCCTACAGTATCGAATGATACATACTAAGCATAAGATATGCCACATGCTTTTATGATCAGCTGCTGCATTCGGTTCCCCCAGAATGCTAGGTCAGATTTGCCTACTTTATTTATGTTATGTTATGTTATGTTATGTTATGTTATGTTATGTTATGTTATTTATTTATTTATTTATGACAGCACGCATGCTCGTGCGCAAGAAAGGGAGCATGAGCCAGGGGTAGGGCAGAGGTAGAGGGAGAAGCAGACCCCCACTGAGCAGGGAGCCCGGTGTGGGGCTCCATCTCAGGACCCTAAGATCATGATCTGAGCTGAAGGCAGATGCTTAAACGCTTAACCGATGAGCCACCCCAGTGATCCAGATTTGCCTTTCATATGTTCCCAGAACACTTTGCTTTATAACAATAATTGCAGATGAAGTAAAAGAATATTTTCTATACTTTCACTGGTTAATATGTATTTCTTTGAATACATGGTAAGACCCAAAAGGACAGGGATTGTGCGCTCTTGGCCCTCATTGACCCCTGTGGCTGGCTCCGTACTGGCTTATGCTTTTTGAATGAACCAGGCAGGAATCTTGTGAGGAAGTTATTAGTTCTGAGGTGCTGAAAATGGCATCTTGATAAGTGAACTGATTTGTCTCACTCTCGCCATGGCTACATGTCCTCTATGACCTCATTGTCTAACCCAAAGGCTCCCCACCTCAAATGTCAGTCTGGATCTTTTTGCTCTTCTCTTCAGTTTCCACCATAGCCCATCCCCCTCCTCTTGGCCTCAGTGCTGATGCCCCTTCAGAAGCCTTCTCCCTCCCCCCACCCGTGTCCCCAGGCAGTCTTCTCTTCTTTTTTCAGCTCTACCTCAGGATACCTTACACAGTGTTTCCTGAGGATCACCCTCTCACTCCTTTGCCCTTCTTAAACTAGGCATCCTAGACTGTGAGCATAGTGTAAGACGCATATAGGATTCCTCCTGGTATTGACAAGATATGCATCGAAGAGGAGTTCAAATGTTTATGGGGTATTTCTTGAGCGGTGATCCTATAAATTTCCATGTCTCGACCATCCTCTTTATTCCTGTGTACCTTACCAGTCCTCTACTTCTTTCCATATTCCAGATTAGTAAATTTATTGGTACCCTTGGGCCACCATAACAAATTATCACCAACTGGGTGGCTTAAAGGGACAGAAATTCTCTCACAGTGCAGGGGGGACAATTGTACAAAATCAAGATGTCAGCAGGGTTGGTTTCTTTTGGGATGTAAGGGCAGAACCTGTCCCATGCCTCTCTCCTGGCTTATGGTGAGTGATTGCTAGCAATCTTTGGTGTTTCTTGACTTGTGGATGCATCACTTCCAAGCTCTACCTCCATATTCATTTCACTGTCTTCTCTGTCTCTGTGTGTCCTCTTCTTTCTCTTCTAAGGAAACTCTAATTGAATTATAGGCTTCCTTAATCCAACATGATCTCATATTGATCCTCACCTTGATTACATCTGAAAAAAATTCTATTCCAAATAAAGTCCTATTCTGAGGTTCCAAGTGGACATGAATTCAGGGAGGACATCATTCAACCCACTGTAGTTTACCCTCTAGCCCCTCAAAATTCACATCCAGTCCATGCACAGAGTACACTCACCCCATCATCTTCTAAAGTCTTAGTTCATCCCAGCATCAATTCGAAATTTCGTATCTCATGTAAATATCATCAACTCAGAAAGTCCCAAGTCTCATTATCTAAATTGAGTATGGGTGACATTCTGGGTTTCCTCCATTCTGTGGCCAAAGTCCTCTTCATCTAGGGCCCTGTGAAGCTAAAAAACAAGTTACCTGCCTCCAAAATGCAGGCACAGGCACAGAATAGCCATTCTCATCCCCATAGAGAGAAGCGGGGAGGAATAAAGAGGTTTCTAGTCCCAATCAAGTCCAAAAACCACAAGGGCAAATTCCATTCAGTTTTTAAGCCTGGGAATAATCTACTGTGGCTTGATTTTTTCTAACAATTTGATTATGTAAAAATAAAGAAATATCTACACAGCAAAATAAGCTATAAGCAAAATTAAAAGACATTGGGACAAGCGCAACTTACATTATCAACCAGATGTTTCCTTTAAAAGATAAAGAGCCTCTGAAAAATGATACAATAAGACCAACACCCATTAGAAAAGTGGGCAAAGAATAGATGAAATAGTCACAGACAAAGAAATTCAGTCAACTCTTAATTATATGAAGAGATGATCCATATCACTCGTAATGAGGAAAATACTTTAAAACTTTGCCAAGATGAACGATATAAGTTGGACAACTCATTTGGAGGGCAATAGGATGGTCTCTAATGAAATTACCAGTACAAATACTCTTTGATCCAGCAATTAATTGCACTTCCGGGAATTTATCTTACAGATCAATGAATGGATATGCAAAATGACAAAGAACAGGGTTAAATACTGCAGCTCTGGTCATGGTAGCAAAATGTTAGAAAATATGTGAGTGAACATTAGCAGGGAACTGTTTAAATAAAGATATTATGCAGCCACTAAAAAATGAAAATCTCTTTATATCAAGGTAAGGAATGTTCTCCAAGGTATATTTGTTAAATGAGAGGGGGAAGAAAAGTAGTCTGCAGAAAAATAACATGTGGGTATATTTGCACATGCATGCGTAATATATCTCTGGAAGGCCACTCAAGAAAGTATTGACAAGAACTCGTTGGCCAGGGGCTCTCTAAAATTTTTTGTAACTTCTGAATTTTGAGCCCCAAGAATAGCTTACCTATCATGATTAATTAATTGATTAATTAATTAAATTCTTTTAAAGTTATTAGAGACTACCAGCTAAGCATAGAGAGTTGTGAGCTATATCTGATATAGCTCTATTGCCTCCTGAAGCCCACTAAGTAGACAGTGAAGGAAATTTTTTAAAAGTCATGTATCAGCAATGGCAAAAAGAGAAGACAGTCACCAACTTGTGATGACAACAGAATCTTGGAAGGAGGGGGAGGCTATCACCCCTTGCCTCCAGGAACTGGGCCCCAGGATTTTTAGTGGGGCAGAGCCAGAACGTACATACTAAAAAATGAATGGAGATATAAACACTTTATTCAGAACTATTGAGATAGATAATAGAAGGTACATCTAATAGAGTTGAAAGTGGTTGGCTCAGGAATGGAGGTTTATAGGAACTGATGGGACTGAAGACCACCATTTTCACTATAAACTATAGCTTGAAATTTTTAAACTATATGCATGTATTATCACTTTGGAAAAAGTGCCTTAAGAAGTTCTTCTTTTTCTTCTTCTTCTTCTTACTGTTATAATTATTATTATAATTCACAGCATCACGTAAATACACTTGAATTTTTGCTAACATGGATAAGCCTTTACAAAACTAGAAATGACCAAAATTGACCCCCAAAAAAGTACAGAAAGATGTAAACAGACTAATGAACCAAGGGGAAAATTAGAAAAAAAATTAAAGAACTGTTATTATTACCACAAAAAGATAATTAGTATTATAGATAATTTTTTTCAAATTCCCCCCCAAACTCCATATTTTTAAATAACAAGAAAATTGTTATAAAAATTCCTTTTATTATGGGATTATTCAAAACAAAATCTAAGCAAGTAAAATTCATCCATATAGTAAGAGAATTATTCCCTACGATGAAATATAGTTTATCATTGCAAAACTGGAAAAATTCAAAGAAAACTAGCAACATAGTAAACAAAAGCAAAAACCATCCGAAAGACTTGATAAAATTCTCTATCAACCTTGAACAGAAATCAGGCAGGTATTAGGAATAAGAGGAAAAATAAGATATGTTTTCTGTGAATTTGGTGTGTTTTTTATATTTAAAAATGTAAAAGGGATTATTTAACATGCAAAAAACATTTAATAAAACATAATGCATATTGAAATTATCTCACCCATTGAAAAATAACTTTGGAATGATTCTGTGAGTCATAGACTCACAATGAGTCTATGACATGTCTATGTCTTCCTCTGTGAGATTTCTGTTCATGTCTTTTGCCCATTTCATGATTGAGTTGTTTGTTTCTTTGGTGTTGAGTTTAATAAGTTCTTTATAGATCTTGGAAACTAGCCCTTTATCTGATACGTCATTTGCAAATATCTTCTCCCATTCTGTAGGTTGTCTTTTAGTTTTGTTGACTGTATCCTTTGCTGTGCAAAAGCTTCTTCTCTTGATGAAGTCCAAATAGTTCATTTTTGCTTTTGTTTCTTTTGCCTTCGTGGATGTATCTTGCAAGAAGTTACTGTGGCCGAGTTCAAAAAGGGTGTTGCCTGTGTTCTCCTCTAGGATTTTGATGGAATCTTGTCTCACATTTAGATCTTTCATCCATTTTGAGTTTATCTTTGTGTATGGTGAAAGAGAGTGGTCTAGTTTCATTGTTCTGCATGTGGATGTCCAATTTTCCCAGCACCATTTATTGAAGAGACTGTCTTTCTTCCAGTGGATAGTCTTTCCTTCTTTATCAAATATTAGTTGACCATAAAGCTGAGGGTCCACTTGTGGATTCTCTATTCTGTTTCATTGATCTATGTGTCTGTTTTTGTGCCAGTACCACACTGTCTTGATGACCACAGCTTTGTAGTACAACCTGAAATCTGGCATTGTGATGCCCCCAGCTATGGTTTTCTTTTTTAAAATTCCCCTGGCTATTTGGGGTCTTTTCTGATTCCACACAAATCTTAAAATAATTTGTTCTAACTCTCTGAAGAAAGTCCATGGTATTTTGATAGGGATTGCATTAAACGTGTAAATTGCCCTGGGTAACATTGACATTTTCACAATATTAATTCTGCCAATCTATGAGCATGGAATATTTTTCCATCTCTTTGTGTCTTCCTCAATTTCTTTCAGAAGTGTTCTATAGTTTTTAGGGTATAGATCCTTTACCTCTTTGGTTAGGTTTATTCCTAGGTATCTTATGCTTTTGGGTGCAATTGTAAATGGGATTGACTCCTTAATTTCTCTTTCTTCAGTACTCATAGTGGATTGAGTAAAGATGAATAAGACACTGACCCTGAATTCAATAATCATAATCACTGTCATGGTCATTATTATAATAGCAGACATAGTTTATGTGCTAAACCTGAAAACCTTACATAGAAATAGTGACCTGTAGCTCCCCAGGCAGTGGGAAAGGCACTGGATGGTTGAGCCAGACTGGCAGGATGTTGGATCGCATGAAGGGTTTGAGGGAAGGGAGAGAGAAGCTTATAGTCAGGGAGAAGAAATTTGGAGCTGGAGATGCTGGAGGGGTCAGTTACAGGTGAGGACAGGTACCATATGGTACATGGCAGTAAGATGACAAAATGACAACTACCCAAATGCCCCAAATTAGAGTAAGATAAGCTGTGTCATGACACTTGAAAGCAATGAAGTACCATGTAGCCATAAAAGACAGAAAGAACTATAAAGGCCATAAGGATGCAACAATAAAATAATGCTAAGTGGAAAAAATAAGAGAATAGATGATGAAGACCCCAAATTAAAGGTGAATAAGATCTCTGCACAGTGATAATGACAGAAAGAAATCATAGACAAGGGTGAATAATTTCCAAAAGAGTCTCTTTGATTCCTTCATTGTGTTATGTAAGCATGCACTTTTTTTTTTAAAGGGAGAATATCTTTGCTCACTTCCAAATTATCTCCTCTGCTGAATCAGAAGTGACCTGTCATGATTCTAGAAATTCCAAAGGAAATTCTTTTCTCTTGGGCCTACAATTAGTTGTTCCTTATGCAAGCCTGAGGGGACATTTATAAATAAAAGACAGGTTTAATAAACTTCACCAAGTAAGTCCCAGTTCAGAAATGCCAGCAGATGTCTGAAACAGCTAAGAACATGAACAAGTTTATTGTTTTATTTCATCTGGAATATCCACAGTGCCAATGAGTTTCTACAACTGGAAGCTAGTCTAGAAATCTAGTCTAGTGGATTTTAATGTATTTTTTTTTTAATTTTTAAAGTAGGCTCCAAGTCCAACATGGCCTGAAATTAAAAGTCAATGCTCTACCATCTGAGCCAGCCAGGTGCTCCTAGTCTAATGGATTTTAAATTCAGTTCCACAGAGCTGAGTCAGAGACCACTTATGGGACAAAGAGGTGACAGAGTGACAAGCAGACCCCATTCCTTTGTCTCTCCTCCACACTCCCTCCTGGTGCTCCAAGCATACAACTACTTGGAGCAGTATATGCTTCATATGCTGGGGTTCCCACACTTGGCACCATAGGAGAATCAAGTGGGAAGATTTAATAACATCAGAGTCCCTAAACCCTAAACATACTGGGGTCAACCCTAAACCCAAGACATACCGACTCAGAATTTCTAATAACAGCCTAGCAATCAGGATAGCTTCAAAGTTCTATATTTGATTTTGTTGCAAGCCAAATACTGAAAAACTAGGGTCGGAAAGAGAGAGATATGCAGCCTTTGCTCCTACGCTTCCAGTTATGGGAGCTTCTTCTCCACAGAAAGCAGTTTTAATGACTGAAAGCGAACCAACATTCCTTGAGCTGAACTCACTCTTTTTACTTTCTGATGCTACACATAGCCATTGAGTTCCCTCATTCCCAGGGCAGGTGAGGTGACAAGAACTGGAGGCTCTCCTTCCTTTCTTCTGCTAACCAACTCCATCCACCTTGCCACGATAGTCAGCAAGATTCAAGATTCATAAGTCATAATTCTGTAACTTCTGGCTAGACCCAACCCAATCACTCAGAGTACTTCTGCAAGACTTTTTAAAACTAAAGCCAAAACCAAGAATCTTTTCTTTCTGAAGTCTTACGGCTACAAAAACATAAATTGGGAGCCACTGCTGGCCATGTCTTTGGCCTTGTTGTAGTGGATGCTGTGATGAGCCACCAGATGTGCCACCAGATTCGTGATTGATATGTTAGCAAGTGCTCCCCTAAATGCCATGAATTTTGCCTGCTGAAGGCTCACAATTTGCCCTGGGCAAAGGGAGCTGCCTCGCCCATGCTTATCATACCCTGCATGTAGCCAGTCCACATCCGGAGATGGGCTAATATAGAAATATAAAGACCTGGCTCCTGTGTCTCAATCGAGGACAACCCCAAAGAGCTGTCCCCACTCAGAGCTCCCTGTGGGGTTGGCTAACGGTTTTGTTCTAAAAGCACTGCAGCCTGACTTCTCCCTCCACCCAGTCCTACTGCCTTCACTCCTCCACAGCGGAGGAGGCTGTTGTTCCAAACAGCCTTCCAAGCAAATCTCCATCTTAAGAGTCTATTATCTCACGGGCCCAACCTATGTTACTATGGAATCCCACCTACAAGGAAGAAATGGATCCGAGCAGTGACCATTGAGATGAGAGGTACTCAGAGGGAACCCTGATGTCACCTGTGGTTCTCCAGTTCTCTTCTTCTCCCTAATCTTCCGGTTGTGTATAATCACATGTGGTTCCAAATATCCCACTGTCCTGATAATGTGATGCTCAGATCTGAGTATCAGTGCCCAAATGTGGACCTGCTAGGCCAGAGTATGAGGGAATTTTATACTCATCATACTTCTATTACTTTAGCTGGAGATTAGCTCAGCTTGTTAGCATCCCAAAAATTCTGTTGGCTTATTGGAGCTTGTGTTTAACAAAGACTCCTACATCCCTTTCTGTTAAGCCAGCTCCCTCTGCCTGCATCCGAACATCAATTATGCTTCCCAAAAATCTGCCTCAACTTTATGACTGGCAATATTTCTTACCCCTTTTAAACACATGCTCCAAACATGAGCCAAGATCTGGAAGGGGCTGGCTGGGGAAAGGGGGTATGGGAGGTGTATTTGGCTGTTGATAGTATGAAAATAGTAAGTATTTGGAATATACTTTTTTCCCAAAACTGCCCACATTCTTCACCCATCCCATATCAACCCCCTTGAGAATTATAAAGGACATCTCTGATGATGGCTTGGAGTTCTTATAGACTTTATTTGGAACATTTAATCAGACTTAAAGTGTATTATGCACATAACAAAAGTCCCAGTGATCTTGCCAGTAATGTGGCTATATTTGACTATTCTTGGTTATTAAGTTCCACCAAGGAAATTGAAGTGGTGACAGATTTGGAGCAAGTTTATTTCTTTCATTTCTAACTAGGAAATGTTTGGAGCTAGATGAGACTTTAGAGATCTTCCATTGCCTCAATGGCAGCCAATCCAGTCCCCTGACACTCTTGGCTCCAAGAGTCCATGGCGGACATTGCTCATCGAACCCAGCACTCTGCACACGGAGTCCCACTACATCACTTTCCCAGACTTCCTCTCTGGGAATAATGCCCCAGAATTCTCAGCGTACCACACGAGACAGCTATTTGCCAATTAACTGATTCTGGCAAACTACATACAGTTAATTTTCTTCACCCATCCCAGCAACTGTACTTTTTATATTGATCCAAATTATATTATGATTAGCAATCAATCTTAAATTCCTGGTTCCCAACTCAGTGTTCCCTCCACCTACCGCTTTCTGAAAATTTTCCAACCTTTTCAACCATTATAGACCTACAAACTGGTCAGGTGTGCAGAATTCTGCTCCCAAATTCAGCAGGTGTGTCCTCCATTACCGAATGGCTTCAAAGCCATTCCTCATGATGCTTGTGACATATAGGAGAATGTGCAAGCCATCTGGAGGAGAAGAGGTGGTTGAGCTAGGGCTCAGTATCCAGAAGGCCTTGCACACTTCAATAATAATAATAAAACACTAAGACAAATAGAAACATGTCCTGTACCCAGTGACTCATAGCTCTAAGCTAATCCCACAATGGCCCCACCTCACTATTAAAAAAATGAGAGACAGACAGAGACAGAGGAAAATACAATTCCATGTATGTCCATGTATGTCTGTTTGGTAACCATACCAACCATAAACGGGAAGTAATTCCTGACAATTGTTTTGTTTGAAGTCGAGGCCATCCCTCTGGCTCCTGAGTCACCACCTGGGGCCCTGAAGAAGAAGCAAGTGGCCCTTGGGATATTTGGCCCCCCTTGAAAATGCGAAATCCTTCTAGCACTAATACCTCACACCAGGAGAATTGCAGAGCTGTAGTCAGGATGGAAAACAACCAGCTGGCATGAGGTGCCCTGGGAGCCAGTCAGAAATTACAGGATGATGTGTCAGGATCCAGGAAAAAATGGGTGTGATGATCATGTCATTCTTTCTTCTTGGCACAGAAAGAACACACCTGAGTCTCCAGCCTCCATCCTCCATCCTAGAGAGTCTGAAGGCCAAAGTACAATGAACCTTAGGGACACCAGGCACAATCTCAGCGCTTAACAATGAGGCCTAGAGAGGGGAAGAGACCTGGCCAAAGGTACACAGCAAGTATGGCTGATGTTTCCAAGAGTAGGTTCTTGGAAAGGGGTAAAGAAGCTAAAAACATGTAAATACCAGAAGCAATGAGAAGCTGAAAAAGTCATCCAGCAAAACACCACTTACTGTTTGTAGATCTGCTCGCCAGAGAAAGCAGAAGTCCCAGCCCCAGCCCCAGCCCCACTGGATCTCCCTTCTTCCTCAGCTCTGGCTCTTACTAAGGCAAAACACTAGCTAGAAAGTGACTCACTTTGGGCATAGACTTAGTGACTCAATTTCTGCTCTCTAACCACTAGACCAAGCTCCTTGAGACTTTAGGGGGATTTTATGACATCTATAACTAACTGGCAAGAGAGGAATCCTTGCATGAATGATAAATAGGTATTTTGTGAATGCATAGTGATGGGTTGCTTGAAATAAAAGATGAAGTAGTTCATAATTAATTCAGCATGCTTTAAGATAGGATCAATGCTCAGATGTACTATCCCTTTTAATTCTCATAACAACCCCATGAGTAAGTCAATATTGCTCATTCTGTGTTTTCAAAAGGTAAGGGCCAGACAGGATAAGTAACTGGAAATGCAGTTTTAGAAAGGTTAGGTGACCTACCCAAGGGGACAGAGCCAGGATTCAAGGCCAAGTCATCTCAGTTTCTTCTGTCCTCTACCCTCGTTTCCTAAACCCACACCTGACTATAGCTTTTTTCATGTGACAAGGCATAATTAACTCTATTATTTTATCAATACAGCAGTTCTGTGGGATGTTGGCAAAGAATTTGTCACCTTAAAAAAAGAAAAAAAAAGACAGGTTTGGAGGTAGAAAATCAGCATGGCCTTGAGAAAAGTCACATCTTGTATATGAAATCAGCCTTCCTCCCCCGTTACATGCGAATTACTAGAGCACCTACGTGGTAGGTTTACTTTAAAGATGAAATGACATAATGTAAGCAAGAAGCATTTTGTATAAACTGCTAAGTGTTATTTAGTGAAAGGTGAATAGGGTCATAGAGTGTGACAGAGATGGCAACAGGACAAACGAAGGGCGAACCCAGCCAACTGCGTCGAGTGTAAAATCATTAAGTGGCCCATAGCAAGTGGTAATAGTAATATGTATCTACGTAAGCCTAAAGCTTTATAGTTTATATAGAGTTTTTTAGAACACAGTGTCCTTCACACCAATAACTGATACCATGGTTTAAGATCTTTTTTTTTTTTTTTTTAAGATTTTCTTTATTTATTCATGAAAGGCACGGGTAGAGAGAGAGGCAGAGACACGGGCAGAGGGAGAAACAGGCTCCATGCAGGGAGCCCAACGTGGGACTCGATCTGGGGTCTCCAGGATCACGCCCTGGGCTGAAGGTGTCGCTAAACCGCTGAGCCACCCCGGCTGCTGGATACCATGGTTTAAAACTTTGGTTTTTTTCTTTCAGAAGCCCATGTTAGCAACGATACCTAAGTCCAGCAGCTCTCTTCTGAGGTATGTGCTGTGTAGTTATGGAAACAGGCATAAGGGTCTCTGGCCCCTGGCTCCAGAGCCAGTAAGTGGAGGACTGGGTTTGAACCGAGGTCCGGCAGGCCTCTCAGACACACTGAGTACCAGCCTGGGGCAGACAGCCACAACTCTATCACTCCCTATGTAGATACCCCTAAGTAGACATTGTCCCCTAAGGAGCTCCCTAAGTTCCTCCTGAAAAAGAGCGGCACTCTGGCTGGTGGAAAGAGCTGGAAAACTCTTTCCCAGAATGCAGCTCTGCCCTGGTGGAGAGAATGAAGCCTTCCCACGTGTCTCCAGGGCTCACCTCAAACGACTTTCTCTGCCCCCATGAACAGCAACTCATGCTGCTCTGAGTCAGGCCTCTTGTTTCGTTCTTATTTTTCTCCCCAGCATATTTTCCCACTGTGCTTTTTCTGGACTTCTTCTTTCCTTAAATCCTCAACTCACCCCACAGAACCCTGCCCTCTCCTTTCTCCCTGGCCCCACTTCTGCATTTTTCCTTCAGCCTGTGACCTATTCCTGAGTTCACTGGAAGACCCCAGCCTCCTCCTGCCTGCATCAGAGCCCCTGGTCCTCGGAAACCCAACAGCATATGGTCGAGGGAGTGGGCTCCAGAGTCTGACTCTCTGGTCTAAATCCAGGCTCTGCTCTTGGAGGTCGTGTGACCCTAAACCAGCAGCTTGGCTTTGATATAAGCCCTGAAGGACTGGTCCCATAGAACCACCGTGAGGATTAAAGGAGATAATGCTTGTCAAGGGCACACTACATGATACCTACTCTCAATGTACTTTTATGCACCTGGGATTCGATCATTGGTGCTCTCTTCCCTATCCTTCCTCCAATCTCTAGGCAGATATCTCTTTTTCCCTAAAGCCAAGTCCTCCAATTCCTCATTCCTTCCAACCTTCTCCAGGAATCTGGTCCCCGAGCTGCTCTTCTATATCACCTACTTTCTTGTCTGCCCTGTATCTCCTCATCCTCCTCTTGGACCTTCACCCCCAGCAGCCTAGTCTGGAAACCTGACACTCAACCATAGTCCCAGAGACCAATGATTCTTCTCACCCTGCCTCCCTGCCTCTGCCTCTCCTGGCATATTTCACTCTCCTCCATGCTGCGAACCCCCCTCCCTTGGTCTCCCTACCTCCCCCTCTCCTATCTCGCCCCCTTCTTCCCTGTGTTCTCATTCCTGGAGGACACTTTCTCCTGCATGGCAGATAGTACTGATCCTCCAAGTATACCTTAGCCAGATGTCTCTCATCATTCCTATCAGTTTTCAATGCTCTGAGTCTGCCCAGTTTTCAAATCATGATTATACATTTATGCTTTCTCTGAGGTATAAGCATCTCAGATACATCTCTTATATGTTCATGTGTCCCCTTACAATGCCAAATTAAATGCCAGATATAGAAAAGGCCCTGAGAAAATGTGCATTGATTGATTAATAAGGAATCAGTCTGCAAGCTTTAGGGAAAAGGGGATGTCTGAGTTAAGAATTACACTAGCTAACATTTCCCCATCCTTACTAAGCAATGGAGTTAGGGCCAGTAAAACAACAAATGAAAGAATGGGGTTTACCACTCTGCCACACATCTTGCACGTATTGTTCATTCGATCTTCAGAACCATTCAGTAAGTACTATCATTATACCCATTTTGCAGAAGAGGATAAGTGATTTGCCAGCTCTCACCCCAGAAGTGAATGTTAGAGGTGGCCACATATCTGCTTGCCAATGAATTCAACTCAATATTTACTAAGGCCTCCCATCCTCTTTATTTTTTTCAAAACATACACAAGACCTACAGAGCCCTAAAAGTGACTGTAGTTCCTTCTAAAAGTCAGGTAAGTGTATAGTCCAAGGCTTCCCCAATCCCAGTGCCTTTGTCTCATTGCCTGTGAGTCAGGATATGACCTCAATTCAATACAAGCAATAACAAATAGCACCTGTGACTATATTTAGAAGCATTTGAGACACTCTTCTTATGTATAATTCTGTATACATTCTTCATAAAGATGAAAGTCAGTATTTTGAAGGTTAAAATTGCGTTTGCCTTGAAAAATAATTTAAAAACACACTAAAGCTTTTGTTACAATCAAACTAAAATATTCTGAAGAATGCTATGTGTTTCAAACTGTTTGAGTTGTGCTACTCAGAACTAGAAGGAATCAAGTCAATAGTGCCTTTTATTTTTAAAGTCCTGTGCTTGTGTCTATGAGCCATGGAATAATAAATAAAATATTATTGTTTTCTTCTCAAATGTATAGTCTAGAAGTTGAGTTATTGGGATAAGCATAGTAACAGAAATAATCAGGAGGTCACATTTATTAAAACAATTAGCCCTGTAGGGAGAAGTATAAATGAAGCCGTTATTCAACTAACCATGCAAACAAACAGAATTTGAACCTTAACTAAATGTCTTAGTTTATTCCTTTATTCAACAAATATTTCTTGAATTTCTACTATATGCCAGCCATTCTTTCAGGCTCTTGGAGATAAAGGTGAAGAAGGCAGTCAAATCTCTTTCCTTTTTGGGTCTTACATGACCCAAGAATTTTTTAACAGATTTTATTTATTTATTTGAGAGGGAGAGCAAGAAAGAGAGAGAGCACAGGAGAGGGAGAAGCAGACTCCTTGCTGAGCAGAGAGCCTGACTTGGGGTTCCATCCCAGGACCTGGAGATCATGACCTGAGCTGAAAGCAGATGCTTAACCAACTGAGCCACCCAGGTGCCCTGTGACCCCAGATTATATGACATAATGTAGGTAGTGGTAAAACAGTGAGAGAAGGTAGCAGAGCATGGAGTCAGAAAGTATCCAATGAAGGAAGAGGGGGCTTGAGGTCTAGAAGTCCAGGGTGACGTCACTGGGAAGATGATATGTGAGGAAGACTTGAGTGAGGGGAGAGAGTGAGCCACATGAGGTTCTGGGTTAAGAGCATCCCAGCTAAAGGGGAGAATAAGTGCAAAGGTCCTGAAATAGGAAGCTTGGCGTCTCTGAGGAAAGGCCAGTGTGGCTGGGAAGATGTAGGGAAGGAATGGAGATCAAGTTAGAAAAACAGAAGAGGTAAAACTTTGAGCTCTGAAGGGTCTGTGTTTTCTTCTGCATGTTTTGGGAAGCCACTGGAGGGTTCCAAGCAGAGGAATGACATGTATAATCTATGCTTTTAAAAGACTACTCTGGTGCACCTGGGTGGCTCAGCTGGTTGTCGGTCTGCTTTCAGCTCAGGTGAAGGATCTCGGGGTCCTGGGATTGAGCCCTACGTCGGGCTCCCCGCTCAGTAAGAAGTCTACTTCTCTCTCTCCCTCTGCCCCTCCCTCCACTCACATGCACACGCGCTCTCTCAAATAAATAAAATCTTTTAAAAATAAAATAAAAGACTACTCTGTAACTGGTTGTTACATAGAATAGTCCCTGAGACACCAGGTGATTTCTAAAACAGTTGGGGTTTTATGGCTCGTCACGTTCATCCGAGATGACTCTACTGAGGAGCGAACAGAGATCCCGGGGTACAGAAGGCGGTTTGGCTGGTGGCGGGGAGGAAGCCGTTCCTGGCAATGGTAAATATGTGTGTGGTGATGAAGCAGAAGTCAGTAAGTTATGTAAATTAGCAGTTCCCGAAGTAGCTTGTGTTCACACTATTTTAAGGTGTGGGAATAAACTTCATACAATAAAGAGTTGAGTCAGCCCGGGAAATACTCTCTTTAGAAAATGTAACCCGGCCTCGATACTGGAGGCCTCCTCACAAACTTCAGGGTGCTCATTACACCTGGTCTCTTCCAGACCCAGCTGAAGTTGGCAGGGTTCCCCAATGTATTTGACCACAGGATCCTTCACCTCCCACAATGCTGGGAAATCTCAGTGTGACAGCTTCAGCTTGAAACCAGCTAAGACCTATTTGGAGATGAAAACAGGGGTATAATAAGTAATAGACCTTGAAGCCAGGGATCGGGCATTTGGGGTTAATATGAGGCCAGTGTAAACTTAGCAGAATTTGATGAAGTTCATAACAAAGAAAAACATGAGAAGGTCACTTTTGCTGTCCTGTTTAGAAGTATAGGTAGGATAGAGCAGAGCTCTTGGAGCACATCAAGGATGCTCCCACTGGTGTGTGGGAAGAAAACATGACTTCTGGCTGTATTTATCTTGCTTCAAAAAACCATAAACAAATTCATATTCTAATATTTCATGCATAGACTGAAAGTGGCACATGTCATATGATTTATGAATATGTACATTAGACTTAGGTGTTCAAATGTTATGGATAGGGATCATGGAAAACTTGGAGTGGGATGACCTGGAGAAGGAAGTGCCTGGTGCTTGTACCAAGCTGTGGTTGTGGAAATAAAGGAGAAAGAGCAAAATCAAGAACTTGACAGGAGTGGGAAGTGCGGGCAGAGGGGATGGGGAACAGGAGGTGGTCGTTAGCAGAACTATGACAACATGGGCATGGAGGGGACGAATGAGAGCTCCAAGGTTAGGAGCTCTGGAAATGACTGAAGTTGGGGAAATTGAGAAGAAATAGAACAAGGCAGCCAAGCAATCATTATGCACCCATACTGTATCCCTTAGAGTACTTAGCCCACTACCTGGGACATAATAAGTGTTCAATAAATGTTGGCAAGATGAATGAATGAGTGATTGACCAAAGCAGTGATGGAGGATATGCAGAAGGCTTGGCAAAAGAATACAGAATAGGAAAATTGGGGCAAGATGAAAACTGTCTTCCAGATCAAGATTCCACAAATGCTAAATCCTAAAAATAAAATTTAAAAAGACACCATAACATCGTTTGATTTTTTTTTTCGTTTGATACTTATTAATTTGTTTTTGACTTGAAACCAATACTGTTTTCAGAAGAACGATTTCTTGGATGTATCTATACTTTTTATGACGGACTTTAAAAACATTATGTCATATATGTTCATTGCAGAAAAATCAGAAAAGGCAAGTAAACAAAAGAAAAGGAAAAAAAATAAAGCATATTATATCACCACCCAGAGATAACTCATGCAAATTTTACAAAAATGGGCTGGTACTATATATATTGCTTTGTAATTTTCACTCAACGATATGTTCTGAAGATGTATTTATTTATTTGAGAGACGGGGGCGGGGAAGGGCAGAGGGAGAGAGCAAGAAATTCAAGCACACTCCACACTGAGCATGGAGCACAATTCAAGGATTGATCTCACCATCCTGAGATTTTGACATGAGTAGAAATCAAGAGTCAGATGCTTAATTGACTGTGCCACCCAATAATGTGTTCTAAGTATCTATGCATGTCAATAAATATGCTTCCATGAGGTCATTATTAACAACTGCAAAACATTCCATTATATGGGCATATTACAATATACTCAACCAATTCTCTACAAATGCACCAGTAAGCTGGTTTTTTACAACTTTGCTTTCATTCTAAAGATGCAATATATATATATATATTGCATCTTTGTCCATGTTCTCAATTAGCTCCCCAGGCTTCATATCTGGGGGTTGAATTACTGAGTCATTTTTAATTGTCTTTGATGTGCATTTCCAAAATGCCTTCTGGTAATTGTGAATGAGATTTTGTAACTTCTGGGAACTCTTTACTTTAAATTTCACATTTCCACATATTCACACCTTCCCTGTTTTTCGCAGCAACCCCATGGGCAGGACTCAGGTGAAAAGCATTCCAAAGCGGGTATAAGCCATTCTCAAGGTTACACAGCACTCCCACTGGGCTCCTATGAGGGCACTTTGCACGTCACTGGATGAGATGCCAACATGTCAATGAAAAATATCAGTACCCTGATCCGTAATTTTCTCCTCAACAGCAAAATACACGAGCTCAAGTTTCTAATGAGGGTGTTTCAAAATTAAACAATACTTTGACATTGAATTCTCTTTCCTTATAAAAAGGCTTCCTGATACCTTGCCAAATAACTAACTTTGCTCTTGAGTAAGTCCCTTTGTTAAAAATGGTTGCTTATAACTGGCGCCTGGCTGCTAGTAATGTTTATGGTATCTGAATGCTCTTGTTTGCCTTTAAGCAGTAAAAGGGTCAGAGAAATACAGAGCTCCAAAGATCATTTCAGCGGCACTCTCACCAGGAGAGATAAGGAAGCCTGTCTGTGTCTAACTGGGCAGTGACTTGCCCAAGGTCACCCAGTCAGTGAGTAGCACAGACAGGATCAGAGGAAGAAGTCTCTTGACCTCCAGCCAAAGCTCTGGTTAGCATCACAGAACCTTAACTTAAAATCATGGCGTCAATCCACATAATTTTGCATTTGGAGAAATTGAGGCCCAGAAAAAGGAAGTAACTCTACTCAGTGCTGCACAGGTAATGAACAGAAGAGCATGGGTGAAGGCCCAGGTGTCCTGACTCCCAGTTGTGAGTACTCTACTCCACTAGAATCCATGCCCCAAAGCCAGGACCAGCGTAGGTTGAATAAAGCATTCACCTTCAGTGCAAATTTTAAGGAGGTATTAAGATAAATAACATTTATATTTTTAAACGAAAATTAATACAAAATATGCATAAAGAACAAAATATCCAAACTTTAAGTAAAGACAGAATCTGACCCTACATTTACATGATTCACTTCATTTGCTTCTTCCTCACTTTGGCCCTGTGGTATCCTGTCTTTTATTTAAATGTTTGATATTTTGCTCATCATGGATACGTTTGCATGAATTTTTGTGCCTGAGGAAAGTGCCACACTCACCTCACCCAAGTCCTAGTGCTCTAGGGAGACCTCCAGAGTCTGAGCCTGAGGAGGCAGCATAGGTGAGGCTCCAAGGATGACACAGATCGCAAAGGAGCAAAGAACAAAAGGCCTATGACTAATGGGACCAATCACCTGCACAGAAGAGCCCTCCAGCTGGGTCCTGGGGCCATGGCAACCAAAGAAATTGTTTATGGACCTAAAGCTGTTAATAACTCAAGTTCTCATGACACTAACTTGAGGTATTCAAAGATTAATCATTTAGTATTCTGTATAAAGTTTGGTATTTAGCTTCATAAAATCAGATGGTTAAGCACTGGGTGTGAGGAACTGGTTTGTCAACTAATATGAAAGAAATCTGGGCATTTTAATTGACCACAAGCTTAACATGACCCTATGATGGGAGGTGACTGTCAGCAACGCAAATGGAATCTTGTGCTGTATTCATGGGCTCATGGTGTGTGGGATTTGTGAGTCTAATTCCTTGGGAAGTCAGAGACAAGAGAACATATTCTGGCCTCTCTGTAAGGAATTCTCAAAGGTTTCTATTGGAGTCTGGAAGGGTCATTGTTATGCCTTGAATCGTGCCCCTCTCCCCAAAGAAGTTCAAGTCTTAACCCCCAATGAATGTGACTTTATTTGGAAACAAGGTCTTTGCTGATGATCAAGTTAAGGTGAGATTATTAGAGTGAGCCCTAATCCAATATGACTGGTGTCCTTATCATGAGAGGAACTTTGGGCAGAGGGACAGACACACAAACAGAAAAAAGCCACGTGAAGATGAAGGCAGAGATGTGGGTGAAGCATCTGTAAGCCAAGGACCAACAAATGTTGCCAGAAAACCACCAGAGCCAGGAGAGGGGTATACAACAGATTCTCTCTCATGCCCTCAGAAGGAATTAACCCTGCTGACACTTTATTTTTTATTTTATTCTATTTTATTTACGAGAGAGAGAGAGAGAGAGGCAGAGACACAGGCAGAGAGAGAAGCAGGCTCCACACAGGGAGCCCGATGTGGGACTCGATCCTGGGACTCCAGGATCACGCCCTGAGCCGAAGGCAGGTGCCAAACTGCCGAGCCACCCAGGGATCCCCCCCTGCTGACACTTTAATTTTTAGACCTTCAGACTCCAGATCTGTAGGACAATACATTTTTGTTATTTTAAGCCACCCAGTTTATGGCAACCCTAGGAAATTAATATAGTACTCCGGGGAGCAATTGGCCCAGGAACACTTTTGTGCCTGAGAGTAGCAGGAAAAAACCCATCCATTTAGATTCCAATAGACAAAGCCAATCTCATGCCTATCACAGGGCCTGGCACATGAGAGACGTGGAATGCCTAGTCATTAAGAAAGAAGTGAATTTCAAAGTGATCCGCTATTGCTAGAGATAAAAAGAAGGGATTGAGACACCAGACTATCTTCCTTCAACTTCTCACTCATACTAAGCATGAACTGTTTAAAACCTCTTTCTATTTTCAGGGAATGAATCATAGGATATTAGGCAAACAGCATTAGAAGGATTATCAGATTCAACCCTCTACTCTAAACATGAGGAAAATAGGATTCAAAGAATTAGGGGACTAGTTCTTTCCATATGCATGTCTCCCTCTCATTCAAGGGAACTGTTTTCCCCATCAAACATTAACATATCCCCTAGTTCTTTGCTGTCATTTACAGTTTAAAATTAAATGAGAAATTATTGGGGCACCTGGGTGGCCAGTCAGTTAAGCCTCTGAATCTTGATTTTGGCTCAGGTCATGATCTCAGGGTCATGAGATTGAATCTTTATTAAGATCCTCTCTCGCCCTCGGCCCCTCCCCACCCTCAAAAAAATAAAAATAAAATTTAAAAAATGAGAAATTACTTAAGCCAATAGAAAGTCAGGAAAATGATGATTCCTACTGGTGGTTCTCTTGAAGAAATAGCAATATCTGGCATTTATGGAGAATTTATTTTGTGCCAGGCCCCTGCATAAGGTACTTCTTTAAGGCTCACAGCAATGCTACTAAGTGGTTTTTTTTTTTTTTTTTTAATTATCTATTCATGAGAGACACACACAGAGAGAGGCAGAGACATAGGCAGAGGGAGGAACAGGCTCCCCATGGGGAGCCCGATGTGGAACTTGATCCCAGGGTCCTGGGATCACACCCTGAGCTGAAGGCAAATGCTCAACCACTGAGCCACCCAGTGCCCCACTAGGTGGATTTTTATCCCTGACTAAAAGCTAAGTAAAACAGGTGCAGTGAAGAAAAGCAACACCTGCCTAAGTGGTAGAGTTAAACTCAGATTTCACATGGATTCTGAAGTCCATGTTCTTAACCCACTCTGCCATGCTGAAACTGGACAAGCTTGAGAGGAAGCGGTAGGGAGAGGTCTGGGCTGGGACCAGGGAATTTCGATGCCACCTGCACCCAGCCACCAATCTGCTTGGAAACTTAAGCAAATTTCTTCACTCCTCATTCAGCTCTTTATTTCCTCATCTGTAAATTGAAGTCGCTGCCCTAAATCCTGGATGTTGAAGTCTTTCCATAGTGAGCCTAGCTTTATTCATTCATTCTACAAATATTTATCAGGTATGTGTTAGGTGCCAGGTACCATTCTTGACATTGAGAATGTAACAATAGTCAATATCAACAAAGTCTCTGCATTCATGAAGCTTGTATTTTAGGGATGGGAAGAAGGTGAGGAATACAAAATAAGCAGGGTAAAATTTCCAGAAAAAGGTAAGCCCCCAAAAGAAAACTAAGTAGGGTAAGAGGTTGAGAATGACAGGTGCAGAACAGTGGCTGTTTTATGTGAGGTAGTCAGTGAAGGCACTCTGAGGAGGAGACCCCTGAGTAAAGAATGGGATCATAGGAAAGAGGCATAAGAAATGAACATACACAGGCTACTTGGAACTAAAGGTACTAATGCTGCAAGAGTGTCCACTGCTGGGAAATGACTGTTGAAAATGTCTCAAATTTAAATCAGATGTATATGGATGCTTTGTTTAAGCCTGTCCCCATTTTTGTCAGTAAATCTTTCATCATAAGTCCAATTTCATGATGGAATATTAGAGTAATTTAGTAGCCTCAAAATTAAATAATTTGCTCAGGTCCAATTGTTAATACCAATTGTTCTAATTTTAGCTGAGTGATCCTGGTCAGAGTGGGTAGGATGCAGGAAAGAGTAGCAGTAGGTGAGTGTAGGTTATTCCTGGTGTGGTGGCTGATTAGGTTAAAAGAGGTCTTTACTGAAAGATCTCTGATGATCTGGAGTCATTCAGATTGTATTTGACCCAAGTTTACATGTTAAAAGCTTTAAGAAGAAATGGTTTTTCAGTCTTTGGATTCCACCTCTCATAAAGCTCTGGCGTCTGTTCATTTCTTTCCATGTCCAACACTGTTGCTCGGGTTCAGGACAACACCATCTTTCATCTCTGTCTCCTTTCTCATTCCCTCCGAACTTATTATCTTCCCTGCAACCAGGACAATATTTGTGAGGTGAAAATTGTATCATGTCACTGTTCTTCTAAAAACTAACCAATAGTGGTGGTTATACAACTCATGATGGTGGGGGCTACACAACTGTACATGTTCGTCAAAATCCATAGAACCAGGGGCACCTGGGTGGCCCAGTGGTTGAGCATATGCCTCTGGCTCAGGTTGTGATCCCTGGGTCTTAGGATTGAGTCCTGTATTGGGTTCCCCACAGGGAGTCTGTTTCTCCCTCTGCCTATGTCTCTGCCTCTCTTTGTGTGTGTCTCATGAATAAATAAATAAAATCTTTTTTTAAAAAATCCATAGAACTACATACTGAAAGACAGTAAAGTTTTTGTAAACCATACTTCCATAAGCCGAACTTAAAAATTCTCCAATAGGCATCGCTTTTTGAAGTAAAAAATCTAACCTTTCACAGGGCAGTAGTATCATGCAGTGGTTAGATATTCCTTTGCAGTCTCAATTCAAAGCCCAGACTCATCACATCACTTATTAACTGGGTAACCTTGACCAAGTCACCTACACTCTTTGTACTCATTCTCCTTATTTGTCAAAATGAGATAATAATAGTACTTCTTAACTCGTCATGAGAATTAAATGAGTTAATTCCTATAAAGCACTTAGATTCTTATAAAGCAGATCCTGTTATGTAAGTGCTCATTAAATGTACAGTATTACTAACAAGCCTTATAATACCCTTCATGATTAGGCCATGTGTTAGTTTGCTAGAGTTGCCATAACAAACTATCACAAACTGGGTGGCTTAAGCAACAGAATTTTGTCTCCTGGTTCTAGAGGTTAGAAGTCTGAGACCAAGGTGCTGGCAGGGTTCGTTCCTTTTGAGGACTGTGAGGGAGAATCTGTTCCTCTCTCATAGCTTCTGGTAGTTTGCTGGCCAAATTTTGGGATTCCTTGGCTTATAGATGCTCCACCTCAATCTCTGCCTTCATCTTCACATGGCCTTTTCCCTGTGCATATATCTGCCACCAAATTTCTCCCTTTTTATAAGGACACAAATCATATTCTAGGGGCCTGTCTCACTCTAATGTGACCTCATCTAACTTAACTAGTCATATCTGTAACAATTCTATTTCCAAGTAAGGTCACATTTTGAGATGTTAGCAGTTAGAACTTAAACATACATTTTCAACATAACATGATCTATAATAGGCCCTGACATGTTTTCATATCATCTCTGTCCATAATATCTCTCCCAGAGATCTCCCACATGCACCAGTTTGTTTAATAAACTCCAACATATCCCTCAGTTAGATATTCCTTGTTTGGGAAGATCCTCCCTCATATTTTTCCAACTCACCCATTCAGTATAAGGGCCTTTCTCATGTTCTCCCATGGGCCCTGTGCTTCCATGCTCATAGCCTTTATCACTTTGCACTTTACCTGCCTGTTTACCAACCCAACTCCCTGAAATACCTCAAGTCCCTCATGGACAAGGATGACTGAATATTGAGTATTAGAACCAGGATGGATCCTAAGTAAATAGCTGTTGTATTAACGAATGCTAGTGTCTCTTATCATATCCTGGGCATCACCTATTTTATGTTTCTATGGATAGATGGAAGAAAAAAGCTGCAAAAATTAGAAAGCAAATATTTTTAAGCAACATTTCAGTTAGGATTAACATGAAGATCACACACCATGCTAGGTATTTCAAATAACAGGCATTTAATACAGGGAATTGATTGCAGTTGTTGGATGGTTGTAAAAGCAAAAAGAGAATGCTAAGAAAATTCATATAAGAGTAACTGTGAGAAATAGTTACCACCTCTAAGATGGAAGGAACAGAAGGGGAATGGAAAGGTGAGCAGAAAGCAAGAGTTAGAGAGTGCCCTGCATGGGCCAAGGCTTAGATCTCAGATGGCGGCTGTGGCTCAAGCCTCTGCCCTGGAGAACACCCACAGCTGATACAGGGTGTGCAGAAAATTACAGAAATTGAGCTAGGATGGCCCTTTGTTGTCGGAGGGAAACATCAAGACACCCAGCAAGGAATTCTGGGCAATGCAACCTCCAGACACCCAGCCCCAGTGTCACAGGGCAGAGAAGGCAATAGGCACATAACCAGCACAAGCAAAAAACCCAATGCAAAAATGTATCGAGTTCACAAAGTTAGGAAAGATTCCTGCCAATGAGTTTCCAATCCCAGCTCTGCCTCAGGTTGACTTACCCTGGGTGAGCAGCTTCCCTCCTCTGAGCTTCTGGTTCCCCATTCATGGCAGAGAGAAGGAACTAGATGGCCTCTAAGGGCCTTTGCTAGTCTGAGTGTGGATTTGACAGAAGCACCCAGGAGCTGCTGGGTATTTCTGAATGATTTTGTCACTCAGAGGACCCTATCACAGGCTTTAGCCATCAAATAAACACGACATTTCCTTTTTTCCATTCTCCAGCTACTGTTTACATGCTCCAAAGAAGGCAGAGGAAGGAAGCCAGAGGTGCCTTTCTCCAATTGGTGACTCTCTTAGACAAACCTTTGGTATGGCAATTCCAAAACAGCCAAGAAGGGGAATGTTTCACATTCAGTTAAAGGAACAGAGAGCTGAAGTGCAGAGTGTCGGGGAGGAGAGGGAGGAGCAAGTCAAGAGGAGGCAACTGAGAAGAGCCTATGCTGTAGGTGCGCATGGGCGTAAAGTCTAACATGTGTCTGATTCACAGCAACAATATTTCCTCCAGTCCTCTTACATGGTCCTTGCTCTCTGCCTCCCATGGCCTTGTTGGGGGTCTAATCACAGTGCAGGGAGATTCAGTTCAAATCTCAGTTCAGCTGTATGCCAGCTCAGAGGGTTAAAGCAAGGCATTTATTTTGGCCTCCTGTGAGCCTTAATTTGCTCACCTGCAAGTCAGCCTGCCTCTCAAGATCATAAGGATCAAAAGAGCTATGTGTTCACAAGTACTTTCTCGAGCTGGTGCCATTTGCAAGAGTGTGGTAATTTTATAAAAATGCACCAAGCATTGAATTGCTTAAAATGTGTTAAATTTACTTAAGATGTTTGCACTTATATGTACGTTTTATACCTTGATAAGCCAACTGTTACCTTTTGAGGGTAACAATTACCCTCAAAAAAGTAGAACTACAAGAAAGAGAAGTAAAAGGTAATTTAAATTTAGTTTGATTTATGAGCTGATGATAGTATGCAGTAAGAAGCCACTACTTAGATAACAGATCCAGTAGTACAAGTAGCTATAGAAGGAAAACCAAGTACCCTCAATTTTATAGACAGAGCTAAAATCTGCAGGGACATCCCGTCTTTCAGCCTAGCTTTGCAAAAGGAAAGCATGTTTAATGTAGGAAATTTGGGGAAGCATGGAGGAGAAAATAAAGACTGACTATAATCTTGCTCTTCCCCCACACAAAATTAAATTTTCTCCCTGAATTACACATGGCTCTGGACTAAGAGGGACTGGCTGGTGAAAGTGTTCTGTATTTCTTTCCTTCTTGTCTACTTCTTAACAGACTCAGAAACTGAGAATTCTCCTATGCCAGATAGGGGTGGCAATGTAAGGACCGAGGGAAACCAGGGGGGAAGTATAACAGGTGAAACTGCTGGGATTGGCCATGTAATGCAATGATGAATAACCGCTGACCACTGGTGGGGAAAATGGGGGTCCTTAGGGAATGGTGGGAACTACGACAAACTCAAGACCTTGTGCCCCCCAGGCTCCTTCGCTTCAACTCATTCTTCCATGTCTCCAATGTGGCTGGATCACTGGTATTTTTTTCCCTTTAGTACTGTTATAGTTTTATTTTTTATCTTTGGTATCTTAATCTGTGGGGAATTAATTTTTACATCTGATATAATACAGGAGTTTAACTTAATTTCTCCCCCAAATGTTAGCCATTCATTCCAACATCACTTATTCAATATTCTGTCTTTCCTTCCCTTACTGGAAATGCAAAATTGATTTTTGTATGTTGAGGTTATATCTGCCTACTTTTTGTTTGTTTGTTTGTTTCTTTTTTGTTGAGGTATAGTTGACACACACGTTGATATTTTTAAAATATTTTATTTATTAATTTATTCATGAGAGACACAGAGAGAGAGAGGCAGAGACACAGGCAGAAGGAGAAGCAGGATCCATGCAGGGAGCCCGATGTGGGACTCGATCCCGGGTCTCCAGGATCACACCCTGGGCTGCAGGCGGTGTTAAATCGCTGCGCCACCGGGGCTGCCCACACGTTGATATTTTTAAGAGAAATTGAGCATCTGGAATTTTATAAGTCCCCAATTTTTAAACATTAGTGCCTCATTACTTTCAACTCCCTTGGCCAAGCTGAAGACCTCTATAGGCCAGATGTGGCCACCAGTTTGCAACTTCTGCTAAAGACAACGAAGGTAGGCAGGGTTCACTGGAAGTCTATGCAGGGATGTAACAGGAGCAGATTTGTAGTTCAGGAAATTCCTGAGGCAGCTGGTGTGAGGGAGAGAGAACATTCCAGATGAGGGATGATTGGTGCTCTAGCTGGGGCAGTGGAGAGGGCGGCTGAAAGAAGAGAGGGTGTGGTATTGCAAGAATTGATGCAGGGAAGGGCATGCTCATCGCATTGTTGCCAACAGCCCAGGGTACCCACTGTTCAAGTCTGAGGAAGAAACTGCCTTGTTTGGAAACAGATGACCATGGAAGAAGAACCTCTTAGTATTAGAAATGCCTCCTTCCAAAATAGCAGAAAGACTAAATAAGCCTCAGGTTTTAGGGCTTGAAGGTAGAGTCCTAAAGGTGATGAGACGGCAGGACCTAAGCTGAGCATAGGGAAGAGGAATGAAGCTGAAACCAAGTCCTACACCCCAAAGGGACTAGAGATGCTCAATATGAAGAAGAAAAGGCATAAGGGAAGTGGGAGCTGACTTGCTGGCTCACTGAAAGCATTTACTGAGGATCCACATATGGCTGGGTTCCAACTGGGGCTAGTTTGGGGGGACATAGGGATAAGCCAAGGCAAATGAAATCAATGTTGTCCCTGCCCTGGGAGTCTTCTGGGAAAGATGGTGATTGCATAATCTCACGAATACATGCAAAGGTGCAAAACTGAGATAAGTGTTGGAAGGAGAGGGGCACCGTATTCTGAGGGCATCTCCCCAGAGGGTGGGGACCTACACTTCCAGAGGAAATGATGATTCAGCTGAGGGATGAGTAAGCAGTAAAGATGTAAACAGGGGGAAGGAAAGGCTTTCAGGCACCGGGAACAGCATGTGCAAATACCTGACTCATAGGAAGGTCTGAGGAGGCTGGTGTGGCTAGAGCAGGGCGTAGGGGCTGTCTTCAAAGACTGTCAGGTGAAGGGAGAAGGAAGTTCATTCTGTGTGGTCTGCAAATGCATCGTTCAGGGATGTTGTAATGTGCTTTTTAGTAGAGACTGATGGAAGTGTTTGGAGTTTGTTGTTTGCATTTAGTCCACTAAAATAAAAAGCTACCGTTTATTCATATTTCATGTGTCTCCACTTCTATTCTACATAATTGTCTCATGGATCCACGAATAGCCTCAGTAAGCACGTGGTCCCCTTATCGCTGCTGTGTAACAAGCATCCCCTAAACCTTTGTGGCTTAAAAAACATCAATGTACGATTACCTCTTTTGACTGTGGAAGGGGCTCAGCTAGGTAGGTTTTGCTTGGAGCTTCTCATGCATCTGCAGTCCCAGGGGCCTGAGGCTGGAGTCATCCAAAGGCTGAGGCTACACTGGAATAGTTGGAAGAGGGGCAGAAGCATCTCTCTCCTCGCAGCCTCTCCACCTCCCAGCCTGCTTGAGCTGCCTCTCTGCATGGCCGTCTTTGGCTCATGTATTCAGTGGAGTTCTTCTTCCAGAGCAGGTAACTCAGGAGACACGGGCAGAAGTTGCCAGTCCTTACAAAGACTTGCTCTGGAACTGCCACAGGGTCACGTCGACTGTAGTCGCCGGTCGCAGTAGTCACAAGTCAGACCAGATCCAAGAGGGTGAAAGATAAACGCCACCTTTTGATGGGGCAATGGCACACACAGGAGGGAAGGAAGCGAGGATGGCTGTGGTGGAGGGAAGCCATCCCAGTAATGACAATCACGGTCCCCATTTTACAGATAGAGACATCCAGGTGAAGAGAGAAACTTGCCCAGGATCACAAGACCACCAGCAAGTGGCAGAAGCAGGGTACAGACCCAGGTCAGCCTGACTCCAGAACATTCTGCATTTAATTAACCACTGGGCTGTCCCTTCAGTGTGGCAGGATGGGGCAATGGGAAGAGTCCTGGATTCCGCTGCCAGCACTGCCTCCGACTGGTTGTGTGACGTTGGGTGAGCCCCTGCCCGCCTGTGGGCCTTGGGCCCCTCCTCGGTGTAGGACTCTGGGGATCTGAGGGCCTGGGCGAGCAGGTGGGCCGCCACCGGCCCTCCCTTCCCTCAGCGCATCGGTATGTCAGCTGGGCGCCTCTGCCCTACGTCCCTCTCCTTCCCTCTCAGCAACCCTCCGGGCTGCTGTGTTTACCCGGCTCTCCCCCACTTTCCTGTAATCAGAACCAGGAAGCAAGGCCTTAGGTCTCTCCCCTCCCGGCCTCCCCGACGCGGCCGGTTCCACTCTCTGCACTGGGAACCTCAGAGGCGGAGGCCAACATCTTTGTTATGCCAGACGGGGCACATCACACGCTGCTGCACTTGGCAAATAAGTGCCGCGTCCATCAGGAGAGCACGTCCAACAAGAGCTCGGAGAAGCGGATCCGTGCTCTTGCTCGGTGCCAACTGCCCGACTGGCCGCCAGGCCGCCAACCCGCCCCACCGAGGCCGGGATCTCAGCGGGTCAGGGAACCCACAGTGCCGTCCGTCCGTGGCGGGCGATCAAAACGGATTTGTTGGTTGCACCAGCTTTTTTTTTTTTTTTTTAAACCCTGCCTTTCAATTCATTGTTTCCATTTTAGGATCCAGTTTATCCTCAAAAATATTTCGGTTCACTTTTCCTCTTTTGTCTATTCTAATTCCTTGATAATGCTTTTCTCTCCCTATTGGTTTTTTGTGAGTCTAATATTCCGGGCCACCCTCCCACCCCCACCCCCCAGGAACATTCTCTTTCAACTTAAGCCTTTGAAATTTCAGCTCGCCCCAGGTCTTCTCGTCTTCTTTTCAGTTTCAGCTAAAATGTAAGAATGAAAAGCTGTAAGGGAACTGAGAATCAGAACCCCTGGCCTCTGACTCATGCCTCCCCCCCTATTTTATTTCTCAGTTTCCCTCCTCACTGTGGATCTCATTTTCCCCATGGGACCGTGAAAGAGTTGGACTATCAGTGGGTATCTTTTTAGCAAAGGAAGACCTGTACAAACCTAATTTTACGCAGAAGCAGGAGACAGAAGGGAGTTAGGAGTGCGGCAGCCAGAGCCAGGGCCTCCCACCAGGCTCCTTGCTGTCTGAGGCTGCATTGAGGAACCCCTCGGCTCCACCGAGCTGGGCAAACCAGAGGGGCACCCTGATTCTGAGGCAGAATGATGCCTCGCCCTGCTAAGCCCCTGGACTGTCAAAAAGGGCCACATGAGCAGACACAGTCAGAGATGTGCACACACGTACACTCTAAAGAGAACCCAGGCCCCAGAAACAGCTGTGGCAAGCTCAGGCTTTTCTCATAGGGCTTCCTCATTTGTTCAAGTTTTTGCCATTTCTATTTTCATTTCTGGTTTCTTCTCACATCCTTTCCCTTCCCCCTCCAAAGAAGTTACTAAAAATTCTAACAATGTCTACTTTTATATCCTGGCTGCTATCTGTTGCATGTTCTCTCCCCACCTTCACCCCTGGCCTCCATAGACAAGACTTATTATTAAGTTCACTCACGTTTGGTTAAATTGTATTTCAGCTTCTTCACCAGAGAAGGGTAGTCATGAGGAAGAACTCTGTGGCCATAACAGTATATTCTAGAAATCTGAGAGCAACACTTTAAAAAAAAAAAAAAAAGTATTATTAAATTACACTTTCTTTTTTTTTTATTTATTTATTTATTTATGATAGTCACAGAGAGAGAGAGAGAGGGGCAGAGACACAGGCAGAGGGAGAAGCAGGCTCCATGCACCGGGAGCCCGATGTGGGATTCGATCCCGGGTCTCCAGGATCACGCCCTGGGCCAAAGGCAGGCGCCAAACCGCTGCGCCACCCAGGGATCCCTAAATTACACTTTCTAATAGGACTCATCTCGGGGTGGAGGGATGAGTAACATAGACAAAGGGGATTAAAGTGTACACTTACCATGATGAGCACTGAGAATTGTATAGAATTGTTGAATCACTAGATAGTACACCTGAAACTAATGTATGTTAATTACACTTAAAAAAATCATACTCATAGTGAAAAATCAAACAGAACAGATGAGTGAAAGACGAAAGTAAAAGCCTACTGTCCTGTCCTCCCCACCAGCCCCATCTCCCTGTCACTAGTCCCCTATAGTAAACCTGCTAACTTTCTGAAAGTCTTTCCAGAGTATATTTGTGAAAATAAAAACGTATGCTATTTATACAGAAAGGTGATATACATACTATTTTTGTTTCAACCCTTTTCGTTTAGTATCTTAGAGACCTTTTAGAGATCTTTATCACACATATCTATCTCATTCTTTTGAACTGCAGGATAAAATCCATTGTACAGCCATACGCACTTTTTAAAAAATTTACACATCTCCCTATTGATACATATTTGTGTTGTTAAGTAGATGGCACATACTGTGGTTTATCAAATGAGGATATGTTATGCTGTTGTACAATGAGCCCTTATACTTTAAAATGTATTTTGGATATTGCTTCATACCAGCTGGTACAAAACTTCCTCTTTTTTTAAAATAATGGATTCTAGTTTTTAGAGCACTGCTAGCCTCACAGCAAAGTTGAGAAGAAGGTGCAGAGATTTCCTTTACACCCCCTGCCCTAAGCATATATATACCAGAGAGGTACATTTGTAGTAGTTGATGAACCTACATTGACAGATCATAATCATTCAAAGTCCATGGTTTACATTAGGCTTCACTCTTGGGGTTGCACAATCTAAAGATTTCGGCAAATGTACAATGACATATATCCACTATCATAGTATCATGCGGAGTAGTTTTCACTGCCCTAAAAATCCACTGAGCTTTGCCTCTTCATTCCTCCCTTCCCACTAACCTCTGATAATCTCTGGTGTCTTCATTCTGTCCCTAATTTTGGCTTTTCCTGGGTATCATATAGTTGGAGCCAAACAGTATGTGTAGCCTTTTCAGATTGGCTTTTTCCACTTAGTAATACACTTTTATGTTTCTTTCATATCTTTTCTTTTTAAAAATATTTTATTTATTATTAATTATATATATATATATATAGAGAGAGAGAGAGAGAGAGAGAAAGAGAAAGAGAGAGAGAGAGAGAGAGAGGCAGAGACACAGGCAGAGGGAGAAGCAGGCTCCATGGAGGGAACCTGATGTGGGACTTGATCCCGGGTCTCCAGGATCACGCCCTGGGCTGAAGGTGGCGCTAAATCACTGAGCCACCCAGGCTGCCCTCTTTCATATCTTTTCATAGCTTAATAGCTCATTTCCTTTTAGTGCAGAGTAAGATTCCATTGTCTGAATGTACAAGTTTATCCACTGGAGGACCCCTTGGTTGCTTCCAGAATATGAATAAATTGGCAATTATGAATAAAGCTGCTACATATCTGCATTTGCATAATAATCCATGTATGTCAATACATTAATTTATGTAGCCTTATTTCCAGCTTTTATTTTCTTACTGCACTAAACAATATTATGTTAAACAGATTTTTGGGTTTTTTTATTATGCTAAACTGCAGTGACTATCCTTTTCATATATGTTGTACAGATCTGTGTGCTCAGGACAATACCTGTGTAACTGTGTAAAATGTGACGACAGCATATTCCTGAGTTCTGTTCCGACCCTGTTTTTTGTTTTTTGTTTCTAAGACCTTATTTATTTATTCATGAAAGACACACAGAGAGGCAGAGACACAGGCAGAGGGAGAAGCAGGCTCCATGCAGGGAGCCCAATGCGGGACTTGACCCAGGACCCTGGGATCACAACCTGAGCCAAAGGCAGACGCTCAACCACTGAGCCACCAGGCACCCCCTCAACCCTGGGTTTTTGTAAAGCATTAAATTTTGCCAGTGTGGTAGATCAGAAATGGTTTCTTCTTGTTTCTGGACTTTGCATGTAGATCCACTCACTTCCTCTCAGGCTCTGTGGCCCAGATGACCACCCCATATGTTCCCACAGCTTGTCACATGTCCCTCCCCCTGTGGCAGCCTGAACTCTCCTCTTGCTGAGCTCTGTCCTGTATTTTCTGACAGCAATAAACACTGTCCCTATAGGAAAGCAGCCCTTTCCTGGCAACCAGCCCCACAGTCACACACACATTTGTGCATTTGATTCACCACCGGTCTGGGGGCAGAGAGGAGAAGAGTCCAAACTGCTTTACAAATGAGGAAGCAAAGACCTGGCACCAAGCAAAGAGCCATAGGGGCAGCACCATGTCACTCCCTTGCTGCCTTGGTTTCTTTCCTAATCCACCCCTCTGGCAAGGGCTGCTGGGCACGCTTCTGTGAAATAGTCTCCTTTATCCCATGGTGGGCTTTTTCCTGGACTGTGGCTTTCGGTGGCCTGTCCCACCCCCTTCCATGATTTCCTGTAAACCTCAACTCCTTATCCCGGCATTTTGAGACTTCCAAAATACATAGCCCACATCTCACCTTATAGCTACCCTACTCACGGGCCACGTGGCATAACTCTTCAGGAATAATTGCTGTTTCTCAAGCACAGTTCAAAGTTTCCCACATCTACATCCATTCACATGTTTCTTCTCCATGTGACCTGACTACCACCTGACTACCAAAGTCACGTCTATCCTCCACGCCCAGCTTATGGCCACCAACCAAATGAAACTCTGATTTATCTTCATCGTCTGTCACAAACTAACAAGACCAGGCTTCTGTCCATGCAGATCTATTTTAAACCTCTTTTATAGCCTTTATCACACACCCTGTCATATCATTATCCTTCTTATCTTCACCATGTTCCAGTAAATCCTTGAGAAGCAGCACCGTGTTTAAGTGCTAACTCTGCCCCCCTAGGGCTTTCAGCAGGATCTGCCAGTAGTAACTAAGATACCTAAAACTCCCACACATATGGTTGTAACATAACACAACTGAAATAAGTTTATACAACCTGGTATAGAATTTGCTTTTCTACCTTAGTGATAAAATACGGTGCAAGCTCCGGAGTCTACACATTTAGATCTACTTGATTCTCTTTAATGATTACCCATCATGATTATGTGTTTCTTCTGGTCTACTTAATCATTTCCCCTTTCTGAACAATTGGTTTTGTTTTATTCTCCTTTACAAACAAAATTGAAACTAGACGTTCAGGTAAAACATCCGACATTTAAGGAACACATTTCAAGCAAGGGAATTGCTAGATGAAAGGATATATACTTTTTACATTTTAGTAAATTCTACCAAATTACTCTCCAAACAGCTCTGTTAAATTAGTTCTTCTTTTTAAGAATCACCTTACTCTCTTGGCTAAAGACTCCTTGTTATCTGCTGCTCGCCTGCTCTTTTGGAAGTTTTCCCTAGGCCTCCTCCTCAGTGTTTACATGGGGAGACAGAGTACCGAGCTAGTTTCCCTAGCTCTGTCGCAGTATTTACTCCATTACATAGAAGTGAAGTTCATGTACCAACCTCCCTTCCCAGCATGTGAGTTTCTTAAAGGCAAGGCCTTTGTTCACTTGTTCACTTTGTAATGTCCTTCTGCTACTTTAAGAATGTCTAGGTAAATGTGTGTGTGCATGTGTGTGTGCACATGCACACGTGTCGTGAGCACCTGCCTTCTGGTCCCTGTGTTGGAGGGTTGGGGACATGAAGATGAATAAAGTAATATTAGAGAACAAAATGAGGAGTAATAATAATATGGGCTAAGTGCTAGCGTGTGGGGTAACACAAAAGCAATAGAAGAAGCCTCTAATCCAGTCTCATAGTCAGCAAGTCCTGCTGAAGGAAGCTGAACAAGCATGAGTGTGTGCATGTGTGTGTATGTATGCATGTGCACGTGCATATGTGTGTGTATTGGGCGTAGGGACTGGTACAGGAAGAGGGGAGAAGGCAAAGGGGTGGAATGGAAGAGCACTAGGAGTGGAGGAAGGGATGTGGGAAAAACCCAACGGCTCATGGCCAGTGACTTCCAACTTTTGACATCCTCTCTTCTCTTTTTAGAAATTGTGACCAGGATGCTTGGCCCCAAATCTTGGTCACTTGGCCTTTTTCCCGTAAGCATTGGAAACTGCTGCCTCCTGACCCGAACAGTCTGGTAAAAGTCAGTGGCAAGGCTCTGACAACCAGGGCGCCTCCGCCTCTCCAGCTTGGGCATGCAGTCCTTGCACTGGCTGGGCTTCTGCATCTGAGTCCTGCGATCGTGGATCAGGGTCAGTCTTCCAATCAGACAGGACTAGGTTTGAAGCCCTTCAAACCGTTTACCTCTCATGTTAGCTGAGGTGGGCTGTGATTTCTTTAAACCTCCATTTTCTCATCTGTAAAATGGGGATAAATGTGTCTGTCTCATAATGTTACACAGAAATGAGAAAAGAGGAGAGGATATGTATAAGGTGCTACGTCCAGCTGCTATAATTAATACACACACGGTTAATAAGAACTGTGCCTGCTGTCTCTCAGACCCCTTGACAACCACTTGGCTTGGATGCTGTCCATCGATTCAGCCTTCTTATTTGACAGATTGAAGACCAGACTGAGACCCAGGGAGGGACAGTCACACAGAGGTGTGAGGGCCAAGACAGGGGTCCTCTTCCTCTGGACCCTGGACTTGTTTCGCTGCCCCCACAGTGCTTAGCCCAGCTGGGGTATCCGGATATCCTCTCATTGGTGCAGTGAGATCTTTCCCTCTGTGCCACCCAGCACAAGGCACTGCTTTGGAGAGATAAGCCCTTCCTCCTCTCCTGAACAGATCAAAGGCAATTTTCTTCCTCTGCCCTTCTTTCCTGGCCACAGCCGGCTTTATTTTCTCTCTTTATTCTCCCTTCAGCCCTGCTTCATGTCCTCCTCTGCTCCAGCTGACATTGCTTGATCCCCACATTCATTTTACTTCTTGCCTACAGGACCCACCACACATTCTCAGGCATTTTCTTTCCTGAGGCTCAAACACTGGAAGGTCTGCACTTAGTCCTTCAGCCCAAGAGGCTGCATATACAATCTCACCGTGGTCGGTTTCCTGAGTGCCATAGCTAACAGAACTTTCCACAGCTTCTCTGAATTTGATACCAATAGTGAATTTACTGCTTACTCTGTGCTAAGCTAGTTCTAGCCGCTTTGCAGATATGAACTCATTTATTTCTCCTAACAACTCATGGGACTGTGAGATACTATTACCAACAATCCCAATATACAGATAAGGAGTTTGAGACACAAGATTAAGTCATTGTTCAGGGTTATACAGCTAAGAATCAGAGTAACCAGGCCTTCAAACAAAGCAGTTGGCACCAGAGTCACTCCGGAGCTCCTCTGAGGATCAAGCTGTGCCGGGGTCATTGCTTAAAGCCGCATACCGATTTTGCCTCTCCCCTCCGTGGCTTATTTCTCTCCCTTTCTTCATCCATCACTTGCACAAAAACCCTCATCCTTACAGCAGATGCTAGGAAATCCAACCTAAGACACTTCCCAAAAATCCATACCAAAGGCTGTACTACTCTCAGTAGTATGATGTATACGAAAGATTCTGTTTCCCTGTTAGATCAATTTATTTTTTCATTTGAAAGATTGCCCTCGGAGAAATGAATACAATGTCCTGAAATTGGAGGTATGCTGGAAAATCCAGGAGATGATGATGAAGATAAACACTTTTTTGGAAACTCTGTGCTAAGTTCCTTAGATGCATTATTTCATTTAACCACCAAAGGCATCTTCTGTGGGTACTGCAGTTCAGAGAACACTTTCAGTGTAATGACAACCACTGGCAGACACATCAGTGTAATGACAACCACTGGCAGACACATCACCTCAAATTTCTTAATCTCCTAATCATGATTATATTCTAACTTCTATTTTGATGTCCAGTCAAAACCTCAAATTCCATATGGCCATATCTGAATTCATCACCACTTCCTGTCCTACAGACACTTACACTACTGCTCTCCTTGTCTAGTCCCTGCTGGGTGATGGCCCTGATTCATCTGATTCAACTCCCCAACTCTCAACCCATCCAAGTTATGCTGACCTTTCTACTGTCATGTCTCCTGGTTTTCTCCCTTCCCCTCCAAACCCAGTTTTTTGTGCATTCTTTCTATTCCCTCGACTACCATTTCAGGGATTTTTATCCTCATTTTACAAAGAATCACTCTGAGACCCAGAGGGCTTAAGCACATTGCTTGAAGCACTCAGCTGGTTTAAGGTCAGAATCACCATTGGAACCCAGACCCATCTGGTTCCAAACCCCATGCTTTTTTCTATCACAGTGGTGGGTCTCATTAGCACAAGTCTGGGGCTGAAATCCCTTTAGGTGGAATAAGAAATTATTTTATAAATACTTTAGTAACACCACATTAAAAACAGTGACTACTATTAAGAGTGATCCCCTTTTCAATTTTCTTTCGGTCTTTTAAGATAGGTGAAGAAAGCCTCATTTGGTGCTAGAAAACCATTATTATCTCCCCAGCACTTGCTAATCTTCCTTTTCAATAAAAAGAGCAAGCCCCAGGCTCAGACTTTGGCAAGCAGCAAAATCTAGCTAGAATTTATTAACATTGTTTTGTTTTCATGGTTACCTTCTATTTATGGCAGATGACACCGGTTTACCACGTGTAGCAATGGCAGCAACACAAAATTTTCTTTAAAAATAAATGTATTTGGGTTTTAGAAAGAAGTCAATGTCAATAAAGTATTCAGCAAATAATGGTACACCTGCTAATTGGAATGGCAAGAATCACAATGGTGAACTTTGGCGTGGGGAAGGGAGCATGGCCAAGTTGTTTTGTAGAGTATTGATGGGTTTTGCCTGCCAGTGCCTCGGTGGCCTCAGAGTCAGGAACCCAATTTCTCAGGGACCCTCCACTTGCTTCCTTCCCACAACAGGCTCGTTCAGCTTAGAATAGAATAGGAGGGTCTTAGATGTCACCCAGGCCAACCTCATGTCATGGATGAATATTGAGGCTCAAAGAAAGAAGGTGACTTGACTAAGGTTATTTATAACATTATAGCTGTCCTGAGCCCAGAGCCTGGGTCTCCTGATCCCCCATCCATGTTACCTCCTCTGCCCCAACCTGCTTCCATCACACAGAAGTATTAATCATCACACACCATTCATTCCCTATCTGTAGGAAACTCCAAGCAATGCCATTCAGATTCAGCCCTATGAATTAAGCCCTATGCCCTAAGGCATCCCTTACATTGCATGTAACAACTTAACCTCTCTCTTAGAGCTCTAGGTGGGTAATAGCTAGCTACTGTTCTTGGGAAAATTAGTAAGAAGCGTCACTCAGTTTTTGCAGGGTTAATTCTCTTATGAAGTCCCAACTGAGAAGAGCTGGTAGAGATTAGCTTCTTTGGAAGTCTTCAGGCCAAGTAGCCCTTCAGAGGATCAACTGAAGTCTCTCCGGCTTTAATTTAAGCCATCTCCCCTCATTCGGTCCCCCTGAGACGTGGAGAATTTATTAGCATGTCTCTCATAAAACGCTAGCACAGCAGGAAATTAAATTCATCCGGTATAATCAGCCGTTCTGAAAGCTTTGCTGGTTGCTCTGCTTACTTTTTGGTTGCCAAGGTGACTGCAAATTGATTATTTGAGGACTTGTTCTATGATCATTCCAGGTATTGATGTTAAGTTTAGACATTGACAGCATGAATAGGTCTGCCCTGATGGTAAAGGAGACTCTAGACCCAAAGGAACAAGGGCTATTTAAGCTGAAAGGAAGGCTCCGGAGACCGCCAAGGGATTCTCCCAAAACCTTGAGGACGGTCTTGGGGAAGAAAAAGGAAACTTGTTTTGAGTGGCCTCAAGGGGGCAGACTTAAAATCCCTGAGCCGGAGCTGCAAGATGTACTGCAGTTCACTCTGCATAGTCAGAAATATACAGTGGCAAGAGGATGTGGGGAGCTTGCCCTTGCTAGAGCTGAGAGTTTTGGTGGATGCCTTGTGTAAGGGGCTGACCAGACTGTGAGATATTTCACTCAAAAACCAAAAACATTCTACCCAGCTACATAACTCGATGGTGACAGTAATTTTCAGTCATTTTTCTTTCTTTTTTTTTTTTAAGATTTTATTTATTTATCCATGAGAACACAGACAGATAGAGAGTCAGAGACACAGGAAGAGGGGAAGCAGACTCCCTGTGGGGAGCCCAATGCGGGATTCAATCCCGGGACCTGGGATCATACCTCAAACAAAGGCAGACGCTCAACCACTGAGCCACTCAGGTGTCCCCATAGTCATTTTTCTTTCTAAGGCACCAAGTTTTGTTCCTGTTTTCATTCTTTTTCACCAAAATTCAAATTACAAGCAAATTACTCATTATTCACATTCAAAGGGGCCTTTCACACATAGCGCCCGATAAGATAAATGTGCATTCTACGGGTACATTTTGATTCAAAAATAAGGAAACAGTAAGAGTTATCTCTTCTGCAAGGGAGCACACTGAACATTACATTTAATCTCATTTAATGTAAACTTAATGGGGTGAAGGTATACAGAGAGAATATTAAAGACAAGACATTTAAGACCATTATTTAGAAAGAAATCTACAGATGTTTATCTGCTCAGGTCATAGAGATGGAAGGAATCTCATCTAAGCCAAGAACAGGATAAGATTTTCCTAAGCTGTCCAGCTAATGGTGTGAGGACATTCCCTGGCACCAAAGAACCTTACTCCTATTCAAACATTTGTTCAGTAAATCAAAATGTGTTTTGTTTTGTTTCTGTTTGGCAGGCAGGAAACGACAAATTAGTGTCTTAAGGGATTGAACAAAATATGTAATTAGACACTATCAATCACCATAAAAGAGCCTGCTTTTTCTTACATCAGATCAAGGTGCATTTAGACTACTAAGAACTTCCAAGTTCAGCTGAAGCATTAAGTCTCTAATGCCACGAGCCCAGCAAGCAGGGCCAATCAAAGTCCTCTGCTGGGAAATGAAGGGACTGCATTGGACATATGTAAGGCAGGGAGCAGGCCTGGATCTTTTTATCTTGCCTGCCACTTTCGACTACACGCTTCTTACTTCTGCACTTTAGTTTCTTCATTGCACCATGGAGGGAAATGAATTAAATGATCTATTGACCTCTTTCCCATTCTAACTAACTCTCTCTACTCCAATTCCTTTTTTTTAAGATTTTACTCAAGACACAGAAGGAGAGTGAGGCAGAGACACAGGCAGAGGGAGAAGCAGGCTCCATGTAGGGAGCCTGACACAGGACTCGATCCCAGGTCTCCAAGATCAGGCCCCGGGCTGAAGGTGGCGCTAAACCGCTAAGTCACCGGGCTGCCCAATTCTAAAAGGAGGTCAGGAGAAGACTCTTGGTGTGAAGACATCATCTTGAAATTCCTACCAGCTTGGTGATGAAGCAGAGAGAAAGAGAGAGAGGGAGGGAGGGAGGGAGGAAGGGAGGGAGAGAGAGAGAAAAAAATGGTGAGCAGGGGCTAGGAGAAGAGAAGGAGAGATTGTCCATTTGGGAAAGGTGATGGGTAAAAGCCTGGGACCTCCTCGTTGACATAAGCCATCTTCCCTTTTTGATTTAGTGTTTGTGGGTTTTTTTAAAAGGTGTTTCCCAAAATATTCAAAGTTAAACTTTTAGATGACTCATGTGTATATCTAAATGATCAATTAGTGTTTATCCTAAAAGGGCTTTCTTTGTTCTTTTTGTTGTTGTTGTTATGGGAAGGTTAAACAATACGCTTATTTATTCCATAGCTTCGCAAACAGGAAGGAGGTTTTAAATGGCTTGGTTCCACAATTTGGGCTAGATGTATATTTAAAGAAACTGTGTTGCATAACAGACACTGCCGTTTCCTAAAATGCATCACACCAGAGCCAATTTTGGGAAACGCAAATATGGGGTGGGTATATTTTGAAAGCTATGGGTGCATAATATTTGCACCTTTATGGGAAATATTTCCTTTTTAAGGCATTTGTCTTGCAAAAACAATCTCTGGCTGGTCAAGGAAGTTAAAGGGAGCATTGCAGGTTAAATTTTGTTTCTGAGCTTTACTTGGACAGTAAACAACCAAGTTCACGTTTGTCCTTAAGTATTTGTTCTATTAGAGAAGACTGACAACACATTCTAAACTACTAAGTGATCTTTATATATTTCATTTGTAACCCATATTTGTGTGGTGCATACATGTGCAAAAGCATTTTCACATGTATTATTATATATTCCATTCTCACTCTGCCCAGTGGGAGTGACTTTATTCTCCACTTAGAGAAGGAGGAAATTAGGTTCTCTCTTTTTGACTTGCCTAAGGAAGGTGAGCTAGAAAGTGCTAGGACAGAGGATCTGGAACCTGAGTATTCCAATTCTGAGTTTTAGAGTCAAGAAGACCTGGGTTCACCTCCTGCCTCTGGCACTGCCTGGCCCCGTGCCCCCAGGCAAGCTATTTTTCTCTTTGAGCCCCATTTGTGAATAAAGCTAAAAATAGTGCTCCCCCCACCATGGGACTGTGGGAAGGATTAAATGGAATAATGCATGAAAAGCACATAGCAGAGTGTTCCCTAAATGTTAGCCATTGTTATGTTATTATGTAATCTACAAAGTATGTTTGGTTACACTGCATGAAATACTTTCAGTCTTTCAAAGAAGCTACTAATACATGTGAAATCAAATCCTGAAAATTAATTTCTTCTTAACAGTCAAGTCATATGCCAGATGCAAAGGATAATATTTCATGGACAAAGACCCTAGTCTGAAGGCTTGGTATGACTTTTTTTTTTTTTTTTTTAAGGAGAAATTATCTTCTGTCCTGTGGTTTCAAAACTTTCTGAATGTTAACACATTCTAATGGTCTGAGCCATATGAAACAGCCACTTTTAAAGTCAGACGCCACAGAAGAGAGGCAATTTCATATGGCTCAACCCGACAAATCAACACACTACCGGGCAGATTGAAAGCTTTTTTTTTTTTTTTTTCTAGTGGCAGCGGGATTGCTGAAGAAGATGAGGTTGAAAGGAAAATTATTCTATTTTCAACTCATTTTCATTCCCACAGATGACGAGGGAGTGCTAGCACACGCCCAAGAATTACGAATGGAAGCCCACAACCCTCTCTCCGGGTCCCCAAACCCGGGCCTGCATACCCCAGCTCCAGCTCCCAGTGAAATCCAGAGGGTGCAATCCTGTGTCTCAATGCCTGCAAATTCCCAAGGAGGGCACCCAAAGTGCTTGACAGTGAGTGTGCTAAGGAAATCGGGCCGCTGTTGAAGTCACCTCCTGTGGTCCTGCCAAATGTTTGAAAGGCAATGTGCCTCGTGTGTGTGTGTGTGTGTGTGTGTGTGCGCTCGTGTGTGTGCTGGGAAGGGGCGGGGGTGCTGTGCGCCCCAGTGAGGGGTTTGCGGTACCTGGAGGGGGTCGTCCGAGTCTGTGGCTCTCTGCCTGCCTCCACGTGAGCGCTCAGCGTCCTGTTTACCTGGTTCTGTGCTCTGGGCGCTCCTGTGTTGGCTTCCTGGCCCGGCCTCCGCTGGGCAGGGGTGACTTTGTGCGCGTGGGCTTCTGTGTGCGCGCGCACGAGTGTGCTTGGGGGGTGCGCTGGACGGGCGCGTCTCCGCAGAAGTCTGAGCCTGTCTGTCGGGGTGCGCGTGTGCCTGTCCCTGCCTGTCGCTGCTTCTTCCGAGTGCTGGGGGCCGCACAGGTAGCGGCCCCCAGGGAGCGCCAAGCCCCGGGCGCGGCAGGGGAGCTCGCCAGCCCCAGCCGCGGGCCTCGGGGGCGGCCGGGCAGCGGCGGGGCCCCGCCCGGGCCGGCCCCGCGAGCGGGCGGGAGAGCCGAGGGCCGGGCCGGGCCGGGCCGGGCCGGGCGGGGCGGGCGGGGCGGGCGGGGCGGGGCGCTCGGGCCCTCGGGGCTGCCCGCGCGCCATTGGCGGAAAGTTGGCGCACGTCACGCGGAGGGCAGCTCCCTAAAGTCGTGCACATAACGGGCAGCGCGCACTCCGGGGCGGCTTCTCGGGGCGCAGGCTGTGGGGGCCGCGCGGGCGAGCGCAGAGCACCCCGCGAGCTGGATGCGGCTTCCCGGCGCCCGCTCGCTGCCCGCGGCGCCGCCCCCGAGGTCCGCCCGCTGAGGCGCCCGTGCGCTCACCTGCCGGCCCGCGCGCCATGGGCCAGCCCGCGAACCGCAGCGTCTTCTTGCTGGCGCCCAACGGGAGCCACGCGCCGGACCAGGGAGACTCGCAGGAGCGGAGCGAGGCGTGGGTGGTGGGCATGGGCATCGTCATGTCGCTCATCGTCCTGGCCATCGTGTTCGGGAACGTGCTGGTCATCACGGCCATCGCCAGGTTCGAGCGTCTGCAGACGGTCACCAACTACTTCATCACCTCCCTGGCCTGTGCTGACCTGGTCATGGGCCTGGCGGTGGTGCCCTTTGGGGCCAGCCACATCCTCATGAAAATGTGGACCTTCGGCAACTTCTGGTGTGAGTTTTGGACTTCCATTGACGTATTGTGCGTCACGGCCAGCATCGAGACCCTGTGCGTGATCGCGGTGGACCGCTACTTTGCCATCACCTCGCCCTTCAAGTACCAGAGCCTGCTGACCAAGAATAAGGCCCGGGTGGTCATTCTGATGGTGTGGATCGTGTCCGGCCTCACCTCCTTCTTGCCCATCCAGATGCACTGGTACCGGGCCACCCACCAGGAAGCCATCAACTGCTACGCCAAGGAGACGTGCTGTGACTTCTTCACGAACCAAGCCTATGCCATTGCCTCCTCCATCGTGTCCTTCTACCTACCCCTGGTGGTCATGGTCTTCGTCTACTCCAGGGTCTTCCAGGTGGCCCAGAGGCAGCTCCAGAAGATCGACAGATCGGAGGGCCGCTTCCATGCCCAAAACCTCAGCCAAGTGGAGCAGGATGGGCGGAGCGGGCACGGACATCGGAGGTCCTCCAAGTTCTGCTTGAAGGAACACAAGGCCCTCAAAACTCTGGGCATCATCATGGGCACTTTCACCCTGTGCTGGCTGCCCTTCTTCATCGTCAACATAGTGCATGTGATCCAGGATAACCTCATCCCTAAGGAAGTTTACATCCTCCTAAACTGGGTGGGCTACGTCAACTCTGCTTTCAATCCCCTTATCTACTGCCGGAGCCCTGACTTCAGGATTGCCTTCCAGGAGCTTCTGTGCCTGCGCAGGTCTTCCCTGAAGGCCTATGGGAATGGCTACTCCAACAACAGTAACAGCAGAAGCGACTATGCTGGGGAGCACAGTGGATGTCACCTGGGGCAGGAGAAAGACAGCGAACTGCTGTGTGAGGACCCCCCAGGCACGGAAGACCGTCAAGGTACTGTGCCTAGCGATAGCGTTGATTCGCAAGGGAGGAATTGTAGTACAAACGACTCACTGCTGTAATGCAGCTTTTCTACTTTTTATGAACCCCCTCCCCGCAACGAAACACTATACAGACTATTTAACTTGAGTGTAATAAATTTAGAATAAAATTGTATAGAGATGTGCAGGAGGAGGGACGGCCTTCTGCCTTTTTTTTATTTTTTTAAGCTGTAAAAAAAAGAGAAAGCATATTCGAGTGATTGTTTGTTGTACAGTTCAGTTCCTTTTTTGCATGGAACGTGTAAGTTTGTGTCTGAAGGGCTTTGGTCCCAGAGGACCTGGGGCTGCTATGTTTTGATGACTTTTCCGTGGATCTACCTCATTGATCAAGTATTAGGGGTAATATATATTGCTGCTGGTCATCTGTATGTGAAGGAGTCTTTTCTTCCTGCACCCTTGCACTGGAGGATCTTGAGTATCTCGGACCTTTCAGCTGTGAACACGGACTCTGCTGGCCCCTCTTATTTGCTCAAACAGGGTGTTGTTGTAGGCAGGGATTTGAGGGGCAGCTTCAGTTGTGTTCCTGAGCAAAGTCTAAAGTTTACAGTAAATAAATTGTTTGACCATGACTTCATTGCACCTGTTTCTCCAAAACCCCTTGACTGGAGTGTGGTCGCCTCCCCCCACTGGAAACCGCAGGTAACTATTTGTAATAAATAACTGCCCAGGGACTTAATATGGAATGATACAGGAATGGCACGCACTGATTGCTTAACCCTTTCCTTTGCCTTTGACTCTGCTGCTGCGAACCTGTATCTCTCTCAATGCCAGTGCCTCAGAGCAGTTGTGCCTGCCGTCAGCATAGCTTGTCTCCCTGGTCCTATGGTGATGATTCTGTGTTGTTACATCAGAAACACTGACTCACAGAAACGGAGTTACAGGCATCTGCTTTGTCCCTCCACGCGCCCCCACTGCTCACCTTCTAGTCCTACTTGTTTAACAGCTGCTTATGTCATATATTGGCTGCAGATCTATATATAGTGGAGATCTTCGTACTGTGTCAGGTTTGGCATTTTAAAGATAAAGGAAGAAGCTCTTATGCACAAGCTACCCAGACAGAGCCCTTGTCATTCCAAGGGAAACCGAAAAGGGCATTGGTCGTAGGGAGAAAGCTGGAAAACACTTAACCGATGAATAAATACCTCATGACCTCAAAACGAGATTGTAAACCTTCCTCCTCCTTCTGTCTCTCTTCCTCACTTCGATATAAAGCCAGCCAGGCTTCTCAGCCTTGGCACTGTTAACGTCTCGGGCCAGGTAATTTTCTGGGCGGGGGCCTGTCCTGTGCATGGTCAGATGTTCAACAGCATCTCTGGCCTCTCTACCCATCAGATGCCAGCAGCACCCCCTGAACTGTGACAACCGAAACTGTCTCCAGACCTTGCCAAATACTCCGTGAGGGGTGAAATCACCCCTGGTTGAGAACCACAGATCCAAGGTTCCAAAATCTAAACAGGGCAGCCGCTTGATTTTGCAGAGCATCCGAGAGGGATTTTCCATGGTTCACTGGGTTAGTGACAGACCCCGGGCCGGCGCTCTTCCCTCCACCCCTCCACCCTGCCATGCTGCCTTCCCAACTCACCTTCCAGCCGCCCCGACACTGACTGTATTTGTGGGGATGTGCATTGTTTGGTAGGGTTTATCCATGGAGGCGAGGCCTGTGAGTCTACTGCCTTTTTGTGGAGAGATTCTAGTACCGTTAAGAGGCACATGAGGGAAAATCACAAAAGTAAACACATTTCTTCTCCCACCCCCTTTCTATTTTTGCCCGTGTGTCTGAGCCAGAGCTTGGCCCAGGTTTGACCGAGTGGACCGTCCTCCTTGGCAACGGCAGCCTGGAGAGGATCAGCCTGCAGGTTCATTGCCATTGCACCCGCTCACGAAGCCGACTCCACTTCTCTCTTCCCTTCTGTCCCAGCCAAGGTCCCCAACCAGAGAAGCTTTGGCTTCCTCTGCTTCCTGTCAGCGCAGTGATGGGTGTCCGGGTGCACATGCAGCTCTCGGGAGAAAGCTAGGTGCCCGAGTTTTCAGGACGTGCAGTGGCAAATTGGAGAGTGTGTGTGTGCCCTTCAGCGCTTTTACTTTTTCTCCAAGGGCTTTGCTGCCTCTTCTCACATTCTCCTCCTGCTCTGGGCCCCACACCCAGAGGTGCGGGCAGCTTCTCCAGCCAGTCTTCACCCTCCTGGTGGCCTCACAGGATCTTGGACTTGAAAGAGCCCATAGAAAGCATTTGGCGTCCAAAGAGACGAAAAATCTGTGAGGGGGAATGACCTGCCCAAGGTAAGAAGCCAAGGATGTCAGAGACGGGGCTGCAGCCGTAGAACCCAGCTGTCAGCTGTTATTCCTGGAACAGATGTCTTCCCTCCACTGCATGGCCATTGACTTCTGTCCTCGCCCTCCATGGTGGCAGCTTTCTTTCCCTGGGGCTGTCACAGAACAAACTCATGTCAGTGGGTGTTACTGCTCTCAGGTCCTTAGCGCAGAATTCAGGCAATGACCAAATAACCACAATAGGGATAAGAGAAAGAATTGTTCTTTTACTCAGCAAGAGTCTACTAGGATATCCTCAGCGTTGGGGAGGCGGGGGGACAGGGAGGAGCGGGGAAGAGATGCATGCTTCCTCGACCCACCAGGAATTATAAGCCACTCCAGGTAGAAATTTCAAGGAGAAAAAAATGTAAACTTTTCTGTCACCGTTGTAAGTCCTGTGGACAATAAACGTGATTAACAACAACAACAAAAAAGTTGTATCTATATTCTTTTGGCTAGAGAAGCATCTAATATAATTTCACTTAAAATTTGGGTACAAGGATGTTTAGCCATATTCGTGTTCCTTTAGGAATCCTTTAAATATAAAAACTTCGATGAGTTTTAAGGGTCTTGACAAAACAGCATTTTACGTACTGCTCAATCCCTTGCCTTCTGTCATCTTTTGTTTTGCGCTTTGAGTGGGGGGAGGCGGGTAGGCATTTGTCAGTGTCCCTCTGTCCCTCTGTTTGCTGACAGGTTGGTTACATAAGGTTTGTGTTGGATTCATCATCCTAAAGTTTTCTTTGCCTGGACAGCAAGTTCTCAGAGTCTGTCAAGTGAGAACCTTATCCTGAGATGCAAGCTGACAGGTGTGCAAAGTGGCAGGCCAGGGTGGGCCTCCCCACTGAGGTCACTCTTGGGGGGAAGGAATCTGGGGAAAAAGGAGCTGGGAAGTGGGGACTGTTGACAAGCAATGCTTAGAATATTTCTGATGAAACTACTACCAAAAGAAACTCAGGCTGGATCGATCAGGGCCATTTATGCAGCCCCTACTGTGTGCAGCATGAGAAGAGTATACACTTCTGTAGCATAAGATTAATAATACTAAAGAGATCCCTTTTCTGGAATCTTACTAAATGATCCAGACAGTTCTAGACACCTTTTTAGGCATTACATCATCTTGATAGCCTTATGATGTAGGCAATATAATTGTCCTCTCTTAACAGATGTGACAACAGAGGCTTGGAAAGATTAAGTAACTTTCCAAAGACTCACAAACCAGCTAGCTGCAGAGTCAGGACTGGAACCCAGGTCTCCGTGGGTCCAAACCCATGCAGACCAGGAAGCAGCACAAGGCAGCTCATAATCCATGCCAGAACGGGCATAAGAACTGGAAACGCAATACCTCGGTGAGAGAAGAGGGAGGCTGCTATGGGCTGGGGCAGGGAGGAATGTGCCCTTCGAAGCATGTGACTGCAGGGTTGCTGGGGACTGGGACAGGAAACCAATCACCCAAGTGTCTAGTTTGTTTCTCTGAGTCTTTGCTTTGTCTTTTCATCGAGAATTGGGCAAAGGTGAAAAGAGGATTTCACACTTGAAAACAAGCATGGGCTAGAGCAGAAATGCAGCCTGCCTCACATCCTGGGAAATCATTTTTGCTTCTGAAGTTGGGAAGTTCTCTGAAATGGAGCGGGAACCTAGACCCGATGGGAAGTGAGGCAGGGCTAGGCGGCCCTGGAGGTGCACCATCCATTTGGAGCTATCGAATTCTAGGGTAAGGGAGATAGTCTTTGGACAGCAGAGAGCCATGGATGCACTTGGAACGAGACGGCACGGACAGCGTAATGTCCAATAAGTTCTGCCCTGCTCTAATCCCTCCTTCATTGACAGTGCAAATATCATTTGAAGGAGGCATTTTTGAAATACCTAAGAGAACAAACTTCCCAAGCACTCTCAAGGGCTTAAGAAATACTGGTATCTTATGAATAATAGGAGGCAGGGTGAAAGAGGCCGGCACTGGGAATTCATGCCGTTAGGTTCCAGGTCTCCACTCTCTCTCTCTTTCTCCCTCTCTCTTTCTCTCTCTCTCTCATGTTGGGTCAGGCAGTTCTCCTCAGTGGACCTCATCTTGCTTGTCTGTAAAATCACGAGGCCAGTGCAGGTGGTCTCTAAGCTCTGCTCAGGTATGAATTTGTATAACCATTAATTTAGAAGCTAAGTAGAGACACTAGTTTGTAATTCTAATTAGAATTGATGACATTTGTCATATAAATAATGACTGAGTATCTTGGGGGTGGCCAGCTGGCAGAGGAGAATGTTGTGAAGACCTATTTGATGCATGATACCTGCCTTCAAATATTTAAGGACCATCTGGGGAAAAGGAGCATATCAATTTTACATGAATACCGAAAGGCAAGCAGAAGCTCAGAGGAAGGTCGATTCCCCGCTCAGGTGAAAAAAAAGACTTTAAAAGTGAAGTAGGTTATCTATCAGAATAGTGAGCTTCCTGTCATTGGAAGCATTCGGAGAAGCCCAAATAAAGCTCTGTGTGGTGTGAAGTACAAAGGGTTCCTGCACAGAGCAGGAGCTGGACTAAGCTCCTTCCAAATCTGTGCCTCCATGTCCTTGAAAACAATAGACCTGAATGTTCTTAAAAAGTATTCAGACCGTTCCCTAATTCCAGCTGGCCTTCTCCCCAATTCCTCTGGATTTCAGAGGTTTCACTGCATTCCTAAACAGGAAACCTCCGGGGGAAATCAGGATCTCAACAGTCCTTGGCCATGGGGGGAAATCCAGAAATAGAGAAATAAGGTTAAGCAGTTTTCCAAACTATTAGACCTTTTCATCAGCTGCTCTTCCCATGCCTTTTGCAAATGACCTACTAACTCCCAGAGAGAGAATAATGAGAGCTGCAAAGTCCTCTCTGCAAAGGCTATTACATACTTCTCCACCCTCAGAATCAGTGCACTTCCTGTAGTTTTTCCGTCACCCTCACAGGGCAGGAAGAAAAGGAGGCAGGTCCCTGGAAAGCACGGAGCACTTCAAAGCCCTCTGGTCCAAGAGCCTAGAGACCTGGGGTCTCTCACAGCCCAGCCACTAACCAGTAGGGCCACCTCGGACAGGTCACTCTCCTTCTCTAGACCTGTTTTCATCATCTGTGATGAGAGATAGTTTGGTTTCCATGAATCTTGTGTTTCCTTTTTCCAGAATTCTGTACGATTTCAGGAAGTATTTGATGCGGCACATCTGGCCGCAATGCTTTTATTTCAAAATCACATTTTTTTTTTTCTCATTAGAAGGGTAATAGATGCCCTTTGTAGAACATTTAAAAATATATGAAATCACAAAATGAGATAAATCACACATAACATTAGCACCTCGAGAGAGCCATTGTTATATGTGTTGTATATGCTTCCAGTCTTTGTCCTGAGCGTGGCGATGCAATGCGTATAGGTATATTTTTAAACGAAAATGAATTAGATTATGAATACAACTTTGATCCCACTGATAATAATTTTGCAAATGCCTCCTTGAATATCTTTTATATATAATATAATCCAGGTATCATAACTGGCCTGACAATAGAAGCGGCCAGCAGTTTTCAAACTTTGGGGGTACAGAGGACCATCACTCCCAGAGCATCTGGATTGGGAAATCTGAGCAGGGGCCCAAGAATCTGCATTCTAGCAAGTTCCCCCAAGTGTTTCTAACATTCTAAAGTTCCCTTGATCCCCAAGGATCACATTCTGATGAATAAGTTTATGGAGATAAATTCTGTCATTTATACAGAATGTCCCCTCTCTTCCTTGCTAGTTGACAAAAAGGTGTTGCCATACTTGTCTCTTTGAAAGCATGCTTTCTGCAAATGGGCTCTAGTTGCTTTCAGAGCATAATCACTAAACTCCTCGGGTGAGGTTCTTGCTGCATCGTTAAATGCCTCCAACCCAGCCAGTTGATTTATGTTAAAATAAGTCCATTCAAGTTACATAGTGACCAATACCTACTATATGAAAAGTATAACAGCAGATTTCTATCCACAGAGCACCTCTTGGGAGAATAATGACTATGAACTCCAGAGGGATACTATGAACTTGGTATCATGCTTGGTGGTTTTTGCGAGTGATCTCATTTAGTGCTTACCCTAACCCTACAGAATGGGTACAATTGTGTTTCTACCCATTTTATAAATAGGGAAACTGAGACTTGAAGGGGTTAGCTAAGTTGCCAACAATGACGCAGTCCACTGGAGTGAAACAGAGCCCATGTGCTTTATTGCTAGGATATGCCGTCTTCCCCCCTTGTGGGGTCAGTTAAGAGAAAAAGAAGAAAATGATGAGAAGGCATTTTTATTTTTATTTCATTTTTTAAAAGATTTTATTTTTTTATTCATGAGAGGCACAGGGAGAGAGGCAGAGACATAGGCAGAGGGAGAAGCAGGCTCCCTACGGGGACCCTGATGTGGGAACTCCATCCCAGGATCCAGGATCATGACCTGAGCCAAAGGCAGATGCTCAACCACTGAGCCACCCAGGTGTCCTGAGAAGGCATTTTTAATGGGCATGCTTTGTTTTATTCTCCAGGGATTCTTTCATGAGGCCTGATTAATTTCTGAGCCTTGCAACTGAGAGGCAAGCCCCTGCCATCGAGGGTAGGCTGTGGCTAAGTATGAACGAGGACACCAGATTGCCCTGAAAGCGGGCAGCACCCTGTCTTTCACCATCATTCAGGCAGTGTTTCTGAGCTTCCCCCACCAGGTAGGAAGCAGAGGTGGGCCGCCTGGTACCAGCACATTGGTTTGCGCTGAGTCAAATCCTGACTGTCATGGCAGGAAGCCCGTGACATCTGGCTTTGGGGTGCTTTTCCCATCTCTCTGCCCAGGTCTGTACTCGTATCTGAGGTTTCACCATAGAGAATATCCAGATGGCATGGGCGGTGAGCAAGCCCATTACTTCCTAAGTGTACTAAGAAAGCCAAGGCTCTAAGAGGTGGGGTCGGTGACAAGGTAGCCCAGGCACCACGAGAGGACCATCTCTCCTGGCTTGTTTTATTATTATTTTTCCAGTGCTGAGAGGGGAAGACTGATGTTTCTGAATATATTCACTTCTTCAGGAAGAGAAAACAGTGTTTAAAATCACAACAGCAATACTCATGACAAAGCAAAATTAGAGGCCTAGGGAACTCTTGCCTTCTTTCAACTGTAACTGCCTTTGTCTGGAGAGTTTTCTTCATTGGACCCATTCTGCCTCTGTTCTACCGTCTAGTGTTCCTCTTTATTTATGAAAATCCTATTAGATGGTCTTAAATACTGCAGACAACCCTGATAATCTGTTGGTGGGTTTTCATTGTTTTCAATTTGGTTGAGAAGTGCCCACAGTGCAGAGATGCATTGCCAACTCTAAGCCTGTTCTGCTCACAACATTCAGATTTCTTTCTTGTTTCACCTCTGTGTCTCTGTGATTCCAAACAATCACCTGGCCTCCTCAACCTAACAGAACTGAGGGCCAGCCTCAAGGGCCTCAGGTGGCCAGCCTTAGAAATCTCTTTCTATAGGATCGTGGAAGGGTTAGTGATGTCAGTATAGGTAGGAGTTTCTTGGCGCTATTTTATTTTACTGCAGTGGGTCCCAAAAAATGATTTGGGGGAATTTCTGAGAAAATGCATATTCATGACCCCCGTCTCTGAGACTCTGATCTGACAGGACTCTGGTTGGGAGCCAGCAATCTGCATTTTGCCACGACGACTCCCAGAGGACTGCGACGCAGGTGCTCTGAGGCAATTCGGGAACCTAATGCTAGCACTGTCTTCCCTTCCCCGTCCTTTCCACTGAAGAACACAAAATGTAGGCATACAAAAGAAATGATCCTGTACAGTTGCATACGTTCACACACACACAAAAAATCATCCTATCAAATAAACAAATAAATAAATCGAATCCTGACTTTCCTGTGTTGCCAAATAAAACAATGTAGATGAAAACAATTTGTATGTGATAAAGAATTACTCTGACTGACAATAAAATGTCTAGTCCCAAACCCTCTTCAATATACCGGGAGGTAGCAGCACAGGAAGACAAGGGATTTTGCTGCAGTGATAGACTACTACTCCAGTGCTCCTTCCTCCCTGACACCAAACCTTGGTTAAATCAAACTATATTAAAGTCTATATGAATCTATTTGCCCAATGTACATAAACCCTCCTACTTAGAAACCTGATGGGGGTCCCACCCACTACAGAGAAGAGTATGATTCATACATATTGACCCATACACCTCTACACACAGCTGCACACACCCAAATAAACACACACACACACACACACACACAGAATTTTATGTTGATGCCTATACCTATATCAACATAAATCCACACAAGCGCATTTCCACATAGCTATATGGCCACATAGACTCAGACCTAAACCTTAGAGAAATACACACATAGAGATTCCTAAGCATACTTTCGTGTGAGCAAACATGCCACGTCTTGTAATCGTGGTCCCACTGCTACCTACATAGGCACAAGTCCGTGTGCAGACCCCTTTTCCTTGGTGAGTCTATATGTCCTTGATTAAAGCATGCGTACTAAATTCCTATTAAGTGCCAAGAACTGTTAGATGTTGAAGCACAGTGAGTGAATAAAAACAGTTCATCTGTGCCCTTATGGAGTTTGTATGTGATGAGAGAGAACTTTTAAAAAATGCATGCCAAGTTGCAACTGTCGTTAGTGCTGCAGAGGAGATTTGTGGTGTTTTGAGGGAATCTGACTAATTCTGAGAGTTCGGTAAAGGCTCACAACCCCACAAAGAAGTGAGGTTTCAACTAGGAGCTGAAGGATAGCTAGATAATCTCTTGAAAAAGAAAGGAGATAAGAGCATGCCACTCAGGTAGAAAAGCTTGTGCAAATGTCCTGGGGTAAGAGGAAACCTGGTGCATGAGACAACCGAGCAAAGGTCAGTTTAGTTGGTGTGCAGAGAGGGAGAATGAAGCAGGGTATGGGGTAAGCCCGCAAGAGGCAGACAGATGCCACATGTGAAGGGACTTTTAGGCCACATTAAAGATTTGGGTCTTTATCCCAAGGGCTTTTAGAAGCCACTGATGTTTACAGTAGGGATCAGATTTGTATCTACTCTACAAAAGCACTCTCACGTAGATAAAGGTGCACACAAGGGTTCACACAGACAGTTGGGTGTTGTTTTCTTAGAAATGCACGTTTACATGTAAATATTCATTTAAAAACAGAGCCTCTCTGAACACACTCTTATGTATTTATGTGCATGGTATTGAAACCCAGCAAGCATCAGAGGTGTGGAAATATACTCTTCGCTGAGTATCATCAGGCTTAAGCCAGTGTTTGGGGGTGGGGGCTAGATTAGTGATGTATCAGACCTGATCCAAACCCTCTAACTTTGGAGCTTCGGGCTCTTAGGCTTGGCCTCCTGCCTTCACCTCCTGCTCCGCTCCCACTCCTCTTGGCTCAGAGCACACCATGACAAGGTGGGGTTTCTTCCAGAACATGATCATTGACTATTCTTGGCCTGGGCAAGGAGGGGAGGATGGGCAGGTCAGGTTGCATAAAGATTGCCTTGTGCCCTCTCAGATTTGTAAGCAGAGCCTCTGCCCAGCACCAAGCTCGGAGCACCCTTTGCACAAAGTTGGTGGTATCAAGAAGTAAATGTAGCGATGGGAAACCAGAGGTCTGCAGGTCCTGGTGGGGACTGTGGGGGGACTCCATGCAGTGCATTCCATAAGGAACCACTCACTGCACGAAATGTGACACTGGAGGAGGAAACAGACAAAGCCCCGCAAGAAAGCCTTTCAAGGCAAGATGTCCCACAGTGGCCCCACTGCCCTGGCACAGTGAACACGTGTACGCACATATTTACACATCAACAAATCTTGCTCTGGTGGGTGTCACATCTCCCCACAGAGAAGGTAGCAAGAAATTTATCAGCCACAACAGTCTGCATTCTCTTCCTTCCGAAGAACTGGAACTACATTTGTGTGTATTTTGCTCCTGTTTACCAGCAAGCCCTCCAGGGCCTTAACCAGAGCCAGTGACAGACTCCAGGGAAATCAGTAGGAACATTCATGCCGAATGAAAGGCTCACCTAGAGCCTTACGTTCTAAGGCCATAAAGATGGTCCCAAGTGATTTTTTTTTTATATTTTAAAGACTCCTACCCACTGAGATTTTTTGTTTTCCAGTGTGTGCTTAGAAATGCTTTCTTCTATAATTAAAAAGAATTATGTAATGTAACTTGAAGCTCTTCTTATTTTGCTTCAGGCTGTGTAAGGAACATCCTTCTTTTCTCCCAGTTGGGTGCTCTTTTATGCTATCCTGGCAGTGAGCTACTAGATCCATCAAGTGCTGCAGACCATAGCACTGTGCTCAAGGGGACACTGTGGCATAACAATCCATATTGATCTAGCACTTGGCAGTTTACAAAGAGCTTTTATATCTGCCATCTTATCTGATCCTTACAACTCTGAGGTCAGCATGCTTGCTCCCATTTCACAGATAAGAAGACCAAGGTTAGAAGCACCCAGGTGGCTCTGTCAGTTAAGTGTCCTGTTTTTGATTTTGGCTCAGGTCGTGATCCCAGGGTCATGGGATCAAGGCCTGCTTCGTGCTCCGAACTCAGTTGAGTCTGCTTGTTTTTCTTCCTCAGCTTCTGCCCCACTTGCTCTCTCTCTCTCTCTCTCTCTCTCTCTCTCTCTCAAATAAATAAATAGATCTAAAAAAAAAAAAACAAAGAAACACTGAGATTAAAAGATTTGCCTAAGGGCGTGGAGCTACCACATGGCAGGGTTGGGACTTGAACTTAGGCCTTCATAGTTGGTCAGGAAATAACTCAAGTTGTCTTGAGCTCAACTGCCCTTCTAGGACTTACTCAGGCTCCTCTCACTGTTCTTCCCTGCTTTCGGCTTGCATTTTATCTTATAAATTCAGTGCTAACACTCCCCAGCACCGAAGCCACAGCTGCAAAGCTGCAGATAAGTGACTGCCTGCTCCAGAGACAGTCCCCGGGATGTTTTCCATATTGACAAGCCCCAGGCTAGGGTGAGCTCATGCTGGGAGGAGACCACGCTCAGCTCTGTCAACTGTGGCTTAGGGCAGAAGCTCCAAGCCTTTTGGGTTCCTCATGCCAGTCACCAGATGCACTTTCCCCAAGTGAGAGTTACCGGATAACATACATGTCCAGCTGGAGCTCAGGGCTCTACTGAGGCCTTGCTTGTTCATTTTTCCCAATTCCTCTTGCATCAGGATGTTTCTGTGGGAAGACCCGGTATGATTTGCCCCAATCCCACACCCACTGGGCACAGCGCAACCTGCTTCTAAGGGCCAAGTTCCACACCTTGGTAAAAATTGCAGGCTCCAGGAAGTATTTCAGCTTCTTGAAAACAGCTTGTATTTGGCATAAATGTCTTATTTTAGTCAGAGCAATTAGATGTTCTTGTTTTGCACACACTTCCAACAGAATTGCCTTCAGCACAGGTGAAAGGTATTTAATGGTTCTGGGAAAGCTTGAGATAGTGGCCACATCCCAACCATGAGAAACCTCCCTGTTGGCAACTGCTTCCTCTCAGAGTGTCAGCTTATCTGATTTACTTAGCTCTCCAAACAACATTTGATTGATTGATTGATTGATTCATTCATTCATTCATTCATTCATTCATTCCTTGAAAAGATGTTTGAACACTTATAAATGCCAGAGCCTGTATTAGCTACAAGGGTCTATCTAGCTATCTTGGTCACCTAACTATGACCAAGATAGGTGTGGCTGGCTGGTCCCCGTGTTTTAGTTTCTTACAGTCTAATGGAGAAGACAGACAATGAAAAGGGAATTATAAATCATTTGTGGATCACATTCCTTAGTATGCACACCAGAGAAACTTAAATATATTGATGAAAAGGGGTGAGAGATGGGCAATTGGCTTCACAATTTTGCTAGCTAGGACTAAGAAATTTGCTGAAGGATCTGTCAACCTCAGACTGACTCCTACCCATCCATAAAAATATTAATGTCTTCCCTTTAAAAACATCTCAGGGGGGCACCTGGGTGACTCAGTGGTCATGGTCCCAAGGTCCTAGGATCGAGTCCTGCGTCAAGTTTCCCACAGAGAGCCTGCCTCTTCCTCTGCCTATGTCTCTGCCCCTCTGTGTTTCTCATTAATAAATAAATAAAATCTTTAAAAAAAAATTTTAAATAAAAACATCTCAGGGAGGGACACCTGGGTGGGGCAGTGGGTTAAGCATCTGACTCTTGGTTTCAGCTCAGGTGGTGATCTCAGGGTCATGAGATAGAGCTCTGCATCAGCTCTGTGCTCTGTGTGGAGTCTGCTTAGGACTCTCTCTCCCTTTGACCCTCTACCTGCACACTCTCTCTACACGCCCCCCACCCCCCATCTCAAATAAACAAAACTTAAATAAATAAATAAATAAATGCACCTCAGGGAAAAGCATAGTTGACAGTGGCTTCCAAAGTTATCAATGATCTCTGTCTTGGTACATCTCTCGAGTACTGTGCCAAATTCTGAGGCCACATTTTTCAAGGGAAGGGGGACATTTGGGGCCCTTCCAGGCTTGCCAGATTTAGCAAGTAAAAACATAAGACATTCAGTTAAATTTTAATTTCGAATCACCAACACATTCTTTTTTTCATATAAATATGTCCCAAATACTGCATGGAACATACTTATACCAAAAAAAAAAAAATTTTTTTATCAGAAATTCAAACTTAACTAGGCTTCCTGTGTTTTAATCCAACAGCCCTACATTAGAGCAAAGATAGTGAAGAAATCTCAATAATGTGTCTCAAAAGGAAACTTAAGAGGAGCCTGACTTTTTAGCTTGGAGACAATGGTAGTAAGAACCTAGATTTTTGTAAAGAAGCATTTTCCAAACATTTTCCCTAAAAGCATATATGGAAAATAGTAAAAGGTACACTGAGAGGGAAAAAAAATCTTTCGAGGTCAAAAGTTGGGGAAACATTGCATGGCCAGTCTTCCCATTTTGGAGCTTACACTATACAGAAACATGGTAAACGTTCTGAGTAGACTTGCAGGAAACAGACCTGGTTGACCTGGTTTAGCTTAGCATGCCTACAGAATGCCATTTGTGGTCTTTTGTCTGTTTGTTTTGATATGTTTGCTTTATAGAGGACATCTATTAACATTGTGCAAACTGGCTACTCTGCCCAGAACACCTTGGGGGACAGTGGCATAAAAAAAATGAAAGTTCTTTTCAAATATCCAGAGTGCTCCCGGGTAGGGAGGAAACAGATTTAGTCTTTGTAAACCAAAGGGCCGAGCTGTACCCAATGCACGGACACATCTGGGAGACAGATTGCTGGCCTGGTATAAAGACTAGAACTTTCTAACAATTATAATAGTCTGAAAGGTAATGAGCTCCCTGTTTGGAGACCTTAAGGCAAAAATGAAATGCTATCAGGGACACTGTAGGAAATTCTTGTTTTGTGTGGGAAATTCTCTGCATCTGCTAGGAAGGGTGTATTCACATAAAACACAGAGAGGTCTCTACCAGCAAACAGACTTTCAAATTATGTCCCGTGTTCTATATCCTTTCTGCAGTCTGAGTCTATCCCTCTTGAATACATTGTTACTGAGTTCCCTTCCCATCACTGGGCCAAACCTCTCAAGAATATTAGTCCTCTCAAGCTAACGATCTTTGGTCTGATCTGAGCCTCTTCATAGTCTAGCCTACCTTGCGTCTTGGCTCTTTGGAACCCCACCTTGAGCCTCTGGGAGTGACTTACAGATTTCATGAGTAAACTAAGGCTTACATCTGAGCTTAGTACCTCGGAAGAGGATGGGGTATGGAGAAACTTGGCCCTATGCTCCCCCAGGACCAGTGAGCTTCCCCCGGGTGGGTGTCTACAGTGTGGTAGAGACCACCGCATACCTGAGGTGCTCCACATAACAAAAATCAGTAGAGGGTCAAATCCCAACCCCGCTTCTTCCTGAGTCTATGACCTGGAGAAAATTGTTTGGCTTCTCCAACTTTAATTTCCCTCTGTGAAAAAAAAAAAAAAAAAAAAAACAAGAATGATGATAACTGCATCACAATATCATGAAAATTAAAAGAGATTAAGAGAGTACATTCCAAAAAAAAAAAAAAAGAGTACATTCCAGGCAAATTGAACACCAATAAAAAATAAATTTATTATTATTAAAAAAAAAAAGAGTACAGGGATCCCTGGGTGGCTCAGCAGTTTGGCGCCTGCCTTTGGCCCAGGGCGTGATCCTGGAGACCCGGGATCGAATCCCACATCGGGCTCCCGGTGCATGGAGCCTGCTTCTCCCTCTGCCTGTGTCTCTGCCTCTCTCTCTTTCTCTCTCTGTGACTATCATAAATTAAAAAAAATAATAAAAAATAAAAAAAATAAAAAAAATAAAAAAAAGAGTACATTCCAAAGAGCCAGCAGAGTGCGATACAAAGTGGACATTAAGTAAATGTTTATTTAATGTGTGACTGGGATTGCTACTGTTGTGGTAAAGACTTTCAGAGAAGTTAAAAGATTTCTGTAGAACTTCAACGATCGGTGTGCCAAGATTTCAGGCCCCAGCCAAAATCTAATCTAGCTCTTGTCTAGAGCTCTAACACCTTTTCAGAACTTGTGCTTGAGAATGGAAAGTTATGCATGTGTATTAAACATCACAGTTTTCCTTCCTGCGGGTCTTGGGCCAGTGCTAGGAAAGGCATTGGATTCGGGGGCAGATTGGTTTAAGTGACTCTGCTTCCTTTTCCGTGCTGAACTCTGGTCCTCATCTGTAAAATTAAGAGGTTGGACTGAGATTTCTCTAGGTTCCGTGAGCTGTGCCTTTGAGCTGGGGGCGATGGATGCAGATGTGTAAGTAATGGTCCCTGGTCCCTAATGAAAGAAAGACCTTGCCCAACTAAAGCAATGTGTGTGTACATGTGTGTACACAGCAACGCGATTTGAAGTCACTTTAATTGCCCCCTGCTCTTGTGCCTGTCTCTAAGTTTGACAAAGAAAGAGTTGCACCAGAATTAGCTGTGGAGGAGTGACCTCCTGATGGGGAGAGCTGGGTTCGAGTCCCAGTCCTGACTCTGCTGGCAGAGCCTGTTCCCCATCTCCAGGGTGTGACACTCCCTTCCGCCCCCACCTTGGCCTCCCCCATCTTTCACGTGAGACAATTGGCTCCAGGGTCTCCAAGCTCTGTGTCTCCTGGGAAAGCGTCTCTGATCTATTTTCGCTTGGCTTTGCACGCTCTCCGCAAGGATTCTCATCGGGATGACTCAAGTTCTGCTTCTTTCTTTTGTTTCATCTGCTCTGGTTTCATAACACAAGCTCTCCAGCCAATTTTAGCATTTCTTGGATTATGGGAGTGTCTACATGAAGGTACCAGAGCACTGGTCTCCTTTTCTGCCCAGGATGCTGGTCTCCCCCTTCCCCGCCCCGCCCACCCTGACACTCCCTTCCATTCTGGCACAAGCAGACTCCCTCCTCCCCGCTGGATGACACACTAAGTGGAGTCTGCTTTTCGCATTAGTCGAGAGGAGGCCCTGAAGTCAGAAATCCTTGGCACATGACTCACTTTGTCTCTTTGTGCCTCCTTTCCCCCAGTAATAAATAGGTGGAGTCTCACACTTTCTCACCTCCCAGTGTTTGCCCCCCCACCCCCAGGGAGGTGTTTTTGTGCAGAGTGTCCCCTCTTTTCACAGATGGGCTCTCTTGATTATCATAGCCCCAGGGCACTCTCTAGGAAAACAGTATGTACCCTCCAGACTTCCCTTCATTACTGCCCAAGACACAGCACTTTCTAAAACACAGAAGTCAACTTTTGCTGTAAAGCCTTCCATGGCTCCCTATTACCTTCAGGATAAAGACCTCAGCAGAGCGAGTTCACAAGGAAGCACCCCGAAGATGAATGACTCATCTGCACATACAGCCCCCCTGACTTGCACTCCTTCCCTGGGAACTGGAATGGGCCAGGGGGTACAGTGGGAATAAATAGAGAGGGGAGCAGGACTCGGGCCATGTGTTTAAGCTTATGTGCCTTCCAAAAAGGGAATAGACATTCAAAAATAATAATGGTTTTCTTTTTTAAGTACTGGAAATGGTCTTAGAAATCACTGGCCTGGCCCAACTGCTTCATTTCACTTGTGGAAATGGATGTCATAGAATTGGCAAATTATTATTTTTTTCAAAGATGTATTCATTCATGAGAGACACACAGGGAGAGAGAGAGAGAGAAAGAGGCAGAGACACAGGCAGAGGGAGAAGCAGGCCCCACGCAGGGAGCCCGATGTGGGACTAGATCCCGGGTCTCCAGGATCACGCCCTGGGCTGAAGGCAGGTGCTAAACCTCTGAGCCACCCAGGGATCCCAGAATTGGCAAACTATAAGAGACCATGTCTCTTACTAAGTCGCCGGGTTTCTACTCTGCCTCTACTACCAGGGGCCCCTCTCCACTCTGCAGCCAGAGTCATCCTTCCAAGGGGGATGGGATGTTGTCACTCCCCATGTGAAAGTTTTCTGTGGCCCCAATGCAGCTACTGAAGAAGCCAGGCATCTTCCTGGGGCCAGGGAGCCAGTGTGGTTTGGGTGCAAGGTAGACACACGGCCCCACTCACTCTCCTTCTCTTTACCATCCCTTGGTGCATTCGCAGGCCAGACCACCATCTGCACCATCTTGCTGATTCATTTGGGTTTCTTATTTATTATCTGTGTCCACTCACTAGAGGGTAAACTGCAGGAGGGCTGGGGTTCGCCTCTAACTCTAGTGTCTACAACACAGTGGCTCACAGTTGGTACATAATAAATATTTGCTAAATGACTAACCAAACAAACAAATGAATGCATATTGAAGGAAATTTGAAAATGGAGAATAGTATAAAGAAACCAATAAAAACCACTCATACTTCCTCCTTCTAGATATTACATCTGTTAATATTTTGGAGTATTTCTTTTTTTTCAGATCTTTTTTTCTCCCTAGGTACATGTAGGACATATATATATATATATATATATTAGATATATAATATCTAATAGGAAATAAAATTATATTAAATTGTGGTTTGTATCCTGCTTTTTTCTCTCATCATTATGTTGTGTTTCTACATCTATGGAATTATCTTTTAAAATAATATTTTAAATGCTGCATAGATTACATACATATATCAAAATTATAAAGCATTTCTCTAATTCTGGACACTGACAATTTTTTTTTCCCTAAGTGATCTACTTTACCTCCAAACCATTCTATTTTTTTAAAAAAGATTTTATTTATTTGAGAGAGAGAAAAGCAGAGAAAGCATGAGCTGGGGGAGCTGCAGAGGGAGAGGGAAAACCAGGCTCCCCGCTAAACAGGGAGCCCTACTGGGGCTCAATCCAGGACCCTAGGATCGTGACTTGAGCAGAAGGCAGAAGCTTAACCAACTGAGCCACCCAGATGCCCCTCTCCAAACTATTCTAGTAGAACTTGGCTTTTAAGGTACTTGCGGTAACTATTTCTTACTTTGAGTAGTTGGGTGGAAGACATTACTTTCTTTCCAGGAAATGTCAACAGATCAAGCCTTTATTTTGTATGTTTTCCCATCACCTCCTTCAGTGGGGATTGACTTAGTTGATGATCTAGTTATTAAGTCAAAGACTTGTGTTTAGTACAGGGTTGTGTTTCAATGACTTCCTGTTCGAAAGATAAAGTACTCTAAGTGTTCACAACTGAGTAGAGTCCATGGAGAAACGGAGGCCAGGCCCTGTTACATCTAGTGCATACTCTTAACTCAGGGGTGACTGCCTGTTGAAATTAATCAATGCTTAGGGACCGAAGCTTCGAGCGTTTCCAAATACTGACTTATAAAATCTCTGTGAATTAAAAGGAAAAGTAAAGATAACTAACACCTTCAAGTGATGAAAAAGGAAACTGAGACTCAAACCGTATCTTTGGTGAACTAGATTTCAGAAAAGATTTTACAGAGCTGGAACGGACCTTCGAGATGAACTGTCCCGACCTTGTCATGTTCTAAAGATGAGGAAACAGAGGTCCAGACAAGGAAGGGTGTCGTACCCGGTCACCAGACCACCAGCTTGTGGTGGGGCTGCAATGAGAAGCCACTTCCTCTTCCTTGGCACCCATCAGTCTTTCCACTGCCCTAGCTTTGTGGGGCCTTGTCACCAGCCAACACTCAGCAGCAGAATCTGCCCTTGGGCTCTGTTTCCTGGAGTGCTAAGAAATCTCCTCACTTCACACAGAGGATTGGAAAGTCAGAGCTTTCTTTTTTTTTTTTTTTTTTTTTTAATATTTTGTGATGTCGAAGATCACTTTTTTTTTTAAATTTTTATTTATTTATGATAGTCACAGAGAGAGAGAGAGAGGCAGAGACACAGGCAGAGGGAGAAGCAGGCTCCATGCACCGGGAGCCCAACATAGGATTCGATCCCGGGTCTCCAGAATTGCGCTCTGGGCCAAAGGCAGGCGCTAAACCACTGCGCCACCCAGGGATCCCGGAAAGTCAGAGCTTTCAGGGAAGCCCTGCTGTGAGTGCAGCACCACAGGGGTGCCAGGCATAAAACAACACGTACACCCTAACATCCCTTTCTTGTCAGCCCCCACCCCCACCCCAATCCAGCTCTATAGCACTTTACGCCCTCAGAGTCCCACGGACCTCTCCTTGCTCGCTCTTGCCACACTCCTCTTGCGGCCTGTGGATGGCCAGCTCTCCCTCTAGAGTAGCAGCTTCCTGAAACCAGAAGCTCTTTCTCTTTCTTTGATTTTTCAGCACTCTGTAGCAAATCATTGCCTAGTCCATAATAGATGTTCCGTAAATATCTGCTGAATACATGAATAAAAACTTAGTTTCTGAAAAAAAAAATAAAAAAAAAAAAACCCACTTAGTTTCTGTATCAGCTGGCTAGGGTTGCATAACAAAATATGTTATGAGTGCCTTAAACAACACACACTCATTTATTCACAGCTGCAGAGGCTGGAAGTCCAAGATCAAGGAGCTGGCAGGGTTGGCTTCCTCTGAAGCCACCCTCCGGCTGCCTCTTCACAGCATCCTACGCTCTACACCCGAACCCCTGCCACCATCTCTATCTGGGTCCTGATCCCCTCTTCTCAGAAGGACCCCAGCCAGATTGCAGCAGGGCCCACCCTAATGCCTCACCCGAACTCAGTTCCACTCTTCAAACGGGGGGAATACAGCCAATTTGTGAAGTAGTGGGAGTTCACACTTCAACATGTGGATTTGGGGAGAAAGCAAAAATGTTGTCCCAGAGGGCTGGAGAGCATGGAGAGGCTGGGAAGGCCAATCACAAGTCAGATTAGGAGAGGTCTTATTTTATAGAATAGTAAAATTGGGCTTTATTCTCTAGACACTGACAAACTTTTGGTTATTTCAGCACAAAATCATTTCATCCCACCTCTTCATTTTACCAGCAAAGAAACCAAGGACCAGAGAGAAAGGACTTGCCCAAGGCCATGCAGTAGGTCAATGGCAGAGCTGACACCAGCTGACACTGAGATCTCTCAGGCCCGGGTCAGAGCTACACTCTGCTAAATTCGGCCTGCATAAGTGCATCGAAACCGACATCATTTTAAAGAATGAGGTTTTTTTTTTTTCCCCATGTTTTCCCATGCCTTTCTTTTTTTTTTTTTTTTCCCCCCATGCCTTTCATCCAGTTTTCATCCACTTTCTTTTTTGGGCAATTGTACAGTTCCCCAAGTTTCAAGTAATTAATACCTTTCATCAAATATAACTGATATGGTTCAGTCAGAAAGATCCCCAGAAATCACTAATGATGCTGTTCCCGTGTGGCTCTGTGGAGTGTGGCCAAATGGCTCGCTGGTACATTTTACAGACTCGAAGGACCTGTATTTCTTACGTCTAATAGATAGCTCGAGATAGACTGTTACACTAAACAGCTACTCTGGCCAAGTTTGTTTTACCACACATAGACACACACACACGCACATGCACACGCACACATTTGGTACACTATTTCAGGCCGTTTCTGCCATGCTTAGAGCTCCTCATAGCAGTGATTCCCCAGCTAGAGGATGTGTGTCCAACCAGGAAAATGGAAACCACTCAGGGATCCCTGGGTGGCTCAGCAGTTTAGCACCAGCCTTTGGCCCAGGGTGTGATCCTGGAGACCCAGGATCGAGTCCCACGTTGGGCTCCCTGCATGGAGCCTGCTTCTCCCTCTGCCTGTGTCTCTGCCTCTCTCTCTCTGTGTCTTTCATGAATAAATAAATAAAATCTTAAAAAAAAAAAAGAAAAGAAAAGAAAAGAAAATGGAAACCACTCTAGGTCTTTCTACTTAAGAAATTCAATATAAAGAATTGGATGCACAAGTGATAGAAGAGCTAAGAAGCCAAACAGGGATGGTAAGGAATCAGAGATTAACAACAGCAGGAGGATGCTGTTGCTCCTGAGCCTAGAGAGACACAGGAGAAGGTGGTGACACAAGATCCCAGAAGCCAGGGGATTATTTGGCAAGAGCTGGAGCCACAGAGCACATGAAGCCACTGCCAGAGATGCCCCTTGAGTTAGAGAAAGAAAGGAGAAACAGTCAGCTTGTCCCCACCTCTCCTCCATTCTTCTGTCATACACTCCCATCGGCCAAACTGCAGCATGTAGGTCCCCATGTCAAAAAGCAGGGCAGGGGAAGCATGAGGAAAGGGACAGAGAGCAGGCACCCTGGTGGCCTTGGGTAAATCATTTGCTCTCAGTTTTAGTTGCCTTGTGGATAATTTGATAATTTCTCACACGTTTGTTGGGAGAAGCTTCAAAGGCACGTATATAAATGGAAGGGCTTTTATTATTGGTTTTAATTCAAAGTATTTGGGACTTTGGGCTCTGGGGGGGACAAAAGAGGGGTGGTGATCAGGTGTCATCAGGAGCTTTGTGATGCCTCCTTAATTGCCCTGGTGAAGGGAAGTAGGTCTGCATTTTACCACTTGTTATTTTATTGTGTCACTCTGCTCCATCAGGCTTCAAAAGCCACTGACTGACTTTGAATAAACTGGCACATAACTGAAAGGATGTTGGAGTGTGTTCTCGGTTCTGTTTGGGGAGCTCTCTGTGGTTTTTGCATCAAAAAGTGACACATAGAGAGGACTCTAGAAATTACTCCAAAGCCATTACCTCCACCCCACCCCTTTTGTTTTACAGAGGACCAGAGAGGAGACGGGGTTGGCCTGTTGTCCCATGCCAAATTCTTGGCAGAGAGAGATGCACGGCGCTGGAGGAGACTCACTGCTTTCTCCAGTCCTCCTCCTTGGGCCTTCGGGTCTTCAGTCAGCCCCATATAACAGCTGATACTGCAACATTTCCTTGTTCTTTGCCATGATCCTTCTTTTCCATGAGCCTCCTCTCTTTCTTTTTCGTCTTTAACCTCTTCTTCCTAGTAGTCTTTGACAACTCGTTCTCATGGGGTTCTTTCGCTCCACTCTGCTGATGGACATCAGAAGCGGAGTGTTGAGCCACATCTATTTTAAGTTGAGAGTGTAAACTCTTCTAAATAACTCCATTCCCCTTTGATGGCGGGAGTGAGCAAGGATCATCACAAACTCTTGGAAGACCAGTTTTTCTGCCAACCTCAGGGCTTACGGTGAAAATAATAAGGTGCCATCTCTTCCTTTCTACTGGCAGAAAGTACAGCCCATGGTCAGTAAGTGGCAGGCCATTCCAACCAGGCCCATGAGAACGGTAGGACTTCTACCAATGGCACGAGGTGGTTTAGCCCTCTCGGCAAGAATGGGTCTGTGTTCTGTATCTTTCAGTGCCAGCTAACCTTGATGAGTGGATGATAAAGCTCAAGGATGGATTCCTTAACTTGTCAAATGAAGAGATTGTGCCTTGATTGTAAGTTCCCTTCCAGCACTGACATTTAAGAAATCAGTATCCTTCCACCAAAGAAGTCCTATTATGGTCACAGAGGCACTAAGATTGTAATAATCCCCTGAGTGACTCATGGAATTCCCAATGGTCCACTGTGAATTGACATTTTACTGGTGCAGAGTCTGTGGCATCTTAAAATGTCAGAGCTAGAAGAGCATCAGTCATCCTCTACCATGAGGACATTGAGGAGTCTGGGACCTGAAGCTTGCAAGTATCCATTTACCGATTCCTTCAGCAGAAATTGACTATGCCCGTGTTATGTGCCAAGCAGTGTTCTAGGTCTTAGGGTACAGTAATAGAGAGGAGTAGGGATCTGCCCTCACATATGCTTGTAGGGTAAGATGCAGGACAACTAGGGAACTAAAAAAATGGGTACAATAATTATAGTTTGTAATAATTGTTTGAAAGGCAATAAAAATATATTGGATTAATTCACTTTGCTCAATGGATATTGAATAACTTGGGTCAGGGGAAAGTGACTGTTTGTAACAGTAGCCCTTAAGCTGAAGCGTAAGAAGAAACCAGCTGTGGAAACCAGGATGTAAGAAAGTAGGCAGAGAGAATGACATGTGCAAAGGCCTTGGGGCAGGAAAGCTTTTGGTATAGCCAAGATGTGGAAAGGCAGCGAATCAAGTGGGAATGTAATAGGTGAAAAGTGGCTGGAGGAGTTGGCTGAAACCAGATTGGCTGCATAGGCCCTCATAAGGAGTTTAGGTTTTATTCTGAGATTGGGAAGCCATTGAAAACTCTTAAGCAGTTAAGCAACATGTTCTGCTTGCATTTCTTAAAGACTCCTCTGATTGCAGAAAGGAGAATGGATTGTAGAAGAGGAAATGAGACTACTGAAATAGTCCAGACAAAAAAGAAATGATAGACAAAATTAGCAGCAACGGAAATGGTAAGAAATGGGAGGATTTGGAATAACATAGAGGCTCTAAGACTTGTTTCTTACTTGGCTACATAAACTGAGGATCAGAGGAATCAAAAAAGACTTCTAGGCTGTTGAGCAACTGGGTGAATGGATGTTTCACTACAGATGTGGTAACAAACATTAAAGGTGGGTAGGATTAGAGAGATCTATTTACTGTAAAGGGAAACTGGGGTTCCAGGGGACACAAGGTTGGGGAGTATACAGGTATGAGGGTGGCATAAGAATTGCAATATTAGTGCCTGGGTGGCTCAGTCGGTTAAGTGTCTACCTTCAGCTCAGGTCATGATCTCAGAATCCTGAGATCAAGCTTCACAGTGGGCTCTGCTCAGTGGGAAGTCTGCTTCTCCATCTCCCTCCACCCCTGCCCCCTTCCTGCTCATCCCCTGCCTCCTCCCCACTCATCCTCTCTCTCTTTCTCTCTCAAATAAATGAAAGCTTTAAAATAAAAAAAAAAGAATTGCAATATTACCAAATATCATCTATGCCTTAAGAGAAAGTAAGACTATGAATGACTTTACAGTGGTGTTATTCAGTGGGTGTGATTTGGACCCATTTGGCAATGTCCTGAGATTCTTTTAGTTGTTATGACTTTTGGAGAGATTGTAGTTTTTCTGGCGTCTAGGGGATAGAGGCCAGGGATGCTGCTAGATATTCTTCAGTGTATAAGGCAGCCCATATAACAAAAACTTGTCTGGCCTCACATGTCAACAATGCTGAATTTGAGAACTCTATAGATTATTTTTGGGGTTTTATACAAATGAATCATGCCCAGAGAGCAATGTCTTGAAAGGTGTCACTCCAGTGTTAGGAAGGAGTCCAGACTGCTTCTGTGGCAAGAGGCTGATAGTAGCTAGTGAATATGAGACCAGCAGTTTCCTTGTGGTGGGGCTGGGACCCCAAGAGAGGGCTCTGAGCCCTGTAGGGCCTTAGTAAGAGCAGAACATTGATTGGATCTGACCAGAGAGCACTAAGTCCAGTGGGACACCAGATAGATGCACTGCCAAGTGAGAGCTCACTTATTGAGCAAGAGGACCAATGGGGATATGTCTCTGGGGGAACCAGGGGTTGCCAGAGGAAGGGAAAGAGGCTGGGAGATCCTAAGGGGCCAGAGGGTGGGTAGCAAGTACCAGTTCCCAAACTAGAGATCCTCAAGAGTCTGCTGGTTCTCATGACTGCCTGCACAGTAAAATCACCTGGGGAGATTTTAAGAGTATTAATACCTAGGCCCCACCCCCAAAGACAGTTATTAAGTTTGTCTGGCTTAGGGCCCTAACACTGGAATTTTAAAGCCCCTCCAGGTATTCTGGGTTAAGAACCACTGATCTAATCCAAGCATTGCACACAGAAGCTTCCAGAGGCAGACAAATAAAGGAAGCAAGGGACTGGGAGGCCCCATCGCAGTGGCCAGTCTGTACTCAGCTGGAGCCCACTATCACCCTGTAGAGATCTGGGCTCAGTGTTGCCAGAAATCTTCCCATTTCCTTGTTGTTGTTTTTTTCCTCTCAAGAAGCCTAAAATCCAGAATTTTTTTTTTTTTTTTTTAGTGTAAGCTCCAAAAATCTTAAAATCGCATGCCAAACAAAACATGTGTGCGGAGTGCTCTGGACCTTTGGGCTGTCATTTAGCAACCTCTGATCCAGTCCAGTGGTTTTCACACTTTTTTTTAGCCACAGGGGTTTTTTCCTCCAAACAAGCTATTTTGTGGAACTGATATAGATTAAATAAATCTAAGTGGAACTTTGTGGGGAACAGAGCAGAGGCACACTTAGCCTGTCCTTCCAGCCTGGGGCAGTTCTTCTTGTTGCTCCTGAAGAGGCCCCTCCGGCTCTGGGGAACCACACTGGCCCATTCACCAGATGAGGAGACTGAGGCCCTTCAGAATATAGTCCCAGAGCAGAATCAGCCCCATGGAGCCATTTGGAAATGTGTGTGTGTGTGTGTGTGCGCGCGCGCACGTGCGCACGTGGGGGCGTTTGGAGTTGGTGACAAAACAGACACTACCGGCATTTAGTGGCTGGGTGCCAGGAATGCTAAACTTCCTGTAATGTCCAGGACTTTGAATAAAGAATCATCCCACACAAAATGCCAACAGCTTCCCCCGCTGGGAAACACCAGATGAGGAATTGGAGACCCAGAGAGGAGAAATTGGCTGGCAAGATCATGGCAAGTGCACACTAGAACTTTGGCCCCTGCCCACAGGCTTGGGGACTTCATCTGTACCGTCAGGAAAGGTCACTGGCTGGGGCCAGGTTGGCCCTCCTCCACAACACAGGGCAGAAAGGGATATTTTACAAATTAAAGCCAGGTAGCCTCCTGAGGTGGGGCAGCTACTCCATAAGAGGCTAAGTGCCAGATTTTGAGAAGTGAGTCTAGGAAGGGAGATGGGGCTGCTGGGTCTCTTCAGCCCAGGCTGGAGGCCAGCAGTCGACCCTGGGGGAGGCAGATCCGAGGAGCCGAGGTGCCGGGAAACTCAGAGGCAGGGCAGTCATGCAGGTTTCTTGGCTCCATTGGTCATTTAATCCCTAGGCCAAAATACGCCAGGTTCAAAAATAGGATGTGGAAGCAGGAGGGGAAAGGAGGGTGTTCCCCAGCACTCCAAGGAAAATCAAGCCAAAGTAGAGCTCATCTACCTATTTTTGCCATCACAATGCCACACATTGTACAGCTTCCCTGCTTACAAAATCACTACTTCAGAATTGCCATCTCCGGAGGCGCCTGGGTGGCTAAGTAGGTTAAGTGTCCGATTCTTGATTTCGGCTCAGGTCATGATTTCAGGGTCCTGGGATCCAGCCCTCCATCAGGCTCCCCACTCAGCAGGGAGTCTGCTTGTCTCCCTCACCCTCTACATTACCTCCTTCCCCGCTCACTGGCTGACTCTTGCTAAAATAAATCTAAAAAAAAAAAAAAAAAAAAAAAAAAAACCCAAAACAAAAAAAGAATCGCCATCTCCATAACTGGCAGACGAGGACAAAATTATCCATATTTTACCGGCAAGGAGCTGGAGCCTCAGAGTGCTGCTTATAAGGAACCTTCCTTTTAAAGATCTGATTTTGTTTGTTTATGCCTATGTTAATCATCCTCATGAGGAAGGTCAAGGAGGGAGTCCTAGTCCCAGTTGGGGGTTCAGGCCAGCAGTGCTCACTCAGGCTGTGGTGGGCACCAGAATCATGGCAGAACTTGGTGAAAACACAGCAGGCCCGATCCTATCTCAACAAGCCCAGGTCCCAAACCTCCCTAGGAGCACTCCTGGTGATTCTGACACTCGCCGACACCCAGCCTGCCTAACCCAGCTCGGCGAGAGCAGTCCACTTTCCATGAACTTGGGGGTCACGGCAACATCACATCATCACATTTCCACATAGCTTTCCAAATGCTTCTTCTCTCAACTGGTGATGGAGACAAGACACCATCCCATAGTGTGCCAGTTAGCTAGCTCTTGGTGACAGGGTGTGGGGGGACATGGGGGTGCTGATTTGTAGTATGCCTGTTTCTGTGGTGGGAATCCTCCGACTGTGGCCAGTTTCAAGCTACTGACATCGCATCACTGAACATGTTGTTGAGGAAAAGATGCGCACAAGCGGAGCTCTGGAGACGGTGTGAGCCAGCCCCCGCATACGTCTTTTGTGTCCCATCTCCAAAGCCTGGGATCTTTCCCCTAAAATATCCAGAGCTAGGACAGGGGACAGGCTCTCAAAAGAAACCAGGAGTGTACATGCTATGAGAACATCATTTCCAGGGGAAGAGCATTAATTACCATGATTCTTTTTTTTTTTTTTTTTTTTATGATAGTCACAGAGAGAGAGAGAGAGAGAGAGAGGCAGAGACAGGCAGAGGGAGAAGTAGGCTCCATGCACCGGGAGCCCAACGTGGGATTCGATCCCGGGTCTCCAGGATCGCGCCCTGGGTCAAAGGCAGGCGCCAAACCGCTGCGCCACCCAGGGATCCCAATTACCATGATTCTTGAGCAAGAGACAGGACTTTGGATCCCAACTTTGTGACTATTGGCTGCGGGATCTTGAATCGCACACCCCTCCGGGCCTCAGATTCTCCACATCTAACCTAGGACTAGCTAGTAACACACAAGAGAAACTAGTCACTCGAGAGAAACCTCGACGGCTGAAGGATAGAATGCATGTAAGATATGCAAGCTCGTCCTCAGCACCTGGTCGTACTCCATTACGCATGGGTTGTCCCTTTGGAGCACCCCCTGCATTTTGGACCCCGGGAGACCTCACCACTCTTCCCATCCAGATGCCTCACTGGGGAATCCGGGACGGAAATAGGACAATTGCTCTGCTCAGCAAACGACAGCCACTTGGCAGGGAAGCCATCCTGTGTCCCTCTGTCTCTTGACTTAAAAGGTTGGGAAATCTGTCGCTAGACTAGCCTTCCCGCCCCCAAATACACACAAGGTAATTGCCAGGGACCAACCTAGAAGATTCTGCACAGTGACTGGCTGCGCAGCGGTTCTGCCAGAGAAAGATCCAGCAGCTCTGAGCCTGAGCAGCCGGGCTGGGGACTCAGGCTGGCCTCGCAGAAGGTCCCTTTCCCCTTTCTGCCGCAGATGACGGAAACCTCGAAGCGACGGATGGTCTCTGCATCCTCTTCCCTTCACACCAGCTAACGTGTTTTTCATTTCTCTTGGCGGGCTCAATTTCCCACATGTCCTCCCAACTCTTCCTCTCCATTCCCCAGGGCTTCCCACCACGGACCTGCGTGCCTGGGCGGCGAGCAGGCCGGGCCGTGTTGACCGGTCCCGGCTCCCGGTGACCCCGTGGCTGTGCAGGTGGCCCCGCCTGGCTGCACCCGGCCCACCAGGCCTGGGACCCACAACCCCTCCCCAGCCCTGCTCCTAACTTACTGTGTGAGACCCCACAAAGAGCTCTCCCTCAAGGCCTCTCAGCTCCTCATCTCCCAAAAGAAGGATAAGAGAGTCTGTTCCCCGTGGAGCACTTTGCATCTCTCCGAGGCCCCTCACCTGGGGCTTCCTGTTTGTCCCACACTCGCTGTGCCTCCGGAGATGCCAGCAGGGTCAGCTAGGACCTCCCGGGGCTGCTGGCAGCAGGGGCAGGGCTTCTCGTCCCACCCCCTCGCTGGGAGGCCGGGCTGTGACACAACCCTGTGGCTCTGTCTCGCAGTGTGGGACCTGCTTCCAAGCCTTGGCCTCCAGGCCTCATGCCCACCGCCCCCTCTTCCTATGGAAGTCACTTTGTTCCCTGACAGCCCTGGGTGTCGGGGGGCACCACGCTCAGCGTGCATGTGAGCCTCCCAGAGCAACCGCAGGCTGAAGGGGAAGGCATTCACTCTTCAAACACTCCCTGTAAATCCCGGTTAGAAGAGGCACCGCCAAAGGTCCTGCTCTTCTGTCTGTGACCCACCCTCGCCCCCGCCCTTATCTGTACACTTGCATCCTGCCACCAAATACTCCTTTTGGACATGGAATGTATTTGGTGTTTGGGTTTTTTCCCCCTTCTTTCTTTCCAGTTCTTTCGGACAGAAGGAGCAAGCAGATCATAAAGTATTTGTGGAATCCATCAGTTCCGCAGACAGCTTGTGGACCACAGAGAGAACTTACTTGACCCATTTCACTGTGACCAGGAAAGGAAAGATGATGGCATTTAGAATCCAGACAACAGTTTAGATGATGGAATTTTCTAGCATATTCTAGAACGCTCCCAACCCCCTCTGTGCCTTTTCCAACAACCAAGGTCTTTCTTGATCTCTCTAGTTAGAATGAATATCTCTTTCTTAAATGTAAACCCTACCTCACATCTCAGTGGTCACGCTTCTATTTACCATTTCATCATTTTCTATGCCACTTCTCAGGTTCTCTTGGTAGATTGTAAAATCTTTCAGTATAAACACCATTTCTCAATCACACTACTGCCATCACCCAATACCTAATAATAATGATTAATAATAATGATATAGAAACTTCTATTTATCAAGTACTTACCCTGTGTTAGAGACTGTTCAAACGATATCTTCTTGAACCTTGTATCAGACATTGAGATAAGTAGCTCTTGTTATTTAAGTAACTTTCCAAGGGTTATACAGAAGTAAGAGAAGGCGATAGGATTTCCAGCCTCGGTTTGTCTTATTCTGTAATTCCTGAGCTATTGTTCCCAGCTTTTTGGATTTACTTCCAAGCACAGGGTCTGGGAGACTAGGCCCTCCATGAGGGAATTGAATTCTTCCCTTACTGTGCAGACAAAAAGAACATTTACAAGGTCATTTCATCTGCACCCTCCTTTCACCCACGAGAGGCTTAAAGCCAAAGAGGGGAAAGTGAGTCAACGTTGGTGGCCTGGCCAGTTCATGGCCCAGCACAAAGGGCAACCCCCCACCATTTTGCTGTTGCCTGCGACCTCTCAGCCTCTCACTTTCCTCAAGAGTTGCTGGGTACTGGAAAGTTTAGGCAGGAAGAGGGTGTGGGCGTGAATGTATGGCATGCTTCGTGATCACGCTCTATAGGACACCAGGGACACCCCAGCTTCCCTGAAGCTTTACTTTCCTAAAAAGTTGTGCGTAGATCAAATGTTTAATTTCTCATTCCAGTAAAATCAGCCTCCGGTGGGTGAGTCAGTTTGGCTCGTTGTTGAGAGTCTGTGCCATGGCTTTGTCTTTGTGCTGGCTCTCAGTACTGTAAGCGCTAGGGCTTTAAGACATAGGGCATGGTATGTACACACGCATACAGTGTAGAATATAGCCCAGATGCATACAGTAAATATAGACATATATGTGTGTATACGTATATATGGCTGTATAATTTATATGTATGTAAAACCTCACTAATTTTTTTTATTTCATTGTAGTCTGTGTACCTTGGTTACCATTTAGTCCATTGTTGACACTTCATACCAGGTAATTCTCTGTAATGGGGGCTGCCCTGTGCATCGTAGAATGTTTAGCAGCCTCTCTGACCCCTACCCACTCGATGCCAATAGGACCTTCCTGCCCACCACTGTGACAACCAGAATTGTTTCCAGGCATTGCAAAACGTCCCCTGGAGGAAAATCTCCCCAAGCTGAGAACCATGATTTAGCTCATGTCTCCCTTGATCCTCTGGTAGACAAGGGGATGCTAATTAGTGAAGAGAGCAAATATTCAAAAGTCCAGCTGGGATCTATACCGTAAGGATGGCTCTGACCTAGGATTTGAAACTATACTCATGGCTTTCATGTATGGCATGTTTCTTCTGCACCCGACACAGTAGCTAAGTGATTTAGATCACTTATACCTCACAGGAACCTGTAGAACAGCATCATTGTTTCTGTGTTACAGATGAGAAAACTGAGGTGCACTGTGGCTTGTCTAAAAAGTCACACAAGTAACAAGTGGCAGAGAAAATGTGCTCTTCATCTTTATGTGAATGTTTCTGAATCCCATTGCCAGTTCACACTAGGTGGGTGTTGAAATCTCTGAGGTGCATGGGACAGAAAAAAAGATTCAGAACTGCTCTGGCTCTGCCCTTCACTGGCTGATTGTCCCAGAATCACTGAATATGAGCATTAGAAGAGACCATCAGGATAATCTAACCCAGTGAGATATTGATCTGATCATCACACAAATAAATGTCTGGTGCAACCATGATGAGTGCTCTGATGGAAAGGCACATACGAATGGGGAAGAGACTGGGTTCTGGAGGCCCTTGCCCAGGAAGTGGATGAACAGGGGGTGGCAGGTAGAGAAAACAGGAAGCTATTACAAGCAGAGAGAACCCTAAGGTGGCAGGAAGCAGGCAGGCTTCCAGGTTGGCTCTGCAGAAGGGTTTCTTAGGGTTGGTGGAAACCTAGAAAGGGACACAGGATATAGGGACTTGGAATTCCTCGAGGGGTAGGTTGAGGGTTGGGAGGCGTGACCATCATAAAATTACAGAACACCATCCAATCCCATCCCTCCTTAGGTAGAGAAAGAAATAGACTGGGAGAAGGCATGTGTTCTAGGACACACAGGCAAGGGGTTGGCAAAAGTGTCATGAGGACTCGGATATCCTGCCTCTCTAGCCATATTTCCAGAGACCATGCGCCTCCTCCATGTTCCCCAGCATAGACTGACCCTCCCTCCACTCCAGAAGGAGTCTTCCAACTCTTAGGGCTTTCCACTCTGTCCTAGAGAGGAATGAAAATGCTGTCCTAAGTCCATGTGCACCCTGAGTGCTGAGCATGGGACCATGCCACAGGAGCTGGCTCCCCCCAAAAAGGGGAGTCCAAGCTTGGGCATAAGCACTGGATCAACAACCAGGAGCCCTGAAATAACCTCATGATCACAGAGGCAGAAGTTACAACATAGTCTACAGATCCGATCTGACTCATAGTTGTGTTTTCTTTGGCCACACAGTGTTCTCAGATGTTTTCGAGATATATGGCCACCGTTTGAAAATCAGATTTCATATAAAAATTTAGGTTTTGGGCAGCCCCAGTGGCTCAGCGGTTTAGCACCGCCTTCAGCCTGGGGCATGATCCTGGAGACCCGGGATCGAGTCCCACGTCGGGCTCCCTGCATGGAGCCTGCTTCTCCCTCTGCCTGTGTCTCTGTCTCTGTCTCTGTCTCTCTCTCTCTATCTCTATCTCATTCTCTGTGTCTCTAATAAATAAATAAAATCTTAAAAAAAAAATTTAGGTTTCAAGGCACCTCAGTGGCTCAGTTGGTTAAGCATCTGCCTCGGGCTTAGGTCATGATCTCAGGCTCTGGGGATTGAGCCCCCACATGGCATCGGGCTTCCTGCTCAGCAAGGAGTCTGCTTCTCCCTTGCTCTCTCCCTCTGCCCCTCCCCACTAGTTGCTCTTTCTCTCTCTCTTTCTCTCTCTCTCTCTAAAATAAAAAAATAAATAAAATCTTTAAAAAAATACATTCAGGTTTCTAGCCTGCATTCCTACATGAGAACAATCACCTGGAGCTGTTGCCTGTCGCTCTTTGCTTTCACCAAGTGCCCACCCACCCCCTCTGTTCAGCCTGCCCGCTGCATTGCCCGCTGACCTGCAGTGGGGTCCGCTTGCCCTGTGCTGCCCTGCGCTGCCCTACAATAATGCTTTTAAAGATCTGCAGGTAATGACCTTGGACGGGGCCCTGGAGTCTTCTGTGGGCAAGCCAGCCAATGCCAGTTCCTTCAGCTGTCGCTACTCTGATTCAACCCCAGTCTCCTACCTGTCCTGTACCTTTTTCTGGCCACACTCCCCTAGGTCCATGTCCCTCTTAAAGGAATGCATTCAGAAGTCAGAACAATGCTCCCCGCAGGGGCTGGTGGGGCTGACCTGGGCAGAGTTAAAGAAAGTTCTTTATATGATACACCATTAGTTTTCAACCTGGCAACCAGACCAGCAAGCACAATGTCAATCCAAATGGAAAGAAGCCTCATAACATACAAAAATGATTCTGTCTTATGACTCTAGCTAAATAGAATAAACCCCCGGGGGAAGACATCAGATCATTTCCTGAGACTCTATACAGGCAAACCTGGGACAATGTGGGAGGAATGACAAGCATCTTGAAACATTTTTTTCATTTATAAGTATAAACAGTGAGAAGAGTCTAAGAAAATACTTATAAAAGCCCTTGTAAAATGACAGTGCTCTAACTGGCTACTTGAGGTTACTCTGCTCCCTGAATGAACTCAGGTGGACTGCCTTTTACCCTCTGAGGTTAAATCCGAATGGGTAGAAAATAAGAAAACAAATGGGGCTATGGAAAAAAGCCCTGGCCTGTGAATCTGCTGCATTGGGGACTTCCTTGAATCTGCTTCTGACTACACCAAGCACTCAGGTAGGACAGTTAAACCTGCTGGGCCCTGAGTGCCTCGTCCATGGTAAAAGTGTCAAATCAGATTGGAGATTCCATGAACCAGGACTGTGCATTCAAAACGTCCACTGTGTTCAGCACCTTCCAGCCTTTTCTCCAGCTCTGGCTCCCAGAACCACTGCCCATTTACTTAATGCTCTGTTTAAAATTGTCTTCAATTTTTTTAAGGTTAGCTTCATCCCCCAAACATCTAGAAGACCGCAGATTTAATGTGTTAATTATGATTTGCATACATATTCAAGTAAATACTCAGGGGTTGAAATTTTAAATTTTTTTCTCCACACACTTCCTAAAATCATCCTGTTTGGGATCCCTGGGTGGCTCAGCGGTTAAGCGTCTGCCTTCGGCTCAGGGCGTGATCCTGGAGTCCCGGGATCGCAGTCCCACATCGAGCTTCCTGCATGAAGCCTACTTCTCCCTCTGCCTATGTCTCTGCCTCTCTGTCTCTCTCTGTCTCTGTGTGTGTGTGTGTGTGTGTGTGTGTGTGTCTCATGAATAAATAAAATCTTAAAAAATAAAATTAAATTAAATCATCCTGTTTGCTTACAGCACTATAGGGACACCAAACTTGGGATTCATGGGTGGCTTTCAGGGAAACCCCTGAATACCCTAAAACTGTCCACTAAGTTGCATGTGGCAGAGGGGAGATTTTTGGGGGGAGAAATTATATAAATTTGCCGTGATCCTCAAAGGTCCAACTCTTCCATGTAAACGCTGAGAACCACACTCTCCAGAACCTGTCAGAGCTTTCTGGAGAAGGGATGGGGCAAAAGGACTGTAGTTTCTAAATAGCTTGCCTGTGGCTCTTTTCAGCAAAATTTCTCCCCACCTTCCTTTCTCAATGTCTTCTAATTGACTAAGGAAGTACCTTTTGGTCCCTTGGTGGGGTGGAATGGGATGGGCTTCTCCGGGGCCTGACCCAGCCTGGGAACTTGACCTGGCACAGCATAACGCTGGCTCCCTCTACATCCCAGCAGAGGAGTCTCCGAGGTGCTGGAATGACAGCACCCTGAGGAAAGAAGAAGGGCTTTGCTTAAAGTGATTTCGTAAACACTTGGCAAACTCCCCCAACACCAGAATCCTGCAGAGCACAGCTTAAGCAGATCATCACGTTCTCTGGGGGAAAACTCAGAAACTCAACTCTGCGGGATGGTTGCAAGCAGAGGGGCAAGAATTATAAATGCTGTCCCTCCAGCAACTGCTTTGCCTAGCGGAACTCCCTGCTGCTTCTCCACCTGCTTGTTTTGCAGCTTGCTGAATCTCCATATGTCTGACCTAAATTCTTAAGTGGCTTGGATGGTCCCAGGCCATCACACCACAGGAAAAGACCTACGACTTTCTCAGGCCTTGGAAGTGATGGCAGCTACTTCATAAGTGGGAACATAGCAGCTCTAATTGCATAATTTGCCTTGATCCTAACTGAACAGGGGGCTCCCTTAGAGAAGGGGTAGTGGACATGCAATAAACATGCAATGAATGAATGACAACTACTGCTCAGCGGAGTTTGGTGTGCCATAGGCAAGGGTGGATAAGGTAATCAAGGAAAACTTCACAGCAGAGGTGATATTTGAACAAGGCCTTGGGTCAGGTGTAATTTTAACAGGAGAGCTGGCTATGCTCTGATGTGGTTAAACACAGGGGCTCTGGAGTCTGGTGTCTGATTGGGTTTGAATTCTGACACTCCGGTGTGCTTGGTGTGCCCTTGTGTTAATTTCCTTGTGCACGCCTGAGTGTCCTCACCAACAAAATAAGGATAAGGACTATGCATGAACCTCAGATGAGAAAACCACATAGCACCCTTCACACAGAGCCTGAGCACACATTCCCTGGTAGTCCTCATCAGATCAGAGAGGAGATCAGCATCAGAGAGGAGAGTGGCATGGGACGCCCTACAGCTGGGACTTGAGAGAGTGGAGCACGAAGCAGGCAGCCAATTTACCTGTGATTTCCGCAGCATTGCCAACACACCTGAGCTACTCTCTGCCAAAGCTTGCAATCTCACCAGCAGACTTCAGACTTCACTGTAGAAGGTCCACCCTTATGCGTCTCAGCAGACTCTGTTCTGGTTGACTGCACAACCTCGTGCCCCACTCCCCACCCCTGTGGTCCAGCTCTGCACTTCCTCCTCTGACGGTGCCGCCTGTGGCCATAAGGACAGAGTGTCCAGGGTCCAGCCATGGGATGCTCCTGCATCCACAGATGCAGATCCTTCTTGGGGCTGCTGCATTTCCCTGGGAGAGAGTGAAACAAGAGGCCCAGCAGCCACAGTGTCGATCAACATCAAAGAAGAAGTCAGAATGCAGGAGGAGCCACGGAATGGCCAGAGGCTGTTCCTGAACTTTTGCTCCTGGGTTGGTCCAGCTAGGCCTGCACATCTCTGGAGCATGTGCCCCTTGATGTCTGGTGGGCCCTGTTCATTCTTTACGTGTTTAGATCATGTCTTGTGAATCAGATTCAGCTGCTTTCTATTTTCCTCGTGCACGGATATTATGTCCCGGCGGCGAGTATTGTATCTCTTATATAGGGATGGTGCCTGCCATGTAGTAAGGACTCAGGAAGGATTTGCCATAAGTTGGAGGAATGCCTGAATGAGTATCCATGGTGCCTGGCACATAGCAGATGTCCCATAAACAGTTGTCAAACAGTGAAACAAGTGACTGAGGAACTGAGAGGCGGAGAGTTTGTGCAGGGAAGCCTTCCTGGAAGTGGCTTTTGAGCTCAACCTTAAAAGATGGAGTGGAATTCTACAAGGAAGGCTGAACAGCGGAGCATTCCAAACAGAAAGGACAAGCATCTAGACACGGAAAGCACTGGGAAGATTTGAGATTTGGGTTCGGCTGGAGGGCTGGAAACATAAAGAGGATTGCAGAAAGCTATGCCTGGAGAAATTTCTTCAGCCTTGCAGAGGGTCTCAAAGGCCATGCCAAAGAAGGACAGCCTGCCTCCCCAGGCAGTGGGTGGCCAGTATAAGGAGGGGATGATGGGATCTAACCAACGTGTCAAGAAGATTAATGTGGCAATGCCTTGAAGAGTGGATTTGAGGTTGGCAGAAGACAGAAAGCAAAAGTCTAAAACCAGAAATGTGGAGAAAGTATGAACAGGACCTGGTATATGGCTGGATGTTGATTGAAAACATGAACAGCAAAGAGAGTCAGTGATGAAGTCGAAGTGCCCACATGGCTCATGGAAGGGAGAGATAGCCCCTTGAGCAGAGAAGTCAGGAGGAACAGAAGCGGTTGGGAGTCTGGAAGGCAGACTAGAGCAAAGTCCACTCCGGTCTGTCACTCACATTCCTCATCTGGTGAATACCTGCAGACGTGCAGGCAGCAAAATCCCTCTGGCTATTGGAAACAGAGACTCAAACTCCAAAGACATAGAAAGGGTTGTAGAAATTTTGAGGGTTATCTTCATGAAAGTTCTCTCCAGGAACAGAGTCTACCCACACCTTGGAATCAGCATAGTTTCGAGAGTTGGGAAAATCTGACTTCTAACCCTGGCTCTGCTGCTTCTTATGTGTGTGACCTTCGACAAATCTCTGAACTCATGTGAGCCTCTATTTTCCATCTGTAAAATGGGAGAATTATAATAAATCAGTCTCACAAGGCTTTAGTGAGAAGTAGATAGCATACATACAGGAAGTCCCTAGCATGGTGTCTACTACCAGTAGGATACTCACTATACATCAACAATTATCAATATTCTTTGGTTGTTTTAGTTCAGACAGAGGTTGCAGATACAAATGCCCACCGGTGCTCAACTGGAAAGAGAAATAAATTAAGCCTAAAAGGAACAATGGCTCTTCACTTTCAGCAGATTCCTGCCACGTGGGAATGGTGATCTAGGTGTCCAAGATGTCCAATTTTTCAAGAGAAATCAGAAATCTAAACTTTGCTGGGGAGGGGGTGCTGAAATTTCCCATTTAAAAATTTAAATTTAAATTACAAAACAATATGTGGCAGTTCACACTGCATGGACCAAACAAAACATGCGTGTGGGGCTGGTGCAGCTCAAGGATTGGCATTTGTGCAGTCTGAATTTTAAGACAGGCTTCCAGCTTGATGCAGAGATCCTGTGTGCCTCTTTGGAAGATAGAAGTGCCATGTCCTCCTCCTGAGATATTGGGCCCCCACCTCTCCCACATGTAAAAATGACAGGCTTGCAGAGGATGCCTCAATCCTGCCCAGCTCTACACTTCTGAGATCTTGAATACCTGATGATATGGAGTTTGGCCTTGACGGTATTGAGGAGATGAGCTCTGGGAGGGGTCCATGGCTGGGCCAGCTGCTAGGGAGGCCAGGCCTGGCTGCAGGGCTGCATGGTTATTTACCTACAATAGAAAAAGACAGAGGTAAGTCTGGCTGGAGAGAGGCAGACAAGCAGGCTATCTGACCTGACTAGTTAAACCACTTTACTAAGAACTACAACTGAACTAGCTTTGAATCTGACTCTGTGTGTGTGCACGCCTGCCTGCCTACACTGGGGAAGCTCTGAGGAGACAGAGGAGAACAGGCCTGAGTGTATATCTGCTCCATCTGTTTGCCTTTCTCAAGTTTGTTCCTGTGTGAATGGACCTTCCTAATCCCTTGTACTCATAGAGGAGGAAATATCAGCCATAGCTGTACTTCCAGAAGACTTCACAGCACCCTCTCCCCAGCAACCCTGGCCTCCAGGTCCCAGGGCCAGAATCTGCAGATTCTGGGCTCTAGAAGCAGAGTGGAAATAGTAGAGAATCCTATAGGCCAGCCTGAGTAGTAAGAGCCACCAGCAAGCTCAGACCCTCTTGCCAAGGGATAGCTGGCCATGCTAGGGTTCCGTAGTGAATAAAGGCCAGGTCGATGCATGCCCAGCAGGGGTAGAAGAAACACTGTCATTGTCCCAGCAGACCGAGGAGGAGATGCTGGGAAGGCAGGATCATCTTTCAGCGAGGTACTTGGTGAGCTCAAGGTGAAGATTTGATTTCTTCTCTTTATTGGGATATTTGACTTTGATCCCTGATTACTTTCTATCTCTGAACAGATGTATCCTGTAGCTTAATGGCCCATGACATTTTAGAAAATGAGATTTGCTTTATTAGTAGCAGAATTCTTTCTTTAAATGATGTCTAAACCCCAATATATAAAAGACGTTTTGGGTTTTTTCTTTAAGATTTTATTTATTTATTTGAGAGAGAGAGAGAGAGAGAGCACAAGGAAGGAGGAGGGGCAAAGGGAGAAGGACAAACAAACTCCCCGCCTGAGCAGGGACCCGACGACGCAGGGCCCAATCTCAGGACCTGAGCCAAAGGCAGATGCTCAACTGACAGAGCCACCCAGGCACCCCAATAAAATATATTTTTGAATGAGTGATTAACATGTTCCTTAGTTAAATTTGGTGGCAAAGATGTTATTATCTTCAAAATCTCAGAAGTGGCTACAGGAAACCTGAGGGTTCTTTGGAGCATGATGGCAAAACCACTTACAAAGGCCACTCTTTCTGGGCCATCAGATCCTGAATGATCAGGGCTCATTGTCTCATCTTCCACAAAGTGAGACAAAGATGCAAGGCCACTGCCATCATGTTTCACAAAATCAGGTAAAGACAACAGAAAGGCATTGCAGCAGTGAGCAGCATTTTACTGATTAAATTGGAATAGGAGGGAACCAGCATCGTGTGTTGGAGAGAGAAACAGAGATGCAGAAAAAAATCTGGGCCCTGTGTTCTGGCTTGGGCTCTGCAGAGTGTGGGCTCTGTAGTCTTTTGAGAGTTAGCTCTCACTATGTGATGGTGGAGAAGCCCCTTCTTGTCTGCACACTCAAATCCCCCGTTCACGGGAGTCACTGAGGGTCTTAGGCTGTGCCTGCCACTCACTGTGTTTGGCACAAAATGTTGCAGGATCACAAAACCGTTACAGATATGCTCAGTGTGCCACTGAATGGACCCGGCCCCCTCCATACACCCACATTTCCATATGATGCTAAGAGTATCCTCAGACCAAGCAATGCAAATGAACTCTTGGAAGATTTCCAGGGATTTCAGGAGAGGCAGAAGGGCAGTGAATGAGACCACAGCTTAGAAGCCCTGGAGTCAGACCTAGCCTGCAGTCCTAGCTGTATCAATTGCCAGCTGCATGATCCCGGGCAAGCCACTTAGCCTCTTGCTCCCACCATCTATAGACCGGGAACGACATGGTGTCCCCCTGGAAGCACTGCTGGTTTACAGTATGAGGTAGCACAGGGCAGAAGGCCTGACCTACCTGCACCTGGATTCAGGTCCCTCCTTTTCCACTAATAAGCCAAGTGACTGTAAACCTCGGTGTTCTTATTCATCAAACAGGAATAACGATTAAATCAGACAATGTTTGTAAAACACTTTGGTTAGCGCTGTACTTGGAATATGGTAAACACCCAGAAAAAAAAAAAATGGAATGACCATACATAAGAAAAATCGAGGCAAATAGTGCCAGGTGTAGATGGAGAGGGGGAAGTGTTGGGTGATGCTCTGGAGGAGGGCTGGGTGGCACCCCGGCCACACCCCACTTCCTGGGTAACCACTAGAATGGCTCTTCCTCTTTCTGGGCTGCCATCTCTCCATCTGTAGGGGTATGACATGGCACTCCATAGTCCGATGCTAATAGTCTCTGGTTTTATGGTGTTCTCTTAGCTTCCAGTTATAGCCCAAGGGAGGGAGCTGGGTGTCAGTGTCCAGGGTCTTACCTCAAATGTCTTTAGGACCAAGCACACATCAGGCATGAATAAAGTGAGCCATTGTGAGCATGAGAAAGGTGAGCCAAAGTGTTTGCAAGACAATCACAAAGTTGACCTAGTAAGCATGAAGATTTTTTACACCCACCAAAAAACGTGCTCATTCCCATTTTTCTTGAACCACTGACACAGTCTCAAATTTGTAGAGATAAGAAGCAAAGGGGAACCTGTAGTAATGGGGGCACCCAGGCCTCATATAGAGGTGGTGTCTGTTCTTCAGAAACGGTCAATTGTTGCCAAATAGGATAAAGGCTCAGTGCTACTAGATCTCCCAGATTTTCGAGGAAAGCCAGAAATCAGCTTTTGTATGTATGAAATCTTCTGATCATGAAGTTGGCACATCATTTCCAATCTTTAAAAACTAATCTTTCTGCACTCTGCAAATTAAGCTCATGGATGGTATTTTGCAATCTCAGGTATAATCAGTCCCTAAAACATATCAGCAGGTGTTGACTGCTGTGACTCAATGCTTCCCATCTCCGTTCCCCCAACAGAACACAGATTCACTCTCCATGCAATGTATGGTATCTACGTTTGGTAGAACCTGAGATGAGTGTGTGACCCCATAGCAGCTCTCCAAGACCATTGTTTTCAGACTTCAGGATTCATAAAAATCACTTGGTTGGGTACATTCCATCCTTAAGCATCACCCATAGAAATTCTGATTCAGCAGATCTGAAGTGGGCCTCAGGAATCTGCCCAGAGGGCTCCTAGGCCTCCCTTTGGGAAACTGGTCTCAGGTGTAGCCAGGGGCTAGTGAAATGGATGATTGCAGGAATCCTGGCTGACATGAGTGCTTGGTACTGGGAGGGTGACCAACTGCGCCATTGAAGCACCTGAAGGGACCCAGCCTGAGGAGCATTACTAGCCCCTTCCAGGGAGCATGGACAGAGTTGCACTCATGTTATTCATTTACCAGAGGTTTATTTTAAGAGTTCACAGAAAAGTAAAGAAGATAAGAAACCATTTGAACCACAGAGACAAACCCTGTGCAGGCCAGAATCTTGCTGACTGGATAGTTTTTCAGTGATTGTTTTGAGTGACTGGATTATCTCACGTGTCTGTAAGCAGTGGGCATCTGTCACTGCCCCCTCTGATCATGAGCACCATTCAGTGCCTTAACTCTATCTTACTGATCTCCAAGAGACAAGTTCTGACAAGTTCAGTGAGTCCCCAGCCTGTTGGTCAGAGCGTTCACTCCATAGCTGCCAACCAGCCCAAAGGTGGTAGTTTTTGGGTCAAGCTACCATTCTGAATTGCATCACCTGTGGCCAGGGTGTTAAGGCCAATTGATGCTGAGCATGCTAACCTATGTGTCACGAGCCTCCTGGAAAAAAGCTGAGGACTAGTAGGCTCCTTGCCTGGTCTAATTGCCATGATAATGGAGGTGAGGAAAGTAACCAAAATGTCCAAAGTCATAGAGGCTCCACGGGAGCACTCCACACTAGCTAGTGGCAGATGCTACACCCAAAGAACTGACTGGCCTGTCGTGTGAAGGTACAGGCTCTGGAGTCACACTGCCTGGGTTTTTATTTCAGTTCCATCATTCTCTGGCTGTGTGAACTTGAGCCAGTTATTCAACCTCTCTGAACTTGGGCTTTCCAGTTTCTCAATAATAATATGACAGTTCACAAGAGGGTTGTGAGCGTTCAGTGAGATCCTGGGTGGAAAGCCTTTAGAGGCTGGCGTAGAGCTAAAGATAATATTTAGTTTAAAAGAAAAAAAAAAAAGGAGAAACCTACAGAGAGTTTCCCTTCTCAGAAAAGAAGAACAGAACAACATTGCAAAAGGAAACTGGAGTTCTGAAGAAATATGTGCTATTATTGTTATTCTCCAAGGATAGAAGATAGGTGTGGACCAGTGGGGCTGTGTGTTGTGATATGGGGTGGAAGTGGAAAGAGAAAGAGCCCTGTATCAGTAACACAGCTGGGTATGGGCCCCACTAGCCCATTTTTGCAACTAACTCCATGACCAACCACCAACCAGGCCATTCCTGGGCTTGGGCCTGACTTTCTCCATCTCTAAGATGAGGGGTTTGGGCCATCTGGGCTCAGAGGACATGTCTGACTGACTCTGAAGCTCTGGAATCCTGAAAAGATCAAGAATGGCAGAAGAGGAAGAAATGAAGACTCAGTCAGCTAACCTCAGATTCTAGAATGGCTGTTTGGGGAGGGCTCTTTATGGGAAACTTACCACAAAAGGTAAACTTAGGTGGAAATAACAGCCGGATTTTCTGGGATAATAAGGTTTAACTGGGACCTGAGAATGGTCTTCAGGAATGTGGAGGAGGATGTCACCGAGAAACAAGATGAAGCTGGTCCTGGGACATCCAGGGGGGGAGTCATTTTTGGGGTGACCACCCCATTTTAGGGTGACTGGTGGAGGAGTCTTCCCCATATGGCTTCAGGGCACATTCTCTAGCTTCCTTCAGGTGTCTTACCTTCATTCAGGTCAAATTTCACCTCCTGCGCACTCTCCTCCTGACTGTAGTCCTAACCAGGCCCATCCCTAACCATCCAGTCTAAATCCTCCTTCTGCCATGCTCTAGAACCTTCGCCTACACGGTTGCACCGCACACAGCCTGACATCCCATCATAGGTTCATGTCACTCCCCCAGCTATATACTTTCAGCTCCACCAGAGAATACTTTCAGTGCTGAAACCTCAGCTCTAAAAACAGGACCTTGGACATAGCTGATTCTCAATAAATATTTGTGGACTGAAGAAGAAGGTGGGGGGTAGAAGGGGAAGAAGTAGGGGAGAGGTGAGAAGGAGGGAGAGGGGAAGTTCCCACAATATAATGCTGCCTTTTGTCCTAGTGAACAAAACCTGAAGTTGAAGAATTAATCTCTAATGGTTAAAATTCTGAACTCAGCTCCCTAAAGTGGAAAGGAGCTGAGGGACCAGGTGATCTTCCCCTCCCTCCTGGGAAGGTCTCCCTGCACACATCCACAGGGATGTGTGTGTGTGTGGGGGGGGGGGGGGGCATGGCCCTGGGGCAGGGAGACCACCGAGGATGCTGAGGTGAGAACAGGCATTCCATCTGGAGCGGACCCTGACCCGGAAAGGATCTCCCCCTGTACGCTGGAGGCTGTGTGCTGGCCTGGCCTTGCATGGGGCTTTGAAGGCTTGGACATTCAGGAACTGTCCTGAAATTTCCCCTCTTCCGCATCCAGGAGGCCTGTTAACTTTCAGGAACCGTTGATTGTCTAGGGAATATAAACAAAAGAACAAAGGCAAAATCAACCCATTGAAAGGGAAAGAATCCCAGAGTGAACTGCGCACAAAGCCCGCTCGGAATTTAAACACCCAGAGTGGTAGGCAGGAGGAACACCGTGGCAAATCCCGGGAGAAGTCCTGAGAAGTCAAAGAAATTCCATCCTGCTTCTCAGTCCCAGTTCACAAGAGTTTTGTAGAAGGAACGTGGGTCCCCAGAACTTGAGCTGCTCCTTGCAAAGCAACCTTGGCTACTGGCTGCGCCCCACCGTTTGCTCTGTGACATCAGAAGGGAGACACCAGGCGGCTTGCTTTTATTTATCTAAATATGGTCTCTTTTCTGAGAGTGCTGTGAATCATCAGGGGGGTCTGGGGGCCAGCAGGGCATTTTTACCGGCTGGGTGACTTTCGGCAAGTTCCTTCTCCTTCGCGGGACTCAGTCTCTCCTTCTATAGAAAGAGAGATCTGGGATACATTTGGGGACCTTTTTCTCTGTTCCTTTGAACCTCCTTGTCAGTGGCCTCAAAGACTTCAGTGTTTTTTTTTTCCAGCCTGTTTTCTCCCCACCCCTCCATTTCCCCTCTTCTTTGACAGATAAACTGTTCCTGATTTCATGTAAATTGCACCTCTCCCCTCAATGGGCACCCCCTTTGAGTCTCCTCACAGACCCAAAGGTCTGCTGATCCGACCAGTGCCTGAACCTCGGGCCACTCTCCCTCGTGGCACCAGGGCCAATGGGCCCGCCCTTCCTTTCTCTCTCTCTAGAAGCAACGGCATCACTGCCTGCCTGTACTGCCAAGTTCCCCTCCAAGGCATGTGATAACAGGACACCCCAAAGGGGAAAAACTGCCAAGAAGGGCCTTGGGTCCTTGGCATTGGGTGAGAAGGTGGAGCTCTCCCGGTTATATGACTCTGGGGTTACAAAGGGATCCTTCTCTGCTAGATAGAGTCAACTTCCTTACCTATAGAATGGAAATAAGAACTCTCATGGGCCAACTCAGAGGGCCTTTGTGATAATGAGATGGGAAAATTGATGTGGAGGAAATCTTTGAATTGCTACTTAAACCCTTGGGTCCAACATTCTCAGTCACTACCCTGACCTCCTGACCCCTCTGACGTGTTGTTTCTTCACTTTGCCCATCCTGTTAGCCTCTCCAGCAATAACAAGCAGTCCAGGGCATAGGCTCTGGAGTCAGACTGACGGGAGCTTCATGTTGACTCTCCTACTTCCCAGCTGTGTGTTCTTTAGCAAGTTAACCCACCTCTCTGATTCTCCATTTCCTCATCTGAAAGTGGGTTAAAACAGAACCTACCTCAAGGGTTGCTGTGAGATGGTGTATATAAAGAGCATCTGAAGCAGCACCTAAGATATGTCAGTTCCTTTTATAATTCATGTTACCTCCTTGAAAACACCCCACCTGTTGATGACAGCCCAGACACCACTGATGGGATCAGTGTAAGGCTCAACATAATTAATGGAACTAGTAATCATCCTGAAAAGTCAGTTCTCAAGCTGTGTCCACAGACCTTTGGAAGCCCTTGAGATCCTTTCCAGGGATCCACAAAGCCCAAACTAGTTGCAAGATACTATGTTGTCTTTTTCACTTTTACACGGATGGTACAGAAGTAATGGTGGCTAAAACTGCCAGCGCCTCAGCACGGATCCGGATCCAGATACAGATCCAGCTAGGGGCGACCAGCTGTGCTATTCCTCATCATTGCATTCTTTCCCATCTGCACCACCTATCCAAAATAAAGAAAAAAAAAAGCCTGATCCACTTAACACTGTGTTTTATTAGACAGTAAACACTGTTAATTTTATTAAATCTTGACCCTTGAGTCTACTTCTCAGTAATGTTCTATGTGACAAAATCCAGACAGGCATAAAGTCCTTCTGCTGGGCACTGCAGTGGGATAGTCATCTGGAAGAAAAACATGCTGGTGGTTGTTGGTCTGCAATAAGAATTAACTATCTTTGTCATGAAAACACTTTTCACGTGAGAGAATGACTGACACACAAACTATGGTATTCAGATGTGGACATTTGGCAGACATTTTCTCAAAAATAAGTGAAGTGAGCCTGTTATTTCAAGGAAAATCACTCGAAATGTTTGTTGCCAATGATAATATTCCAGTTTCAAGTGGATTTTGGAAGATTTATATCTGCTACCATAAGCTTGTCAGCTTCCCAGTACTTAGAGATTGATGGTTATACTAATGAATGTGGCTATTTTTGGTAGAGTAGAATGAAATATGCCAACATTTAGATCAGCATAATGCAGTGAACTGGTATTTCTCCAATCACCATTGCATGAAGTTACAAAATCATGCTTGGATAAAAGATCCACTTAAATAAAGTATAAGTTAGACCAGTGGATTCTATGTCATAAGATATGAAAAGTTCATTGATAAGCCTCCAGATTCCACATTGCAACTAACTTTTTAGAAACTACCTTTGCCAAGTTTTAGTGTAATATCAAAGAATATCCACAATTATCTGAAAGACCGTTAAAATATTTCTCCATTTTCCAACTATGCCCCTGAGTGAGGCCAGCCTTTGTTTACATCCTTCAACAAAACACACATTGCAACATTGCAATTAAATGCAGAATTGGAAGAGAATCAAATTGTCTTCCACAAAGCCAGATGTTAAAAAGATCTGCAAAGACATAACACAATGCCATTTTCCCCATTTTTTTTTTGGCTTTGAAAATCTTTCATAAAGATATGCTGATTAAGTTAACATGTAATGGGTTTATTTTTGAATGACTAATAAATCAAGATTTACAAAACTACTGTTTTGATTTCTTATATGGTAAATATCAGTAAAAAATCATCTACATAAACAAAATCTATTTGTAATCCTCAACAATTTTTTGAGAGCAAAGAGATCTAAGACCAAGATATTTTAGAATCACTGCTATAAATGTCTGAGAGAGGGACAGACAGAGAGCAAAAGAGAGTAAAGAGAAGCTTCATGTGCCAACCACAGGAAGGGACAGTGCCGTGCAAGCTGTGTTCACCAGCTCATACCGGGAACATTCTAGAATACTCTGTCCACCTCTGAGTGCACACTTTAATAGGGATGCTGACAATTTGAACAGTACCCAAAAGGGGGAACTGGACTATTGAGGGATATGGAAACTCTGTCCCCAGAAGAACAATAGATAGAACTAGGTAAATTTACCCTGGAGAAAAAATCAAGAGAATAATCAAAACTACTGCTATGGAATTACAGTTACTTCTTCAAACCTCTGAAAGATTGCCAGACAAAGTGTAAACCACAGAGCTGTGGAATGGCCCCAAATCTGTGTTTTGCTACAGTAAGACTTTTTTTTTTTTCTGTTTTTTCCTTTTTGATTCTCTAATTCTTCTTTCTTTCCTAAAATTTTGACTTGCATTTCCCTGATGATGAGTGATATCAAGCCTCTTTTTTGTGTCTGTTGGCTATCTGGATGTCTTTGGAGAAATGTCTGTTCATGTTTTCTGCCCATTTTTTTTAAAGTAACCTCTCACTCAGTGTAGAGCCTAATATGGGACTTGAACTCATGACCCTGAGATCAAGATCTGAACTGAGATAAAGTCAAATGCTTAGCTAATTAAGCCACTCAAGCCCCTCTCTTCTGTCCATTTTTTAATTGGATTATTTGGTTTTGTGGGTGTTGAGTTGTATCAGTTCTTTATATATTTTGGATACTAATCCTTTATCAGATATATCATTTGCAAATATCTTCTCCCATTCAGTATGTTGCCTTTTAGTTTTGTTGAGTTTCCTTCACTGTGCAGAAGGTTTTTATTTTTATGTAGTCCCAATAGTTTTTTTTTTCTTTTGTTTCCCTTGCTCCAGGAAACCTATCTAGAAAAACATCACTATGGCCGATGTTAGAGGAGTTACTGCCTATGTTGTCTTTAAGGATTTTTATAGATTCAGGTCTCATATTTATGTCCTTAGTCCATTTGAGTTTATTTTTGTGCATAGTGAAAGAAGGTGGCTCAGTTTCATTCTTTTGCATGTGGTTATCTTAAGGAAGAAAAGACAAAACTTTAGACGTTTCTCCAAAGCAGACATCCAAATGGCCAACAGACACATAACAAGATGCTCAAAATCATTCACATCAAGGAAGTGCACATCAAAACTACAATGAGATATCACCTCACACCTATCAGAATGGTTAAAATAAAAAACACAATAAACAAGTGTTGGTGAGGATGTGGAGAAAAAGAAACCCTCATGTACTATTGGTGGAAATGCAAATTGGTGCAGCCACTGTGAAAAACAGTATTGAGGTTCCTCAAAAAATTAAAAACAGAACTACCCTATGATCCAGTAATCATACTACTGGGTATTTACCAAAAAAAATACAAAAACACTAATTCAAAGGGATACATGCACTTCTATGTTTATTGCAGCATTAATTATAATAGTCAAGATATGGAAGCAACCTAAGTGTCCAGAGATGAATGAATAGATAAAGAAGATATAGTATATAGACAATGGAATATTATTCAGCCATATAAATGAATAGAATTTTACCATTTGTAACAACATAGACAGAACTAGAGTATAATGCTAAGCAGTGTAAGTCAGTCAGAGAAAGACAAATACCGTATGTTCTCACTTACATGTGGAATTCAAAAAAACAAATCAAATGAGCAAAAGAAAAATGAGAGAATGAGAAAGACAAACCAAAGAACAAACTCTTAACTATAGAGAACAAACTGATGGTTACCAGAATGGAGGTGGGGAGTGGGGGGATGAGTGAAATAAAAGTAAGGGATTACAGAGTATACTTATCATGATAAAAAAAAATAATATCTTTTTAAAAGACAGAGGTTTAGGGATGCCTATGTGGCTCTGTTGGGTGTCCAACTCTAGATTTTAGGCCATGATCTCAGGGTCATGGGATCAAGCCCCATGTGGGGCTATATGCTCAGGGTGGAATCTGCTTGAGATTCTCTCTCTCCCTTTCCCTCTGCCCCTCCCTCACTCACATACACTCTCTCTAAAAACAAAAACCCCTAAAATAAATAAAATCATAAAAGACAGAGGTTTAAATGTTGCCAGCTCCCAATATAGGTGCAAGTACATTGACTCCTAGTGTGGAGGGCAGGAGGGATAAGTTAGGCTGAGCCTTGGGCTTTCAGTATCACTTATTCAAAAGTCACCAAATGATTAACTGTGTAAGCAATGACAAGAAATAAAGTAGTAATGTAGAGAGTCCTAGAACATTTTCAATAGAAAATGTTAACAAGATTTCTCTTCTAGAAAGGGAACTTAAGGAAATAATCTAAGATACAGATATAAAATTATACACCAGAATGTTTGTCATATTACTTAAAATAATGAAGAACTGAAATACCCTTAATATCCAACAATAAATGAATAGTTAAATTATTTCTGGGGCATTTATGCAATAGATTATTTATCAACCAAATAGAAAACAATTAATAGATAAATACTTAATTGCATGGGAAACATGAGATAATGCTAAATTTCTAAAAAAAAATAATCAAAATACCAAATCACATTTAGTAATTTATTAACTGTCCTTTTATTGAGTTGTTACTTGAACTATAGCAGTGGACATTTGGTGGTAGACATAGTCCCTGCCATTCTCTTTTTTTTTTTTTTAGTTTTTTTTTTTTATTGAAGTTCAATTTGCCAACATATAGCATAACACCCAGTGCTCATCCCACCAACTGCCCCCCTCAGTGCCCATCACCCAGTCACCCCAACCCCCTGCCCACTTCCCCTTCCATTACCCCTTATTCATTTCCCAGAGTTAGGTGTCTCTCATGTTTTGTCACCCTCACTGATATTTTCACTCATTTTCTCTCCTTTCCCTTTATTCCCTTTCACTAATTTTTACATTCCCCAAATGAATGAGACTGACTCATTTTCTGATTGACTTATTTCACTCAGCACAATACCCTCCAGTTCCATCCATGTCGAAGCAAATAGTGGGTATTTGTCGTTTCTAATGGCTGAGTAATATTCCACTGTATACATATACCACATCTTCTTTATTCATTCATCTTTCGATGGACACCGAGGCTCCTTCCACAGTTTGGCTATTGTGGACATTGCTGCTATAAACATCGGGGTGCAGGTGTCCCGAGTCCCTGCTGTTCTATAGCTTAAGTTCAAATTAAAAAATAGATTTTAAACAGTTAATTATATAAATAATGAATTCAATGCCATTTAATCCCTATTTTAATGAAGAATCATGCAATTCTGTAAAATAGATTCTATTATTAGACCCATTTTCCAGATAAGTTCACTGAGTTCAAAGGTAGCAACAAGAGGCAGAGCTGGAATTCAGATCACAGTGGCCTGACTCCAATGCTCAAAGTTTAAATAAATCACAAGGAAGGAGACAGAGCTCTCAGAAGACCCATCCAGGGCCCCACCAGAGAGGACCTAGGCCAGACTCGAGTGTAAGGAATAACTATGGGAAGAAGCAACCTCTACCTGCCATCTAAAGAATGAGCTGAAGTTATTTGAGAAGGGCTTCCAGATGAGGACTTGGGGACATGTTCTGAGAATTGAAAGATCAGTGGCCCTGCCACATGTAATACTCCAGGAGACTGGGGGCAGGAGAAATGAGACCAGAAGGGTAAGCAGGGAACTGATGATACATGGCCTTGAAATATGAGGTAAGATATGTCAAGCTTATCCTTGAAACTATTGGAAATCACTGAAGTGTTTTAAGTAGGAAAGCATCAGGGTCAGTTTTCCATTTACAAAATGTAATTCTGGCAACTCAGTGGAGAATAAGTTGAAAGAGTCAAGAATGAAGGCCTGGGGGTCAATGAAGAGGCTGAGACAATGGTGGTCAGAACCAGAACAGAAGCAACAACGAAGGAGAAAAAATGTCTGGGGTGTCCAGGTATATGTTTGGAAGTAAAGTTGACAGATGCAGAAATCAATAGAATATGGGGAAGTGAGAGAGAAGAAGCAATAGGGTGCTGGGCTCACTCTCAAGTATAGGCAGATCAAGCGATCTACCAAGGGAGGTGCTAGTCACTCAGAGAGGGAACACAGGAGTGGGGCAGATAAAGAGCTCACTTTAAGACAAGCTGGTCTTGAAGCACCTTTGTGACATTTAGGTGGCAATGCCCAGTGACAGAACGTTGTATCTGAAATTCAGATAAAGGAACTGAGCTAGAAGTCTGTATATCTGAGGATTGGGTCTTGGAACCAGATAAGATTCCCTTGGGAGAGGTGTGTCTTGAGAAGACAAGAAGGCCTCAGATAGAGCTTGAAGAACACCAGTGTGTAAGGGTGGGGCAAAAGAATAAGGCTGCAAAGAATGAAAAAGATGAAAATGAACAGAAAGGTAGTAAGAAAAATGCCTACAGAGGAAGTGTGGTATCCTAGAAGGCTGCTAAGAGAATGATTCCAGAAGGAGGGAGTCGTCAGTAGGCAAGGAAATGTTAACTGAATTTAGAAATAAGGAAGTTGTCAATCACCTTTGGGAAGGCAGTTTCAGTGGCCAGATGGGGGTGGGAACCAGACTGAATGGTAGCTGAGGAACAGGTGAGTAGGAGGGAAGCAAGTGGAGAAGGCAGCCAGAGACACATGTGTTCCCTGGCTGAACAGGCAAGGAGAAAACTGGAGCAGTAGCTGGGGGAAAGCCCAGGATAAATACTGGTTCCTTCCCACCTCAAAGTTACACCCTGCGTAGATAAACTGGACCAATATCTGCTCACGTGCACTGGAATTGGTTAGCCATGTTACTACTAGTCAGGAAACATTGATCTTCTAAGTCACTTAATTTCTCTAAGAAGAAAATGCTGAAAATAAAGATTATGGAGAACATCGCAACATGCCGAAGAAGCTTTGGATGACCTTTGATTCCATAGTAATAATAAAAATTAGTTTTATTATAATAATATCAGCTAACATTTGCTGATCACTCCATGTATACTGTGCTTTGTTCTCAAGACCTGACACATATAACTCAATCCTTGCAACAGGGGCCCCTGGGTGTCACAGTCGGTTAAGTGTCTAACTCTTGGTTTTGGCTCTAGTCATGATCTCAGGGTCTTGAGATCAAATCCCGTGTCAGGCTCCAATCTCAGTGAGGAATCTGCTTAAGTTTCTCTCTCCCTCTCCCTCTGCCCCTTCCTGCATGTGCTCTCACTCTCTCCCAAAATAAATAAGCACATCTTTAAAAAAAGTAAATCCTCCCTGCAACCTCATGTAGTCAACCCTAAATCCCCATTTTGCTGATGCAGAACCTGAGAGGCAGAGACTTGAAATAACTCATCCACAGTCACACAGCAAGTAAGTGTTGGAGTCAAGATTCTATAGTCATGTTTCTCCCTGGCTTGCCCTAGGGACAAAGGAGAAAAAATAAATTGAAAGCATCGAGGGCAGGAAAGGTGAAGTAATTCTGAGGTTGCCAGGACGCTTTCATTCCAGAAAAGTCCTGGCATGAAAGGAGAACAGACTGGTCTTTAGGTACTGTCAGTTCCTTTTTCCTAGTGGCTCAGAAGCAGACAATGGTTTTCACGGAGCCAAATGCTCTAGGCCCTGTTGGCACTAACCACATAATTATGTCCTTTGAAATTCTAGTTGTCTGATGGCTGGAGCACAGAGGTGAGCTGAAGACCACAGAGAACTACCAAAGAGCAGAAGGCAAAAAGCCTTTAATGAGTGGTCCTCCCAATCTGATTGCATATCTGCACATCTTCATACCATTTACTGAATATCTCCATACTCGTGATCTCATTGGATTTCCACAACAAACCTAAGGTAGACGGAGTTCTGACTTCTGGATCTTTGCACATCCTGTACCCCCCTTCTTGGAACATCCTCTTTCTCCTTTTTCTTCTGTTATTGCTTAATTATCTAGTTTATCATTTCCCACGCTTTGGTCCACTGACTTAAGAGAGGGAAGAAATGTCAGAAAATATCTTTTGTTGCTCTTGGTGTTGGTTCTAGACTAAGTGAGCTTATGATCTATACTTCTTCTTAAAGGGAAGAAATACCAAAATCAGTCCACCTTTGGCTACCTGAGTACATCAGATATAGTTGAAAGTGAGTGAAATCTGTCTTAGGACTTTATGATCCTGTATCAGTCAGGGTTCCGTTGGGGGTGGATTCATTATAAGTATCATAGAATTAGAGACGTATTATAAAAATTAGACCTTCCTCAATTATGAGAGAAGTGGGGGAAAGTAAGAGTCTTAAAAGCATATTTGAAGGGTCAAAAACAGAGTCATAGGTAATCTGAAAAGTCAAGAACATCCAACCACCAAAGTGGGTTCGCAGAGGGATAGTGCATGAAGTCTGTAGGAAGCCATGACCTCTCACACATATGGCCCCTGGTAGTCCAAAGATGAGCTTGCAGGCCCAGAGCTGCTGGACATCAAGAGGAAGAGCTAGATGAGCTAAACTTTACCAGGTACCTCTGCCCCTGTAATAATGGATTAATGGCTACTGCTTCACTTCCTCCTTCCAAATCTTGTACAAGTTCCTCTTTTGCACAATTCTTGCCTAAGACCTAAAAGGGAACCATATGTCATCTCCAGCTAAATAAATTTGACACAGCAAAATCCAGCACACACCCTAAAAAAGTAAAAGGCAAACTGAAGTAAGGACGCACTAGCTGGGAAGGAATGTCATATGAGACCACTGACTCCCCTTATGTCCCTCCCATGCTCAGTCGTCATATTCTGTAGCTTCAATCTCCACAGTGATACACACATTCATCTTCTCTTCTCTATCTCTATGCTCATCACCCAAGCTCTGCTTCTCCTCACCTTTTGTCTTAAAGATTGAACATCTTTCAAGTTCTTCACTCACCTTGCTCTCTCTGGCTTATGCATCCCTGGCACTTGTTACTTCTGCCTATAATGCTTTTCCCCTCCTTTATACTTCAGGTGTCCATTTAAATATCACTTCCTTCTGGAAAAATGTTTGGATCTTTTGAAAAATCTGAGTTGGATGCTTCTCTCTTCTAGCACTTGTTATATTTTAGGTATTATTTAATGATCTGTTTTTCTCTGCAACCTCACCAACTAGTGCCTGGCATGTAGGGGCTCCAAATTACCAAATGATTGACCAACCGAATGAATGAATGAATGAATGAATGAATGAATGATGTCTCCCCATTTCCAGGGTGTTTTCTCTTCAATATAATCTATATTCTACATTGAAATCACCTTTCTGAAAACCTAAAATCCTTCAGTGGCTTAGCATTGCCAGTGGAATAAAATCCAAAATCCTCATCTGGGAATTCAAGAACTACCACATATGATCACAGCCTATCTTTTCTCAACATCTTCCAGGATTCTTCTATATGCTGCCTCTATATACCAACCAAACTGATAAGTGGGTTATTCCCTGAGGAAGAATGATTATTTGTCATAATAATTTTAAAAACAGCTTTTATCTATTGAGCCTATATCATACACTAGGCACCATGATAAACATTATATATACTACATCTTACTGAATCATCACAATGACAAGCCGTAATAAGGGACCAGGTTCTCATCTCTTACCATCATTCTAGAGAACACTGAAGCTCAGAAAGGATGTCATTTGCCCAAGGTCACATAATTAGTAAATGATGAAACCAGTATTTATTTTTCTCTAAAGATTTTATTTATTTATTTAAGAGAATGAGAGAGGGAGAACGCACATGCATTAGCAGGGGGTAGGGGCAGAGGGAGAGGGAGCAGCAGTTTCCCACTGAACAGGGAGTCTGATGCAGGGCTTGATCCCAGGATTCTGAGATCATGACCTAGGATGAATGCAAGCACTTAACTGACTGAGTCACCCAGGTGCCCCAAAACAATTATTTAAACTCATGTATTATCTAACTCCAAAGTCAAGATTATAACCACTCCACTGTACCTGTATCTGTAAGCAGTTGTCAATGGCCATTTGTTTAATTAATTAATAAAGTTCTTACCATAACCGGAATACTTTGAATAGTTTGTCTCATTTGAATTCTCAAAACAGCTTTATGAAGGAAAAACTATTATTCCCAGATTATAGATGATAAAAGTAAGGCTCAAAGAGGGGAAGTCACCGATCCGAGGTCACTGAGATCAAAAGGGGCAAAGCTGAATTTGTGTGCAGTAACTGGACCACTGTCAGAATCATCATCACTGTAACTGAAGCGGCCCTAGTCACCCTCTTATTTAAGTGCCATTGCTTTATGGGTAAGGAGACAATTCCCAACCAGGCTAAGTGATAGCCTGATGGCGGTAAACCAGAACTCTGGCTTGCTGTCCAGTGTGTTTTCCATTATAAGATCTGTCTCTTTCTCTGACCAGAAATTGATCCCAAGCCATGGCATGATGAGAACCAAGTTGTCCCCACCGGACAACAGAGAGAACACCGAGACCACTCAGTTTGGTCATTTTGTACCCTCTGCCTATTAAAATTCAACATTACTCTGCTGGTCCTCAGGCCATCTGTTTCCTGTTTTCTAAGAATACAGAAGAGAATGAGTCAGAGAGATCGTGCCTGCCTTCCAGGAGCTTCAAAGTAAATAGTGACAATACAGATAGGGACACTCTGACCATTAGACAAAGGTCCCATAAAAACAAGCACTCCAGATTTTCCATTCATACAAGCAATGGATTCAGTGAGTCCTGAAAGTTGCATGTTTATCCTGGGTAGATTCTAAAAAAAAAAAATTATCACTTTCCTGGAGGAGATGGGATTTTAAGAAGAGTCAAAATGCTGCAAAATACAGAGTCCATCCACCCGGAACCTAGACATTGAGTGGGGCTGCAGTGCATTGTGAGAGGACATAGAGATGGGAAAGGAATTTCAGCCTGAAGGGGGATTGAATTTTCTCATTGATTCAATCATTCCTTTTTTCAAAATTTACTTCCCGCCCCCCTACTGTGAGCCAGGAATTATATGAGAGCTTAAAACAAAAGAGTTTAACCTAGGCTACTCCTGGGAGAGGTCTTTTAAGCCAAGTTCTGAAACTAGGAAATAGACTAAAGATGGGGAAAGCATTCTGGTGGGTGCAAACAGCAGGACAACAGCACTAAAGCGATAGAGAACATATCTTGGAGAAACCAAAAGAAGGCCATTGTACACAGACAGCTTTTGTCATGGAATAAGATAATAGATTGGCTAATAAGTACCATGGAAAGACCTTTAGTTCACTCTATGGATTTTTATAGTTAGGATGTGGCAGTTCTAAAACTTGACCCAAGAATTCTTTGATACCCTTTCCATTGAAAAGAGCTCCAGGTCACTCACCTTGAATCTGGGCTTTCTGATGCTGTGCCAGGTTCTGGGGTCAAGTCTTAAGAAATGGCACCTTCTACTTCATGTCTTTTGGGGATGCTTTTAGAACCCAGCCACCATATTGTGAGGAAGCCCAAGTAGATTATGGAGAAACCCACTTCTAAGGTCCTGGTCCTTAGACCCAGCTGAACTTGCAGAGAGAGGATAACCAGGACTAACTTGCCAGCCATATGAGTGAGCCATCTTGGAAGTAGATTCTCCATCCCCTAGTCAAGCCACTTCAGCTCATGCTGCAAGGAACAGAGATAATTCCTCCTTGCTGAGCCTTGCCCAAATCATAGATTCTTAATGTAAACAAATGGGTTGTATTGTTTTCAAAACTATTCACATTTGGAGTACTTTGTTACATAATAATAGATACCAGGAATATACGAAAAGAGGAAGCCATTGAAGAATTTTGAATATCAAGAGATGGGGAATATGGCAGTTATTTACTTCACAAAGATGTTCTGGAAACTGAATGAGATCATGAACTTACAGTGCTTTGCCAGTGCCGGGTATTCATTCAGTAAGTCCTCAACAAATGTTAGTTATTACTGCTGTTATTTTTAGAGTTTAGAAAAAAGGAAGAAGGAGTAAGGAAATATTTCAGGAGTCAAAGAATGAGTTAATGTTCACTTGGACTGGAATAGTGACAGTAGTGATAAAGTGAATAGATTGGGAATCTCCTCAGGATGTAGAATTGATGGGCTGTCATAATTGATGGATGTAGTGGGTGAAGAATAATAAAAAGTTGGGAATAATTCCAGGGTTTTTGGCCTTAGCCCTGGAGCAACAAATATAGTAGACAATTGCTGAACTTGCTTTCCAGCACCCTTCCATCGTCTAGGTAATTTTATCCCCATTTCCTTCTGGAAAATCAATCTGCCTCCACTCTTGGTCCATTTGATTTGAGCAGGGCTGATCAACTGCAGGTTGGACATATCATTGGAGTCTAAGGTGATCTTCTCCGTTCTAGGACCAGCGTATCACCCAAACAGGCCAGCAGAGTCAACAAGACTCAATCTGGGGGCTTTTTATTTGCTTGACTTTGGAGAAGAAGTCTCTTTCTTTACTTTGGAACTTGAAACTACAACTGTATAGAACCCAACCTATGGTTGCCACCTCACATCTGAACAGAGAGTCAACACAGTGAGTGGCAGTGATGACACCAGTGATGACAGTATTTGAGTAAATTCCAATTAAAAGTTCAAAGAATACAAATGTATGTATGAGGAGTCCAGGTATAGGCAACTAAAAGAAGCTCCTTATTTTTGAGAGGCAGTGAGACTCGAGCAGGAAGCTTCCAAGCCTTACATATGAAGACTCCAATGCCTTAGACTTTTTCTCAGCAAGATTCTCCTAAATTCCCTGCAATAATTCTTAAAAGACAATCTCCAATCCTAGAGGGCATGTTAGCCAATCACACCACCCTGGCTATAGTGACAATGTACTCTCCTATAGGAGTTAGAAACTGAAGGAGCCAAGAGAGCCATATGGATTTCAAGACTGGATTCTTAATTTCCAATTTTGTCTTCAGCCCTGCTGTCTCTCCCGTAGTTGGTTCAGGCTCTGTTCCCTCCCTCCCAGAACCTGGGTGTCCTCAGCCTCCCAGCTTCATGCTTTACAACTCTCCATGCAGAGGACAGTCAGAAGGCTCCTTCTAGTGTACAAATCCAATGATGCCACTCCCCTGCCTATAACCTTTAATGAATTCCCCTGTCTTAAGTTTCAGTCCAAGGGACACAAGGCCCATGGACTGGCACTTGACCACCTGTCCAAAATCATCTCTGGCCTCCTTGCCACCCTGATGGTCCAATAGCATCAGCTATATCAAACACCCCAGACAGCATGTAAGTGCTCAATGTGGAGGCAGTTTCACACCTCCATGCCTTTAACCCAAATACCCATCCCTTTGTCAATCTGTTGCATACTCATTTATCTTTTCAAACCATATTCAGGTATCACCTTTTCTGAGAAGTCTTCCCTGAGAGCTCTCACTCCTCTTCTGATTTTGTACTTTGTTTTGCTGCATATGTTACACGGCGCTGTATTTATTTCCCATATCTTCCCTAGTAAAAGTCCACAGGCTGGGTGGCTGACTGCCTGGGTGGCTGGGATTGTGTCTTGTTCACCTTCATCCCCAATTCTTGTAATAGCATTTGGTGTGTGGTAGGTCCTCAGAAAGGTTGTGATGACCAGACTCTTGAAAGTGTCACTCTATCATTGAACTATAACCCTCAGGAGATTTTTCTTCTTATTATTATCATTTGTGTGCATACATGAGTTAATCAACTATACTAATAAACATAACTAAAATCCTATGACTTCTTTAGGAAGGATGCTATTTCATTTGATCCTTGCAACAGGGGCCCTAATGGAACAACTCCGAATCCCCCCATCCCAACAACAGGCAAGCACTGAGGTCACCAAAAAAGGGAGGAAATATTAGAGCTTCTCTTGATATTTATTTTTATCCCAGTTTTTTAAAAACTTTTATCTTATAGTTTTATAATGTACTTGATTGTATATTGGCAATGTACGCAGTTTACAAATAAGGGAATGCACATAATTATGGAGAGTCCTTCAAATTGTTTTCCTGACTGGGTGCACAATCACAAAAAAATTTAGAGATACTGTGTTAGGGAACGTGGGCTCTGTGTTCCAACCCTCAAGCAAGAAAGGCGATGTGCTCTGCCAGCCAAGTTGTAGGGTGCATATTTTATAGTGTGGTGATAAATATCGGATGGGATTACATGCCCAAGTTTGATTCCCTTCTCCCCATTTTTCTTATTTCTCTTTCCCAATTACTAGAAGTAGGCGGTAGTAGCAGTAGCTACCGTGTATTTGAGCACTTGCTCTGTGCCAGGTGCTGTATTAAACATCTTTACACATTACCTCATTTAGAATTCATACCTCTCTGTGAGGTAGGCATGATTGTCCCTGATCAACAAATGAGGAAACCAAAGTGAAAAAAACTTGCCCAAGATCACAGAGCTACACGCGATAGAGTCAAAATCCAGTCCCAACCCATGAGGGGCTCCTTGAATGAGCAGCTTAGAGATGAAGGGTAGTTATGGATTCAAACACAGACTTTCTCATTTATCTGGGCTGTGTAACAGGGTGGTCTCTACTTAGAGATAAGCCATACATTGTTTTAGTGTGTGGTCCAAACCCTATAATGGCCCTCCAGGCCAGAGGCAAATGAAACATGTGCGTACAGGATCCTGCCCCTCTGAAGGCTGTTGTGTGCTTCATGGCACCAACGGGAAACTGCTCTTATCAACAGCTTGATTCTTCACCACCACTACCCCGTCACCACCCCCATCATGGAGAGATGCCCGAAGTCGTTAGCAGTGAGTACATCAGTGTTTGAAGTGAGTCTCAAATGAAGAGCATAGCAAACCAGCGTGCCTTGCCTTCTAATGGCATGACCTCACGGAATCGTTTACTTGAAGCTGGCAACTGAGAGAAGGTAGGGGTGGGTGAAAGACTTTCCAAGGCAGGTAGCAAAACAAGCACCAGAGCAGCTGACGGCAGCCCTGGGCACAGGTCCTTGAGCATCACCCACCATGCCTTGGTGTACTTGCTTCAGGACTTAAGACTCCCTGGGGATCCCAGTCTCTCAAGTGTAACATCAACAAGGCCCTCCTTCCTGCCTAACATCTGTGCCTTGCACATTGTTCACCAGCTTTCTCATCCCCAACTGCCTATTGGCATATGACACCACTCTACCCCACCCAGGAGATCCTTAGCAGGGGAAGAGATGGTCAGAGAACCCAAAGTCCCTGTGATAATGAAATAATGACCTGGCCAACGTCACCCAGTGACTGAATTTAAAGGGAAAGTCAAGGTTGGTATCTGTCTGCTGGAGTCTATGCAGGACTACATTCGGTTCAGACTTGGAGGCCTTAAGAGTATCAGGTTCATAATGTACTTAAGGAGCTTAACTGAGAGAAAATATTCTTTCTTCCTTCTTTCTTTTCCTGGAGAAATGTGAACTGGCGGGGGGAGGGGGGATGCATTTCCCAGGCCCTCAACCTAAGGTTGGCTTATTCCTGGCGCCCCAGGTGAGCAAGTCTGAAGACCTAACTAGGCTAGAAATAGAATTAGGAAACATTCCATCTCCTGCCAAGCTCAGGCTGTGATTGCAACAAAGCCAGGAACAAACGTAGAACATCTGAGTGGAAAGAGCCCTTGGCAGAGTTGATGAAATTGATAATGACAATGACAAGGAAACTGATCGCAGTAAGAGCAGCTAGCGTTGATTGAAGCTTGACTGCATGTCAGGCACTGTGAGAAGTGTTTTATATGAATTAGCTCAGATAATCTACTAGTGTTATTATTCAGTCAAATTTATGCATTTGAGGAAATAGAGGCACAAGGTGATGAACTCATTTGCCCTAAATCACACGGATTGATGGTAGCAGAGCTCAAAATCCCATATCTGACATCAAAAATTATTTAAATTCTTTCTTTGAACAGCAAAACTTTTTTTCCAGGTGCAATCCAACCCAGTACTAGATATCTCGATGCCAATCTATAATGTAGACAAAACCAGACATCACTCTAGTTGGAAAGGGGGTTGGACTTTCCCCGATGCTACACCTGCTGGGGGAGGGGTACTTCCACGGAACAGACTTTGTAAATCTCTAGTATGCATCACCAACACCCCTCATTTTTTTAAGGGTGGATACTGTGTTTTGACATATGTAAATAGTAGCACAACAAAGAAAAACTGCAGTATTGCTACATGTAACAATATGGATGAATTCACAGAAATAACACTGAGTCAAAAAGCTAGATATAAAAGAGTATCTAACGTTTTTCATGTAGAGGAATTTCAGAAACTGGGCAACAGATCTATGATGATAGAGGGCACAAGAGTGGCTGACGTGGGGAGAAGCTCTCATCTTAAAAAGTGGGAAAACAAGGGTCTGAAAAAAGGAAATGGCTTAATATCTGATTTACAGCCAAGTGGAATTCTATCTCCTAGAGATTTTTAAGAAACAGCCAATTTTTTACAAATATCTCTTAAAACCCTACTGTGTGCCCAGTACCCTTTGTGACAGCAAGCATACAGAAATACACAAGACAGATGAGTTCCTGCTCTCATGTGGTCTACATTCTAGTTGGAGGATCCTGACCTTAAGCAAATGAATGAATGAAGAATGAATGAATGAATGAATGAATGAATGAATGAATGACATGATATACAGAGAATTAAAAGAGAATGATAGACAGTGAGTGACTGGGTGACTACTTTAGATGATCAGAGAAGGTCTCTCTGAAGAGGTGACCTTCAAGCTAAGAGCTGAGGGCCTGGCCAGGGGACAAGAAAGAGGCATCTGAGGTGAGAAAGAACTCTTTCTGTGTGAGGAACAACACTTGGTCCTCACCGTGGAGCAGAGTGAGCTGGGAGAGAGGAGTACAAGTTGAAATCGGGGTGGTAGACCGGGGCCAGAACACGCAGGGCTTGCTAAACTGTGGGAAGGAGATGGTAGTTTTTTTTTTCTAAGTTGAGTATGAGGCAAAGGAGGATTTTAAGCAGGTGGGAATGGTGACTTGCCCTGACAACGCATTGCCTGTGGTGAAGACAATGGGTTTGGGCAGAGCAAGCATGGAAACGGGGAGACTTGTGGGAGAGCTAATGCCTGAGCCCCAGCAGGAGGTAACTGTAGCATGAACTAGGGAAAACTAGGTGTGTTCAGAATGTCATCTGGAGGGATTCGCTTCTAGATCAGATACAGGGGAAGATGCGAAAGAGGACTCCACCACAGCTCCAAGACTTTGGACGTGAACAACTAAGGGGATGCAGAGCACCACCAAAGAGCATGTTTGAGGAATTTCATTGTGGCAGGTCATTAACTCTGGGGTGACTGGTAAAAAGAAAGCCATCTCCCTTTCTTGGGTCAGTTTCTCTGTCTGTGAAGGGAGAGCCCTGGGCCGGCTCCCCCAAGGCCCTGCCAGCTTTCCTGTCCGTCTGCTCTCGGAGCCGGAGCATCAGCGAAGCCCCTGGCAGCAAGGATGGGCGAGACCCGGAGCCTGCCCCATGGGCTGCGCAGGCCCAACGAGCGGATCCAGCCTCTCGCCGTGGTCCACAGTGTGCAGCCAGCGGGGGGACTTGCTGGTATCTCGCAGGAACATTCTGAGAAAATGCACACCTCACTCTTCAGCAAGTCGGGGCACAGGTGAAAGGAGGCTTGCGGTGAGGCCCAGGGATACATGCCTGCAGCCAAGTCCCAGATAAAGAAGACTGCAGTTCTCTGGGCCTATGGAGCCTGTCCTCTTCTCAGGAGAGGCTCGCAGTCTCAAATGCCCAGCCACGGGCTCCAAGCACAGCCTCTCCTACCCCCTGGGATCCCATGTTTTCTGTGTTGGCTCCCAGAGTGGCCAATATAAGTTTAGAATAAACTGCCTGTCTGCCAGCCCGGAACTTTCAAGAAGTGGTGAGGTGTGGCACATGGAAGTGCATCCCTCTGGAAGACCCAAGGCCGAGGTCTACACCGACCTACACATATAATGAACCTAGAATGTGAGCCCGAGGGCAGACCTGGCCCTCCCCAGGCCTCAGTTTCCTCACTGATGAAATGAGGGTTTTATGCAGTTGCCCTCTGGCCCTAATGCGCTCAGGTTCTAGGACAACTTTAAGGTGGTCCCTGACTACTTTCAGAATGAAGCCCAGGGGGACAGGACAGTGAATGCTGTCATCTTCCCCCTGCCCTGTAGTCACCCGTTGTGCTTTCTCATGGCCATTGGAGCGGGGCCTGCAAATAGTTCTGTGGAATCAGTTAAGGGGTACATGGAAGAAACAATTTAATATATGTTTCTTATAAAATATTTGGCTCCTGGGGATCCCTGGGTGGCGCAGCTGTTTGGCGCCTGCCTTTGGCCCAGGGCGCGATCCTGGAGACCCGGGATCGAATCCCACATCGGGCTCCTGGTGCATGGAGCCTGCTTCTCCCTCTGTCTATGTCTCTGCCTCTCTCTCTCTCTGTGTGTGACTATCATAAATAAATTAAAACCTTTAAAAAAAATTAAAATATTTGGCTCCCATGTTTAGAAGACAGGGTCAGAGAACAGACAGTGGCATTCAATGAGCGCAGCATACTGCAGTGAGTATGCCTCCCGGGGTGGCCTAGGGAGAGGCAGAGGGCCCCCATCTAACTTCCCGCACCCCATCCCTGCTCAGTACCAGCCCCAGCCTGGAGTGGCCTGAGGCAGCTGCCTGGGCGCTGGACCTCAGTTTGGCTAGCTGTCCCACATGTCTCTCTCAGTTCTTCTAGACTCTGCTCTCTGGGAATGCTACCTGTAGAAGAAGTCTTCCCAAAGCTGCGGGGGGCTTCCCTTGTTAGATGCAGACACAGTTAGGTGTGTGTCTGCTTTGTGGTTTGGTGTTGTTGTTGTTGTTACTGCTTTGTGTCTCCTGCCGCTGCTGGGGAGTCAATACTTTTCACAGACAGTTCGTCGGGAGTCAGTCTCCTGGGTCAGATCAGGTGCTCGAATCCCAGTAGGCAGGTCAGATGCTTACTTTTATTTAAATGTCATGAGGTCAAATGCCCAAGAAGCCTCGCAGAGCTGTCCAAGTCACTGGTGCTCTACCTTGAGGGCAAAGTGCAGGTTCATGCCCTGCTCGTGGCCCCTGATAGATCATCAGCTCTATCTTCCAAACCAGAGATGGACCCCACAGGGGGTCTGAGATCCAGATAGCATCTCCTGAACACTTACTAGCAATGTCATTGCTTATTACCCCATTTCTTAAGTCTTGTGAGTCGAAAATAAGACCCAGAGGTGCTTTTGTGAGACCAAGCAACTACACCTGTGCTCTGCATCCCACAAATGAGGGTTCAGTGTCAAGGCCACTTATAAGGGAGATTTAACCAGAAAAGAGGCTGATTGGAGAAAAAGAAGGGAAGGAGAAGAAAGAAAAAAAAAGGAAGAACTAGAGAGCGAAAGAAGGTGTACCATGGAACACCTGGGGGCCTCAAATGAGTCTCTGAATAAAGAACATGGAGGTTTCAATGCCCAAAATAAGTTTGGACAATGCTGACTGCCCTTATCTTTCCTCTTGGAGATTTGTAGTATGCAACAGCATGCTAAAATCCTTGTTAAGTTCTGCAATTAACAAATAGATATTTAAGTTTAACCTAATCCTAACCAAACTTGGCCCTAGGATCTGGCTTTCTGGTAATTCTTATTAACATTCCCAGTATATAAGTTGGAAAAACTGGTCTAAAGGAACCCAGGATACTAGGGTGAAGAGGTATAAAGGGAGAACTCATTCTCGATTTCAGGCAGCTTACAAAATAGTGGGATAAGGCTTTTTTAGATAGAGAATTTCACAAGATTTAATGAACAATTGAACATAATGAGAAGAGATTGTTATCCTCCATGGAAGTGGTCCAGACAGAGCATGCTGGCATTCATCAGTTAATCTGCAAGTTTCTGGGGGCACCTAGTATGTAGCAGACACCGTACTGGGCCCTAGGACTATACCTACAAGTCAGAAGTAGCCTTCCACTCCCAGAGCTTGACTGCCAGCAGGAAGAGACAACAAAATAACTGCACGAGTGAGTAAACCTAGAATTCCCTCAGGGAGCTCCTAAATTGTACAGAGCTACCTGAAGGAAATACGCAGGGTTCTCTGATAAAATAATGGATGGGGACACTTGCTTGAGCTGGAGTTAGCACTGGTGGCCATTCCAAAGCAGTGATCTTTACATTTCAGCTTGAAAGGTGACAAGAAGCCAAGCATGATGTAATGTGATTGGGGGAAAAAGATCAAACACATTTCAGGGGCAATCTGGGGAGGTAGGGTGGACTCTACAGCATGAGTAAGGAGGAGGGAAGAAAGGGTATTCGGGCACTTATTACTTTAAGCTCTGTGCTATTGAGCTCCTTAAGGTGATGCACTGAGCTAGGGATGCAGCAGTGAGCAAACTGACAAAGCTTTTCTTTTCTAGAGCATTCCAGTGGGGAAGGCACAGAGCAGCATAAGCAAGTAAGGGAGGGAGGTTCTTTCAGATAGTGAAGAAAATGCTATGAGAGAAAATAAAGCAGGGTGACAGGCTGGGCTGGGGAAGAGGCAGTATTAGAGAACTGGACTAGAGCAGAACTTTCTGAGCATTTGATGTTTGAAAGGAGATCTGAATGACAGAAAAGAGAAGTCTGGGTGCAAAGCTGTCCAGGGAAAGAAAGTACATCCTGAAGTGGCAAGAACCTTGAGGTAGAGAGGGACCCCAGGATGTTGGAAGAACCCAGGGAAGTTTCAAAGGAAAGAAGGAAACATTAATGACAACAGGGAAGGAAGAAAGTTAAGATTCATTAGAGATCCCCTTTGGCCAAACCGAGCCCTCAAGTATGGAAATGGAGGGTGAAAAGTTGGGGAAAGTACACAAAGGCCACTTGAATATCAGGGTAGTGAGGTTGGGACTAGTCTTTGCCCTGTTTTATCCTACTTTACAAGACATTGTTCCCAGGTATAGCACACTCCCACTGGCATGCCCACTTTTATTACCCACAAAATGCTTTTGGGTGTAAGAAATCATAATAGTTTGAGAATAACTATTAATAATATTTCAATCATGGCTAATATGGCATAAATTGCTTCATGTGTCCAATATCCACTCTTCCCTTCTTCCTCTGTCATATAGCCACCCAACTTTAGGTAGCAACGTGACTACATTTCCCAGAATTCCTTGTCGCCAGGTTTTTAGTCATCTCGTGACTAAATTCAGGCCAATGGGATGGAAGCAAACAGTAAAGTCAAGCTCTGGAATGTGTCCTCAAGGGAGGGAGTGTGTCCTTCCTTCCCCTCCCGAACCCACATTTCCCCTGCTGTCTGGATTGTGGATATGATGGTTGGATTTCCATCTTTGAGCTTGAGGACAGGGACAGCCCTAGGGATGGTGATAAAAAAAAAAAAAAAAAAAAAAGTTGAAAGAAGCCTGCATCCCAAATGACTGTGGAGGTCCCATATCAGTCACCAATTCCCCCAGGGAGTGTTTCACAGGACGGGAAACAGACTTCTCTCTGGTTTAAGCCACTGTACTTTTTTTTTTTTTTAAGATTTTATTTATTTATTCATGAGAGATAGACACAGAGAGAGAGAGAGAGATGGGGGTAGAGACACAGGCAGAGGGAGAGGCAGGCTCCATGCAGGGAGCCCGATGTGGGACTCGACCCCAGGTCTCTAGGATCATGCTCTGGACCAAAGGCAGGCACTAAACCACTGAGCCACCCAGGGATCCCCTAAGCCACTGTTCTTATGGGTCTTTGCTATATATAGCTCAAGCAGAGGCTAGCTTATTCAGCCATTTACTACAAGTTATAGCAATGGAGAAGATAAGCCTATAAGAATTCAGGTAAGTGAAAATGTGCGTATCATAAACATAGCCCAAAACCCTACACATACACACAATAGCTTCTACGTATTCACATATTTTTCACAGCCAATCTTTCACAAACAACAAACTTGCAAATATTTTTTAATCACGAGTTACTCACAGCGTAACTCAGAACAGATCATAACAACATTTTCGTCATGACACTAAGATAGAGAAGTTCATGTGACATTTGATTTGGTGAGTCGGTGAAGCAGGCCAAAACTGATGCCCTCCAGCGGGCAGCGGGAACTGGGGTCCAATGAGAAATCATGTGATTCCCGTCAAAAGAGACATGACCTGTGCATTAATGTTGGTTTCCCTTCTAGTTAAACACAATCTTCTCTCTATGACCCCGCAGTCCTACCACTAGGTGTTTGCGAAGGGAAATGAAAACATTTGTCCAAACAAAGACTTGCACATGAACGTTCAGAGAGCTTCATTCAAGTAGCCAGAAGCTGGAAACTGCCCAGATATCTATCAACAGGAGAACAGATAAACAAGTTGTGGTACATACAATGGAATGCTTCTCAACAAGGAAAAGGATTGAACTGAGATACATAGAACATCATAACTGAATTTCAGAAACATCAGGGTGACTGAAAGTAGCCAGGCGTCCGAGTATTTTCTGGATGATCCCACTTATGTGCTATTCTAGAAAAGGCCAAACCAATCTACAGTAACAGAAAGTAGATCAGTTATCTCCTGTCACTGCGGCAGAAATGGGAACTGACTACAAAGGAGCACAGGGGATCTTTCTGGCTTGGTGGTTTCAGAGCTTAATTGGGGTGGTGATCTCACAAGTGTATTCATTGGTCAAAATTCATGAAACTGTACTCTGGAATTAAGTGCACATTATTCTATGAAGTTGTATTCAGTAAAGTTGATTTTAAAGCTCCTCTTTAAAAAAAAAAAAATAAAGCTCCTCTTTTAATTACCAAGCTAAACAGGAAAAAAAATCCTTTAGAGAAAGAAGGCAAAAAATCTATATATAGGATTTGAAATAAGAATCTTAAACTTAATGTTAAAAGGGCAGATATTCTAAATTGCTGATGTCTCTTTTAAAGCAAACTGCTTCTTCCATGAGCATTGTTGGCAGCTGTGCTCCAAGAGGAGAAGCTGTAGGGATGGGTTTCACAAAGAAGCACCTCCAGAGCTCCCAGTGGATAACCATAACCGGGAAGCGATGAGGGAATGCACACGTAGGGACCAGACTTGTTGGTGTAGGAGACACTCCTAGAGTAGTCCTTCTCAAATCATCTGTGGTGAAGAGCCAGGAGCCTTTTTATTGTTGTTCCTTGTTTGTTTGTTTTATAAAATAAAAAATCACATGTGCTAGAGGTCACAGCATGTCACATTGCTATGAAAGTCTCTAGACACTTCTCAGTACATGTGCTCACCCGGTCAGCAGACATGCACAGACTCGCCCAGCTCAGAGCACTGCCCTGGGCGCCCTGCAACTACTTGGGACCCACTTTGGGAGAGACCACGGCCCAGTGTAGGCAGACAAGGCTGGAGTCAAAGACAACTGGGTTATGTACCTGAACATGCCCTTGTTTGTAGGTAGTGGATCGTAAGGTCTAAGGAAATATGCTCACAAAGATTTCAGAACAGGTGCATGAGGTCAGAAAACACTGCTTTGAAAAACCTCATCTGGAAGCACCCAAAGGATGGTGAGGAAGAGAGGCCCGAATCACAAGATCTGTGAAGGTTGTTGCAACCAACCTGGTGGGCGACAGCCGGCACTTGAACCATGGTGGTGGGTGGGGAACTGGAAGAGAGAGGGTGCAGGCCAGAGGGCTAGGGAGGGATTGACAGCACTGGATCCACAGAGGGGAGACAGCCTGAGGGACGAAGGCAGGGTTGGAGCTGGGTTTGTAAGGTGGGAGGAGGCAGGTATTCTGAGACAGGAGGAGGGAAGAGAGGAATCTCGAGTCTGGGCCTCCATGTACCCAGGAAACAGGAAGTAAACTTCTTGGTATGCCAGGGTTCCCTGAGCCCGGCAGTCTCCTGAGGGCTGACTCTGCCTGCCTTGGCCTCTGGCCCAGCAATCCCTGACCCATCACCACCCACAGTGCCACCCACGGAAGGGGCGGGAGGAAGCTCATGCCTTGTGTGCGCTGTTTTCTGAGCCTGGTGTGCCTGCTTCCTCCCACCCATAGTCCACCTGTAGCTCCTCCTCACCTTGCAGGCCCAGCCCAGATGTCACTCCAGGCAGAATGAATCACCCTTCTCTACGCTGCCATGGCCCCCAAGCGTGTTAGAGCACACCATCACAGCATACGCTGCAGCATCACCATAGCGGTCATGGCCAGCTTCTAGATCGCCATGGGTGCCTCATGCAAGTGACCGTGCTCAAGACACAGCAGACACAAATGAGAAAGCACACCGAAGGAAGGCGAAGGAAGGACCAGAACAGGTGGGGAGCTGGTGAGATAGGCATAACAGATGTGGAGGTGAATAGGAACCAAGGGTCACATGAGTTTTCTTCCCTCTGCCCTTTGATACATGTACAGTAACCATTATTTGAGACTTTAACTTCCTCAATCCCAAGTGTTTTAGGGGCTCTTCTCTGAGTGAAGAAATGCTTGCACCCCATCAGGGTAGAAATAATTCTCTGGGGTGAGTTAGCAGTGCCCAGAGCAGTATTACCTTTAAAGACCATAAGAAGGCAGATGGAAGACGATCTGATCATTGAGCTGGGGAGTCATCACCTTTGGTCTGAGAACAAGAATCAAGAGAGAAGCCAGGTAATCCCTCAGATCCATTGGCCCTAAAGTCACCGGCATGACGATGGAAACAGGTGACATTATCCCACACCTGGAGATGGAAGCCCCTGGGGGCAGAGAGCACCCACTGGTGGGGCCCTGGGGCTTGTGGCTCAGTCCATTCTGATGAGTGGGTGTCTTGCCATAGAGGATGTCACTTGCTTTGAGTAGCACATGTGACCACATCTTTTAGCAGAGGGGATTTTTCCCAGTGATTTTCTAAAGAGAAGAGACATCTACAGCATCGAGGGGAAGGGAATTGGGACCCAAAATGGAAGTACAAGAACCATCAGGCAGGAGAGGTTTCCGGTGGAAACAGGGATTCCTAGACATGAAACATTAATTCCACAGGCAAACCAGGACAGCAGTGAGCAAACGGAGATGGCAGGTTAGCCTAGTTGGAAGCCACCTGAGGGATCATTGCCTAACCCTCTTTCATAAAATAGAGTCCCAGAGAGGCAAATGATTGGGCCAAGTTGCCACAGAAGCCAGTGGCGGAGCTGGGCCTGGAGCCCAGGTCACCAACCAGCCTGCAGGCCCTTCCCTCGACGGCGCTGTCTTGCAGCATCCTCTGGACGTTGGCCTTCTTCACTTCCATGACTACAGCTACCAATTGGTACACACTAAGCAGGGGGTTCGCCAACAGCTGATGAACTGCTAACCGGGACATGGGACGGATGTCAAAGTTTCCCCGACACTCCAGTGTCCAGAGGGGTGGAAGTCAAAGTGGGGGGAAACCCCAAGAGAGCCGCCCTGTGCATCGCACTCTCTTCTGCCTGTCTGAGTCCGGCAGTGCCTCGGGAATCCTTCCAACTTGTTCTCTGGCAGCCTCTGTACCCTATGAAACACTCTGGTCTCCAGCTTGCACTAGGGAGCCTGTTCCCTCTCTCCACCTCGGGCCCTAAACTAGACACACACAAAGTCTCAAAAGGAATAAGGTCCCCTTCCTGGGTCCCCCTCAGCACAGCTTGGGGAGAGGACAGAGAACAGAGGCAAGTGGAGGAACAGTGGTCCAGGGTGCAGAGCTCCATCTACCTGCAGATGGCCCCTTCCGTGCACCACCTCCTGTGAGGTCTGAGTGGCTGAGGCAGTGATCCCTCCACCCAGCCCTCCAGGAGTCCATGGTCCCGGAGCTCAGGCCCTGGGGTGGGGCTGCCTGCAGGCGTGTGACAAGGTGTGCTTCCCCAAGGATGATAAGATCCAGGGATGGGCAGATAGCTGGCGCGGCCAGACTTTCAAAACAAGCATATACAGAAAATGAACATTGGCTTCTCCTGTCTCTCTTAACCCCAGGGCTATCTGTTTACAAATGTGGTGTTTTCTTCTTCTCCCTTCTCATGCCTGAATCTGTTCAGGAATGTCACATTCCAGCCTTTCTGGGCCGACCACATGTCACAGTGGCAGCCGTGGTAATGCCGAGCATCCCGGAATGTGGCATTTCTGAATGAGTCAGGCAGGAGTACGAGGCGTTCAAGAAGCAAAACCTGCCTCACACTCCTCTTCCATCAGGGGACCCCAGGGCTCCAACCCTTCGGTGGGGGTATTTAAGATTCTCGAAGACCACATGCAATTTACTGTCCAATTTGGTAAGTGATAAAAACAGACATGTTTTTACACCAATAATGCAGAGCCTACTTTCACCACTTGCAAATCTATGAAGTCCTTTCAGAGCCATACTCTCAATCGGTTCTTATAAAAATCCTTGCGAGGAAAGCCAGGGTGCAAAAGTGCAGAAAGCAAATGCCTCAGATCAGATGACTGGCGAGGGCCAGGCAGGTCTAGGAGCTGAGCTGTTGGAGGCGAGCAGACTTCGGGGCTTTTCCCACTACCCCGTCCAAGGTCTGTCCGCTCCGTCCTCCTTCAGAAGTAGATGTGCCCATTAATCCATGATGTGGCCTGGCAAACTCACTGGGGCTTTTCTAAAGCACTGCGGTAGAAGCTTTGCAATAAAGCAAATGAGGATTTAAATGAGGATTAAGTAGAATAAGGTTTGGGAAATGGCAGAGTGTCGTGGCTGAGAGCCATAGCTCTGGAGTCGCTGGCCCTGGAATCAGGCCCCAGGATTGCCATGTGCTAGCTGTGCGACCTTGGACGAGTCACATCACCTCTCTGGGTTCCGGTGTCCTCATCTGTGAAGCATAAATAAAATTAGTACCTGCTTCAGACGGCCCCGGAGGATTCCCTGCAATAAAGTAGGCAAAATAGCTTAGTGCAGTTCCTGGCACAAAAGAGGCACTTGATAAATATTTGCTGAATAATGAACTGGCAAGGTGGGGGTGTGCAGGAAGGGCCGGCTACCTCTGAAGCCAGCGCTCTTCACGTTTATGAAACACTGCCGTCCAAACATGCCAAGCATCTGGCACCAGACAATCGGGGTAAAAGGCGTTCTTGAAATAGCGAGGTGATTCTCCTTGAAGCCCCTTCCAAGCCTCAAATATCCACGCCGCTCACCTGCTTTCTGGGATCCATCCCAAGAGCCTTCGCGGGGGAGAAGCTTGGGAAGGAAACACAAGCTCCAGAGCTCTGTCTCCACACGAGGGAAGACTATGAAAAACAGCTGGGTAGATTTGGCTCCATTCTACACCCAAGGCCGGACGCTTCCGTCTTTGGAGCGCCGAGGGCAGAAGGAAGCCATAGGGAGAAGCTGCTGCAGAAGACGCCGAGGCCCAGAGAGGTGAAGCCGCTTGCTCGACGCTGCACAGCCAGGTGGTGGCAAAGCCAGGACCAGAACCCAAGCTCCTGACACACAGCCCCAGACTCCCTGCCACCACCTCCCTCATTACCCAGGATTTCAAAATCATTAGGGGACAGAAATAGTTCAGCACTAAGCTTTCTAAATCCCCACGGGCCCTCCCACAATTCCTCCTGAGGACAAAATTACTCAGGGAGAAAACTGTACTAAGAAGTCTTTTGAAATGGCAGAGGAGGGTGTCCCCCCAGACAGGAGCTCCTGAGAGAACCAGAGTTGAGACCCTGACTCCATCAGCGCATCATCTGGGCTCCACGCCTTGAACAACTTGTCTGCTTTTCGGCCTTCCGACAGCGAAGTGCCAGGCTGGTGAGCCCGCCGCCCTCTGAGAAGCGCGTTCCGATGTCTGGGCTGCGATGCCAACGGAGCGGCAGGACCCGCTCAGCCTTCAGGCCTTCAGCAGGTTGGGAGGAACAGGTTGCTTTAACCCCCTGTCATGTTCATTAGGAGGTGCCCCAACCACCCCACCCACGATTCCAAACAACGGCTCCGGCTCCGTTCTCACTGTCCTTCACAACTAGGTCATGGGCCTGGCTGGGGAACGGATTCTGGAACCCCAGGATATCCGAGCTGGGCAACAGCTCAGGAACGCTCTGGTGAAACTCCTTACCTCTCGACTGGGGGTAGGGGGGGGACAGAGGCCCAGAGGGAGAAGGGGCCTGTCCAAGGTCACTCGGTGGGGTCACGGTGAGAGGGCTGGCCGTTTGGCCCACCATCTCCCCTGACTTCCCCCGTTGGCCTGAGCAGTTCAGATGACAAAGCATCTTGACAGAGAAGCCGGAGCTCCAGGGCAGCAGGGAGCAGGCAGAAGCGCCCAGCAGACCAAGCTGCTGGGAGCACCTGGCAGCCCAGGGGGCCTGTCACCTGACAGTGCAGGTAGCCCAGCCCCGTGCTGCTGCTGCCACCAGGTGCTCGCATAACCCGGAGCCACGCCTACCTCAGACAAGCACCAAAAGGAGAAGGGAGCTGTTCCCCTTCAGGTGTGCCCGCATCGAGTCCCTGGAACTGGATTTCCCGAACAGAGAAGTCACCTGGAGAAGGGACACTTTAGTTCACAATAGGAGCCATGTAAATTAGTTGCAAGGCGAGACAACCCTAAGTCTTGGAGCTGAGTGGCATTACTGAGGAATTTCTTTTTCCTTGTGAGGCAATTTTATTAAAATGGCAGGCATGGTTCTCTGAGAACGTATACTTCTGGAATTGAATAACCCATGTATAGGTAAAGTCTGGAAAGCTTGCTTGTAGAAGTCGTTGCCTCTTGTTGGGATTTGAGCTCCGGGTTTGTGGGACTTTTCTGTTTGGGTTTTGGTTGCCAGGAGTGGGGTCCCTTCCAAATATAGTCCTTGGAGAGGTGATTCAGTTACCCACAAACAAAATAACAACTCTCCAAGAAACGAATACTTGGACATGGGTAGGAACCATGCACAGAATCACAAAATAAATTCTGGTTCCTAAAGTCACCTTCAGGAATAGCTGATAGAGGAAAGCTTTTTGTCTCAAAGAACAAAAATAGCATAGGCACTTCCACGAATCACTCTTGAAACCATATATTCCTTCACACACCAACATTCAAAAGCTTCAGACGTTCATGTTTTAGACCAAATCCTTGAAGTTTGAAAAGAAAAAGAGATGTGTGTTTTCAAGACAACCAACGAAGGTTCTTAACAGCAAAAAGCAGGAAAACTTTACCTTCCTGTAGTTGCTAGCCTAGGCAATGCTTATCCTCCCCAATGTAGACTCTCTCGATCAGGTGACAGTCCGACTATGAAGAGGTCTGGTAAACAGAAGGCACTCAATTCATGTTTGTTTTACAAGCAAGGATAAGAAAGATAATAATTTTTGTGGAAATTTAAAATAAAAAAAAAATCCTGGTCAAAGCTTTGGAGAGTGTTAAGGGAAATGGAAAATGCTGGCTCCATGTCTCTTTGAACAAAGACTGTGAGAGGCTAATGGTGCGACTCACACATACTGAGTACCTTCTGTGTGCCGGGTACCGAGCTAAGTGCTTCACATCAACTCCTGCATCCCATCCTCACCATCACCCTGTGCGCAGTAACCATCTCGTTAGTTCCACTTTCCTGGCTGAGTAACTGAGGATTAGGGAAAGTGAGAAATTGGCCTACTAAATGGCAGAGCTGGGATCAAAACATCTTATTTCAGTGCCTGTTTCTTAAATCATTATGTCCTACTGCCTGCCAATCTAAAGAGTTTCTGGTAATTTAGTTAATGAGGGCCCTCAGTGGACAGTATGTTACTTTCATGAATTAGCAGAAAATAAACTTCAAGCTGAGCATGTGTTCTTAAGTACCACAGTTTGGCTCTCAACCTGGTCCCAAGAATGCTGGGGCTCTTCATTCAGCAAACACGGGTTCCTTCATTCAGATCCCTACCAGCGGCTTCGACAGGGCAGCTTCTATACTTAATATGGATTATGCAGAAAGAAGGGACACAGGGTCTTCGCCCGGGAGTTCCCAGCCTAGTGAAGGGAACAGACTAGATGCTGCTTTGTGACCACTCAATATGGTAGGTGCCACAGGAGGGGTAGGTGTGGGGTCCTAGGAGCAGTGGGACATGGTGGTTATGTGAATTCATGGATTATAGAGTAGGGGAGACCTGAGATTGAATCCTTCCCCCTCCACATACAAGGGGAGGCGGGTGACCTGGACAGGTTCCTCAACTTCCTGACCTTCAATTATTATCACTTTTAAATGTTGACAGCAATATAGTCTCTGCACCACACCACTCTTCCATGGAATAACGCCTGCTCCAGCGCACGGCCTCACACACGGTAAGTGCTCCATAAATGGAGACCATTAGGGAAGGCTGGTCTAGGGAATCCGGGAGGCTTCTACACAAGACTTGGCCAAGACGGCTGAGTAGAAAGTGGCCATTTCAGGAGGAGAGACTCCAGAAAGAAGCAAGAAGGGGTGAACGTGCATCGCGTGCTCAGAAAAAAAGAGGGTTTTGCAGAAGAGAACCAAGGCCACAACTGGAGATACAAGAGTATCAAAAAAAAAAAAAAAAAAAAAGGAGTGTTTGGCAGTGGTCAGTACTCTGAGCAAACGTATGCAAAGATGTATATAAAAGGAATTCATCAGAGCACTGTTTGTAATAAAAATGAATGCATGCATGAATGAATGAATATGCAAATACATACATACATAGAAACAACCTCAGTATCCACACAAAGAAGATTAGTTAAATAAATTATGATATGGCCATATAATGGGACACTGGGCATTTTTTTTAGTGTCTTGTATCTATTGTACTTAGAGAAGGAGCCAGAGAAGAAAAGAAAAAGGGGTGTGCTGCAGAAACCTTGAAGGAAGGTCCAGGGAGGGACAAGGGAAGAATAAGAATAAGGTCAATCCAGTGAAAGGGATACATTTAGGGACGGAGGGAGAGAGGGACGGAGGGAGCAAGAGAGCAGGAGAGGAAGAAGGAGACGGTGGTCAGTGGTCGCCAATCCTGAGTTCTGAGAAAATGGTGAGTGGCAAAGGGGGCAGGAGGTGGTTTCCTGGTCAGGAGAGGTGGAGGAGTGTGGTGAGTTCAGGTTGGGGGACCTGATTTCTGACTGCACCCAGAAGTGACAGGAGGCAGTTGCTCCTAATTGGACCCAGGGAAAGGCATCCCAGTTGGCAAAGCCTGGAGGGATGGGCGTTGCAGGGGGGCTCCCATTCCCGGACTCTGCATCCCAGATTTCCAGGCTTCCTCGTGCCAACACCCTGTGCTCTCTCCAGTCATAGCTCTTTGTTTTCTGTAGTGTCCCCGGGGATGTGAAGGTGAGGAAGGCCAGAGGGTGGGTGGCCTGTGGCTACAGCTACTAACAATGCTGCTTCCGGGTATTTTGTCCCTGGTGGAATAGGAATTTTTTTTTTTGCTAAGGGAGGGAGACACAGCTCTCCAGAGTATACTAGTAAGGCCTGAAGGTTCTCAGAACCAAAGCTTTTCTTCACACCCTGGATCCCTTGGGGTTGGTCAGACCCTGATTGTTCTGTCTGAAACTATAACCAGGAACTCATTCGTATTGATAATTTCACCATTGCTGAAATCATCCTCAGCAAGTAGAACGTGGAATGTGGAAAGAGAGAAGAATGAGGAAAAAGGAAAAGAAGGGGAGAAATGAGAACAGAAGGGAAGGTGATTCTTTAAATCTCAGAAGAAGGTGTAGGTGATAAAGAGAGATGTGTACCTGCAGCCAGATGGGAGGGTTGAGGATGCTGAGTAGAAACCTGCGACTATTTCCTCTAGGTCACTGAGAAGCACTATGGAGCTGAAGGGTTCCATGCAGGGACCCATCCACATCCTCTCATCCTTGGAGGCTGGCTCAAGAGAAGGAATGACAAGCACACAGTTCAAACTTTTCTCGAGCCAAAAATCTAAGGAATACCCACCCCACTTAGGGGAGTAGGGCAGGGCAGTCCTCCTGGGCTGGGCTAAGCAGAGGTCTATGCCAGAGGAAGTTTAGTCCAGAGGAGATCAGCTGACATCATCTAGCACCCAATGACAGTGATGCTGGACCTTCTCTGCTGTTTTGAGATTCAGAGGGCCAACAGCAACAAGAAGACCAGACCCTAAAGGCACAGTGTCTAAAAATACCAGAGCTCGAAAGAATCTTAAAGATCTTCCAGAAAGAATTTATGATTTCCTCCTCTCTGTCTCTGTAGCCCTTTTCACAGATAGCATGCTGTGCTATAATTTATGGTCATGCATCTATCAAAAAACCCTATTTTATCCACTGGTGCATTGGCGAAATGCGATCTCATTCAGGGTCCACTCCGTGAATGCTTGTGAGCGTTTGTTGCACCTAAGTCTTTCCCCCTCATTTTATCAATGAGAAAAAAAGAAATCCAAAAAACTGAAGAGACATTCCAAGTATTAACTTGCCCAGGCTATTGACATGCTGGCTGAAGGCTTAGCTCCAGGCTGTAGCAATCAGGCCAAAACATGAAAGCTTTCCATACTGTGTGGTGAAATGGAGAGAAATCGGTCTCAACACACGGTGTGTACAGCGCAGGCACAGCCTGGCAGCTACAGTTTGAAAACTGCCTTATAAGCAAAAGGGATTCACAGTATCTGGCTAAGGAGGCCAGGCCCCCAAAAGATGCTCTCACCCTAACAGTAGAATATATGAGATCAATCTTGCATGAGGAAGGGCTCCATCTCTTGCCTGTTGAATCCTCTCAGATGTGTTCAGAAAGCACTTTAAGGGAGTAAGGTGTCCTGGTGAGTGGCTGAGTTGTGTATCAGGGACCGTGAAGGGTCAGTCTTTGGATTCACTCCTTGCATAACAGCCTTTGACCTTAGACAAAAAGAGAGAGGATGGAATCCTCTGACACAGTACCTGCTGAAGTGTTCCCTCAGAACACTAGTCCCTGCATATTCTTGGAGAGAAAAACTTTGCTTTGTGTGAACAAGAAATATGGACACATGCTGTGTGTGTCTGAACCTGCTCTGGAGGAGCCATCATATGCATTAATGCATTAAAGGTGCTGAGAAATCCTGCAGTGAGGAATTAAGGTTGAACTCTGCTCAACCCGGTATTGCACAAAATTATGTCAGCACTTTTCCCATGCCATGCTTAGGATAATGGCTCTCTGACTTTCTTTGTTCACAGTACAATTTGAAATTCTGGAATTTGTGGGGCACCTGGTTAGCTCAGTCGGTTGGGGGTCTAATTCTTGGTTTCAGCTCAGGTCATGATCTCAGGGTCATGAGATTGAGCCCCATGTCAGGCTGGGGGTGGAGTCTGCTTGGGATTCTCTCTCTCCCTCTACCTCTACTCTCTCCCCACCCCCTTAAAAATTCTGTAATTTGGGGCAACACACTTAAAATCAGTAATATGGGCAATGTGTATGGACACATCTAATTTCTAACAAGGTCTCTCTATAGGATAATCAGATTGCGTGGTTCACTCTGCCCCTCAGTCCTGAGCTAAAGATTGACTTGAACTTGGCTCTGCCCTGATCAAGCTTTCTAACTCCCAAAACCAAGCTGTCACACCTTCCAGAAAAGTCTTCCTTGGAATGCCTTGCCATCACATCACAACTCTCTGAAGCCAGCTGACCCCACTCTGCAAGATATCACGTCATCCACTTAGCTCAGAATTCTCCCCAGTAGGCATCATTGCATGGTGTGATGTGCAGCTGAAACAAAAATAAATTTTACACACATCGATGTTTGGCAGCGCATTTGTAAATGCTTTAAACCACTCAAGCTGAGAGCACTGGCCCTGGAATTGGTATTCCAAGAAGAAGGACTGTGGAGAAGAGGTACTCGTGAGGTTATCTTGAGCCAGCTCTTGTCCCTCAGGAGGCCTGCAGGATTGAATGGGACAGGGATGGGCAGGCCTGCGGGACCCCTGGAAGCCGATGTCTGAAGTCCCTGAAACACAGCAATGGGAAGTAGCATGTAAATCCCAATTTCCTGTTTCCAGTGACTTAAATAACACATTTTGTTGGAAGGACTTCAACGTTCACTTATTTAATTACATGCTTGTGATTTGCTATTTTTTAAAGCAACCTACCAGAAAAATACGGTAACCCTTAATTAATCCTCATTAGGGAAATCTTGATGTACAAAAGGGCATCAGACAAAAGCAAAGACGCCTGCATTCGCTTCCTGACTCTGCCCTGCCCCCTCTGAGGTTCAATGTCCTTAGCAGCAAAAAGATAGGTTAGATTTGGAAACTTGTAGAATACTTTCAATGCTAATACTATTCTGATTTCTAATAAGTGAAAAATACTATTCTGGTTTCTAAAAATGCACGAGTTAGTTTTAAAATTAATACATTAATAAAATTATTAATCATTTTAAATAATAAGTTTATTGCTAAATTGATAAAATTAGTTTAAAAAGCAAATAAAGCATCATGAACAAAATAGCTATTTAATGATTATTTACCATTACCATTTATTTAAAACAACATGCCAGGCATTGTTCTAAGTTCTTTGCATGTTATTATCTATTTAGTCTTACAGCATTCCTCCCTGTGAGCTGATGTTATTATTAGCTTGTTTTACAGATATTAAGATATTAATCTGTTACAGAGATTAAGTCGCTTGGCCAGGACAACATTGATAGTAAGTAGTGAAGCTGGAATTTGAATCCAACAAGCTGACTCTACACCACAATGCTGTTGATTTTCCAAAAAAAAAATCAAGCTTAGAAGTATAGTAACAGAAGCTGGAGTGTTTATCTATCATATGAAATGCATTTGAAATATAAAGGTTGGAAAGAACATACAAACTCCTAAAGGGGAAAGATGTCTGAAAGGGGCTGGGGTGATAACAAAACTAAACTGTCCAGCCAGAACAGAGATTGGAATCTATCTCACACACGCCCAGCGACCTGACATGTTGCACCCAGGATCGCTAAGTTGCCCGGGCAAGATTCCGGAGCTGGGTTCGAGAAGGAGTGAGGAGTGCAGGGCAAGCCCCAGAGAGAGGAAGCTGGCAAGCATCCAAGGGTAGGTGGTGGGAACCTGACAGTGGAAACTTAGAATCTGTACATCTTCCAGCTACTTGGAAGCCTAGAGGTCATCCCCTCAAACCTCCCACCCAAAGCAGGCATTCCTGTTACAGCCCTCTGGTGGGTGTTTACCCAGCCATGCCCGAATCTTCCCAGAGGAGCTTGCTCTGCTTACCAGAAAGCCTTTTCTCTTGCTGGACACCCTAAGATATTAGAAAGCTCTGCTCCTTTTAATGAGACAAAATATATCCTATGGTGGTTTCTACTCTATGCCCTGGTTCTACCTCTGGGGGACCCAAAAGTGACATGTGATCCTCCCCCTTTCCTATGATAGGCCACAGAAATTGGGAGACTCACTGAGTCTTTTACCACCAAGCTAAATAAAAAGCCTGGCTGCTGTGGATGTTCCTCACGGGGCAGCTCTTGCCCATCACCACCTCATCACCATCCTATGGGCCTTGTTAGACTGGCCATGGCCACAACCTACTCACCATAGTGTCCACTGTAGGACCTGGCCAGGACCTGCCACGTGGTAGTAGGCACAGTAGGACTGGTTGTTTGAATTAAACTGAGCAAGGAAACTGCAAGAGGAAAATACAGCAAAAAATGCAAGTCTGGGGATGCCTGGGTGGCTCAGTGGTTGAGCATCTGCCTTTGGCTCAGGGTATGATCCTTGGGTCCTGGGATCGAGTCCCGCATCAGGGTTCCTGCAGGGAGCCTGCTTCTCCCTCTGCCTGTGTCTCTGCCTCTGTGTGTGTGTGTCTCCCATGAATAAATACATAAAATCTTAAAAAAAAAAAAAAGAGAGTCTGGGGTGTCAGCAACATTGCATAGACAGTACTCAGGGGCATGTCTAGATCTGGGGCAATTTTGCAGATCCTCCCTGAGAGAAGCCATCTTCCCCACATGCTGTAGTTGGGGTAGGAGGGCACTGATCCCTGCCCAACACTTGAAAGGGGGCATTTTGGGGATCAGCGTTATGACACCAGTGCCTCAGCCCAGGGCCTAGCCCACAGTGGCAACCAGAGAAACACCAAACAAACGAAGGGCAATAGTAGCTTTTTGTGTTCCTACTGCGTGCCACGTTCTTCTGTGCATTATACATATCATCTGATGCACATCTTCCAGAGTGGTGATTAAATTATAAATATACCCATTTTACAGACAAGGAAACCACAAATCCAAGAGGTTGGGAAGTATGCCCTAAGTGACTCAACCAGTAGTAGGTAGAAAAGCCACAGTTCCAACCCAGACGTGCCTACCTCTAAAGTCCATGCTTAACTGCACTATACCGCCTCCTAAAAGCAGAAAGGAAAGATGACAAGGAGACAGGTAGAAAGACTAGGGGCCAGGAAAAAGAAAGAGCATGGGAAACAGCTCTGTGAACTGTCAATCTCTCCATAAAAGGAAGCATCAGGACCAGTGTGAGAGAAGGGCCCCTCTAGACCAGTCCCCATCCAGGTTTTCTAACCTAGAAATCAGGGGTGGAAAATCCAGATTCTGATGTCCATGCTTGGCACGCAGGCAGTTTCGGGGTTGAGTTTTCAGAGCTTGGAGGCACATGAAGACATGCATCCTTTTCTCTAAGTGCAGTTGGCAAACACAACTCTTTGCCCCCGTCCAGTTCCAGAGATCTAGCTACAGTGAGGCCAGGCCAGCCTCCAAAGTCTTGGTACACTCCTGGTAGGGTGCACCCTTGCCCCCAGGTATGCCCTCCTCTACCCCAGACACTCCTCCAGGATCTGCTACCCTTCACTGCATCTCTTAAACACAAACATTATCTGGCTTTTGCCCCAATTTAGGTCACAAGGGTTTTGCACGGCTTTGTGCGTCCTGTGTCCAGCTTTGTGTTTGACACCTGTCTTAAAAGAAATCACAGCTGAAATCCCCCATCCAAGCTGTGCATACACGGGTGAATGACACTGAGCCATGCAGGCACTATGCACAGGGCGAGGAGCCAGTGCCCCTATCAAGAAGCCTGTGCTCCCCAGCCCATTCCCTTCAATCCAGCCAGAGAGATCTCACATCAACAGCAAACTGAACCTCATCGCTTTCTTTATTCCTCTACTTGAAACTTTCATGGCTGTCCACTGTGTTTAGAATATGAACTAAAAGCCCAAGAAGCCCATCAGATCTGCTACCTGCCCCCCACCCAGGTTCACCTGTGTCCCTGCTCCTGCATGGGCCAATTTTCAGAGCCTCAAGGTACACGCTGGTCCCTTTGCCCAGACAAGCTCTCTCCTGCTCCTTCTGAACCTCATGTCCTCCAAGCGGGCGTCACTCAACACAGGATTATTCCCCTAACAGAAGGCCTCGAAAGCACCTCCACTCCCTCACTGCATGCCTTTAATTGTTGTTGGTTCAATGTCTATTCCCCTGCTAGAGTCTAAGCTTCATGAAGCCACGGACCAATCTACTGTGCTCACCATTGTCTCCCCAGAGCTATAGTAATCATGGAGGCAACATTTGGTTGTATGCAGGGTTCTCACCCAGCTGCAAGCTCTAGTTGGTGTCTGCCTCGGGCAACTCCCTCCCAGACACTAGGCCTCAGTTTCACCAGCTAAAAGGAGGCAGATGGCTGAAGGACCTCGGAGGCCTCTCACCATGCTAATTTCTAGGTTCCACTTGAGAACATTTACTTGTAGCATCAGCCCTGAGCATAATCATTCTAGAGCACCATGAAGGAAGACCCTGGGAATGTAACTCCCTCCCTGTGGTGTGGGCTGTGTTTACAAAACAAACCCAAGAAATCATCATAAATCATTCCAAGTGGAGCTGCCTGGGTTGAAGCAACAAGACAAAAATACTTCTGGGCACTGCTCCTCTGGGCCCCCACCCAGCTGAGGAGAAGCAGGGCCAGACAGGCTGTGCCCTCTGAAGAGTTAGCTGCTGGCTTTTTCTCTCCCTACTGGGCCCCTCAGTGGGGACTTCTCTCCTACCTTTCAGACTTTTAATCCTTGCCATTACCTGCAGTGTCCTAGTGCCTCGCAAAGGGAGAAATGACCCAGGAAGACCAGGGACTGGTGTCAGAAGATGCCTCTTCTGAGATATGTTAACCCTCCACAACTTTTTCTTTTGTTCTGATCTGATCGGTCAAATAGAGGATATAACATCTGCTCTGATGACCTTAGAAAAACACAGAGGAGAAATATTTGTTAAATCTTAAAGGGCTACATAAAGGCAGGCATACTTTTGGCCATTGTTTCTGGCTGGCTTGCTGACTAAAACGTGGCTACCCAGAGGCCCAGCATTTTCTCTCTCACTGGGAAATGGAAAGCCTGGTCCCCAGGTCAAAAAATCTCAGGCATCCAAGTAGCAGGTGGTTCAATCACCCCGGACTGGCTCAGCTTGCCCTAAAGGTAAACCTAATTCAAGCCTTACACAGTGTCCCTGACTTGGGGTCAGGGGCCTGAGCTCTATGCCAGATCCGGTTCCAAGAGCTGGATGCAAAAGCACCTGGGGCCTTGTGATCCTGGGGACCTTGAAGCCCTGATGTAGCAGAGGGGTTCAATTGTGTACCTTTCCAAACAGGCCTTGATTGAGTTTCTCTCTGCTGTTTAAGGCTCCCTGAACTTCAGTTTGCTCTTCAAGAAAACAGAGAGAGTTGATTGCCCTGCATATTAAAAGCTACGATGGATATAATGCATTTAGTTATATATATATATATATATATAGGATTTTATTTATTTATTCATGAGAGACACAGAAAGAGAGAGAGGCAGAGACACAGGCAGAGGGAGAAGCAGGCTCTGTGCAGGGAGCCTGATGTGGGACTCAATCCCGGGACTCCAGGATCACGCCCTGGGCCGAAGGCAAGTGCTAAACCACTGAGCCATCCAGGGACCCCCTGCATTTAGTTTTATAAACATGTCACGTGGTAGGCATTTTAAAAATAATATTATTATTGTTATTGTTGTTGTCATTTATATTCCAGGGCTCTCACACACACCCTGGTCTTCTCTGCATTCCCTGAGTGCTTTTTCCACTTCCTGCCCTGTCTAGCCTTGCCTTGTCCTTCCTGTTTTCCTCTAACAACATTGCTAGACAAAGATTTCTAAATTTACCTTATAATTTACCTAATTTTACTCAGTATTGCTCAGTAAATGCCTCTGGAAACAAAAATTCTAGACAAACAAGTCTCTTGGTCAACAAGTGTACCAAATTGAAGCACCATGATGGCTATCTCTGGGCATTGGGGCAACATGGCACAGGAAATCAAGTCCCAGACTCCTTGGAGTTGAAATGTCTAGACCCAGCTTGGCCAAGGTGAGAATTGCCATAGGATTTAACATCCCTGACCTCTCAGTCTTCCTATCTATACAACTAAAACATCTATTTCTGGATGCTTTGTCTATAAGCCTTTTCTTCTAGCTAGATAAAAACCTGTTTCTCTAAGAAATCTTCTGCCAAAGGCCAATACATGCAATACGTAGTAGAACAACAGCTCTGTATATAGAAGGGGCCAGATAGGCCTTCTTGCATTCGCACTGTCTTGCCCCTATGCCTCCTCCCCAGGGCAGCCAAGAAGCTCCCATGGGCACCCATCAGGCTTCGTAGAGTCCTGCTTACATAACTGTGCCAGTGTCCTCAGTGGTTGAGTGGGAACTACTACCACACACAAGGTTGTTTGTAAGAATTAAATGAGGTAACATGGATAAAGCCCCCAGCATAGTGCCTGTACTAAAGCACTCAAGAATTGTTAAACCTCACTAGTACTGGTACCGCCACTCGATGGCCAAGGTGCCCCTCACCCAGAAACATTAGGAATCTGTGATCGTGCAGATATGTCATAAAAATGAGCCCATGTACAAAAATTATTAATTACTCCACCCTCCATTAGGGCCCTTCCTCTGTTTTTATGGACACAGGAGGAGATATAATGTTATATCACAAGATGGATCAATTCTGTTTCTATTGAAAGCATGTTTTATAAAACAATACTTCAATATTTTTTGCATTCCTTGATTCTTCTGACAAACAGAGCTTCCATTCTGTATACTGGGGTTGGTACTGGGAATAAAAATAGAAGGGACAAGTAAAGAAAAAGAGAACTCAAATTAACAAAGCAGCCAGTCTGTGTTTAGTGCCTAGTGGCCCATGCTGTCATTTGTCCAACAAATATTTATTGTGCAATTACTATGAGTGGGGCAGCATGCTGAGGACATGCAACAATGAAGAAAAGCCAGCCCCCCGTCATGTGGAGCTTGCTTTCTAAGGGGTACCAATAGGGATTATGTGGAAAGAAGGATTCATTGGAGCTGAAGGTACAAAAGGTGGAGTGGGGGAAGGAAAGGCATCCATAGTGCAGAGAATAATACTTACTTCGGCAGGGTTCAATTCCAGAGCGGAACAAGGGTGTAACCCCAGGTGAGGTGGGGCTAAAGGGAACAGCATGTACAAAGCTATTTATCCAAGGATTTCCAAGAACACTACTGTTTGCTTCTATTAATTCGCTCCTCTAGGAGGACACACACTGCTTTTTTTGGGAACCAACTTTTTGCATTCTAAATAAGCTCTTTTATAAACAGTTACTGTAGGGACACTTGACATAAGCAACATGATTTTGAATGATCCTAGCATTAATCTTCTCTTCCTGAGTAATAGGCCAGAGTCTTGTTTCACTAGAACTTTTCATTCTGGGAAGTTAGTTTGACAAGACTTAATTTCCTATAAGGGACACTGAGAGTGACTTTCAATAGAGGGCCCAGGAAAGAGCTAAAGATATGAGGAAGACCCAACTTTGGACCCTAGATTCTTGTTAATAGAACTTCCTGTCTCTCAACCCAGTTCCTCTTTGGTAAAACGTGAAGCCTGACACTCCCCACAAGACAGGACTACCAGGTGAGACAACAGATGGGAAAGTGACCTTAGGACATATAGAAGCCATTTGTATTTATTTTAATAACTTCCTTTCTTTCTTTGTTTTCCTTGCTCCTGAGTATAATGAAATTGGATAAATTTTTTGGCTCCATTTGTTCTGTTTCAGATGGAAGGATCGATATCTAACAATGGCATTGCAATTCTCTTGGGCTCACGTGTCACCAAAGAATCTCTGATACAATCTATCAGGGAAGCCCATTCAAAGAGCCTCCTTGGGCTGATCCTAACAGCCTAAGATCCAAGGTGAGCAGGATCCTCCCCATCCCCACCTGCTTAAAGACAGCCACTCTGAGCCAGAGTCCAGTTCCCAGGACCCGACTGTCTGTTCCACACTTCCCGGAACTTTTTTTTTTTAAGATTTTACTTATTTATTCATCGTACACGCACACACACACAGAGGGAGAAGCAGGCTCCCCGCGGGGAACTTGATACGGGACTTGATCCCAGGACCCCAAGATCATGCCCTGAGCCGAAGGCAGACACTCAACCACTGACCCACCTAGGTGGCCCACGTCCTGGAAATTTTAAGCCTAGACAAGCCTCTGTCCTTCATCCCAGGGTGCCTCTTCCTCCATCACACCTGCCATACCAGCTCTTTCCCTCCCGTGCTTTTCACATCTGAATCCCCCACTTACTACCTGTGTGTCCTCAGATTGGTTAAGATCTTTGTAACTCATGGACTTTTTTAATCCATAAAAAAGACATGATAAAAAAAAATCTGCCCCCTAGGATTGTTTTCAGGATTACAGGTGATTCTGCGTCCTAAAGACTTCACACAATTCAAGGCAATTCTCAATACTCAGAAAGGACCTATTACAGTTGCTATTACTCATATTTCCTTCCTTCCCTCCTTCCCCCACTTCTTTTCTCCCTTCCTTCATCCCTCCTTCTACCTCTTGCTTCCTTTTTACCCTGTTCTGTCACTAACCCTGGCCTTCTCCTTCCTTCCCCAGCCCCTGCCTTCTGCCTTCCTCTCATTCCCTGCCCTTGCCCTCATGTGCCCCTACCTCCCCTCACCCTGACAGCTTCCCCAGCCATGAGTCATGGGAGTTTGCTCCCACACTGGCTCCCGAAAGCCTCTGGCCAGCAAGCTGGCAGGCTGCAGGGGCAGACACAAGCCCAGGGCGGGAGGCGCAGCTGCCAGGGCCAGAACTTGCCAGATGGAGCCAGCCTGGTACTTGACTTCAGGCTACTTCTAGGACTTAAATATGCATTTATGAAACCACCGGCCATTATTTTTGAGAACCACAAGAGACCCAAAGTCCCTGAGGATGAGGAGAGGATAAATGTTGTATTGCCCATCTTTGCTAAAGGAAAAAGGTGGGGGAGAAAGATTGATTCTGGTCATTTCAAGACCTTCTTTTGATATCTGGGAAACTCTGCACTGAGTGGTCACTCCATCTCAAGAGCAGGGGCCCGTGGCTGAGCTCTCAGGTTCTTCTTAGCTCCTTCTTTCATCCCTTGTCTCTTTCCCAGTTTGAATTTGGTATCTAATCCTGACACCACTGACCTTTTCTCTCTCTCCTCTTCTGGACTCCCAGCTCCTGGAGGACGGCCCTTTGCCCCATTGCACCGAATTGTCTTGGCCCTTTGCCATGGGGGTTAGGACCATGTGATTTGGAGTCAGACCAACCTAGGATTCAAGACGATCTCCACTACTTTGTTCTTGGGACCTTGCATGGACTGGTCGATTTCTCTACCCTCATCCGCCCACGTGCTCATCCAATAAAGACGTACTGAGCCCTTAGTCCCGGGCGCTGTTGCCAGGTGTTGGATGTAGAGCAGTGTAACAGGCAGGCGGCCTTTGCCCTCATGCCACTTAGAGCGGGGTGGGGTGGGGAGAGAATGAGTGAAATCACAGACAAACAGTAACAAAACAATACATCACGATGAGCACTACAAGCAAGACACTCAGGCGTGGAGCTCAACAATGTCACAGGTGGGGAGCAGAGACCTGTAGAGTACAGTGGACATGAGAGCCTAGAGCAGCATTTCTCAATCTCAGTGCCTTGACCCTTCTGGGCTGATGTCTGGAGTGGAGGTGGGGCCATCCTGCCCATTGCATGATGTTTAACAGCATCCCCCACCTCTACCCACTGGATACCAGTAGCCAATGGCCTCCTGCATTGTGGCAAGCACAAATGCTTCCAAGACATTGTCAGTGCCCTCTGGAGAAGCCAGAGGGGCCCAAACCACCCTCAGTTGAATGTGAGTCACACAGATTTGTGTTTGAGTTTCCCCTCCACCATTGACTCGCCATGATGACTCTGGATCGGTAATTACACCCTCGGAGCCTCTTCCCTCCTGTGTGAAATGGGGTGTTACTAGAAGGAATAACATCCAGCGTGTTGTCATAAGGAATAAAGGAGGTAATCCTGGGCCAGAGTGAGCCCTCAGCAAGGCGGCGATTACTGCTGATGCCATCATCATTACAAATCTGTCCTTACAACTGGCCTCTGGCTCCCTGGGGACAGAATTGGCGTGGGATCTTGTCTGTGTCCCCAGCCCACAGCACAGAAGCCAGGACTCCTTAGCAACCTGGTGCACTTCTGCAGCAGGAATGTGAACAGTCCCCACACACAGACAGGACGGAGGAGACCCTCATGGCCAAGTCAACGGCTGTGGTTTTGATCCCAGGGAGCCCCAGTGCTCACTGACTTGACATGTGCCAGAATGAGGCTTTTTTAAGTGATGAAGGAGGTGGCTCCTCCCTGCCCTGCTAAGAGAAGGCTGTGCTCTTTGGAAAGCTCATTCCCCCACAGGGAGTGGCCGATGAAAGATAATATTGCCTTTGGTCTTCCTCTTCTCCCTTAAACAATTGAAGGGGCCTTTCCTTTTCCCGTTTGGCTGGTTTGAAGCCCCTAATTGGCCTTCACGCGTCAGATCTCGCCTCTGTGCAGGCTTTATGGTTCAGCCAGCACACCGAGGCAAGTTTGTTTTCAGATTTCCATGCCAATCCGGGGCGAGCGCGTTGGCATTTCGTGGCCTCTCCTGCTCTTCCGGAGCACTTCATGGGACAACTTTCCATCCCCCGCAGGACTGGATGTGAGGGGATAAGAGTGTCAAGAGCTTTCTCCAGCTCCCTATTCTGCTTTCTCAGGGAGTGTGTGATCTTGGACACTGAGTGCAGATTCCACTGCCCCACCTCGTTGCCCTGAAACCCCTTACAGATCTATTAGTCTAGATTTGTTCTATCCTTACAGAGCCCCAAGTAATTCCTCCATGGGACAGATAAAAGCAAACCAAGAAAGGAGTCTACCTTAACCGTTTCCTCTTCTTAGGGAGTATTTCAAATATTGTCCCAGACCTTACTCGCCCCAGTGTCTGGATACTTGTTCAAGCCCCTCACTGCTTCCAGATCCTGTCTTGAGGCCATTTTGGCAAGAGAAGTAAGGTCTGATTTCAAAAATCTTTCAAAAAATGGTATTTCCCCCAAAACTCTATTGTTCAAGATTCTCCGCTGGCACCACGGTGGTGACAGTAAAGGAGAAGGCCCATCCCTCTGTGAGTGCCATAGAATACTTGCCCAAAAATGCCCAGTGAATATTTGTTGAGTAAGGATGTGGCCTTGACAGGGAGATGAGAGCACAAACATCTATTGAACACCCATCGTGTACCAGAATTTATTGAGTGCTCAAGGTACAAAGTGCGACTCTGCAGATAAACTGAGTCTTGGTGGAGATGAGGCTGTCCGCAGAAAATGATCCTGAAATGGTATATCATTCAGGAAGTGCAAAGAGAATGTTAGGTGCCCACAGAGGGGTGGTACTCTGCCCAGGCTAGGAGTTGGGGAGGCCTTCTTAAAAGAGGTGACGCCCAATCTGAACCATGAGAAATGAGACTAAGTTAGCAGGAAGGATGTTAGACAAGGACCAGAGGAATGAAAGGCATGAGATCTGTGGGCATTTCAGCAACTGGGCTTGACTAGAAGGTGATGGAAAGAGACACGAAGTGGCCAAGGGTGAGGCAGCAGGCAGATGGCCGAAAATGAAGGGCCTATGTGGCAGACACACAGAGGAGCGGCCCAGACCCTGCTGCCCAGCTGTCGGTTCCATCAGGGCCTGCCTCAGCTGGCCAGCCCGAGTGCCCCCACCCATTGGGGTAGGCTGGTCTGGAAGGCCTGGCCATTGGGGCCCACCTTGGGGAGACGCAGAAGGGTGATGCTCGCACCCGAGCTCCCCACCACACTGTCTGGGATTTTTTACTTCTGCCTCTGCCCAGGCCTGCATCTGCCCATGTCCTTAAACAGATGTTGATCCTATATAAACATCTCACACCCCAAACTCCATCCCCGGGTCTGCTTCCGGTGACCCCAGCTCTCTCCAGAAGAGCGGATATATCTGACTGGTCAGTGCCGCAGACTCAGGGTTCTGGGCTCCAGCAGACAGGGGACCACTGTCTAATCTGTGCTCAAGGCTTTGCGGGAAGCTCGGGGTGGCCAGTTCTGGGCTGGCTGGGAAGCCTTTGGTGGCCCTGTCCTGTGGGCACTGGGAAAAAGCGTCCGCATTCTGCTTCCTGTGCACGCAGCACTCCCTACCCAGTTTTAATCAGTATTAATGGGTCTTCGTCTATCTGAACCCTCAGTTCTGGACATGGGCAGCAAAAAAGGGTGTTATTTTTCAAGGCCTCTAAAATACCCCAACACTCACACTCCAACCCTTTAAAATGTCTTGATGTACCAGTTTCTCAGCACCCAGAGAATATCAAAAATAAATGACATGTGTGTCATTCTAATGAAAAGCTACAATCCCACCATAGGAATCATGGCTGTATCATTCAGTGAGGGGTTCTACGTGCGCTCCGGGGATGATGGACAGAAGCCTCAATTTAATTACAGCCTCAAATTGCATAATATTGTCTTAGTGGTGAGCCACAGCATGTTTACACAAGGGAGAAGGCCGGGGAACTTAACCTCCAAGTATTCTGCAGTAGGAATTCAGCCTAATATTTTGAGACTGAAAACTACAGGACATTCAAAAAAAAAAAGAAAGAAAGAAAGAAAGAAAGAAAGAAAGAAAGAAAGAAAGAAAGAAAGAAAGAAAGAAAAGAAAAGAAAAAAAGGTAAAGGGTCTTTTTCTCTAGCAGAAGGAAAAAAAAAAAAAAACAAACCAGATGAACATCTTTCTTGGATCACCTGCTAGAGGCTAAACAAAATGGGACAGTGTCCCCTGAAGGAGCATAGGGTTAGGAGTCCATAGACCTTGCTCCCGACCCACCACCTTGAGGGCTTGCTGAGCAACCTCACTTCAGACATTTTAACTCTTGCAGCCCATTTCTGTATCTACAAAATGGCTATGATACCTGATAAGCTCTCCTCACAAGGGGCTTATGATCAAGAGTGGTGTTTGACTATAAACCATACTAAGAGATACCATTTGTTGGGTGCTGTGCACTAAAGATAATACTATGCACCTTTTGTGGATTTTCACTCTATGAAGTTGTTACTGTCATCCCCATTCAACGGATGAGGAAACTGAGGTCCAGAGAGCTTAAGTAACTTTCCCAGGTTCTCACGACTCGTAAAAGCAGAGCTAGATTTTGAACCCAGATCACAGACTCCAGATCTATCTGATCCCAAAGCCTATGCTTTTAACCACCCTGCTCTACACCTTCTAGGCTGAAAACAGTGGGAGGGAATAGACAAATATTGAGTGTCAGACGTGTCCCTAGCCCTGCCTCAGGTGAGTCATTAACCCTTTCTGGGAAGCTAGAATAATGGCCCCCAAAGACGTCCACACCCTACTTCCTGGAGCTTGTGAATATGTCCTGATACGTGACAGAGAGAAATGCAGGTGGCAGGTGGAATTAAGGCTGCTAACCAGCTGACCTTAACATAGGGAAAGTATCCTGGACTATCCATCTGGGCCAAAGGTAATCACAAGGGTCCTTGAGAGTGGAAGGGACAGGCACAGGGGGTGAGGTGCTGTGATGGGAGCGCTCATCCCATACTGCTGGCTTTGGAGCTGGAAAGGGGCCAGGAGCCAAGGTATGCAGGCAGCCTCTGGAAAGGAATGTAGCCCCGCTGGCATCTTGAGTTTAGTCCAGCGAGGCCCGTGTTGGACTTGTAACCCACAGAGCTGTAGGATAATAAATCCGTGTTGTTTCAAGCCAGTAAGTCTGTAGCAATGGGTTACCGCAGCAGTAGAAGCCAATTCACCGTGCTCCCGACTGTAAATGGAAGGCTTGGGCTTGAAGCTGACCGCTCAGGCTTTTCAGCCTCTGACATCCCCTGAGCTTGTGCTCTGTACAGTTCTTTCCAGAGCATGGGAAGAAGCACAGGAATAAGTGACAAGAAGTAACTTGCCCCTGGAACATAATAGGCAACCAGCCCAGGGCCAAAGTCTCAGCTCATGCCCACCCTACCCATTGTCCTCTGCCCTCCTCCCTCCTGCACCACTCCGCCTCCTACCAGCACAGGCCCCTTCCAGACTCCGCAGGCCGCTCAGTGGGCCTGGAGCCAACAGTAGAATGGAACAGCAGCCCTTTGATCCTCATACCTTGAGTTCCTGCAAAGCTGTTGTTATGCTGCTTGACAGACATTGGTCCAAAGGGGTTGTTTATTTTAAACTATAAGGAATAGGGGGCACCTGGGTGAGTCAGTCGTTAAGCATCTGCCTGCAACTCAGATCATGATCCCAGGGTCCTAGGATCGAGCCCCACATGGGGCTTCCTGCTCAGCGGGGAGTCTGCTTCTCCCTCTCCCCGTGCCCCTCTCCTCTGCTCATGCTCTCTCGCACGTGCTCGCTCTCTCTCAAAAAAATAAATAGAATCTTTTAAAAAATAGAATATAAGGACTGAAAAGAAACAGGAGGAGCTGAGAGTGAGCTGCAGGGATTCTCCTCCTCCTCCCTTTCCCTGACCTGCAGCTGCTCCACATTCTGGACACATTCCAGAGCGTCTTGAAACAGAACCCTGCCAAACAGCACGTGAGCCTCTTGGTGGTCCCGTATCACATTCTCAGGAGCCATAAGAGACTTAAGTGGGAAGGAGTCAGCCAGGTGTTGGGGCTGCTGCTGATCAGCAAGGGGTCATTACCTAGGGCCAAGGTCTCCAGGTATTTTGAGGAAAGGGGGTCTTAAGATGGACACCTGGAGGAGGATGGGAAGGGGGTGAAGTCTCTGAGCAGAGGGGGGGGAGACTGGAGGCCCTGTGTCCCTCAGACTGGACCTCCTATAGGGAGCCTGGCTGGGGTCACCTGCAGCGTCTTGGACAGCTCTGCAAGAAGAGACCCATGGCCTTAGTCACCACATATGACTATTCATAGGAGCACAGGATGACAGATTTGCAGGCTGGAAAGTCTGCTCTTGTACCACCTTCTCTACTTTTGCCAGAAGCATAAGCCCTCCATTCCCCTCTTGACAGAGCGTTTTCTTTAAATGACTCCATTTTTTCTTCAAGAAATTTATTTTCTAAAGGACTTTTTTTAAATCACTTTCTATAGTAGAAACTGCTAGTACTCTTTTTGGTCTTCCTCCCTTTCCAGGCACATGGGAAGATGCTAATCTTGACACTTCCTGCCCTCTCCACATGAGCTGCCCTCAGTTGAATGGAGGAGGCTCATGATGGTTTTAGCCAATGAGTTATGGAGGAAGTGGTGTGCGTTTATTAAAAAAACACAGAACGATTCTATTTATTTTTGCACAGTTTTGCATACTCTTTCAATGTATCCGTGAATCTGTCAATTTTAGAAATATCTGGAAGTCTCTGGATATAGCTGCAGTATTACCTCTGGGGAGGCACCCAAGAGGGATGGGGAAGAGGGAAGAGTGGTTAAAAAAAGAACTTTAAGTTTACTTGTGTTAAGTTTCCACAAGGAAAACATTTGAATGTTACTTATATAAGTAAAAAATTAATTCTAAGGTGCAGCAAAATTTAAGAAGGAAATACAACAAACAGGTAGGTGATGCAGGATCTCTATCTTGAAGCATCTGAAATGCCAAGCTAAAGGTTTGTGCTTGCTGCTGTAGGCAGCCAGAAGCCGAGGAAGGTGTGTGCAGGTGGGCCAGAGAGGCCCCAGACTGGGCCATTCTGGGCTACGATGGTGCCTCCTCCTGGGGGACATGAAGAGTGGGTGAGTGAACATGCCTAGAGTGCTCCCCAAGAGCGCGGGATCCAACGAACTGCTGCTTTCCACTCCGGCCACACTGGCCTTTCCCATTTTCAAGAACATTCAGTGCTTTCTGCCTCAAGGTTTTCATATGTGCTGTCCCTATTCCTACCATTCTTTTCTTCCTCTTCTCCTCATCCTTCAGAGCTCAGCTTACATATTAGCAGCTCCGTGACACCCTCCATGGCCTGCCCTCTAAGCACTTCCCCAGCCAACTGTGAGTGTCTGTTAAAGCGTCCCCTTGGTCTTCAGAACACTTGTCACAATTTGTAATCCCATCTGTGGGCTTTTTAAACTTTTACCTGTTTAAAGTTTACCTCCCCCCCACCCCCCGCCACTCAGAATATGCAAACTCCACTAGGTCAGGAACAGGATGTGCTACCAAATGCTGTTCCCCAGTGCCCATCAGAGTTCCCGACACAAAACAGAAGTAGAATAGCAGTGGTAACAATAATGATAGGAGGGCTACTATTTATTGAGCACTTACTGTGCGTCAAGCATGTTTTCACATGTATTAACTCGTTCCGATACCTCAATAATCCATTTGAGTGGGCATTAATATTGTCTCCACTTTACAGATGAGGAAACTGAGGCATCACAGAGATTAAGAAATTTAACAAAGGTCATACGGTGGAGCTGGAATCCCATCTTTCGGTATACCACGATATTTTATTAAATGATGGGTTAATTAGTTAACATAATGCGGGTTTGTGGTGTTCCTGGTGTCCTTTTAAGCCAAGCATTGCAAGTGCGATTTGTTTTAGAATAAAGGAGAATGATTAGCCTACTCAGTAGAGTGTGTGTTGGGAGGTCATGGCCCTTGGGAGGAGGAGGAGGCCACTGGACTCCCCCGAGAGGCAGTGAATCAAGCTCTGTGTGACAGGGAAGGTGGCAAAGCTGTGCACCCACAGGGCACGGTGTGCTGGCAGCGATGTGGGAAGCTCACCCGGCTCCAGACCACAGAACCTGGTGCTTGGGACAACGCCCCCTGCCAAGCCCAGCCAGGGCCAGAGCTCTGAGAAGGGAGTTCTGGGAGCAGGGGGGACCTGGCCACTCTGGGGAATGATGCCAAGGAAGTAGGAGAAAGCAGCCTCTGAGTTAGGTGAGGAAGATGTCTGTTCTATCCTGGCCTTGAAAGGCAAGCCCTTCCTGAAAGCCACCCCTGGCCAAGTCCTGGGAGGGGGGTCCCAACGGCAGCCAGCCAGGACTCTATTTGCAGAGACGCCCAGAGGAAAAATAAGCCCAGTGGAAGACACAGCTAAGTTCACGCCTTCCGGGCACGTGCCAGGTACTGTGAGAGGGGCTTCGGACCCACTGTTTCCTTTCTTTCTCAAACCTCAACCCCCGCAGAGGTTCCTGCAATGGTCATTTAGACAATAAATGTTTATCAAGCTCCTGCAATGTGGATGAGTCAGGTATTATGTTTAATTCTGTTTTACAGATGAGGGAAAAGAGACTTGGAAAGGTTAAATAATTTGCCCAAGTTAGATATTGGCAACTTTGGAACTTAAATTCAGGTCTGCTTCATGCCAAAACTTCCTTCTTTACCTCTACTCTGATCCGCCTTTTAACCTGAAACCACTATATCTTTCTAGATGTCAGGTACAATGCTCTACCACCTTTACTGGGAATTAGCCAATAAAGTACTATTGCCTGGCCCATAATAAACGGTCTGCAGATATTAGTATATATTATTCTACATATTACATGTTTATCTATTGGGATGGTTAATTTCATATGGCAACTTGGCTAGGCCACAGGTATTTGGTCAGACACATCTGCATATTGCTGTGAAGGTATTTTTAGATTAGATTAACATTTAAATCCAGACTTTGAGTAAAGCAGATTACTCTCCATGAGGTGGGCCTCATCCAATCAGTTGAAGGTCTTAACAGAAAAAAACCTGACCTCCCCCAAAGAAGAGAGAATTCTGCTTTCAGACTGTCTTTAGACTCCAACTGCACATTAACTCTTCCCTCGGTCTTCATCCTGCTGGCCTGCCTGAAGATTTTGGATTTGGCAACTTCCACAATCACATGAGGCCATTCCTTAAGATAAATCTCCTTCTCTCTCTCTCCCTCTCTCTCTCTCACTTTCACTCTGTCTCTTTCTCTGTCTTTCTCTCTCGGACCACATGACACCTCCATGCAGGAATGAGCTGGCGAGTCCACTGACATCCAGCCACCCGTGTGGCTCAGTGCAGGCTGTGTGATGGTACTGGAGGTGTGAGGAAAGAGCCACATCCAACAGCCAGAAATCACTCGGCTGGTCCCAAGGTCACCACTACCAGGCAGGTGACCTGGAGATTTCTTTCAAAGGTCTCAGCTTTAGTTTCTTCCTTACCAAAACAGTAGTAATAATAATTACTCCAAGGGTTATTGCAAATATCCACATGAAATGCCATAACATGATATTATTTTATGAGTGGCAGTTCTTCATCCTCTGCAAGAGGAGTCCAGCTATTAAGTAAATGTAAGCAGTTTCTGGGCTCAACTTCAGAATAGGGTCAGCCCTGGGTTGCGCTCTGGAGTCGGCCTGGATGGTTGATGGTCACCAGGCATGTGCCTCACTGCAGCTGATGGGGGGGAGGGGCGCTAATCCGGTCTAATGTCTCCAGGAGGCAGGCAGCCAGGGAGGAAGGGGTTAAACTCATGGCCCCACTCCAAGGGAGAAGCAAGCTGGGCTCCGGCATCATCTGCACTTGAACTCGAGTGTCTGCCCTTCCCCATCACCAGGTAAGGTCAGCTGACAGCTAGAACCTAACCAAATAATTCAAGGACTGGGAGAGCCAAGCGACTCAGTCACAGGTCCTCCTAAAGCTGAGGCCCTCTCACCACAGTGGACGATCTGGGAGACATATAAAGACTGGAAAGAGAAATTAATTTGAAAAACACAGAGAAAGCAACGGCAGGATTCTAATCAGAGAATCGGGCTGCCAGCAGAATGTCATGTGTCTCTTGGAATTCAAACCTGATGCATCATTTTTGCCATTATCTTAGCATGGGGGAGAAATGAAATGCATTTTCATCTCACCAAACTCAGTCACCACCTCACTCCGTGACATTGGGCAAGTCATTCAGCACCTGAGTCTCGGTTCCCCCTTCCAGAGAGAAACAAAGGCTACAAAATCAGTTTGCCAAACTCCAGGCATCAGACTTCTGTGATCATGAGCTTCACCGTACATAAGCACCCCGGTGACTATTTACTCAATGTCGCTCTTTCTATATTTAAAAAGGAAATTCTCTATCACCCCGTAAACGTCAAAAGAGAGCCTCTTGTGTTAAAATTTATAATGAACACATAATTATTATGATTTTTATATTTCTCACATGCCAGTCCCCTGCAATCACACCCATCCTATCCTTAGGAATCACTGGTCTCCAGAGCTGGCATCCGGCCAGTGAAAGGCCTTGATCCCTCGCAGCATTGCTAACACCCAGGGAAGCCTCCCTGATCCCCTACAGCAGGCTAGTTCCCTCTGCACATCCCCAGTGAGTCGTTTATCTTTCTTTTCCCTGCTCATGTGCAGTGGCTGAGTGTATGTAGTGCCAGACAACCTGCGCTCCAGAGGCGGTGCTGCTACATTATTAGCCCGCTCACCTTACGTAGTGTTGCTTTCCGTCTCCACGATCAGTTTCTTTAGCCACAAAATGAGGTTAATTTTTTCTTCAGTGAATGGAATCTGAAAAAAAAAAAAAAATGTTGAAAGTAATTTAGGTGAGAAAAGCAGAAGATACTTCTGGTGGTGGCCCCAAAGGCTCGAAGTCAGGGGAAAGAAGAGTCTATCCGAAGAGATAGGAGCATGTTTACGTTACGCAATAATGCACATTACGCAATAGAATTCGTGTTGTTCAATAGAATTATGATGGTCATTACTGATACTTACTGATCGGTTACTATTGTGTTAGGGGCTTCAGAAGCATGATTTCAACTGATCTTCACAAGCACTGTTATTCCCCCTTTACATGAAGAAATAAAAGTTCGGTGAAGTGATGAGTCTGGTCCAAGGAAGCAACTAGAACATGACAGAGCAGGGACTGATCTCGAGTCTAGTTGACTCCAGGGCCCCTGCTCACAACCCCAATGGCAGGGGGTTTCTGAACTGGGCACTGTGGTCATCACTCTTTCAGGCTCGCAGCTGACCACCCACTCCCTTCCACAGGCTCCGTTGCTCGTCCTGCGACAAGTGAATACAATTCCTGATAAGACACTGAAACACGTGCCTTATCTCATGCAACTGTCAACTTCCTCTTGAGTCAACCCTTTTCCTATCTTTTCCTTTCTGACCCTTCCTGCATGCATCATCAGATTAAAGTGCCTGAGCTAGGCCTTCATCATGGAAGCCAATGCCCCTCCCTCTGCCAAAGAGTGCCAGTGGCTCTGGGTGACCGATGGCACAAAGCACCAGTGAACTTGGTGACTTCTAAAGGGAGTTCCAGTGTGGCGCCCCAAGAAGAGAGCAGCCGAGAGGGCAGGCCGGCTTCATCTTTACTACGCAAGTATTCCCTGCATAAAGTGTCACACGTGCGAAACTTACTGACAGAATGGCATTGGGCGTGGATTTCAGAGACCCAAGCTTGTTCCTGGCCATGCCACTAAGTAGTGTCTCTGGGCCTCGGTCTCTCCATTGGGACCATGGAAATGACCAGCCTGTCTCACAGCACTGGTGGGGGATGCAAAAAAAGACAGTGGACAAGACTAGTGTATACAAGCAAAGTATACATGAAGTGTACATGTCAACAAACCCACAAAGCATTAAGATTAAAAGCATTGTGTCCCTCTAGCATTTGAAACAACCTCTTTCCCCTTCCTTCCACACATCCTGGTTTCCATCAGTGCTGATCTCCTGTTCATGCCTGTTTCGTCTTCCTTGCCCCACTGGATGCCATCTCCTCCCTCTCCATTGATGCAAATTATAGGAGATCTTTGGGCACTAACCTGTCCTCTCTGATCCAACAGCCTGGCAGCTGATTTGGCATGACCTGGAGTAGCTACCAGCATAGATGCATCTGCCACTTCCGTGCATATGTATGTGGTCTTGGTCTTCATCACCTTTCTGTCTCTTCCCCAGAGATCTCTGGCCATCCCTCAACAGGCAAAGCTGAATGGCCTAACACCTCCATTGTTAGACCTCTCTGCTCACAAGCTCTCAGTAGAGGCAGCCACAAGAGGGTGACCATAGCTCTGAGGACCACCCTGGGCCAGCCTAGCCACCTGCTGCAATGGCCTCATGAAAGGGAAAAGATGGACAAGCCAACAGCTGGAGGGACAGGTCAAGGAGATAAGGGTTCTGATTGAAATATTCCTTGTCGGGAGCCAAGTCATTGGCATGATGCAAGCCTTTTTTTTTTTTTTAAGCCCTGAACGAGGGGGATCAGACCATTCCCTAAGCCCACAGATGATTATCCTGGGCAGGAACTGTGGCTCCTCAGCAATAGCAACCTCAAGGGCATCAGGTTTTTAGCTTCATTCTGGGGCTGCTGGGCCAGTGCTCACCTGTCCCAGGTGGTCAGTGATTATGAATAAATAAATGCCTTAACCTGGAGGAGCTTAACTCTGGGCTTTGAAATTTAATTCCTTGTGCCTTCCACCACAAATGACCCCTGTCTCCCCATTGCTGGAAACTAAGACTGCCAATCTTCCACAAAGCTGAATTCTAGGTATTTTAAATTAATTAATTAATTAGTTTGTGAAGCATAAATAGACGTGAACCTCGTTTAGGAAAATTAACACACATGAAAGAACTCCCCTGGCGTGAGAATTCACATCACAAATGGTTGACTCTTTGAAGTGAGGTCCCTGTTCCTGTTGGGAATATAATGTAACTGAATTACAAGAATTCAGTTTAGACACAACTTTTCTGGAATATGCATAATAGAACATAAACGAAGGTCAACTGGGAGCCTCAGTGTCAAAAATCCTTTCTATGGAAAGATGGCAGGATAATAATTCTCATATCTTAAAGTACATCTGAATCACCCAGAGAGTTCATTAACATGCAGGTTTGGGGCAATGAGGCCCAAGAATCTGCATACTTCACCAGCTCCCCAGTGATGGGAAGCAACCAATCTGAACCACACAGTCAGAGGCCCGGAGATAACTCTTCAGGTGGCTGTCCTCCTCACCTGAACAGTTCCCCCAGACCCTGTATGTTTGGAGGTTCAGCCCCTGGCACCTTCTCAGTCAGAGGCCATGAAGTCAGATCCCCTTTTCACCCAAGAGTTGGACCCCAAGCTCCTGTGACTTCTCAGTCACGAGCACCCCAGATATGTAAGGTACTAGTTCCTATAGGTGAAAGCTCAGGACTGAAATGCTCTGCAATTATACAGTTGGGAGAGCAGAAGACAAAGAGGGGAAATGACTTGTCCAACAGCACATGGCAGCCCAGATGGGCAAAGAAGGCCCTGTCTCCTGATCCCTCTGCCAGTGGCTGCACGGCCTCCAGGTCTCCACGAAATGGCCCTTCCTCGGAGAGTGAGCTCAAGAAAGACTCAGGCGCCGAGTTCCATCCCGCCCCCAGGCCCTGCCTTTCTCCTCCGCACTAATCACAGTTAGTAGCTATGTATTGTTTCTCGATGTTCTTCCCCACTAGACAGTGGACTCCATGAGACAGGGACCTGCTTTTATACCCTAGAGTTTGTAGCATCTCACCCAGGGCTCAGCATGGATTTCAAAGTCACTAGCTATTAGTTGGATGCATAGACAGACAGAAGTTACAGTTGTCTCTCCTACATAGCAGAAAATAGGAATATTGAAAAGGAGAGGGGTTTCCCCACAACCAGGAGCAAGTCCGTGCCATAGGGTCAGGGAAGCCAGAAGAAACAGTCTCCCTCAGACCTTGGCCCAGAATTGGACCAAACAGGCTCTGAGAGCAAGCCTTCCAAGTCATAACAGCCTATATATTTTTAAATTTTATTTGGTGAGTCCAGAGTATGGACAGAAGAGAGTGCACTTCACCCTTCCCCTTCTCCAAAAGGGGCCAGGGTCCCTGAGGCCACCCAGCTTTATGGTTTCACATCGCCCTCTAGCGGCCAGGATATGTCACCTGTGTGTGATGTTCATGGAAAAGCCCCTTAAATAAATTTGTAGGTCGTCCTGGCCTGACTATAATTAATAATTTACATATATACGAAATGTATTAAATCCATTGAGCTAGTCGTGGATCCATTCAACAACTAATCACCTTGCCTAGCACATGCCTGAGACAAGTGCCAGGTAAAAGGATGTAGCAGCGAGCATGCCAGGTGTATCCCCTGTACGCTTTTGCCTTAGAGGGGGATTGGGACATTCAGTCATCACACAAAACTGGGGGAGAGACCCCTGGGAACAATTGTAAGGAAGAAAATATACAGAACATGAATATAAAATATGACAAGCGGTGGACCCTCTTCAGGCAGGCTTCTCTGAAGAAATCATGCTTACGCTTAGATGGGAAAGACAAGAATTAGCAAGATGAACGTACAGAGTGGATGGGAGGGAAGGAAAAGGCAAAGATTCCTGGCAAGAAAGAGTTCTGTGAGCATGAGGCAGAGAAGGCCCAGTAGCCTGGGGTGGGGAAGGGCACAGGACAAGGAGACTGAGGAAGTAGGTTGGTATTATTACTCCCATGACTTTCCCATTAATTAGGGAACTGAGGCCCAGAGATGTGACACGAGTTGTGGTTTCATGGCTTCAGAGCAGTAACGGAGAGAACAAGGGTGGCCCGGGTTGGTACCAAGGGTGGCCCGGGTGGTCAGCCAGGGGGCCAAGGCACCTGAGCATGAGAGAGGGGACCACACAGCTCATCCAGCCCAACAAGCACTCAGGTGACAGCTGCTCGAAGGTCCTTGCAAGGTCACCTAGGCCTCCTGTCCATTTGACAGGTGAGAAAACACCCAGAGAATGGGGGCTCATGTAGCAGAGAACGGAGAAGCATCGGCTCCCACATCACAGATGCTCAGGCCTGGAGAACTCGCTGTTGCCAGGATGCTCCAACCTGGCAGCCCAGCCTCAGGCAAAGGTCCAGTTCTTTGAAAGGGCTCCACCTCTCCTCAAAATGCCCGAATCTCAGTCTCTGAGTACTTCAGTCCTAGGATCCATCTGCTACCCCCTCAGGGGCAGAGGACTCAGAGTCCATATGAACGAGCTGTCCATCCACCCCAACCCTGCCCTCCAAGCTGCTCCAGCCCGTGCCCACCAATTGCTGCCACACTAAATGCCTGCCGTGTCCCTTGGCATGTTGTACCCTCCTTCCTGCCTGCAGAGACTTCTCCCTAAGACCCCTTTTTTCCCTCCTCACAGCCTGGCTGACTGTTGCCCATGCTCTGGGTCTTATCTTGGACTCCATCTCCCCCAGGATCCCCTCTGCTGGACTCCCCCATCAGAGCACTGATCACGCTGCCTTCTGACTGCCTGGCTCCTTGCTCATCACTCAAGTGGACCTGAGATCAGGACCGGAGATCAGGACTCCATACATCTCATTTTCTTTTGTGTTCCTAGCAGCTAGCTCAGTGCCTGGCACTTAGAAGGTGCCCGGAACTGTTCCTTAAATAAATAAATGAAGGCAAATAAGTTACTCTGACCCGAGTCACCTGCTGTTCACCACCCCACACTGCCTTCACTGCCTTTCTTGCCTCTGTCACTCTGTGTCAGAGTGTCTGAGACACTCTGTGTCTGTGTTGGTCTCTGTGCCCCCTGTGTTTAAAGGGGGCCTGCTTACTGCTATAATCTGGTCTAAGAGAAAGAAGACCGCTCCGTCCCAGCCCAGGCAGCAACTCGTCATCCTTATTACTAGTGGCAGCTGCTGAGTGTCCCCTACTCTCCCTTGGAAAGTGCGGAAAGTGGAGAGAGAAGCAGTAAGGAGCAGTCTGCATTTCGGACTTCTCAGGCTTTCTGTCTACCACCAACACTGTTATCCTGGAGAAGAGGAATGCACTTGAAAGATGCATTTTCTTTCTTATCGCTTCCAACTGTTTGGATCTCTCTGGGTGAACCTACAAGCCAGAACAGACCTCAAGGCCAAAAAAAACATAAGGTGGCCCCACAGTGAAGCAGCTTACCCCCCAGCTTCCATGCAAAAGGGGTCCTGGTGGCTCTGCTCAGTCAATGGCACCCATCTATGGAAGGCCTACCATGTGCCACGCTGTGGTAGGTGCTTTCAATAGGCGGAAAATAGTCAGACTTCATCCCTGCTTTCTGCAGAGCTACCACTCTAGCAAGAAATGAAGAATTAACCAACTTATGACACAGTGATTCGAGGATAATTAAGATGCAGACCAAGGAGGAAATGGGCAAGGTGCCAAGAGGACACAACCTGAGTGGCCTGGGCTCACCTGGGAGGTCGGCAGCTGCCCTGAGGCTGTGACCTTGACTTTCCAGTTGAGAGCTAAAGGAGGAGGAAGTGTTCATTAGGAAAAAGGGAGAGTGTGTGCATGTGTGATGTGTGTGTGCCCACATACACACAGGTGCACGCAAGCATTTGTGAGCATGAATAGCCATTGGTTTGGTGTTGTATGTGTGCATGCATGCACATGTCTGTGTGAGCGCACACACCACGTACATCGCGTACCCTTGTGCCTGTGTGCACATCCGCATGCACACATGCGCTACAAATGTATCTATGGCCATGCGTGCAGATGCCTGAGTGTGTGTGGCGGGGGGGTTCCCAAGTGCATGTATGTCTCCTACCTAATCAGACAGTCTTTAGCCTCTGGGCCTCCTTCCTACCATAATAAGTTGTCATGATGAAGCAGATTTCAGGACTTCTTTGTATGGAACCATGGTTCTCAAACCATTTCAGGTCATTTCAATGACAATAACAGCTAGTCCATGTTAGTTGTGTGGCAGCCATCGTGCCAGCCAATTCATGTGTGCTCTCTCATCTACTCCAGCAACACCAGGAGGCAGGCATGGCTACTGTCCCATTTTGCAGAAGGGGAAACAGAGGCTCAGGAAGACCAAGGGTCTTCCCCAAGGTTACCCAGCAAGGTAGTTCTGGAGCTGTGATTTGATCACAGGTCTGTGTGACTTCAGAGCATGCACTCCAATCCACGGAGCCCACTGAGCTCCCTTTCCTGTCTTGAAGGCAAGAGCAACAGAGGAGGCCCATAGGGCAAGTCCCCTCCCGCTGCTGCTGCAACAACACCCTCCCAGCCTTGAATCAAGTCTTCAGTTGAGCCCTGCCCCAGTTCAACCTCGGAGTCACCTTCTGACCTTGGTAAAGTCCCTCCTCCTTCGTGGCTCCTGAGAATTTCCCCAAGCTCTGCCATCCCACGGTGATAGCTTTGCTCTGCAGGTCTCTGTGGGCAGGTTACATCATCTCTCAAAGCTGTTTCCTCGTCTCTGCTAGCTGGAGCTGGAGCTGGAGCTGGAGCTGGAGCTGGAGCTGGAGCTAGCGGTGGGGCTCTCTGCGCAGCACTGTCCTGGGGATTCACGGTTCACCCATACGAACCTGTCAGCCCCCTGACCACCTCACACGCCTGCTCAGCAAACTGTGGCTGCCACCGATGCCGAGAACCCAGCGGACCAGGGTTCAAATGCCCACTCTGCCTTCCCATGGTCATGTGGCCTTGGCAAAAACTACTTTACTGTCCAACTTTCCTCACTTATAAAACAGGAATAAAAATAGTACCTACCTCATGGGTTTGTTTGAGGAATAAATGAGATAATGCACTGAGCACAAAGGGATTGCCCGGCAAATGGTAACTAATATTATTTGCATATATTGTGCAATATTGGAAATAAGGATTACTTGGGGTCTAATTTTGTTCCATTTTGAGGTTTTAGAATACAAGGAGGCATCTGGTTTGACCAGGTTTGCTAGAAATTGGTTTGTAAAAAATGTTTTCTAAAACCAGACCTGACTCCTGGGTCAATGGAAAGTTAGTTTCCCTTAGGCTCTGAGGCCAAGCGGTTCAGTGCAGCTTACTCTGGTGCTAGCTCACAGTTCTGTTAGGTTCAAGGCCATGACCATGAGTAAGTAATTTGCTCTTGCCAGAAACTGTAATCATAGTCATATTCTAAATATTTATACTGCAAGAAACCTAACCTGTCCAACCATCAGGGGCCACAGGGGCCACTCACTCACTCAATGGAGTTCATTCACTCATCCAGCTCAGGATTGTTGACCATGCACCTGGTGCCAGCCCCTGGGCGCTCGGCCTGCTGGTGGCAGAGGGGACAGTAGCTGGTCCTGGGCTGTGCGGAGTGCTGAAAAGAAAGCAGGCATCGGGGGGGGAGGAGCAAGATGGCGGAAGAGTAGGGTCTCCAAATCACCTGTCTCCACCAAACTACCTAGAAAACCTTCAAATTATCCTGAAAATCTATGAATTCGGCCTGAGATTTAAAGAGAGACCAGCTGGAATGCTACAGTGAGAAGAGTTCGCGCTTCTATCAAGGTAGGAAGACGGGGAAAAAGAAATAAAGAAACAAAGGCCTCCAAGGGGGAGGGGCCCCGCGAGGAGCCGGGCTGAGGCCGGGGCGAGTGTCCCCAGGACAGGAGAGCCCCGGCCCGGAGGAGCAGGAGCTGCACCGACCTTCCCGGGGGAAAGGGGCTCGCAGGGAGTTGGAGCAGGACCCAGGAGGGCGGGGATGCCCTCGGGCTCCCGGGGACAGTAACAGCAACTGCGCGCCCAGGAGAGTGCGCCGAGCTCCCTAAGGGCTGCAGCGCGCACGGCGGACCCGGCGGGACCAGGAGCAACTGAAGGGGCTCGGGCGGCGGCTCCGCGGAGGGGGCTGCGCGGCCCCGGGAGCAGCTCGGAGGGGCTCGGGCAGAGGAAGAGGCTCCGTGCGGAGGGGGCTGCGCGGTTCCAGGAGCAGCTCGGAGGGGCTCGGGCGGCGGCTCCGCGGAGGGGGCTGCGCGGCCCCGGGAGCAGCTCGGAGGGGCTCGGGCAGAGGAGGAGGCTCCGTGCGGAGGGGGCTGCGCGGTTCCAGGAGCAGCTCGGGGGGGCTCGGGCGGCAGCTCCGCGGAGGGGGCTGCGGCCCGGGAGCGCGAATCCACCAGCGCAGGCCCCGGAGCACAGGGCGCCGGGACACAGCCCAGGATCCGGCCTCCCCGGGACAGGCAGAGGCCGGGAGGGCCCAGGACAGCGAGGACGCTCCTGCCCCAGCTGAGCAGATCAGCGGCCCCGCCCCGGAGCCTCCAGGCCCTGCAGACGGAGTTCCTGCCGGAGCTGAATCCAGGTTTCCAGAGCTGCCCCGCCACTGGGGCTGTTCCTCCTGCGGCCTCACGGGGTAAACAACCCCCATTGAGCCCTGCACCAGGCAGGGGCACAGCAGCTCCCCCAACTGCTAACACCTGAAAATCAGCACAGCAGGCCCCTCCCCCAGAAGACCAGCTAGACTGACAACTTCCAGGAGAAGCCAAGGGACTTAAAGAACACAGAATCAGAAGATACTCCCCGGTGGTTCTTTTTTTGTTTGTTAGTTTTTGTTTTTGTTTTTGTTTTTGTTTTGTTTTGCTTTTTGATTTGTTTCCTTCCCCCATCCCCTTTTTTTTCTCCTTTCTTTTTCTTTCTCTTTTTCTTCTTTTTTTTTTTTCGTTTTTGTTTTTTTCTTTTTCTTCCCTTTTTTTTTCTCTTTCTCTTTTCTTTCCTTCTTTCTCTCCTCTCTTTTTCTCTTTTTCCCAATACAACTTGCTTTTGGCCACTCTGCACTGAGCAAAATGACTAGAAGGAAAACCTCACCTCAAAAGAAAGAATCAGAAACAGTCCTCTCTCCCACAGAGTTACAAAATCTGGATTACAATTCAATGTCAGAAAGCCAATTCAGAAGCACTATTATACAGCTACTGGTGGCTCTAGAAAAAAGTATAAAGGACTCAAGAGACTTCATGACTGCAGAATTTAGAGCTAATCAGGCAGAAATTAAAAATCAATTGAATGAGATGCAATCCAAACTAGAAGTCCTAACGACGAGGGTTAACGAGGTGGAAGAACGCGTGAGTGACCTAGAAGACAAGTTGATAGCAAAGAGGGAAACTGAGGAAAAAAGAGACAAACAATTAAAAGACCATGAAGATAGATTAAGGGAAATAAACGACAGCCTGAGGAAGAAAAACCTACGTTTAATTGGGGTTCCCGAGGGCGCCGAAAGGGACAGAGGGCCAGAATATGTATTTGAACAAATTCTAGCTGAAAACTTTCCTAATCTGGGAAGGGAAACAGGCATTCAGATCCAGGAAATAGAGAGATCCCCCCCTAAAATCAATAAAAACCGTTCAACACCTCGACATTTAATTGTGAAGCTTGCAAATTCCAAAGATAAGGAGAAGATCCTTAAAGCAGCAAGAGACAAGAAATCCCTGACTTTTATGGGGAGGAGCATTAGGGTAACAGCAGACCTCTCCACAGAGACCTGGCAGGCCAGAAAGGGCTGGCAGGATATATTCAGGGTCCTAAAGGAGAAGAACATGCAACCAAGAATACTTTATCCAGCAAGGCTCTCATTCAAAATGGAAGGAGAGATAAAGAGCTTCCAAGACAGGCAGCAACTAAAAGAATATGTGACCTCCAAACCAGCTCTGCAAGAAATTTTAAGGGGGACTCTTAAAATTCCCCTTTAAGAAGAAGTTCAGTGGAACAGTCCACAAAAACAAAGACTGAATAGATATCATGATGACACTAAACTCATATCTCTCAATAGTAACTCTGAATGTGAACGGGCTTAATGACCCCATCAAAAGGCGCAGGGTTTCAGACTGGATAAAAAAGCAGGACCCATCTATTTGCTGTCTACAAGAGACTCATTTTAGACAGAAGGACACCTACAGCCTGAAAATAAAAGGTTGGAGAACCATTTACCATTCGAATGGTCCTCAAAAGAAAGCAGGGGTAGCCATCCTTATATCAGATAAACTAAAATTTACCCCAAAGACTGTAGTGAGAGATGAAGAGGGACACTATATCATACTTAAAGGATCTATTCAACAAGAGGACTTAACAATCCTCAATATATATGCTCCGAATGTGGGAGCTGCCAAATATATAAATCAATTATTAACCAAAGTGAAGAAATACTTAGATAATAATACACTTATACTTGGTGACTTCAATCTAGCTCTTTCTATACTCGATAGGTCTTCTAAGCACAACATCTCCAAAGAAACGAGAGCTTTAAATGATACACTGGACCAGATGGATTTCACAGATATCTACAGAACTTTACATCCAAACTCAACTGAATACACATTCTTCTCAAGCGCACATGGAACTTTCTCCAGAATAGACCACATATTGGGTCACAAATCGGGTCTGAACCGATACCAAAAGATTGGGATTGTCCCCTGCATATTCTCGGACCATAATGCCTTGAAATTAGAACTAAATCACAACAAGAAGTTTGGAAGGACCTCAAACACATGGAGGTTAAGGACCATCCTGCTAAAAGATAAAAGGGTCAACCAGGAAATTAAGGAAGAATTAAAAAGATTCATGGAAACTAATGAGAATGAAGATACAACCGTTCAAAATCTTTGGGATGCAGCAAAAGCAGTCCTAAGGGGGAAATACATCGCAATACAAGCATCCATTCAAAAACTGGAAAGAACTCAAATACAAAAGCTAACCTTACACATAAAGGAGCTAGAGAAAAAACAGCAAATAGATCCTACACCCAAGAGAAGAAGGGAGTTAATAAAGATTCGAGCAGAACTCAACGAAATCGAGACCAGAAGAACTGTGGAACAGATCAACAGAACCAGGAGTTGGTTCTTTGAAAGAATTAATAAGATAGATAAACCATTAGCCAGCCTTATTAAAAAGAAGAGAGAGAAGACTCAAATTAATAAAATCATGAATGAGAAAGGAGAGATCACTACCAACACCAAGGAAATACAAACGATTTTAAAAACATATTATGAACAGCTATACGCCAATAAATTAGGCAATCTAGAAGAAATGGACGCATTCCTGGAAAGCCACAAACTACCAAAACTGGAACAGGAAGAAATAGAAAACCTGAACAGGCCAATAACCAGGGAGGAAATTGAAGCAGTCATCAAAAACCTCCCAAGACACAAGAGTCCAGGGCCAGATGGCTTCCCAGGAGAATTTTATCAAACGTTTAAAGAAGAAATCATACCTATTCTCCTAAAGCTGTTCAGAAAGATAGAAAGAGATGGAGTACTTCCAAATTCGTTCTATGAAGCCAGCATCACCTTAATTCCAAAGCCAGACAAAGACCCCGCCAAAAAGGAGAATTACAGACCAATATCCCTGATGAACATGGATGCAAAAATTCTCAACAAGATACTGGCCAATAGGATCCAACAGTACATTAAGAAAATTATTCACCATGACCAAGTAGGATTTATCCCTGGGACACAAGGCTGGTTCAACACCCGTAAAACAATCAATGTGATTCATCATATCAGCAAGAGAAAAACCAAGAACCATATGATCCTCTCATTGGATGCAGAGAAAGCATTTGACAAAATACAGCATCCATTCCTGATTAAAACTCTTCAGAGTGTAGGGATAGAGGGAACATTCCTCGACATCTTAAAAGCCATCTATGAAAAGCCCACAGCAAATATCATTCTCAATGGGGAAGCACTGGGAGCCTTTCCCCTAAGATCAGGAACAAGACAGGGATGTCCACTCTCACCACTGCTATTCAACATAGTACTGGAAGTCCTAGCCTCAGCAATCAGACAACAAAAAGACATTAAAGGCATTCAAATTGGCAAAGAAGAAGTCAAACTCTCTCTCTTCGCCGATGACATGATACTCTACATAGAAAACCCAAAAGTCTCCACCCCAAGATTGCTAGAACTCATACAGCAATTCGGTAGCGTGGCAGGATACAAAATCAATGCCCAGAAGTCAGTGGCATTTCTATACACTAACAATGAGACTGAAGAAAGAGAAATTAAGGAGTCAATCCCATTTACAATTGCACCCAAAAGCATAAGATACCTAGGAATAAACCTCACCAAAGAGGTAAAGGATCTATACCCTCAAAACTATAGAACACTTCTGAAAGAAATTGAGGAAGACACAAAGAGATGGAAAAATATTCCATGCTCATGGATTGGCAGAATTAATATTGTGAAAATGTCAATGTTACCCAGGGCAATATACACGTTTAATGCAATCCCTATCAAAATACCATGGACTTTCTTCAGAGAGTTAGAACAAATTATTTTAAGATTTGTGTGGAATCAGAAAAGACCCCGAATAGCCAGGGGAATTTTAAAAAAGAAAACCATATCTGGGGGCATCACAATGCCAGATTTCAGGTTGTACTACAAAGCTGTGGTCATCAAGACAGTGTGGTACTGGCACAAAAACAGACACATAGATCAGTGGAACAGAATAGAGAATCCAGAAGTGGACCCTGAACTTTATGGGCAACTAATATTCGATAAAGGAGGAAAGACTATCCATTGGAAGAAAGACAGTCTCTTCAATAAATGGTGCTGGGAAAATTGGACATCCACATGCAGAAGAATGAAACTAGACCACTCTCTTTCACCATACACAAAGATAAACTCAAAATGGATGAAAGATCTAAATGTGAGACAAGATTCCATCAAAATCCTAGAGAAGAACACAGGCAACACCCTTTTTGAACTCGGCCATAGTAACTTCTTGCAAGATACATCCACAAAGGCAAAAGAAACAAAAGCAAAAATGAACTATTGGGACTTCATCAAGATAAGAAGCTTTTGCACAGCAAAGGATACAGTCAACAAAACTCAAAGACAACCTACAGAATGGGAGAAGATATTTGCAAATGACATATCAGATAAAGGGCTAGTTTCCAAGATCTATAAAGAACTTATTAAACTCAACACCAAAGAAACAAACAATCCAATCATGAAATGGGCAAAAGACATGAACAGAAATCTCACAGAGGAAGACATAGACATGGCCAACATGCATATGAGAAAATGCTCTGCATCACTTGCCATCAGGGAAATACAAATCAAAACTACAATGAGATACCACCTCACACCAGTGAGAATGGGGAAAATTAACAAGGCAGGAAACAACCAATGTTGGAGAGGATGCGGAGAAAAGGGAACCCTCTTACACTGTTGGTGGGAATGTGAACTGGTGCAGCCACTCTGGAAAACTGTGTGGAGGTTCCTCAAACAGTTAAAAATATACCTGCCCTACGACCCAGCAATTGCACTGTTGGGGATTTACCCCAAAGATACAAATGCAGTGAAACGCCGGGACACCTGCACCCCGATGTTTCTAGCAGCAATGGCCACTATAGCCAAACTGTGGAAGGAGCCTCGGTGTCCAACGAAAGATGAATGGATAAAGAAGATGTGGTTTATGTATACAATGGAATATTACTCAGCTATTAGAAATGACAAATACCCACCATTTGCTTCAACGTGGATGGAACTGGAGGGTATTATGCTGAGTGAAGTAAGTCAGTCGGAGAAGGACAAACATTATATGTTCTCATTCATTTGGGGAATATAAATAATAGTGAAAGGGAATATAAGGGAAGGGAGAAGAAATGTGTGGGAAATATCAGAAAGGGAGACAGAACGTAAAGACTGCTAACTCTGGGAAACGAACTAGGGGTGGTAGAAGGGGAGGAGGGCGGGGGGTGGGAGTGAATGGGTGACGGGCACTGGGTATTATTCTGTATGTTAGTAAATTGAACACCAATTAAAAAAAAAAAAAAAAAAAAAAAAAAAAAAAAAGAAAGCAGGCATCTGATGCTGTGGCCTGTCTGAGCTGGAACCCACCCTTGTGGGTGCATCTCAACTAACGCACACATTTAACAGATAGGGTTAACAGAAAGAAGGGGGAATGAGAGCCACTGAGATCCCAAAGCTTCAACAGAACCCTGCTCTCCTGACTCCTAGGGCACCGCCTCTCACCCTGAGCCTGCTCCCTTACTCCCAGACACTGCAAGGCTTCGGGTCCACCGCACAGAGAACGGTGAGTTCTTGAGACAACTTAGTCCACACATCACCCCAAATGTTGACAGTAAGAATAAAAAAGCAACCTCATTAACAACAGTATGTACCATTTCCTGGAGGACCACTGGGTGCCAGGTAGTTTGTGAGGGATTTTATATGCCTAGCATTTACTACTCAAAACCACCTCACTGGGATGGTCATTTTTTTTTTAAGATTTTTACTTTTTTATTCATGAGAAACACACACACACAGAGAGAGAGAGAGAGAGAGAGAGGCAGAGGGAGAAGCAGGCTCCATGCAGGAGCCTGATGCAAGACTCGATCCTGGGACTCCAGGATCACGCCCTGGGCCGAAGGCAGGCACTAAAACACTGAGCCACCCAGGGATCCTCTGGATGGTCATTATTATGTCACTTTAGGGAAAAGGACCCTGAGGCTCAGAGAGGATTTTTCCAAGGCAGTACAAACAGAAGTTACCTCACCGTAATTGAATTTAACTATGCCTGACTCCAAAACCAAAGCCCAGGACCGCCATGCAATGTCCCTCGGTAGGACACAGGGTGCAAGGTACAAGCCCTGCAATACCCTCCTCTGAGCTCATCCAGGCTGTCAATGGTTTGATCTCTGCTTCCAAGAGGGAGGAAAGAGTGGGTGAGCAATAGGGAGGCTTAATATCCAGGCCTAGGATTGAGCACCCACTAAGATCCCAGACTGTGGCAAGCTTGGGGTGATACAGGTGGAGTGACGGAGTGCTCACTATCTGGACAGACATACAGACTGTTCTGACTCCTGTCCCAGGCTCAGTGTGGCACCAGATGCTATGAGGTAACCTGTGGCATGTGACATGGAGCAAACCATTTCCTGTCCTCTACAGAGGGGACACCAGAGAGTGATTAAACCCAGAGCCTCTGGAGCCAGACTGCCCAGGGTTAAATCCTAGCTCTGCTCTCACCTGATGCATGACCCCATGCAGTATTAGCATTTACTGAGTGTCACTTGCCTGTTCTGTAAAATCGAGATAATAATACTTATTTTATAATACAATCAAATAGGTATTATGAGGACTAAATGAATCACCATTTGGAAAGTGGTGACACAGAACAGTACCTGACACAGAGTAAGGACCATACACATTTTTGTTAGTTTTTTTTTTACATTATTCAAACTTGAGTTAATAGTACCCGATTCTTTGAATGAAGATACTTGCTATAAAATAATAGAATGCCTGGCAAGTGGCTTTAACAAGAAGATTTTATTCAGGGATCCCTTGGTGGCGCAGCAGTTTGCCACCTGCCTTTGGCCCAGGGCGTGATCCTGGAGACCCGGGATCGAATCCCACATCAGGCTCCCGGTGCATGGAGCCTGCTTCTCCCTCTGCCTGTGTCTCTGCCTCTCTCTCTCTCTCTCTCTCTGTGTGTGACTATCATAAATAAGTAAACAATTTTTTTAAAAAAAAGAAGATTTTATTCTTCCATAATGAGAACCCTTTGAAGGGCAATTGTTTCAGGCTCAAGGATGTCTTCAGGAACTCAGGATTTTTTCATCCTTCTTCCCAATATCTTCTGCATATCATCGATGCAGCCCTCATGTCCCAAGATGGCTGCAGCAGCTCCAAGCATCACATCCTCATAAACTCACACCCAGAAACAGAAAGGAAGGAATGTGGGGATCTCTCTGGCACATATTGCTTTCTTATGAAGAAAGGAAGTATTTCCTAGAAACCTCCCAAAAGACTTCCCTTATCTGTCATTAGCCAGAATAGGATCATGTGATTGCCCTAGTCACTGTAGAAAGCTGGAAAAGCACAATTCTGCTATTTTTAGCCACTACCTACAACAGAGTTCCATGGCAGAGAGGATGGGAGGAAGAAGAGCTGTTGAATGAGCAATCAACCTGCCTTGCAGAAGAATCTTGAGAAGGAAACCAGAGAAAAGGTACACGAATGGTGCAAAACATACCTACACATACTGAAGATATTGTTCTCATAAGTAATAACCGCAGTGCTAATCTCTGTAGCTAGGAGGTAGAGCCTACAGAAAAAGCAGGGTGCCGATAATTCTAGGTAGTCCCGTTCTTTCCCTATGGACGAGGCAGGCAAGGGAAAAACGAAAGGAAGCCAACTGCCTCATGACCCTGACCACTAACTCTGACATTATATGACCTCACAATAACCTAGACCCAGGGAACAATTGGTCACCAACTTCCCCTCTCAGTTTGTGGGTTATAAATAAAGCCTGGAGGGGGAAAAAAATAAAGTTAGTTTAAGAAACAGTGATATAATCCCTCCGAGAGGAGAAAACTTTTGTTTAGAAAACACTCTGATGGGCCATTTTGCAGTGAAAAGTCAGCCCTCCAGCCACGATCTAGATCAGGGATCAGCTAACTTTTTCTATAAAGGGCTACACAGTAAATATTTAAGGCTTTGTAGACAATATAATACTTTTGCGATGCTGTACCCTGAGTAGTGTGAAGACAGCCATGGGCAACATGTCAACAAATAAGTATGGCTGTGTTCCAATAAAACTTTATTTATACAAGCAGGTGGGGGCCAGATTTGGCCACAGGTCATAGTTTGCCAAGCCCCGCTCTACATGGCAAATTGCATAAGCCAACAGTCTTGGCTAAAGGTCTTAAATTCCAACACAGGGGAGTCCACACAGGTGGAAGTGAAGCAGGCTGGGTGGGGTCTGTGGCAATGTGGTGAAGACGTGACTCACGGAAATGGGGCAGTTGCAAAAACCAATGTTGTCAGATCCTCCCACTTTTCAAGCAAAGCAGAAATGCAGATATTTCTATCTTCTCATTTTTAAGTGATGGCAATCAATTCAAATTTTAAATCCAATGCAGACCAAACCGAACCCATCTGGGGACCAGCACAGCTTGTGGGCAACCGGTCTGTGACCTCTGGCCTAAAAGATCATGCTTCTTGAGCAACGTGCTCTGACAACCAAGTACACATGACATATTTGAGTGACACAATCCAGGAAACTTAGCACAAAGCCAGTCTGACCTATTGCAAATGGAATGCATCGCGGCTACCGTCCTGCCTGGTGGCCGGCCATATGTCAGAGGCCTCACACAGAAAAGGCAGCATGTTAGCCAGTCTGTGCTGTATTTGTCTCCCTACCCCACTAATGTCTTCCTTCCCCTGCACGGTGGGGGCATCACCAGTGTTCTGTGACATTCATTTTACGGTCCTCAGAGAAGCAATGAGGCCACGTGTAGAAAGGTACTTTGCAAACCATAAAACTACATACATGTCACCTTGACTGATTTCTGGCTTCCTTAGCCCCGGATACTAACTCAAAGGTTCTGAGGAGAAGTATATCTTTTAGAGAGAGGTCAAAATAGCAGCAGGACAGACACAAAGCAGAAGGACTTAACCAGATTCCTTGCTGGTACAAAGGCCCTTAATCTGTGTCCAACTGGGCTCTGAGGAAGCCCAGGCACCACCCAAACGCCCCAGGCTGCAGACAGCTCAGCGTGTGATACCCTGTCCTGAGCTGTCTGTGAGTTACTGTCCTCACCTAGTCACTGATTTCTTTGTTCTTACCACCAGGTCCTATAAATCCAAGACGCCCTGAGTTCCTCTCCTGCCCAGCTCACCTCTCCATCATCGGGCCTGTTTGCCCGGAGCCTCAGCTCTAGAGGATGCGCTGACCGGCCTTTGCTCATCTCTCTGTAAGCCACCCTATGGATTCCTTCAGCCATGTCTGGGGGCAGAGAGGGGAGGGCGAGACAGAGATGGAAGGAAAGAAAAATGCAAGCTTCTTAGCTCAGACGTTGCTCAGAACCATGACCACCAAATCCAATGCAGTTCAAATTACGTGAGGGGCCAGCAGGTGTCCAATGATTCCTTGTCCGATGCTTCCTCAACACCCATGATTCTTCAGAGATGCCTCAGGGACCCAGGTAGGAGAATTAATCATAGGAGATGCTACAGGTCAGGGGTGACTTCAACAAAGCAGCTCCATTTTAGCTCTTTCATACATTATAGTTCCTCATAAACCTATGATCCACAAACCGATTCCATTTCTTAAAAAAAAAAAAAAAGTTTGAAACCTCCTATGCTGGTCACAGCGCCTGAAGCTGATGGAAGAATGCAAGCCCCTACACCAAAAGGAGCCTAGAGGATAGTTTATGGTAAGCAACTTCTTCTGGCCAAGGGCAATTCAGGAAGACTTGAGCCAAATTTTTGTTCAAAATAAAAATAGCTTTATTGTGTCTCAAATGGGAAAAAGGTTCACACAATTCAAATTATTTACTTAGTTAATAATGAAGAATAACACTGAGGAAATGAGTATTACTTTGTAGCCACTTTGATACAAAGATCTGTTTATATTTGCCTAGTGGTGGTACAGGGGACCTTTTTTTTTCCTTTTTTTTTAGTTTTTATTTATTTATTCATGAGACACACACACACACACACACACACACACACACACACAGAGGCATAGACACAGGCAGAGGGAGAAGCAGGCTCCATGCAGGGAGCCCGACGTGGGACTTGATCCCGGGTCTCCAGGGTCAAGCCCTGGGCTGAAGGCGGCGCTAAACCGCTGAGCCACCTGTGCAGGGGACCATTTCTAATCTTGCGTCTGCAAGTAGAGTGTGAAGTGTTTCTTGAAGCTGCCACGAGGGCCAGCTCAGCCTGCAGCGATAGACCATCCTGAGGCCACGCCAGGGATGGCACGGGGCAAAAGCGCTTGCAGTGTCCCAGCTCCTGGGATCTTCACCTTGTTGCTCAAGTTCAGATTTCTTCCGTGTCATCTGAGGACTTCTCCCAGGGAAGTGGACAGCCCGGGTCTCGTGGACAAGCCCGGGGCCTCTGCTGGCAGGGCTGTGTGATGCAGAGCTCCAGGGAGAGGCGGCGTGAGTAAAGGGAGGCGGTCTGTCAGCTGAGCCCAGGTCCCCAAGCCCTCCACGCCCTGCCTGACTCAGCTGCCAGCTCAAGTCGACAGCTAATTTGGGAGGGGGATTTGCAGGTGTGAAAGAACAGAAAAGGAATTAATCATATCATATTAGAATCCTATTTTCTCAGATTTTCAGCAGCTTAGGACCTCGTGCCTAGGAGGAAACAGAGAGGCACCAAATTGCATAATGGTCAGTTTCATGGGCCCTGGAGGCAGACAGACCTGAACTCCGGACCACCTAAAGACTTTGACTAAAAAGAAATTTCCTAGAGGGCATGGGGCAGCTCGTGGAAGACAAGAGAAGGTTTAGGGCAAACTCGGAGCAGGCAGGGGAAGTTATTCCGCAATCTGGTCCAAAAATAAGCTGCACTCAACAAGTCCTGAGGATTTCTTCTGCACTCAGATGATAAGCTGAGGATCCCAAATCCTGGAAGAAAGAAATTCCCGTTGGACTTTCTCTTGCCTCACCAGTATGATTTGAAGAAAACCTCGGGCACCGTGGTGCCGGGGGAAGAGATCTGATTTACCCCCAACAAGACTGTAAACACTGAATGTGATAGGACTCCCCAAGGGAACCGGGCATGTGGGAAAGCTGCCTGGGACCACAAGCAAGGACATCTGCAACCGTGCACCGGCCCCAGGCTGCTCAGAGGGTTGACAGAGACATCTGTGTATTGCCTGGTTCAGAGCAAGCCTTTTCTTCACCTTAGTGCCTTCCATCGTAATTTGTGCTCCAGTGTGGAGCTAGATCCCCTCTATGGCACGACTGACCGTGAGACCTCCTTCCCCCTTCCCCATGAGACTGAACCTGGAATCACGGTTCTAGGTTCCCCATTTGGCTGGGGGAAGTTTCAAAGATTTTACAGGCCACCATATGTGTAGGCCATGCTGTTGAACTTCCAACAATATTTGGAATGGGACAGGCGGCTCAGAAAGAGAATTACACGTGGACTTTATTCTCTTTATCGTTCCAGGAATGTTCTCTATCCTGCCCCGTCTAATCTAATCAGTATGAGTAAAGGTTTTGGTGCTGAAAGCTTAGCTTCATCACACCCTTGGGTCAGGAAAAGAGATTCAGAAACCCTTTCAGAAGGCACAGCCTTAGAGAACCTGTGTCCCCTTACTATTCCACAGATTTGGGACCAGAATCCTTGGACCCTCTGGCCAAAAGCCCATGCCAGATAGGGGGACACCTCACCCACTTGCTTCCCTGCACCCAGCTACGCCTTATTAAAGGGCTGCTGCAAGACTCTGGCATCTGAAGACATGGTGGTTTCCACTTGAGGCATATTCTGACCAGAAAATCAGTTATGCAGAAAGGGGAGGTTAGATGGAAAGTCATTCTGCAGCTGTCTGGCCAGTCAAAGCTACCCTGGCCCAAAGGACATCAGCATTGGCTGACAAATAGCAGATCTAAAGCTTGTCTCTGAGTTCATTTCATTCTGCTCTGATATTTGATGGGATATCAAGACCATAACTCAGTAACACACATCTTCAGCTGGGATCCCTCTGGCTTCCTCCCTCTAAGGCAGCCAGCTCATCATTTTCTCATTCCACAATCATATACTGAGACCCACTAGGAGCCATTGACTGTGTGAGGAGTGAAAAAAAAATTAGCAATTATTTATGGGGGGCCTCTGATGGGCAGCATGCTTTATGCACATCGTCTCGATTCATCACCAGGACAGCCCTGTGGAGCATATCACTTGATTCTTTTTGTATTAACCGTCTGTGCTGTTAGAGCAACTAGACAGCTTTTCAGTACATTGTAAGAATTCTGCTTCCATTCACCATGCCCTTAATGTTCCTTTGCCTTCTGAAAGGCTATTAAATGAAATCAAATGGTTGGAGCTGGACAGAGGCGGCAGGATGGTCCTCTCTGAGAAAGTCCAGTCTCCGGCTCTCGGTTCCACCAACTCTGGTTCCAGAGGCAGCAGTTCCCAATGACTACTGGAAGTCAGAGCCAACTACAGCTCCAGATGAAGAAGGAAAAAGAAAACACAGATGGGCAGGTGTCCACAAGGTTCCCCTGTGTCCGGTGTTCTCCCTTGGACCTGAGAAGACCACCTGACCTCTCAGATCCCCCCACACACAGGGGCAGGGATGCCCAGGCCAGGACATTGTTTCTGTGGAATCTTCCCACCGATGACTCTCCCGGCAAGACCAGCTGTTTGGCTGTGCTTAAACTGTCACCCAGCCAAAGCAACTTGGTGACACGCCCAAACTCCCAACTCAGCAAACACACCAGGTCTGTAGCCCGCGCCAAAACTTTAAAACATTAATTTGAACCAAACAGCCAGTCAATTTAAAAGTACTCCAGGCAGAGAACCAATGAAACTTGGAAACAAAGAAAACTGAAAATAGAAGCTAAATACATTTATTTTTTTTGTTCATTCATTCATTACTTAAACGTTGACTTTTCCCAGAGAGGATCTAAGATGTCAAGAGGCAAATTATATTTCTTTAACAGTATGACATATGTTCTACAAATTTCAATGATATCACAAAAATTCAACTTGGGTTGACATTCAAAATGTAAAGGGGTTTTGCACGTGTGTGTACGTGCCTGTGCACGTGCACCCACCTGTACCTGTCACTGCTCCACAGGGTATGAAATGCATGCTCTTTTGTTGCATGAATGCTTCTCTTTTGTTCCCAAACATGTAAAGGTGTCACAACCCCATATTTTCTACCTGAATCATGCATTCATTCATTCAAAGTCACTTAATGAAATCCAACCGTGTGCCACCTACTGAACCAGATGTTTCAGACAGTGGCCAAAAAATCTCATACAGTTGACTACACACACAAACCTTACATTTAAACACTTGGAGGGAGGTGGGCAGGGGGTTGGGGTGACTGGGTGATGGGCACTGAGGGGGGCACTTGACGGGATGAGCACTGGGTGATATGCTATAGTTGGCAAATTAAACTCCAATTTAAAAAAAGAAAAAAGAAAAAAGAGAGAGAAAGAAACACTTGGAGCCCAGCAATGTGTGCTCCATGGTGAAACTGGGGCATTCACATCCATGGACCCTCAAAGCTGGAAAAGTCATCTTGATCAGAGTTTTCTAAAGGGCAGCTATTCATCTACCAACCTCATGGGTTTTGCCATATGCCAATACCACTTTGGTATATTTCTCTAAATATTCTCATCTACACAAACACTTTTATGGGAAAACTCAACATCACTTCTGTAAACAGAAAACAAGGATCACTTGTCATTAACAAACAAAAAAGGTAACTGTAAAAATAAATAAAATGAAAATAAAGCAGTGTCATTAAATTCTCATCCAGATAGATACGTGCAGTCCAAGGAAGACTCTGAGCCCAAAGTCTGCTCTCAGTTTGCAAAAAAAGGAAAATCGGGAGGTGTTGAAAGGTGTTAAAGATAAATGAAAACAACTGAGATGTTCTCCTTTTTCTAATCAGGAGGATTAAAGGAGGATTAAATTATGCACAGGTTTCTACTATGTGATTTAATGGTTTATAATGTTATGATAATTAGTCACAGCATTTAGTGAATTGTGATCTAATTCAGGCTTCTCATTTTCCAGAGGAAGGTGGAGCTCAGAGACAGGTGGCAACTTGACTAAGGGCAAACAGCAACTGAGTGGTAGAGTCAATACCAAACTCCAAGTCCCTGCCTTCTGCCTAGACCAATGTGTTCTGCTACAGGGGGCTGCAGATCCCAGAACTAGCATCTTAAAGAATTCTTATATTTTCAATATACCATGGTTGAGGACCAGGCTTGACCCACCTTACTTTTGGACTAGAAGAAACCAAAACTCATCTCAAAACTGGCAGACATGGTAATCCCTCTCTTTAGCAAAGATGGAAAGGGGTTTTTTTTGTTTTTTGCATCCATTAATTTTCCATGTGTTAAGGAGGTCCTTGTAATAGAAATCTCCACTAAGATTCCAAATAAAATCTAGAAAGTATGTAGAGACATCTGAACATCCCAGCGTTCAAACAGGATCCCTAGCTAACCTGCTTTGAAAAAGAATTCAGTGGGGAGAGAATACCCAGCCCTACCCCTTAAAGACTCTTTGCCCTGTAAAACCCTCCATGTGCACATCCTGTCCTCGGGCCTCACTGCATATTGGTCATAACATTTTATTTATTAAGATTTTATTTTTTTATTCATGAGAGACACACTGAGAGAGGCAGAGACACAGGGAGTGGTAGAAGCAGGCTCCCTGCAGGGAGCCTGATGCGGGACTCAATTCCGGGACCCTGGGATCACGGCCTGAGCCAAAGGCAGGCACTCAACTACTGAGCCACCCAGACATCCCTGATTACAAAATTTTAAATCAGGTGTAGGAGATAAAAGGAGAAAAACTCCTCTCTTGCCCCCACTGAGAAGGTCAAATTGCAGGTGCAATTTGCCTGCCCTCGGTCCTCCTCAAAGAACAGCTTTCCACAACAATCCCAGGGAAATAATTGGGTGTCAAAGTACCCATGAGCCATCAGCCTCATCAATGCAGGGAGGGTGCATTCCAGCATCCTTGCTCGCGCTGCTTCTCTGGGAAGATGAAGCCAGGGTTTCAAAGTTCCTCTTGGGGGACAGGAGGGATGGGAAGGGAGAGATGACGGTTCATGAAAGCTGGTCTCTTTTTCTTCTTTCCTTTGAAGCTGACATAGGAACATGCTCAGACTCTTGGGCAGACCGAAATCCATGTTTTATGGAGACAACTCCTCAGTTCAGCTTTCCCCTGCCTTTCCTGAAAGAAGGATTCCTGCTTAACCCCCCAGGACAGACTGTACCTATCCACGGTGTTAGAGCAGCATTACCCTGTGGCCCCAGGGCTGGTGCCGTGTAAGCACCCCAAAGCAAAGAGAAGTGGCTCTCCTTCCTAATGTGGAAAGAGCAGGACTTCCTATGATGCAGCTGGCGTTGCCTGAAATAGAACAGGATTTGAGCAAACGGTTTTCACTAGGCGGACAGGAAAAGCTGAGTGTGGCTCCATGTTTCATTAGTGGTGACTCAGACTCTCGCTCCTGGGCACTCACTCATCCTACTTGGGTCTGACTTTTTTCCAGTTATCATGCTCAGCCGTTGGATTCCCTCTTTGCCAATGCTCAATGTCCTGCCAGCGCATTTTGTTTCCTGCAGAGGCCATGCCTCTGTCCTTACTCTTATGTCATTTACACTCAGTTCCAGGTTCTATTTTGAAATTGATTAGGTCTTGATCAGCCAATCGTGCTCATTTCCAGAACCCCTCCTGTGCTGCTCTGCCTCCATCTGGGAGAGACAATGATTAACGTTTATCTCCACCAGAGGCAGGACTTCTTCCGGAGCTGTTTTTTCAAATTTGGGGCACATGCCCAGTGACTACGAGTTAATTGGAGACAGGCGTATTGAGGGTGCCAATTCAGCAAAGACTGCCTCAGACTTGCTGCACCATCAGAATCCCTACCAGACTCTCCATCCCTGTCTCCAACTGCACCTCGTTGAGTCAACATTCAGTGAGTCCTGACCGTGGCCCCCAACGTGGGAGAGCATGCCCCCCGGGTGCCACAGTGGCACTCTAACATAGAGAGGACTTCACAGAGTTATTATTGAAACGCTGTGGGAGTCAGAGAGAGAGAGGCAGCATGACCTGGCACCCCTGCCTCTCCAGCTCAGTCTCAGTGCTCTTCTCCTCACTCTGCATTGGTCTCCCTGACCTTCATTGCATCCCTTTGTTCTCCTCTTCTTCCCTTCTCTGGAATGATCTTTCCCCACCTCTTCACTTGGCCAACTCCTGAAAACCATACAGCCTCGATTATACATCCTCCGCCACGACCTATCACATTACCTTTTACCCTGGGATGCAAGCTTTACTATCTGATATTACCTGGGTTATTGATTTGTATATTGCATCATGTCTGTTTTCCCCAAAATAACATGTGATCGCTGCAAGAGCGCAAACTTTGAATCTTGAGTTCATCGTTGTACCCTCAATGTCTAGATCAGACTTGGCACACATTAGATATGCCAACAGCAGATGCTGGATCATTGAAGGGGTGAGTATTCTATGTGAGGAAATCAGGAAAGGCTTCGGGAGGATGCGACTTTGGGAGGTTTCCAGGTGAAGAGGGATGCAGGTGAGCAGTTCCCAAGCCGAGACATGAAGAACATTAGGGGAATGATGGGCAGACAGTGAAATACTTGAGGAGGGCTCCAAGCGGAGGCTGAAAAGTAGGCAGGGACCCCGTGGTGATCATCTTTAAATGCCAACCTCAGAAGTTTTTACATTTTTTTCCCCTCTAGGGCGGTAATGAGGTCATGCTTCATCTGCATCCGAAAGAGGAGGCTATTTCACAAGAGGTCTTCCATCTAGACAAGTCGGAGGATCAGGGCTCACTGTATGCAATCGCTCAGCCTCTATGTCAGCACCATTAATGCTATGGCTGCCACTTCTAAATACACACTGTGTGCTACACACGGAGTTAGGGCTCAAGCCACCATCCTGTTCAATCCTCACAGCACTCTTAGAAGACAACTTCTCTCCCCCACTTGAAGAAATGGAGATGAAAAGAGACACGATTGGCTTAGCATCTGCTAGGTGGCAGAGCTGGGATTTGAACCCAGGAATCTGACAAACCCATGCCTGACTGCCTTCTATTCCATGGGACTGGAGAGGGCTTCCTGACTTTCCATGAAAGGATGGGCAAGATGGAGGGTTCCGGATTCCTTGCTCTCCGCATTTTCAAGCATAGGCTCAGGTGCCGGAATATTATCCACCTTCCTGGCTGTTTAGAATGTTGGCTTTTGCTGCCTACATCCTGAGGCCTTCACTGAGGATGCTGTGCACAGCCATGGCCTTAACTAAGTCATCCAGCTCAAATGTAATCTCGTTGGGTCTCATGCCACTAAAGACCTGATCTCTTCAAAGATGTCTCAGGGAAGCAGGAGAATAAGCCAAGGTTGAAAAGGTGAGATAAGATTGGTGCAAAGGACTTTCTATGAAAAACACGTGCCTGACCTACCGTTCCTCCTCAGCCCCATCAGGGGCCACATTTCCCTGACAGTACTGTCAGGATAAAGTCAAAGGTCCTTGTCAGGCCCTGTCCTGTCATCATCAAATGTCATCTCAGCGGCCACATCAGCCTTCTGTTTTAAGCCAGATCGCCTCTGTTAGATGCTCACAGGGACATGTATTTCTCGTTCAAAGCTCTTTACCACAGTGGCAGGGTTGCATTTGTTGGCATGATTGTTTGACACCAGTCTTCCTCTCTAGACTGTGAGCTCCATGAAGGCAAGGGCATGTCTATTTTTTTCCATATCAAATGCTCCTGGCCCAGCACAGGACCTGCTCACACTGAATTAGTGAACTCAGATTCGTAAGGCAGCTACTGCATGAGTGGTAACAGGTGAATTATTTCACCTCTTTCATTTTCTTACTTACAAAAGGGATTATATCCGTTCTATGTCCCTGTCAAGGTGGTGAAATAAAACTAAGCATTTTATAGTCATTGAGTGCTCTATGGATTATTTTTGTGAAGGAACTACTGATAGGGTGTATCCCCAGGATTTGGAACACTGCCAGAAATATCAATCTCTAAAGCTGAAGCTGAGCTGCTCATAAATGGAGCCGTGACCTGCTCTCAGAGGTGGCCTCCTTGTCGAAATGGAAGTGGCCACCGGGACATGCTTGAAGCAGCTAGGAATCAGAGCCTCTCTTTGAGATACTGTGCTCAGAACAAGGCAGATCTCTGGGATCCGACTGTGGCAGGGCAAAGGTCATGACTGTTGTCAGAACAGACAAGCTGTGAGCATGTGGTGTAGAAGGGGAAAAAGAGAATAAAGACGTGTCCGTGTGTCTCCTGCACAGGCTGAGGAAGGGGAGGTCCTAATAGGCAACCAGCTCCAAGGACACAAATATCCCAAGTGGAGAAGAGAACTTGTCACATTTCCCTGGGAAAAGTACCTGACCAATTCCACCCATATTCAATTATTACTATATATTTTCAGCCTTAACCTCATCTACTAGCTGAGCCAAACCCTGGTTTCTCCTAACCTGGTGAGAAAACCCCAGTTTTGGAATCAGAAAACCCAGGCTTAAGTCCCAGGAAACAACAACAAAAAAAAAGCTGCTAGATATTGAGCTTTTGTTGTGTGCTAAGCATTGTGCTGAACACATGGCATCCTTTGCTTCATTTACTCTTGCAAGAGACCTTCTAAAGCAGTGGTGCCATCAGCCCCATTTTACAGGTAAGGAAAACAAGTCTAGCCACTTGCCCAAGGTCACACAGCTTAATTTTAAGCTCTGTATGTTTGTTTCCTGATCCACATAATACAAACAGACATCTCACAACAGGGTGGTCTTGAAAATCAAGTGGCTAACCCCAGTATCCTGGCTCTGTGCTCCCTGGGCCGGAGCAGCAACCTTTGACCTTGTTGGAATGCAAAAGTTGGGGTCCCCTTCCAAACCTGTTAAATCTGCATTCTGACAAGATTCCCAGGTGATGTATGTACACTTTAAAGTCTTGAGAAGCGCTAATGTAAGAGTTCACCAGCCCCCACTATAATTGTTGAACTGGTATTAGACTCATTAGGGTCCTCTCCGTGGGTTAGTGAGAGCCTGTTGCCCCAGGCTTTGATTGCTTCCAGACCACTCTTTCTCAAACGTTAATGTTGAATACAAATCAAACAAATACAAATACAAAATTCTGATTCCATCATCCATCTGCGGTGGGGTCTGCATTTCTAACATGCTCTCAGATAATGCAGCGGAGCTCATGGACCCCAATGACGAGGAACCTGACAAATCGAATATCTGAGTCAGCAAAGCAGAAAACCACACTTCGCTGGGATGATGCTACTCAGGGGAGGCATCCGCTCCACACACATACCTAGAGGGGGGCCAGCAGCATCTCCACCTTCCTTGTGTGGCCAGCACCTCATTCTGTATCTGTTGCAAAGGAGGCCTGTGTCATCACTGACTGAATGCATGGACACCAGTCAGCTCTCACCTGTTCCCTGCTTTATCCTGTCCTGTGGTATCCCAGACTTATGCAATCCCATAAGACTCCTGGCGGCCCACCTGGGCCCTGCCCACCTCCCTGAGCCTTCTTCCTTCTCCCCAACTCATTTCCAAGACACCAGCCTTTTCCTGGTTCTCAAACACACCAAGTTTTTTCTTGCCTCAGGGTTTTGGCACCTGCTCTCCCCTTTACCCGGAATGCCCTTCTTCCAGCTCCTTCCACAGCTGCCTGCTTCTCATCACTCATACCTCACCTCAAATCTCACCTCCTCAGCAAGGCCATCCCTGACTGACCTGTCTAACCCAGTGTACACACACACCCCACCCCAAAACTATCATATTTTTTTTCCTTAGCCCTTATCAACCTAAAAATATTTTCTTTTTTTTATTTGCTTCTTTTTTTTCTGATTCTCTTATCAAAAAGGAAACTTTATGAAAGTGGGAACAATGTCGACAACCCCCAGCCCATAGTAGGTACTCAATAAATAGCTATGGGATGAATAGATAGATGACCTAACACCCCCCCCCCAAAGAACCCATAAATTGCCCCCATAGCCACAACAGGCAAAGGAGAGACTGAACACTGTGTGAGGCCGGGAGAGGAACAATCACTTCCTCCTGGATGAGGAAGTACATGTAGTAATCAGGGCAGGCTCCCTGAAGGAGGTGGTGTTTCAACTTCACCTCGAAGCACAGGAAGAGCTTTTTTGGCTGATGAAAAGTGGCGTGGCCACCTGCCCGCAGAAAGAACAGCTTGGGCAGAGACTGAGGTGGGAGGGCTCAGGGAACACAACATACAGCTGCCGGGTGGAGACTCAGTACCTGCCCTGTCTCTGCCCAGCCCAGGGCTTCAGGCACAGGCAGCCCTTGCTGTAGGTGGGACAGAGTCTGGCCAGGCTCCCGCAGCTGAATAGCTGAGGTCACTGCCTTCCCCCAGAGCAGGCCTCGCCACACCCTTAGCCAAGATGACACAGCCCAGCTCTCTGAAGCAAGACAAGGCATTAGTGGGGGACAGGTGGGTCTGAGGGCCTCCCCTCCTTTCCTCACCCCATGGGCAGCTCTGAGGCCTGCCTGGCTCCTCTCTGCTGGTCTGTAAAGAGTCAATTGTGATTATTGCACAAACCTCCATGGTAAGCTGTTTCAGGTCCAAGTTCCGGTCTATTCGTAAGTGCTGTTTTAGAAGGAGCCACAGCTCTGTTGGCCAGCCTCATCCACAGTTCTATTCCCAGAGCTAAGGGCAGGGAGCTCTTCAACAAGATGCGTTCTTCATTCACCACGAATGATCAAGCACCTGCAAGGTGCCAAGTATGGCACTCTACACTGAGGCTTCAGAAGTGACACATGGCAGCAAAGGTCTCTACCCTACTAAAGGTAGGATTCTATTTGAGAGTAACATAATCTACAAACTGGATTCAGCAGTCTCACTGTGTGACCACAGCAAGCCCCTTATTTTCTGGGCTGCCTGCAAAGTAGAAAGGAATAGACTAGATCACCTAGTTCAGAGTTTTGAACTAAAATTTGAATGTTCTAGGGGTCTGTGGTGCCTCCTGGCTCAGCAAACAATGATATGTTTCTCTTAAGGAAGATTTAATTAGTCTAAGTAGGTCTGGGTGTTTGTTTGTTTCCTTTTTTTATTTTTTTTTATTTTTTTATTTTTTTACTGTTTTCTGTTTGGGATTCCATTTAAAAGTTTGTGTGTGAAAGAAAATTGTGAAAACACTGACCTTGGCCAAGGTATGGGCCCGAGTGGAAGAAGGTAGAAACTAGACATGCCTCTGTGTTGGGGACATAGCTGTAGGTGGTGGAAGGCCACTCTGGGAAAGAGAAGCGATGACTGAGGAAAGGCAGCAATGGGGTGCTAGCCAGAGACAGAGGGCAGCCTGTTCGAGATCCAGCAAGGTGAGTTAGAGACAGGCACTCCCCATGTCCTGGGCACAGAGAACCTTATGCCTGAGAGCTGGCAGTGGCCAGAGAACTTTCCAGCAGTTCTGAGAGACAAGATTTATGCCAGAACTGAAGTCCAAGGTGGAGACCCAGTTGGTTTCTGAAGAGAACCATGACCCACACAAAAGTCGGAGTCATGACTGCAGCAAGCTGGCTTAATCAGGCTCCGTGTCCAGGAGTTTGCATCCCCGCTGAGGTTTGTCCGCAGTCACCTGGGCCGCAAAGGTGGCTTCAGAAAACACGGTTCCTTTGACCAGATCCTCTGAGCAGTGCTGTTTGGAGGACCTGATCTGTGCAAGGCAAACTGAACTAGATTTCAAATCCAGATGGATTTTCTAAACCTGCAATCGACAATGAGTTGTTTCTTGAGTGCTTGGTGAAAGGGAAGAGGTAACTTTTTCTTAACTGACTTCTCCCTCATGATCTCAGGAATTAGCGCCAGCCCATCTGGGAGGACTGGAATGGCTTTTTCGGTCTCTAGCTCAGCACCCCTGGAGCCGTCTTCATGACAATGTGAATGTTCTGTTGACAGAACACCAAAGCAACAGATCAGTCCAGGCCAAAACTAATAAAAAATTACAACTGTGAGAGCACTTTGCTCACTTTACACACAGATTTTTTTTTTTGTTCCTAATGATATCGAGGAGAACCACCTGCCCCAACCTCCGCTCCCTCTATCACATCACCCAGTGCTATTCTTTAGGACACTTTACTTTCTGCTGAATGATAGTCTAGTTGTTCATCCATTTTGTAATGTCTTTGCTACTAGAGTATAAGCTCCACAAGACAGGGAATGGGTGTCTTATTTGGGACTTTATCTCCACGGCCTAAAACCTGATACATGCTCAGGAAATAGCTATCATATGATTGAATGAGGCAGATCTCTATGTTCTGGGTGATGACAATGATGTATTTTGAGTGACAAAAAGTTGTGAGTACACCTGAGAGCACTATCATCAGAATGATAATAGAAATTTATCCTGGGAATGGGCTTCAGAAGAAATGAGGAAGGGGCATTCAGTTATTGTTTCTATTGCTATAGTTTGAATTGAAAAGCAGTGAGATAACATCTCGCTATGGTCAAATATACAAAGATATAAAATTTGGTAACAAGCTGTTATCTGAAGAAAGAGGCCCCCTCAAATGTTAGAGGAGCCCCTGTTGACAGGACTATCGTGGAGGGCAAGTTCAACAACATCTGCGCAAACAACAAATGCATGTACCCTAAGGATTTCACTACTTCATTTCAGGAGAAATTATCTTACATGTATAATCACAGACATGCGAAATAATATATTTATAAAGTTATTTGTAGCAGCATTTTTGAGAACAGCAAAATGTTGAAAGTTGTCCAAATTGCCACCATTAGAGGACCAGTGACATAAACTATGACCCCATCTCACAATGGAGAACTTTGCAGCTGTAAAATGGAATGAAGATCTTTATATAAGCATATGGAAAGTTTTCCAAGATAAGCACTTGAATGAGAAAAGTAAAATACAAAGCAGAGAATATAGTGTGTTATAATGTATTTTTTTAATGGGGAGTAAGTATATCATTGGATGGTTTGTACATGCACAAAATATTCCTAGAAAAATATATAAGAAAGTAATAAAATGTGTTGTCTGTGGATAAGGGAAATGGAGGCAGAGAGGGAGAGATGATTTATATGCCTACCATTCCCTATTTAATTTTTGATTTGGGAACCATGAGAATGCATTTTCTGTTCATATATGTCGCTAAAAGAACATTTTTTGAATAAAAATGAGTTCTTTAAACACGTGTGGACCCTATCGAAAATCATTTCAGGAGGTTGGAGCAGCAGAAGCATTGTCTCTGAAAACAGAATAGTACCAGGAAAAGATGTTGGTCCCAGGTCAACTCTAACATTGACATTGACGCTGACATCAAAGCTGATGTTAACTTTGGAGAAGTCATTCCCTTTCCAGGGCTTCAGTGCCCCCTTTTGTTGGAAAATGAGGGTGAACTAGGAGACCTTATTAAGGTCCCTTACTGTTCTGAAATTCTGGGATCTAATCTATGACATTTTACTTAATTTGATTTAAACCGCATGTTCTATAAAATATGTCCTGTTAAGGCATTGTGAGCTCGGTGTGTTGTTTTACTCTGCTTCATTTGTTTACTTTTTAAAAAATTGCCACTTAATCTTTTTAGTAAGAGTTTCTTTTGAGAAACACTCACCTTGTCTCTGCTGAGTGTCACCTGGGCCATGAAGGTGACTATGGCCCAGGCTGTGGTGGAAAAGACAGGCCAGATCCTGAGTGCAAGATGGCCTAAAAAGAGACAGAGAGCAAGGAGCACCAAGAAACAAGTTCACTAGGATGGGAGCAGCCTCTTAGATGCGTGCTAAACACCTGGGCTCAGTTTACCCAGCTGGATGTTCCAAGACCCCAAATGCAGCTCCCTTCTTCACACTTCCACATGCCTGAGAACTGAATTGCTCTGAGTAATCAGATTTGAGATGAGGTCAGACACATGGGTTTCATTTTTCCAAAGTGGACGTTTCTAATTCCAGTAACAACATTCTAGTTTTCTGCTGAGCCAGTGTCCTGCCCACCCCCACTATCCCCAGACCATGTGTTCCATCCTTAGATCCAGGTATTCAGGTATCCAGGTTGGCTGGCCCAACACTGGAATCCTCCCTCCCTGCCACAGTGATCATCAGACCCAGGGCTTTTGTGCAAAGCACCGAGCATGAGATGCTCTCTTTGCTGTGGGAACCAAACCTGGGGAGGGGACATGCAATGTGGAGCTGCCGGTCACCACACTCAGACTGCATGAAGCTAGGGAATGGAGGGGAGCAGATGGTGACATCTTAGAGGGACTGTTAACTCATTCTGGAACTGGCTTGGTTTTTGAGTCACGTGAACCCGTACCTCCCTCTCTTCCTTCCTCCCTTCCTTCCTTTGTAATTACTCAAGTTTCACCTTCCATTTCTTGCCGTCAGAAGGCAAGACCTGCACCCAAATGCCAACTCCAGCAGTCTGAGAGTGGCTGCGTGAACAATATTGAGAAGAACCTAGAGGCTCTATTGAGGCTCATGACTCATGAGCAATGTATGCCCGAGACAGAAAAGGAGATGTTTAAGATGGTGCGCCCCTTCGACTAGGGTGAAAGAACCCCTGACTCAGTCCTCTGCCTCACTCTGGACAGGGTAGTGTTTCATATTTTTCCAAGGTGTGGTGTTTCAGGTGGGAATACGGGAAGGAATGTGTCAATGTGTGCCCCAGAGCGATATACATCTGCATTTGCTTCAAGCTGTAGCAGGTGTTCTTGCCCTCAAAGAACGGTGCTTGGTGCCGCAACTAAATTAGTGTGTAGAAGCTGTCCTCAAAGAATTTACACCGTGAAGGGAAAATCTGCTTCTGCCGCATGCTTTGGGCTCCACTCACCTGACCTCAAACAGTTTGCCAATTTGTATATGGTTGGAATGAGTGAGGATGCTCAAAACACAAGGGATTATGGAAGTTGCATTTTACAAATTTACAAAACAGAGGCTGGATGTCAGTCCTAGGGACCAAAGTAATGAAGGATTCCTCATTGATTAGTTCTAAACAGTTTGCATGGCTCCCCCAACTTGGGTAACCTGATCTGGTTAACTGAGATTCTTCCTGACAGAACTTTTATTAATCTGACCCCATCGTGCAGCCCCGGTGGCCCAGCGGTTTAGCGCCGCCTTCGGCCTGGAGAGTGATCCTGGAGATCCAGGATCGAGTCTCACGTCGGGCTCCCCGCACAGAGCCTGCTTCTCCCTCTGCCTGTGCCTCTGCCTCTCTCTCTCTCTGTCTGTCATGAATAAATAAATAAAATCTTTAAAATAATAATAATAATTCTGGCCCCATTTGACATCCTCGGGAAACAAACATGGCATAAAAATGGGATGCTTTTCTGACATTAACTATGGACTATTAACTCAAAACATTTTAAAAATCAAAACACATACAAACATATTACTACTTTTTTGAGGCCGTCAAGTTGTGAAGATGTCATTTATATATACTAAAATGTCTTTTGTAGTTACCTAGTTTCTTGAGTTTGGACAAATGTATTCAATTGTGTTACCACTAACCCCATCAAGATATGGAACAGTTCCCCTGCCAAAAAAAAATAACAACAATTAAAATTTAACAGGGTGCCTAGGTAGCTCAGTTGGTTAAGGATCTGACTCATGATTTCAGCTCAGGCCATGATCTCAGGGTCTTGAGATCAAACCCCATCCACATCAGGCTCTGTGCCTGCTTGGGATTTGCAATCTCTCCCTCTGTCCCTCCCTCCAATTCCCCATCCCCACTTGTGCACACACATAGGTCCGCATGCTCTCTCTCTTTTCTCTCTCTCTCTAAAAAGAGAAAAAAATTAAAATTGACAAAAGAATAATCCCATCACTTCAAACGATTCCCTGTGTCCCCTGATAACCACTCCCCCAATCCCAATGCCTGGCAGTCACAAATCTATTTTTTGAACTTACAGTTGTTCAACCTGTCACAGCTATGGATTTACACAGTATGTAGCCTTTTGCGTCTGACCCCCTTCAATTAGCATAATGCACTGCCGATTCACCGAGGTTAGCAATCCATCCCTCTTTATTACTGCACAGTATCCCATAGCCATGGGTACACCACACTTTTGTTTATCCATTTACCAGTTGAAGGACATCAGGTGCTCCTGTTTGGGGCAACTATGAATAAAGTCACTATCAACATTTGCGGACAGGTTTTTGTGTACACAGGTTTTCCTTTCTTCTATAAATCCCTAGGAGTGGAACTGCTGGGTCATTTGACAAGTGTATATTTGTTTATAAGAAACTGGCAAAGCATTTTCCAAAACGGCTGTTCTGTTTTACATTTCCCCAGCAATGTGCCCGCCTTCATTTTCTAGTGGATGACTGTCCTTTTTTTGTTTTGCTACATTGTCATGTCTCCGCAAGGCTTAAAGAACTTCCTGTCTGTGGCAGGGGCAAAGTAGCCTATAGATATCACTCAATCATACCTGTGGCGGGATCCCTGGGTGGCGCAGCGGTTTAGCGCCTGCCTTTGGCCCAGGGCACGATCCTGGAGACCCGGGATCAAATCCCACATCGGGCTCCCAGTGCATGGAGCCTGCTTCTCCCTCTGCCTCTCTCTCTCTCTCTCTCTCTCTCTCTCTGTGACTATCATAAATAAACAAAAATTTTAAAAAAATCATACCTGTGGCATCCTAGCTCCAGAGTGGTTTTTAAAAAATTTTAAAAAAAAACATAAATGTAGAACTTAAATGTTGAAAGGATATCAAAGGTTACTGGTTCAACATCTCTGAATAGGGTTTAGAGATTTTTTTTGGTTGGAGGCAGGGTTTTTTTTTCCCCTGCTTTATTGAGATATAGTTGACAAATTAAAATTGTATAAATTTAAGGTGTACACGGTGATGTTTTGGCATATGTATGCATTGTGAAATGTTTGTCACAATCAAGCTACTTAACACATCATCACTTCACATAATTACCTCTTTTTTCTCTTTGTAAGAACAATTATAATCCACTCTCTTAGTGAATTTCAAGTATACAATACAGTACTGCCAACTATAGTCACCAAGCTGTACATTAGATCTCCTGAATTCACTCATCCTGAAAATCTGGAACTCTGTACCCTTTGACCAACATTTGCCCATTCCCCACACCTTCAGCCCTGCTAACCACCATTCTCTCTGCTTCTCCAAGTTCAAGTTCTTTTAGACTCCACATATCAGTGGCATCATGTAGTATTTGCTTTTTTGTGTTTGACTTATTTCACTTGGCATAATGTCCTTCAGGTTCATCCACATTGTTACAAATGGCAGGTTTTCTTTGTGTTCGCTGCAGCATCATTCACATCTGCTAAGATATGGAAATAGCCTGAGTGTCTGCCAACACATGAGTGAATAAAGCAAATGTGATATATATATATATATGGAGAGGTAATTGGATACACATACATATTTGGCCTTAAAAAAGAAGGAAATATTGAGATTTGAGTAGGGCTGTTTTGATCTGATCATAATCAACTGTCACTCAGTAAGACCCTGCTCACAGACCTAGTTACTGCCCGTGTGAAACTGGGTATGTTACTTAACTGCTTTAAACCTCAGGTTCCTCATCCCCACAATGTTTTTGTGAGGATCAAGAGGAAAATGTATGGGGAAGAGGTCTGGAATCAGAAAGCAATTAAGCATTGAGTATTACAAAAACAGGTCTTGCTAGTGAGTCTAGCTCTTTATGGGCAACCTTACCAAAGCCCAAATGTTCTTAAAACTTGAAGTACAAATCATGTGATTTTTAAATGCAAAAATTAAAAGAACCTTCAAGATCTTCCACCAGGTCATAGCTTTTAATGACAGTCTTAGTGAGGAAGCAGAGGCCCTGAAAGGCCAAAGTCACACAAAGTTCTTATTGCAAAGCTAGCTAGAGAATTTAATACTTCTGATCCTATGCCCACTGTTCTTATTATTCTGCACAACCTTCTAAGGGATGGTTTGAACAGTAATCAGACACAATCAGTTTTTAGGCCAGTCCCCACCACGATGGAATTAACACCCAAATTAAATTAACCCCCAACCACTCCCTATCACATATTCCTGTCCAACTGCATAGCACCGATTCCCACCTTCATTCATTTGTTTTACTGTCTCTTTGCCCATTGGATTGGAAGTTAAACTCTGCCAGGTTAGGCACCTCTATCCACTATATTGCCTGGTACATGCTAGGCCTTCAATAAATGTTTCTTGAGTGATGATTTGGAATATCGACTTTAATCAAATTATTCATTTTATTAAATAAGTTTGGCTAAATAACACAGATCTTCTTTGACAAATGTTTAAGCCACTTGTTTGGGTGCCTTGTGAGTGTCACAGGGCAAATCAAAGCATCAGAACCACTCAGGCAACCAGATGCAAGGGGCCCAAATCCCATTCCCATGCTGTAATCACCCAGTCCTGCTCCGTCTTGCTCCTTTGAGGGACACGTTGTCTAAATAGCATCAAGTGTTAACTTGTTAAATCAGTTACACCCAAAAGGATTGAGATTATTTAACAATGCAATAAGATGAGGTCATATCAAGAATTCTGAAGAGAGGCAGAGTTTTCAAAGACTCCTGTTCCATGCCAGGGAGCTATTGTTTAGGAAATGATTTTTGGAAAACGAAGAATTAACTCAGTCAACTAATCTCTTTCATGGGAATTCATTGTTCTTAATTCTCTAACTTGAAATTCTTTAGACCCATTCCATAATCATTTTATTAGTCTCACTTTTTTTTTTTTTTAAAGCAGTCTCCACACCCAGCTTGGAGCCTAATGCAGGGCTTAAATTCATGAACCTGAGATCAAGATCTGAGCTGAGATCAAGAGTCGGACACTTAACTGACTAAGCCAGCTAGGTATTCCAGTCTCACTTTTTAGAAAAAAAAAAAATATATGCTAAGCAAATGCCTCTAAATTTAATTTAACCTTTAGCCACTGTAACCCATCTGTGTGGAGAAGAAACCCAAAATTGCCAACCATCTTTGTTTTCAATAAAGATTGGTGCCATTTGCCATCACTGAATCTATACTATACTCCAGGAGGTCAGGGATCTGATAGACTTTGTTCACGGGTCTATTTCCAGAGCCTGGGGCAGTGCTCAGCTCATAGAAGTGTATAAAGTTGGAATAATTTTCTCAGTTTGAAGCCCTCTCATGGCTTCTTCAGGGAGAGATCAGCTCCCAAATCTGTCCCAGAAGAGACCTGTGTGGCTTTTACGTCAATGATCTCAGGCATGTTCCATGTGAACTCTGTGTGTTTAGCTGGGCTTTCCACTCCAGCTAATTTATGGTCCTTTTCTGAGAGCCTGACTACATCCAAGCACTGAAATAACTACGTGCCAGGAACCACTACAGAAACAAAGGGAAACCTTACAAGGAGGGAGGTAGGGTGACTCGGTGAGGATCATCAGATTAAGACTCATACATTAAGACTCAGGATGCAACACAGTTCTGGTCACTCCCACACCACTTAACTGGCATGTGAGCTTGCCAAATCATGTCCTCACTTGAGACCTCATTCAAAAACTGGGCAGAGGGAGGGGGTGTTCTTTAGACCTTAGGTTTTCTCATCCCAAAAATCTCCACTCTGTGGCCTAAAGTTTATTTACCCTAAACCCAAAGTTGAGCCTATCTACACTTCTGTTACTCCTCCAGATGTCCATAAGAAAGTTCTGAGAATGCTGTTGCACCTGCCTTTGCCTGGGGAGACAGTCATTCCTGCCCACTTAAGAACAGAGAAGGTAACTGGCTTAATATACTTCCTGCAGCTCTTAGGGACAAGACTGGTTTCTTTTGGCCTCACTAGATAATAAAAACTTGTGCATGCATGCTAGGAGCTGCATGATGGAAGGTTCGAGATAACCAGCTGAGTTTTATGAAAAACAGGCAGATACCCAGCTTTACTCTTTTTCCATGGAAACACAAATAATTTTCAAAAATATTACCTAGATAACAGTGCTATCTGATCTCATAAAGCCTTTTGATATCTAGTCTTCAAAGATGACCCCAAGGAACCATGCCTCCCAGTTTTCATGCCCTCCCACATCAAATTGAGGCCATACCTGTATAACCAATAGAATAGAATGCAGGGGGAGTGACACTGTATGACTTCTGAACCTTGATCATAAGAAGTCTTGCAGGTCCCATTTTAGTCTCTTAGAATGTCAGTTCTTGGAATGCTCACCCTTGGATCCCAGTCACATGCTGCAAAAAGCTCAAGCTAAGTGGAGAGACCATGACTCGGCATTCCAGTTGACCATGGCCCCAGTTGAGCTCCCAGGTAACAGCCAGCATTGACCACCAGCCCTACAAGGGAGCCATCTTGGAGGTCTGGCCCCTTCAAGTCTTTGGATTACTCAGCCCCAGCCACCATTTATCTGATTGTAACCAAATAAGAGAGACCCAGGTAAAAGCTGCCCAGATGACTCCTGCTAACCCACCAGACCAAATGAGACAATTGTTCTAGGTCACCGCATTTTGGAGTGGCTTGTTATGCAACAATAGATAACTAGAACACCATCTCAAATTCCTTTATACGTTTCTGAACCTCAGCTGCTCTCACAAGTCACTTATACTCACTACGCAAGACTTTGCCCTTTCTTAGCAGAGGTTCATAAACAGCTGGTTTTGTTTTAAGCACCTCAAATCAAATTTTGACGTGAGGGTCTTTTTCCTATTAAATTTGGAAAGGTTTGCACCTAGATATGAAACAATGAAGTTACATTTTTTAAAATATACCAAAGAACTAACTTTATAAACTTGCCTACAAATATGTGTCTGTGACTATGGGTCTATAGCTCTTATAATTATATTTTTCAAAATTATCATGATTTCAAATCATCTTTCCCATAACCCACAGGAATTTTTTGGAAGTTATGATCCTGCATCCAATCTGCATCTTGCAAGCTGCCTCTCACACTAAAGAATTGTACAGAAACCCTAGGTCAGGTCAAGTATTCCCTTTTATAATTCAAAGAACATAATCCCTATAATTCCAATTTTCCATGGTTGTCACTTTGCTTTCTTCTTTGGATTTGAGATACTGATTTATCTGGTCTAGCTGGGCCCTACTGAGCTTAAAAAGGAGAGAAAAAAACCAACCCCTAACCACACACTCAAATGAACACACACAACTTGCATAAGGTCTTCTCATAGAAGATCTTGGATCAAGGATGTTTTGTCACTTATTTTGCTTCTCTGGGTTTGTTTGTTTATTTATTTATTTATTTATTTATTTATTTATTTATTTATTTATTCATGAGACCCAGAGAAGCTGAGACATAGGCAGAGGGAGAAGCAAGCTCCCTGCAGGGAACCCAATGCAGGACTCAATCCCAGAACCCCGGGATTACGACCTGAGCCAAAGGCAGATGCTCAACCACTAAGCCACCCAGGTGCCCCATCTCTGGGTTCTTTTGGGAATTGTTGGATTCCCTTTATGAGTCTTTTTCCCCCCAGATAAATATATAGGCTTCAGCATAGCCATAAAGTAATATCTTCTATATTCCAGGCACCGTGCTAAGTGCCTTAGATACAATTATTATCCCACTTTATAGCTGGAAGAATCATGGCTAGGGATAATGACATAATCTGTTAACACCTCACAGATACTAGATAACCTGTGCTGGGATCTGAACTTGGGCCTCCCTCTCAAACAGAATGAAACATAGCTGAAATCCCACACATGCAGAAATCACACCTGAGTTATGGCATCACCGGGCAGGAACCACAGCTTGGCTGACAGAACTGTGTATCCTTGGGGATCACCCTGAGGGAAGCATTTAAATCTGAGCTTGGGAAATTAAAAAGGGTTATCATTTTCTGACTGCTTACTTGTTTTAGAACCATTGCTGGCACAATGCTTTAGTGTCCTGGGGGTTTCTCTACCCGATTAGAGTTTATGCTGTATTTCAAGTGCACAGATGTTGGGGATTACCCATAGAGAGGGCTTTGGACAGTCACAGAGACCCACAAGATTCAACACTGGGACTCAGAAGCAGCTGAAATGGGCTACAGCAGAAAAGTTAAGTAGCAACCAGAATATTTGGGAACTATCACTAGGAATTGATCCATGACCACTGGGGAAGGAACAGGCTGCAAAGCAGAATAGAATGGGTTCTTGGAATGGGTGTGTATTACGCATGTGTGCATATGTGTGTGTCAGATGGGGTGGGGACTGCTTTTTTCCATGAGTTATCGAGCTGTCTCCCCCTTAAGCCAACTTGCTCTGCATTCTCTCATAGACAAACAGTCCTGGGGAAACTGAGAAAGCCTGATGCCTTGAAATGAGAGTTTATACTGGAATTCAGGGGTGAGGTGAGGTGCTTTTTGTTCCTTTTTTCTGACCTATTCCTGTCTCTGGTCGCATCTGCAGTCCTTCTTTCCCTCTGGGACATTGGCCACTTAATATACTCACATTAAGATAATCTATAGTTCTTCTTGGGAAATGCAAGCATGTGACTCTCTAAGCCTCAGTTTCCTTGTCTGCAATGCTCATACATCCCTTCACACATGGGGTGGCCTTTGTCAACATACACATACACAAGCCATTCTATTGATTCTATAATCCAGTTTCCTCAAAAGCAAAGTTAACCCCAGCTTTATGGGATCATCCGGTATGTTCCAGTTCCTGGTAGAATTCAGAAATTTCTCGAACAGGCTTCTACGTTGGTTTTTGCCTTGAGTCAGGCAACAAGGTGATTGTGTCAGAAGGGTTTCCCCCAGAGCCTCCAGTGCATGCTTCAGGGGTGGTGATGTTGAGCAGCCCCCAGACATCGCAGCTGGGTGGTTGAGATGCCTACTCTGGGAGGGGTGGCCAGTCATAGAAGCCAGGGTCATAGAAGCTTTGTAATTAGAATTAGTGTGACTAATTTCCAGTGGAATCAGAGACTCTTGCAAATTGCTTTTGTAGAAATCATACCCACTGGTGTTCAACCGCCCTGAATCATTCTGTGCTCACCCGCAGAAATAGCTGGTGTCGGAAAACTCTACAAATACAACAAATAATCACACTGAACATAGTCTGAGGGCATGGGCCTCCTCTTGCATTGAAAAACGGTATGCCGATGACGTCATGTTAGTTGTCAAATTTTTCCAGTGTCTAAGGGGAGTGTCCTGAATTGACATGAATGAGTAGGGTGATCTCAGGTGAGGTTCCTCCCTTTTCTGATGCTTCCTAAAATGAACTCGATGGTCTCCAAACCCCACTGGCTATCACAGTTACCACTTGTATGACATAAAATTCTAGAAGCATTTGTTCATATAAGAGGTGATAGGAGGTGACTTAATCAAATATCTAGCTGTTTCATGTAAAAGCCCTTTGAAGTTGATACTATAATATTCCTATTTTACAGATGCAGAAAGTAAGGTCCAGAATGAGTTAGTGTCTTGCCCAAGATCATGCACAGAATGAGGATTTTAACCCCAACAGTATAACCCCAAGGTCTAAGCTCTTAACCATTTATAGCATTAATGAAAACGTACTAATGAACCAGCCATGCATGCAAAAGATTCCAGATCCTTCTTTTCTGGATTTTTCCATTTTTATCTGTAAACAGTGTATGTGTCAGCTCTCAGGAATCACCTGGCAGATGTACATATATCACCCACATCAGTCCTGGCATGTCAATCCTGGACAGGTCCCGGCAGATCACCTATGCTGGGTGTTTTTAACTCTCATCATCCTGGGGCATGCGTTGAAAAATCCAGGGACTCTCTGAAAATGTGTACAAAATGTGAGTGTGTGTGCAGATTTCCTTAGATTTTCTAATGGGCTTATGAACTTTTAGGACCAATCCATCCTTTGACAGTTGGCAGACCTAGAGAGGAAAATGGACTTGCCTGAATACCACAGTAAGGAGTAACAGAGCTGCGTTCAGAGCCCAGAGCACCTAACCTGGAGCTCAGAGCTGTCAGCTGCATCACACTGATCTTACTGTTCCCTCTGAACACTGACACCCGGCCAGAGTCAAGCTGCCTTAGTGGGGAGCCCATGCGCAGCTCACAGGCTTTGGGTATGGTTTAGAAAATCATTGTGCTTCATGTCTATCTTTGAATTTAGCCTTTGGCTTCTGCATCTCACTGTTGCTCTTAAGTTTGTTTGTTTTTTTAAGATTTTATTTATTGATTCATGAGAGGTACAGAGAGAGAGAGAGAGGCAGAGACACAGGCAGAGGGAGAAGCAGGCTCCATGCAGGGAGCCTGACGTGGGACTCCAACCCAGGTGTCCAGGATCACGCCCTGAGCCGAAGGTGGTGCTAAACCGCTGAGCCAACCAGGCTGCCCTTGCTCTTAAGTTTTTATTATTATTTACTCGCTGATCCACCTGTATGCTCTGGAAGAAAATTTAGGTGATAGCACTTCATTCGGACCTGATCAGTCTGCTTGTAGCTGGCGCCACTTCTCCATAGATGCTGGAGGTGGTAGGGCCTCTGTGTCTCAGTGTTTGAAATAATCAGTCCAAAATAAAACTGGCAACAGCTAAACTACAGAAAGCAAAATGTGTTAAAGACTAAACATTGTCAAAAGAATCAAACTGTCCTGACAAAGTACAGAACTGGGGAAACTGGACTTATTAGAAATAAACCCACAATACAAAATTCACTTGAGCAGAAGCTAAAATTTGATCCAATCAAATTTGACACAGATAAATCACACACGGTAAGTTAAGACATTCTTACAAAAGTTCACGTACAATAGCATTAATCTCTCTGAAATGATTTTGATAAAATAAAAAGGGAAATGACAAAAAGTAGAAAGAGTTTCACTGTACAAACTTGAAATTAAAACTATTGAATGAGAGTTAATGAAAATTTCTTGACAAAAATTCAACCCTCTTGGTCCCTTAAATGTTTGTGGTTATAACCATGGAATCAAAGCATCCTCAGTGCCAAATCACAGAGGCCAAAATGTCTGCCATGTTAGGGGCATCTGGGTGTCAGAATCTGGATTTTGGCTCAAGTCTTGATCTCAGCTGCAAGATGGAGCCCCGTGTTAGGCTCTATCCTGGGTGTGGAGCCTGCTTCAGATTCTCTCTCTTTTCCTCTCCCTCTACCCCTCACCTCCTGCTGTCTCTCTCTCGCTCTCTAAAAAAGAAAAAAAAATTAAAATTCCTGCCACATTAAACAAAAGGGTCAAATGGAAGTTCCAACTTAAGGAGGAAGAAACTTCCCGTAGCTGTGTTCGGTAAGTAGGGAGGCAATCATTTGCAGGCGCTGCTCTGATGAGGCAGGCAAACTAAACTAAACACTGCCTTTGCAAAACTCGCTTGAAGAGCCAAGCATCTAGCATGGACTACATTCTTCTTACACATGCTTTAACCCTAGAAGGTCAACGACAAAGCGAGACACCAAAGAGTATATGTGATGAGTGGGTGAGAAAAGAATTTTTCCAAGCCTGCTGGAGGGTTCCTCAAGATCTTCTTTTACTTCCTGGACAAGAGGAGTCTCTTCCTTCTTTGCCTTCCATTTCTTGTGGTGCCATCAGTTTATTTGCGCCAGGTCATCTCCAGTACTAGGCACTGGCTCATCCACCAGATCTCTCGCCCACTCAACTCTCATGACCTCATCTTTTTTGATGGAGCCGGGGTCAGTGGTGTGCTAGAGCTGGCTTAAACCTATTCCTGAGAGCCAGTTGTTAAATTTCAGGAATTTTGTAAGCTGGTTGTTAAACATAGCCACTATTAGTCAAATTATACAAAGAATATAAATTTATGATTTAATATATCACCTTAAAAAGAGGTCATAAATAACTCGATATTCATCACTTCCTAATTGGCTTTAGTAGTTTTTGCTATTATGTGAATTCTGGAGTTTGTTCATACCCATAATCTGTGTGGTATAAATACTACATGGCTGTGTGCACATCTTCAGCCTCATACTCAGTGACATTACATTAGTAGCTTGAAATCAGACAAGGTAGGAGGATTTTTACCACAGAAATTCACAAATGCTATAAATCAGAACATAATTGATGTCTTTGTTGATTGTCTAGATTTAAGAAAGTGATGCTAATAATGCAGATTATACTTAAGATTGTCAAGTCCGTAGTCATTCTATTGTGGTGAGCACAAAAAAATTGAGGCAATATTCTTTCAAATTCAGCAAAAAAGTCACTCACATTATTGATAAACAAGTGATTTCAAACTTCCTTTATCTGACTTGTAAAGGAAATATCAACCAACATTCATATCAAAACTGTGCTTGCTATCCAATTGCAACCATAGTTGGCACTAGATACAAGAGTTCCACATAAATCAATGAATGCATTGTCTGAGAATCAATTGGCTATATGAAAATTTACAATGAAAATATTCATACTTATTATTTGTAAATTGTTATTGTATGTCCTTTACAATAGAAAATTTTATGATAAACTTGAGTATGCATACACACACACACACACACACATTTTCTTTTTTAGAAAGCCGATGTTAGGCACTTACCTCTGACTTCCCTCAGGAACCCCTCCAGCTCTTCCCACAAGACCACCAGAATCTGCTGCATCCACCAGACCTTTAGGCCAAGTGAGGTCATGGTGGGCCCAGGGAAGTACCTGGAAGCTTTAGGCCAAAGAAAAGGAAGGCCAGTGTTTACAGTGAGGCCTGGCTTCAGAATGGCCTTTGTCTGCCCAGGGACTTTATTTATTTTCCAACCAGCCTAACGCCTTTGACCCCAGCTTGAAGTCAAAGGACAGGAAGAAAGGTCCTTTTCTTTCATGGGGATTGGCCACATGGGTTGGCTGGGAGAGAACTTCGGGATGCTGTGAAGGCCTGGCCCAAGACCTTCCAGAGCCCTGGAATGACAGCTCATGTTAGAAAGGGAAAGAGAATGACCTTGCTTCTTCCTGGAGGCCCCACATCCTACAGAGTCTCTGCAAGAAGCCCATACTTACTCACTCAGTACCTCTCTATTTCAGGTCTGCTGATATCCTACTGAGGGCATATTCCTTTATTTCATCATGTTATCTAGGTTTAATTTATACCCTAAATAATGTTTACAGTCCATTCATTTATTCGTTCATTCATTTATCCAATAAATCAATATTGAGCACCCTCTGTGAGTCAGGCACTATTCTCATACTGTGGGTGCATCAGTGACCCAGGTGACCTCTGACCTCAGGCAAATGAGGTCAAGTGGACAATATGGGCATTAAGCTCTTTTCACATCCAGTTGGATACACACTATAAGTTCCACATGTTCCAAGTTGAATTCATGATCTTCACTCAAACCAGTACTCTTCTGAAATGTCTGTCAGGAGAACAACCACCATCATACCCATCACTTACACCATACATGCCCAGAACTAGTCTAAGCACTTCACATGTATTAACTCATTTAACCCTCACAAGTACCCCATGGGATAAGTACTATTATGACCCTCACTTTACCAATGATGAAAGTGAAGCACTGAGAGCTAAAAACTTGTCAGAGGCCACACATTTGAAAACCAGTGAAGTTGTTCATTGGTACCACATCACTCATCCTGGGCAGAATGCATAGGTGAACAAGATCAATCTAGCTGAAGTCCCATGAAATTTAGCAAAAGTCTAGTTTCAGTTTATGCGATAGGAATATGGACAAGTCTTTTTTTCCTTTGCTGACTTTACCACTTCCTACCTACAGGATTATCTAACCTTCCTGAACTTGTTTCCTTATATATATGTACTGTATGAACAATTATCACATGCAATTACTTCCTGGATAGAGAGAAACTGTTAGGAGGAGTCAATAATATAATGGGAGCACACATTTAGCACAGTTTCTGGAGTGTGAGTGTTCAAATCTCAGCTATGAAGGCAAGAATGTTGGAGAAGTTCCTAAAAGGACCCTGGTCACCGAGGAGCCCATAGGTTACATGGAGTCATGGACTGTGATTACCTTGCTCACTGGAGATAAGCCTAGTACATGAGAGGTGTTGAACATTGATTGGTTGGTTGGTTGGTTGGTTGGCTGGTTGGTTGGCTGGTTGGAGGGAGGGTGGAAGGGAGTAAAGCATGACTTGCGGCCTCCTCTGTCCCACAGGAGCTATCCCATGATTTTCCCTCCTAAAGCTTTTCATATATGTATTCAGCTCCTCCAAGCAGACCAACAGATATTCAAAATCAGGGACTGGGGCTTTTGTCATGCATCTCACCAAATCTCTTGACTTCCCAGGGAAGGACTCTGGGGTTTCTGAAATAAAACTGCTCACTTAGGCCAGAAAACATCATAAAGGTATCACATCACACCTGGTGCTCTTTATTCCATAGACCTTCAGTACTGAAGAGGTCACCTGTGACATTTGATGGAGCAATGCATATATGAACCAAGGGTCCTTCTTCCAGGTTTTCTGGTCACTACTCCTCCCAAAGACCAAGGGAAACCAGCATATGCTCATAAGAGAAATACTTCTCTTGAAGGTCCTAAGTTTTAAACAAGAAAATGTGAAACCAAAATTACATAGTTATTAAAAGTACTGCTTTTCAGCTCAGAAAAAAAAAAAACAGGTTTTGAATGTTTGCAAGTATCTTAATGACTTTGAGACTTGATTTCTTAGTCTGGAAAGTGGACAAAATTACACCTCTGAGGAGCCATTTAGGGGATGAGGTCATATACTGCAGGTGAATTACTTAGCACAATGCCTACTATAAGGAAGGTTCTCAGGTAACAGGCTATGATTATCCCTGGTCAAAACTGCTACTTCTTTGAAAATTAGGAAGACACCAGCAAATCTATCACTACTTATCTTAAACAAATAAAAATTATGCTTATTATGCTCAATAAACTCGAACTAAACATCTGCAATGAATGTAAGCAGCCCTATCAACCAAGTCCCCAGTCACTCATGAACAATAAGCAGGTAGGTTATGATTTTAATAATTTCTCCCTCTCTTAAGTGATAAGAAGGGGTCACAGTCAGAATCCAAAGTTTCATTCATTCATTTTTTTATTAATCCATTCACCAAATCTTTATTGAGATTCTACTGTGTATCCACTGGGCATAACTCTGAAAATACAGAGCTAAGTGACCCAGACAAGGTTCCTGCTCTCATGGAGCTTCCAATCTAGGTGGGATTATTTCTGCAAAAGCCACACAGACAGTATAATAATAAACTGTGATTATTTCCCGAAGGAGAAGTATAGGGATCCTTGAGTGCATGAAAAAGAAAGAACTTAATATAAGAATACTAGAAGAAAGAAAGAGACACAGACTTTACATAACTGGAAAGAAGAGAAAGGAATGCCACGGAAGTGCCCGAGTATCAGTCTATATAATCCCTTAGGATTTTAAAACAACCAAAAGTGCAAATCCTCCAGGTCATCTGTCTGTTTGGCTATCCTTCCCTCCACCCACCAGAGTCCCAAAGGTACATGTTCTAGGACAGACAAAAGTCCATTTTGTTTGTTTCATGAATAAGTAGCTGTTTGGTCACCAGGATTACCACGCAGCTGTTACTTAGCCTGTCCCGTGGCAGATCCCCAGCAAGGAAAGCAGATATAGTGAGTGTCACCACTGTCTGTACAATGTGTAGAGAAGTTAGGGGCATTCTTGTGAGCATCTCTATGAAGCAAATGTCTGATCCATCTCTAGATGAACAAACTGCAAAAGTCCTCAATTTACAAGAAGTTTCCAAAACAAAGATTTGGCCTTCACACACAATAGTTGGCCCATGCAGGAAAGGTAAAATATTTGAAAGTCATACACATCATGTTTAATTTTATACTCCAGATCTGGAAGGTTAGAATCAAAGGCAGAAGAGATCACCTATTTTAAAAATTCTTTCCATAGGTAAATAATTCATAATCAGTGAAATTTTATAATCCCAAATAAAATAGAAGGTTAAGAGAATACATAAGCATTTCTTAATACTGTGAATCTGTGAAAAACTGTTTCTAGCTCTTTTTATCCATAAGAATTAAAGCGTCTCCACATGAGCATGGCTACCTCCAGGCTATTCGTTTCACAAAATGTGTCTGGAGGTTGATAGTATTCCCACCAGCTCTTTCATGATATCAAAAGTAGGTGATTCTTGATGGAACTGAGGAATTTTGCTAAGCAAAATAAGGCAGTCAGAGAAAGACAATTACCATTTGATTTCACTCATCTGTGGAATTTAAGAAACAAAACATATGAACATAGGAGAAATAAAAGAAAAATAAAATAAGAAGAAAACAGAGAGGGAGACAAACCATAACTGACTCTTAACTTCAGGAAACAAACCAAGGGTTGCTGGAGGGGAGGTGGGTGGAGGAATGGGGTAACTGGATGATGGGCATTAAGATGGGCACTGTATGTAATGAGCACTGGATGTTACATGCAATTGATGAATCACCAAGTTCTCCCCCTGAAACTGGTAATACACTATATATTAACTAAATTGAATCTAAATAAAAAATTTTTTTAAAAAAATCACATGTCTGTGATCTCATTTCTTACATTCAAGCCACTGGTACCATGATGAGTGAGACCCTTGAGGCTCCCCCTGGTTGCCTCCATTGCTCAGGTATCTGTATGCTTCCATTGTCAGCTCTGAATTACCCTGCAAATTCCCTTCACTCACCCCACTCCTCACCAGGAATCTTGAAAATCTAATTTATAATTTGTTTTGACCTATCACCTCAATGCCATTGTAAACTTTCTGTTCCTCCTTTCATTGTCCTTTTGGGAGTCATGGTTTATCCTCTCTTCCAGGATGCTACTTGACTGCTCAATGATAACCTCCATATTTTTCCTAAGACTTCTTAGAAAATTTCTCCAACCCTGTTCGGCAGTAATTTCTTTTTTTGAGCCATCAGAATCATGAAGTCGATTTCAGCCCAATATGCCAGGCTGACAAAACAAGTCTTAATCTTGTTCCTATTGGTGATCACATTAGTGGTGGTGTCTATCCCAGAGACGTGTCACCTGACATGGACCCATAATATAGTGTAATATAGTGTAATAAGTTAATGCTCTTATTTCAGTATCAGGGAGACATGAGTTCAAATCTCACCTCCACCACTTACTAACTATAGACTTAAGCCACTTCCATTCTTTAAATCTCAGGGGAGATTAAAAGCAATTGTATCTTCCTCCAGACGTTGTTGAATAACATGAGAGTTTTGGAGAGGCCCTAGTGCATAATATTTATTCAAAAATATCCACCATTATTTTTATTTTGATATGTGTGTATTGCCCAGTCTCAATAAAGTTGTCCACCAAATGATATATAAGGAAGAACAAAGGCCAAAGCTCTCTTGCACTCTCTGTGATTTCTCCCAGGTCAGTGCTTTTCAAACTCAAGTTAGTGAGTCTGTTAGAAACCAATTTAGCAGGTCATAAGCTGGACATTTTTTAATTAGAAGAAAATAGTTTTAAAGTAGCTAGAATATGCCAGTGCATTTCATGTCACAAGGACTAAATGCTGTTTTGTCAACCGTGTATTATACGTATGTTTGTGCATATGCATACTGAAATACAAAGTAAAGTGCATTTCTCACTGTATGTCACAGTACAAAAAAAAAAAAAAAAGAAAAGAGTCTGAAAGCCACTGCACTAGGCTGGTCCAGAGTTATTATATACATTCTTTGGTAATGCTATACTATTTAAGAGGATATCACTGCCCCCTACTGGAACTCTTGATTTCTCACAAAGAGGCACAAGCATAGATGAGCAAAAGCCTTGCTTCTCTTTGTCCATGTGACTTCGTCCTCCTCCCAGTACCAGGCCTGGAAGCTCATCCAGAGGAAACTCTTCCCTGGACCTATACTGATGCCCTGGGCAATGAATTAAAGGCAGTGGGATCTGGAGTTCTCACCTCTAAAATAATTTGGAAAGCACAGTGTCCTTCCCTCCCACTTACCTTCCACAGTCTCTCTTGGAAAACTAAGCAGAGCAGCCCCATGACTGAGTCTCACCTCTACCCCTCACACATCACGGCTGCGAGGAGCCTCCCCAGCCCCTGAGTCAACACCTGTCTCTGCTTCTCCGAGGAGACTTCAAGGCTTACATCAAGAAACACCTGATTGAATTGTAAAGTGGCAAAAAAGACACAGTAGGAAAGAAAGCTTAAATCTTGACTTTAAAATAAATTAATAAATGGGGTCAGGCATTTTTTTTATAACATCAACCATTTATATTAACTCCCTTTAAAAATAACCTCATTTGGGGGCACTGGGTGGCTCAATAGGTTAAGCATCTGCCTCCAGCTCAGGTCATGATCCTGGAGTCCTGGGATCGAGCCCCACATCGGGCTCCCTGCTCAGTGGGGAATCTGCTTCTCCCTCTGCCCCTCACCCTGCTCCAGCTCTCAGTATCTCACTCTATCTCTCTCTATCTCTCTCTCTCTCAAAGAAATAAATATCTTTTTTTTTTTAATTGCGTCACTTGTTTTGAATCTTGAATCAAACTTCTTTCTTCCTTGGGTAAAGTCCTACCCCAGAGAGAGATGTGCTTCAGCCATTTCCTTGTCTAAAAAATAAAGAAGGTAAACAAATCTGTGAGATCATCTAACATTTAAACCATGTGCCAGGCAGTGTGCTCAGCACTTTTATGTGTGTCATCTGATCTAACTCGGACAGCACCGGGCTCAGAGATCTGAATGAATTTGCCAAAAGTCGCACAGCTGGTAAGAGCCAGATTCTTCTGACTCAGTGTGCCAGGCTTCCTGGGATTTCTCCTTCCTCTCCTCCCCTTGTCTACACACCTCAATGGGAGCAGTTATCAAAAAGGAAGGAGGTCACAATGGCCAACCAAGGTCATGAAAATAAGGAAAGACTGAGAAACTTTCCAAGACCAGAGACAACTAGGGGAACATGAGAGAGAAATGCAGCATGGTACCCTGGGTTTCTGGATCACAGAAAGGACTTCAGTGGGGAAACCGAAGAAATCCAAGTAAAGGTTGGAGGCTAGTGTCATCATAGCAAGGTCCTAGTGGCTTCCCAGCTGCCTTCCCAGGGCCCTGTCATCCATTCTCATTCCAGAATCATCTTTGTAGCAGACAAATTTGATCATGTCTCTTCCTCCTGCTTAGAACCTTTCCATGGCTCCTTCTCACCCTCAGCTTCCTCTCTAGCATCTTCTCTCACTTTTCCTTCTCTACTTCCCTGACTCTGCTCCAGCTTTACTAAATTCACTGCTGTTTTCAGAAAATACAAGGTCCCCTCTACCTTCTGGAATTTGCTTGACAAAGGCCCTGTCAACGCCATACCCCCCAGCAACTGGAATTAAATAGATCTCTCTCTCTGACTCAGTTTAGACGTCATTTCTTCCAGGAAGTCTTCCCTGATGCCCAGGGTCCCATGCTGGATTAAGTGCCTTCCCCTGAGTTCCCATAACACTCTGTAATAACTCCCATCACAGAGCTTCCCACCCTGGATCATATACATATTTTCCCCTTCAATCTTACAAAACTGAGTCCCCATTTCCCTGAATGGGGAAGAATATGCCAGGCATGACATTGAATAGCACTGGCTGTCATTGTGAGGATTTCAGTCCTTGATGTTGCTTTCTCCATTTCTTTGATTACTCAAAGAGAACCATGTCAGTCTGTCTGCAACACTCCCTGCCACTTGTTCATCTTTTTATTGTCAAATAATGCCAGATCAAGCCAAGGCCAGTCACTGACTGTGGACAACAGGACCTAGCTTGAGTGTCGTGCATTGTTTGTTTTCACTATTTGTTTTGATTTATGAAGTTCTATTTAAGGAAGCAAAACATGTGTTTTCCTTCAACATAGATCAGCCATTCTTTATAAAATTAATTTATATGAGTAAAGAAAAAGTTTATACAAGTTAGAAAAAGTTTGATAAATGGTTGTTCAGATGGCATATACAGTGGAAAATGCATAAGTGCAAACACACATGCACACACATACATCCCTGCATGAAGGTCACCCTGAGTAAGAGAAGCACTGTCATTAGTGTCACTAAGTCCTTGGGTCATGAGATCCAGTCACTGCAGTCTTTGCCATTAGTAACTGTAACTGGGAAAAAATTACTTTTCTGTTTCTCAGTTTATTCCTGTAAAAAGAAGAGAATAGAATGGGGTTATACAAATATATGATTCCATCTCCCAGATACAAATCTCTTTTCCTGCTCATATGGTATGGAAACAACATTGCTGAGAAGGAACCTAGAGGTGATTATCCTTTTTATATCACAGCTCAAAGATCTAACAGGTATAGAGGCTCAATGACTTGCCCAGGGTCACAGTGCAATTTAATGTCAAATTCAGGACCAAAAAATACGTCTCCCCTAACCTAATGATGCTTCTCACCCTAATTCTGACACTTTCCACTCCTATATACTCCCTTCCCCAGGTAAACTTCTGTCAAAAGAGTTATGTGTTACTTACAAAGCACAAGCAAGCACGCACACGCACGCACACAGGAAGAGATGTAATACGCAGACGTCTTAAAATAACCAAGAAGCAAGCAAGAAAAGGATCAAAGCAATATTGGATTTCAGAGTGTTAACACCTTTGGGTAGGAAACAAATGCACCTGAAAGCTAAGAAAACACATTATGGGGTTTGCCACAATGTTGTAATTCCCTTCTTGTTCTTTATTCAGGTTAGGTACAAGCAGCCAGGAGCCAGACGGGTCTCACAAGTTTTAGGGAAAGATTAGGATAAAGAGGGTAACTGATTCATTCACCTTTGGCTACTATAAGTGCACAATAGAACCTGCTTAAATACAGACTAGATCCAATCATGACCCCATGCTCTGTGGATAGTTGCAGGGGAGGGGGGAGCGGGACAGAGGGAAGCATCAATATGATTCCAAGGGGAATAGCTAACCATATTTTTTAAGTGGGATTCTTAAACACTTTCAAAGACTATTTTAGCAGAGCAATTTCATATATGTTGTAGTCATTGCACTGATACAGTGCAATGTTTTTCTCCTTTAAAAAAATAATCCTACCCTCATCTTTGGAAATATGTTGAACATTTTTATAACTTATCTGGATATAGGCAAATTTACCAGGTTTACAGATGAACCAAAGTGCATAGAATCAGAAAATTCTAGCCAAAATTCCAATGAAATATAAAATATGTAGATATATTTTAAAAATAAAATAAAATATGTAGTTATAATGCCCTTCTCTTAAAAATAAATAAATATAGGATACACACACACACACGCACACATACACATTTATTTTACATATATAGATCTGTTGCAATTAAGATCTAGAGAAACAGAAGCTCACATGGGAGATTTCAACTGATCATAAGCTGAATGTGAGCCAGAGGTAAGATGTGATTGCTGGAGAGAAGGAACATCTTAAGGCAATGTTAAAATACAAACTAAATTACATTAAGTACAGTAACATCTTCTGTATTCTCCATAAGCCAGTCCCAAAGCCAGGAGTATTATGGGAAGCACACTTTCAGGGGAGCTGAAATTGGCATCTGGCCAGAGGAGAGCAATAGGTCAGTGGGAAAAAGGAGAGGGGCTGTAACCTGAGACAAATGGGGAATGGTTCATGGCATGGGCTCCAGGGCCAAGCAAGCTCCCTTCAAAATAAGATGCATGACTGTTCTGGAACGCATGTGCCCCTGTCTGTCTCCCAGGAATGTTGTTGAAAGGACTCTGCCTGGGAGGTTAGACCCATCCACAACATCCCTCCCTGCTCAGGGATTTCATGGTTTGTGGTGGGAACAAAATCACATCTATTTTGCATGGTAGTGGATTAGATCACTTCATTTCCTCCTCTGAGAAGAATATTCTAGAACAGAGAGTTTTTTGACCACCAACCAAGCTCCTAAAAGAAAATAAGATGTACTGATGTGTAGACAACCTTGATGACTAGAAGATGCCACGTTGACTCAACTCACCACCCCAATCCCAACCCACCACACCACCAACCACCTCGTTGGCCCAAGAAGTAGAATTAAGGGTAGAGGGTCTGACACAATATCTAAGCTGCTGGGCATCAGGTGGAGAGCCTTACAACTAGATCTTCTTGTATGGTCTCACATTTCAGAATAAGGGTGAATCCCCTGCATCAGGATCACTTGAGTTGCTCATTTAAAAACGCATATACCTGTGGTATCTCTCAGACGTACTGAATCAGAATTACTGGAGTAGGAACCAGAAAGTTCATTTTCACCAAGTTCCCCAGGTGATTCTTTTGCATATTATCTGAGAACTGTGCCTCCATAGCAGTGTTCCTAATGCTTTCCTGTGCATTAGAATCATTCAGAGAGCAAGAGCTCTCTGACTCCAGAGGACTCCAGAGATATGATTCAGAGGCCTTAAGTGGGCCCCAGAATTTGCATTTCAAATCATCTCACAGGTGAGGCTGATGCAGCTGGTCCAGTCCGTGGACCATACTTGGAGTTCACTGCCTTAGGGACTTCCTGATGCCATCATCAAGGAACTCATACGGTGATAGGCAGCTTCTGAAGGGCCCCCAATGGTTCACTGTCTCCTGGTATTCACACCCTGGGTATATCCCTCCCTTTTTTTGTGTGGACTGGAGCTAGCGAAACACTTATAATTATTAGAACAGGCAAAAAAACTAATTGGATGTCACTTCTGAGATGAGGTTACGATAAGACTCTGTCCTTTCACTTGGCTCTCTCACTCACTTGCTCTCTGACGAAGCCGGCTGCCATGTTGCAAGCTGCCCTGTGGAGACGCCCACATGATGATGGGGGCCTGGGGGCAGCCTCTTGCAACAGCAAACAAGGAACTGACCCTTGCCAACAGCCGTGGGAGTGAGTTTGGAAGTGGAGCCTTCCCCTAAGCTTGAGAAGACAGCAGCTGACGCCTTGATTGTAGCCTTGTGAGCCACCCCGAGCCAGAGGACCAGCCAAACCACACTTGAGTTCCTGTCTTCCTGCACAGACTGTGGGGTGATGGGTGTTTCAAGGCACCCCACGTGTTATGCAGTAACAGATAACTGATAGAGATGCTTTGTCGAGGAGCTTCCCTGAAATCTCTTGGTATTTAACCCATCCCTCAAGCCTCCCATCTCATCTCTCCCTATTAGAAAGGAGACATGTGCATAAATGTAGATGAGCAGTATTTAATCATATACACTATTTACATATAATTTATGTCATAGTTTTCTTAGTGTTCAGTGTTTCAGCCTTGGCCCTCGGGGAGCCTCCTGGAGTTTCCGAGAGGTTAAGGCAGGAGCAGAGCCTCAGGCAGGATGGAGATGAATCGGCATCAGACCCCAGGCCCTGTGCCATTCTGAGGCCATCTTTTGAGCTAAGAGCATGGTGAATTCCCACCTACCGATCCCCAAGAGCAGGAGGAGTGGCACCTCCTTTGGCTGAGGAAAGGGAAGACAGAAACTACCAGTTCCTCTGCCGGCAAGGGGAGGGGGCTTTCCCTGAGAAAAGTCAGCGAGGGGAGCAAAGGCCTAAGGGCTTGCCTTCTCTCCAGGGCAGTGCCGGGTTTCCTCACTGTGGGCAGGAGAGAAGCTCCCCCTAGGGGCAAGGTCTCTCAATTTCTTTAGGAGAACTGCACGTTGAGAAAGTGCATTTCAGAGGCTGTACGGGTGCATGGGCCACAGTCTACTGGGAAGGCTCTAGTCACAGAGCCAGGACTTCCAATCCCTGCCCTGTCATCCCTCCTTGTGGGGCCGACCTGGAATGAGCCCCTCTCCCTCTGGGTTGTGCTCATCCCGTTGTAAGACCAGGACCTGGGCCAGGGGATGACATGGACCCTCCTGTGTAGGAGCCCAGGGCAGGGAGGCAGCTCTGGTCACCAGCCAAGGCCACTGGTCAGATGTGGCACAGCTCCCCTCAGAGGGCCAGCCCCCCACCACTCAGCCACCGCGCCCTCTCCGAGGAGCGCCCGAAGGGGCTGCTGTGCCACAGGGAGCTCCGACAGATGTTGTCCAGCCTGCTCCTAATGGTGTCCTGCAGCTCCTTGTCATCCAGCAGGACCGCTGCCGCCAGGGCCAGCCAGAAGTACTCGGTGGCATCGTGGGCATCCTAACCCCATTGCAGGGGGGCAGAGAAGAGACAGCAATAAGCAAATATTTCCAGGAGAAGCCAAGAGGCAGTGCCAGAACTCAGAATTCAAGCTTTTGTCTGTCCCATGCACTTTCCCATCCCCTTCTCCTAGTTTCTCCTTTTTTTTAAGGATTTATTTATTTATTCGAGACAGAGAGAGAGAGAGAGAGAGAGAGAGAGAGAGAGACAGGTAGAGGCAGAAGGAGAAGCAGACTCCATGCAGGGAGCCTGACATGGGACTTGATCCCTGGTCTCCAGGATCACCCCCTGGGCTAAAGGCGGTGCTAAGCCACTAAGCCACCCAGGGATCCCCCACTTCTCCTAGTTTCTGGGGGTGCTCCTTCCCCGCCCTGCTGTGGACCAGCCGCTCTCTCCACTGGCCCTACACCTCAGGCACAGGGGTGGCACCTCACCCAGGAGCAGCCAATCATGAGGCACCATCGTCCCAGGCCTGGTGCCTCAGGGATTCCTAAATGACTCCAGCTGACTGGGCTCAGTCACTCCCTGGGACCTCTCAGGGTGATCTAACAGAGTAAATGTTCCCTCACCCTTTCAGCTGTGGGCTTGAGCCTGCCAATAGCTGAACACACAGGACATTAAGAGACAGAGAGAGATAGAAACATACAGAGCAAAAAGAAACAGGAAAAGGCAAGGAAATGTGTACATTTGAGTACCAGCATCCAGAACTACCTAAAACTCCTAAATTTATACTTGAACTTCCCAGTCACTTGAGCCAATAAATCACCTTTTTTGCTAAAGCTAATTTGAGTTGAAGTCTTCCGCCTTGCAATCCCTAGATTCCCTTGGTTGGGTGGATCTGATCACAAGCACTTTGTCCCTAAACCACTTCTGGGGAGCTATGGGACAGAGGCAAGATGGCCAAGGAGTCCTTCACTACTCCGTCATCCTTCCCCACATGGTGGGAATGAGGAACAGATGCTTCTTTGGGTGAGATTCAAAAAGGGATGTCTGGTTCCCATTAACCCTCGTAAGTCAATAATTAATTCAGGCCAGAAACCACGTCTGTCAAATAAGAAAAGGACAGCAGAGTTGCCCTGAGGTTCCCCTGGGGGCCAAACACAGGCGTGACTCAGAAGAATATTAAGAGATTTAGGGCTGCGCTGGTGCAGACAGGGACCTCTGGTAAAGGGAAGCCAGTGCCAGGGACAAAATTCGAGGGCCAGAATTGTAACAGAGACTTTCGGACCACCAACACAGCTCTAGAAGTGGTTGGGAAAATAAGAGCTCTGGGTTCAATTCCCGCCAAGCAAACAGGAGAGTCAGGGCTATGGCCTCATTAGGACACAGGCATGCCTGCATTTGTAGATACCACCCTCACTATCTCAAACATGTTAGCATGTACCCAGGTTTCTCCTAGAGTTTTATACCACTTTATAAGAAGTATGTTGTGGGGCAGCTGGGTGGCTCAGCGGTTTAGCGCCGCCTTCAGTCCAGGGCCTGATCCTGGAGTCCCGGGATCCAGTCCCACGTCAGGCTCCCTGCATGAATCCTGCTTCTCTCTAGGCCTGTGTCTCTGCCTCTGTGTGTGTGTGTGTGTGTGTGTGTGTGTGTTTCTCATGAATAAATAAATAAAATCTTTAAAAAAAAAAAAAAGAAGTATGTTGTGACTGACTAGTTAATCTAAAATATTTGGAAAAATAAAATAAAATATTTGGAAGATGCACAGTTAAGTATTAATTTTGATTTTAATGTTGGAGTTTACAGTTCTTTTGTTTTGCATCTTGTATATTTCTCTCTTTTAAAGATTTTATTTATTCATGAGAGACACAGAATGAGAGAGAGGCAGAGACACAGGCAGAGAGAGAAGCAGGCTCAATGCAGGGAGCCTGATGCGGGCCTTGATCCCAGGACCCCAGGATTACACCCTGAGCCAAAGGCAGATGTTCAACCATTGAGCCACCCATGCGTCCCTCATCTCATATATTTCTATAGGCCCCTGAGGAACTCATAAGCACTGGGCAATGTCCCCATAGGACCTGACAGATAAAGTGGCTATGGAAACACAGCAGGGCAAGGAGAAAGAAGAGCTATGATCCTTCTCCTCAGTAGACAGGAGCATCTTTGAGGTCTCCCATGGGGCTACGTGAAAAGAGCCATCGTGTCCCTGGAGGAGTCACTCCCCACCCTATGAGATGTGACTCCTCATTTTGGCCCACTCAACTTCACCTTAAAGGATGAGGGTCAGGGGAGGATAGGGTTGGAATGCAGCCTGGCACAACTTCGTAAGCCTGGCTCTTACCTTCAACTGGTAGAAGGTGAGTCGGCCCAGGCGATAATATACCTTGGCGTAGTATAGGGCCTCCTTGGGACTCTGTAGCCACGGTGGACAGAGGGACAGAGTCTTCAGGTAGCAGTCCTCAGCCATCTCATACATGCGCAGGGAATAGTACACTGTAGCCAGACGGTGAAAGGCCACCAGCTCCTGCTTCTGATCTCCTAGGAATTGGAAGACTGAGGGAGAGATCTTGTAGCCAACGCTTCATTGCACCCTACCACTCACCCATTCTGCACTGTTTTTTGAAAGTCTTCTAGGGATCAGGAACTGTGCTTGGGATATACAGAACAAAGCAGAGGAGGTCTCTGCCCTTGGGTGAGGTTTATCATCTCATAGGACACAGATGTTCCTTAAATAATCTCACACACAAAGGCAAAATTACACCTGTGGTAAGTGACGCAAAAGAAAACACCAGGGTCTGGGAGTGACTGCTTAGAGCATGTGTGCTGGTCAAGATTTTATAGGATTATTTCCTGAAAAAAGAAAAAAAAAAAAAGCTTTCTCTTTATTATAGATGTCTCTATAACTCAAGATTCTGGGAAATAATTATTTCCATATCCCTGTAATGAGACATGGTGACAAGACTAGTTTGATGGGGAACTAAAGATTCTTTGTAATGAATAACTCTTTAGTACAAACGTCTTCTCCACATGAAAGTCTCCCTCTTCCCTGGGACTGCCACCAGTAGCAGTTACCCTCTGGCTCCTTCACAAGCTCAAGGTCTCAGATGACTACAAAGACCCCCACCCCTCACTTTTAACCCATGCTTTAGAACCTTGGTTTCTAATGGGTCTATGATTTGTTGTTTTGGTTTTTGGTGGGTCTGTTGTTTTAATAACCAACTCCTTTAACACAAAGTGGCCCTTTAAAGAGAACAAAGGCTTCCCATTGTGTTTTTGGAATATTTGCAAGGTGGCTGTTTGATGCAGTCTAAAAAACATCACTTTTAAGCTTCAAAGAGACAAAAGCCAGAAATGAAAGAAAAAAATCCACGGGAGAGAAAACTCTCTGATATGGAAAAATCCAGTCTCAGGGAAGTGCATAAAAGAGTGGATATGGCCTCCTTTCAGCTTCTGTCCAGGGAAGGATAAAGAGTGCTCAGAAAGGGAGCTGCCTGGGGCTCCCATGGCCTTTCCTGAGATAGCAGACTGTCACTCAGATAAGATTTTCTGCAGTAAAGAAAAAGGTAGGAAAAAGAGAGAGAGAAATCTGAAGTGCAATTAGACACAATAAAGTCCAGTGCCATCCACATCTCTGGCCCTTGAGAATGCCCAGAAGCCCCTTCTGGAATCATCTCAGAAGACTCCATTTGCCCCTACATTGAATCAAGCCTTCTCTAATCAAACCTGCTTTTCCTTAAGACCAGCATTCAAGGGGAGGGTGATTTTTTTTTTTAATCTTTTTTTTTTTTTTTTTAATTCTGCCTTTTTCCTGTTTTAATGGTGCACATTGTTTCACACTAGCTTCTTTGGAAATTGCAAGCTTTTTCAGCTACACAGTGACTTCAGTTCATGAGAATCTGATCTTCATTTACTTTGCAATTCTGCATGGAAAATGTGCTTTGGACTAACAATCAACCGATTAAAAATTTAGGGCAGAGACCTTGGGTAACAGGGGCACTGGCTGTGCATAGGATAAAGTACTATCTACCCCACAGTGGGGAATAATAGCAACGGTGGTATGATAATCAGTGTGGCACAGGTCGCACTCAGCAAGGACTTATGTACCCAGAACTGTGCTGTGGGTTTTAAGTGGATCATCACTGGTCTTCATAACCACCACATGAGGTGGGTGCTATTTTTAATCCTGATTTGCCAATGACACACTTGTGGCTTATAGACATTAAGCAGCTTGTTTACAGTTAAGATGCCTCGAACAATTGGACTCAAGATTTGAACCCACACAGTCCAATTCCAGAGCCTCTGCTGTTACTGCTTTGCTGTCCCCCACGGTTGGATAAGTGGTTGGCCCTCCCATTCAATACGGCAGACCACCAGGACCACCTACCTATGACTGTGCTGAGTCTGGCCGCCAGGGTGGCAAACTCCAAAGCCTTCTCATAGCCTTCCAGACTGATCTGCAGCTCCGTCAGCTTGTTGAAAACCCGCAGCTCTGTTCTCATGGCTTTCATCCTTCTTGCTAGAGGAACAGCCCCAGCCTGAGAACAGAAGTACATGGACGCTTAGTCCAGCTAAGAATCCTTGGTACAGACCATACTCCAGGGGGGCTTACATTCTGCCAGTAGGGGTTGGGGGAAGTGGCCATGCTTCCATGCATGGCTTGTCACAGCTCATTCTCCTGGTCCTTGTTCAGGTTGCTCTGCCCAGATTTTAGAGGTAGGAGAATTAAAGATCACCAGGCCTCCTAAGACTAGAAAAATGGAGATCAGGAAAAAGGAAGATGATGTTTCTCGAAGCCACATGGGAACTTCTTCACCTCCCAGCCACATGCTCCATTAGCACCCACAGCACAATCTGTGGAGTATGCACATGGTATCTGAGAGTGCCCAATAAATAGTCACTTCTATTATTTTTATTATGATAGAATTTTAAGCAGGTCACTTTATCTCTCTAGACTTAATTTTCTCATCTATAAAGTGCATATGACAATGAGTAGCTCAATAGGCAGGAACGTGCTCAGTGCCTGGCACATACTGGGTGTTTGATAAATGTTTGATGACTAAACAAAGAGCTGAACAAACAAATGAATGAATAAATAAAATTCTAAGGTCAAGCAAGATGATGAGCTTTCCAACCTTCAGTCAGTGATGATCAATTATAGTTTTGACATACTTGCTTAAAATCTGCACAATTATTTAACTGCCATTATTTTTTAAATCAACTCTCTCTTATTATTTTGCCTCATCTTTGCAATAACATCTGTGAAATCACGGTTTTGATGAGCTGGGTGTTACACATTTTTAATTTTTTAAATATATTTTAATGCACACTTAATAAAAACAAAGTAAAACAAAAACAAGTAAAACGAAAGTGTTCATACGTGGACCCAACATCTCCCACCATGCCACAGGTGGTAGACGGAACATTCTGGTAAACACAGAAGTGTGCAAGAAGCTGTAAAATACCATGCACCCAAGAGATGTAGTTATTTTGATGTGTTTTCTCAGAAAGGATCATTTATCAAGCCTAGGAATGACAGGTGACCAACCCCTTCTTTGAGAATCTGTTGGCTGAAAAAAAGGGAGAACACGTGGGTACTGGATGAGGAAGAAAAGAAAAAGGAATACCAGTGAGAGAAGGGAAAGGGACCCCAGGCCATGTGTCCCTGCCCACACTTGTGCCCAGGCCCGGCTTCACGCACTGTGCAGCCCAGAACTTACTCGGTAATACTCCACCGCACGGTGCCTGTGGCGGGTCCCATTGAAGAACACGTCACCTGCTTCTTCATAGAGTTTGAGAGCCAGAGAGGGCTCCTCAGACTTCAGGGCTTTCTGGATGGCTGCCTGGATGGGACAGAGACAGGTGTCAAAGGTAGAGAGGACTTCCAAATGTCCACACGAGCTGTAGAAGCGAGATCCTGACCACCTGGTTTAAGCCTCTGCTCACATCCTCCGAACACTGAATTGTCCTCCATGCTCATAGGGCCCACAAGAAGCCTTTGTAATTCCTTGGTCTGGCACTTCCCCATCGTGGTATGAGAGATTACTTTGGTACCCTAGAGATGACTTTTAGAGACCAAACAAACATTTAATGTTTGAAAGTTAAGTATTGGGCAGCCCCGGTGGCTTAGCAGTTTAGTGCCACCTTCAGCCCACGGCCTGATCCTGGAGATCCGGGATCGAGTCCCAGATCAGGCTCCCATGCAGGGAGCCTGCTTCTCCCTCTGCCTGTGTCTCTGCCTCTCTCTCTCTGTCTCTCTCTCTCTCTCTCTTTCTGTGTGCGTGTGTGTGTATCTTGTGAATAAATAAGTAAAATCTTTTTTTAAAAAGTATTTATTTTCATGTGTTTTAAAGAAAAAGATTGGTAATGCATCCATACCTGTGATTTCAGATAGTGTTATTTAGTGTAGAAAGCTAAGTTGATTTAAAGTTGAGCCAAAGGAAACAATGGTACAGAAAATACATGAAGGTGATAAAACCATGAACTTCATCCATACATGGCTGCAGTCTCGAAAACAGTGATCTCATCTAACACCTACAATTTGCAGATGGAGAAACGCAGGGTGTGTTTGATGAGCAGATCTGCCCTTTGGGACAATTAGTTGGACAGCCACATGGGGGATGGATGAGAGCTGAGGAAGGGACAGACTTCGAGGTTACACACAAATCCAGAACCTCAATGCCCTGAACCAAAACATTAGCAGATCTAGGACAAGAGGGTGTGGATGCAGGATGCACCTTGAAGCTAGTCTCCGGGCTTCTCTCTCAGCACCCCATCTCAATTTTAACTCACCAATTAATTCCTTGTGTCATCTTATGTCCACTGTCTTTCTCCCCAGCTAACTGGATGCTGTGAGAGCAAATGTGACTCCCTTTTCCCTGCCACAGCCCCAGGGTCAAGAACAGTGCTTGGCAGAGTAGATGCTCAAAGAATACTGGTAGTATGAGTGAGTGAGTGAGTGAGTGAGTGAGTGAGTGAGTGAGTGAATAAAGAAGTCACTGACTCTAGAGTTTTCAGCTGAGGCAACTGGAAAAAAGCACGCTAGAAGAAAAGATGGTTGGGTGAGGGAAGCAAGAGTGAGATTGATCTTTGGACAGATTGAATCTGAGATTATCCACATGACAATATCCAGCAGAGAGTTAAATGTGCAAGTGGGGGGAAGGGTATCTGAATAAAGAAGGGCATAAATCAATAGGGTTGGGTGTGATTCCCAAGGGAGGCAGTGGGGGAAGGAGAGACAGCAGGAGGGGGAAGAGGGAGAGAGATTGTTTTGGGGGAACATCTACATTTTAACAGAAAGAAGTCAGCAAAGGAGAGAAGACCTGTCTGAGAAGCAAGCCCGAGACCACAGGAGTGCTCTGTCACAGAAAGAATCCAGGAGATTCCAGAAGAGGGCTGAAAAACAGAGGCTCCGAAAGGAGGAGGAAACTCTAAGTTTACATTATAGTAGCAAAAAAATGTTAGTGTCTCCCAGCCCTGTACCCTTTTCCTAGCGCCTGGGGACCTCTTTATCTCTCGAAAGCGCTTCCCTATTTCATCTCAACAGAAGGCAGGGAGGAAGCCAAAGGAGAGGATGTATCCCCCACAGCATCTGCAGCACAGCTATGGGACTGCAAAGAGCCTGAGGTTGAGACTGACCCTGTGGAACAGCAGGTAGCAGTCCTAGCAGTCCAGGCTGCATGGGCCTGGGACCAGGCCTGGCCAGTGAGTCTCTGGGACAAGACCCCGCCGTACTTATTACTGCCTAGCTGCACAGAGAAGCAGAGAGGGAAATGGAATCCTGGCATCAGGAGGCTCTGCTGCCCAGCACTGCACAACCCAAGTGGCACCCTCTGGGCCTCGCCTCTCACCAAGCCAAAGGCGAGACCTAATTATCTGCTTTCCAAAAAACGCTTCCAGCTCTAACATCCCACAGTAGAATAGTATAGAGGCTGGGAGTGGAGGCTTTATGTCACCCTGTCTGTGTGCAGTTTTCACCACTTATTAGCTGTATCACCTGGGGCAGTTACTCAGGCTCATTAAGCCACATCCATAAAATGGAAGTTGGAGTAAAACTCCTGCTGCATTTGGAGTGAGGGTGTAATTTCAGCAGGTATGCAATCAATGTGCTTGCAAAGTCTCCTGAGCATAGTAAGCCCGCACTCAATGTCACACAGCCAGAATTAAGCCTTGGTGGAAGTGGGTTTGTGTGAGTTTAAGTAATAAGGGGAATAAAAAGGGAGAAAATAAAAAATGGGAAGGAAGAAAAGATAATTGGTGTATTTTCAATGGAACAAATCATACAAAATGTCAGCATCGTGCAAACAATAGAAATGATGATTAAAAAGAAAAATCCAAGGGATTTTTTAATAATAATAATAGATTTTTAATAATAATAAAATACCATTCATTAAGAATTTACTAAAAAAAAAAAAACTAAAAAAAAAAAAAAAGAATTTACTAAGTCCCATGCACTTAGGAAATGATTGCTTTGCATATGCATTTACTATGCAAGTGACACACCTAACCCTGACTCTAAGAGATAGGGTTTATCCATGAGACACTGAGGCCCTGTGATGTATTGGAAGTAGCTGATGTAACAAGCCCAAGGTCACACAGCCCGTGATCGATGGCCCTGTGATTGGATTCCAGGCCTGTCTCTCTCCAAAGCCCAGGCCTTTCATCACTACACTCACCATACCTCAGGTATTAAAGGGACACAAACAAAAAGACTAGAAGAGGACGATAATGTTAATGCCCTGTACACATCAACCTTGCCTCACATTGCAGCAAAACCCCAAAGTCAAGGTGTGTGTTGAGCTTAGCAAAAAATTATCTACTTGACATGGCAAATGAGCAAGTCTCCTACTACATTCTTTGAGAGCTCACACATGTATCTGGGACTTGGGGACTGATGGTCAGCCAACCACCCTGGATTCTATCTTGTGCCTGGGAAACATCCCAGGGTCGACCTTCCCTCTAAGGCTCAGCATGGACACCACCTCTCTCTAGCTACAGCTGGTCACTTTGGAGGATACAGCTGTCTCCCCCAGAGGCCCAAGTGGGAAGATGAGCTCTGCAGGAGGCCTACCTGCAGGTACAGCTCCACCAGTTCATCTTCCTGCATGAGGTAGTAGAGTCGCCCAGCTCCAAGCCAGGCCTCAGCAGCCTTGTCTTTCTCCCCAAGGTCAATGAAGATACGCAGGCTCTCCTTGATGCAGATGAGAGACTTCCTGAGAGACCTGGCAGGGGTGGGGGCAGACACAGACCCATTAGGTGTGAGTCCAGGGACCCCTTCCAGGGGCCTCGGAGTCACTCAGCACTGGAGGAAACTGAGGTTCTGGGAGGGAGCAACATTGACTCTGATCACACGGAGAGGTTGGGGCCTGATTTGAATCCTGACTCTGCTTCAAACATCTGTGCAAACTTGACATATAAAACTTTTCTGTGCCTTAGTTTCCCCATCTGTAAAATGGGAGTATCTTTGTACCTGCCTTCAGAGGATTGTTGTAAGGATTAAATGAGAGATGAGGTTGGAGTGCCCAGAACAGTGCCCCCCACAGAGTAACAGTGATGAGTGCTCACAGTAGTTGTCACTTTTATTATGGCCCATGGCCCATCCACCTTTTAGCTATACTATGACATTTTTTTCCCATGAGCACCTAATACACAGGATATCCCAAATGCATTGTTATTGAATAAATGCACAAACCAATGATCATAGTGGTGACCTAAAATCATCAAAAAGATGTTGATGTTTTGTTTAAGAAGAAAAATCAAAGAAGGGCAAAAGTTTTAAAAGGTTGGTGCTTAATGGAGGATTCTAATTATCTGGAAAATTGTCTTATGTAGAAAACTCTTCCCCCATGAGAGGGATTAATGAAGAAATGAGGCATAGGTAATGTAGTGTGGCACAGATTCAGAATTCTAGAACAAGAAGGAACATTGGGCACCATCTAGCAGTTCTCCATTCCAGCAACTAGAATCACCCAGAAGCTTTTTAAACATCCGTACACAGGAAAAAAAAAAATCCGTACACAGGGATCCCTGGGTAGCTCAGCGGTTGAGCATCTGCTTTCGGCCCAGGGTGTGATCCGGGATCAAGTCCCACATCAGGCTCCCTGAATGGAGCCTGTTTCTCCATCTGCCTGTGTCTCTGCCCCTCTTTGTGTGTGTGTGTGTGTGTCTGTGTGTGTGTGTCATGAATAAATAAATAAAATCTAAATAAATAAATAAATATTAAAAAAAAAAAACATCCGTACACAGGCAAAGTGGCCCCAACATGTTGACATGCCATGCTAGCCTGAGACACCCTGGAAGCATTTTATCAAAGCTCAGTAGCAACTTCCCTGGGAACATGGGTTGAGACTTGCAGATCCAACCCCATCCCTTATGTTATAGAGGAAACAAGTGCAGGTGCAGGGGTGGGAAGTAATTTGCACAAGGTTTCACAACACGTCTGGGGAAGATCTGAGGCCAGAACTCCCTTCTCCCGAGTCCCAGCCTAGAACTCATCCCACAGTGCCCACATTCCTCTGAGACTTGTGGCGCTCCTGCAGCAGCATTTTCTGGGAGTTTATTAAAAACACGGACTCCTAGAGCTATCTCAGACTCACTAGGTGCAAATCATTACAGGTGCAAGCCCTGAATCTGGATTTCTAATTCACCCAGGTTATTGTTTATGCACACCAAAGTCTGAGAACCACTGCTCCAAACCATGTAGATCCTTTTAGAAACACTTATCATCATCAACCAAGTGTATGAACAGTTAGGAGGGCCTCATCGAACCTCATTATGAGCAATTCAGCCTCAGACCCTATGGTACACAGTGATGGAAACAAACATCACCTTTGACTAGTGAGGCCCTGATTCATCTTGGCAATGAGACAGCTATTGGTCTTCTAGAGGAAATGCCAGGCATTTGGCCCTTGCAAGTCTTGAGAAGAAAGAACTCAGGTTTTCCCCTCTGCCCAGCTCTTGCTATGACACCCAGGAAGGGCACAGGCCACCTTCTTTCAAGTATTAGAATGTCAGACTTGCTGCTGAGACCATGCCATGAGCTGAGAAGCTGCACGCAGTGCTGAGCTGGTCGCCAGCCTCCCTGGTTGAGTTAGGATAAATGCAGGCCTCTTTTACTATTGAAGGCCTGACTTCTCCTGCCTGCTCCCTCCCCTACTCCTCCCCAACCCCCAGACCTCAAGCAGAGTTTCCAAGCCCTGCTCTCCCGACTCCCACTGGAACAGTTGATAAAGACAGGACTCATACATCTCATCCTCCTATTTCCTGCTCTGCTTTTCTTTATTACCATTTGCTGTCCTGGGAGACCCTTAGGCTATGGTTGTTTTCTTCAGACCCCTGGGGAACAAGATTTAGGTTTATCACGAAGAAGTCAATTATAGAGGAAGAATGGAACTTTGCTTCTTAGACCTTTTCTCTCTGAGCTTACTATGACTGTGGATGAGAGATCAGTATTTCTCTCCAAGAAACACCCCATAGGGATAGGCAAGACTTACAGAAACCTAGCTATTCACACGGCACCATCAAGACCCCTTGTGCATGCAAAATTTTCCAGAGACATGTACAACATGTACACCTGATCCGTGATGTCCAGTAAAAACACATGCGTTGAGGTCTGAACATGGGAGGTGGTTTCCAGTCTCCTCGGTCTTATTATGTCAGCCATCACCACCCCAACGTTTGCACATGCCAGTGGTAGTGCTGTGCCACCAGCTGGGCCTGCAATGGTCCAGTGTCCCCAGTTTTTTCAGCCACACCTGCAGGCAGGTTCTAGTTGTGCTTTAGCTCCCAGATCAAAAAGAAATAAAGAGCCTGGCTGGTGGGACAGTCTTCATCACAAGTGTCATGCACTCCTGCGCCACCTATGTCCTGACCCTGCTGGGGTATCTCTCCTCTTCTCCAACCCCGAGTCCTCTGGTTCCCACTTTTCCTGCCCCTGAGGTTCAGTCTCTATAGCTGAGTCCTTATTTTTTCCTTCCCACCTGGCTCCCAGCCATGAACTTGGGACCAAGGGACTCTGATGCACCTGCATTCCCAGATTTCCTCTTTCCCTCCCCTACTGGGACTTTCCAGATCCCTGTCATGCCTGAATGAGTGACACTAACTGGTTCTGCCCCGTGTCCATAATAAGAACTACTACTTACAAAGTGCTGAACCCATGCCAGGTATTGGGATATGAATTCTCAGCATATCTTCTCTCATTTAAACTTTAGAAACTAAGTCATGAAAGGGATCGTAGCCCACTATGCAAATAAAGAAACCCAACAGGGACTTTTTTACCTTGTTCAAGTTTATATGATTCATTTCTAAAGCTTTATGTTGAACCGTCTGCTGTTTTGTCTTGTAATACGTGACAGTATTGTTCCCTGGCATTTATTGAGCACTTGGCATGCATCATCCCATAATAATCATCACAACAGCACTAAGCGAGCATAACATTATTATATCCATTTTATGAATAGGAAAAATAAGGCTCAGAATAAGGTGAGTGACAGGGACCAGATAATAAATGCTATGTAAACCAGAGTCTAACCCTGAGAATTTGACTCCAGAACCCCACACACACCCTCAAGCACTTGAATTGAACTTGAATACCTCAAGTTCAATATCAGGCTCAGAAGTAAGCATATGGGAAGGTTTCTTCTTTTACCAATCTAACAACATAGAAGTTTTGAAGAACATAAGCTACTTCAAACCTTGAACAAAGTTTTCTCATCTGCAGAAGTGGGATGGTGAAGTATATCCTATAGCCTAGTGATCAAAGGACATGTCAGTGAAAGCAGTTCTTTCCTTGTTTGAGATTACAGAAATGTTAGAGATTGGTCATATTAATTACATTGAAAACCAAATGTTGAGGCATTTCTTTTTTTATTCCACAGGAATAAGAAGCCTAAGAATGAGAATAAAAGCCAGGAGTAATAACTTCTAGGCTACTATTATATTCACATGCAAACAATTGTTATTTTGTGAGGACCTATTGCATCCAATGCATTGCTTCTTTCTAAAGGTAATATGCACATCCCTCGTGGCACTTAACACAATTTATGTGATACTTTTGGAGAATATGTATATAAATATTGTCAATTTCTTGAGCTAGGATATAAGCATTGTGAGCTCAGGGACTATATCTCTCTGTTAGGTTTTAGACTATAGTAAAAACTCTCAGTAAAAATTTGTTGCATAGATTCAATAAAACCTCAAAATTCCCATGGATCCCACCTGGTTCAGCTCTAGAACAAGGCACAGTTTGCATTGTGTCACCCAAAGACAGGAAACAAGATCCCCAAGGACCCTGCGCATTGAGATATTGAAAATACCAGACCCTGGGGATACCTGGGTGGCTCAGTCAGTTAAGTTTCTGCCTTTGGCTCGGGTCATGATCCCAGGATGCTAGGATCGAGCCCTGAATCAGGCTGTCTGCTCAGAGCCTGCTTCTCCCTCTCCCTCTGCCTGTCACTTTGCCTACTTGGTCTCTCTCTCCCTCTCAATTAATTAATTAATTAATTAATATCTTTTGAAAACACCAGATCCTATAGCTGTCACCCTGGAGGCAGAGAGAGCAAGACTGAAGGTACTGGACAATGGGACAGCCAAGTATTCCAAAGCAAAAACCCATCACAGCTTTCATTATTTGCTTGCCCTCCCCTACCTCCTCCACCTCTAAATCCTAGAGAAAAATCTTTGAAAGAGGAGGCATGAATAGAAAAGTAGCAGGGAGTAGTGAAGCCTTCTTAAGTTGAGGAGGCAGGGATCTGGGCTGCTACCAGGGCCACCAAGTGGGTCATCAATCTGAACTCTCTGGAATAGGCAGGGGTCAGACCAGATGAAAAATGAAGCCCTTCTCATCCATACAACTCCCAGAGGCTTCACACTCTAGCCATCCACATTTATGCTTTATTTAGGGTGAAAACTGTTGGCTGAATAGGCAGGATTCCTACAGAGTAGTTAAGAATACGGACTCTAGGGCAGCCCGGGTGGCTCAGTGGTTTAGCGCTGCCTTCAGCCCAGGGCCTGATCCTGGAGACCCGGGATCAAGTCCCACGTGGGGCTCCCTGCATGGAGCCTGCTTCTCCCTCTGCCTGTGTCTCTCTCTCTCTCTCTCTCTCTTTCTCTCTCTCTCTCTCTCTCTCTCTCTGTCTCTCATGAATAAATAAATAAAATCTTTTTAAAAAGTGAATACAGACTCTAGACCAGGGGTTGGCAAACTATGGCCTGTGAACCCACACAGCCTTCCTCCTGCTCTTGTAAGCAGCGTCTCAGCGGCACACGGCCGCACCCATCCGTTCACGTACAGTTTACGGCTGTTTGCACAACGCACCTGCAGTAGAGTTGTGACTAGACCACATGGCCACAAAGCCTAAAGCATTTACTATCTGGCCTTTTGCCAAAAAGTTGGCTGACCCCTGGGCTAGACTCAGCCTGGCTATTGATCCGCACTATGCAGTTCACGCAAATTACTTGGCTTCTTCTGTTCTGTTTCTATAGCTCTCTGTGCCACATGTAGTTATCCTGAGAATACACATTGCTTGGGAAATGCTGTGTGCTCACTGAATGCCATCAGTTACTACTGCCACCACCATCTTCACTATGGCTGCTCGCTGTGCCAGTCTGGAGGCCCACTGCTCCCCACCCCAGCCCACCCCCTCACCCCCTCCTAGGGCACAGGAGGGAGGCCTCTCTCTCCTTTACTCCCTCCATCCACTTGAACACCAACCTTCATCAAACCTACAGAATACCTCCAAATGTCAAATGTGTCCCCATCTTTCCATGGCTACTGCCATTCCCTCTGCTGGGAATGCTTATCCTCTTACCCTCTTCTACTTTCCAAAAGCTTACCCTCCCTCTAGGCCCTCCTCAGATGCTACCGCCTTCACGAAGCCTTCTATGTCAGATCCTCAACCCTCAGCTGAACGTGTCCTCTTCTTCCCCTCCAGACCCACTTCTGCAGATGCCTGCCATCTCACACAGGAGTGGTTTCTGCCTTTTTTTTTAAAAAAAAAAAAAAAAAGGTTTTATTTATTTACTTATTTGACAGAGAGATAGAGCACAAGCAGGGGGAGCATCAGGCAGAGGGAGAAGGAAAGGAAGAAGCAAGCTCCTCGTTAAGCATGGAACCCAATGTGGGACTTGATCCCAGGACCCTGGGATAATGATCTGAGCTGAAGGCAGATGCTTAACCAACTGAGCCAGTCAGGCACCCCCATTTCTTACCTTTGAGTTTTGTGAGGATGGAAATCTCATGGGGAGAGTGTAATTGAATAAATCTGTCCATATATCAAGACCCAATTAATAAATACCTCCTAGAAGTCACTGTCAGAAAAACATTTGCTCCAACAGATACATTTGTTTATGGTAGTTTTGTTTTGTTTTGTTTTGTTTTGTTATCAGACAGTGAGAACCTCATGTGGCTTTCCCCTTTTTACCTCAGCTACCAGGAAGCTTAGAACAAAATTACTGTAACCACTTCTAGGAACATGCAAATACCTGTTTACCTGTGTCTGCTGGGCACTCTGTAGGAGGAGGTGATTTATACATGCTAAATAAATGTAGCATTATAGCACATTCTCCATGATGGCCTGAGCATTCTGCAAAAGGATAATGACCTTATGTCTGCAGGGTTTCCTCTGAAATCTGAGGCACTTCTCCATCTACTTCTTTGTTTCACTCCCATTGGTGGTAAAGCAGGAGAAGGGGAGGTTTATTTCTTTCCAGTTATACAAGTCAGGATCTCAAAGATTAGAATTATAGAATATTAGGGTTAAAAGACCCTCATCTGGATCAACTTCCAGAATGATGGACTAAGAATCACCAAAAGCCCACTCCCCCAATAAAAGGACGTTTGTAGGGTCTCCTGGAATGGAATCAGTGTCACTCTGGGGTCACAGCTCCTGTCCCCTCACATCCTGCAAGGATCCCTTCCTGGAACTGAAGGCAGAGATAGTGGGAGGTTGGGAGGACACTTGATTCTTGCAAGAGAGGGAAAGGGTGAGGGAGAGGAGACAGAGTGAGGGGGACATAGAGAAAGAGAATTTGTTATCTGATTATTAGCGATCTGGTTGTCTGGGCGCCCAACGTTGCCACGTTGCCTGGAAAAACAAAACTTGTCATTCAGTGAGCTTCTCCTCAACCACCTTTCTCTGCTCAACACTAGCAATGATCCCGGGTCTACTTTAGATGCCAGTCATAATTATGTACATGATGCTGCTAATCTGTTGCAAAATGAAATCAGATATCTCGCAAACCATGCAGAATGTAATGGAATCAGTTAAAAGTCTGTAGGAAAGCAGAACTGCAGGCGACACCGCTGGAGAGCAATGGGTGAGCAGATGCCACCCGGTGAGGACACAAGAGAAGAGAAAGTCAGCAGGAGACAGACAGCAAGATACTTCACACGGGAATAGTTTCAAGATCCAGGGATTAAAAGAAGCATTGGGGTAAAACAGTTCACTTTTGGTGTGTTTTTGCAAAAAGGAGCCTTTTCAAGAGAGGGCTGAGAAGTCGATCACCAAGCAAAGCATATTTCGTGGTGCTGTTATACAATTCTGTCGACACGATTAAGCTAAACGTCAACACTTCTTTTGCAATTGATCCCATGACTTACTGCACGGCTGCAATTCTAACCTAAGTGTCTTCACGAAGCCGTGAGAATAAAGCACAGTTCCATCACTTCCAGTTTCATTGTAAAGGTAGGGTTCCAAATCAAACTTCTTTACTGTGAGATTTTACCCTCCCCTGCCGGTAGATGAATTAACTCTGTGCTGTTTCTCTAATACCCACTGTCCTCAGGTAACCTCAGCCTCCTGGCGGCTCCAGTTCCCGTATAATAACTGCCCACTCCCTGACCTAGGCACCCTCAGCCACGGTCACAGGACGGTTCTTACGGAAACACGGAGGTAACTGTCACCTAGCCAACATCACCAAGCCCCTCCTATGGATCAGGCCCTGTTCCAAGGGTTCCATGTGCATCAACACATTTATTCCCCATATGAATACTGTACTGTAGACGCCCCCATTATTGCCTCCAAGGAGGAAGCTGAGGTACAGTGAATTTCGGTAATTTGCTCAAAGCCACACGGCTAATAAGCGATAGAAGACACTGTGCGGTGGCTGCAGGGCCCACGCTCTTTTCTGTAATGTCATAAACGCACCGCATGCATGTGAACATCACTTCCTGAGGAAAAGAGTGCTGTCTGCCTTGAAGGAACATAAGCAGTTTCTAGAACTGCCCCCAAGCCCAGACTTACCTGGGTGTGTTCAGGTTTCGATAGAGCTGCCCGAGGGACTCCAGCAGCCGCCCTTCCATCTCTCGGTCCCTGAGTTGATGAGCCAGGGCCAGCCAGTGCTCATGGTAGGTGATGCATGCCTTGGGGTTTGGGGATACAGAGCTGTAGAAATGGCAGAGGGATTTGGTGATCTGAAGCTGACCTGAACACAAAGCGGGAACACGAATGAGATCGCTTAAGGATAGGGCGAGGGCAAAGCGCGCTCTAACACTTTTCTCTAAAGCTTTGAGTAGCACAGGACATACTCACTCTTTAGGTGTCCATGCCTTAAGCCAAACAGCAATGCCATTTCATAACAGAGGCGACCACTGGCCAGTTGGCGTCCATGCACCAGGACTTGGGCCAACCAGAGAAGCACCTGTACTAATTCCATGTCCGTCTCCATGCTGGTCTGGAGTTCAGAATAGAGTCGGACAGCCTGCAGGAGATAGTCCTTGGCTGGCTGCTGAGCCCAGGACTTAAGGGTCAGGTGGCCAAGATTGGCCAAAGTCACTGCCTGGTTGCGTACATTCCCCGTTTCCTTTGCTCTGTTCAAGGCCCGGAGATAATTCTTGGCTGCCCTGTTCACCCACCCTTCACCTTGAAGTGCAAGTCCCAGGAGGTTCTGGACCACCCCCTTTTGGGATGTCTCCTTCTGGGAGTATAGGAGCGGTTCGAGGATGTCCAAAGCCTTCTTTGCCTGGCTGGCTAAGAGATAAGCCCATGCCAGGCAGAGGGAAGACTCAAAGGCTTCCTGCTCACCCAGCAGCTGCCCTACCACCAAAGCCTGGCTCAGATAATGGATGGCACCATCAGGAGACCTGTGTTGGAGGTACACTTTGGACAGGATGAGACACAGGGCCCTCTGGGTGCTCCAATTGCTCTGCTCCTCGCAGACAGCCAGCGCCTGCCTGAGTGCTGGGCAGGCCAGGGCAGAAACTTCACCCCAGTTTGAAAAGGGAACTCCAAGGAGCTTGGTGGTGTTCTGAAGAACCAGGTAGACCTGCCAAATTGGAAGGGACATCCCTTGGTCACCCTGGGTACCACGTTGCTGGACAGAGGCCACTGTAAGGTGTGGAAGATATTTTTTATCATACAGAAAACTTAAGATGGTGGCTGTAGCATCCAAGTCAGGAGGGTGTCCAGACAGGAGCTGCAGGCGCTCAGCAAAGGGCAGGACCTCCTCATGCCGGCCTAGGCTTAGGAGCAATCGGATGGCCAGAAAACAGGCCCTGGCCTCCAAAGGACAGCTGCCTGCCACAATGCCCTGGCGTAGTACATAGGCCACCACGTCGAGCTCATTCTTGGTACTAGACTCACGGTCAGGCAGGCAAGTCAACAGAGCACCTGCTTTCTCCAGCAGAGTGGAGCCTTTATGCCTCAGCCTCTGCCTCAGGTAGATGGCAGCCAGATTGATATACAGAGCAGCCACCAAGGATAGGTCTTCAAATGCCCCATCAAGAATATACACAGCCTCCTCAAAGTACACCCTGGCCTGAGAGAGTTTGACCTTTCTGACACTCAGTCGGCCCAGGAGGAAGCAGAGCCGGGCATGGGCCCAGGTCCTGTGGCTCCGCTTGGCCCACTTCCTTGAGGCCTCCAGGTAGGCCACAAGTTCATCCTCCTCAGAGAAGCTGTAAAAGGAAGATGTGAGGAAAGAGAAAGAGAAATCATAGAGGCTCTTAAAGTGGTCAGCGTAACCCTTGTGATCCAAAAAAGCCAATATGGAGGCGAAGTTCTCAGCCTCCTCCTCTTCCTGACCAGTGTTTAGGTCCATGAGCAGTTCTGGGTCATCTAGGTCATCAGGCTCCGGCAAGTGGTAGCTGTCCGAGGCGGCTGAGAGGAGCTCCTCCTCCAGGCTGGAGTCCTCAGAGCTGCTGGACTGTCTGGAGCCCATGGCCTGCTGCTCTTCCCAGCCTCTACCAGGCCTGGCCTCCTTAACGCCTTCAGGCTGGGACGCTGTAAGGGATAAGCAGAGTTGAGCAACCATGAGCACCTGCCACTGTGGCGGCCAGATCCTGGCAAGAGGACAGGATGCTTCTCTGAAGGACCGTAAGTCAGGTTCAGCATGATCTCTACTCACCACTTAGATCGTTTGGAAGATTCTGGATGGATTCAAACCCACCTGGGTAGAGATGAAGGACAGACCTGGTGTTAGGTCAGAATAGGCTACCATGCCTATGCTGCAGTTGCACCCCAGACACTTTGTGTTTAAATCTCTCTAAAAAACTGGGCAGGGGCAGCCCGGGTGGCTCAGTGGTTTAGCGCCACCTTCAGCCCGGGGCCTGATCCTGGAGATCCAGGATCGAGTCCCATGTCGGGCTCCCTGCATGGAGCCTGCTTCTCCCTCTGCCTGTGTCTCTGCCTCTCTGTCTCTCGTGAATAAATAAATAAAATCTTTAAAAAAAAAAAAAACTGGGCAGGATTTTCTCCTCCATCACCAGTGTAAAAGCTGCGGGGACCTGCAGAGCATCTTGTTTGAACTGCTCACCTTACAGGTGGGAACTGAGGGAGAAGTAAGACCCAGAGCCCAAAAAGAAAATCAGAAAAGCTAGAAACACAGCTCTTTTCCAGGAGTTGTGGGATAGGGGGTGGAGGACGAAATCTGAAGGCCCAAATCTCCCAGCTAGCTGACAGCAGAGCCATGAACAAAATTCCAAGTGTGGCACATTTTGTGGCAAACAGCATCCCCTCCCATTTCTGTGCATACAGCTTTCCTTCTCCCTCACTCACCATCATCCTCTCAACTGTCGTGGACTCAACTGCACAATGTGACACATGACTAGGTGACCAAAGGTGACTAATGAAGGAAAGAGGAGCATCTGTGGGTCCTAGCCTTGTTCCCTGAAGTGACTTTGTGGGGAATAAGGTAGAAGAAGGGGCTGTCTGGAGCACAGCTTTGGACATTCTGAGTCTGAGGTATTCCCAGGAGCTCTAGGTTGAGGAGGAAGTAGATCTATAGCCAAAGAAAAAAGTTGAGACTTGCAAAGACAGATTTAGAACACACCGCAGGTCGCAAGGAATGTGTTCAAGTCCTAGAAGAAGCCTTGGGACAAGAAAGCAAAGCAGCTGGGGTAGAGAAGCTTGTGAAGGAGCCAGAGAAGCATCTCCCAGCAGGTGGGAGGCAGCGAAGGAGCCTAGAAAGGCACCATCTGAGAGGAGAGGAGACACAGAGATCAAGGTGCCTCTGGGACAGCCACTTGACGTCACAAAAGTGGAAGAAGTCTAGATGAGAACTGAGAAGACACCTTGGATTTGGCAGCAAAGAACCGAACCCTCTTGGCAAAAGTGGCCACAGTGTAACTGTGGAGGCGAAGGCCAGATTCATGCCCCCCAGGACACGGGCTGCTGGAAATGAGATGTTACCTCTTCCCGGCAGAGAAGCAACAGCCTCCTGAGCCCTCATTCCGGGTTCTCCAGTAAACCTTGAGGACAGCGGAGCCCACACCGGGCCAAGCCTCTGCCTACTACTCTCCATGACAGTCATTGTAGCTACTTGTGATCTGTAACCTCCATAGGTAGAAGGCCTCACAGCCAAACGTGGGAGAGCTGGAGAGCTGGGCTATGGAGAGCTGTCCTTGTGCCCCAGCCCTTGCTGACACTAAGGACACATGCCAGGCCCTGGGGGAGCTGGAATTTACCAATAGGATGCCCCTGTGCTGACTGCCTTGGTGCCAGGAAAATCCTGCATCCAGCAGAGCTGCACTCCTGGTCTATCAATGGGAGGCAATGGATTGCCTGGGACGTGCTCCTAGATCTCTCCCTACCATTGGATCAATGGTTGGTGGATCCCTTAGATCCAAGTCTGTGGACTGCCCCTGCTCAAGGCACACCTGCAGTCATCCTGGATTTTCAGACCTCAACTCCCCCTACCAGGCAGTGCCCATAGCATCAGCCTCCTGGCTCAGCCTGATGGGTCATGTGATCTGTTTGTGGCTAGAAAGTTCTGGCAGGGCTGTGCAGATGCCTAGGCTAGGTGCTCCTCACAAATGCTCCTTGTGCATGGGGAAAGACCCTGCTGCCTGCCCTCTGCCCCAGGGAGGGCTCCTGTAGAATCTTTGATCTGCCCCATCTAATGGGCAGTGCCCCATCTAATCTGTCCAAAGCGGGGTGAATACAATACTACCCTCACTGAAGAGATGGGGGGAAACAAGAATCCTTCCTCAGATGACTGTCAAAAGGTGAAGGTACTTCCTGACACAGAGCAGTGAGCCCTTCCAAAGTAAGGGGAAAGAGTGGCATTCATTTGTTCAAACAATCATTCGGACACTAAGGCTCTCCCCCACCCAAAGCCAACACACCCCAACAGTCCAGTGTCAGTTTGTGTTGGGGGAAGCATGGTAGAGTAGGGATTGTCCTGAGTAGAAAATGGGGAAGGCTTTAATTCACCAGGGCCTCAGTTTCCCAATCGGTCAAATGAGAGGAGAAATCACCTCTTACAAGCTGTAACATTCTATGGTCCTGCCTTTATCGTTGGGGACCTAGACCTCCTTCAGCCCTAGAAGTGACCTCAGCCACAATTCAGGAGGTTTTCTTCCCCAAGGTTAGAATGGAAGGCTCAGTAGGGCTGGCCTCTCATGCTATCACTGGCCTGAGCTTTCAAAGGGGTCCGAGGAGCAAACACTCACTAAGCCGGTAGACAGACGCGATGTCAGTATGAGCAAGTGTGTGGAGGAAGCTGGCACACTCAGCTTTCCTATCACTTCCCAGGACCCACAGAGAGCATCTTTCCTCGTCACTGAAAAAGGCAGAACTCTTGTTCCTGCATTGAGACAAAAGACAGGTACACAGATCAGTGCAAGGCTCCAGACACAACCATTCTCTCTCCAGCCCAGGATACAGTGAAGGACATAGAGAATCCATCGACTGACTTGTCATAGCTGCAACCAGACTCCTCATCTCACTGCCATATACTGTATTTATCTATGCTGCCCAGGAAGAAGAGCTCTGAGCACTTCATTCATGAAGAAATGAGCTACATGGCTGCCGAACAGGTCAAAGTGGGAATGAAAACACCCCTTCTGTTAAAACTATCTCCAAGAGAAACAAAGTCCCTTTCCTTGACCCCTTCCCTTTCTTTGAGACCACTGGGTGCCCATTCTTAATGGAGAAATAGGAACTGACTGCCTCAAAAGTAAGAGTTGAAAAGGAACCATTAAAACATGTTTTGTTTTTGTTTTTTTTAAACCAGGTTATTTTAAGAAAACATTAGGGATGGGTGACACAATCTAGAGAAGCAATGAAAAAAGTTTGACTATGGTCAGAAGAACCCTTCACAATTGTTGACATCCTAATTCCATGGCACAGAACAAGAACATTATGTGGCATTCAGAGAAGAGACAGGAAGTGGGTAGAAGGAAGGTCAGGGGCTGGAAGAAATGACTGCAAATAATAGAAATCCTTATATTCACTGTACTGTGTAAACTCATTGTTAAAATTAATTTGCTTAGAAGTTTGTCATAGAATCAAAGAATGTGAAAATTAGAAGTTCCTTAGAAAAAAATCAATCCTGAAATCTACATGAACAAATTTTAAGGTCTCTTTCAGGTCTAAATAAAGTTGTAGGGGTAGCAGGAGGTTTAACCTCAGAATCCATTTTTTAAACAAAAATAACTTGGAAGCCCAAGGGGTTATAACAGCTAATACTTGGGGGTGAGGGGATCCTATTATGAATCAGACACTCTTATCTCATTTAATCTACATAATTGCCCAATGAGGTAGCTACTATTCTTATCCCTTTTTACAGAGGATGAAACTGAGGCACAGAAAAATAAAGTTGGTAGTTAAGAAGTGTTTAAAAAAAAAAAATCTTCTCCAGTTCAAGCAGAATTAAGGGAGGAGTGGGGATGGGAGTGCCACGGTCTGCTGCCTACATTTGTCCTCGGTACTCAGGTAAAGCCAGGGATGAGAAAACCAGGAGCTAATATGAACTGCTCAAGGTCGCACCACTAATTAGTGACAGAACCAGCACTAAAGATATGGCCTGATGTCTGGCCCAGGACTCTTTCCATGACACATATTGAGCCCACACCTCTCTGGACCGACTTCCAGATTCTCTCAGCACCATGAAAGCAGCCATCCTCAAAAGAGCATCTAGTTTAAATCTACAACTAAGTTATCTGAGATAAAAAGAACTATATGATTTTAAATTTCTATAGAACGTTTAAATTTTGCCAAGCATTCCTGAATTTACTATTTCATTTAGTGCCATGCTCAGAATGACACAGCTGGCAAGTGGTAAAGCTGAGACAGAAACTGTGATCTTCTGTCTCTGTAGCCCATTGCCTCACAGCTGATATGCTATGTCCTGAGTCCTTGGAATGTTCTTGGAAAGAGTCCAAGAAGCTTGAAAAATTACATTAGGGTTTTCCTAGCATGGAAATGAGGCTAGAATGGTAAGATTTCTAGGATATATGGCAGGCTGAAGTGTTCCACAGGGGGCTACTCTCACCCACAAACACAGACAAATCATAGATAAAATGTGACAAGGATAAATATTTTACTACATTCTTAGACTTGAAAAAAGGAAAGAGAAATGCCTGAAAGCCAGAAACAAAAGGAGATACCAAAGCCCAGTTGGTAAACAACAGCAGATAGCCCAGAGATCCCAGGAGTTTTCAGCCGGGATACTGGCCCTCAGGACTGGGGCTCACTTTGTGATGCCACCTAGGGACAGAATATGTGACTTTGGGTCTGTCTGAAGCTGTGAAGCTGACTTGAGCTCCCTACATAGCTTTGAGCTCCCTACAGCCTGAAGTCAGGAAGAACTACAGCTTCTGGGAAGAGGAGGTGGGAAAACTTGCCTGGCAATGACACACTTTCCATCTGACTGCATCCCTGCGGAAAGAAAAAATCAAACACCTGGACTTACACCATTAGAAGGTGTATATTCTGAATTACACCATACAGTGTAAGTACCACAATTGAAGAACATAACATTTAAAAACCAGCCCTGGACCACTGAGTTCCTTAATTTGCTGGGAGGGCAAATGCCAAAATTGTTCTACTGGTATATTTTCTTCAATCCAGGCTTCATGCAAAGACTGTCTTTTAAAATGTTGAATATTCAGGGCACCTGGGTGGCTCAGTTGGTTAAGCATCTGACTGGTGATTTAGGGTCAGATCAGGTCACATCTCACAAGTCATAGGATAGAGCTCCACATAGGGCTCACCCTCAACCGGGAGTCGGCTTGAGTTTCCCCCCCACCTACCGCCCCCCCAACATGTGCACATACTCACACATGCTCTCTCAAATAAATAAATAATTCTTTAAAAATAAAATAAAACATTGAAAATTGGTTCACATAGCCAAAAATACAAACACAAGAAAAGTAACTACTGACAATGAATGCCAGCAGGTTCACAAATAGGTAAATTAACACTAGAAAAACTAAAAATAATAACAATCAAAAGATTAATTTATAATAAGCATGGTTAAAATGATGAAATAAAAGACTGATTAGAAGCTACAATGAAAATGTGGAACGTAGTGAGCAGAAGTAAGTATATGCGGAAAATAGCAAAATACAAATTCTAGAAATGAAAAGAAAGGCATGAACACTTACAACTACAGGAGTGAGTTAAACAGCAGGTTTAGTCATAACAGAGGAGAGAATTAGTGAAACTCAAGACGGCTTGGAGGACATCACCCAGAATGCACCTAGAGGGACACAAAGATGAAAAAATATAAAAGAACTGATTAAGCATTAGGGCTAGAATGGCAAGTCCAACATACCTCTGTTAGGAATTCCAGAAGATAGACTAAAAAGAATGAGAGAGAGGCAATATTCAAAGGGAGAAGGACTGAGAATTTTCCAGAATTGAAGAAAGACATGAGTCTTCAAGCTGAGGAAGTGCACCACGTCCTAAGCAAAATAAATGAAAATAATATCATTTTCAACATGACTTCCATTTCTATAGGGCTATTCATCCTCCTGATCCATCTTTCTGGGTTCCATTAGCTATCGCTTGGCAAATCAACCTACAAGATGAAAGCATTAAACAGAGAGGATAAAGGCATAAAGCAATGAAATAAAAACAAAGTAGAAGAAATAATAAAGGTAAATGTGAAACTAGTGAAATAGAAAACAAAGAAACAAGAAAGATGGCCAACACAAGAAAACTTGTTTCTCCATCCAAGGATTAATGAAATGGACCCTGGCAAAACAGATTTGAAATTTTATGCTAGTAGTTATTGTTCCTTCCACTTTGAAGGTTATTCTACACCTAGCTAAATTATCATTCACAAGTATATTTTAAGTTTATTTGACACAAACAAGGACTAAAGGCTGAGAGTAGTTACAACTCACAGATCTCCACTAAAATAACTCCTAAAAGATAACACAGATGACATCTAACGATAAATATGTAACAGAATAGGTCACATCTAGATATATCATAGTACAAAACATCAGTAAGAAAAACCTAAAAGAGAGAGAGAGAGAGAGAGAGAAAGCTGCCTACCTGCAAAGAAATGGCTATGAGACTAACGGCAAACTTGTCATCAGCAAAAATAGATGCCACAAGAAACGAAATTATAAAGAAGACAGAGATAAACAATGTGAAGAATAAAAGAGAGGATATAAAAAATAGAATTTTTCAAACTTCTAATACTATGAGATATTGGCTCATCCCCCATGTTTGTTTGTTTTTTTTTCTGGTATTGAGTGCATTAATTTTTCAATCTTGCTTATTTTTTAGTTTACACATTCAAGTATCTAAATTTCCTTTAAGAAACACTTTATTAAAACAAACTAAATCTACAACGCGAATAAGTCCTAAATTTACTGTATCAATGGAAAAGAAGGGGCCAGTTACAGAAGAAACATGTATATACATTTTTTAAAACACAGAACTCTAGTATTTTTTTTTACAAATATCTGTTTCTAAAATGTATCAGAATGATGACAGGGAAGATACGTATCAGCTTCAGCTAGAGCCCCCTCACCCCCACCCCGGGGTAAGAATCAGGATCACAGGGTGAAAGTAGGAAGGAGTAACAAGTCTTCAGTTATATCTAAATTCATTTTTCCCTCAACACACACACACATATACATATACACACATATACACACATATCAAATACTTTTTGAAAGCATAAAACCGAAGAATAGCAAGGTGTGGCATTTGTCACCATCAGCAATTCTTAAATCTCTAAAGGCATGCTGGCCAAGACAAATACCATGTCTATTCAGATGGAATACCTGCCCCAAGCTTTAAGAACTGGTTTTCCAGCTGCTGTTGCTGTGAAACCAGGTCGCTGGTGTTGAAATATGGGCTGTAAATAAAAGGAAACTCACAACTTTGCTCCCGTGGAAATACAGGATCCCTTTCCTATGTGTCAGAGGCACAGACTAAATCTGACTCACAAGACAGCTTCTGAGAAATTTTACTCTCAATATATTGCCGATTTGGTTAAATAAATACAAATGGATGGATGGATGGATGGATGGATGGATGGATGAGTGAGTGAATGAATGAATGAATGAATGAATGAATGAATATACTTTAAGAAGTAATATACTAGCACAGGGAGGGAGCCTGTGGGAAGAGGAAGGAGACAGCAAATGCTGGACCGTCTTCAGAAACCTCATACCAAAAAAACAGACTAAGAGTGACACCCAGTGGCCAGACCACCTGCATAGCACACAGGATGATTCCCAGGAACTCCACCCAGTGGCTGCTGCTTGTATCAGGGTGTTTGTGAGCTTTTCCTCTCATTGCTGTGTTTTGGAGAGGTTTGTCATCTAGGAAGTGCTTGGTTGTGGGGTGGAGGACTACAATGAGTCAGTTCCCCTCTCCCCTCTTTCTTCCACCTCTCCCTCTTTCCTGGCTCACTTTCCGCTTCCCTACCCAATGTGCAGTCTCTGGTGATGGTCCCACAGGTGACCAGGTGGAGAGGCCAACAAAAGACACTATAGAAATAACCAGAAGTTCTCAAGCCACCGCTACGATACAGGAGGTGATGTTCTTTATGGCACGAGTATGTCCCCTACAACTAAGCCAGTTAAAATGTGATAATCAAATTAATTTAGTGGCATAAGTTATTGAGATTTGGGGCAACGTATGAGGTTCAGAAGTCCAAAAATAGTTTATGAAATCTAACACCTGCCCCCGATATCCTATTAAAACTACCTCTCAAAGATTACCACCATGGCAGGAACAGCAATAGTAAGAATTAATGCATATTGATTTTTTTTTTCTTTTTAACGAGAGACACAGAGAGAGAGAGGCAGAGACACAGGCAGAGGGAGAAGCAGGCTCCATGCAGGGAGCCCAACGTGGGACTCGATCCTGGGTCTCCAGGATCACACCCTGGGCTGAAGGTGGCGCTAAACCGCTGAGCCACCCGGGCCGCCCAATGCATATTGATCTTAAACACACACTGTGCCGGGCACCATTCTAAGTGCTTTACATGTATTAGCTCATGGCAACTCCTGACAATCCTATGGACAAATACTAATATCATAAGCATTTACAGATGAGAAACCTGAGGCACAGAGAGACCAATTAACATGTCCAAAATTGCAAAGCTGTAAGCTAATGGAGACACCCAATATGCTTGCGTGGCCAAGCATAAATGCCTTTCAGGCAGTCTGGCTCTCAAACTCTGATTACTAAGCTACTCGGCCTCCTGATGGCCAGGTACCTCCCAATGGCCACTGACGTCTCGATGACCAGTACCTCCCAGTGGCCAATCCCAAAGGCCTTTCAGCAGGCAGCCCTGCTTTAACCTCTCTGCAGTCTGCAGCAGTGTTTACTGTCCCCCCTCCCAAACCCCTTCCTTCCTTTCACAGGACTCCTTTGTTCCTTTGTCTCCTTTGCTACATTCTTTCTTCCTCTGCTGGGTACATTGTTCTTCCCCACCAAATCTCTGTCCTATTTATTCTTTCTCCCTCTTACTAGGACCTCAGCTGCAAAACTGTACGGTCGAAAAAGAACCCTAGAGGCACCTGGGTGGCTCAGTATTTGAGCATCTGCCTTTGGCTTAGGTCATGATCCAGGGTCCTGGGATTGAATCCCGCATCAGGCTCCCCACAGAGAGCCTGCTTCTCCCTCTGCCTATGTCTCTGCCTCTCTCTCAGGGTCTCTCATGAATAAATTTTTTTAAAAAAAGAACCCTAGATTTAATGTCAGGATTCTAGAATTCCAGACCCCAAGGTTTAGCCCTTTCACTCCTGAGGTCCTCACTTGCCTCTGGGGTAAATGAGGGGGTTGTCCGAGCAGTGGTTCCACCTTAGCTGTCCATTAGCACCACCCTCCAGAGGAGCCAGGGCCCAGCCACACGGATGAGATAGGACCTCTGGAGGCAGAACACGGGCATCCATATTTATGAAGCTTCTGGAATCTTAGATTCCTGATGATTGGTCCTAAGCTGTGCCCTCTCCTCCCTGTTTCCCTGCCCCTTCCCAGGTGCCAGCCTTGGTCTTTGAGCTCATCTCCTGCCTCCAGGTTCTCCCCTACCCTTGCACACCTTGCTCAAAACCAGGGTTCCAGTCTCATCATTTGTCACTCTTGCTCAGAGACCCTCACTGGCTCCCCATTCCCTGTCAGGTAAAGGACACAAGCATTCTCTGTCTGCCACATCACAGACCCACTGAGCCTTTGCTACACCAATGACCTCCTGGCAACCTGCCTCTCAACCAACACCAATCATTCCTCAGGATACCACCACACACACACTTTCCTACCTGTGATTGTTCTTCCCCATGGTCACTTGTTGAAATATCTTGCATTGTGCAAATACGGCCTATTTCTCCTGACACCGTCTTCCTCCTTATAAACTCCCATTTACCCCATAATCCTCCAGGGACTCAGTGAACGCTCTTCCTCATTGAGAGTCCCTTGAGTTCCCACATTTCTGTGTAGAGAACATGACCTTCTGTCTCCTCCCCCTACAAAGGGCAGGGCTTAGAGGGAGCATCTGCCCTTGGTCCATCTCCTTGGAGGCTCTTTTGTACAAGGGAAGACATTCTAGTCTGAGTGCGCAGGGCCTTGGACAATCCTTGAGCCACATTTTCCCAGGATCTCAGTGTGAGCAGCCAACTCTGTGACCCCTCTGGTACTTTCTGGGGGCAGGCTTCCTACTGTTTCCTATCCCCATGCAGGAAGCCCACCCCAGAGACTGATCAGTATTCTTGAGCCCTACTCCTCCATGACAGGGTAGGTGACACAAGCTGGCCATCTGCCACTGATTGGTCTCAGGGGTGGCTCTGCTTCTCAGAACCAGCCCTTCTGGTCGAAAAGGAGAAAAGCGTAAAAGAAGCATTCTAGCATCTAGGCCAACACTGTCGCTATATATTAAGCTTTCATCAAACCTCCATGGGAGGGTGCCTCCTTTCACTAAGCTGTAGTCTGTAGGTCTCTGTGTGTGCCCTCCCCTTACTGGGGCTCCTTGATTAGATGAGGTAGTGGTAGAGTACAAGTACCAATACCAAGTCTGCAGTGGTAACAGCAGGCCCTTTGTCTTGGGGTTGTGCCTCTCTCCTTGCACATAGGAAGGCCTCGATGACCACCTACTGATCAGAACTGAATGGACTCATTCCTTGATCACTCGTCCTCTACTTCCCATCACCCCTTGTGACATCCTTGGTTGTCAGAAAGTGCTCCTTTGACTCTATCTTGCCAGGCAACCCTGAAGTTCATCTGCAACCCTGCTCAACATGGGGTAGGGCCACGGAAGAAGGTGGCCCACTCCAAGATATCCTAGAGGGCCTCTCTGCCATACTCACATTGGGGAATAAGACTCAGGATCTATGTTCCTGGTGGGAACAAAGCCCACTTCTCCTGAGCGCGTCGACTTCCCAATGAACCACTGAAGCCCAGGTATGACAAAGCCGATGATCTCGATGCTTTCTCCCTGGTGAAAAGTCAGCTCATCCTTTTCTTCCCTCTCATAGTCCTTCCAGGCCTTACATTTTCCTCTGCCTGTGGAGAAATAACATCCAGGTCAGCCAAATAAGGCAAAACCTGCTCCCAGTGTAATATGAAATGAAGCATCCTCAGAATTTAGAATTTTAAGGACCAGTAAAATCCTACCCCCTTACCAAAAAAAAAAAAAAAAAAAAATGGCGGGAATGAGACAGGGTAATAACTGGCTTTTAATGTTGCCAAACTAGAACATTCAAAGAAAGACACCATCCACTTTCATCATCACTTTACAAAATAAAGGGTGTTATAACAAATGTAGGAAAGATCATCTCAGAATACTGGATATACCCTAAAGCTGAATAAAGTTCACTCATGGAAAACTGGGAAGCTTACTATATTGTCTTACTGTGTCTGATTTGCCATTATCATGTAAATATTTCATCATGATTAGCACAAATCCACAAACCAGGGTGAGAAACATTGTGGGATCTCTGTTTCCTCCCAGTTCCTTTGGCCACTATGACCCTCAGTCTCCCCAACTGTAAAATGGGAATAGTAAGAATATTTGTCTCATAAGTATTAGGAAAAGTCAAAACGATGAACAATGTCTGGTACCTAATCAAACTTCAAAACATGTTAGCTTCCTATCACTGGTAAACAGAAAACTGCTCAGGATCCAGAGGGATTTGGAAGACTCCCTTTCTGACTATGGTCATTGCTCAGCTTGAGACTTACCCAGCTAAGATCTAGTAATGACATATTTATGAGCTCTGTGCTGTCTGATTTACAAAATACATTTAAGCTCATTTTCTCAGATCTTTCCAAGAGTCCTAGAGAGTATGTAGAGTAACCATCAGAATCCCCTTTTTCTAGAAGGTTAAAAGGTGCAAGTACAGTTGTCGGAGGAGCCGGGTGTAGAAATCAGTCTCTCAACTGCTGGTTAACCCTTCTTTCTACTAATCCTGCTTTGCTTGAGATGCTTGAGATAATGGCTTTTATGTGTCTTGGTTTCCAAGTTTGCTTTAGCTTCTCTGCTATAGCGACTGGCTTTCCCCACCCCCCCCACCCCCGACATTTTTTATAAAGTTTCTATTGATTGGGTCTTCAAGACCAGAAATTCCCACCATTTTGTGGGCTAATAGGATCTATAGTGTATTAAACACTTGCAGTGTGGAAAAACTGTACTAAATGGTTTTCAGATGTCATTTAATTGATTTTTCATGGCATTCAAAATCAGCTTTAAGGTAACATTTTACTCATGAGGAACTTGCAGCACAGTGAGAGCTTGCGAATTGGCCAAGGTCGTGCTGATTTTAAGCTGTGGAGTAAGAATCTGAACTGAGAACAAACTTCACAGCCCCATATTCATAATTCCAAGGAATGCTTATACTGTCTTGGATAGCCAAAAATCTTGTTTATGGTCAGTTAATTGATTAGATCTAAGGTCTAAGTTCCATAATTACCTCTATTTCTTTTTTTTTTAAGATTTATTTATTTTAGAGAGATAGACAGCATGTGAGTAGGGGGAGGGACAAAGGGAGAAGGAGGATCTAAGCAGACTCCCCGCTGAGTGTGGAACCCAACACAGGGCTCGACCTCATGACCCTGAGATCATGACCTGAATCAAAATCAAGAGTTGGATGCTCAAAAGACTGAGCCACCCAGGTGCCCCTCCTTCTATTTCTTTTTTAAAAAGTGTGATTTGGGCTCACATCTTACAAAATTGCACTTCAGCTAGGCTAATTGGGGGTAGGAGGGGCTTTAAAGATGAAGATGAAAGGAATAGATACTCCAGATACCTAGAAAACATTAAAGTTCATTTCCAGTAGATACATATGTACTTATAGATGCATGTGTATATGTGTGCAAATGTACACACATACATACACATTCTTACAGAGATCATCTAAAATATATGCATGTTTATATAATATATACTATTATATACATATATATATATTTCATTTATTTATTCTACAAATATCTACTGAGTATATCCATCATGTGCCAGGCCTTCTTACTCTTCCAAAATTCAAGACCAATTTCACAAAAGTTTAAGGGAAATTGAAAATGTTTTGACCCGAGATTGAAAACAGGCAGCCTGCAGGCCACATTTGGCCCCCACTGGGCTTTTGATTCACCCAATGTATCATTAAATCCCCATGGTCCCGCCATTCCCTAACATCTTCCACCCAGGTCCACATGCATCTGTACATTCTGTCTGCCACTGTGAGCATTTGTACCAACAGCCCTGGATTGAGACCTCTCATCCCACAGGAAAGGAAACCCATGTTACAGAGAGCAACTGGCTTCTCCACATCCAGCCAGCAGCAGAGGCCAGTCAGGAATTCACATCAACTGACTCCAAACTTGCAGATAAAATTAGGAGGCAGGACAGTATTAGCTCCCTGACAATACTGTCTTCAACCCAGCCATACCGATCTGATAGGAGCCTGTCCAATTCCTCTTCCTGGAAAGGCCACAGCTTCCTGGGTAATTCTTTAGGAACCATCTGCCAATGGAAACACGGGGTTTGCAAAACCGGATTTCAAAAACATGACACCAGTGAGCAGAAGAGTTCATTAAAATAACAATGGCGATTATCATAAGTATCATGGTTATTACTCCAGTTATAACAATGACAAATATTTATTGAGAACTTACTTTGTATCAGGTGCTTTATGAAAAGCAGAGGAATTCAGCAGGCCTAGGATGTTCTCTGGCTCTGCAATTAGTTCACCAGTTAAATAACTAACAAAGGATCTCTTTCCATTCTGTCAGATTCTAACCTCTAGATATCAGAGTTTACAAAACCTTCTGACCTGGATTCTCAAATGTAAGTATGAAATACATCCCCTTATGTTCAAGGGGAGCTTATATAAGATACAAATTCCTAAATCGAAAACAGTCTGAGGATGGCCAGGTGGGCTGAACTTAGAGTAAATCCCCAGGTGATTCTGATACAAATGGTCACCAGTCCCCATATTAAGAAACACTGTGTTTGAAGACTGGCAGTAGATTTCCTCTTAGATACAATGTCCATTTGAAATTTTGAGTTGTCTCTAATTTCACCAGATTGTGCAAATTTTGACTGTTAAAAATAAATAAATAGATAGATAGATAGATAAACAAAAAAAGACCAAAAAAAAAAAAAACACCCAAATTTTGTTCCCTCCCTGGCACCGCAGATGCCCATATCTGCGAGCTTGTCTACTCTGTTGTGCAGACCTCAGTCTGCTCTGGGACCCACTCCTGGCTACTCACTGGTGGAAAGGGAGCGGCAGAGCTTCCAGAGCTGACAGGGGCACCAGGCCCCGCTGACCCGTCACCAAGGACACGCCCTCCCACTCAGATTCGCCTTCAACTATCTTCACGGAGATTAACTCCTTCTTGCAAAGCGTCAAATACTCCCCTTCCTTCTCAGCTGGCTGAGCCACGGAGCACATGGCTCTGCAGAAGAAGTGACCTGTAGATAATGAGAAAAGCCCCTCCAAGGAGTAGCAGTAATGGAAAAGGGATTACCACACAATGTAATGTTTCTAAACAGAAGCCCAAGTACTTTGTTCCTGGGACAGGAACAGGCCAGGGGAGAGGTACCACAGAAAGCCTTTGTGATCCCAGAAAAACTGTAGCAGGGGAAAAAAAAGCCACTGAGAGGGAATGCACTCGAAGAAGATATCATAAGCTTGGAGTAATTTGTGAGAATAAGGCTCAACTGGGACTTCCCCTTGGTAAAAATAATAAAACAAAAATTTACTTAACAGAACTTCAGTTACAATTGCAACCCTCTGCTTAATCTTAGGATCAAAACAAAGAATAAATTGATTTGGTTGAATATAATTTATCCAAATATGGTAGCACTATACAAAATTCTTTCCTTCAACTGTGATTTGTGCAACACAATCATAAACAGAATCCCTTTGCAAAATATTCTATGCAAATCTGGGTTCTTTCAATGTGCCTGTGATGTCATCAGTGGTTAGCGTTGGTTGTCGCCCGGATCAGATCCCTCCTTGCAAACAGATTGGCTTGTTCTCCAAGAGGTTCCCCAGCACCATTTTCCTCCATCTCAGGAAATCTTGTAGGTTTTGCAAGATTTGCAATTTTATTTCACAATCAAATTGTATCATATATTTTAAAAGGTGATTCTTTCTTACTCTTGGATGCATGTTAGAATTGCCTGGGCAACTTTCAAAAAATACCAAAGCCTGGCCCCTACCTCTGGAGATTTAATTGGCCCCAGTGGAGCCCTAGCATGGGCACTTTCTAAAAACTCCCCAAGGGGTTGTAACATCAGACAATCAGTGTGAGACTGAAAAACATAGCTGTTCATGTGATGTCAATGTCAAACTGAGAGTGACGTTTGGAATAATATTGGTAACAGGTGGGTTCATTTATGATTATTCTCACCTTTGAAATGTTCTTTGCCTCCCGTTGTGTCCTAATTATTTCAGAGACTGATCATAAAAATCCAGATAAAAGCCCATCCCACCCTACTCCATCCTCACCTTCCTGTATCAGGAGTGCCAGGTATATTGTTTCCAGATGTTTCTCATCCACTGACACTTGGATCTCTGTATCTTCCACCAATCTGCAGTTGAGCCAGTACTTATGGTCAAAAAGGAGATGTTCCAGACATGCAGATACATAACCTAAGAGGTCAAGCCAACATGATTTCTGAACAACATGATTTCTGCCATAGCTGAAAACAGAAAAGTGTGAGAAAGCTCCTTTCTGAAGTTCCCTCCCAGACCTTTGTCCCTTAATGAGAACAAGAAGAGCATAGAGAGGTAGCTAGAAAATTTCTAGGGTGAGTTGATTCTTCTCGGCATCTGTTGGGAAATACAAATCATTTTTAAATAATATTTATGATTTTCAATACATTATGGATCTCCATAAAAGCACAATGAGATGACCAAACCTAACTACCTCTTTCTAATACATCTATAGAGGAATTTCAAAGATTATAATTTGGATTCTGGGGGTCCTAGTCCCCCCTTACAGTTTTCCTGACTTGAGGTTCAAATTCCTGGACCCCTAAAGATGCAGTGACTGGGGGGTTGTCCATGACCTCTAAAGGAGTCAGGATTTACTCTACCACCCCCTCTGATCTTCTCCATCACTCATGCCCAGCATGCTCTCCTTTGTTAAAACCAGACTAGCTGCTCTGTAGTTGCAATTATGGATGGTATTTCAAACATGCCTACAAATGTGAATTATTGATGCTAAAATTTTGCTTCTTTTGAGACTTCGTCTTTCTTAAGATGCAAAAGCCTGTTTGTTTCCATTCTGATTCTGTTGTACCTACTTAGGCCCAGTGTGTTTTCTATCATTGTATTTCTTGTACTTTAACATGCACACCAATCACCTGGGGATCTTATTAAAATAGAGATGCTGTCAGTAGGCCTGAGATTCTACTTTTCTGACAAGCTCCACACGATGCTGATGCTGCTGGTCCATCGAGCACACTTTGAATTGAAGATGGGTCTCTAAATGATCGTGGAAAGAGATGCACAGTGTGGAAAGCAGAAAATCACCATGACTACGAGAGAAGTTATACCTTCTAGCCAAGGGCCATCTTGACCCTCGACCTCTACACAAGGTCACTTCCTAGAAAACCCTGCCATCTGAGTCCCCTTTCACACATAGCTCCCCCATCTCTTTTGACTCTTTTCCAAAAACATAGGCTGAAGTATCCACAACTTTACTATTTTGAGCAGCTACTTGATCTTATTCAACTGGTCCCCGTTTTTTTTTAACCCTCAGTCTGCATCTCTCTCAGTCCTTTGAATTTAGTGATCACCAAGAACTGTTCACCAATTCATTATCTAAGAAAGTAGTCTCCCCCTGAAAACAAAGTAATGCTCCACATCCCATTAGAGAGTAACAGTTAATATTTGCCTTAGATTTAGTTCCAGGCAGTTTGTGATATTTCAAAAGTTAACCATCCATGTGAAGGCTCTACCTCTTTAATTGTCAGAGCCAGACCAATTCCCTGATGTCAAACCCTACAAATTGGCTGAGCTATAACACAGTTTCTCCTCCACCTGTCTGCTCCACATCATACCTAAGTTCAAGTAGGTAGAAAATTTCCAGATTTCCTCCATGGTCTTGAAGGTGATGAGGAATTGAGCCTTCTGGGACTGGATACCCACCAACCTGGCTGAGAGGTCCTGGGGAAAGAGAAGAGTGAGTCAGCCTGGGATGACAGTGTCCTGTTCATAATCTCAGAGGAGTGCAAAATGCTCTGTGTGATTTCTTGACTGTGGCATTGATTTTTTTACATCACACACACACACACACACACACACACACACAGGAAACAACCTAAATGTCCATCACTAGGAGATCAGTTAAAATGAATTGTGATTCATCCATGCAGTGGAATATATGATATTATGCAGCCATAAAAAAGAATAAAGAAATCCTTTGTGCACTGATGCAGCCTCCAGATATATACTACCAGATGGATCAGTAGCAGCAACAGAAAGGAACCAGGATGTAGAACTGTGTGCAATGAATGCTCCCTTTTGGGGAGCACCTTGGTGGTTCAGTCAATTAAACATTTGCCTTCAGCTCAAGTCATGACCTCAGGGTCCTGGGATCAAGCCCCCCATCAGGCTCCCTGTTCATTGGAGAGCCTGCTTCTCCCTCTCCCTCTGCCCCTCTCCCCTGCTCATGCTCTCTCTCTCTCTCTCAAATAAAAAAAAAAAAAAATCCTTTAGAAAAATGCTACCTTTTGTGTTTTAAAAAAAAATGTGTACGGGGAAGCTGAAGGATGAATAAGAGAAGGCACGTTGGAAGCAAGTTTGATTGTCGATCTATGTCTAATGATTATTTTTATAAAGCTGATAAATAGAAAAACCAAATTACACAAAACCAAAAATCACAATCCTTCCTCCTAGAGATAGATCATCAGTTAACACTTTTATGTATTAACTCAGAATCCTTTTTCCTGTGCACGAGCTTCCAGGTAACTATTTTTTTATAAATAGAATCACATTACATAAATTGTTTTCTAATCTTCTGTAATTAAACAATATTTTGTGAGCCATCCCCTACTTCAGTAAACAATCTATATTATTTTTAATGCTTACATATGCCATCACTACATTAACATAGTTCTTAGCATTTCCTTGTGTTTAGACATTTGCGTTGCTTTCATTTTTTTACCATCCTAACCAGTACTGTGATAGACATCCTATAGCTAAATCTTTGTTCACATCTCTGATTGTTTTGACATAAGTAATTCTCACTGAGAAGTGCAGTTGGGAATGCAGATATTCACATTTTCGATCCTAAAATGCAAGAGAGAGCCAAACTGCCCTTACAAAAGGCTGTGCTGTGCCAATTTGCATGCTTCCCCACTCCCTTTTTTAATACTTGGGAAAACAGGTCTAAACTACTGTACCGACTTGGTTTTCCCCTAAAATCTTTCTCTTGTTTGTCCAAGCTTCTAGAGTTGACTCTAATGAGTGAAGGTCAGAGCATCCTTCCTCCCTCAGGCCAAGTTGTGCCATCAAAAATAATTCCCTAGAATGCTGTTCTGGGAGAACCCTGTGGAAAGAAGAGATTAGAGAGGAAGGAAGAGAGGAGTTCCTAGGTCAGCAAAGCCAGAACTCTGGGGTTCTCCCATACAGGCCCCAGGAGTCCCCAGATCTTGTTGCTCAGGGAAGGGGTCCTAGATAAAAACTGACTCCAGGGGCACTTGAGTAGCTCAGTGGTTGCCTTTGGCTCAGGGAGTGGTCCTGGGGTCCTGGGATCAAGTCCCACATCGGGCTCCCCGCAGGGAACCTGCTTCTCCCTCTGCCTGTGTCTCTGCCTCTTTCTGTGTATCTCTTGTAAATAAATGAATAAAATCTTTAAAACAACAACAGCAACTGATTCCAGGAGATTCATTGTCAGGCAATTCACCTATTCACAAACAATGCCCCATTTAACTCACAATAACCCTATTCAAAGAGTACAATGACACTACTTAATCCATTCTAAGATACACTTTTACCACATTTAATCATGTCTGAGATAAAAGATAAGGAAGCATGTGGCTCATACTTAATTGGGAGCATTTATTTCCCTTTCTTCCAGGTATATAAAATATTGCTGCATTTGATAATCAAATGGCATTTCAGCCTTAATAGAAAATGGCATGATGCATGTGTTATAGTCTAGGAGGCCCAGGCACACACAGTTTAAGCAATTTACCCCGGGTCACCTGTGTGTTTGTTGTGGCCCCCTGACTGGAGCCTAGATCTAGCTGACTCCAGGCCTCAACCCCGGTGCACCAGCTGGACCGATTCAACCCTCAGCCCAGCAGATCCCCTGGCTCAATCAAATGCAGCTCTTGCCCACACCAAAAGTGACTCAAATTTTTAAAAACTATGGTGCCAGTTAACAGCTCGTGCCTCCAAGTTTCTGAATTCTGGAAATTAAAAAAAAAAAAAAAAAAAAAACCTACTATTTATAATTGATCTGCTATTTAGGGAGCACATACTGCCACCCAAGCAAAGTGCCAAGCTCTCTACAGATACTGACTCACTGACTCCTCCCAACAAACCAGTCTTTTTTTTTTTTTTTACGTGACAGATTAATAGAACACATTTCCCTTTTTAATTTGTATCAAATTAATTCAGAGACTATAAAAATAACTAGAACATATTAGTTTATTACATGAAGTAATATTCTTTTTCTCCCACCTCTAGTTGCAACAATTTTTAATCATTTCTGACTTTGGTTCTTTTAGTAAGTCCCTCCCAGGGGACACCTGGGTGGCTCACTCAGGCATCTGCCTTCAGCTCAGGTCATGATCCTTGGGTCCTGGGATTGAGGCCCTCTGGTTCCTTGCTCAGCGGGGAGCCTGCTTCCCTCTCTCCCTTTGCCTGCCACTCCTCCTGCTTGTGTTCTCTCTCTCTCTCTCTCTCTGTCAAATAAATAGATAGGGTCTTAAAAAAAAAAATCTCTCCTAAACTATAAATAATTTGGTTATATCCTTCTTCCTTGGTTTAACAACTGAACATACAAGCTACCCACTATGAAAGAGAAGGAACTGGTTTATTTACTTTGTTGCCTTTTTCTCCTCTCATTCTAAAATTTATCGTTATTAATTTTTTGATTAGCAATTTTGGTACTTAAAAGAATATATACTTAGTGGTCACCAGTGGTGAGGGAAGGGGATGGGGGGGGTTATTGTTTAATAGATACAGAGTTTCAGTTTGGGATGATGACAAAGTTCTGGAACAGACAGTGGTGATGGCATAACAACGTGACTGCATTGATGCCACTGAATTGTACACTGAGAATAATTAAAGTTGAAAATTTACGTTGTGTATATTTGATTACAAGAAAAAATAATCCCAATGTACCACATTTTATTAAAAAAATATATATATGCTTTATAAGGTAGATATCATAACAATTCCATCCTACACAGGTGAAGTCACTTGTAGATGGTCAGACAGCTATGAGTGGCAGGTTTGAAACCATTTTCTCTGACTGTGCAACACCAGAGGTTGCCACCTTCTGAGTTCCGTGTATCCTTGCTGAGCAGCAAGTATGTATATTTTCATTCATTCTTTGTTCCTTCAGCGGTTCTCTGAAGGGCCTACTTTGTTCCCGGCGCTGTCCTAGGTGCTGGCAAGCCTTGCAGCGGCCGGACACCAGGCAGGTTCAGCATTGCAGTGGGCCACCCAAGCTCACCTTAAACAGGGCACACACCTCCTGGTGCTCATTCTCCAGCGCCCAGAGCCGCCTCCTGGCCGCTTCCTGCAGGGGGCCGTTTACACACCTCCTGGAGCGGCTCTTCACACTGAAGGAGAGCGTCAGATCTTAAAGAGAAAGGGGGGAGAAATGCAATCAGATCAGGCTGGAAATGCAATAAAAGGGAAGAAAGAATTAGATTAAATGGACATCAATTAAATTGATGTCCTCTTTAATGAGAGGTTACAAGTAATCTTAATGATATCCGGAGCACCTCCTTTAAAATGTCCCCCAAGGAAAGAAAAAAAAGAAAGGAAGGAAGGAAGGAAGGAAGGAAGGAAGGAAGGAAGGAAGGAAGGAAGGAAGGAAGGAAGGAAGGAAGGAAGGAGAGGCTGAAGCCTGGGAATGTTCTGGAATCCCAGGAGCTGCTGTTGGTTATTTCTGCTTTGAACAAGGTATATTCCTAGGCTGCCTGGCACCAAGGTAACAGTGCCAACACAGAACAACTACACATATATTTCTTCCTGTGGATGATTTGTAGCAAATACTTAATCTATCCATATATATGGAAATACACGTCAAACACGTCAAATTTATTATGTGTAATAGATATTCTATGCTTTATGCATTATGGATACGCCATACATTTTCTCTAAACTATTTCTAATAAAATGAGTTTACTAATGTTTGCCAGGGCAGGTCCTTAATGTATTAAAGCCTAACTTCAATTTCTTACAAATGCACATTTGTTCAGCCAATACTGTAAGCAGAAGCTGTTTCAGGTGTTGGAATACAGCAGGAAACAAAATAGATGTGCTCCCTGTTCTCATGGAGCTTGTAATCTCTGCAAGTAACCAATTCTATGAACATAATAACTTCAGATGGAGAAAAGTGCTAGGAAAGCAATGTAATTGGATTAACAGACAGAGTGATGGAGCAGTTTGGGGGGCAGGGGTATGCCTTTGGATAGTGTTGTTGGAAAAGGTCACCCTGAAGAGGCTCATCTTATAACTGCACTTTGCCACATGTCTCCTTTAGATAATAAGTAGCAATCTCGTTAATAATTATCAAACACAATGAACCAAAAAGACATTGGACTGGATAATTATAGAGGTCTCTCTTCTAGCCCTAACTTGCCAGGGACTTTGCAAATCCCTGAGCACATTAAAGACAGCCCCTCTCTTGCTGGCCTGGGTAACACAAGTCAGCCTGGACTCCTATGTTTAAAGGGCCCATTTTTAACCTGGAAGTCCTGAAAATGCCTTGGCTACCAAGCAGCTCCAATAGGACATCCCCAACTGACCTGACACTGGTGTGAACTGCGGGTGGATGTTTGTTCCACTCCATTCCTCCCTGGCCTGTGTTCTAATCTCATCCAAGCCCTCCATCCTCAGCCGTCCGATTCAGTGCTCTGTCCAGTAGCCTCACGGATCAGCACACTGACCGCTATGAGGAGGCGAAGCCGGGGGAGGCGGAGTCACACAGACCTGGGCTCAAGGCTTGGCTCTGCCCTCGCTTGCTGTGCCATGCTGAACAGTTAATTACATCTTTACACTTGACTTTTCTCATTAGCAAAATGACTTGTCGAGTACCTATTTCACAGAGCTTTTAAGAGGCTTACAAATGAGATTATTCATACAAAGCTTTTTGTTCAGTGCCTCCTACATAGTAAATATTCAATTAACACATTAAGCATCAGCTGTCGACTCTCAAACTCCCCACCCTATCACTGCCCCAATTACTGCTCCCTCTGACCTCATCTTGTCACATCTGTAATCAACCTTGACTCTGACCAACTCTGTGACTCCTTTTCACCAAATCCATTTCTCCTGTCCTTTCAAAGTGTGATCCAAACTCCCTTCTAGAATCTCTCACAATAGCTCCCGCAAATGGCAGCCCCTTCAGTGTGGATCTCCTAGTCCTGCACCTGAATCCATGGATTTGTCACTCAAAAGACCTGGACTTAAATAAGCAAACTGCCTTTGAGATCTCAACAGGCCAGAGCTGCCACTGAGAGCCTCCTGCATGGGCCACTGTGGGATCCTGCAGTGCCTTCAGCATGACCAAAACAAGGGAATAAATCAAGTTCACTCCAGTGTCAGTGTGAAGCATACTTTGTCATTTTTTAAAAATCCTTCTGAAAACCGGTTGTTTAATCATGCTAATGTATCTGATTGATTTTGTCTGTGACTCTTCCGCGTCAAGGAGAGATTGGAGGCTGGAGCGGAATGCCCCCTTCTTGCTCAGTGACTTTCCTGGAAACAGCACCACAGTGGTAAAGGCTATAAGACAGACAAGTTCAGCCCTCCAGGTACCCTTTGTTCATTGGCCTTCATGGCACTATTAAGGCAAAATGCTGACTACACTGTATTCAGGAAACAACAGGTGGCGAGTCACCATTTCTCAAGGACAAGCTAACAGACAAGCAGATTGATAGAACAAGAAAGGGCAAGGTCGTTCTCATTGTCAGCCTGGCTGTTTGACAGAATTTGAAACTGGGAAAAGAAAGAACCTGATATGACATATGAACACTATCCATTTACCTGGTTTATGTTCTTTGAAACATTCTTAATGTAAATCTTTTCCACAAATCTATCATTTGTATGCCAGGGAGGAACAAAGATGCACCTCCATCGTGGCCATGAACAAGATGAGGGTCTGAATGCCTTTCTCCTCACTAGCTGTGTGGCAGTGGGGAAGATGCCTTTCTCTCTGAGACTTGGCCACCTTTGGAATGGGGAGTTTGGTGGCACCTCCCAGAGGTGAGCATATGAGAATGAGAGGAATCATTTAGCACATGCTTGGCACATGATTAGCCCCCCCAAAATGATCCCTGTTACTGTACAATAAACACTGAGTCTTCTGCAGGTTGATCCTCAGAGTTTCTGGTACAAGGTTCAGCCCAGGTATACTACCCTCTGATGCCAACTCCCTGCCAGCTTCACTGAGGTCTCTTAGTCGGAGACTTGTGAAAGATGTGTCTTGAGAATAAGGTTTCTTTTGCACTAATTTCAGAATCTTTTTCTGATTCTGAAAGATTCATACAGGTGCTCTTCTGCTCCACCAATCTCACTCCACATATTCAACCCTTTATTTGCTTATTCGTTTATTTAACAAATATTTATTGAGAATGTGCTATGTGTATAAGGTACTGTATATAGAATATAAACATGACCTCCACATATTTATTCAACAATTTGTGTATTTATTTACCAAATATTTTCTAAGCACCAACTATGTACAAATAACTCTTTTAGATGCCATGCACAATAAATACCTAAGTCTTCAAAAAAATTATCCCTGCCCTCCGGCACCTTAAAATTTAATTGCTAATGTATTTTCTTTAGTAGAGCAAATACGTATGGAGCTCCTAATATGTGCCAGATTGTGAAGAGGTTTGAGAGTCAGCCTGAGAAGCTTTAACTTAATCTTGCAGGCAATGGAGAGTATTGGAAGATTTGTGAGCAAGTGAATGCCATAGTCGAGGTCATGCCTACAAAGATGCATTTGATGGTGGTGCCTGGAAAGGATAAAAGAAAGGGAGCCTACAGATGGGAGAGATAAAGAGGTTACTGTGGAATTCGACATGGAAAATACTTTAAAAAAAAATAGGGCTTCTATTTGGGTTTTAGATACCTGGAGTCATATTCTGTGGCACAAAACATTTTTCCTTCTCTTCAGATAAGGCTATACACTCAGTTGATACGGTTGGATTCTTGGAAGGAGTTTCTTTACCTGGAAGAGATCAAATGAAAGATCATTTGTGTGAGTGTAAGCAAGTGATAAGCATGGACTACAAGTCTTTGTCAAGTGACAATTTTTTCTCCTAGGCTGGTGGCATGAAGGAGTTCTCTCCGCTATCACCATTGCCTTACAATTATTTAGTACTCAACTGTTATCAAAGACCTGTTATACCTGCTATGTCAATACTGCAGTAGCCTGTGTATCCCCATTTTATTTAAAACGAGTTAATAAGGGAGGCCTGGGTGGCTCAGTTAGTTAAGCGTCTGCCTTCAGCTCAGGTCATGATCTTGGGGTCCTGGGGTCAAGCCCTGTATCAGGCTCCCTGCTCCCCAGTGACCAGGGAGCCTGCTTCCTCCTCTCCCTTTGCCTACCACTCCTTCTGCTCATGCTCTCTCTCTGTCCCCCTCTGTGTCAAATAAATAAAAATTTAAAATAAAATAAAACAGATTCCCACCCACAGGTCAGACTGAGTCCCATGGCTGAGGACACTGAAAATGCTCCATATATGTTGAACCTACAAGGTCATTATAGATCTGACTGCGATGAGGTTTAAGATCAATGGGTGGATAACAGAAGTGTCACCATAGAAGGAGAGAGGGTAGCATCATTAGGGAGACGCCTGGGGCATGCTTGTAATGTATTGATGGTCCCCAGACTGTCTGACCACTAGAGTCCTGTATGGGATTTCTCCTCAGATCTCCAAAATGTTCCTGTCTTTGCCACTGTAGAATTGAAGTGAAAAAGGAAAAGAAAGAAGATCACGGCACAGCTGGGGTTAGGGAGAAGGCTATTTTGATGGCAGAGCGTTGAAAAGAGAAGAGAGTACAGCTAAAAAGCACAAGGCAGTGGATATAAAAGAATAGAAGGAAATTTCACAAGTATCACTATGAAATGTGGGCCTCCCTCATGATATTCCCAAAATACAACAAGAGAATTCAAGTCCTTAACACATTACTTTGGGTTACTCTGTTCCTTTGACCATGAAATTGCTCAAAGACTATACCATGGGGTCAGAATATTATAAGCTGCCTGGTTCTAGAAAGAGGGATTAGGAGTCTTGGCTCAACCATTGTTTGCAAGTCCCTCACCTAATTCTCCCAGTTTCTTTGATTATAAAACTGTGCTAGGTCAGAGTCAAGCAGATCAACCCATTTTGCATTCTGGACCTGTTCATCTACTGATGCAGCCCAAGAGTGAGAGGGACCAGCCATCACACTCCATCCACTCACAGCTGATTAATGCTAACCCCAAATCTTCACATTGCTACCAGGAGTCTGTGCCTCTACTCTGTGCTCCTTGCCTATGCAGAGAGATTTTGAGACACCAGTGGAGGACCAGATTCTATTTCTTCATAGCAGGAGCAGTTAACACTTTTGGGGGTGATAGAGGGAGGGAGAATGAAATGGATTTGGGTTTGATAGGCAGAAGGAGGGGCCCGTCAGCTCATAGCTCCTCATCCAGTCAATCTTGTTAGGGGTTCAGTGTTAAAAGCAGCTTAGCTGGAAAGCAGGCAGTAATGAGCTACAGTTGAACTGGATCATTTTGTAGTTCTGCCCCCAGGAACCAAAGGTAACTGTAGCAAAAAGGCACTGGCTTGGGTATCATGAGATAAGAGGTTGAGCACAAATCAGATTCTCCCATACATTAGTTAATAACCTTGGGCAAGACGTTTCATCCATCCGTTTTCTGAGGTTTCACTTTTCCCACTCATAAATGAGAGATGGATCTAAGTTAGTGGTTCTCGACTCTGACTGCCTATTTGAATCACTCAGATTGCTTTTTAAAAATAGCAGTGCCTAGGCCACGTCTCCAGAAATGCTGATTTACGTGGTTTGTAGTGCAGCCCAGCCATAAAAATTCTTTTAAGTTCCCCAACTGATTCTAATTTGAGCCAGTGTTGGGAATCACACATCTAGACTGATGCTTCTCAAATTTTCATATGTGTATGAATTGCCTGAGGATATTGATAAAATTTAGACTCTACCTCAGTAGGTTGAAAGCCTAAGGTTCTGTGTGTCTAATGTGCTGCCAGGTGATACATCTGCTGGTTCCAGCATCACACTTGGAGTGGTAGCCTGCTTCCTCACTCTGGGACAGTTTGAAAACTGATAGCCTCAGGGTCAGAAGCCATCAGGAACCCACAAATATCATTTTTCTTTCTTCTTTCTTCCTTCCTTCTTTCCTTCCTTCCTTCCTTCCTTCCTTCCTTCCTTCCTTCCTTCCTTCCTTCCTTCCTTTTTTGGTTCTCTTTTGTTATTCTTTTTTTATTTTCCCACATGGTAAATTTTTATTTTTATTTTTTTATTTTTAGATTTTATTTTTTTATTTGTCAGAGAGAGAGAGAGAGCACAAGCAAGGGGAACAGCAGACAGAGCGAGAACCAGGCTTCCCACTGAGCAGGAGCCCAATGCATGATCCCAGGATCCTGGGATCATGACCTGAGCTGAAGACAGATGCTTAACTAACTGAGACACCCAGGCATTCCCCCATACACTGAATTTTTAAAGTTCAAATGTGAATTGCTTGACATCACTCAGAACTTGGGATATTTTGCATAACCCAGATTCTTGGCTTTGCTTTGAAAATGGGAAGATCTATAGTTCAGAGCCCTCATTCTCATGTAGCAATAATTGTCTGGGGTCAAGCATTTGCTGCCCCTCTGTGGGCATTCATTCTTCTCTGGCTACCACAGTCTGCATGCCATCAAATTTACCCATTCACATATGGGCCCCACAAGCTGTGAGAGTGTGTACCTACTGCAAGACTGCGTGGAAAGAAAAGATAGCCTAAAGATGGTGAATGTCCACCATATAAGTCCACCTTGAAGAAGGAAGTTCATGGTCATCCTGCTTTGAGCAAGAAAGCTCTGAAAAGATGTGTGAGGTTTAGAGCAGAAAATTGCAGTGTTTCATAGGACATAATTTGTAGACTGTTTGCATCAGAGCTACCTAAGTGCTGGTTTTTAAAAAGGTATCTGCCCGGGCAGGCCCGTGGCTCAGTGGTTTAGCGCCGCCTTCGGCCCAGGGTGTAATCCTGGAGACCTGGGATCGAGTCCCACATCGGGCTCCCTGCATGGAGCCTGCTTCTCCCTCTGCCTCGCTTTCTGTGTCTCTCATGAATAAGTAAATAAAGTCTTTAAAAAATAAGTAAATAAATAAAATAAAAAATAGAAAGTTATCTGCCCAAACTAACTAAGAAAATTAGAGAAGGGGGATCCCTGGGTGGCTCAGTGGTTTAGCGCCTGCCTTTGGCCCAGAGCACGATCCTGGAGTCCTGGGATCGAGTCCCGCGTCAGGCTCCCGGCATGAAGCCTGCTTCTCCTCCCTCCTGTGTCTCTGCCCCCCCCCCCCCATGTCTATCATGAATAAATAAGTAAAATCTTTAAAAAAAAAAAAAAGAAAGAAAAAGAAAATTAGAGAAGAATATCTGCATGACTGAAGTAACCAGTTATTTCCTGAACAGGATGGGAAAGCACTACGCACTATGCACAAAAAAATAATGGATAAAATTAGGAACTTTTTTTAATCAAAAGATGCAATTAAGAGAATGCTAGGTAAGTGACAGAGTAGAAGAAAATATAAAGAATGTGTATAGAATGTAAAGAATTCAAATCCAGAATATATAAAGAATGCTATGCATCTTTCAGAAAGAGGTAGGCAACTAGAAAAATGGACAAAAGGGTGAAGAAGCCCTTATCCAAGGCAGTATCCAAGTGGCCAATAAATTTATGAAAATTTTCTCAAGCTCATCAGGAGAATGAAAACTAAAACCATAATGGAACACCACTACACAGATTGACCAAAATAAAAAAGACAGATAAAGCCAAGTGTTCAAAGGATACAGAGCAATTGGAACTCCCATCCCATGTACTGCAAGTATGAGAATAAGGTTTGAAAATTTTTACTTTGGAAAAACTGTTTGACATATCAGTTCAAGCTGAACATATACATGCAATAAGATTTAGCAGTTCCATTCCTAGGCATATACTCAGAAGAATACATATATGTGTTCACCAAAATACATCTACAAAAATATTCACAGCTCCAGTATGTGTAACACCCAAAACAGCCTGGCAACAACCCAAATGTCCATCTACACAGAATGAATAAGTAAGTGTAGTATATACAATTAAGTACAATATAGCAATGAGAATAAATGAATGACAACCCCAGGAAGTAGTATAGGTGGACATTTTCACTTTTTGAAAATTCACCAAACTGTACACATATAATTTTGTACATAGCTCTGCATGAGTGGTAAATTTGGTAGACTACAAATAGAGAAATATTCCTTGAGCTCTTCTCTACCTACTTCACCTCCGAATATCTAGAGGTAGAGTCTGGAGATGTGCATTTTCAATTAGCCTCTTGAGGATTTCTCGTGTGCTCTAAAGTGTGAGAATCTGTGGAATAGAGAGCCAATTTGCTAGGTGCTTGGGGACCCATGAGCCAGAGAGCAGCCACTTGAGACACAATAAAGAATCTGGAAAATCTGGGTGAGCTGCATAATAGGAAGAAGAGTTAATACTTGCATGGGAAAAAAAAAATACTTGCATGGGGATTCATAATTTACAGAACTCTTTTGTACAGGGATTATATTTCAACATGAAGGAATATGGAGACTTAGCTGGGCATTAAAAAAGGACCAGAGACAAATCAAGGCAACAAAAAGCTATCATACAGAATGAAGTGTGTTAAAAAGAAAAAGATATGATTTTTTTAATGACTGCAAGGAAATAGACCAGTAGGTCCATAGTGGCTAGTGCCGAGTCATTTTTAATCATCTTTTTGTCTACTTTTGTCTACTTTCCAAATATTCTGTAAGAGACATACACTTTGTTTTCTAGAACTGAAGGCAGGTAGAGAAGTAGGTGGGAACAAAGACTGCAATTAGACAGTCCCAGACTCAATCCTGTGCTTCTCATTAGCCAGATGAGCCCCGTAAACCATGTGGTTCAGGTGGGGCTGACTCCATCCCTAGCTCCAGAAGTGGGCACTTGACTCAAGCATCAACCAATCATGTTATGTTATGCCATGGCCACATAACCAAGGTTAAGCTAATGAGAATTAGTCTCAGGACCCTCAACAGCACTCTGCAGGAAGAGATTTCTTTCCATTGCACTTGGAGCTGTGAATATGACAGCCTGGGTGGCTCAGTCCGTTAAACATCTGCCTTCAGCTCAGGTCATGATCTCAGGGTCCTGGGATTGAGTCCTGCATTGGGCTCCTGCTGAGCAAGGAGTCTGCTTCTCCTTCTGCCTCTCCTCCACCTTTCGTGCTCTCTCTCTCGCACCCTCAAAAATAAATAACTAAAATCTTTAAAAAATATATATATGACAGCCTAGAACTGGGAGGCCTACCACAGGTGAAGGCCTGCCTAAAGTTGAGGCTAATCCAGTAAAAGTTTAGGAGTTTAGGAAAGATAACTTTCTGATAACATCAATTGAATATCTTGATCCAGCCATACCTAAAGCAAACAACACCTGGACTTTTCATTCATTAATCAATAAATTACTTTTGGTATAAGCTCATTTCATTTTTATTATTACTTTGGGTCGGAAAAAGTTACTAATTAAAAATACATTGAGATTTGTTTAAAAACTGCCAAACTACTTTCCAAAGCAGCTATACCATTTTGCCTTCCCATCAGCAACGCAAGAGAGTTCCGGTTGCACAATATCATCACAAACATCTGATATTATCAGGCTTTTTAATTCTAGCCATTGTATAGTTGTCTTATCTCACTGTTTCAATTTACATTTCCTTAGTAACTAATGATGTTGAGCATTTTTCTCATGTGCTTATTTGCCATACATATATTTTCTGAATGAAAGTGTCTTTACAAACATTTTGCTCCATTTAATTGGCTATTAACCTTCTCATTACTGAGTTATAAGGGTGGTTTTTTGGTGGGTTTTTTTTTTTTTTTTTTTTTATGTTCTGGATACAAGTATTAGATATGTGGTTTTCATGTAATATCCCTGAATCTGTGGCTTCTTTTCACTTTCCTGGTAGATTTATATGGGAGATGGGGGGAGTAAAATTACTGGCAAAGAGATCAGCAAGATAAGTTGGAATGAACTTTGTATGCACATGAGACAGCAGAAACCAGCCTGTACATACTAGCAAGGTCAATGATCATGTAGTTAAAATTGTTAAATATGGTAGAGTCAGGATAGGGACAGCATTTCAAGGCAAGCAGAGGAACTTAGAATAGATATAGTAAGCAATAGGGAGCCATGAAGCATTCTTGAACATAGGAATGGCATTGTAGCAATGGAAACTCTACCTGGGGTGGCACAAGAAGGACAAGGGAGAAGAAAAGACAAGAGGCAGGGAGGCCAGCTAAAAAAGTTGTATGGCAATCCAGGAGTATAAGTGTGAGACTGTGCACTATGATTTTGGCAAGTGAGAAGTGAGGGGATTTAGTGAATGGTGTGGTTCTTTTTTTCTTTTTTTTTAAGATTCTATTCATTTATTCATGAGACACACGGAGAGAGACAGAGACATAGGCAGAGGGAGAAGCAGGCTCCCTTTGGGGAGCCCGATGCAGGATCACGACCTGAGCCACAGGCAGATGGTCAACCACTGAGCCACTGAGGCGTCCCTAGTGTGGTACCTTAAAGTTAGAAAAGGGAAAGTATCTTGACAAATTGAATATGAGGGATAAAAATAAAGAAGAGGCAATAATTATAGAAAATGAATAGATAGAAGGGATTTAAGAGATCATTTAGTTCAACTCCTCACTTCACTGTGGAGAAACTAAGGCCTAGAGAGGAGTAGTGATTTTACCAAGGTCACATAACAAGTTCACAAGAATCAGAAGCATGCAGATCACTGGGAGCCAACTTTACTGCCACCATGACGTTAATCTAATCTCAGAACTCTGAGGTCTGAAGTCTCTAATCTGGAAACATCTCACTCTTAGAAACTTGCTAGAAAAAAAAAAACAGAAAGAAACTTGCTAGACGTGAGCATTTGACCCATTTGAGCAATAGATGCATTTCTCCTCTCTCAGTCTCTCCCAACTTCCACCCCAACTTTAAAAAAACATTAAGAAGTGTTTCCCTGCATGCTTTTTTCTCCACCTACATATTTTTTCCTTCTTTGACTTGACATTCATATCCACCAGTAGAGTTTATGATGTAAACCTACACTGTCCTCGTTAGGATAAATGTCAAATTACAGCTATAGGTATATCTACCTACATGGATGTATCTCTGATCATAATGTAGAGGGAGGGGAAAAAGCAAGCTGCACAATGATATCATTTTGTTTAAGTATCAATCTTCAGAAAAAATTCTTTGCAATGATTATGAGTACACAAACATGTAATAAAAGCACAAAACCGCTGAATTCATGAAAGTGATTAACTCTGGGGAGGAAACGAGGGAGGGAAATGAGACTGGGAGAGAACTACCAGGGGACCAGGGGACCAGGGGACTCTACTTGCATCTACAATGTTTTGTTTTTTTTTAAGAGAATGAAATTAAGGTATTCTGAAGCAAACATGGTATAATGTAGAAATGTACTAGAGCTAGATGGTAGTTTTATTGTTCTGAAATTCTCTGTTATCAGTAAGTTCAAAATGCCTCACAAGCTTTTTAAAGTTCAAATATGAGGCATCATTCAGTACTGCCAGCATTCTTCCTCAATTTCCTATTATTATACTCATGATTCACATTTACCAAAATTGTTGAAAGTTAAAAACACCAGCAATCAATATAGGCAAATGTTCCCTCTCACGTCCCCTGTTTAAGAGTGTAAGTCTGCCAAACTTCTCCAAGCAAGTGTTAAAGATAAGGGGACAGTGCTAGAAGCTTTTAGGTCAATAAACTTTGACATGACTTACTCTGTGATCCTCAGTGAGGAACTATAATTTATTAAACAGCGACAAGAATCTCCAAGGGTCCAGGAAGTCAGACATGACAGCAGTTGACCAAAACCAGCACCTCTCACCATGTGCAATGGGGAGATTTATGTGAGCAAATGAGAAACATTACAGGGAACAGATGCTGCAGGCAGAGCCCATGTGTGAGAATGCAGGTCACTTGAGTGGCCAGAGCCAACATTCATCATTGTGTGACACGGTGGCAAACCAGCCAGGCATCTGTCCAGAGCTCGGTGCTACCAAGAGCCTTCTCCTTTCCTGCTTCCCTTACCCCTGAGGACTGCTGGTCTTCATTGTTTACTCCACTTTAAACAGATGTAATGGCAGAAGCAGCTAGAAACAGGAGCACAGTGGAGCCAGGAATTAGGGAGAAGGGTTGTAGGAATAGTCTTTACTAGTGAACAGTAAAACAGTCCACAATTACTGAGGGGTTATCAGAAGCCAGACCCTGTGCTAAATCCATGAGATGAATTATCTGATATAATCCTTACCCAAAACTCTGTGTGTGACCAATAGTACCATTGGATCCAGGTTACAGACAGGAAAACTAAGGTTTGAAGAATATACGAGTTTTTCCCTAAGTCACGGAACTATGGAGTCACTCCAGAATATGTCTCATACTTTGTTCTATTTCCCTAGGAAAAACAGGGGAGTCTAAAAAGGGATTTTATATCAATGGTCCTCATACCTACAACACCCATATCACCCTCTCTGGGGAAAAGCCCTGATAAGCACAGAAAAAATTTTAGGGAAATGGTATGAAAAGCCTTGATAAAGGAAATGGCAAGTTGACTCAGAGAAATAGTGGATTCGGGATCCCAGCCACTTAGAGATACCCCCAATCAGGTGAAACAATAAAATCATTGGACAGTAATATCATAAGAACTCTGAGGATGCTTTCTTCAGTGTTGATTGGTTGGCTGGTTGGTTTTGAGCCACAGAACTCTTGTTCATGAAATCTTGGGCTGAGGACAGGATGTCACACAGAAGCAGAGCTGCTCCAGCTGAAGCTGGGGGTCAGAGAGCAGGAGCAGAGCTCCCTAAGGCACCTCTGCAGGCCAAGCCTACATTCCCTCATCTTATAGATGAGCAAAGGCCTAGAGGGAGAGCTTGATAGGCTAGAGTCACAGAAATGTAATTAATATGGCTGACATTTCCTGTGTTAAATCACTGTTTGCCAGGTTGTTTTGAGTGTTTCACACGTAGACTTAATCGCCCCCACACACAACTCTATGAAGAATGTATAAAAATATATCAATAAATCTATAGACAAGGGGACTAAAACAGAGAGGTTAAGTAAATTGCTCAAGGTCAAGTCAAAGAACCACGATCAAACCAGACATTTTGGCCTCCAAGACCAGGTTATTAACCATGGTGATGGTTAACTGCCCAAGTGATGGTAGACCTAGAACCCAGGACCCTGGCTTGCAGACCAGTGATCCTTCATGTTCCCCCACACTCCATTTAATGTCTGCTCCTGCAGGGTACAATGGCAACAGGATTTAAGGAAAGGGTCTGACAAGCTTATAAATCTTAGAAATCTGGAGATGCAACATGTTTTCATAGCTAATGGTTGTGCCTTTTGTGCCATCTGCAGATCTGTTTGTCTTGCCTAGCAGTTCTTCTGGGCTCCCTTTCCAAGGAACCACATGGTGCTCCAGGAAGACATGGAATCCTGACAAGGGTTAGGAATGATTCCTCGGCATGGTGCTCTCCTATCTCCCAAGTTCTCCCCGACTCTGCCACTTTCCCCCAAGGCTGCCACATATCCTGATAATTGCCATACTTGAGATGGCAGGACCCCACCTTGGTCCTGCTCTGAAAAAAAAGTGAGGAGTCTGCACTAGGGTGACAAACCACCCTAGTTGCCTGGGACTCTTCTGGTTTTAGCACCGATTGCATCCTGAGAAAGCCCTCGGACCCGGGCAAAACTAGGATGTTGGGTCACCTGATATCAAGTCTCAGATGACTTGACAATTTCTTAGGGCAACGACTCCATGGCTTCAAGCTGACGTACCAAAAAGAAAAAAGGAAAAGAAAGAAAATCACTCTGTAATAGGTAGGAGGCAAGAAATTGCCTGTTTTTGTCTAGTGACAGCAACCCTGATGAAAATAGGGTTGAGTGACTGAGGCCAAATTTATGGCCACTCATGCGCCCCAGGGGCACTCACTGCCTGAGGTTCTTTCCTGACCTAGGGAATCCTGGGAAGAAAAGACGGAAGGGGTTAGTCACACCCTGCCAGTGGCAGCCAAAAGCAGCACTGGCTCCTTACAGAGCTCAAAGTCTCTCTCATCAGGAAAAGTAGAAGTTTCCCAGGGTCCACTCCCTTTTCACAAAGCCAGAATGACAAGCACTGGACGAGGGAAGGAGAGGGGGCCAGAAAGCAAAGCCATCTCGCCGCTACGATCTTTGGAAAAGCAGCTTCCCCAACCCAACAGATCCCTGAGTCTTCACTGGACCAATCACCTCAGGGAAGCCACAGGCCAACCCCCTCCCCCAGGTCAGGAAACTCACCTGGGCCCCAGGATAGACTCGGCTCCCCGGGAATGCAGAAGCAGCCACCCATGTGTGCATCATTCTCCCCAGGCCAAGGCCCCTGGGAACAGCAGCCAGAAGAGCACTGGGAGGGACAGCCTCCCAACGGTGTCCCTCCTCCCGCCTCCTCCCTGGCACACTAGGGACCAAAACCCAGCTCAATGCACAATGCAGCCTTTGACATCAGGCTGCAGCAGGAGGCCCAGGCAGGAGGGGAGGGGCAGCCCAGCCCTCAGGACCCATAGTCCCTACACTGTCAGGCCTCTGACTGGGGAGCAGCACTCCTCCCTGCCTCTCTGCAGATTGCTTCAGGCCTATCAGGCTGTGGCACATTCCTCACATTCTAGGACTGAGATACACAGTTGGGTTCCTGTGGGGGAGGCCAGGGTGGAGGAGAAGGGCAGAGAGCATCCCAGGAATCAAGGCTGCTGTTCTTGTTTCCCCCTGGCTGACTTGGCCCGCACTGACTTGCCTGCCCATGAGAGAGCCATCCCCACCCAGCCTCTCTGTCTGTGAACACCTCCCCTGGGCGCAGCAGCTCACCGGGGCGCCAGCAGCATTGGTGAGCCAGCTCCTCACTGGTGAACGGGCACAGCCCCAGCCCCTGTTCCTAAAGCCTTGGTCAGAAGGAACCCAGGCAATCGCCTGCTGGAGCCCAGCACCTTACTGATGAGAGGATGCAGGACCAAGTCCGGTAAGGTTACAAATTTGCCCAAAAACCTGGTGACACCAGACCAGCCTCTTTTTCACTTTGGACAAGTTGCAGAGCCGGAGAATGCAGTGGACGCAGTACAGAAAACCTCCTGCAACATCTTCCAAAGGAGGCAGGGAAAATATGGTTGAATGTCCACAAGACTGGATGGAGGCCTGACTGATCTAACAGCCAAGTTCAAGGATCACTAATTACTTATTATTTTGTTAGTGCCTAGAGCAAAGTTCAGTGGGGAGTGAACCAAGGAGGGAGGAGGCACAACTGACAGGACACAGGAGTCCTATCCACTGCTCTGCAGGCTACATGCAGGCTGGACTGGAGGTCACTCGCACAGCATTTTAAGGAGGGAGGTGAGTTGGCCATGTTTATATTCTGGGAGGAGCACCCGGGTGACAATATAAAGGATAGCCCAGGGGCCAGTCCCATGGGGGCTGTCACGAGTGTCCACTGCACACACCAGCTCAGACTCAGGTGACAGAGTCTGGCTTCAGTTTCAATGCTGACTCATTTTGACACCCAGTCACTTAAACGTTTGCCATGGGCCAGGCACTCACTATACATTACTTCATTTCAATCCCGTAACAGCCCCATAACATAGGTCCTTCCAGCTCTATTCTCTAAGTGAGGAAACTCACAAAGAGGGGCATATAACACATCCGAAGCCCCACTATGTATGAATGTCAGATTCAGGACTGGAGTCAGGTCTAATTGATTCCACAGTTGGGGAGCTTCATTTTTCTGATATATAAGCTCTTTCCATGACCACAGTGAAAAAACAATTAGATGATCTGATAGTGAACCCTCAGAGCTTGCTGACCACTATGGAAGGCCCAGGAGAGGAGGGCTAGGGTGGGGCAGGGAGGGCAGCGGCGGTGGGGCGGGGGGTGGGGGGGACAGGGTCTCTCCAGTCACATGGGGGATTACATGCAGGATGTTTTCTCTGTGCACTTCTGTCTAAAATATCCACTTTCATAATGTCCCATGCCTTTTCCTTCACCGAAGCAGTGTTTTAGGATGTTTTCTTGGGCTTAAGATAAAAGAGCAAGAGTTTCTTTAGAAGATAGTCACTCAAAATTTTGGGAGGATATAAGAATCAGATGGTGAAAAGAAACCATGGTTTTGGGACGCCTGGGTGGCTCAGCGGCTAAACATTAGCCTTCAGCCCAGGGCACGATCCTGAGACCTGGGATCGAGTCCCACGTCGGGCTTCCTGCATGGAGCCTGCTTCTCCCTCTTCCTCTGCCTATGTCTCTGCCTCTCTATGTGTCTCTCATGAATAAATAAATAAAATCTTTAAAAAAAAAAAAAAAAGAAAGAAAGAAAGAAAGAAAGAAAGAAAGAAAGAAAGAAGCCATAGTTTAAATTGCACATGATGACAAATGCTCAGACTTATCATTTCTCCTTGACTAACCTGTCCACCATTCTTACGCAGGTACAGCAATAGAGATCAGAAATTGTAAACGACCAGGACCAACCAAAGGAAGTCTGTCTGTCCCAGGTGACACTCTGAGGCAGTTGGCTGAGACACACATTTTGGCAAGTCCACTCTGGATAAAGTCATTGTTTTTCTTGAGATGCAAGAAACTAGTGCTATTCTGCATATGGGCTAAAGCGTATGAATATGCCTTAGATGAATTAGCCTGAACAAAGGCTTTCCAGACAGAGAGAGCAGCAGGTGCAAAGGCCCTGAGGCTGGACCATGGCTGGCAAGTGGAAAGAAAAGCATGTGTGGTTGAAGTCCATGAGACAGAGCAGGTATAAAGATGAGGTGAGAGAAAGCAGCTAGAGGCTAGATTGCAGAGGACATTGAAGGCCATCTAAGGATTTCAGCTTCTACTATGAGTGAGATGGGAGACAATATAGGATGCCAAATAGAGGAGTCTCATGATAGACTTATAGTTTTAAAGGGTCACCCTAACTGCTCCTTGAAAAATAGGCTGGAGGCACCTAGGTGGCTCAGTTGGTTAAGCATCCAACTCTTAATTTCGGTTCAGGAGATGATCTTGGGGTCCTGGGATTGAGCCCCCTGTCAGGCTCCACTCTCAGCAGGGACTCTGTTTGAGGATTCTCCCTCTGTCCCTCCACCAGCTCATGTGTGCTCTCTCTCTAAAATAAATAAATCTTAAAAAAAAAAAAAAAAAAGGAAAAAGAAAAATAGACTATAGCTGGGATTCCATGTATGCAGCAAATGTAACATCCAGGAGAAAGATAATGATGGTCTGTACCAGAGTGACAGCAATGGAGGTAATAAAAGGGGTTTAGGTATTAGATATATTTCTGAATGACGAGTATCTTAATCAAGGCTCTGCAAAGAAGAAGAATCAGTAGGATACAAATATATCTGTGATACAAGGTGGGCACTGTCCCACCTAAGAAGCTCCCACTAGGCTTCAGGAAATGAGAAGTATGATGCCATGTTCTTCTGGGAAGTAGCCAGACGTCCTGATTTGTCATAGAAACCAGACATCAAGATTTTCACATGAAGTTCCCAAATTTTTTAATGGCCACAAACTAGGCTCACTCCAGTAGCATATACACTAAAATTGGAATGACACAGAGATTAACACAGCCCCTGTGCAAGGGAAACATGCAGATTCATGAAGTATCCCATGGTTTTGAGTATTGTATAGAACTGCTGAATCATGGGGCATCTGGGTGGTACAGTCAGTTAAGAATCCAAATCCAACTCTTTCAGCCCAGGTCATGATGTCAGGGTGTGATGAGACTGAGCCCGACTCAGGCTCTGCACTATCAGAGAGTCTGCTTAAAATTTCCTCTCCCTCTCCCCCTCCCATGGGGGTGCTCTCTCTCTCTCTCTCTCTCTCTCTCTCTCTCTCTCTCTCCCCCCCATATATAAATAAATAAATAAATAAATAAATAAATAAATAAATAAATCCATCCATCTTTAACAACAACAACAAAAGAATTGTTGAATCTTATGTTGCTCAGTGGAAACTAATATAATGCTGTGTGTTACTTATACTTTGATAAGAAAAACAAGAATTAAAAAATTAATGCTCAAAGACTAATTCAGAAAATCTTCTAAAGCACTGTGTAGGCCAATACTTCAGACCAGACAAACTTACCTTTTTCCATTTTATATTTATTATACAATAGGTTGTGTTGTTAAAATATAAAATGTGACCTGCCTTCTCTGCCATATGCAAACTCTTGAAACTAAACTAAATTTTTAAATTTCCTTCTAGAGGTATTGGTTTGAATTAAGATTTGCTTTTGAAATGCTATAAAAGTATGTATTAAAAATACAGTGATTCGTCCAGATTTTTATTTCTGATGAGGAAACTTGAATTTTTTGTACATTAGCTGTTTATAAAAAGCATCTTAAGAAAACTAGTACATTCTAATAGAGAAAAAATTAGAAATAAAATTTACTTGTATTTCAATTCAGGCCAAATCCAGCCCACAAGCAGCCAGTTGGACCCTTCTGATGTAAAATTGAAAAATTTTTTCCTTGGGAAATTCACAGTCTAGTTGGGATAATATATGCACTGAGGAACTATAATTCAAGGGGAAAACTGTAAGACTATGTCATGGGTGGAATCCTCTCCCCTTCAAATATAATATATGGAACACTGAACCCTCAGTACCTCAGACTGTGATTTTATTTGAAAATAGGATTGTTGTAGATATAATTATTTAGGTTGGGTTCATACTGGAATACAGAGGGTCCCTAATCCAATATGACTAGTGTTCTTATAAAACAAACACCCTGTGAAGACACAGACCCACAAGCAGAAGCCCTGGCAACAATGAGGGCATTGAGTTACACATCCACAAGCCAAGGAATGAAGGGGATCGCCAGCAAACCACCAGAAGTCAGGAAGAGTCAAGGGATGATCCTCCCTGAAGGTTTCCAAGGGAGCTTAGCCATGCAGACACCTTGATTTGGAACTTCTGGTCACCAGAGCTATGAGACAATATATTTCTATTATTTTAAGTAACCCAGTTTGGGCAGTTCGTTAGGATAACCCCAGGAAACTCCATCTGGATATGTTTTTACCTCTCAAAGGTCAGTTTGGGCATTAGATTTGTGGTCAGAAGACCAAAGTTCAAATCCTGGCTCTGTCATTTCCAAGTTGTATGCTGTTTGGCATAGTCTGTCCTTTGCAAATAACAATGATAATAATAGTCACATAGAGATCACAAAAAATCTCTATCTCATAAAATGATTGTGAGGATTTAAAAAGTGTTTCCAGGTGTTGATTTTTTACTTGCACAAATCTTGCACTTGTGTGTGTGTGAGAGAGAGAGATCACTGTTATACCAGTCTTTGGCATATTGTCCATGAGTCCAGACTCTGAGGAAGAAGGGACATCCTTGTTGAAAAGAATGTACCTATCAGCCATGACAGAGACAAAAATCTCAGTTCCAATCAGAAAGCTTAGGAGGAAATGCACCTCAGTAAAACTAGGACTGCCTGTCCTCAGATAATCAAGAAGATTCCTTTCATTACTTCAGGCAAAGGCATCTAGCCTAGCCACCCTAGCTGCATTTCTCTCTTCTTGACTGGCCAACATTTTCAACAGACACACGTTTTGCAAGCAGTTTACTTAAGAAAGAAAAATAAATACTCATGCTCAACTATTTTCATCACTATTTGGCTTTTGTGATCTAGTAAATTGGTTTCAAGCAAAAAGAAAGGGGTATTTTGGGTGTTTTCGCTGATAAATTTCATTGGGTGACCTTGGGAAAGTCAACCATTTCCCCTTAGGTACTTTCCTTATGTAGTCACTCTGTGTCCTCACCCATTCAAGTCTTGTTCCCATGATGACTTTGTTCAAGTTCCTCTGAAAGTGGGATCCCCAGATCTCCATTCAACCATCCAGCAGAGCTGTGTATTCTGTACACAGCACGGAGGCACTGTCCCCTCCTTTGTTTTATGTATTGTACTTTTGCTAATGGATTCCAAGTTTACATCAGCCTACAGGAGTCAGGAGATAGTTCACATTCTACCTACTTGGAGACATTTATCAAAATCCAGATGCCTAGATCTTACCCAGCTCCAATGAAACAGAATCTCTGATTAGAGTCACTCCTAGTGATTCCAATGTGCCTCCAGATTTCAGCAAATAATGCCCCAGGGATTTCTTTTACAGAGATGAGGGACAGGGACAGGTGTACATTTCAGGGGTCTAAAGGTCCATAGAGCTCTCCTTTTCTTAATCTTCTGATCTATACTAAAGTTAATTAAAAGCCTTAACCACAAGGGGAGACCACATGCAGGGAATCTGGCTCTCTCAATGAAAAGAATGTGAGGGGACACCTGGGTGGCACAGTTGTTTGGGCCACAGACTCTTGGTTTCAGCTCAGGTTGTGATCTCAGTGTCATAAGATCGAGCCCCCAATTGGGCTCCATGCTCAGCATGGAGTCTGCTTGACATTATCTCTCTCCCTCTCCCTTTGACCTCCTCTCTGTGTTCTCTCTCTCTCTCTCTCTCATGAATAAGTAGATAGAAGAAGAAGAAGAAGAAGAAGAAGAAGAAGAAGAAGAAAAATAAGGAAAAGAAAGAAGAAAGAAAGAAAGAAAGAGAGAGAGAAGAAAGAAAGAAAGAAAGAAAGAAAGAAAGAAAGAAAGAAAGAAAGAAAGAAAGAAATGAGAGGGCCCCTCTCATCCTCAAGTTTCAGCATCCACAAATAACAAAAAAAATGATTTATAATTATTCAAGACTTCCATATTGATGAAATCCTCTATCTTACTATATCCTCACACCTATATCCATAACATAGGAGCTGGACCCACCATTTTGTAAGCGATGAAAGGGCTGTGTGAGAGAAGTCAGGTGACTTCTCCAGGGTCTTACTGCTAGTAAATGACAGCAATAGCTTTTCCCAAACATTCCAGCCAGCACCTGCATATACAGTAAGCTTCACCACTTAAGACAGCCAGGAGAATAGAAACAGACACATATATACAGCATCCCAACCCCCAACCCCTCCCTCAAGCAACATCTGACTACTAATAAAGATCAGATTATCTTAACCTCCATAGAACCATGTTTGTACAGAGGTCAAGCAAATGAGTAAAACAGTTTACCATACATACACTAATTTAAAAGGTTTCAAAAAAAATAAAAGGTTTCAACAAACATGAACATCCAGGGAAAGTAGGAAAGAAGGACAATAGACCAGTCCTTCTCAAACTTTAATATGGATATTAATTATCTGGCATGATAGGAAGAATAATGCCCCCCAAAGATATCCACATCTCCAGAGCCTGTGAATATGTTTATGTTTTCTTACCTGACTAAAAGGACTTTCTTGATAGGATTAAGAGAAGGAATTTGAGAAAGGGATATCAGATGGTCCAGATGTAACCGCAAGGGAGGTGGGAAGGTCAGAGTCAGAAGATATGACAAGCAAACTAGAAGCCAGAGGTCAGAATCAGAGAAAGTGATTTGAAGATGCTGCTACAGTGCTGGTTTTAGATGGAAGATGGGACCATAGGCAAGAAATGTGGGAAGCCTCAAAAGCTGGCCAAGGCACAGAAAGGATTCTCTAGAACTTCCAAGAGGAACACAGCCCTACCAACACCTTGATTTTAGCCCAGTGAGATCCACTTCGGAAATCTGACATCCAGAACTACAAGATAATAAAGTTGTGTTGTTTGAAGTCACTAAGTTTGTCATTTGCTACAGCAGCCATAGGAAACCAATAGACCTGGGAATGAGGAAAATGCAGATCCTAATCCCCGGTCTCTGAGGGGGTGAGACGCTCTAGTGGGAGCTTGCAGGTGGTGCCCATATGCTGGCTGTTGGACCACGCTTTGAGAATCGAGGCCATCAGAACTCCCCTGCAGCTGTTCTTTCAGTGTCTGGAGCCTTCAGTTAGTAGGGGATGGGAGCATGATCCCACAGAACCCTCAGTTCCTCACCTCTGACTGCCCCAGTGTCTGTGCCACTGCAGAGTGTGGACCTGTAGTCAGTCTTATATTCAGTATCACCTACTCTGAGACGTACCTCCTTTTATTCCTATTTCTGCCCCCGCTTATTCACTTTAGTGATTATAGTCCTAAGTCTGTGTTTATTTACCATCTCCCCCTCACATTTCTGCTGTCCTGTTCCCACCATGAAACACGGTGCCTGATGGAATAGGCACTCTTAGATGAAGGAAGGAAGGAAGGAAGGAAGGAAGGAAGGAAGGAAGGAAGGAAGGAAGGAAGGAAGGAAGGAAGGAAGGAAGGAAGGAACTAAAAATTTAAGGAAGCTCTTAGTTCTTGTTTAACTAGATACCTGACCAAATCTCTCACAACTTATATTTGTACAACTGATTTTGTTTTAAGCTACCTAATCCAAAAGTTTCCACTGATCTAAGTTTTCTCAGACTGTCTCTATGTTCCAAGCAGATGAAATCAATCTGAATATTGATCTTTCCCATCCCTGTCCAAGATTTCTCCCCAACTCTGAAAAGCCTGCTGCAGCAGGTCAGTTCCCAAGATGCAGACCCCGAGAGGAAGACTTGTAGGCAGCAAGCTTATGGGGTTGTGTTCACAGGATCCCTATGGGGGGGAGGGGACAGAACCAGGCAGAGGACAGAGTGGCCTGCAAAGCACTCTAAACAGAGTCCTCAGCTGGTTCCCACAGGGAGCTCAGGGGTAGGTGGGCCATGCAGAGTCATCCTGGGCCAAGGGCATCTGATAACAACCAGCCACTGGACTGGCTACATCCTCATAAGGGCCAGTCATTGAGGGCAGGGTGCCCCAGAAGGGGACACAAACTGGACGTGGCACTCTTCTGTTCTAGGCAAGCCCCAGAGAGGGACTCAGATGAAAGCATCGACCTTGAAAGCTTCCAGCAACTGGAGGAAGGGGTGGGCCAGTCGTGATAGGTGGGGATCCAGGCAGACTCCAGAACATCCACCACACATCCCTTCTGTTTCCTCAGGCACTGGGGGAAAAGAAACTATTAAATCAAACTAAGACCAGAATAGAGCTCTGGGTCACACCTATATGAACTAGAGAGGAATAGACAGATGCAGAGAGAAGAACACTGACGTAGAAGCGTCCAGAAGGAGGAGAACTGTGTACACAGAGCCTGTCTTAGAGACAGAGTTCCTCTGAGGTAGGATGTATGAAGGCATTGAGAGTACAGAAGGTGTGTATTTGGAGTAGCTCATGGGTGAAGGCCACAATAAAACCAAGGAGGGGGAGACAAAAGGAGTCCATGGGGGTAGCATAATAAGAAGCTGATTAGAAGGAAATTGGAGGGTTGCTGGTCCCAGTGAGGGATAGACAGGACTGGCTGTTAAAAGTTTGCAGGGGTCCAGTCATGGGGGTTATGTCTTTCTTCCAGGAGCCTCAAAATGGAGCAGGAACAGCACACAACAGTCCAGAGCTGACAAGGCAGGAGGGTCAAGGGGCACTAGGGTGTGAGAATCCAGGGGGCTGGTGAGACAGTTACTGAAATGGGCCACCTCAGAGTCAGGCTAGATTAGGAGACCGGGGATAGAGATATGAGATCAGATACCATGTCACAAGGTCATAAAGAGACTGTCCAGCAACTTCTGGAGATTTCAAGGAGTGGGAGAGCCAAAAGACAGAGGGAGGCTGCAGAGGGGAATTTCAGAGATCATGTTTATAGTGGAGAGTAAAGGAGAGCCCCTGTAGAGCATGGTGAGGAAAGTACTGTCCTGTCGGAAGGCCAGGTATTCTGTTTGAAATGGTGTCAACACAGCCACAGTCATATATGTGTGGAAAAGTTCAGACTGAGGATTGAATAAAAATGTGAGGCTACTTTCAAACCGCTTCACTCCTAACCAAAGCCCAGTCCCCTCCCTAAAGGCAACCACAGGCAATTTGTAGCATCTTTCTGAACTCTGGCTCTGCATCCTAGACACATGTATATGTGATCCCATTTCTGTATGGAAAATTATATATACATATATTATATATACATTATATATATATATATATTCCCATATAGGATCATATTATGTAAATTATCATATATCTTAATTGGCTCACTGCTTCACTCTTGGCCCGGGACTCAGCCCGCAGTGCGTGAATGACAGTGCTGATTTGGCCTGTTTCACTTGACTTGTGGCTGGAGCTTCAAGTTAAAAAGATGGGAACTCTTGTAGAAAAGAGAAGCTTCATGAGGGCAGCCCAGGCAAGAGCCATGGGTAAAGCTGACCCAGAAAGGGTTCCTCTTTCTCCTTGACAAAATCAAAACAAACAAATGAGTCCCAATGGTTTAGCCATGTGGATTGCTAACATTTTCCTGTTTCTAGATGAGAGTTGTTAGTCTCACTTCCTGAAATCTAAACAAAGTTCAAAACAAACTTATAAACAAAGGGATCCTCTGCTTCCCCAGATCTCAATTCCACTCTCCGAGAGGAATGAGCCAAGATACTACTCCTCTGATGACTTTCCCAGCAGAGCCCCATGGCTTCCTCCTTCCTGGTGGCCACCAATTGTTGTGAACATCCTCGTGGGTGTAGATTTTTATTTCTGTTAACCCCTTTCTTCACACCCTTATAATTATGTAGGGAGTAGATTGTTTTTCCAATGGAAATTATTTGGGGCTTTTAGATGGTCCAAGGTTCAATGATCTCTCCTAAAAGCCTAATCCATCAGCATCCAGCTGAGCAAGGTGAAAAAGATTCTAGGCGGAGATGAAGGGGCTCCACATTCAAGCCTGATGCTGTGTTGGCCTCAGCATGAGGCCAAGAGGCTGAGCAGCTGGTTCAAGGGTGGGGTTCCTCAGCTACCAAATGACTTAAGGGCTTTACAAAGCAGCTGTGAAGAGAAAATTAGAAAGATCCCTGAAAGCATTTTTATTAATTGGGAAGCACAGGGAAGCACTGTGTGTGTCTTTAAACTGAGTCTACACAACTGGGGGAAATATTTGGTCAAAGAGAGAGAAATTAATCTCAGCCTGGGATAAAAAGAAAGAATTCAAGACCATGTCACCTTCATGTATGAAGTTATGCTGCTTTGAAAGCCCTTTCATTCAGATTCATTTACAAGCCTGTAAAATGAAGAGGCAGGGTGAAATTCTTATTGCATTTGCAAGAGAAGGGATGGAGATAGAGAAAAGAAGTACTAGAAGCCTGCTCTCTCTCACCAGGGCCCTACCTGAGTACTTCTCTGCAAGGAGATGGAAACCTGGATGCAGGCCAGCCTCATTTAGCATCAATGCAATTGGCCCAGAGGAAGGACCATGCCCCGCAATCCCCATGGCAACAGAGTTCCCCGCACATTCCCAGGCAGGGAAATGCTGACAAGAACAAATAGTGGAAAGGTCCAGCAAGCCTGCATGAGAAGAAAGAGAGATGAGGGGCTTGTCACATGGGTAGGCGTAAGTGAATAATGATAATACTCGTTAACACACACAGACAGCTTCATATGGATGCGTTATACTAGTATTTTCGTGGATTTTCTCACTTGATGCACATAACCACCCACAGGAGCAGGTCCTGTCATTATCTCTATCTAAAGGTGAAGGAGGGATGCCTGGGTGGCTCAGCATTTAAGCATCTGCCTTCGGCTCAGCACATGATCCTGGAGCCCCAGGATCAAGTCCCATAATGGGCTCCCTGCATGGGGCCTGCTTCTCCTTCTGCCTATGTCTCTGCCTCTCCCTCTGTGTCTCTTATGAATAAATAAATAAAACCTTTAAAATAAAAAATAAAGGTGAAGGATTTGAGGGGCTGGGAAGCTGAGTAAATTTCCATAGGTCACACAGCTGGCAAGTGGTAGTATCAGGATTCAGAAGCCAGTGGACTGAATCCCAAGCTGGGCTTTTTGACTGGGGCACCACTGAAACTCCCTAATTTTTGCATTTGGTAAAGAATAATGCAATCAACATTTATAGAATACCAGAGTATGCGGAGTGGAAGAAATCCTGAAAATGACCAGAGGATTTCATTCAAAAGATTGATTAAGCACCAACTATGTGCTCTAATCTAGGTTGGGATGGGGAGAGTGACACAGTGGTAAGGTCAATAGATAGGGATATTCTTTCATGGAGCTAACATTCCATTGGAGGAGAAAGATAACAAATAAGCAATGAATTAATTAGCAATGGAAGTGGAAGGGGGATAGATAAAGAGACAGAAAATGCCAAGACATAAGATAATAGACTGGAGAAATCCCTAATATCTCCATCGACTTGTCCAGCCACCACCTTTTACATTGAAGAAGACAGAAACAGTGCTCAAGACTAGACCACATCAAGACCAATAAACCCATCACTGGAAGCAATGTTGGGTTTATTTTCTTATCATTGTCTAGCCCATAGACCTCAGCACTCAGGGAAGGGAAACCAGCACTCAAGCATCCCCTGTTGGCTCCAAGACACAAAGGACAGACCCTTCCATCCCTGTATCACATCCCAAGACTCAGGAACAAGCCCAAGCAGAGCAGAGTCAGTACGTGTCCAGCAGATTGGCAGCAGTAGGCTGCCAGGCCCCCAGACGCCCCCACTCACCCCTCCTAACCACCCTATGAGCCCATATCATGGATGTCAATCTCTCTGATTTAATTTTGCTCCTCTTGGAATTCAAGACTGTAGATGAAGATGAGGATACATGAACCAGTCGCAGGAGCCGAGGCAGGGGCTTCTGGCTCCTAATTCTGGCCACAAGGTGAATCCTGGGGTATATCACTGCTCCCTGAGCTTGGCCTGGCCTGGTCTGGCCTGGACAGACAACCCTATGGAGACCAGTGCCCCACCTCTCTGCGGTCCACACCGTCTTCAGGCTCCCGAGCTGAGCCATGGACATAATCAGAGGTGCACACACAAGCAGGCCCTACAAGCCCTGCTTCTACCCTGCATTTGGGATGTCCTTGTCCCGTCCTCCTCCCCATTACCTCTTTCTCCTCCCTGCTCTCACTGTGCCTGTTAGTCCACTCACCTTCAAGGTCAGTGTTCACAGCCCAGACTGAAAGGGGACAGCAGAGGCAGAGAGAGCACCTGAGGATACAGAACTGGCAGGGACTGCTTTCTCACTGCCCAGGTGATGAGGGAAGTTGGATTATCTGAAGATTTAAAGGCAATTGGGGCAACAACAACAACAACAAAAGTGAAAAGAAAAGCATTCAAGTTGGAAAGGAAGAATTAAAACTATCTCTACTCTCAGGTGATATGATCTTATATGTAGAAAATCATAAGGAATCCAATTTTTAAAAACCATTAGGACTAATAGAGGAGTTTATAGCAAGGTTGCAAGATAGAAGAACAGTATACAAAAATCAATTTTTGGAAGGGTGCCTAGGTGGCTCAGTCAACTATGTGTCTGACTCTTGAACTTAGCTCAGGTCTTTATCTCACAGCTATGAGCACTCTGGTGAGTACAGTCATGAGTGTGAGCCCTCGTTGGGCAGGGAGCCTGCTATTAAAAAAATCAATTTTTTTCTCTGCATTAGCAATGAACAATCCAAAAATTAATTTAAGAAAACAATTCCAGGGCAGCCTGGGTGGCTCAGCAGTTTAGCGCCGCCTTCAGCCCAGGGCATGATCCTGGGGTCACCGGATCGAGTCCCACATCAGGCTCCCCGCACGGAGCCTGCTTCTTCCTCTACTTGTGTCTCTGCCTCTCTCTCTCTCTCTCTCTCTGTCTCATTAATAAATAAAAACAAAATCTTTAAAAAAAAAAAGAAAGAAAAAGAAAATTCCATTTACAATAGTATCAAAAATAATAAAGTACTTAGAAATATATTTAACAAAAGAAGTCAAAACATACTCTGGGAGCTACAAAACATCATTGAAAGAAATTAAAGATCTCAATGAAGGAAAAACAGCTCACGTTCATGAATTTGGAAGACTTAATATTGTTAAGGTGGTGAGACTGCCCAAATTAATCTACAGATTCAAAGTAATCTCTACAAATCCTAGTAGTTTCTTTTCTAGAAATTGACAAGCAGACACTAAAATTCATATGAAGACTTAGAAACCCAGAATAGCCAGAACAGTCTTGAAAACAAAGGATAAAGTTCTCAATTTTACACTTCTTGATTTCAAAAGTTACTGTAAAACAATGGTACTCAAGACAGTTGGTACTGATATAAGGATAGATCATTGTAATAGAATCGAGAGTCCAGAAATAATCCCATGTCAATTAATTTTCCACAAAGCTACTGAATCAATGGAGGGAAAAATAGTCTTTCAACCAATGGTGCTAGGAGAATTGCATGGCCACATGCAAAAGAATGAAGCTGGAGCCTTCCCTCGCACTGTATATATATATATATATATATATATATATATATATATAGAGAGAGAGAGAGAGAGAGAGAGAGAGAGAGAGAAATATAGCATTACCTTTAACTAATGAGACTGATTCATTTTGGTAATGAGGCAACTGTTGGTCTTCAGAAGAGAGTGTCAAATTTTGGTCCTCAAAAGGACTGGGAAAAAAGCCCACACTTTCCCTGCTACCCCATCTTATGCATGATATATATAACATCCCACAACTGGCTCTGACCACCCCCTCTCAGGTATTAGAATGTCAACCTTGCTACTGAGACTGTGCTGTGAGCTCCAGGGTAACCTAAGGGGGTCACTAACCTGCCTGGCTGAGCCAAAGTAATCACAGCCTTCTTTTACTAAGGGACTCCTCAACCACATGGTATCCACAAACCTCAGTAGAGGTAAAAGGTTGGGGAAGCCTGGCTTACTATTCTGAATGCTGCTTCCACTAAGTATAAGACAATCTGGTCTATGTAACCCTGGATTTTTTATACCAATTATACCAATCAACTATTATCCACATCATCAACTCAATTATGACTATAGCTACAACTTTATGGATAGGATTGGAACAACTCCTTTTACAGTTAAAAAGATCCTATTGCTCTGGAGGAACTTGGGCCTTCAGAAGATACTAGAACATACAATCAACTGGTGGCAGATATTATATCAATATGAACAACCTATAGGCAACCAGGCCCACTCCAATCTCCTGTCACTTTCCTAAGCCTAAAAAGAACATCTCACCTCATCACTGAAGATAGTAATATTCCTGCACCTGAATTAAGGTCCAAGGAGGGTAATGAGAAGAGGGGAGTCAAGACAAGGCCTCAGACCTATGATTTTTTCCACTTCACATTGAGAAGTGAAAGAAGACCATCAATACTCATTCTTCATGGCTGAATCCTACCCATCATCTCACTGATTCATAATATAATCATGCTTGTAAGTAAGTAGTGCTGTCACCAGCTCATCACTGTGGACCTGGACTGAACAGTTGCCAAGCAGGCTGAAGTAAGAATGAAAATGCCCCTTCCAATAGCACTTTCTCTTAGAAGACAGCAAAGCCCTTTCTTAACCCTATCCTTTTTGAGACTACATGGTCCCCACTTTCACAGGAAATGTAGAAGAGGTTACCATAAATGTAAAGGTTAGAGAAGAACCATTAGATAAAATTTCTTTAGAGTTAGGCAATTTCAGCAAAAAGTCTAGGGACAGGTAACACAACGTTGACAAACCATGAAGCAAGGTTGACTCAAGTCAGAAGGCAGCTTATACAACAGTTACAACAAGTTCATTGTGAATCATTACGAAAAGAAAAGAATTGCTATGGAATGGAAAGTGGGGTTGAAGGAATGTCAGGGGGCTGGAAGAAAGTTATCATAAACAATAGAGATCTTTATGCCTGTTCTGCTAGGCACAAGCCAAACTTGGCTAAAACTAACCTTGCTAGCCAAGCTTGGCTCAAATTAACTTTCTTGCTGATAGAATTAGCATAGAAGAAAAGAATTTTCAAACTAAAAGTTCTTTAAGAAAAGACCCAGTTTAGATTGTATCTATGTATCTTTTAAGACCTTTTCTACATCTGAAAAGACTTTTTTTTAGTTCAGAATCATTTTTTAGAAGAAATATAATGACAATAATTAACAACAGTCAATAACAACAAAGATCATGCTTATTTTGAACCAGGCACTGCCTGAGTGCTTTGTCATTTGTCATTTGTATATGTCATTTGTCCTCACAATAGTCCAGTGAGGCAGCACTATTATTGTTCTCTTTTTACAAATGAAGAAACTGAGGTACACAAGGATGAAGTACTTGCCAGCTAGGCTGCTGTAGAGAAAGACACAAGAGGAGCTTCCCTGTTTATTTTTTTATTTTTTTGAAGATTTTATTTATTTATTCACGAGAGACACACAGAGAGAGAGAGAGGCAGAGACACAGACAGAGGGAGAAACAGGCTCCATGCAGGGAGCCCAATGTGGGACTCGATCCCAGGACTCCAGGATCACGCCCTGAGCTGGAGGCAGACGCTCAACCACTGAGCCACCCGGGCATCCCGCTTCCCTGTTTTAAGCGGGGTAAAGGGCAGGGTTCAGAATGGGGAAGGTATTGGTCTCTGCAACTTCTCCTTCTCCCCCCACAGCTCACATGACCTTGTTTGAAGACCTTTGATAAGAAAACCAGGAGATGGAGGTAAAAAATGGCAGTGGCAGCTGGGTCCAGGGCACAGTTGGGGCTACCTGTGTTGCATGGCACCCATGACAGGAGAGATCAGCTCACAGATAGAAGGCCCTCACCTACTCTGCAGCACTCCCCAGCATGGGAATAAACATGCTGAATGTCTTCCTAAAGTCGCATCACAGAGAGCAGGAGAAACCTCTGTGTGTCACCTACCCCATCTCCACATTGGGACCAAGCCCTTTCCCTGGGGAGATGGTAATCACACTCCATTCCTTAACTCTTACGTCAATCTACTTCTGACCGGCTATGAGGAGATAAATAAAGAGAACCCAGACCACTACCCAGTGGGGACCACAGCACTGGTTTGGACCATCAGTGCGCATACGGATCAGAAAAGTATATGGGACCTTATGCTTACCTTCCTTACTTGTATCAAATGATCACTAGTACACTGATCTTCCATTCCTTTGCTATGGCAGGAGATGGCTTAAATAAGTAACCTAGATTGTTCCACTGGGGGAAAAAAGCAGGAAAGAAAATCAGAAGATAAACTGAATCACTAAAGGTCAAAGTAGGATAAAGATGTGACAAAGATAAATATTTTTTTAAAGATTTTATTTATTCATGAGAGACACAGGGAGAGAGGCAGAGACATAGGCAGAGGGAGAAGCAGGCTCCCCGCAGGGAGTCCGATGTGGGACTCGATCCCAGGACCCCAGGATCACGCCCTGAGCCAAAGGCAGATCCTCAACCACCAAGCCACCCAGGCATCCCAAAGATAAATATTTTAATACACACTAACTTTTAAGGAAAGAAAGGGAAATCCTTAGGATCCAGAAACAAACACAGAAATCAAAGCCCTATGAATAAATGGGAACAGATGCCATGAGGACCCTGGAGGATCTTAGCCAGGACATGAGTCCGAGCAGCTGGGTTGGCCTCTAATTCCCCCTCCTCCTTACTAGAGATAACTTTGGGCCTACATCAAGCAGGGAAGCTAAAAGGTTGCTCCCTGCATAAAGTTTGAAGTCTGGAAGTGTCGCTATTCCATCAAAAAGGAATTAGAAAACTCCTTTCCATCTTCCAAGGACACCTGGAGAAGCTATGTGTCTGTCTGAGGACTTGTGTGGAAAAATCAAACACCCAGTTGTGCTCCTTGAGAAGGGATAGGATCTGAATTTACCCTAAAGTCTGTAGGTATCCCAGTCAAGGGACAAAAACTAGCCCTGAATGTTCATTCTCTAGGGAGACAACAGAAATTATCACAAAAACTACTCTTCCACAGTGTAGGGTTCATGAGAAACCTAATTTTTTTTAATGCTAAAGAGTAGCTCAGATTATGGTTGATCCTTGAGCAATATGGTTTGAACTGCACAGGTCCACTTTTTGATAAATACAATACAGTGTTGTCATTGTATTTTCCTTATGATCTTCTCTTTTTTTTTAACTCAATACATTTAATTGGTTGATTTCCACAAACTATACACTAAGTTTTTAACCTTCACAAGCCAGAGAAGTGCAAAATGTTCCTTTACAGGCAGTGGGAAGAGAAGGCAGGACTAGTGGTGGCACCTTCCAATCCTGGTTGGTCCAGGGGTAGGAGTGGGGAGAAGGTTTCTTTTTAAAGCAAACCTCTCATTTCAATGTGCAAAGGAATTACTCTGGTTGCTGTTAAATTATATTGAAAATAAAGTGGACTAAAAAGCAAATATTACTCTATGTTGGGGTGGAAATGAGAGGAAAGAATGAATCCTTCAAAGCTGAGGAGGGGAGAGAGTTGTGGGAAGGCTCTGTGGTTCACGCTACTCCATTTTTACTTTTGATGGTCTCAGGAATGTCCAGTTATTCTTCTCTATCTGCACCCTTTGGATATGCCTAGAAGGTGCACCAGCTCTCCACATGACCATCTCAACTTTCCTCAAAGTTTTTCCACCACTCTCTTTCTCATTTGTCTTTTTTTTCCAGCTTCTATCTCTTCTTCCCTTTGTTGTTTCCTTTCATGCATCTCTTTGGCTTCTCTCTCTTTCCTTTTAATTTCCAGATCAGCAAAGAGTTTTGTGGTCTGTTTGTATATACTGCTTGTTTAAACAGCTTAGGATCATCCTCCCCGACATTAGTAGGATTTTCCTTCCCCCTTAATTGCTTTTCTCACACTCTCACAGTGTGTCCTCTGTAATATTTTCCTGCGTGAATGATATCCTGCCCTCTCTTTTGTTCCTGATCCAGTAGCAACTTATAAGCTTTGTTCACAGCCTCCAAAGCCTTTTGTGTTGTCAGCATCATCTTGATTTTTGTCAGGATACACCAATATGGGTAACTATCAAAACTTCTTTTTTATTCCTTCATCTGTCGCTTCAGGATCTATCTGAAGATCCTCAAATAGGTTCAAAGTGAAGTAGGAGGAGCCAAGACAGGTCAGCCTTTTGATCTGATTTTTGGATGTTAGAACTGAATCTCTCTTCTCTATTTGTTTCACTTCATTGTAGAAGGTCATACATGCTTCCTTCACGCTCCCTTGGCCAGACAGAGCACCACTCTTTCCTGAAATCACCATTTCTCCCTCCTGATGATTTTCTTAATTACATTTTAATTTATCTAGCTTACTTTATAATAAGAATACAGTATATAGAACATACAAAATATGTGTTAATCGACTGTTTATGTTATCAGTAAGGGTTCTGTTAACAGTAGTTAAGTTTGGGGGAAGTCAAAAATTACACACAGATTTTCAACTGCGAAAGGTTTTAGCATTCCTAATCCCTACATTGTTCAAGGGTCAACCATAGATCATAAAGAGATTACAAATCACACAAGGAGGGATCCCTGGGTGGCGCAGCGGTTTAGCGCCTGCCTTTGGCCCGGGGCGTGATCCTGGAGACCCCGGATCGAATCCCACGTTGGGCTCCCGGTGCATGGAGCCTGCTTCTCCCTCTGCCTATGTCTCTGCTTCTCTCTCTCTGTGACTATCATAAATAAATAAAAATTAAAAAAAAAAAAAACAAATCACACAAGGAAATTAACTACTGAGAGAGGAAACCAGATGCAGTCAGCCCAAAAATCAGCATTGAAAGAATGGGAAATAAGAGAGCTGGAAATGAAAGAATAAGCAGAAAAAGCAATTTAAAAGAGTTTTAAACTGGAGTGGCTCAGTCAGTTAAACATCTGACTCTTGATCTTAGCTCAGCTCTCAAATGCAGGGTTGTGAGTTCAAGCCCATATGGAGCCTACTTAAAAAAAAAGAGAGAGAGAGACAGAGAGGGGGAGAGATTTTCAAACTTAGGAACCATAATGAAAGAACAGAGTATTATGGGAAAAGGAACAGACAGTTCTGATAAATAACAAAATTCAACTCCTGGAAACAAAAAAACAAAGACACTGCAATTAAGGACTCACTGGATAAGTTAAACGAAAGATTTAGCACAGCAGAGGAAAAAATTAATGAACCCGAGCACAGATCTGCAGAAATCACCCAGAATGCAGCATGGAGAAATAAGAAAACAGAAGAATTAACCAAACAAGATGGAAGATAAGATGAGATGACCAGGATAATCTAATAGAACTTCCACAGGAGAGACTGGAGAGACTCGCAGAGTCAGTATTCACAAGGAAAATGATGGAGAATATTCCAGAATTGAAGACATGAATCTTCAGATTGAAAATGCACACCAAGTTCTAAAGAGGGTAAGTAAAAATAATAGATTTGTTAAATAAGACTTCTATTTCTTTAAAGGTTTTATATGTTCAGGTCTTTCTTCCCAATCCTTCTTTCTGGATTAATTTCCACTTCATCTAACTGTTAAATTTTATAGAATGAAAACAGTAAATAAAAATATAAGAATATATTGGGACACCTGGGTGACTCAGTGGTTGAGAGTCTGCCTTTGGCTCAGGGCATGATCCTGGGGTGCTAGAATCGAGTCTTGCATCAGGGTCCCTGCAGGGAGCCTGCTTCTTCCTCTGCCTGTGTCTCTGCCTCTCTCTGTGTGTCTCTTATGAATAAATAAATAAAATATTTAAAATATATAGAGAGATTAATAAAATAAAAAGCAAATAATATATAAAGGGGGAAATAATAGTAATAAATGATAAAATTAATGAAACATTTCTGTTTCAAAAGCTCATTTTTGGGACGCCTAGGTGGCTCAGTGGTTGAGCGTCTGCCTTCGGCTCAGGGTGTGGTCCTGGAGTCCCGGGATCAAGTCTCGCATTGGGCTCCCTGCGTGGAACCTCCGCCTATGTCTCTGCCTCTCTCTCTCCCTCTCTCTCTGTCTCTCATGAATAAATAAATAAAATCTTTAACAACAACAACAAAAAAGCTAATTTTCTAGATGCTGTTGCTGTAGAACTAGTTACTGCTTGCTATTGTGACAAACACGTTACTTTCCCATGTGCAGATCAAAAATCTGCATCTGGGGTGATTTCACTCTCCGTGTACTGTCTATGCAGTCAGCAAAGCCTTCCAAGGTAGATAGATCAGCACAGGGAGGGAGCCTGTGGGAAGAGGAAGACCAGCAAAAGCCAGAAACCTGACACCAAATCAAAGGAAAACAGACTAAGAGTGACACCCAGTGGCCAGACCACCTGCATAGCGCACAGGATGATTACCAGGACCTCCATCCTCTCTCTGGCTGCTGATTGTAGCCAGGCTGTTTGTGGGTTTTTTTCTCTCATTGCTGTGTTTTGGGGAGGTCTATGATCTAGAGCATGCTTTGGGGGAAGGTGCGATGAGTCAGTTCCCCTCTCATTTCTTTCTTCCACCTCTCCCTCTCTCCTGGCTCACTTTCCCCTTCTCTACCCAATGTGCAGTCTCTGGTGATGGGGTCCCACAGGTGACCAGGTGGAGAGGCCAACTGAAGACACTGTGGAAATAAAGAGAAGGTCTCATGCTACCAATATGTCCCCTACAACTAAGCCATCCAAAATGTGACAAATTAATATAGTGGTACTGACTTATTGACATTCAGGGAGGAGACATAGATATTGGAGTGCTACTGAAGATAATCCATTTCATCACAAAAAAGGCCCTGATGAAATTAGACTTGGTTAGATCCACCTCATTTCTGCAAACAGAGATGTGGGCATGTTTCTATACTCTCTAGCAACAGCCAACTTGGAGATTATGCTAAGGATATGCTGGCTGAGATGCAGAAGCCCATAAGAAAATTATAAAATCTGACACCTGTCCCACCATCCAGTTAAAATGGTCTCTCAAAACTCACCACCAATAATAGCCACAAAATAAGAACTAGAACATACTGATCATACACACAATGTGTCAGGCATCCTCCTAAGTGCCTTATCTGCATTAGCTCATTTAGATTCATGACAATCTTGGGACACTTCGGTGGCTCAGGGGTTGAATGTCTGTCTTTGGCTCAGGGTATGATCCTGGGTCTGGGGATTGAGTATCACAGGGATTGAGTCCTGCACTGGGCTCCTCGCAAGGAGCCTGCTTCTCCCTCTGCCTGTGTCTCTGCCTCTCTCTCTCTTTCTCTCTCTCGAATAAATAAATAAAAATCTTTAAAAAAATAAAATAAATTCATGACAATCTTATTAGGCAACTACTAATATTATACACATTTGACAGATGAGAAGATTGAGGCATAGGAAGAGAAATTAACATATCCTAAGTCATGCAGCTGGTGAACTGATGGAAGCACAGGGTGTCCTCACATGGCCTCCAAATACCTTCCAGGCAGTTTGGACCTTAAAGGATATAGATGATTCTAGGCAAAATTGTGAGGGAGGGTATAAAAAGTAGTGGGAAAGAAATGGATGAAGACTTGGCAGTCAAATGTGCAATGTATGTTTGGCAGATAATACAGAGTCCATATAAACTATGGCCAAAAAAAAAATTATGTGGAATGGAGCATTATGAGTCATGATGATAGAGGGTGGAACATGGCAGGCAGATTGTGCTGCATTTTGTATGTCAGCCTGAAGAGATTTAAATTAACCTTGTAGGCAGTGGTGAGTGATGGAAGATTTATAAACAAGTAAATGTCATAGCCAAAATTAATGTCCTTACAAAGATGTATTTGGTCGTGTTGTCTAGACCATATGCAGATGAAGTATGAGTTTAAGCATGGGTCATATTCTTCCAGAAATTTGGTCTGTCTCAGTAAATGCACCATGTACATGAAAAAAACTATCTATTCTATGGTGATCGGATATAGTGTTCTCTAAATATTGATTATGTCAAGATGGTTATTTTTTCAGATGACCTTTGCTTTTACTGACTTTTTGTGTTCTTTCAATTGTGTGTGCTTTTTTTGTTGTTGTTCTTTTAATTACTGAGGGTCTAAAACCCCCAACTGTGACTGTCCAATTTATATTTCTCCCTTTAATTCTTTCAGTTGCTTCTTTGTATACTTGAAGGACCTATCATTGAGCCCATACAGGAATGATTGTATATCTTTTCATATACAACAGTCACTCCAGCCTTCTTGTGTTTACAGTTAAATAGTATCTTTTCCAATCCATTTGCTTTTAATCTATCTTTATGTTTAAAGTGTATTATCTCATGAATAGCATTCATTCATTAGGTCTTACCTTTTTTTAGTCAGGTATAACAATCACTCCCTATTAATCATAGAATGTTGTTTTACAATCTTCTGGCCCCCATGGTATGTGATGAGAAATCAGATCTCTTTGGAATTGATATTTTATAAAGAAAAAGTATTGGGGACACTAGTTAAAGCTGATAAGAAAGAGTCTATTCAAGAAGGGACTATTACAATAGGGTTTTGCAGTAGGGGAGAGAGATCAGGCCCAACTCCAAATACAACAAAGAAAGTGAAAATTTATAGCCAAATAGTAGGGCAGGTAAATGGAAAATTACTAAGACAAAGCATCAGGGATAGGAGGATTCTTGTTAGGCTTGCTCAACAGAATTCTTACTGAAGGCAAGCCAGAATGATAAGATATTGAGGGTAGATGAGGAATTTGATCAGACATCAAGGGTGATGAGATACTCAGTATGGATTTTTTGCTAAATTGACTCAGCAGGATTCTCCATAACCCATTAGGTGGACCAAGGACAGAGCCTAAGGTTGGAACCTAGTCAGAAAGAAGACTCAGAGGAACTTGATTCAAGTCTGGTCAAAGTAGAGAGTGTCATATTCTACTGTATGTCATGTATCTTTTCCCCTAGTTCTTTCAATATTTTCTCTTTACCTTTGGTTTTCAACACTTTCACTATGATGTGACTAGGTATAGTTTTCTTCTCATGTATCTTATGGAGCTTCTTGAATTTATACCTCTGAGAAGATGTCTGCCCCATTCTATCTCCCCTCTTATTGGAGGAGTCCAATTATGTGGGGAGTCTTTAATGTTAGACCTTTTGATATTGTCTTCCATCTCTCTGAGGCTCTGTTGATTTTTTAAAACTTTTTTCAAATAGTTTTAGGTTTACAGCAAAATTGAGAAGATGATACAGAGATTTCCTACATACCCACTACCCACTCCCATATGCACAGCCTCCTCCATTAATATGACTCACCAGAATGGTACATAATTCACCAAGGATGAACCCACATTGACACAGCATAATCACTCTAAGTCTATAGTTTTAGGATTCATTCTTGTCATTGGATATGTTATGGCTTTGGACAATGTATAATGACATAGAGCCATCATTATAATATCATACAGAATATTTTCATTGTTTTAAAAATCCTCTGTGCTCTGCTTATTCGATCACAACCCCTCCCCCATAACCACAGATCTTTTCACTGTCTCTATCTGCTTGCCTTTTCCAGAGTGTCATAGAGTTAGAAACATACAGTATATAGCCTTTTCAGAGTGGTTTCCTTCACTTAGAAATACACATTTAAAGTTCCTCCACATCTTTCTATGGCTTGATAAGTTGTTTCTTTTTAGCATTGAATAATCGTCTGTTGTCTGGATGAGCCACAGTTTACTTATCCTTTTACCTACTGAAGGATGTCTTGGTTGCTTCCAACTTTTGACAATTATGAATAAACCTGTTATGAACATCCATGTGCAATTTTTTGTGTGAACATAAATTTTCAACTACTTAAACACCAAGAAGTACAATCACTGGATCTTATAAAGGTATATTTAGTTTTTAAGAAACTACCAAACTGTATTCCAAAGTGTCTGTATCATTTGAATTTCTACTAATAATGAATGAGAATTCCTGTTGCTGCACATCCTCACCAGCATTTGGTGGTGTTAATGTTCTAGATTTTCATCATTCTAATAGGTATGTAGAGGTATTAATTTGCATCTCCCTGATAACAAATGATGAGGAACATCTTTTCATTTGTTTATTTCCTTCTGTATATCTTCTTTGGTGAGGTGTCCATTAAGGTCTTTGGCCTATTTTTTAATTGGGTTGTTTTCTTATTGTTAAGTTTTAATAGTTCTTTGCAAATATTGGACACCAGTCCTTTATCAGATATATTCTTTGCAAATGTTTTCTCCCAGTCTATGGCTTATCTTCTCATTCTCTTGACATTGTCTTTCCCAGAAGCAGTTGTCTTGTTTTGTTTGGTTTTAATCTTAATGAAATCCAGTTTAATCAAGTATTTCTTTCATAGATCACATCTTTGGTGTTGTTTCTAAAAAGGCATGACTATACCCAAAGTCATTAGATTTTCTCCTGTTATCTCCTGAGAGTTTTATAGTTTCATATTTTACATTTAGGTCTGTGACCCATTTTGATTTAATTTTTGGGAAGGGCATAAGATCTATATCTAGACCAGACACAGGTCTAGTTGTCCAATTATTCCAGCACCATTTGTTGAGAAGACTATCTTTGCTCCATTCTTTTGCCTTTGTCCCTTTGTCAAAGATCAGGGGAGTCTATTTTCTGGACTTTCTATTCTGTTCCATTAATCTATTTGTCTATCCTTTGCCAATACCACACTGTCTTATTACTGCCGCTTTATAGTAAGTCTTGAAGTCAGATAGCATCAGTCCTCCGATTTTCTTCTTCTCTTTCAATATCATGTTAGCTATTCTCAGTCACTTGCCTCTCCATATAAATTTCAGAATCAGTTTGTCAATATCCATAAAATAACTTGCTGAGATTTTGGTTGAGATTGCATTGAACCTATAGATCAAGCTATAGACAGCTTAGCAATATTGAGTCTTTCTATTCATGAACAAGGACTATCTCTCCATTTATAGAGTTCTTCTATGATTTCATTAATCAGAGTTTTATAGATTTCCTCATATAGAGCTTGTACATATTTTGAACCCACTTGGTCACAGTATATAAGTCTTTTTATACTCTTTTGGATTCAACTTGTTAATATTTTGTTGAAGATTTTTGAATCTATGCTCATGAAAGATTTTGGCCTGTAGTTTTCTATTATTGTAATGTTTCTGTCTGGTTTGGGTGTTAAAGTAATACTGGCCTCATTGAATGAATTAGGAAGTATTCCCTCTGCTTCTATCCTCTAAAAGAGATTTTAGAGCTTTGGTATAATTTCTAACATGAAAATCTAGTAGAATTCACCCATGAACCCATCTGGGTCTGATTCTTTGTTTTAGAAATTTCTTAATTATTAATTCAGTTTTTTTAATAGATACGGGCCTATTCAGATCATCTATTTCTTCTTGTGTGACTTTGGACAGATTGTTCATGTCAAGAAATTAGTCCATTTTGTCTACACTATCAGATTTGTGGACATAGAGTTGTTCAAAGTATTCCTTTATTCTCTTAATTTCTATAGGATCTGTAATAATGACCCCTCTTTCATTTCTGATGTTAGTGATTTGTTCCTTTCCTCTTTTTTTCATCTATTTTATTTTTTTCTCTATTTTATTGATCTTTTCAAAGACCAGTTGTTTGTTCCATTGATTTTTCTCTATTGATTTCCTGTTTTCGATTTCATTGGTCTTGCTCTAATTATTATTTCTTTTCTTCCATTTACTTTGGATTTCATTTGCTCTTCTTTTTCTAGTTTCCTAAGGTGCCAACTTAGATTATCAATTTTAGATCTTTCTCTGTTTTTCATACATTCAATGCTATAAATTTCCCTCTAAGCACTGTTTTCACTGCATTCCACAAACTTTGATAAATTATTTCAATTTCATGAATTCAAAATATTTTTAAAATTTTTATTGAGATTTCTTCTAGGATCCATGTGTTATTTAAAAGTGTGTTGTTTAATCTCCACATATTTTGGGATATTCCAGTTATCTTTCTATTATTACTTTCTAGCTTGATTCCACAGTAGTGTGATAGCAGAAATTGTATGATTCTGTTCTTTTAAATTTGTTAAGGTGTTTTTTAAAATTAAAAAAGAACTATACCTAATATTAAATATAATCATTAAAAAAAATCAAACCAAAAGAAGGCAGGAAAGAGGAAAAAGGAACAAGGTACAAATGAGACCAAAAAAGTAATAGTAATTGGGGTGTCTGGGTAGCTCAGTCAATTAAGCATCCAACTCCTGATTTCAGCTCAGGTCATGATCTCAGTATCATGAGACTGAGCCCCACATTGGCCCCATGCTGAGCATCTGGACTACTTTTTTAAAAAGTATATACACAGTGGTACCTAGCTGGCTCAGTCAGTGGGGATTGTGACTCTTGATCTCTGAGTTGTGAGTTTGAGCCCCATGTTGGCGCAGAGATTATTTAAAATCTTTTTGGGACACCTTGAGTGACTCAGTGGTTGAGCATCTGCCTTCAGCTCAGGAGGTGATCCCTGGATCCTGGGATCAAGTCCCACACCGGGCTTCCCTGGGGAGCCTGCTTCTCCCTCTGCCTATGTCTCTGCCTTCTTCTCTGTATCTCTCATGAATAAATAAATAAGATCTTTTAAAAATAATAATAATAAAATAAATCCTTTTTTAAGTGTATGTACCTAGCAACATAGCTTAAAATGCATGAAACAATAAGTAATAAAACTGAAAGAACTAATAAAATCTATTTTAGATTTTTCAACACTTCTCTCTCAGTAATTAATAGAACATGTAGACAAAAAAACACCCAACCATCACCACCAACAAAAATCAGTAAGGATACAGAAGATTTGAACAACACTTTTAATCAACTTGACCTAACTGACATTTATACAACACTGTACCAAAAAACATCAGAATAGACAGTCTTTCCAAGCACATATGGAACATTCACCAAGAACATATTCTGGGACAAAAAAACAAATGTCAAGAAATTCAAAAAATTGAAATCATCCAAGAATGTTCTCTGAATACAAAGGAATTGAATTAGAAATCAATAAAAGAGAAATATCTGGAAAATCCCCAGATATGTGCAAATTAAACAAAACACTCCTAAAGAACTCAAGGGATGAGGGAGAAATCACAAGGGAAATTAAAAAATAGTTTGAATGCAATGAAATCAACCTTTCAAAATGTGAGGATACAGCAGAAGCGGTGCTTGAAGGGAACGTTAGCACATTATATGCTTGTATGAAAGAGAAGACAGTCTCAAATCAGTTGTCTAAGCAGAGCAAACTAAACAAGCAAGCTGAAGGAGGAAAGAAAATACTAAAGATAAGCAAGAGCAGGAATCAAATAGAAACTGAACAAAGACATAGACATTTAAATTAAATGTATTGTGATAACCATTTCATGGTAAGTCAAACCACTATGTTATATGCCTTAATCTTCTACAGTGCTGTATGTCAATTAGATCTCAATAAAACTGGGGGGAAAATAGAGACTATCAATGAAACCAAACAGCTGTTTCTTTCAAAAACTAGTAAAAGTCCTCTGGGCCAACAGACAAAGGACACACTGCTTCCTGAGACACAGAAACAATCACCTGTGTCTGTACCATCCTTCCAGGGCTGACAGACCAAGGGACATGAGCCTCAACAGGGCTGGTTGGAGGCATCTCCTAACAGTGCCTTTTCTCCAGCTACCTAGCAGATACAGGAGGGAAGGAAACCCGGCTCAATGCACAATGCAGCCTTTGACATCAGGCTGCAGCAGGAGGCCCAGGCAGGAGGGGAGGGGCAGCCCAGCCCTCAGGACCCATAGTCCCTACACTGTCAGGCCTCTGACTGGGGAGCAGCACTCCTCCCTGCCTCTCTGCAGATTGCTTCAGGCCTATCAGGCTGTGGCACATTCCTCACATTCTAGGACTGAGATACACAGTTGGGTTCCTGTGGGGGAGGCCAGGGTGGAGGAGAAGGGCAGAGAGCATCCCAGGAATCAAGGCTGCTGTTGTTGTTTCCCCCTGGCTGACTTGGCCCGCACTGACTTGCCTGTCCATGAGAGAGCCATCCCCACCCAGCCTCTCTGTCTGTGAACACCTCCCCTGGGCGCAGCAGCTCACTGGGGCGCCAGCAGCATTGGTGAGCCAGCTCCTCACTGGTGAACGGGCACAGCCCCAGCCCCTGCTCCTAAAGCCTTGGTCAGAAGGAACCCAGGCAATCGCCTGCTGGAGCCCAGCACCTTACTGATGAGAGGATGCAGGACCAAGTCTGGTAAGGCTCCGAGTACATGCAAAATCTAGTGACAAAAAGCAAACCTCATCTGCTTCTTGGGTAAGTCAGCAGAGCAGAGGAATGCGGTTGACATAGTGAGCTGAACTTCAAAAGCCTCCCGTGAGATCTCACAAATGGAGTGGAAAAACTATGGGCTGAATCCAAATAAGACTAGACAGATTGATGACTAATTTAAAGACCACTAACAAATTACTTAAGGCTTCTTTGGATGCTGTTTTCTTTGTTTTATGGACGTATGGTTGACATACAATGTTATGTTCACTTCAGGTATACAACATAAGTGATTCAACAATTTTATACATTATGCAATGCTCACCAGGATAAGTGTAGTTGCCATCTGTCACTATACAAAGCTATTACAATATTATTGACTATATTTCCTATGCTGTACTTTTCGTCCCTGTGACTTCTTTATTTTATAACTGGAAGTTTATACCTCTGAATCCCCTTCATCTATTTTGCCCATCCCCCACCCTCTCTTCTCTGGCAATCACCACCAGTTTGTTCTCTATATTTATGAGATTGTTTCTATTGTGCATGTGTACATGTGTGTGTTCATTTTCTTTTTTAGATTCCACATAGCAATGAAATCATATGGTATTTGTCTTTCTCTGTCTGACGTATTTCACTTAGCATGATACTAAGTTCATCCACATTGTCAGGAATGACAAGATTTTATTCTTTTTATGGCCGAGGAATATTCCATTATATATGTGCACATATATATAATATACCACTTTATTGTTATATATATAATATATATATATAAAATATACCACTTCTTTATCCATTTATTTATCAATGGACAAGGGACGGTTTCCATATCTTGGCTATTGTAAATAATGCTGCAATAAACATAGGGGTGCTTATTTTTTTCAAATTAGTGTTTTGTTTTCATATTCTTGGGGTAAATACCCAGCAGTGGAATTTCTAGACCATATAGTATCTCTATTTTTAATATTTTGAGGAACCGCCACAGCTTCCCACAGTGGCTATGCCAATTTACATTCCCACCAACCATACACAAGGATTCCCTTTTCTCCACATCTTGGGTGCTATTTTCTGAACAGGTTCTTAGTCCAGTTCTTATTCTATTCCAGGTCAAAATTTGACAAAGTTTTGAATGAAGGCACATATTCACTCTTTCAAATAATACTGAATGAGCACCTACTCTGTGAGCACCCACTCATGTGGGCGCTAGTGACACTGTTGAGTAAAAACAGAGCCCCTGCCTTCACAGAATCCATAATCCATTGGAGACTTAGAGGTCAATTGAAGTGTCACATAAGTAATTATACAACAAGAGCTATAAGGAGGAGGAAGGAAAGCATGCGTGGTAAGAGCATATAAAAGAGGAGGAATCTAGGCAGGGAAATCAAAGATTTCCCTACAGAAGTGACTTTGCAGCTTAGTCTGCAGACTTAGCTGAAAACTAAGAGTTACTTAGTCTGAAAACTAAGTAAGAGTTACATAGACGAAGATAGGAGGGAAAAGAATTCCAGAGGGACCAGCATGTCCCTCAGGTCCTGTGCCCAGAGGGAATACGACTAGCCTAAGGCAATGAAAGGCCACTGAGCAGAGTGTGCAGAGAGCCAGGAGGAGCTGTATTTACTTGCTGGAATGTAAGCTCCATGAAGGCAGAGAATTTGTATTATTTTGCTCACAGCTGTGTGAGCAACTACAACTGTGTGCCTGCTACTGTGCCTTCTTCCATGCAGAAACTGAGAGATAGTGAATGAATGAGTGAAAGCTGACAGAGTATTAGACTTATGGGGTACAGGGACTATAGCAATGGTATAGGATTTTAGGCAAAGGGACATTGTGAACAGATTTCTCAGTTTTGCAGCTTCTCATTTCCTTAGAGATTTTATTATGAATGGATGTTGGATTTTAGTAAAATGCCTTATCTGCATCATTGAAATAATTATTTTTCTTTTCTTATCTGATAATAGGGTAAATTACATTGATTGATTTTCAGATGTTGAACTAACCTTACATCCTCCACTTGTTCATTATGTGTTATCCTCTTAATATATTGCTGGATTTGATTTGCTAACATGTTGTGAGGACTTTTGCATCTCTGCCCATGAGGTATATTTGGGCTTTAGATTTCTTTTCATGTAATGTCTTTGTCTGATTTTGGTATCGAATTAATATTGGCCTCATAAAATAAATTGGAAAATATTCTACCCTTTTCCATTTTTTGGAAAAGTTTCACTAGAACTGGTATTATTTCTTCCTTAAGTGTTTGGCAAAATTCACCACCAAACTTATATGAGCTAGGAGTTTTCACTTTTGGAAAGTTTGCAGCTATAAATTCAATTTTTTTTTCAATACACAGCATTACTCAGATTATATACCTTCCTTTTTAAAAAGATTTATTTATTTGTTTGTTTGTTTATTTTAGAGAGAAAAAGAGTGCATATGTGCACATGAGTTGAGGAGGGGCAGAGGGAGAGAGAATCCTCAAGCAGACTCCCTGCTGAGTGCAGAGCCCATTAAGGGCTTGATCCCAGGACCCTGAGACCATGACCTGAGCTGAAATCAAGAGTCAGGCACTTAACTGACTAGGCCATGCATATTCCCTATTATTTCTCTTGAGTGAGCTTTGGAAATTTTGTTCTTTCAGGCAATTTTTCCATTTCATGTAAGTTCCCAAATTTATTAACATAAAGTTGTTCATAATAATCCATCACTAACCTTTTAATTTCTGTAAGATCTGTAATAAAGCCTTTCTTTCATTTCTGATACTGATAACTGGTAGCTTCTCTCTTCTTTTTCCTTGATAAGACTGACTAGAAATTTATAAATTATGGTTCCATTGACTTTTCTCTATTGTTTTTCTGTTTTCTACTTTATTGATTTCTGTTCTCAATTTCCTTCCTTCAGCTTCCTTTGTGTTTAACCTGCTTTCCTTTTATAGTTTCTTAAGATAATAACTAAGATCATTATTGTGAGACTTTCCTTCTTTATAAGTAATTATTTCTATATATTTTCCTTTGAGCATTTCTTTAGCCACATGTTTTTATATGTTGTGTTTCCACTTGTTTTACTTAAAATACATTAGAACTTTTTTCATGATTCCCTCTTTGATCCACAGGTTATTTAGAAGTGTATTTTTAAATTTCTAATTATTTAGAATTTTTTGCTCTTTCTTTTATTCACTTCTAGTTTAATCCTATTATCATCAAAGAACATGTTTTATATTATTTACATTCTTATAAATTTGCAAAGATTAGTTTTGTGACCCAAAATAGGAATTACCTTGGTGAATGTTCCTTGTATATTCAAAAAGAATGCTTATTTTGCTATTTTTTTATCTTGCTATCGGGTTCTATACATATTAGTTAAGTCAGGCTAGTAGGTAGTGTCTTTCAGGTCATCAACCACAAGTTGGTTGATTGTGTTCTTAGTGTCCTTCAGTTCTTCTGGTATCTTTTAGGTCTTCTTCAGGAGTCAGTCCACAATCACAAATATGTATGCACTTAATAAAAGAATTAGAGAATATATAAAGCAAAATGATGTAATAAAAAAGAAAAAGACATATCCATAATTATATTTGGAGGCATCAATATTAATTAATAAAACAAGTAAATGAAGATAAATGGCCAGAGAAAAGAGTAGAAGAATTAGAAATTTGACTCATATTTCTGCATCATCATTAGCACATCATCATTATCAAACATTTATTGCCTCCTGGCATATTATATTTGACCATTAGAGGTTGCAGACTTCTTTGTTTACAAGAGCCAAGCAGGTGAGTGAATAAGTGAAGTTGGCTGGCTGACACCTAGCTTTAGAGGGGATCAGGGAAACGACAGGAAGAAATACAGTCCTGATGCACAGGAGAGGACATATCCAGTCTAGGGTGAAAAGGCCCTGCTCAGCTGTTAAAGAATGAGAAACATGCTGTAAAATATGACCAAAACTTCTGTTTTGGCATAGAAACCAGAAATCCACATCTTCAAGTGAAATATCCCCCATTTCTTAACGTTGTAAAGGTAAATCAAAATAGTATTTGAAACATCGTGTGGGCCAATACTTTAATAAACTTGCCTGTAGGCTAAGTCCAGCCTAAGAGCTTCTGCCTTGCAACATTAGGTATAAATGCTAACTATTCCTCTTGGACAACTCCCTATTTAGTTGGAATCATGAGATATGCATTGGGTTATATATTTCATGGTGGATCCGTTGAGAACAAAGTGGGATATATTCAAACAGTTACGCATTCAACAGACATTCTTACCACCTGCCATATGTCAGGTGTTACTCTAATAGTGGAGTTTTATCAATGAAAACAGACGAAATCCTTGCCCTCAAGAATCTTATAATCTAGTGAGAGGATAAAGGTAGTGAAAATCACAAATAAATAAATAACATAATGATTATATGATAAACACTATTTTTTAAAAAGACTAATTGCCAGGGTAGAAGTGCTGCAATTTTATTAGGACAAAGAAACAGGACTGAGAAGGTTAACGACTGAGCAAATATTTAAAGACATGAGGGAGGGATCCATGGACATCCAAGAGAAGAGTATACCAAGAAAAGGGAAGAGCCAATGCAAAGGCCCTGGGGCAGAAGTGTGCACAGCATGCTAGAGAAAGACCAGGATGGATAGCTAAATTCGTTGTGGTACCAACTCTAATGTAGGGGGAGGCATACTTCCCACACTCCAATGAGCAATTCTCAGCCACGAGGGTGTCCAAGAATTCAACTCAATTCAGACACTGTATACTCAGAGACAGCATCAGATTCTATAGGTTAAAGGTTTGGTCCTGCAAGACCGTGCCCCACATGCACCAACTTCAGATGTCAGATGCAAACCCAGGTTATTACCTGTGCTCTGACCAACTGGCTATAAATCAGAGGTTCCCAAAACTTCCTCCTTGGGTTTGACTAATGTACCAGAATGACTCAGAGAACTCAGAGAAACCTTTTACGTATTAGACTGCTAGTTTATTATAAAAGATATAACTAACCTAGGAACAGCCAGATAGAAGAGATGCATAGGACAAGGTATGGGGAAAGCATAGAGCTTCCATGACTTCTCCAGGTACACCATTCCCTGCAAATCTCCAGGCGTTCACCAAACCAGAAGCTCTCTGAACCCTGTTCTCATGCATTACATAGTGGTGATTGATTAAATCATTGGCCATCGGCAATTGATTCAACCTCCAGACCCTCTCCTCTCCCCAGAGGTCAAAGGTGGGATTTAAAGTTCTATTTGTCTAATCACATAGTTGGTTCTCCTGGCAACTCATCCTTAGGTTACGTCCAAAAGTCACATCATTAACATAAAATAGACACCTTTATCACTTTCAACATTTCAGAAAATCCAAGGGTTTGGAGAGTTGTGAACCCCTCTCATATATATATGAGAAATATATTTTGATCATCCAAATAACAAACATATATTTTTCTTATAAATCACAATATCACAAAACTGTTGCTAGAACACCTCAAGCCCAGCTCAGGGATCGATCAAGATTAGGCAGGAAGCAGAGAGCGCCTTAAAAGGAGTAATTGAAGAGTGTTAAGTATAAAGACTCTTTAGGAAGCCTTGGACAGAAATAAGGTAAACCCGGAAGGTGAGGCCCTGGAGACATTTATCAATAGCACTCCTAGGCCAGCAGAGAGCAGGATTCCTGGAGCCTGAACAAGGAAGGCTGTAGGAGAGGGCGACAGAGGTAGTCTTTGGTAAAGGAACTGAGTCATGGCTAAGATCAGGCTTAGCGGGGAAGGAAACAGAGAGATAAATACCCCAACCTCTCTCAGCTCCCATCTGCCCATCCCAAACCAACACCTACCATCGACTGATTCAACCAGAAGCCAAACACTGTGGAGAAAGTTTGAAGATTCCTGGGATCAGTCTCCTGAAGAAGAGAGCAGGATGGAAAAGGCTGGAAAATGAATCTGGGGGGACAAGAAGAGAGTGTCCAGGACAGAGAGAGAACAGTAGGAGATAAGGTCAGAGAGGTGTGGTTTTGTAAAGCCTGATAGTCTGTTTCAAGAATGTTGGCTTTTGCTCTAAGTGAAACATGGAGCCACTGTGGGATTTTTAGCAGAATACTGATGGTTTGACCTCTATTTTGTAAAGAATCACTCTGGCTGCTAATAGAAATGGATTGTGTGTGATGGAAGGGCAGGGGTGGAGTCCACTGGCCCTGACTTGGACCACAGTGCTAACAGTGGAAGTGGTGAGAAGTGTTCTAATTCTAGATTTCCCAAGAAAATCTAAAAAGATTTCCAGATGGACTAAGAGTAGGATGTAAGAGAAAGGCAAGCATCAGGATGACTAATGTTTTGGCCTGAGCACCTACAAAGATCCAGTTGCCTTTAACTGAGATGGGAGGGCCTATAAGTGAAGCTAACTTAGCTGCATGGGTGGGTGGTGGACATATTAAATTTGAGTCTATTAGACATCCAAACGAAGATACTGAATAGACTCTTGAATATACTAGTTTGGAGCTCATAAGAAAGATTTGGACTGAAAATATGAATTTGGGAATCATCAATATCGAAATATATTGGAAATATGAGAAGGAAGAAGCACTACCACATGGAGAATCAAAGAAAGCTTCACAGAGGAGGTGGCATGTCATTTGCATCTTGAAGGATGGAATTTTGACAGCAGAAATAAGTGAGAAGAACATTCCAGATAAAGGAAAAACCACTTAGAAAAATGCTGGGATAAGAAATTGGAGGCAGATTTGGGGAAGGCTAGTAGAGTCAGGAAGTGCTGTAAGTTTGGTATTAAAGGAAGTCAAAGGCAGAAATGGAGCTAGAACATAGTCCCTCACTTTCAGCTCATTCATGCATTTGTCGTATACTCACCAAATATTTCTGGACCACCTACTTGGTCTAGGTGCTATACTGTGTTCTGAATATAATAAAAACACATATCAAGCAGTCATTATGCATTCGAAGGTGCAAAAGTCACCATCAATAAAATGAAAAGACAACCAATGGAATGGGAGAAATATTTGCAAATCAAATATCTGATAAGGAGTTATTATCCAAAATATATTTTTTTAAACCTCATACAACTCAATAGCAAAAAACAAACACTCTGATTAAAAAATCAGCAAAGGAACTAAATAGACATTTTTCCAAAGACAGACATATGATCACGAGGTACACAAAATGATGCTTGACATCACTAATCATCAGATTAATGTAAGTCAAAACCACAATGAGTTAACACTTCACACCTGTTAGAATAGTTGTTAGCAAAAAGGCAAGAGATAACAAGTGTTAGCAAGGATGTATAGGCAGGGAAGCTCTTGTGCCCTGTTCGTGGGAATGTAAATTGGTACAGCCACTATGGAAAACAGCATGACAGTTTCTCAACAAATTAAAAATACAATTACCTGCAATATGATCCAGCAATTCTGCTTCTGGATATTTACCCAAAGTAAATGAAATCACTCCTTAAAGAGATACCTGTACCCCATGTTCATTGCAGCATTATTTACTAGAGCAAAGACATGGATGGATAAAGAAAATGTGGGACATAAATATATAAAGAAAATGTGAGATATAAATATGAATGTGAGATCTATATAACTATAAATATTAGCAAATGTAAATATTTAAATATCTATTTTTCATGGAATAATATTCAGCCATTAAAAAAAGAAATCCTGCCATTTGCAACAATATGGATGGACCTTGAGAGCATTATGGTAAGTGAAATAAGTCACTCAAGAAAGACAAATACTGTATGATGTCACCTATATGTGGAATCTAAAAACCAAACTAATGGAAACGGAGAACAGATTGGTGGTTGCCAGAGGCAGGAGGTAGGGTGTAGGTGAAGCGAGTGAAGGTGGTCAAAAAGCAAAAACTTCCAGTTACAAGATAAATAAGTACCAGGGATGTGACATACAGCAGGGTGACTATAATTAACAATATACTGTATTGTGGGCACCTGAGTGGCTCAGTCGGTTAAGCGTCTGCCTTTGGCTCCGCTCATGATCTCAAGGTCCTGGGATGGATCCCCCACATCAGGCTCTCTGCTCAGCAGGGAGTCTGCTTCTCCCTCTCCCTCTGCCCCTCCCTCCTGTTCATTTTCTCCCTGACAAATTAATAAATTAAATCTTAAAAAAAAATACTGTATTGTACATTCAAAAGTTGCCAAGAGAGTAGATCTTAAAATTTCTCATCACAAGAAAAAAAAAAAAACTTTTAACTACCTGAGGTGATGGATGTTAACTAAACTTATGGTTGCAACATATACATATAACAAATCATGATGTATTCAGATATAATTGACATGTAATATGTCATATGCCAATTGTATTTCAATAAATCTGGAAACAAAAGTAATAAAAGATAGAAGAATATAATTTTTAAAAAAACAAATATATTTATAGAACACCTATTTTCTGCTAGACACTCTTGAAGGCTCCAGGAGATAGAGCAATGGATGAAATAGACGGAGATCCACTCTCCTGAGGAATTTTCAGAATGAAGTTTGTACAACTTTAGCAAAGACCCGCCTGGCAAATAGGTCCCTCCTGGAGACTCACCTACAGCCCTCGTCCAAGAGCCTCTCACTTCTCACCCACTTTCTACTCCACCTTCTACATCGAGTCTCCCAGAGGCCAGCTCTTTGCTTTTTATAGCTAATACTTTATTTCAAATTTGTCTTTTCATGATGAGAAGTCTTTTTATATTCTATGGATCCCTGGAATAAATTTTCCGTCAACAAAGTAAAAAGCAAAGGGAGAGGGATCCCTGGGTGGCTCTGCGGTTTAGCGCCATCTTCGGCCTAGGTTGTGATCCTGGAGACCTGGGATCGAGTCCCACATCAGGCTCCCTGCGTGGAGCCTGCTTCTCTCTCTGCCTCTCTCTCTTTCTGTGTCTCTCGTGAATAAGTAAATAAAATCCTTAAAAAAAAAAAAAAAAGGCAAAGGGAGAGAAAAAGGGAAAAAGAACTTCATTGAATCCTCACAACACACCATCAAAGCTCTATTAACATCAGCCCTAGTTTAAGAAAGACAAGGGGCCAGGAGTCTGAGTCACTCGCCCCAGCTGAGTCAGCTAATAGGGCACAGCAGGGTCAGGGTTCGAGGCCGGGCAATGGGACTCCAGGGCTCCGTCCTTACTGCTCTGGTTAGTGCCTGTCACTCTGGCGGGAAGAGCCAAGCAGCATCTGTGGCCGGGTAGCCCTCAGAAGGTGCCAGATTGCCAAGCCGCAGGCGGGGGGTGGGGAGGTGTTCTCCAGGCTTTCCTCTGCGCAGATGTGAATGGTGCCCTTGCCAAGGGTCGGGGGAGGAACTGGGAGCAGCAGCTGGGGACGCGATGGGGCTGCTGACCCGCGGACCAGGCCGAGGTCATCGGTGGCCGGCTCTGACCTCACCCAGGAGAGCTGATGTTCTTTCAACATGTCAGTTTCCTATTCTTTGGCTCCCGCAGCCCGCCTGGGGTCAAGGGCAGGCAACCGAAGCCTCACCCTGGAGGGCTGGCCTGCAAGTGTCCACTCCTACTCGTTCCCCTCCCGACCTACTTTAAAGAGAAAGAAACTGAGGCCCAGAAAGACTGAATCATTTCTTCAACACTTTTAGGCAGTTTTGTGCAAAGCCTCTATTAGAACTCAAACCTCAGGACTCTCCGGCCAGCGTGCTTCCACAGAACACGCTAGCACTCATCAGCTCAGGTTTTAAAATTAGGTTCTGTAGTGACCAGGCTGGGATAGGATGGTGTGTGTGCTCATGTGCGTGCATGTGAGGGTGTGGGCCAAGCGCAGGACACGAGCCCAGGACTGACACTCCCACCACTCCCAGGGAAAGGAATTTTTCTTCATTCCAGCTTATCTTTCAGGGAGATTCAGGTTTTCAGTCATCAGATCCAATGAAGGGCATGGGAAGGAGGAGCCCCAGCACCCAGTGAGTCCATGTCAGGTGTGTCTCCAGGGGACACCAGCGTCTGGGCAACAAGAGGTCTGTGCATGGCTGGAAATAGTGAGAAATAGGGGGAACCTCAACACCATCCCCATGGGAGCCGTCAAATAACAAGGGTGTATTTAGTTGGTGGTGATAAAGAATGAAGTAGGTCTACATATCAGTCAAGGAAATATCCTCAAGATATATTATGAAGCGGGACACCTGGGTGGCTCAGCGATTTAGCACCTGCCTTCTGCCCAGGGTGTGATCCTGGAGTCCCAGGATCGAGTCCCACATCAGGCTCCCTGCATGAAGCCTGCTTCTCCCTCTGCCTATGTCTCTGCCTCTCTCTGTGTGTCTTTCATAAATAAATAAATAAATAAATAAATAAATAAATAAATAAATAAATAAATAAATAAATAAAATCTTCAAAAAATATTATGAGGCAAAAAGTAATGTGCATACAATGTGAACCCATTTATGTACAAAAGTAGATGCTAAATGACTTTGTGTAGAAAAAGGACCACATCGACCTGATGACTGCAGTCCATTTACTCACTCCACAGATGCTTATGAGTGCCCTCTCTGGGCAGCGGGCACTGTGCTGGGCAAGGGCGTCAGCAGGAGGCAGAGTGGACACCATCCCACCCTCCTGTAGCCCAGGAATGAGGGGATGGGGGATGGAAAGCGCATTCTGTATTTTTTTAGTTACTCCGTTATCTGAAGTTTTTAACAACAATAATTTATTTGTGACTGTGTGGTTATAAATGCGTAAATTCATAAATAAAAAAGGAGGTGTAAGGAGAAGAGAAATTCATGGCTAAGTGCATGTGTCTAGATGCCTTAACCAGCAGGGGGCAGCACAGACAGCATCTGAGCTACAGAGAGACTCTGGTGACCTGTTTTATTCCTTGCAGACACAGTGATCACAAATAACAACCTGTGATTGTACAGGAGGTCTCTGTTTATAAAACTCATCCAAAGTCATCGACTCCTTCCATCCTTGCACCGTGCCTGTGAAGCAGCAGGCCTCTGTGTACGTGAGGAACACGTCAGCTGACTTCTCTGAGGTCTTATTTCTAATAGTTGGCAGAGATGAGTTTTCTCACATATGGGGGTGGGGGCGTGTGTGACAGGGAATACACATACATAGCTTCATCACTTAAAACTTAGAAGGCAACATAAACCAGAAACACAAACATGCACACACACACACACACGCACACACACACACCACAGAATAAAGTCTAGATGCTTCTAACCTACACAGAGTCGCTTTCCTATAGCAGTTAAGCAAACAAGCGGAACAAACTTATCATCCACACACTTTCATGCACAGTCGGCAAACATGAGAGAGAGAGATCCATTTAAATATAGAGGCTAGTTCTTCTGATTTCGTAAAGTCTATCTTAGTCCCAGAGACTATTATTTTTCAAACGTGAAAGTGCAAACAAGTCTCTTGGGAATTTTAATAAAATGTAGATTCTGATTTTGTAGGAGTGAAGGAGGGCCCAAGCATCCGTATTTTCTAGCAAGCTCCCAGGTGATCAATGGCTACTGGTCTACGGACCACCCTTTAAGGAGTAAGGCCATAGTCTCTGCCATTCCTTTCCCTGGATGGAGACCTCCACTTAGCATGAGATGGAAGCAACAGAGCTGCCAACCCCTCAGTTCCTTATCTTTCACTGTGTGAGCATCTCTCTCCACTGAGAGTAATTCCAGTGTTTTTTGTTTTGTTCTGTTTAATTCTAGTGTTTAAAGACTATGTTTTGTTCATACATGACTCTTAAACCAAGCCCATCAATTAACCTCAACTTCACCTGAAGAAACTATGATCATATCATAGCTCCAGGCTTCTGAGTCAATCCAAGGATTATGTTAGCTATTTTGAGATTTTGAGGTCCAATCCTCTGATTTGATGTGAGTCTCATGTATGCAACACTGTCACTGACTTAAAGCAAAGAAAGAATTTTTGTTTTATTGTCACTCAGTTCCCATGGTTCTCAACTAGGGGCAATTTGCCTCCTGGGAATATTTGATAATATCAGAAGACAATTTTGGCTGTAGCGACTGGCTACTACATTCCAGTGGGCAGAGGTCAGAGATGCTGCTAAAATTCCTACAGTCCACAGACCAGCCCCCACAACCAGGAATTATCCAGCCCAAAATGTCAATGGCACCAGGGTCAGGAAACGCCACCCTGTTCAGTCCATTCATACTGATCTATATCTTTGACAACTCATTGAATGGTTATTCATATACTGCCATAGACTCGGGCAAAGACAAAGATGACAGGCAGCCTTTCATATTGGACCTTAGAGGTCTTGCTTTCCATTACTCAGGGAAGTTGAGTGCCTGAGGGTCCAATGTTTTTTGTTTTTTGTTTTTTTAATTTATTTATGACAGTCACACAGAGAGAGAGAGAGAGGCAGAGATACAGGCAGAGGGAGAAGCAGGCTCCATGCACCGGGAGCCCAACGTGGGATTCGATCCCGGGTCTCCAGGATCGCGCCCTGGGCCAAAGGCAGGCACCAAACCGCTGCGCCACCCAGGGATCCCTGAGGGTCCAATGTTTGGCTTGAATTCCAACCCTGCCACAGACAAGCTGGATGGAGTGGACACGTTATGCAAAATCTCTCAGCTGTAACTCCCTCAGATGTCAAGTGACTAAAAGAGCCTTGAGGGCAGGGGTCTTTTTATAGCAGTTTCTATTTGGGACAGCAAAGTATATACATTCTCCTTGCATACTTGTGCGTTTGTTGAAGAAAAGAATACCTGGCTTGCTTATAATATAATCTTTTTTTTAGAACTCTGATGTTGACTGCTACTTTTTAAATCTTGATGAGAGGCTTGAATGTTAGGGATTATTATGATTGTCTGGCCCTTGTCCTAGCAGAGCCAGACTTGCGCCGCAGGATACGTACAGCATCCTATACTGTGTGCATATAGTACTGATAGTGGGAAAGACTGAAGGCTCTAGCATCAGATAGCCTGGGGGCAAATCATAGCTCCCCTACCTGAGCTTAGACATTTGATTCACTCTCCCTAAGCCTCAGTTTCTCCAGTTGAAAAATGGGGGTAATAACGGTTCCTATTTCACAGGGCACTTGGAAGAATTAAAGTTAAATGAACATAGTGCCTGGCGTACAGCAAGCTCTCAGTAAAAGAAGCCTTTATCATGCTTTTGGCCTCCAGCCTCCAAATCAAGGACACCTGCTCAGTTAGCTCTCCAAACAGAAGTAGAGACACAGTACTAAAATCAGAACCTGGCCCCAGAGACCAAGCTGACCCAGCTCCTTTCTGCTGCATGGAAAGTCAGGAGCTCACCCACCTTGTCTCCTGCTCCACGTGCCTGAATGAGTTGTTCTGGAACAAACACTCCTTACTCCTCTGCATGCCCACTTGGCCGTATTCAGAATATAATGCCGATGACTAGATCTACCCTATTTTCATTCTGCTAAAAGGCCAAAGGACACTAATAAAGGTGTCAAAGCTCAAAATTGTTTGGAGAGCAAAGAAACAAATGAGGAGAGAAAATGGCAGCCTTTGATTCAATAATGAATTTTGCATCAAGGGCTCGGGATTACAGTGCACCAGAGACCACACTGCCACACATGCTGCATTCCATTTTTTATGAGAAAGAGGAAAACAGGGGAAAAACACAAACTGATATTAAAGGCATATTAAAGAAAGTGTATTCAAGCATATATCTTGATTTGAGCATGTGAGCCCAAACCATTTATATTTTATAGCATCATAAAAGCTTGGAGCTGAAAAGAAGCATCTAGTCCAATCCCTTCGTCTTCTAGATGAGCAAATTAAAGCATCTGGGCATTAAGTAAAAGGCCTTACACTTTCAGCCTTGTAGCAGCTGACTTGGGAAGAGAAACCTGGGGTTTGTGCCTTTAGTCACTCCTGCCTCGCTTAAGGACCTGACTCCTGGCTGGAAGGGGACTGGAAGGAAACTTGGAATCCTTCTCCTAGTATATGGTTCTTACTGGGCTTGTGCCGGTCATGCATTCATTCAGACTCTTTACTGTCTTTACTCTTTACTGAGCACTTACTATGTGCCAACCACTGTTCTTGGTACCTGGGCTGCAGAGTTAGGGAAGATGCCGGATCCTAATACACTACCTTCCAGGGAGCCACGTAGTCCATAATAGCACACAAATCAGTTATACAACATAATCCTGGTGGTGTCTCATGCTCTGAGGGAATAAAATAGCATGTATTGGTGGAGAAGGACCACCAGGGAAGAGACAACTTGGAAGATCCCTCTGGGAGGCAGCCTCACTGGAGAGGAGGCCTGAACCCTGAGAAGTAGTCAGTCATGTGGAAGTCAGAGAGAAGAGAGTTCTGGTTAAGAGGAATAGCAATCACAAACACCTGAGGCAAGCGAGCAGACAGGAGGCCAGTGTGGCTGGACCAGAGTGAACAGGAGGAAGCGATAGGAGAGGCGATCAGAGCAGGCTGGGCTGCAGGCACCTGCCCAAGAAACCTAGGTGATGAAGGCTGGACTGAGAGCTGGACTGGAGGCTCTAGGCCCACAGTTTTTATGGTTCTGTGTCAACGATGCTATGCAGCCCCTTTTCTCATGTTGAGTCACCACCAGGTCGGTTATAAGAGGACCCTGCCACACTGGGAGGAGCCTGGCTACGTCGTGCTCACACGCAGGACCTGGCATGGGACCGGTCTCCAAAACCAAGAGAGTCCCAGCACCAGCCAGCATGGAGATGGAAAGCAGACCCACCCTTCTCCCCAGTGAGGCACCGTGACTCATACGGGGTTAGTCGGTCATGAACCAGCCCTGCCAGCCCAGAGAAAGGGCTCGAGAGAGCCCAAAGCTAATTTTTTTAAATCATTATCATTAATTTTTAATCACACAAGAATTCGTGAATACATTTCCTCTACTTAAAAAAAATGAAGTGAAACATGGTCCCTAAGGCAGACATCCTCTCAAGACACCTGTCCTACTCTCTTGGTCAGTGCCCCACCTCTCTCCCACCTGGAGCTAAATGCTATCATTATTTCAGACCATATGCCCTAAAATGCACTCCAAGGGAAGATAGTGTGCTTTCTATGTGGTCATTTTAATAATTTGTGGCATGCCATATATACGGGGCTGCAGCTTGTCCTCGCCCCCACCAGACACTGGGTCTTGAGCAGCATTCCAGGTTATGACATCAGCACCCACTTCATTCTGTTAATTGCTGTGTCCTCTTCCTTAGTGTTATGATATGCCACTGTTCATCTCCCCCAAAGTGTCATTTACACTGCTGCCAATTCTCTTTGTATCACAAATCCAATCACACTGCAATGAAATTTCCTCTCTGTCCACTTTGTGAGGATTCCTCTATGGCGCAAGGAGGACTCTACTCTTGGGCACAGTTCCCAAATGGAAGCAGAATGGGTCATGGGAATTTCTAAGCACCTAGTGATCATCTAGACCCCAGGGATCTTTCCGTATGGCCAGTGCATCCTCCAACGCCTCTGGGGCTCTGTAAAAGGAGGGACTTATATTTGACGAGCTCTAATACTAGCACAGCAGTGGCAACCTAAAACTCACCGATGCTGGGGAGCAAACTGTGGGATTCTCTCACAAATAGAGGCTTGTTGCCCTTTCAGAGGTTATGAGGTGCTTGCAGGAGGCCTGTGGATTGCAATGTCACGCCAAGCAGTGCAATGCACTTTAATGGTGTTCCTGGGGAAATGACTAGCACACACATACCGCAGCCTTCTGCTTGCCCTTTACCGTGGCCTTCCTGGATATCAGGGGATATGATGTTACCTTCTGCAAATTCTCTGTAAATAACTGAGCTCGTATAGCTAATTTGTAATGAGATGAGGGAAAACACTCATCACCTGCTTTGCATAGACTTTGGTTCACAAAGCACACAGTTTCTCCTTTCATTCCTGGAACAATCCTGAGATATACACAGGAAAGGGATAATTATAATATGTATTATAATAATGTTTAATGGCACCTGTTATTCACTACAGCTGAGTAGATTCAGACACCAAGAATTAATTGGTTGCCCAAGGTCACATAGCTAGGGTTTGCACAGAACCCTACTCAGGTCCCCTGATTGCCAATCCTTTTCTCTTGCACAGGGCAGCACTGTACTTTCTACCTGTGCCGCCATGAAGACCCACCTGTAATTCTTAATATCTAGGAGATAGGGCACCCTTGGCAGATTCTGGAGGATATACTGGAAGACCATATTCAGAGGTGGAAATTACATCTTAAAGAGCCAAGTGAATAAAGAGGGAGGGGAGCCAGTTCAGGATAGGAGGGCATGGGAGTTAATTTAACTGAACTCTGAGATGACTAAGTCCATGTTGTCTGAGAGGCTTTTACTCCACCCATTAATTAAAGATACTCTCAGGACACTTAAGCTAGCTGGTCATGCAAGGCCTCTCTAGGGAGGTAGCAATTAAGTGAAGACCTAGAGGAAGAGGAGCTTCCCAAAACAGGTGTAGGGAACAGCATATGCAAGGTGTCAAGATGGACAAACTCACTGCACGGCCAGGGACTCCTTCCATGCAAGGAACCAAAGGGAGCGGGGGCAAGAGGTAAGGTGGGTTCCTCCATGACTGGACTGGGCATTCGGTGCTAGGGGAGCTCAGAGGATGGCTTCCAGGAGATGACAAGACCTGAGGGCTTCTGGAGGAAATGACGGGCATTATTCAAGGGAGGCGTAGCAGGGAAGGGCACTCCCGGCAGAACCATAGGCATAAGAGAGATGATTGGTGAGTAATAAGTAAGGCTAAGTCTTTTAATCTGTAAAACGGAAGAGCAGGTTAGAAGGCTCGCTGGTATCGCTTTCAGACTCCAATAAGGAAACTGAGCACAGGGAAGCTTGACCAAAGGGAATGGCAGGGCTGAGCCTCCAGACCTACCAGATTCCCAACTGGAGCTGGCTCCACCCCAGCTCCTTGCTTCTGCTGGCAGGGTGACTGTCAGGAAGGAGGCTTGGGCTGTGGTCGGATGTGAGTATGAGGCCTCAGCAGAACCCTGTGGTGGGACCATCTGCCCAGAGCTCCCCCAGAGCCAGCACTGCAGCCCCCAACACTCTGATCTCAAAGCCAATTCCTTTGTTTCCCCCAGAAGCTTCCCCCAAGACCTCGGGAACCCCTTTGATTTGTTTTTAAACATTTCTGCACAAAACAATGTAAGGAACAAGAAGAAAAGCACGGCTCCATCACCAAACCCTTTGGGCCAGAAAAACAGGCCTATGTCCTGCCAATTCCACCCCAGTCTGGGAGCTCCCCCAGGAAGGAAAAGGGTGCAGACATGGAGTCAGGGAGCACCACGCAAAGCACCATTTCCTGGTGGGAAGTCTGTTCTTTGCTCAGGGCCTGGGGCTCAGCACAAAGTAGTCGGGCCCCCGGGGGATCAAAGGTCTCTGCATCAGCCTGGAACATGGTCAGATCTTCTGCCAAACTCCAACCACAGAACATTCAGATGCTGAGGACTGAGAACACTAGGGTGAAAGATGCCTCAGGACTCATCTGGTCCAATCCTCCATTTATAGATGTGGCAACTCGGGCCCAGAGTGGCACCTTCAAGCCAGTCAGATTCTTCCAAGGCAAACAACAGCAGAGTACATGAGCAATACTAGATGCCTGGCACGGTGCTAAGATACTATACCTGTCACTGCCACCAACCCAAAGAGTGAGGTAGCTACTGCTATGACCCCGGCTTCACACGCAAAGAACCGACAGCCTAGACAGGTCAAGTCACTTGCCTGAGGTCACACCGCAATGACCAGTAGAGCCAGGACTAGCCCAGACCATTTTATCCCACTGCTCCCAGGCTTCTTCACATCCCACTACATCAGGGTGGGAAACAGGACCCCTGACTTCCCAGGCTAGGAGGGCATTCCCATCCCAGGTTCATTAATCCTGAATGTGGTTTTGACCATCTGCGCCCCACTCAGCTCTTCCACAAAGAAGCCTCTAGACTCATCACCTGCATCCGGTTCTGCCTCCCCTTGGACCTGTGATTTTCTCTTTCGTCACTTGGCTCTGTACCCCCACCTTCCCCACAACCCTACGCCGAATCAGGATGGCTGTTCCTTCTTCTTTGGCTCAGCTCATATGTCACCTGTTGAGAGAGACACCCGTCTTTTAGTGTCTACTACTGCCCTCTCTTCACTTGCTTTACACACTGTAATCAGAAGTCTGTGTTTATTTGCGAATTGTCTCCTCCCCTGTGTTTCTGGCAGGCACCGCTCCTGGCATGGATAGACACTCCATCAGAAGTTGTTGAACAAATGAACGAATGAGTGAATGAACTAGAAAACAAGAGAATACCTTAGTTCCTCTTCAGATAAATGTCTGCCAAGAAGCTTACACTTGCCCAAGTGATTCTGTTAAAACTACATAATCCAAAATTTTTGTTTGATCCAAGAGCCTGATAATTAGGGGTGTGCCTTCCCAGATCTTTTTTCTATGCATTATAAATATATGTATATGTGGTACCTATATGGGATCCCACTTGTGGAAAAGTGATTGAACTATTTTATATGACATGTATATTCTGTATGTTTTCTGTATTATATGATACATATGTCCACAAATATACATTCTCCCCCCAAGAAAAACTGAATATATTTTTCCACAATTTTCTTATTTAACACATACCGCGAAAGTCTTTCCCCACTACCACACGTAGATCTGTCTCATGTTGTCAACAACTACATATCATTTTTCAAAAATAAAAATAAAAGTACTCACTCTTGGTGGGATATTCAAATAGTCTAGGAATAGCAAGCAGAAACCATTGGATCACAAGCACCTCTTCCCACCATTGCCACACCTCACGTGCCGGAAAGATTTTGTGTCCAGGTGAGGGTGCGTGAGGGGGGATTCACTCACCCTCACAATGGGCAGGAGCACACAGGAGTGGGGTGGGGAGGGACCTGCTCATGGAGAGGTAAGAATGTGGGATGCAGCTGGATGGGAGTGAGAAAGAGGCAACTGGGAGGAAAAGTTGGGGAGCCTAGTGCTGGGTTAGTCAGGGAGAGCAGCGAGAGGGTCAGAAAATGGGAACAAGAGCTACAAACCACCCCAGTCAGGGACCGGAAGTCAGGACACAAGGGGCACTTTGAGCAGAAGAGAAGCATAATGGGGGCAGCCCATCCACCCCTTGAAGAAGGTGGAAAATCTGTCTCCCAATGGTTTTCCCACCTGGTTTTCCAACACCCAGGAGCATTTGCCTGTTTCCGAGTGAGACGTGTTTATCTCCATTCTGGAGTCTCAAAGTTCAAAACAAACTTCCAAACAAAGGGACCCTCCGCTCTGCGGTTTTCAGCTTCATTCTCTTGCAAAGACAGAGCCAAGGTTCTGCTTTCCTGATGACTTTCACAGCCAATTCCACCCAACATCCCACCCCCAGCTTCCTTCTGCGTCTTTCCTGGCTGCCTCCAATTGTTGTGGACATCCTCACGGGTAGAGTTGTTGCAGCTCCTTTTAACCCTTTTCTTCCTATCTTTAAAATTATGTAGGGAAAATAATTTCCCAACGGAAGCACTTTGGGGCATTTAGAGTGGACCAAAGTTCTCTCCAAAGAGCTGAATTCATCAGTATCCAGTTGCAGATATTATTAAAAAGAATCCTAGACCAGAAGAACCTCTCAGTAAGCTCCTGGCAGTTGGAGAATTCTGAGACATATTTTCATGGTCATCACTCTGTGGAAAAGCCCACCAGGTTTACAGAAGTAGAAAATAACAAGACTGTCTCTGAGGGTAGGTGTAAGTGAGGGATGATACTAACAATCAGCACACATCATCTTCTTTTGCTAAGCATTACATTGAGTATTTTTTTTCATTGAGTATTTTAATACACACAATAATCCAGGAGGTAGGTTCCATATTATACCCATTCTACAGATGAAGAATTTGAGGCTCAGAGAGTATCTCGCCCAAGGTCCCACAGATACTAACTGATGGAGCTGGGACTGAAAATCAGCCAGGCTGGAAACAGCTTCTGGGCTCTTAACCAAGCCAACACTGGGTTTGCCTAATTCATGCTTTGCTAACTTAATTATTGTCTACCGCCCCTTCCCCAAGTAGGAGTTATATTCCAGGAGAACAGGTCCTTGTCTGTCCTGTTGTATCCCCAACAGCCAGCACAGGACCTAGCACAAAGTAGACTCTCAATAAATGAATTACTGAGTAAATGAATTAATGCATGAATTCTATGGTTTTATTTGACTCTGTCCTGTCATCGGAAAAATTCCAAACGTTGAGGCTCAAGGTGATAGCTACGTATGTTCATCAAATAGTCCTATTAATTTGACCCGTTGAACTTACCTGAACTTTTTCCCAGAAAAAAAAAAAAAAATCTTTTTCCAAGCATTAGAATGTAGCAAGCAACATGAAACTTAGGAATTGAATAAGGAATCCCAATCTGAAAATGTAAAGAGAAAGTATAAATGTAAAGAGATCTTTTGGAATCATATAAACATTTACTAATCGCTTACAAAGCTGTTCTGGGCCTCCTGCCTTTTTCAGTAGGAAAAGTGGTCCATGAATCACGTGGGATACTTATTTAAAATGCAGAGCAAGAAAAACCAGGAGCCTGGGAATCTGCATTTTACAGCCATCTCACTTGTAACTAAACAAAAGTTGGAGGCCATGAAGGTTATTCCCCATACATTGAAAACAAAGCCTAAAAGCTAACAAAACGCATTTCAAAACCAGTGACCCTTCCATGTATCTAATGATTCCTTAAGCACTGTCCCATCTTGGGATCGTGAGCCGTAGTGATTTTTTTTAACCCAGTATAAGGCAGAAACACTGTATTTATCTACAAGATACATGTTCCCCATCTTTAGGAAGATGACTACCCAGCCTTGCCCTGATACCTCAGATTCTTGTGCACTGAGTCACTCTCACACGGAACCAAGCTAGTGAGAGGGTTCGGTCCAGTTCCACCACGCTGTGTGTCTGCCCTCGGGCAGGTACTCAGCCTCTGTGACCCCTTCTTTCCCTGTCTCTAAGTCCGGGGTCTGAGGGTTCACGACATCTTGATTCTACACATGCTCTAAGCAGGGATCACGGAGTCTCTCAGTCTTGTTTTGCTATACCCAAAAGTCATGCTTCTGTGACCATGAATTAGGTTCAGAAGGTGACGGAATAAGGAGTCAGGGGAATGTAAAAAAAACCCAAAAACCAAAAAACCCCACCCCACTGAATTAATCATGACCAAAATATCAGAATATAACTTTCCGTAATACACACCTCAAGAACTAATTACTAAAATAATAGTAGTAATAATACTTCAGAGGAGAGTCAGCTGTAGGAAAACTGGGTGAACCAGTGAGGCTGAGTCATAGGGCCCCATACCTGCCTCGGCCTCAGATGGGGAAGAGTCTCCAGGTGGGGCTTCCTAGAGCTTCTTCTCTGAGGACGGCACAGTATCAGGTCCAGAGAAGGCCTGGGGCATTCTATCAACAGATGCTCGTTGCTACCTCGGGTGCCAGGCGCTGCGCCAGGTGTTGGGGAGCCCTGTGGAACCCTGCGGACGCGTCCCCCACTCTCACTGAGCTGACACTCCAGCGGGTAGGGAGATGATAAACCATCGTCCCAAATGACTCAGTGATAAGGGGTACGGGGGGGGGGGGGGAGGAAGGGACCCAAGGGAGGAGGCCGCAGGAGCCCCTCACGCCTCCGCCCTCGGCCCGGGGGGAGCACGAGGCCTCAGCAGCAGCGACCTGCTCAGGACCGGAGTCGGAGGGCGCCGGGTGGACGTGGACTTGGAAGGGACACCTGTCTTCCTGCAGAGCCCGGCTTTCTCGCCGGCCCCTCCCAGCGACGGCGGGTTTTCCTACGCCGTGGAGCCCGCAGACCCGAGCCCCGAGGGAGCGGGAGGCAGCGCCCGAGCACCGCCCGCCCCGGGCACGGGGTCGCCTCCGCCCGCCCGCCCGCGCGCCCCAGGCCCGGGAGCGGCCCGGGAGCGGCCCGGGGGCGGCCCGGGGGCGGCCCGGGGGCGGGGCCTGGCGAGGCGGCGGCGCGTCCGGCAGGTGGCGGCAGCGAGCGGCCGCGCCCCCCGCGCCGCCGGCCCGCGAGCCCGCACCATGGAGGGCGAGCTCTCCGGTTTCGCTGCGCTCGCCTCGGAATTCGAGACCGCGGACGAGGACCGGGATGCATGAGCCGGCCGCGGGGGCCCGGGCAGGGGCCTCTGGCTCCCGACGCTGGCCGAGAGGTGGGTCCCGGGGCGCTGGCCGCTCCCGAGGCCGGGCGGGGACGCGCTGCCCCCGCCCTGCCTCCCCGCGGTCCACACCCCCTTTGGGCTCGGGAGCCGCGGGGCCGGAGGCGTCGGGGCGCGCGCGGCGGGGCGGGCGCTGGGGGCCCCGCTGCCCGGGCCGGTGCGCTCCCCCGCGCTCCCCGGCGCTCCCCGCGCTCCCCGCGCTCCCGCCGCCGCCGCCGCCGCCGCCCTCACCTGCGCGCGCCGGTCCCCGGGCCCCCGAGGCCGGCGGCTGCAGCCCGGCCCGCGAGGGGACGGCCGCGGGGTGAGAGCACCTGAGGATGCGGAGCTGGCCCTGGACCGCCTTTTCACCCCCCAGGTGATGAGTGAGGCCGGGAGGTCGCGAGCTTCCAAGAGCAGCCGGGTCCTGCGTCTTGAATGAGAGACCCAGTGCGAAGGCATCACCATGAACACGAGCAGTAAGTGGGTCCTCCTCTCCTTTGCCATGGGAACAGGCTGGGGGCGGGAGGGGCGGGAGCTGGAGGCAGCCTGGCATCGCGCCGGACACGCGGCCCCCAGACTCCCTCTTGGCCCCTTCCGTGCGCCCCGGAAGGGGGATGTGGGTCCGGCTTTTCCTGACAATTTTGCTCATGTTTTATTGGCAGCAGCACTTGCCTCTGCGGGGAAGGCTGCTCGTCTCCTTCTAGCAATGCCTGGGAAGGCCTAGGAAGCACTAACGAACGTGGCCATTGTCTGGCTGTGGGGGCTCTAGGAGACCTCCCTGCACACAGCTGGAGAGCCATGGAGGGGCCCGGCTTGTCCTGAAGCCGAGAGGAGCAGGGAGGCCGGCCCCGGGCTGGTGGTGGCTGGTGGTGGGTGGATGTGGGCAGGCAGTGGGCTGGGAGCGAGCAGTTTGATAAACAAATCGTCAGGAAGCCACCTTTGGGTCTAGAGATTGTGAAATATCCTGCTCCTGTGCCTGCAGCCCCACGGCCGGGGCTGATTTCTGCGCACACCTACAGGCCGCATAGCTATCCCGAGAGGAGAGAAAAGAGACAAGCCCTTTGGCCAAGATCTCTAACATGCCAGGGGTAACAACTGCTTTGCAGAGACAGGACCAGACATTTTGCTGCTGGGCTGGGCCTCAGCTGCTGAGAAATGCAGGCAGAAATACAAGGAGGCCCTGTATGTGTCTCTTCAGTGTGGTCCCTGTGACCATGGGCACCCACTGTGACCACCACCCTGGAGAGGAGATCTGGGTTCAAGTCCTCCCCCTCCCGCCTCCTCATCAGCTCAGCTTGTCTGGGTGCTCCCAGGAGCAGGTGGGATCGTTGAAGCGGAGGACCCAAGGAACATTCGGTTCCCTGGGTCTGTGACTTTCCCATCAGTCTCCTCTCTGGATCCCAGATTGCTGGTCTGTAAAATGAGAAGGGTTGAATCTAAATCTGTAAGTTTCTTTTTAAAAAGCGAGAGCCGAACAGCAAGACCAGAAAAATCAGTACCTTCTGAGGCTGTGTCCAGACCAAAGCCACCGTTTCTCCACCCTCCCTCCATTTCAAGGCTGTTGGCCTGGAGGGGAGGAAAACAAAGCAAAAGCCAGTGAGATGGAAATGAAATATATTTATTTACTATGTATTTGTATGACTCATCCCTCTGCTCTCTTCCTTTGTGTATTACATAGCTCTGCTAAGCGAGTGTGGCTGAACTCCCTCTGCCTCTTCCAACCAAAGAATTTTGCCTCTTGATTGTGACAGGCAGGAACGGTGCTTTGGCTTCACACCGGGCTCTGGAAAAGAGCAAAATTCTGTAGATCTGATCACCTAGGTGGGCCACATGTTTCCCCCTGCGTGCTTTCAGACGAGTAAAGATGTGAGCCGCCTGTCACTTCTCACTATCTCTAGGGGAAAGATGTAGTTATGGGAGTCCTTTCTCACTACATGATAGGAGAGAAAGATGGCTCATCTGTTTTTCAAAAAACTAAGAAATAAGTTCACAAGCAGCTGGCCTTACCCTTTTGTCTTGTCCCATTAGCAACACCGAATATGCCTGAAAGAAGGAAACAGCTTTTACTTTTTTTTTTTTTTAAACAAACAACAACCAATTGAGCTGAATACCGCAGGAGACAAGGACTCACAAAAATGCTACTCCAGCCTCGTATACTTTTTTCTAAGTAGGGAGAGTGTGTTTATTTTCCAGAGGTAGTGGAAAATAAACAGAGTAGCATGACTTGGGTGACCGCTGAGGTCCCCGTAAGAAGTGCTCCTCTAAGGGCTACCCTGGGGAGCACTGTGGCCACTGGTGCTCAAGGCTTGGAGGCGGGGCTCCATCATCCCTGAGGCTGCTTCCAAGCCTGAGAGTCTGCAAATGGAGAATATAGAAGTCAGACCTCATATGAGCGAAGCAATGCCAAGGCCATAGGGGCTGGGCGTTGGCAGGAAGTCCTTGAGGTGACCTGATCAAAGCAAAAATGCTCTCCCCTTGGGGATGTAAAATTCTTACTTAATCCTGGTACCTGAAATGGAACCTAAGAGACAATCTTACTCAGTTTTTCTCTCCCTTCCATTTATTGGATCCTCACCCTCCACCAGTCACTGTGCTCAGCATCGTACCTGTATGATCTCCCCAACTGTCACCCGCACCCTGGGAGATGGTGGTACTACTACAATTTCATGGGTTACACCTTGTAGCTATGAATGTTCACTAACTTCTTCAAGCCATGCAGTTAGCTGTTGGATTATGAAAGGCGCTTGGATGTGTTGCATTTTCATAATGGGAACCATTCCTAATCAGTGGCTCAGATGGCACCAATGAAGTGAGGGCAAACCATGAGATGACTATGAAGTTATAATTGCTTCATGGGAGCAAAAGAGGAGTTCAAGGCTGTGGTCTTGGGGCAGTATGTGAGAGCTGATATATAGCTGGGGCTCTGGGATCAGCTGGCCCCAGGTTCTGGTCCTCTTTTTTCACTTATTAGCCATGTGGTCTTCAGTATGGTTGTCTCACCTGCAAAATGGGGATGATGGGACCCACCTTACGTGGAATGGAGATAAATATTAACACAGCATGCAAAATACAGGGTGTGATGCCTGGGCCATCACTAGCCTCATATCAGCGAGGGTGGTCAGGCTGTTCTCGTGACCACAGTGGTTGGTCATTGTGGTTGTTGTCATCATGGACTCTATGTCATTAGCAAGGAGGTCACTCAGCCTCTCCGATGTCACACCATGGTCATAAATCGAGAATACCAGAAGTATGATTTTGAGGATTAAGCGGGATCATGAGAAAATGCTTTGTAAACATACGTGAGTTGTTTTTATTCGTAAATGAGACACACGTGGCTCAGATGGCAACACCAGGGGAGTGCTCTGTCAGCAACTTCTCAGTGCGCTTCTAGTGTCTTCAGAATCCTTTCCTCCAAAATCTAGCTGAGTTTTCGTATACCACAGGGTGGGAATTTGAGAGAAGGGGGTAATTTTGGAGGTTGATGGAGTCGGTTGGTGGTATAGACGTGGGCAGAAGGCCCACCCTGCCCTGCAGCAGAGGGAACGTCCCCCTGATGTATGCTGTTCGTGTGCCCTGGCTCTGTTCCTTCCATGCCTTATTTGTCATCCATCCCATGCTCATCCACGTGTCTGCTGGCCACTTTCCTGAACCCACACAGCAAGGAAGGAGCTAACCCCAGGCCCATCACTTTTACACGGTCCCTGGAGCCATGGAAGCACCACCATCTAATGTGCAATAATAAATCGTGAGGCAACAATGAATCTTTGGGTTCCCTATAGGTTCCCAAGCCCCTTGGTCCAAAGCCAGGAGAAACTGAGTTTACCTCAGGTGCCAGAGGCCCTGAGCTCCAGAGTTGACTCTGTGTCCCATAAAATGCCATTCTCCTTGCATGGGCCAGAACTCCCCAAGCTCCTGAAAACTGTGGCTTTTGTAGGCACAGAACTCAGCAGTGGCACATCCTTCAGGCTGGGGAGCATCACGCATACCGCGTACGGTAGTGCAAGAACCATCCTCCTTCATTTAATCAACTTTTCCTGTCCTCCGACCCTTTCCTTGGGATCTCTCACGGATTGGCATGCCAAAAGGTTACCGTTTGGGAGTAGACTGTTTTGCTAAGGAGAGCACTGAAGAGTCACATCAATCACCCTTATCGTGAGATAAGCAGACACCATCCTGGGCGTAAAAAAACCTGAGCTCGAGGGAATGGATTCCAGAGTTCAAATGCAAGATCTATGGTGTACTCTGTGATCATGGACCAGATAGCTCACGTCTCTGAACCTGAATTTTATCATGTATAGAATGCGAGCAGTAATGCCAAAGTGCAAGGTTGTCCTCAGGATGAAGGGAAATAACGTGAGAAGGTCACTGGCATCGGGTCCCAGGGGATGAAGTTGAATCTGGAGTTGAATTAGCCATAGAGCAAAGTTCTGGAATGAAAGGATCAGAAAAACCAAACTCTCTGGTTGAAAATTAGCATATGTTACTGTTGTTGTAGGTAGCACGAGGTTCTGTTCAAAGGAAAGCCATAGCTTCCTGAGGGAAGCCTTTGGGAAGATTATTAACCTGGTATTGTATATGGCATGGGTTGGAAAGGGCAAGACGGAAGTTAGGATCCTAGCTGAGAGACAATCACCCTGGTTCAGAAAAGGTCTGAGGGCCACGATTTTGATGGTTATAAGAATAGAAATTGGGGGAAAGATCTTGTAGAAAATAAGATTTGCATGGCCTCTCTGCTTTTATATTATATGATAAAAAGAAGGAGAAAAGGAGAAGAGTCTATCAGTTAGGGTCCTGGCAGGGAACAGATGGGCAGTTTGAAGGGAGTTAAGTAGAAGGAATCTTTGCAAATGTATGAGGAGGGTGTAGAGAAACAAACAAGAAGCGAGGATGGCCCAGTACTAGAAGGCTGGCAACTGCCTGACCTCCCTCACCTCCCGCCCTCCATCTCTTACTGTGCTCCCCATTGGCCCCATCCAACCAGGGGGCAGAGGGCAAGGAAGGCAGTTGATGGGCCCATCATATTCAGCCTCACAGGGCACAGTGCAGAGTAGACAAGGCAGCAGGGTGGGTGCGGGGAGGCATGGGGGCTCAGAATTGAAGACACCCAGCCCAAGGAGCAAGATGACCATTCTCTGCCAGGTCAGGAACTCCAGGAGTTCTTTACTACAAAAAGGACCCAGTACAAACACAAACTGTGTAGGCTACCCTCTAAGACCATTTTAAATTTGCAAAATTTAGGTAAAATAGAGATGACTGTATTCTTTATAAGGATGGAGATTTAAAAAAAAAAAAAAAAAAACATGCTTCCCAAATGAATGAAGCCACTGTCGACAAATGCATCCTGGAGGCTAGGAGTGGGGCTGAAGAATAATGCAAGGAACAATTTTAAATCCATCCCAAATGAGTTTAACACATCTCTGAAAATCACAATGTGATTTCAAGAGTATTTGTAGTGCACAAAGGAAGTGATATCAATTCTGAACCCCAGCTTTCCTATCTGGCAAAGGCTTTATCTTGCTGAGATAACATCTGGCGTGTGAATGGTCAACAACTGGCAGGCCCCCAACAGTGGCCAGGTCCCATTGTACAAGAGCAGAAAACAACCAGAAGGTAAAAGCACCTCTGACTTTTTGAGTACTTCACCAGTTTAATTGTTCTCCTTTGGTTCTTAAGGGCATAGACTGGAACTTGCCCTTTCCTTGCTCTGTGTCTTTGAACAAGTCACTTACCTTCTCTGTACCTCACTTCCATATCTGATCACAGGGGAGCTCATGATAGTGCCTCTCTCATAGGGTTATTGGAAAAAAAACGTGTAGGTTAATAGCTGTGAATTGCTTGAAACACTGCCCAGGCTGCTGCAAGTGTGTATAAAACAAATAAAACCAGTATATATTAGTTTGCTAGAGCTGCAGCAGCAAAGTACCACAGATTGGGAGGCTTGAACAACAGAAGTGTATCGTCTCACAGTTCTGGAGGCTAAAAGTCTAAAATCAGGGTGTCGGTAGTATTGGGTCCTTCTGAGGGCCCTGGAAACCATCTGCTCTGACCTCTGTGAGATGGGTGTGGATATCCATCTTCTCTACCCGGGACCCTTCATCTGTGTGTCTCTGTGTCCAAATTTTGATAAGGACACCAGTCATATTGGATTGGAGCCCATTCTAATGACCTCACCTTAACTTCCTTACCTTTGTAAAGACCATACCTCCAGATAAGGTCATATTCTGGGGAACGGAAGCTAGGCCTCTAACAGATGAACATAACCTGTAATACAGTGTTTGTTACATCAACGATTCATCAAGAAGATTTTTCCATGGGCTGTTTCCCCCTGAATATCAGCCACTCCCCAGGGCGAGTAGAGGATGCTATCCTCTGACCAGCAGAGATGGAGCCTCTCTCCTTAAGAACCTGAAGGGTGGCGCTCACATGTCAGAGGTCCCCAGAAGGGAATCTGGGAGGTAGTTTAGTATTCTATGGCTCACTCTGCCTGCAGAAAACACAACTCCCATTCCACCCCCATCCAGGTCATTATGCACAACTGTAGCATCTCAATGGTGTAACAGAATTTATGGTCATGGTATTGGTTTTCATTTGGCCTTGTTCCTGGGAATGTCCAACCTGGGTAATAAGAATTGGATCATTCACTTGTTCACTCAACAAATACTTACTGACCACCAACTCTGCACCAGACATGATGCTGGGGACACAGCAGTAAATATAAAAGACATGGCTCTTGTCTTCGTGAGTCATATAGGCCCTAATAAATAGGCCACCTGGTGGCCAGCATGATACGACATGTTTTATTTGCCCTACATGAGATTTTTAATGAATTTATTTGCCAATGGCGAGAAATTGGGAAATTGAGATTTAAAAATTCGAATTTCCAGCTTCTCTTAAAAAGGGGGTTCTCTTAAAAAGGGGGAGGGGCGCCTGGGTGGCTCAGTGGGTTAAGCAACTACCTTCAGCTCAGGTCATGATCCCAGAGTCCTGGGATTGAGCCCACATCTGGCTCCTGCTCTCCCTCTGCCCCTGCCCCTCCCCCTTGCTCGTGTTCTCTCTCTCTCTCTCTCTCTCTCTCTCTCCCCCTCTCTCAAACAAATAAACAAATAATCTTAAAAATGCAGGGGCCAGGGGAATATCTGCCATCCCTACCCCTATTTTCCTACATGACAACAGTCAGCAGGCCTGCCTGCCTTTGGCAGGGCGTGTACTGGTCTCTAGGCTGCCTGGTTGCCACCATTTCCTCTTAAAATGCACAAGGACGGCTTTGTATTTTTATGTTCCCTTGCCACTGGAGGCATTTTAATTTTTTTTAAAGATTTTATTTATTTATTTGACAGAGAGAAAGAGTGCACACACGGGGAGCAACAGAGGGAGAGGGAGAAGCAGACTCCCCACTGAGCAGGAAGTCCACCACCCGCTGTGAGGCTCTATCTCCCAGGACCCTGAGATCATGACTGGAGCCAAAGGCAGACACTTAACCCACTAAGTCACCCAGGCACCCCAGCATTTTAATGTTTAATTCCCAGTCTAGTAGCTGATCAATATAACATCAAACATGGAGAAGTGTGTGTTCACACAGAGATGCAGGAACTGCAGCATATCTGCTCATTTTTACTAGAGAAGGTTCTATCTAGTGTTAGCAACTGATTAACACCGCCATGCCATTGAAGTCCTCTTGAAGTGAGCAAAATCCTGCTGCATAAATAAAGATTTCCCCAGCTGACCCATTCCCAGAAGGGTGATATCATATCCTGTCCGATACAGTTGGGCAAACATGTCCTGCCCCTGTCTCCTAGAGGTCAGTTTTGTTTCCAGGGGAACCTAGTAGTAGGGGGGTGGGGAACAGACCAAAGGAAGGCAATTCAGGATAATGGATCCTAGATCTGGGTACTTTTCCCAGACCAAAGGAAGGTACTATGAAAGTCTGAACTCTTCTAGAGATTGTTCTCACATATGGGACAGGCCTGGTTCATCTGAGGTCACCTAGCCAATAGCATGAGTTCTGTGTCCATAAGCTCAGTTGTATCCCAGCTAAGGAGTGATTACTGAAAGGTAATCGCTGCACTTGACCCCATATAGCATCAATCCCATAAGGCTCTTCAAGACTTCTTCTCTGTCAGGATGAGGTTCTCCTGCTTGCAAAAGAAAAGTGAATAAGTAGATAATGCCAACATAATTTCTGCAGTTGAGAGCAGGTTTTTCTTCATTTCTCTAGAAGAAATAGGATAGCAAATAATTCATAGAAAGCAAAGCACAGTGCCTAGCCCATCATGGGTGCTCCAGAGGTACTTGATGAATTCATTTGTTAGTAAAAAGCCTGCTCTCTTTGTCTTTATGATAACAATCTCTCCACAGAGCCCTAGGTTCATCTTTCTGACCATCTGCTTAGTTGCCCACTTGGATATTCTAAGGTGCTTCAGATCCAACCTAAAATTTAATAAATCCATCCTCTTTAAAAGAAAAAAGAGAAAAACAACTTCAACTCCACGGTCCCCCTTGATCTCTAGAACAGTCACCGAAGTTAGTCATTGGAAAGTGGTCCTCATCTACATTTCCCTTTCCTTCATGCTCCTGTGTTCAGTCTGTGTCCACATCTGGTCACTCCTAGCTCCCAACTGGACTTCTTCCTCAGCTGCCATCACTTCCCTTTGTTCATGACGCCAGGCATGGCGGCCACTGGAGGAGAAGGTTGAAGGAGGGGAAGAGTTGATCTCAAGTTCAGGCAGTGGAGCTCTGTGGGCTGCTGAAGGTGGTCCCAGGCTGCATGGACTAGAGGAGGGCATAGCATCGCTCCACAGAACGCTGATGAGGCTGTGTCTGAAGCATGGCTTTCAGGGCAGGCAGTCATCAACCAGGGTGAGCCCAGGAAAGGGTGGCCAGAATGGTAGAGAGGAGCAGTAGGAAGGTGCCAGAGTCAGCCCCACACATGGGCTTTGTGGCCCCCGGAGAGTGTGGATGACCCTTTGACAATTTCACACAGTGCTGCTGGGATGTGCCCGGCAACCAGAAGTCTCTAGCCTCTTTTCTGAGTTTATCACCAGCCAGACAAGGGGTCCAGACAGGCCGTACTTGGCTGTCCCATTGCTTCCCCTGCTGTGGTCACAGCCCGTGTGCTCTCACAACAGCCCCCACCGCCTCTCTTGGAAGAATCCTACTCTCCCCTGCCTATATCACTTCCAGACCTTCTTCCTTGCATCTGCTTAATTTTGTGCAAAGCGCAGGTCTTTCTCCATGGGCTGTTATCTCTTGCCCTCAGCAGCACCAGCAGGGCCAATGAAACGACTGCTTTGTGATAGTCTGTCTAACGACACAGTTGATCTATTTTAAGCACCTGAAGCACGCTCCACCAAGTGCGAATCTTCCCACAGCAAGCTGCTCTCAGCATGTAGGAGCAGAGGCAGGCCGAGGTCTGCCCCTGTGTTTGGAGATCTGGGGAAACAGCCCAGGGATCTGGACCCTGCCCATCCAAGGATGATCTAAGGCAGCCATAAAATTAGATATTTTTACGGTCAGCATGAGTTATTTTGGAAGGAGAACTGCCTGTGATGCCAGCATTATATGGGGCAGGAACCTCAAGTGAACAAAAATCCCTCTTTCAAAGGACAGAGGCAGAGCCTGGACCCATCACATGTATGGAGAAGGGACCTGGGAGGAAGCATTTCAGGAATAAAGAGAAGCCCAGCCCCCATCAGAGATTTCTTAGCCTCAGGCCACTTTTTTCTCCTCCTCCTAATCAACAGACACTCTTTTCCAGCTACAGCCTATCTCAGTGCACATGTTTTACATATATTATTTAGTTAATCCTTGCAACAATCCTCCCTGAGCCTTCCCGGTATTCTGTACCTAAGACAGGTCCCTGTGTCATGTTGGCTCTCACCATCCACCACAGAACTTAACACAGTGGGTATTGCTTTGTTCATTAGCACATTTCCTTTGTTTCTGTCTCTTACTCTCTTTTGACTATAAACTACATGATGACTATATGACAGGCTTGTCTGTCTTGTTCACTGCCTGATCCTCCAAACTCATCATAGTGGCTGATCCAGAGATGATGGGTAAGGATGGTTCACATTTGTTGAGCGCTCACTCTATACCAGGCACAGTGCTAACTAAGCTCTTCGAAGACATAAACTCACTTAACCCTCATAAAAGTTGTAGGAGAGAGGTGCTAATACCACCCTCATTTTCCATAGGAGGAAACTGAGGCTCAGGACCATTTATCAGCCCCAAGTGTCACATTTAGTAAGCAATGAGGAAAAGCTGCTCACCATCACTCATCATCAGGGACATGCAAGTCAAAACCACAATGATCTATCACCTCACACCTGTCAGAATGGCTAGTAAAAAAGACAAGAAATAATAAGTGTTGGGGAGGGTGTGGGGGGAAAAGGAACACTCAGGCACCGTTGGTGGGAACGTGAACTGGTGCAGTCACTGTGGAAGACAGTGTGGAGGTCCCTCAACAGTGAAAAAAAGAACTCCCATTTGATCCAGTAATTCCATCACTGGATATTTACCCAGAGAAAATGAAAACGCTAATTTGAAAAGACCCATGCACTCCTCTGCTTATTGAAGCATTATTTATGATAGCCAAGATGTAGAAGCAGCCTGAGTGTCCACTGATAAATGGATGAATAAAAAGATGTGAGATATCTATATATATAATAGATATATATATAAAATATATAATAGATACATATAAAAATGGAATATTACTTAGCCATTAAAAAGAATGTGATCTTGTCATTTGCAACATCGACTGATCTACAAGGTATTGTGCTAAGTGAAATAAGTCAAACAAAGAAAGATAAATGCCAAATGATTTCATTTATATGTGGAGTCTAAAAAACAAAAACAAACATTAAAAAAGCAGAAATAGGCCCATAAATACAGAGAATATACAGGTGGTTTCCAGAAAGGTGGGGGTTTGGGGGATTGAGCAGAGTGAGTAAAGGGGAGTGGGAGGCATGAGTTTCCAGTTATGGGATGGATAAGTCACAGGGATGAAAGGCATAGCATAGGGAATGTGGTCAATGATACTGTAATAGTGGTGTGTGGCGACAGATGGCAGCTACACTTGTGGTGAGCACAGCATAATGTATAGAGTAGTTGAATCACTATGTTGTATGCCTGAAACTAATGTAACATTGTGTGTCAACTGTACTTTAATAAAAAAAAATAAGTAATGAAACCTTGAATTAATATGTGAATGGGTGAATTTAAGAGGAGTATTTAATATCTCATTTTTCACGAAAGGGAAATGAGGTTCAAAGATGAAGTCACCTGGCCACATACAAGCTAGGAAGTGTAGGGTAGGTGTTTGAAACAATGTCCATCTGACCCTGATCTCCTTTCACTTTGTGCTTCCTCCTTTTCACCATCTTTCCCTGTCTTACACTGAGGAGCATCACAGGGGAAAATATGGGTTGAGGTGGCTGATCCTATGGTCGGTCTCCTGTTCAGTATCCCAGCAGTGCTGTCCTATTCACTGGAACAATGATAGAAATCCCTGCTCTGTGTATGGCAGTGTGCCAGGCACCATGGGACAGGAGATGCACAGAACAGAGAGCATGACCCCAGATTACCTCCTTCCATTGTCAGCAAGGGGTGGACACGAGTATGCGACTGAATTGCTGGAGATTGAGAGGGAAGGAGTAAGAGGAAGACAGGCCAAATTCCTTGGGAAGACCTGAGACCACCTTTGAGAAGTGAATAAACTTCTGTTAGGCAGAGCATAAGGGAAGGTTGGGGCATCCCAGATGGGCTTACTCAATCCTTCTCCAGCAAGATTCCACAGTCCCCATTGCACAATGTCTGCATCCTGGGCCCTTGGCTTGGGTGGAGGGTGAAATAAATAAATGCAGAGTATTCCAGGAAATGTCAGGAAGTCCAGTTGGTCTGTACTCTGTAGAATATGACTAGGTGGCCAGTGAGGAAATAAGGCTGGGCAGTAGGTGAGGATCACATCTTGGAGAGTTTTAAATGCCAGCCTAGAGGGTGTTTGTTACAGTCTATGGCCAATGAGAAGCTGTGAAAGGTTTTGAGCCAAGTAGTGACCTGACCAGAGCTGTGCATTATTTAGGATCATCTCCCTGGCAACACATACCTGATGGATAGGAGAGCCCAAAGGCAGCGGGAGGCAGGCTAAGGGCAGTGGTGCCACATGTGGATGGGAAGGGACATGTGAGGTGCAGAAAGGGTGGCCACGGTTCTATAGTCCGCTGTGCATTACTACTCTCATACCCGCAGGTGGACCTGTTATCTGATTCTGATTTCTGGGACTGTGAACTGATACTTCGAAAACTAGGTTACTAACCAAATCGAGCCACCTAGATAGAGTGTTTGATAAACACTTGAGCTGTGGAGTCAGAATGCCTGGGTTCAAATTCCAGTGTGGCTACTCACTAGCTGTGCAGTCTTTGGTGCCTTGCTTTATCCTTAGAGTTGCATTTTCTTCTCAAGATGGGAATATTGGGGGAGCTCTAAGTGAGGGAATGGGTGTTTGATGCTTAACGCAGAGCCTGGCACATGAAAACACCCAATAATGTAATAGTGGTAAAGTAATGAAATATATTTGAATGTGTTGGGGAAACTCCCTTTAAATAACAAATTAATCAATACATGGTGTTACAGTACAGTCACCTCTTGGTCATTCCATTGGGAAAGGGGATAAAAGGATATATTGATAACTCAGAACTGTGTTTAGCTGACATTTAAGTAGTGCTTTAATATACATCAGACTACACTCTAAACTTTCCATGAATTGTCTCTTTTGATCTTGGCATGAGTCAGAAATAAAATTAATCTTGTAGAGGATAATCCTAATTGAATAGGGAGCATGTCCTACTAGACCAGGGGTTGACACACTTTCTATAAAGGGCTAGGTAGTAAATATTTTGGGCTTTGTAGGCTTTATAGTCTCTGTAGCATGAAAGCAGCCCCAGTGTGTAGTCAAATGGATGAGGTTTCAGTCCGGTCAAAATTTATTTACAAAAATAAAGATGGAGAGTGATTTGACCCACAGGCCAGAGTTTGCTGACCCCTGTGCTACATGACTTCCATGATCTCTTCCAGCTTTGACATCACAGTGTCATCCAAAACAATGACACAGACATGCCTAATCTTTAGTTAGTTCATCCTCATAACTACAAGCATAATTTACTACAAGCATGATAGATAAGATGTACTGAAAAGATAGACAGAGAAAGGCCTATACGAAGCTGTCTCCAGTCTTCATGCTGCTTTCATATACAGCACACCCCATAATTCACACTCTTCCCAAGTGACCACTAAATGCCAGGCTGCACAGGCTGCCCTAGGATCCATTCAGTAGACAACTCTTGGGCTACAGAGAATGATACTGGGGAAGAACACAGGATGACTTTCTATGCTCGTACTCCATGACTAAGGCAGAGTTTCCTTCCTGCCCTCTCCATTCACATTTCCTACTCAAAGCCCACATTCCCTTGTAATGAAATACAGTAGCCAATTGTCTGTTCAGTTATCATCCTCCCTCTGATTCTTTCCCACCAAATCCATGTAGTATTAAGAGGCTGTCAGTTGCGGTGTTCTGCATCTCCCCCAAGTGATGGCACATCACCTAGACTGGCCGATCAGAGTTTCCCATCTACCTTGGCCGCAAGGATTTGTTCATCAGTGGACATTAGACCCAAGGGAAGCCAACCAGAGTATTCTTTGAAATTGTATAGGGAGATTTTGGGAAAGAGAAATATTCGTTTTATTGAGGTTGTTGAGCTAGGAGATTCTGGGAGGGTCTAGAGATTCCATGACTATTCTTGTCCAATATGTGGGAGGAAGAGGCTGTCTGAAAAATAAAGAAAGTCATAGCTCTGACCATATAGTAAAGCGTCTGAATCCAGCCAGATCTGAAGCCAGAGGCTATCTGCCATTCCCCACCACTTCGGACCTCCTAGTTACAAGAACGAACAAATTCATTTTTTGCTTAAACTGAGTTCACTTGGGTTTCTATAAATTACAACAGAAAGGATCCTAACTAAGGCACTTCCTTTTTAACCATTCTTCCCATTGGCAATTACCTCCTATAATTATTCCCATTTGTCGAAATCCTAGTTGTCGTCAGACTATAAGACTTTTCTTTTTTTTTTTAAGATTTTATTTATTTATTAATGAGAGACAGAGAGAGAGAGAGACAGAGACAGAGGCAGAGGCAGAGATACAGGCAGAGGGAGAAGCAGGCTCCATGCAGGGAGCCCGATGTGGGACTCGCTCCCAGGACTCCAGGATCACGCCTTGGGCCTAAGGCAGGCGCTAAACTGCTGAGCCACCCAGGCATCCCAATAAGACTCGTCTATTCCAGCTTCTTCATATCCACTCCTGACATCATTTTATTCCCTCTTCCGAAGTCTCTGGCCCTTGATTTAAAATGTTCTTATGGTTACAGGTCATTTGCATGGTTTATTTATGTGCATTTCCTAGCACTTTTCTTAGATTATAAGCACCTTGAGGACAGAAGCCATATGTCACTAGGATATATAATATATTTACTCCCCAACTGCATGCCACAGCTTATTGCTGGAGCTTATAAATCCATGTGCACACCAAGCCTCTAATGCATAGTATTCCATCAAATGCAGGTGTTTGAGAAAATTCATTATGGCAAAAAGCTACCATAACTATTACTTAACTGTAATGCTAATATAGAGAAGCTAGCAAATATTTTGGACATTAAAAACAAGTCCTCAGGGCAGCTCCGGTGGCGCAGCGGTTTAGCACCGCCTGCAGCCCAGGGTGTGATCCTGGAGACCCGGGATCAAGTCCCACATCAGGCTCCCTGCATGGAGCCTGCTTCTCCCTCTGCCTGTGTCTCTGCCTCTCCCTCTCTCTCTCTCTAAGAATAATTAAAATCTTAAAAAAAAAAAACAAGTCCTCAAATGATCTGAATGTGGTTTACATGGATGTATACATGTGTGCAAAACTTTTGAGTTTTACACTTAAGATTTATGTACTTTATGCAAGATACGCCACAGTAAAAAGTAAAAACTAAAATAAAAATAAAGGAGTCCTCATATTCAACAAACTTGTCCATCACTAGTCAATAAACAAAAATTAATTAGATCAGAGACCTAAATAAACTGAATGCTAAAACTATACAGCTTCTAGAAGATAATATAGAAGAATATCTTATGACCTTGAGATAGGCAGTAACTTCTTAGAACACTAAAAGCAGCAAAAACGGGCAAGAAATTCTAACAGATTCTGAACAAAAGAACATATACAAATGGTCAATCAACACACAAAACATGTTCAACATCATTACGCATGAGGGAATTGCAAATTAAAACCACCAATTTACACCCACTAAAATGGCTAAAATTCCTCATACATTATTGGTGGGAATATAAACTGGTACCACTGGGGAAAACTGTGACTTTCACAAAAACTGAACCTAAGCCTACCTGTGATGAGCACCTCCACCCCCGGTACTTACCAGTGAGAGATGAAAACATGTATCTGCAGAAAGAATTGTGTAGGAATGTTCCTGGCAGCTTGATTCATAATATCCCAAAGCTGAAAACAATCCAAATGCTCATCTACAGACAAATAGATAAACAAATTATGTTACATTTTACACAGTGGAATACTACTCACCAAAAAAAGGGGGGGAAGAACCAACTATTGATACATGTCACAGCATGAATGAATCTCAAAAACATTACTCAAAAACTGAGTAAAGGTAGCCAGACATAAAAGAGCACATACTGTATTATGATTCCATTATATGAAGTTCAAGAACTGGAAAAATTAATCTATGTGGGTGGAAATTATAATAGGGTTTGCTTCTAGTGGGGAAAGAGTGATTGCAAAAGGTTGCCGCAGATTATCTGGGGTGATGGAAGCTACTCTGTCTTGATTGAGGCACTGTTAAATGCCTCAATGCCACTGTAAATCCATATAAGGATTTACATATTTGTCAAAACCCATTGTTTTTAAGAGCTATGTATTTCCTTATTTGTGATTTATATCCAATTTGTATATATTTATATTTACTTTTATATTCTGTATTTTATAAATGAAAATAATATATAGATGTATATAGGTAAATATATATGTAAATATATATTTATATATCATATATAGTATATAGGTATATAATACATATTCTATATGTAAATATATAATATATAAATATTACTTGTATGTCTAAGTGTGTGTGTGTGTGTATATATATATATATATATATAAAGACAGAAAGAGACAGAGACCTTCTAAAATATTCCTAAACTTAGAAACAGAAGAACTAACTCCAAATCTCAGCTCTTCCACTAACTGTGGTATCTGCTAGTATCCTCATCAATTGAATGGACCCATCCTATTAAGCTTGCTCACCTCAAAGGGCTGTTTCAACTGTAATCATATCTGGGAAAGTGCTTGGAAAACTTTTCATTGTGTATTCCAAGAGCCTCCTCTCCAAGTTACTTTGTGGAGCTCTCTTCCTGGCCCTGATGTACCAGCTACACTGCACCTTGAACTTACCACGTGCTTTCCAGCCTCAGGACCTTTGCACATGCTGTTTCTCCACCCACATGATTCCTCTCCCTTGTCTTCCATGGCTGGCTTCCTCGAATTCTTGCAGTGTCAGCCAAAATCTGTTAATCTTCAGATTGTCTGTCCCCACCTCTTACTCTTCCTTCATTCTACTTGTCCTGCTTCATAGTTATTTATTTGGTTATTTACTTCCCCATGGAATAGTGAACTCCCGAAGTATAGGAAACATGCTGGTTTTATTCACTGGTACATCCTCAATCCTTAGCATATAGAAATTACCCAGTCCACAGGAAATGACCCAAACTTATTGCCAAGTAAATAACTTCACCAACAAACATGAGCTTTCGTGCATGGACTTTGAAATCTATTTGTGCTGACTCAGGACTTGGAGCCAGGTCTTCCCTGGGGCTTGGTGGGTGCCAGAAAAGTGACACCAGGATAATGCTAGTGTCCTTGTTGTTTGCTCGCTTGGGAAAAGCTATTTGTGCCAAAGGACTCAAGGAAACCTTAGGACATCTTGTCCTTAGGGGGGCGGAAACACCCTCTCTTCATAGTGATGCCTTATAGTCTCTGTGTTGGGCTACAGCCCGGGGTTCTGCATGTACCTCCAGGTTGAGAAGAATCTAAATACAAACAGGCTAGCTATCTAACATGCAAGAATCATCCTCCAGCTCCAGGGCCCTCCGCATCCCGCACTCAGGACAAGGACCAAGAGAAAATGGAATGAGTGCCTACGTCCACCTTCTTTGCAGACCTCTCTGGCTTTGGCGCTTGCAGACCTCTGGCTTGTCATGAGGTCTTTTAGCCCTAATCCCCCGCCCCCCAAATAATCAAACCACTATCTTTTTCGTTTTTTGGATCTGAATGCTATTGCCATTTCTCTTTTTGGAGTTAGCCCCAGGTTGAGCGGCCTCCCCCGAGCCCAGGGCACCTGAGCATCACACATAGCTCATCTGCCTGTGGGAGCTCTCCGAAACCTTCTGTTTTACAACTGGAATGTGTAGCTGGCCCAGATTATTTTGGCTCTTGTGATATCAGTGCTATGGGGAAATGCTCCCTAGCCAGTGGCAAAGTCCACAGAGTGTATAAACTTAGAGAATGCTCTGGTGGAAATGTACAGATTTTGAAATAGGAGAGAAATCTCCCTCTGCCCCCTACTACTTCCTCCATAGCCAAAATTCTGCTTTCTCTCTGCCTGACTGTGTCCCTTGAAATCTGTATTCCTTTCAAAAGATAATATCAATAAGCCCTTTCTGTGAGTGGGATTTGGGGCTTCTCTGTTTCTCATCTGAGAATCCATCCTGTGCCAATGAGTTTGGGCCTCTGGCCCACATGTTAATTATTGTACCAGGGTTCCTGGAGTCAAATGGGGACAGAATGCCTTTTTGGCTAAAAGAGAGGTATTCTGGAAGGATTTTCTTTTCTTAAAGCATTAATCTAGCTTAGAGGGGCTGAGAGAGTGAAAATGCTTGTATGTTTCATTGATGTTTGCTCCTTTTTGTCTGAGCAACACATTTAACTGGGGTTTGAGAACCAAATGTTAATGACTCTCTGGGATTTCTTGAACTTATATTGGCAATCATCATTTTTGCTGACAGTGCCAGGAAATTTAAAAAAAAAAACAATATTTTAGGATGCAGAATGGTGGAAAGGGAGTCTAGTGGGGTGTGTGTGTGTGTGTGTGCACGCGCGCACGTGCACACATGTGCACAAATGTGGAAAAGAAACCTCACTGAACAAGAGTCAGAAGGCGTGTGTAGGAGTCTGGGCACATCTCTCCAGTGCTCTAAGCCTCAATTTTTTTCATCCATAAAGCAGGCAACATGATCCTCATCTCTCCTGATTCTTGTGTTGGGTGACAATCAAATGAAACAGTGAATGAGAAAGCCTTTGGTTAGCCTCTGTTTTGCTAGCTTCTTCCCTTCACTAGTCTTTGAAAGAAAAGCCAGCATATATTTGGCTTTTTTTTTATTGTTACTTTTGGTTGCTGGCTGTGTTTCTTTTCATCATTAAAATTTCATACAGTTCTGCACAGCAGTTGAGCACAAGGCAAATCGAGCTTTATTTGGGTTATAGGTAAATGGGGCAAGGTAAAAAGAGTCAGTTTATTGTGCGTCCAGTGTCCTTATGTACAATTGTCCTCATTTTAAATATTTCATCCCATTGTTAGACCGTGCATCCAACCGTGCATTTCTGTCTCTCATTCAGAAAGCACAGTCTCTATAATTAAGTGATGATAAAAAGAGACATAGGACAGTGAGCACAGGAGAGAGGCTTTGCTCTTCTCTTTGTATCTAGAAGGGCAGCGGGCAAGCCAGACCAAAGAGAAAGAACCCTTTCATCATGCTCGTGAAAACAGGTGACTTGTTTTGGCCAACAGGCCCAGAATTTCACCCTCCAGCTCCTTTTACAATTCCCAGGTGAGTGGTGCCTGGTGACGCCCGTGTCTAGTTTGGGAAGGATATCCTGTGTACATCTCAGTAGCCCTCACCTTTTACTGCACCCTTGCTCTAAGCTCTGACACTTTTCAGCTGCTCTTTCGACAATTTCTGCTGGGTGACTAGCCTGACTAAGGCAGTGGGGCAAGAGCAGTCAGGACTTCTTCCTGCTGGAAGCCATCTGCCTCAAGATGCATTCTCTAGGACATGTCACTCATTTGAATGTGGAAGTGCCTCTGGCATATCTGTTTCCAACTGGGAATCTCTGGTGTTGAGAGAAAGCAGGATGCATTTGAGGAGAAAGAAAGAAAGCCAGTGTAGCTGTCTGTGCTGCCAGAGGGGAGATGGGTCTGAGGTGAGATAGGGAAGCTGGCAGGGACCAGGCCATGCAGGGCCTTACAGACCATGGCAAGAAATCTGGCTTTATCCCAACAGCCAAGTGAAGCCACTGAATGGTGTTAAATGCTATTGGCGGTGGTGGGAGTCAAGGTTAAGCATCATCAGATTGGCGTTTTTAAAGCATTGCTTTGGCTCCTGTGTGGAGAGTGAATGGGGGAAAGGTCCAGTCTGGACCTACTGGGATCTTCTGGACAAGAGATGTTAGGGCTCAGATGGTGCAGACCATCTTCTACTCCCAGGGCATTACATAGTCTTGATTCCCTGGCAGCTTTCATACCCTTTGTACTATCTAAAGTACTGCTTTGGAGCCTGTATTAGTTTGCCAGGGCTACCACAGCAAAAATACCATACGCGAGCGGCTTAAACAAGAGAAATTTATCTTATGATAGTTCTGGAGGCTGGAAGTCTGAGATCAAGGGATCATCAGGGTTGGTTTCTTCTGAGGCCTCTCTCCTTGGCTTGTTGACAGCCATCTTATCCCTGTGTCTTCACTCGGTCCTGATCTCTTCTTATAAGAACATAAGGACATCAGTCATATTAGAGCTCACCCTAATGACTTCATTTTAACTTCATCACCTCTTTAAAGTCCCTGACTTCAAATACAACCACATTATGATTCCCAATGTACTTTTATTTTTGGATTCCTTATAAAGGGTATTGAGATAAGATTTAGCGCTTCTGTTATTTCTCATTGTTCAATCCCTGCTGCCCGCCCCCCGCACACCCAGTAACCACATTATGTATAGGAAAAGTTGTATGACCATTTGATGGATTTCATTTGGGTTTTGGTCTTCCACCAGAATGTTGAACTTGACCATGTTGTGATTTCTATTACAGCGTGGTTTAGCCACAGAAATTTCCTGTACTGGCTACTGGTTACTTCTTGGGAGCAAGTCTTTTGCATTTGCCTTCTTTGTGGGCTCAAGAAATACCTGTTGTAGGAAACAGCTGTCAAGTTCATCCTGACCAGAAACGTAGCTCCTCATCTCATCCCACACGCGTGTCTAAATGTTTGTCCAGGACCCACAAGAATCCCCCAGCCTGTAGCATTTCACCTTGAGTAATTTAAAATCTGTTAGGGGAAATAAAGTAAGTGCAAAAGTGACACTATTATAGGGTAGAAGATGGTCTAGGTGAGTGTCTTTCTCCATACCAGGGGCAGGAGCATTACCCAGAAACTTGTTAGAAATACAAATTCTGGGCAGCCCAGGGGGCTCAGTGGTTTAGCACCGCCTTCAGCCCAAGATGTGATCCTGGAGTTCCGGGATCGAGTCCCACATCGGGCTCCCTGCATGGAGCCTGCTTCTCCCTCTGCCTGTGTCTCTGCCTCAATCTCTCTCTCTGTCTCTCATGAATAAATAAATAAAATCTTTAAAAAAAAATACAAATTCTCAGCTCCCACCCCAGACCTATTCAATAGAAAACCCTGAGGATGGGGCCCAGCAATCTGTTTTCTCAAGATATTTAGGGATTCTGATGCAGGCTCAAGTTTGAAAACCACTGCTTAGTCATAAAAAGTACATGCCATGAGTTTTTAAAGGAGAGCTCATATTTAGAAGAGAGTGAGGGGAGAATCTGAAAATATTTCTAAAAGTATGTTGCATACGAGATAGGCCTTGAGGAGTGGGTTGGATTTTTATATTTATATGTAGATGATCATATTTACTACAATTGCCATCTGCATGTTTATGTATTTCTTTTACAAAAGTAATTAACAGCCTGGACTCTAACTCAGAAGATCTGCTAGCTGTCCCTTCCTTGCATTTTAACTGGCTCACTATGAATTGAAGCTTCTACCAACATATGCTCAGTTATAGAACTGGCAATTACAATTGGAGGCATTTTGTTGGAGGATAATTTCCATTCCAAACATAGCTTGAATGGAGGTGGAGTTCTACCTCTATATCCTTGAGGTAAAATCAGGCCAAAGCATCCTTGAATCTCAGAGTGGGTAGGGATATTTAAAATCATCTGGTCTAATATCCAGCTGTCTCTAATACTCCAAGCCTCTGAGCTGGCCTTGAGAGATGGGTGGCATCAGGACACCGAGCATAGACACACACACTTCTGCTGGCCCACTGGATGATGCTATAGCAGGGTGGGCAACCTATGGCTCAAAGGCCATTTCTGGCACACTGCCTATCTTTGTAGATAAAGTATTATTAGAACACAGCCATGCCCATTCATTTACCTAATGTCTATGGCAGCTTTTGTGCTACAATGGTGCAAAATTTTAATCCCCCCTTAAGACTGCATTTATAAGAACTCTTAGATTGCAAGTGTCAAAAACCCAGTTGAGATTAACTTAAGTTAAGCATGAATCTGTTGGCTCCTGACCCTTGAGTAGCTGCTCTGGAGATCCAAATGGACTATGTTCTCTGTGTATGCTGCTCTGGTCAGGTTGACTGCACCTCCTGTTGCTGAGCTCTCTCCCGGCTCATGCAGTCGGCTTGACTCTCCTACCTGCACTGCCCATTTCCATTCCATTCCACCCAATCCATTCTCCTAAGTTCAGATCATTTTTCTGTTGCAGTGGATTCTGGAATGGTAGCATGAACATGAGACTCGGCATCAGAAGTCCTGAGTTCTAGTCCTGACTGTGCTATTGAATACAAAAATATGAGATGAGATGTCAAGACACTGAAATGACCTCCAGTGGGTAGGGCCAGAGGGATCAGGGAATTGCCCCTCCTTGAGATCTAGAAAAGATGTGTGGTAGGAAGGTCACTGAGGTCATTTAGGTGAGAGATGCTTGTGGCTGGGACTGGGCTGGTAGAGATGGAGAGAAAGGGCTGAACTGGGGAGCTTGGTGAGGGATCCATCTGTATGCCTTGATAATGGATAGGCCATGAGAGTTTCAACAAACCCACAAATTTCAGAGTTCATCGTGTTGAAGAACTGACTCTGGTTTCAGGGACAAATGACACCATCATAAGCTGGCTCTGAGACCTTGAAGTACATTCCTCAGAACACACTGGGGAGAGAGGGAGCCCCTTTGCTTATGTCTCTGCCCACGCAGCCACCACTGTTCATCTCTGCCTGATGGGGGGTGGCTCTAATAACAGAAACAGAAACAGCTCTTCTTAGAAGAAATGACAACTTTAGAAAAGAAAGACGCTGAGTAAATTAAATGGGTGTTTAATCTACTTGTATTAGGACATTATTTCATTGCCAGATGACTTAAACATTTGTGAAGATTGGCAAACACATTGGGGAAAATATACTTTGTAATGCTCAGAGGGATATTGGCATAAAGTCATCTGTGACAACACTTTTGATATGCACTAGTATCAGTTATCAAGATTTCTAAAATTCTCATCTAAGTGCCAGAGAGCGTGTGAGTCTTCTAGTCACTAACCCAAGGGTTCTCCGCCTTTAGTGAACAAAAGACTCCAGAGGAGCTTGTCTAAAATTTAAAGTCTGCTTCAGTAGGTCTGGGGTAAAGCTCAGGAATCTGCATTTTGACAACCCATGATCCCTCTCCAGGTGATTCTGAAGCAGAGGGGTAGCTGACCACTTTGAGAAATACTCATACAACAAAAAGCACCACACCACCATGAAGAAATTTGTTCCCACTTCACTTCTACCACTGATTTCCACTATGCCACCCCCTTGTCTTACCCCACCTCTGCTCACCTAACTTTCCTCTCCACAAACGTTCTCTGACTGCTTGGATGTTCCAGAGCATAGCACCTTTGGTTTCACAAAATGCCTGCAGCAACAAGTGACAGTCCCCAACTAAAAGTAGCTTGAAGAATCTAGCCACGTCTATTTCATAGGCTAGAAAAGTCAGAGGGGCAGATCCAAGGCAGGTTGAGTTAGAGGCTCAGCATCATCTTCAAGCACCCAGATTCTTTACAACTCAGGTGGCTCCCCCTCAGAATCCATCGTGGGCAGCAGAGGTGCCTTTCCAGCATCCACGGTGGACAGAAACCTCCAGAGGCTGGGAAAAGCAAAGAAAACCTTCCTCTTCCATCTGACATCCCCTGGATCTCACTGGCCAAGAGTCTATCACACCCCTTTGCCTAAATCCGTCAGTTGGCACAGGAATAAGTTTATTAGAATCAGTTTCATCAATCAAGATTCCCTCCCCATGTAAAGACCAAAAGACATGGCTGTTCAGGGGAGAACCAACAAAAGTAGGTTTGCTCCAGGAGACAGGGGTTCTTGTAGCAGATGAAGAGATGAATGACTGTTAAGCTGGCAGCAGTAGTGTCTGCTACAGACTCCTCTTCCTCTCTTGGAGTCACATGAAGACAGGGGCCACGTCCACCTCATCCATCCTTGAGTCCTCAGCGAGAGGCTGTGAGTCCTGTTGGATCCGTGAGGTCCAGCATGAAATGGTCCTGGACTGTGTTTAACTTAAATTGATAGCAGATTACTATTTAGAGGGAAAACTGTGATTAATTAAGACATAAAGTGGTCGACTACAAGTGACAAAACTGCAACTCAAACATATATATATTTTTAGAAAGGGACTCTGCTATATTGGTTCACATAATGGGGAAGTTCAGAAGTGATGGTGGCTTCAGGCCCATCTGGATCCACAGACTCAAGTGATGGATTCAGGAACCTGTTCGTCCTCTTATCTCTAGTAGTCAGTCTCTCCCAACGTTGGGGGCGAGATGGCAGCAGGGGCCCCAGACTACCTCCTCCCACTTTGGCCACCCAGATGGCTCCTCCAAGAGCTCCTGTAGAAAAACCCCAGAGACGACATGGTCACAAGCCTGCCAATCAGGCAGAGAATTGGGGTCCTCTGATTGGCCAGGCTCAGGGTACTTGCCGACCCTGTGTTGAAAGAGGGTCAGCCCACCCGAACTCCACCAAGCGGGTTCCCCACAGGAAAAAGAGGTTGTGTGTGCCAGAAGAAGCTGAGCAGATGCTGAGCCGGCAAAACAACAGATGTCCACTACATTTACGGATGGAAAAAGCTATTTGCAGGGCATTCTACATGGGCCAAATGGTAATTGAGAACTACTTGCTGATACACACAGAAAGTAAACATTTCCCCCTCATCCCCCAGACTAAATAGGTTCAGTTTTCAACCTCGAACAATGGTTTATTTCCTGAAGACAAAAAAAGCAACTCTTGCCTGTTGATTTTCAGGGGGGAGGGGGATCTTTCGTTTTATAAAATCTTTTATCTCAAAGGGAAGTGTATTATTCATCTTTTCTCCCAATTGTCTGTTAGTCTTTTTATTCTGCCCCTTTCTTGGTTACTCATCATGTCTTGACTTCTTTGTCCCAGGTACCATGTGTCAACAATCTACTATCAAATACAAAATGGTGCCACCTCCAGTTGTGTTCTTTCTCTCTCCCCTTTTCCTTCAGAAATAATTCATGGAGCATGTGGGTGTCTCAGTTGGTTGAGATGGGGATTCTTGATTTCTGCTCAGATCATGATCTCAGGGTCTTAGGATAGAGCCCCACATTGGGCAAAGCCCTGCCTTGGGTGCTGTGCTCAGTAGGGAGTCTGCTTGAGGATTCTCTGTTCTCCTTCAGCCTCTCCCCCAACTGACATTCTCTCTCTCTCTAATAAATAAAAAAATCTTTAGGGAAAAGAAAGAAAGAACTCATTAAAATGTTAGCACTCCATTTTTGGACCTCTCTGATTTTCTTACCAAACTCTACCTGAGGCTGTAGCATTTAGGGATGTGTTTTCATTATTCATTCATTTGGCAAGTATGAGTTGAGTGCTTACTAGCCCAGGGACTGGATGTAGCTTTAAAGATGCAATTAAAAAAATATATCTTCCCTATTCATTCTGGAATTTCCTTTGGAATGGGAGATGTATTTACTTTAGATTTATATCTCCATAATATTTACCTTCATTTTGTTATCATTACTGCTGCTACCATTATCATGATCATTACAGAAGGCTTCGGCTTAGCACTTGCAATATACCAGAGGATGGGACAAAAAGCACTTCCATGAAGAAAGCACTATATATACACCACTTATGCTCCATTCAAAAATTCTGAAAGGCAAACTTATTATCCTCATTTTACAGAGCGGGAAGCTAAGGCTCAGTGACATGGCCCTTGGCTTAATCTCATACAGCCTGCGATCCAAGTCTGGATTTGAACCCAGATTTGACAGGTCCCACAGCCTGTTCTCTTTCCAGGTCACAAAAGCTACTTCAAAAATTTCATGGATTAAAAAAAAAAAATTTCATGGATAGCAATGAAAATTTGCTTGGTTTTCTGGGAGGGCTAAGGTTCACATCCACCACCTTGGATGTGGACTACAGGATGTGGCCTTTGAGTTGTGGGTCCTGTAGTGAGGATAAATGTGCACCCTTCATCCTAATTCCACTTGTGACATGGCAGACGTGTTTGAGGCTACATCCATTTGTCCCCAACCCATACATCCACAATTTCAAATACTGCTCTCTGAAGGGCCTTGGGCCTTGGTCTCCTCATTGGCAACACTTTGAGGCTTGTTGTAGGTAAGGATGTCTAATAGGACTTTCTGCACTAGTGAAAATGTTCTATTTCTGTGCTATTCGATACAATTGCCACTTGTATCCACTGAATACTTAAAACGTGGCTAGCATGACTAAGAAACGGCAGTTTTAATTTTACTTAATTTTAATTTAAATAGCCACATATAAAGAATGATTACTATATGGGACACTGCAAACCTAGAATAATTTTTACCATTCTTTTCACTTCTGATCTTATACATATTACTGGGTTGCAAAGAACATTTTTTAATGAAATGGCATGAAGTATTGGAATGGAATAAATAAAAAAAATCAGCACATATTATGTGTACTAAAAATAAGTCTTTTTGTGAGATTTTTGTTTCACATATTTGTGTACTGGGTCATTTTGCAAAATTAATTTCATGGATCATGGTCAAAAGAAGTTTGCAAACCTTTGCCTACCCCTGAGTAATGTCACAGAGACCTTGAGAGTGACAGGTTTATATGGTGCTCCTTTATCCAGCCTGGGGTTTTGCAAGACCTCATTTTAGGAATATTCTGTTCATCCAGATCCTACAGGCATATGGTGAGCACATGACTTCTCAAATGGTAATTGGAAGTGACTTTGTGGTCATCTATCTGTCTGGATACAGAGATCCCAAACTGGTGGCCCACGGGCATAATACACCCCACAGACAGGCCTTTCAGGGACCTTAACATGATTTTGCAGGACAATAATCCCCTGGGGCTCAGTAGCTTCTTCTCCTGTGGGTGAGCTGCTCTCTGAGGTTTGATCCCTTGGATTGCTTTTCCACCGAGGCTACCTGCCTGGCCCCTGAGCGCATTATGTGTTGCAATCTTATTTAATATGCATAGAATATTGTATCTGAAAGGAAACTGAGAGATCCAAGAATGCAAGCCTTTTCCTCTATAGACGGAAAACAGTGACCCAGGAATGGGGCCTGTTCTGCCTGAGGCCTCACGCAAAATAAATGCTTCCCCTTCTCAGGGAAGAACCAGATATTAACAGAAATCTTGGTAGGACAGAGGTGGAAGGAAGGAAGGGAGAGATGGAAGGAGGGAAGAAACAGAGAAGGAGGGAAGGAAGGAGGAGATGGGACACGGGGAAGATGGTGAGCCATCCTCTCAGCCTGGGGAAAGGAGGGCCTGATGGCTCAGGTCTGGGGTTGGGGGGAGCTATTATGGAATAATCTGCCCTCTGAGCACTGAGGCTGCTTGGGACAGCTTGGAGAATTCCCTGGCTTATGTCACTTGCACCTCATTTTGGCCTCCTCTCAGGCAAACTGTCCTGATCTGAAGCAAGAGCATTTCCCTGTTTGCCTGGTGTGGCCAGCATGGTGAGGATCCTCCCCTCTCTGAGCCTCAGGGCTGTGTCTGTAAAGGTGTGAGTGTGGATGAGATGGAGCAGAAGGGGCCCTAGGGGCCAGCTTGGAGAGAGAGGGAGTCACAAGTAGGTGGCATGTCAGGCCCTCCCGCTGGTCAACCACAGAAGCTCTGTGAGCCCCAGGCAAGAACCACAGGAGCTGTGCCTTCTAGTACCTGGCAGTGCAGGAGAGAAGCTGGCCAAGGGTGAGGCAAAAAGGAAGAGGTAGGAACCATAGTGATCTGGGAGGATTTAGAAACAAACACCAGGCTGCCCAAACAAAGCACATCTGGGAGCCCCATCCAATACAGGCACCCCCTGGTCTAAGGGATGTCCCTGAATGCCCACCAGGTCACCCTGTGTTTGTTTCCATTCCATGCAGATTTGCGATGGAATCAGTACAGCCTAGAGGCCATTCCATCATTTCAAGGAAGGGTTTGAAGCTTAAAAAAAAAAAAAAAAAAGGAAAGAAAGAAAGAAGGGAAACAAAACTAAGCAAAACGAAACCTCTAGACTAGATGTTTACTATATGCCTTCTGCTCTAATGCTGAAAACCCACAAGTCAAGGGGAGCCCGGGTGAAAGCTGATGTTTCTTGCATTTCTCAACAGTATATCCGAGCCTGATGGCCAACCAGCGTCAGGAAGCAAACATTGTATAAGTATTAAAACCTCTGGCTCAGAGGCCAAGGGACTGAGTCACTCAGAGCATAAAGACAATTGCTGGCTTCCTGGAGTTACTCTACATCCATCGCGGCTTCCAGGGCCTCAGACGAAACCCAAATATATTTTCAGATAAGCTGTAGAGATACTGGAAAGGGTACCTCCAGGTCCCAGGGCAAGGCACCCCCATACTGCCTGCTGGGGATGCTCGGGCAGGTCCCCTTCTTTCCCTCAGGATACATGGGGCAGAAGGAGGCCAGGGTGGGAATGCCATCTGGGAGAGAAAGTCAAGGCTCTTCTAGGTCTTCAGTGCCTGTCTGAACACTAGCTCCAACCTTTACATGTGGGGTGACTTCAGGCAAGTTAATTAACCTTCTCTGTGCCTCAGATTGGCCATAGATAAAAGAGAGATCCTATCGTATTTATCTCCTGGGGCTGCAAGAATTCAGTGAGATGCTAAGTGTGAAGCCCTTAGCAAGGGGCCTGGCACATTGTAATTGCCCAATGTCTGTTATTGCTTAGCTCTTATAGCCTCTCGGAGTCCCTGACTGGGGGCTTGGTAAAGATAGTGAGGGACAGCGCCAGCAGTGACAGGAGACCTGGCGTTGAATGACAGGAGCCACCCCCAAGTGGGAAAAATGCAAGATATCCTAGGGATTTCCTCTTCTGCAACAGGTCTCAACTATTCCTCAGCCATTCTCCCCCAGCTCTGCAGGTCATAGTCTTAAAACCCAGTGCCCAAGTGCAGCAAGATGGTATTCTTGAAATATTAACTGGTATTTCCCTCAGCCTCCCCTCTTGCTCCTTCTCCCTCTATTCAGGGAGGGAGGCCTCAGGGCCAGGATGGGCAGCAGAAGGCAGAGACAAGAGGTCGCTTCCTGGCTTTTGAATTTCCAAAGTCTGTGCCCTTAGAACAGGAAGGATCCATCACAAAGCTAAATATGCTAGAGAACGTGTAAATTAGAGAGGGCAGAAAGGCCTCCTTTACTCCCAGCTAACAAAAATGGAAGATTCCCTGGCCCAGCGGTGGGGAGGAAAATCTCAGGGCAAGAAATGAGAACACAGATCTATTTGAGTCCTTAGAAAGAGGCCCATCATGCTGCCCCGCTGGGCGGTGCCCTCGAACATAACCCCAGTGAAGAGCAGGATGGGGGGGCGCAGACTGGCTGCAACTTAGTTTCTGCCTATCTTGAAATAGGAACCAGACTGACCTATCAGAAAGAAGTGAGCAGCCTTTTTTTTTTTAATCAAAGCATTTTATTGAATTCAATCAGAAATATATGGGGTTTTTTTTCTTTTTCTTTTTCTTTTTTTAAATTTACACTCATAAGATTAACATAAAAATAAGTGGAAAGTGAATTCTCTGACATTGTACCTGGACCAGCTTTCTGAATATACCAAATCAATAACAAATCTGCAGTTCCCATTTTAGCAGGTGCCCTCACTCTGGAGTGAGGGGTGCATTCCAGCGGTGGGCTGCAGGTGGGGCCTCCTCATCCAGGGCCCCGCCATGTAAGGGCCCAGCTGGGTCCAGGCAGCGCCTGTCTGCTGTAGCTGTAGTGTGGCAGCTGGCTGTCAGGCAAGAGCGGTCTGTCTGGCCAAGAGCGTGCCGTTCTGACACATGTCCTGACAGCACATTTCTGAAGAAGGTGGCACAAGCCATGTTGCCAGCTGCACTCCATGACCATGGAGCACGCTGACGAGCCTGGCAGAGAGAGGCCGTGGGAGAGTTTCTGTTGGGGGGAAGGTTTTACAGTCTCATCTTGGGGGTGACAGACTGTGTTACTGACGCTACTGCCCTGCTGACACGGGAAAGTGTGGCCAGGCCGGGCCATCTGGGCAGGGACCCGGGGATTCCCAGAGGGCTCCTGCCTCTGCACTGCGACAGCTGCCAGCACCTGCGGAGCCTAACTCTCCGGGGAGCCCAACCCGCATACCTGTCAGGCCGTCCATCCTGTGCCAGGGAAGTGGCTCAAGGCGGCCATCCCATGGCCCCGGGGGCAGCCAGCACGGCCTCTTCATCCACAGCCACAGATGCTGGATTACTGTGCCCAGTGTCCTGGTCTGGACCCTGCAAACGTTATCCTTCAATCTGTGAAATACATGAATGTATTTTAAATCAGCCAGATAGGGATCCCTGGGTGGCGCAGCGGTTTGGCGCCTGCCTTTGGCCCAGGGCGCGATCCTGGAGACCCAGGATCGAATCCCACATCAGGCTCCCGGTGCATGGAGCCTGCTTCTCCCTCTGCCTGTGTCTCTGCCCCTCTCTCTCTCTCTCTCTCTCTCTCTCTCTGTGACTATCATAAATAAATAAAAATTTTAAAAAATAAAAAAAATAAATCAGCCGGATAATGGATGGATGATTACTGTGGGGAGAATAATCGGATACCCCCAGTAGACTCCCCCAAGCCCACTCCCTCCCCAGAAGGAACCACTCTTGGCTCTTTTGCATGGCAGGCAGTAGAGCTTCTTGGTGAGAACTGCCTAGGTTCAGATCCTACCTCTGCCATTTACTAATGCTATGGCTGTGGGTGAGTGACCTCAGCTCTTTGGGCCTCACTTTCCCTATCTATAAAACAGGGATAAGAATATTTCCCCCTCCTGAATAACCAGAACTCAGTGAGATGGCATATGTACATTGCTGAGCACAGTTCCGGGCAGAGTAACCACTCTGCAAATAACTGTCTCTTATCCTTCCAGGACTTTCCTTATGCATTGTCCCTGCTCTTTCTTCATGCATGGCTTCATTCTGAGCTCCCTCCTTATGCTTCTGCATCTTAGACTGACTCCCCAGCCCACATGGGCTAATGCTAAGTATCAGCATGACTCCAGATCTATGAAAATATATTCTTTGGTGAACTCTCTCCCCCACCTTTTGTGACCTGTGGGCCTGCTGCAGGTTGAGCTCTCTTTCATCCCATTATCCTAAAACACACACCCTCAGACACTGACATGGGCAAACCGAAGTTCTCACCCTCTCCCTCTGGGCCTCAGCCTTCTCATTTGCTAAAGGAAACCATTAGACTCATTTTATTCATTCTTTTATTTATCCATCAAGCGCTTATCGAGCATTTAACGTGCTTGGCACTGAGGTGCAGTGGCCAACGTAACACACGTGGTCCCTGCCACAATGAGGCTTGCAATCTCATATAGTAGGTAGGTAACCTCCTAGTTCAGGGAGCTCTGATTGGTTCCTGGGATTCACACAATAAACATCGATGTAATGACACAATGAGATAACACATACATGGCCCTTAGGCATTACCAAAAGCAGCTCTCATGATCTCCCTACCAGATTTTCAGAAAACAAATCACTCACCTATTCTAAGTATGCACACACAACTGTCAATGCCAACACGTCCCCCTGGAAACAGCAGATGTGCCCAAAATACACCGCCCCAGGAAAACGTAGATCATAGCCTCTGTTTCCCACAACAGGAAACACCTAATTTACACATTCTTCTGCAGGATACATCAAAAGCGTGTCAGCCACCCACCTCTACAGCCCACAGAAACCCATACACAAAAGCTCAGAGATGGGGGGAGAAAGAAGAGGTGGCTTTGAGGTGGTGAACAGGCTTCTCTTCCTGACAGGCAGCTGGGAGGGAAAACCAGAAAACCTTTGCCCAAGTTGGACTGGTCCCAAAATGGATTTGATGATGTTTGAGCCAAACTCGGGTGCACATGGCAGGGGCAATCCTAAAGAATTCCTACGTTGAATTGGAGGGGGTGGTGCATGACTTCAGAGACCTTCTGATATTAACTACTGCTTCTATTTCTTAAGTCCACCTGGTATCTTAAGCACTTTTATATCATTTAAGTAGTTTAATACTCACACATGACCTGAGTTCTTCCCATTCTAGAGATGAGCAAACTGAGACAGGTGTCATGCGCTTAACTTGTTTAAGGTAACACAGCCGGCAGGCAACAGAGCTAGAGTGCAAACTGAGCCCCCCTAAGTCTAGCATCCACACCCTGAACCTCTCTGCACCTGGTGCCCGTCACGCAGGGATCCCATGTCACTGTCATCATACCACAGGAGACAGGATCAGGGCTGCAGGCCCTGATTCAACTCCAAAACCAAACTCAAGGCTGGTGTTATAAACTATGCTTCTACGCAGACCCCACCCTCACCTTTCAAGCAGACTGCTTTCTCCCCATGAAATGACTGGATCCACTGTCGAGTCTCCTCCTCGAAACTTAGAAAATACCTGTGAACACACTCAGGGTACTTTGGGTCCTAATGAAGCTGTGAGGAGCCAACGTGTGACAGCTGCCGCACCCCGCGGTTTCCCAGGGCCCGGGGCGGTTGCAAGCTCATTTGTGAACTAGTTGATTCTCTGCTTGATGTTTCGACTTCAACCAGAAGCTCCACTGTTGTTATTACACTTCCAGCCAGTTATTCACAGTTTGTTGTACTGTCTCCAAGTCAGGTTTGTCGCTCTTTTTAAATTTATATCCCAGGATGGCATAGGTGCTTCTGCCTCTTAAAGACAATTTTAAAGATGACTCCATTAAAAAGGGAGGGACATTTTTTCCCCACACTGTCAGGCAACCCTCAGAAGAGGAAAGGACAAATTGTTCAAGCACCATCAGTATCCAGGAGAACATAACTTAGGTCATGTTGTCTGTGAGAGAGGAAGCATGCCATTAGCTGCTTTTAAAAAGACCCTAATCTCGTAACCTCACCATCTAGTTTAAGAGCGAGACCAGTTCATGGAGAGAAGGGAGTGGGGAGGGAGGAAGAAGCACTGAAAAGGACACCCCAAGCCAGAACCAGCTTTTAATTGGAGGGAATGTTATAAATCATTTGTCCAATCTCCTCAGTGACTGCGGAGGGAGGATGTGTCCAGTAAAGCCAGGTCACAGCAAAGAGGGATCTGGAAGCCAGGGTACCCCAGCCTTGTCTATGAGAAACACCTGAGACAAGGAATGACAGCCAGCCCGAGAGAGGAAGAAAAAGCCGGGTGGAGGAATTGGGTGCTGAGTTTATTTCTTGCTCCTTTGACTCACATGCTCCCTGTAACTTACTAGGAGGCCAGCCACTCCTCCCCTTCCGCTTTGCCCTTGTGCTCCAACACTTTTAAATTATTTTTATCACATTTGGGAAGAGCTTTACTTGCAAATTTAGTCATGGAATTAAGCTATATCTTCCCCCAGACCTGAAGATCTGCTACACATATATTTCAGACCCTTCAATTTTCATCCCAAAGGCATTGTCCAGCTGATTTTCGTTCTTAAAAAAGAATACTAACAGCCCTTGCCAGTTGATTTCTTTGCTTCTATCCTTGGAAAAAATGAGATTGTTAAGTCTCACAGTGCCTGAAAAATTGTGATTTAAAAAAATTAGTATTTATTTTATGTTCAGAATCTTTGGTCTCCGGATCAAATTCAGGATGGGTGAATGTGTGCGTAATGGTTCCTATTGCAAACTGCTTTTGAGTACAACTGTAAAACTCTTAAAAGATGAAAACGAATAATTTAAGTCTGAGGTGGTATTTCTAAATTAATTTGTACATGTTATTTTTATATAAATAGGATTCAACCAGACTTAAATTCTTGTTCTCCCATTTTCAACGTCTGGTGTTCCATTTGAGGATCTATAAAGTTGTAACGTCCAATGATGGTACCACTAGCCATATGTGGCTATTTAAATGCAAATTTATATTAATTAAAATGGAATAAAATTAAAAATTCAGTATTTCAGTCATACTAGCCATATTTCAAGTGCCCAACAGTCACATATGGCTAGTAATTATTATATTGGACAGTGTAAATATAGAACATTTCTATACTCAGAAATCTCCTGGACAGCCCTCCTTACAGACTAAGAACTTGGAATGTCTCTCCTAGGTGCCCTTTACTGGACAAATAACATTAAACAGAAGCCAGAGATTCCCTACACACATTTTAGAACCATATCACATCATCCAGGTGTCTAAACTTGGTAGCTTCATAGATTATTTCACAAGTCAGCAGAGCTAATGTCCTTTGAGGCTCATGGCTGCTCTAAAATGTTGCTCTCAAGGATAGGGAGTTCAAAATTCAAGAACAAGTCAATTTGAAATTCAGGAGTCATTTGCACATAGGACAAATGTTATAATGCATGTGACTGGTTTGTAGTAGTTTCTGAGATAAAAAAAAATTAGTGGAAATAATAACCAACAGAAAATCAACAATAAAATTTTAATGTTTTGGTGGAGGTGGTGGTTAGAAATTGTGGGAAGAAATAGCACCTTCCATACACACCTACACACAGAGAATAAGGTTTGATTAAGTTGTTGATTTAATTACCCCAGGATACAAAATCTTGTTGGAAATGAGGTGACTTTTAGGGCAGGAGCAGATACGGCATATCTCAGCTTAGCTCCCCTTGACCCCTAGAGTTTCTTTTTTTTTTTCTTTTTTTTTTTTTTTAATTTTTGTCACTATCTAGATAAGGAAAGTTCTTCACACCTCTATAAGCTCAAATCTTGCTACACTGCTGCCCTTTTATAATCACAGTTTACATCAGCAATCTGGAGGAACTCACACGAAGGATGCCTACATTTCTATTTATAAGATTATTTACAAACATCAGACATTTGTGGGTTTCCAGCCACAGTCAGCAGCACCAAAGCAGCACCCTCATCCTAAGGGAAGCAGCGGAGTTAGGGCTGGGGGGCCCATCACTAACTCTGCCCCCAGAAAACCTATTTTCTCAATCTATCTGCTCACTCGGATTTTATACCTTTTTATCTGAGTGGGTCAAAGACTGAGTCTTGACCAAAGACCATGATCACAAATCCATTTCCCCAGAAAATCAAATCAGAAAAAAAATCTTACTGATCTTGGAAGTTGGTTCTTGAGGAAGAAAGTGGGTTAAATTAGAAGAGGGAGATGAAAATGTGTGCAGTGATTCTGGAGGAACTTTTGGATACTTCAGAAACCTCTCATCACTGTTGGTGATGATTATCCTGTTAGCTGTTACTTGGTTTTTAGACTCACAGTTTTGCTTCTCTCAACAATCGTGGATCACTAGACTGCTCAAGATAAACAGGATCTACATTTTTCTCACAAACTGATAGGAGAGGGGAGAGTGAAATATTTTTAGGGATGGTAAGCACGAATCAGAGAAATAAGAAAAGGAGATGGGATGAATGCTTATGGACATTCTGGGGGTGAGGAAGGATTGCTCTGAGCTATGGGGCAGGTGTGATGATCATGGTACCAGTGAGCATTTGTGGAACACTTCAAAATGCTTTATGTGTATTAACCTGTTTAGTGAGTTAATTAATGATTTCATTAACTAGCTAACTCACTTAAATTTTGTCTGAAATTTAAGACAGGAAAAAGTTGAGTAAGAGGCATGAACTCCTCGAGAGAAAGATTGTGAGAAGGATATTATTCCCCCACCTCAGAGTTGTCGGATGCAACACTTTCAGGGCTAAGTAACCAGCTTTTTGCCCTACAGCACACTGGTGATTCAGGATAGCTGTAAGTGGAAGATGATTGAAAGTCCTGCTTTCCTGTTACTTGTCTTTAAAAGGAGAAAGGCAGCTGAGATCAGTTATGGAGGCCATCTTGGAAAATCTGAAGAAAGCTGTAGGATAATGTTCAGAACACCAAATTTTATATTTCATTAAAAATTAGATCCCAGGTGTATGCATCAGAATATGCTGTGGTGACAAGGCTATGAAAACAAAAATTCCTCCTTTTTCACAATAGATATTCATCCCGGGTTAGCCTTGGAGCTGCACTCCATGACTCAACCAGGATCCAGGCTGATGCATCCGGTACACCATCTGGGGTATCACTGATTGTGGGCTATGGAAAAAGCAATATGGCAGATCACAGACTGGCTCATAGGACTTCCAGTTGAAAGTGACACATGCACTTTCCATTCACCTTTCATTGCCAAGCAAGACACCATGTGCCATCTTTCATGTGCCTGGAATAAAAGATTCAAATTTCAGTGAACAGCCATTAACAACTGCCACACTAGGTCAGGGAGCCCTGAATCGAGTAATCTCTAAGTTCCTTTGCAGTCCAAGGTTCATGTGACTCCAGATTAATTTCTAATATGCTTATTCAAAATTTAGGCAGTAAACCTGTAGGTCTAAATGGTAGACATCAATTTCCCTCCAATCAGGTGGTCATCTTTATAGCCAGAACAAGAGTGAGCCTTCTCCTAACAAGCGAAAGATTTTGGACTGTTGCTTTAACTTTGGGAATTGAGGAACTGACGTTCTCTCCTGATCCCCCTAGGGGCTTCCTATAAGAAAGATTTGGTTCCTTATTGGCAAAGTTACCTCAGTAGCTTATACCATAATGAGGTGGGACCAGACAGCTCTCAATACCCCTTCCAACCCTGAATTTTCTTATTCTAAGCAGGTGCCTATTATTATTAAATTCCAGATGACCAGATTTTAGAGTGGTCAAGCTAAGTATATGTCAGGAACAGGAGATCTAGAAAAGTAGCCATGAGAAAATCTTAGCAAGACAATAATAGACCCATAGACTAGGGAACTCTACAGTAGTGTCAAATGCCCAGCCTCCAATGACTTCAGCCCCTTCATAATCTCTACCAGATTTTTTTAAATATTTTATTTATTTATTCATGAGAGACACACAGAGATAGGCAGAGACATAGGCAGAGGGAGAAGCAGGCCCCACAGGGAGCCCAATTCAGGACTTGATCCCAGGACCCTGGGATTATGCCCTGAACTGAAGGCAGACACTCAACCACTGAGCCACCCAGGCATCCCTATCAGATCTTTTTCTTAATTATATACTTTTAACATTTTCTCAGTGTTATGGAAAGTGCCACTCAAAAGCAGCTTTAAGATGAGTCCCCTCACCCGCTCCTTCCAGTTAGAATGCCTCCCATTTATGCCTCTGTTATACAAAGCCTGCTACCATTGACCTCATTTTATAGATGTCAAAACTAGAGGCTCAGAGAGGGGATGTCACTTGCTTTGCTCAAAGGCCACTTGGAGGCAGGTTCAGCCACCCATTCCTTTGAGACCCATGTCAACTGCAAGGACCAAATTGGGATCTGGTTTTGATCCAGAAATCACCCAAGTAATGGTATTTCTGGATCATTTACCTTGAAATACTTTACTTCATTTTTTTACTTTTCTTCTTTCATGAACTTGACCTCTATTCTTGCAACGAGAGGTTATGATCACTCCTAAGTCTCTGCCCACATAAGGAGATTTATGGTTTCACATCTCAATGATGCCTTACTTGGCATATGTGGCCTGGTGATGTATTGAAGGTACTTGGCTAACTACCTCCACCCTTTCTGCTTTTTCTCCCACTTAGGATTATGATAATGTCTTATAGCAGTTTGTAAAGAAGAAAGTCCTTCTGGATGGTGATCTCTTTGTTTCTTTCTACAGTTCCTTATCAACAGAATCCTTACAATCCCCGAGGCAGCTCCAATGTCATCCAGTGCTACCGATGTGGAGACACCTGCAAAGGGGAAGTGGTTCGTGTCCACAACAACCACTTCCACATCAGATGCTTCACCTGTCAAGGTAGGAGGCCTGGACTCCCAACTCCTTTATCAGATTGCAGGCCCTGGTTTCACCCCCAGGATGTACCACAGGGGTAGGCAAAAAAAAAAAAAAAAAAAAATCACAGGCAGTTGAGATACCTCTACAGGCCTAAAGAAACTGTCCTTGAACCTGTTATGAGAATTCTCCCTTAGGCAGTATGAAGTGAAGAGGGAGGGAAGAGTCAGGACTTGGGGGGAGAGAGGGAACCTGGTGACCTCAGAGTGGTAGTACTGACTCAGAAGGAAAAAAAGCAATCCTGCAAGCTTAACTTACACATCTAGAAAGACTCCTATCTTGTGCCTCTAAATCAACTTGAGAGTGAATGAAAGAGCAAGCTGTCCTGGCTAAAATTCAGCACAGCTCTGAGCACACCTATTCTATGGCAGTGTGGCAGTCGTCAAAGGTTAAGCTTAATAAGGGAGGAGGTACATTAGGACTTCACTAAGGACTGTAATTTGGAAACAGACAGATGTTGGGTTACCTCTGACCTCTTAAAAACTACAAGTTCCTAAAGAAGCAGGATAACTAGCAGCAGGAAGAAAGAGGCCCTCAGCTGAGAGCCTGGAGAGCCCTCTGGCCCAAGCCAGGCAACACTGTCCTCCCCAGGAGTGGATGCCTCTCCAGCGGCCATTTCTTGAACTCCTGGCCCAGGCTTTCTGTTCCACTGTGCAGCCATTCTGAGGTTGGATTGTTTGACCACAAACCAGTACCTTCCACCTATTGGTTCTAGATTCGTTCTCATGAAGTTTGATGAATACTTCATGTTTCCTTTACCCCATGGCTGCCATCCACATACTTGCAGATCTCCCCAAAAGATTACATTGCAGGTCCTTACCTTGGGCCTCATCTGAAATGATTCCAACTTGTATCATCTTAGAGTCTTCTACCTTGATCCATTCTGGTTTGTCGCTATCATCCTTAAAGCATAGTGCCCAGAACAGACCACAGTTCTCAAGGTCTGCCAAATACAGCAAAGGCACCATTTCTGTTCATATGATTGATGTTGAATTGACCTCCTGAGGAGTCACTTCACAGGATTAACGTATGTTGAATTTAAGGTCAATTGAAACCTCAGATCTTTTCATTTTAGTAACTGCTTCCAACCTCAGTCTCATATGTCTAAGACTGACTTTCCCTGCCATTGAGAAAAATTCTGGATTTCTTTCTCAGGATCTCACTAGACTCTGCACTGAGCAAATAAATTACATATTCATATTCCCTACATTTTTTTATGGAAGCATATATGGGATATCTTTTAATTGATGTGATTTAATTTCTATATTGAGAATTGGCAAACCCCTTTAGTGTAAGCTGACCTGCAAAAGTGTCTTGGCGAGTGAACATTTTTCTGTCCCTAGATATTGAGGCAGGGCAAAGGGTAAAAGCAATAAAATTGTTCTAAGAAGGTTTGAGCTAGATCTGTGCAATTGTGTTCTTAAGAAAGTACATTAATTACCCTTTGTTTACACAAAAATGTAATACTTTAAAATAATTTTTTATTTAGCTCATGATCCTCTGGGTTGGCAGTTCTACTAGTCTGGCGGGCTCTCTTTGTCTCCTTTCACCTCATCATGATGATATTGATGGGTCAGCTGGCAATGGTTGGCAGGCTGTTGAGCTGAGTGCCTGCATATGGCTTCTCATCCTCTAGCAGCCTGGCTTGGATTCATTTGCATGGAGGTCTCAGAGTTCCAAGTACAGCAAGAGAAAAAGCTTCAAAAAGCAAGCCTCAGCTTATGTCATACTCACCAATGTCCCATTGGCCAAAACAAGTCAAGTGGCTGACCCAGATTCAAGATCATGGAGAAATAAACTTTGCCTTTGGTGGGAGGATTTGCAGATTTCAAGGGTGTGAAAGCAGAGAAGGAAAAATCTGGTTATTTTGACAATTAACCACAGGGAGGTTGTAGAATATGTTTTCATAGAGATTTTAAAGGGAAAAAATAGATTTAATTTTCTGACTCTTTTCAATGTCGATTTGCTTAGAGGTGAAACAAATGAGAGAATTTTTGTTTCCAACAGGAGCCAGTCATAGGGACTAGTTAGCCTAAATAGCCTGATTTGAAACAGTTAATATCTCTGTGAATTTTTCTTACAATTCTTTTACCATACACTACTGGGCTGACATGAAATGAAAGTATCTGCAGAGGTGAAAAGCAAAAATAAAAGCAGAAATCCTTGTGTGACTACCAGTGCCAGATTTAATTCTGATAGTTTATTCCAAGCCTTGAAGACCTTGAGATTTTGCCTTAATGGCTGTATAGATCATGGAGACATAGGAAGTAGAGGCTAGAGCTTGATCTAAGTAGGAATCTAATAGGAGACCTCTGAGTAAAGCTGAGATTTTGCCCTACTAAAATCTTTCAGTGTTTGGATGGATGAGAAATAAACTGGAGGAGACAGCAATGAAACTTGTTTGTAAGTTGGGTAACTTTGGCACTGGGTAGAGGAAAATAATACTTGTATCAAAATGTCTACCTATAATCCACCCTTTACATGGATTCATATTCTATATTATTGAATATATTTGGCATAAATTTTTAAAAAGTGAAAGAGAATTTAAAAGAAAGTCATCCCACATTTGGCAAATGGCAGAAACAAGTAATATTCCTCTTTGGAAGGACTCAGCTTTACTCAGCATTACTCCTCAAAGAATTCACACAGGTAACTTTATTAGCAAAATGAGTAACTCACAGTCTAACTCACAGTCAAAAACACACAAATCATAATGGAGGAAGAGTCAACAGAAACAATGAAGAGAAGAATCAGAACTTCAAAGATTTCATAAAAAATTGGTATTTTCTGACGTTATAAAATGACTGCATACAATACATTTAAATAGGTAAGAAGAGCCATAAAAAATGAGCAAGAAACAACACATTATAACAAATAGCACAGCAGATTTAAAAAAGAAACAAAACTTTAGAAATAAAAATACATAATATTTGAAATTTAAAAGTCAGCATATGGATTATATAGCAGATTAGATGTTCCTGAAGAGATAATTAATGGACTGTAGGATTTAGACAAGAAAAAGGCCTATGCATATGGTCCAGGAATATAAGAAGGTGGTAAAAATAAAAGTTTATACGTGGAGAAAATATTGGAAAGGTTTGACATATATTCAATCAGAGTTCTAGAGATATGTAATAGAATACACGAGTGGGAAGACAATATTTGGAGATATGACAGCTGTGAATTTTCTAGAACTGTTCAAAGACACAAATCCTTAGATCCAGAAACTTAATAAATGCCAGTAGAAAAAATATAAAAGAAATCCATCTATATACATCATCAGAATGAAATTGCAGATCACAAAGACAAAAGACAATCTTAAAAACAGCCAGAGAGAAAAAATAGACCATCTGCTTATGAATGCTAAATAGACTGACAACTGATATGTTAGTCGCAACAAGGAAGCCAGAGACCAGTGGAATAATACCTGTATGTACTGAAAGTAAGTTTAGGATTATGTGTTCAGCAAAAATATCTTTCAAGAACAGAGACGAACCTATAGCTAACATCGTACTTAATGGTGAAAGACTGCCTGCCTGCTGTAAAATCAAAAGTAACAAAAAGATGTTTGCTCTCACTACCTCCACTCAGCATTGTACTGCAGGTTCATATTGGGTTGGTTATGCATGAAAATGAAATAAAAGACATCTAGATTGAAAAAGAAAAAATAAGCTTATTTCTATATGCACATGACATGATCTTATTATAGCAAATCCTAAGGAATGCACTAAAAAACTATTAGAAATAACAAATAAGTTCATCAGGGTTTCAGGGTAAAAGACCAATATACGAAAATTAATTAAGGGTGGCCTTACACAAAAATGAGCTCAAAATAAGTAAAAAACCTACATGTAAGAACTAAAACTATGAAACTTTCAGGAGAAAATATGAGTAAGTCTTTGTGACCTTGAGTTAGGCAAAGACTTCTTAGCTATGACACCCAAAGCACAAACAACAGAAGAAAAATAGGTGGGGGCACCTGGATGGCTCTGTAGGCTCAGGTCATGATCTCAGGGTCCTGGGATGGAGCCCCACGTCAGGCTCTCTGTTCAGTGGGCAGTCTCCTTCTACCTCTTCTCTGCCCCTCTCTTTCTCTTGCTCTCTCTTTCTCTTTCTCTTTCTCTCTCTGTCTCGCTCTTTCTCTTTCTCTTTCTCTCTCTGTCTCAAATAAATAAAGTCTTTTAAAAAGAAGAAGAAAAATAGAT